>NC_081419.1:37395960-38595960 GCF_949786415.1 Peromyscus eremicus
GTGATTAATAGCTACTATTAATACAATTTTTTAGAAAATAAAGAAAATTGCTAGAATCTGAATCTGGGCACAGCCAATGGCTAGACTGCTGCCCGAATCACAACTCAGTCCTCCTCACAACAATACCATTTGACATCTTCCTTTTTCTCAGAATGGCAGTGCTACATGCTGTCAAGGCGGCACCAGCTAAGAGTCTTTAGTTAAGAGAGTTTAAAAAGAATAAATATTCCAGTAGTGTTTGAACGTGATCCCAGGACTCTGGTACGGCTGTCCACTTCTGTAGGGATCCACAGGCTCAGTAGCATCCAAATCTTCCTGTTTTCTGTTACAGCAGGTTCTCATGGGTTTATAGTCAGAGCCCCATAAAATAACATTTTTGACCCCTAGAAAAGTCCCCAGGACACATCCATGCCCACCACTCTCCACCTCTTCCTAAGGTTCTCTTCACTTTTTGATGAGATATTATAATGATGCAAAGAGCTGTAGTAGGGAGTCATTGCGATGAGTTGTGGGATATGGATAAGATTTTTCCCCCTATAGAACCTCTTATAAAGGCAATGTGTCCTGACAGGCTGGGTTGATTTTACTTATACTCATGATGCTGGAGGAGCTCATGAAGAGTCCCAGTCAGATGGTTTTTTTTATGATATTTCTTTTCTCTTCCTGCTTTTTTCTCTCCTCCCCTCATCTCCCTCCCCTGTTCTTCCCTCTCTCCCTCTTTTTTTCAACAGGGTCTCCTGTGTTACAGGCTGGCTGTAAACTCACTATATAGCCAAGGATGACCTTGAACCGCTGATTCTCTTGCTTCCCATCTCCTGATGCTGGAATTACAGGTGTGTGCTACCACATCCAGTTTATAGGGTGCTGGAAGTCAGGGCTTCAGGCAGTATAGGCATGCTCTCTACTAACTGAACCTCGTCCTCAGCCCTGGATTTTGTGGTTTTCAGAGCATTCTCATAACTACCTAGAGACAACAACCCCATGGCTAGAAGTGGATGAGAAATACATGGAATGGCAATAAAGAGAAAGAAAGCGGTTGGTCTTCTTACTACTACTAGCTACTGGAAGTTTCAACAACACATTTTGCTTTTTAGAAATAGCCAAAAATTTATGGGTAAGTTTTATATGAAATACTTCTCTTCAATACTTTCTCTTCAAGAAAATGGTCTAGGTATTTCTTGGGTAATTTGGAACTTTTGATAATATTTCAAGTATCCTAAAATTTCAGTTTTTCCTTCTAAACAACCACACAGTCATGTCTTCCCAGACAAAATTGGTATTCCCATGATGGAGACACCACTTCCACTGTCTTCTTCAGGAAAATTTGCAAATGGAGATTGTTCAGATGACTGGCTTGCAGTAAGCATGATGTACCAAGCTGGTTCCTAAATACAGAGAATGCTCAATCCCCTCCTTTACAATAAACCAAAAGACGATAGACATATTAGTGATAGTGAAGCTTCCATAATTAAAAGTCAAATGGTGAAATAACAAATTTCAAAAAAAAGTGGAGCTATGGAACATAAAATTCCTACAAATAGTTATTTTGAGCTTCCCTTTATAGGAAAAAAACCCTCCTAAATAACACCCTACCAAATGACAACATGTATACCAAAGTCCCATAATTTTGGTGAGTTTGGTAATAGCACATGTTACTTAAAGAAAAACAGAATAGTGCATAAAACTTTGAAGAGTACAAAAAGGCAAAGTTGTTTATAAATGCTATGATTTATGTATCTGGTGGATTTTAAACATTTAGACGTGGTGATAATCATTATCCATGTCCACATAATGTTTGCACATGCCCTCTAGAGTTTAAATACAGTAGACTCTGTGTCCTTCCTTGGAGGCTTCTGGGGACTGATTTTTGGCAGCATCTCTTGGGCGTACAGTGTCTTATGGAGTCCAGCTTCTCGAAGCGCTAACTCAAATCGAAGTCTAGGATTGGAAGTTATCTGCACATGTAAAACAGAATTTAAATAAACATCAACTCATTTAGCTGAAGTAATTTCTATCGCTTATTTTCATATTTTCCCAAGTTGCATAATTTTTTAAGGTAGATGGCTAGATGACAATAAATCTTGCTAGTTCTGTGATTGCAGAGTTTTTATTAAAAATGTCCAAACCATTTCTGACATTATCACTTTCCAGTGCATTACTTGTTTCCAACGTATCATATACTATATTAATCAAATACAATATATTAAAATTATTAAGTGAGATAAAAGAACCTTACTTCAGTACTCTTATTATTTATTGTTGGCTAGAATCACATAAATAAAGCATTATAAAATAAATCTACTTTAACAAATAAGATTAATCTTCAGAATATATTTTTAGGAAGCTATCACTAACAAAATATAGTAAGTGTATAAGTGTGTGTCTGCATGCACGTATATGTACCATATGGGTGTGTAGTGCTTATAGAGGCTGGAAGAGGGAGTGGTAAGTTAGTTAATGAAGCTTCCATAACTAAAAGTCAAATTGTAAAATAACAAGCAGAAAGAATGTGTAGCTATGGAATTTATAATTCTTTGAAAATTGTATTTATGGGGAAAACAACCTCCAAAATACAGCTTCCCAAGAGACAGCATAAGTAACGAACACCTCATGACCCTGGTGAATTTGGCAATATTAACACCTAGAACTAGAGTTGTTCAGAGTTGTGAGTTGCTAGGTGGGTGTTGGGAGCCAAACCCAGGCCCTTGGCAAGAGCCCCAAGTGCTCCAAACCACTAAGCCATCTCTCCAGCCCCCTGAACACCTTCTATCAGCCACTTAAACTTCACTATCATTACTAATGTGTAAATTATGCATAAACACATGGTCACTCCTTGAAAAAGGGGATCTGAGGCTGAATTTCTATTTCAAACAGAACTGGAAAAATGCCCCGCCTATCCCATGTTAATTAATAGCTTAACTTCTGTTCTCATTTATACTTGGTTGGACCTTAGTCCCCTTCCTATGAATCTTAAATGTCATTACATTCTTTGTCAATATAAAAGGTGACCACATATGGATTTATATCCAATGAGGCATCTTACCTAAATTGGAGTCCAATCACCCCCCAAAATGATAAGGTAATAAGCTTTTGAATATATCCTCCTCGGTGAGTTCTGAGTGAGCGGAAGTGATAAGATGTGCACAGATGACCTGTGGCTGTGCCTCATGTGGTAAAACATGGAGGTATATGGGCTGCTGCTTCCGTGAGGATGGCCTCAGGTAAGAAACAACTGGACAACCTTGACATCTGAGTTAGTCTTCTTTAAATCAGAGAGGGAGCAAGAGAGATCTCATCAGACAGGGGGGCCTTATATACAAATGCAGAGATGAAGCAGGTCAATTTTGGGATCAGGGGAGTTTGGGCAGAATGCTGTGCCACTGAGGAGCTCTAGCAAGAGAGGAGACTCAGACTGGGGTGTGGATTTCAAGTCTTAAAGTCTGTCCTAGCTGGAGCCGTGGTGTCTGTTTCTGCATTTAGTATGAAAGTGTGGCTACATAAGAAGATGGATCTGATCATAAAGTCAGAATAAACTGAGGTGGTAGGGAAAAAAGAGATGGAGGGAGGTGGTGTCAGGAGTCTACTGTGACTGTCCAGACATGAAGTAACAAGTACTAAGTGTGTCCGGAAGCAGAGAAGAACCAACTGTGAGAAATACTCCAAAAGGAAGAAGGAATGGTAACCAATCAGAAGCAGGCCTGGGATAGTGATGGGTGTGAGGCCAGGAACAACCCAAAGGTCCTTGTCGGAGAGGCAAGTGTTTGAGCTAGGACCCAGGCCTTTCCTCTTCTGTCCCCATTTATTCCCACTCGCTTTCAAGAGTCACATTCCTTCTGTGATCTGTGTGCCGCTGCCTCCCAAATTCTGCCCAGGATTCACCTTTTTCTTCAGCTCCAGGGCTGTGAAGCTTTAATAGTGTTCATTATTCATCTGTTTTTAGTAAAAAGTAAATGAAGAGAGGAGGTTTCTCCTCCCCAGAGGCCAGTAATCAGTTTCTCAAAAGCATGCTTTACACCTCTTCACCGTAAAGAGGACACGAACAAAACTAATTCTTCCCAGGCTTCTTTTCCTTTCTGTATTCTTACATGGTTAATGGCAGATCTGCAAAATGGCAATAATCTGTTGAATTACTGCTGAATACCAGGCAATATTCTAGGCAGTTGATATTTATTATTTCTAACTCTCACAAGAACTTTGCAAGTAATTATTTTAAGGGTGAAGAAAACAAACATAAAGATGCTAATAGCTTAGGCAAGTGCACATAACCAATAAATCGAGGGTGTGGCTTTGAATCCCCAATGCCAGCTCTTCACGGTGGTAATTGTCTGGCTTGGAATCATCCTCACTTGCTTCATCCTTTCCCTCTCTCCAGTCAGAGCTGTTCCTGACTCTTTCATCACCACATCCACTCCTCCACCCCAACACCCATCAATTTCCCCATTCGGGATACAAGGATAAAATACAAATGTCATTATTTAACTTAACCTGCTTTAAAATGTCTACACACAGGATGAAGGTCAGATGTCCGGGTAGAAAGGCTTATTGTGTACCGCGGTGGGGCCCTAGCCCGTTTCTCCTCTCACGTTTCAGCACTTAGCCTGTGCCCCTGCCCCCATTCAAGGAAGGGCCTCCTTTCCTTCCCCCTGGGAAACCCTGATGGCTTGGTCCAGCTCCCCAGGGCTTTGCCTTCCTCTGAGTTTAGTCCATTTAGGGTGCAGTTGCCTCCCCACTTTGGCAGCTGGTTCTGGAGATACACCCGCACTTTCTTATAAGGAATTCTCCCTATGCACACTAACCTTTTCTCTCTTTAAACTGTAAATCATCTTGAATGAATTTAGCAACTACTGCCCCAAATCTTCAAGCTCAGATCTCCATGTCTCTAACCTGCCAGGCAGAGTTGACCATTCTCTCTCCACATGCAGCACAGAACTGGCCTTACCCTTGTGCATTACTTCTGTATAAGATACTCTCCTTCTTGGCCTGGCCCCTCTCTTCCCTTCCTCCAGGAAGGACGAGTCTAGCCCATTTGGGATAGAGCCCAGAGCTCTACCAGGAATCTGACACGGAACCAGAATATAGCTATCAATCTCATAAACACCTGTTTGATTACCGGTGAACGAAATTTTCACCTTACTCTTCACTATCACGTGTGCAGCACTCAGGAGAGGTACTGTGGACTCATTTGGCAACAAGTGTCTTGAGATGCGGGCTTTTTCCTCTCTAGGTCTGTAAAATTCATGACTTCTTTCTCCCTTAATTTTGGTGATATCCATTCATTCATATGTCCTCTTTTCCACCCTCCTTCTGCTAAAAGTCCTTTTGAATCTTCCTTTTTAGTTCCGGCCACAGCTAACGCAACGTCTAAGCTGCTACCAACAGCCTCATGATCCCTCAAGGGCGTTTCCACAAAAGATGTTTTCTCCTTAGCTCTAAGAACATAACTTGAGACAGCTGTCTTCCATACTGCCTGTCAGTCTCATCCTTTGCTTATTTAATGGATTTATGTCATAAATTTAGATATAAATTCTTAATACAACAATAGAGAAATCTTTGAACTGTAAAACAATATCAATAACTATGGTGATATATTGTGTACCCTAATAAAGCTTGCCTGAGAATCAGAGGACAGAGCCAGCCACTAGATTAGACAGAGGCCAGACAGTGGTGGCACACACCCTTAATCCCATCACTAGGGAGGCAGAGGTCCATCCAGATCTCCGTGGGTTCAAGGCCACACTGGAAACCCAGCCAGGCAATGGTGGCACACAACTTTAATCCCAGTACTTGGAAGCACACATGCCTTTAATCCCAGGAAGTGACGGCAGAGCAGAGAAAGGTATATAAGGCGTGAGGAGACAGGAACTAAGGCAGTTCAGCTGAGACCTAAAGGATGAGGACTCAGAGGCTTTCAGTCTGAGGATTCACGGGAACAGGATCGGCTGAGGAGTAGGAGGGGTGAAGTTGGCTGAGGCTTGCTCTGCTTCTCTGATCTTTCAGCTTTCACCCCAATATCTGGCTCCAAGTTTTTTTTTTTATTAATAAGACCATTTAAGATTCGAACAACAAATAACCTTTTTTATATCAATGACTTTTGAATAAAACACTCTAATTTTTTCAGTAATAGACATGATTTTAAACTTTTGTTTTATGTCACAATTCTATAATATTTAGATTCATGCAGTAATTGTGTATTATCATTTAAAAGTAAAAAAATGCTAATATATAGGGCATTTAAATATAAATCTTGAAAATAATTTGGAACTCCAAGCACACACTTCAGCAATTCTTCCCACTCTCTGCATGGATTTTGCACCAATCCTGCTCATTCCCATCATCACCTGCTGCTCATTGTACGTAGTCAGTGTGAAGAGTGGCTTCTGCAGGATAAATTCATCTTCACGTTCAGTGCCTGTCCTCGCTTTCCATGCCATGGTATCTGACATCATTCTGACTGGATCAGATTGAACAACAACAGCAACCTGAGAGAAGAGAAAGCACAGCCACTCAGAAGAGGGGACAAGTAAGTGCTTCTGGGTAGGATTATAGGTTTGTTTAATGACCGTTAAAGAAGTGTTATGAAATATAAAACTGTAGAGGAAAGAGCAAAGGAATGTTAAGTCCAGGCCAGTCCCAGAGACTTACAAAGGAGCTAAAACGCATGTCAAACAAGGTATTTAAAGAGTATGATCATTTGCTAATGATTAAATAGTCACAATTATGATTGATTTCAGATACAAATTTATGTGTCTAATGAAAGTCAAATGGAATGCTACATAGACAACCTGTGTATTCCGTCATTGAAAATGATGCAGCGATTGAGCTATGGTTATAAGTACCAATACCATGAGGCTTTCTGGTGAAGTCAATTGTGGCCTCATTACTGGACAAGCTGGGTGAACTTCCATCGGAGTAGGCAAGTGGACTCCATGGGACTATTAGAGACGAGTTACCTTTCTACTGTAAAACTGCAGAGTGATTTTTTTTTTTCAGGTGAGACTGAAGTAAGATATTTTTATTCATAGAAAAGAGGCAAAATTTAGTACTTTTGCTCCCTGGTGTACAGACATAGCTCAAACTGAGGGTGAGTTTCTAAGCATCATGGATTGAAGGTGATGTATTCAGCTATTGGCATATGAGAGTCCAGCATCGCGCACACACAAGCTTCTAACAGAGCTCATAGCAAAGGCCTCCATGTGAACACTCATCGAAGAATGGGAAGCTGGGGTGAACATTAAACATATCAGAGTGATTTTAACACAAAGTCATTGTCCTATGTAGAAATAACAGTTCTGACCCAAATCTTAATGAAAAGAAGCCACTAATTTTGTCAATCATATGCACCATTACTAACACTGGCTTGTTAATTCTGCAAGTCAAGAATTCAGATGAAGTAAATGGTATGTTAATGCCATTTCAAAACTGTAATAAAATGACCGGGGTCAAATGTAATTTAATTATTACAGGTTTCCTAGCTCAAATGCCTTATACTACAACTCTAAACACTGATTACAAGTGATAGAAACAGAAAACTTCTTCCTTCAAAGGACTACTGGACAGAAGGAATTCTACTCACATGGACTCTGTAGTTATCGAAGTTATATTTATAACAAGAATGTATTCAGTAATTGTGGCAGTAAGTCTGTCTCCAAGAAGCCACAGTACGTAATTCTTTGCTAATTATTGAATAATTTGGGTTATTTTTCAGATCTAGCACAAACAGAGTTTATCTTCTTATACTTTGAATTCATCTCTCCAGGTCATTTTATTGAAGAGGATGAGGACGTGAGAGCCGTCTCGGAGGAGGCCCAGTTGACACTTACTAGCTGCTATATGACCTCTTGATTTCCTCTTTTACCACACAGAGGTATTAAAAAGACTTTCCTCACAGGGATGCTGAGGAGGTTAAGCCAAGTTTCACCTGAGAGCATTGGAACAGGGCTTTGCAGTCAGTAAGCACTCACAAATTTCATCTCCAATTGCTACAACCAACGGTCCAGGTACTACCATTATTATTCCCATTTTCCAGACGAGGAAATGGAGCCAAGGCAGATTAAATTTTTCCTGCCACTGAGTACTTAGCCAGCTGTCCCAGAGTTGAAGGAGACCCAAGGTCAAGTATCATCCATGCCTCTGTAGGATCTCTACTCACTTAGAAAGGAAACCACACATTTACTTCTCATTGGTTAGGCTGTGCAGTTTTCAGGTCAAAGTTTAGAAAAATTACCAGAGGAACCAACTCACATTTCCCAGTCTCTTAAATCCCTGTGTTTGCCATGGACTGTCATCTACTTTCATCTACTTTTGCCTACTTTCATTAGGCGAGGCACTGGAGGCTTTTATTTCTATACAAAGAGGGTATTTGTAAAGTGGTACTGAACAGGCTTGTTGACTGTGGGATTTTTCCAAGCAAAGGTTCCCACTCTAGAGTGGATTAGCTTGCTCTACCACATTTTTGAGGACAGTCCTTTGGAAACAGAGTTTCACTGCTGCAAACAGATACTGTTTGGGTAATGAACTAGAGGAGATATGGACACATTTAGATCTTGGGAGAGCCTTTTAAATGCTGCTGATAAACGTCTTTAAATATATTAAGAAGCTGGATCTGGTTCAACATAAACCTAACTGGCTCCTGGGAATGAAAACCATGTCCCAGTTTGGAAAAGTTACATTTTATATAGCAGATGTCATGAAGTAAGTCCCAGTAATAATATCATTAGCACACTTAGAAACATTAAAAAAATAAAATTTCCAAATTGAAAACACCTGTTTTCGAAGGGCTTCCAGCCGCCTCTCTCTCTCTTCCTCTTCCTGAACTTCTTGAAGGGCCATGTTTTTTCTCTCCATCAAACGCTTCTCCAACAATCCTTGTCTGTATTTAACCCTTAGGAAAAGAGACACGGGACAGGTAGGTGTGCCATAATTACCTCATCCAGGGCACAGACAGATAAGAGACTGACGCGAGACATCTCAGAGAGGACATCCCTCCCACCGGTTTTCACTTGTTTTGATTTCCCATATCCAAACAATAAGAGGCAAAGCACAGTGATTCTAGTAACCAGAGAGATACAGCAAAGCCTGGAGTGAAATCCAGCTGAGCTCTGTGTTCGCTGCCACCATTTTACACTCTGACCCTGTCAGCTAGCTGCCAAAGCCACAGCTCCAGTGCCCTGAGTAACCACCACCCAACCCTGAGTTATGACACAGCCTTCTGATGACAGGCTTGAACCCAACTTGAGTTATAGGTTGTATCCCTGACTAAATGAGCATACTTATAGGAAGCAGGGGAAAATAATTACTGTAATAACGTACTTAAATTATTTAGGTTATTATTACACTGCACTTCATATACGGTGTGGATCAGTGAAGTGGGCTTGGGGGCATGTGAAGAAACTTGAAAAATTGCACTCTGACATCTGTAGATGGCAGCAAAAACACGGCTTTTCCCCTTCAGCATTCGTCTTCCAGCTCCTTTCAGATCATCGGCCATGAAAACATAGCTCAGTGCCAGGAGCTCACCCAGCCCTCTCTGCTGCCTGTATTGGAGTGGCCTCAATTATTGCTGTCTTCTTGTCAAAGCGCTTCTATTGACTTAGAGAGAGGAGATTCACCATTTCACAAAGCAGGCATCTGAGCTCTCAGGAGGATTGAGCCATGCTGGTCTTCTTCCAGTGACAGCTTACATTTAACTGGCTTTGTCACATTAGTCACAAATGCCCTTTGCCCTTACTATACACAGCAGTATTTTCTATGGTGGCATTTTCGCTAGACCTTCCACGTCGTAGATTCTGATATTCACTGAGTGCTCACGAGGCAAAGGTCTTGTACTAAGTGCTTTATGATTTCCTTTTTAGGCTTCACAACAATCACACGTAGGGGTATAATTTTGTGTGTATAATTTTGTCTTTTAGAGATACAGAAATGGAGGCTCAGACAAATGGTGTAATTTGTCCAAAGTCTCATGCTCATTAAGTAGCAGAGCAGAAACATAACCCAGAATGACTGTTCTCAGCACCCAAGCTTAGCCTCCACCCTCCCACCCCCTGCAATTAACCTCTGTGCTGTCCTCCTCCCTAGATCTCTCCTCCTACACCAATTGCCCCTAAACACCTACTGTGCTTGACAGTGTGGGCATGCTGAGAAAAAGTCTTCCTTGGACGTTTCTAAGTTAACATAGAAACAAGACGTGCCTAAGAACCAAGCAAGGAGTTTGCAGGGAGGTACAAATATGGTCTCCTGGAGTTGGAGATAAGTGAGACGGCCACTTGTTGGATTGTTGAGGTACTGTTCAGGTTGTAAACAAAAGCTTCATGGAGGAGGAACATTTGAGCTGGGTCCTGAGGATGAGGATTTGGAAAGGCAAGGAGTATAAGAGGAGAGGATGGGACAGTAAGTGTGAGGTTGGCCCTAAAGAATGGGCACCTTTCTTGTCCTATCCCTGTCACTGAGAGCATGGGACAGAGTGAGTAAATGGTAGCAGAGAAGTACAGGAGAGCTGGGGTGCGCTGAGGCTGGCCATCATACCGTCTCTCAGATGTGCTCCTGGGAGAGATGCTCTTGACATTCTGCTGGCTCACGAAGGGCAAGAGGGGAGAAGCACAGCAAGAGGACAGAAGGGAAGCATGTGAACCAGAAAAGTCACAACAACGCCTGAGAAGGCAATCCTCGACTCCTCTGAAGGTCATGGCCATACTATCACACTCTTCTGCATCAGCAGTCAGTAGCAACCCAACCTGTGGACTCAAGGGCCACAGATCAGCAGGCTCCCGCTCTTCTCTCTCCCCATGTCAGAAGCTGTATTTCCCATTCTCTCCATTTTCACTAAGGCATGACACGACACAACCTCCTTAATGAGGTTCTACTCAATTTAAGCACTGAGTGCGAGCTAAGTGAACTTCTGCGAAGGTTCAATTAAAAGATACCCTGGGACTTGCCAATTACCATATGCTAATTCTCAGAACCTTGGAAAGTTTCTCTTCCTGTGGGATATATAGGTTGCTTTGTCTGCAACAAAGTTTTTGTCTGCTTTGTGGGGAAAGGAATAGTCGTTCCTGTCAGGGGAGCTTGACTAGTGAGGAAGAAACTGCAAATGAGACCATGGCATTTATTTATGCCTGTATCACAGAGAAGTCTGGCTTATGGTTCATTCTGGGGCTCATTTTTCACTTGATAGATATTTATTGAGCTCACTGCCAGCCATGAATCAAATATTGCATTAGGCATATGCAGTAACAAGTCAACATGGAGATATGCTCCTGTCTCCGCACGCCGTCACTCCGACAGAAGTTTCAAGATGGGGAAACTGTGAGATGGGGCTGGGATGGGGGTGCTTTGAGGGAACAATGAGGCAGAAGCCATTGGGGGAGGTATCTTTGCCAGACTTGGGAGCATGTCTGAGAAGTATTCTGAACCTGAGACTCAAAAGAGGAATCCCTTCCAGCCAAGGGGGAGAAAACAGAAAGAGTGGACTCTGAAGAAGGAAGTTATCATGTGAAAGTCCACAGATGAGAGACCATGGTGGGTTTGAGGAACTGAAAAGAGATCCAGTGAGACAAAATACAAATACGGAAAGCTGAACGGTGATACGGACTCAGGCTGAAGGGGTGACATAGCCACACTGTGGGGCTTTGTGGGCAGGAGACAGGAGTGATCTTGCTCAGAGAACTGGGCCAGTCAGAACCCTGCTGGGGGATGCAAGACATGACAAGGAGGCAAAGTAGAGCAAGCTAGCTCAAAGCTGGTAGTTTCTCATCCTATGAGAGGAAAAAGATACGGCAGAAGGTCAGAGGAGACGTGGATTTAAGACCTGGAAGAAATAAAATAGAAGAGAAAGTATTGGCTTCTTTTGAAAGGGCAAGGATAGGAAGAAATTACAGTATCTATCACAGCAAATAAGAGTGTCTTGCCCTGAGACTGGAAGCTTAAATGAGAAACAGGGAGCAAGGTTCAGATCTAGCACAGAACTGGTTCTTGGACCAGGGCTAGAGAAGGATAGGGAAACTCTATCAGCAGATTGGAACTAGAGTCACAGGGAAGATGGCTGCCCTCTGGGATAAGTGTAGGGGCTGAAGAGACGGCCTCGAATTTAAGAGCACTGGCAGCTCTTCCAGAGGTCCTGAGTCCAATCCCCAGCAACCACATGGTGGCTCACACCATCTATAATGGGATCTGATGCCCTCTTCTGGCATACAGGTATACCTGCAGAACAATCATACATTAAAAAATATATATGTAAATAAATAAAGTTAGAAAGATTTTTTTTTTGAGACAGGGTTTCTCTTTGCAGCTTTGTAGCCTTTCCTGGAACTCACTCTGTAGCCCAGGCTGGCCTCGAACTCACAGAGATCCGCCTGGCTCTGCCTCCTGAGTGCATAGAAAGAATTTTTAAAAAGAGAGAAAGAAAAAGAGAGAGAGAGATTGGGACTGATTTCCAAGGAAACAATACTTAAGAAAGGGACAAAGAAAGAGAAAACTATTTAAGGAAATAAGAATAAACAGTCCCAAGAAGGTAAGGAAAATGAGATCTAAAATGTCAAATGCTACAGAAAGATTGATTATAATCCAAAGCTATTATTGTATTGAATTATGGGGAGTCACTGGTGATGTTGGCAAGAGCGGACAGTGGTGAGGTGGCTGAAGACTTAGCAGGGAAGGAAAGAAGGAGGTGCAGTGGAGAAAACCTCTTAGTAAAACTGATGCAGTTGAGAGCCAGACACGGGGCGGGGCCGCAGAAGCAGGAGCTGGCCACCGAGGCCCAGCCCACAGGGAATATACTCAAGGTTATTCAGATGGCCTTAACCTGAGAAAATTCAAGGGCACGGGCAACACAGTGAGTCCAAATTTTCACAGATGCTATAGCTCCAATTCAAACAATACTTTGCTTAAAAGTCAAAGACTCCTGGCGCTACTTCTGCTCTGGATAGAAAGCTGTCTTTTTCCTGAAGGGAAGTGATGCAGAAAAGAACTCTTGGGAGAAAGCCAAATACTCACATATTCATGGGGAAAGAAAATGGCAACACAGTAAAGCCAATCATTTGGAAAATTTTCCACATAAATACTTTTAGTCATTTGAGGTAGCAGATTTTCTCCAAATTAAACTGTTGCTATGAAAGTCAATGTCAGGAAATGGCTAAACTCAATAGTTTGAAGCTGTGCACTGAATCCCCAAACAGGAGCCTTGCATTCATTTCTCACTCTATTTTACGCTCCCTGAGTCCACAAAGGTGGAAAGTGCCGCAAAAGAGGCATTTGCAGCTTCTCTTGGGGGAGGAGGAGCGTCATACTGTTCACAAGCAACAGCTGCAGCCAAGTCAGGCCGGGCATTAACAATAATCTGAGAAGGACTTCAAGCTTCCAGGCCCTTGGGAGGTTGGAGGGATGGTAAGCTTTCCTGTAGACATAGAGAATCCGTGTGTCATTGAGGAGACTTGAATAGGCACTGCACTCTAAGAAGTGAGTGGATCTCAAGGTGCGGCCACGCCTGGTGTCAGTGAGCCCTCAGGAAGACCGAGACAAGCTTGTATGTGAAAATCTAGGTCTTCCTCCTGGCTGGAATCATGGGGTAACTGCACTCAAAACACCTATGGCAAACAAGTGGGGAAGGCTTGCCAAGAAGGGCACACAGCAGCACGCACTTCAGTTAAGAGACAAGAACAGGGGCTGGCGAGATGACTCAGAAGTTCAGAGCACTGACTGCTCTTCCAGAGGTCCTGAGTTCAATTCCCAGCAACCACGTGGTGGCTCACAACCATCTGTAATGAGATCTGGTGCCCTATTCTGGCGTGCAGAAATATATGCAGACAGAACATTGTATACGCAATAAATAAATTAATCTTTAAAAAAAAGAAACAAAACAATCTCATAGGACAACATAAGTAGTAGATAAAATAGAGCAGAGGGGCGGGGATTTAGTTAGGGTACAGTAACCAACACTGAACTTTCCCACTCCAGTGTACCGGGGAAATGATTTGTTCTGCTGAAGTAAACTGTTTATAAACAAACTTCCTTCCCAGAGCTGAAGCCATGAACGTGAGCATTCAACATGATAGTGTTAGACAGGTACCTGCCGAGGTCTCCCTACCAGAGAGGGACTGCAGCAGCAGTGTCTTGGGGAATGGGTGTTTACCTGTCAGGAAATCAATTCTGGGGTCTTACCTCACTCCAAAGATTATTCTTCCCACCAAATGGAGGAGAACCCCCGTTAGCTGGAGGGTACCCAGGGAATGGTGTATAAATAAAAACAGAGGTGAGTCAGGAATCCTTCCAAATAGGAGTCTGTCCAGGGCAGGCACCAAAGCTCTGGATCATAACACCAGGCTTCACTCCTCCAGCCCCACAGAAGGGGGTAACTCAACTCACTCAACTCCAGCAGGAGCGTCAGCAGAGACAGATCCCCACCAGTAGTTATGTGAGTCCTGACTCAAGGTGGTAACATCCTGGTACAGATGTGCACGACACAGGAACAAAGAGGACTCAGAGCACTTCTGTAGAACCAGGAACAGACGAACAAGGCCCGCCCCAAACAGAGGCCGTTCTTGCAGCTTGTTCCTTTGTGAGACTCCTGGAACCCAGTCCCTGGCTCAGTATCAATGCAATTCATCAACATTGCCATCTTCCCACCTCCTCAGTGCCAAACACTACTTCAGGTGTTCAGGATACAGCAGTGGAGAAAAGGAAAAGAAATGTTCCCACGCGGTGATGTTTTACATGATTTGTGGTTTGCTTTGTATATAGATGACTAAGTCGACACTCTGGCAAGGGCCACGTCGTTCTCAATAAGTTAGTTTTGGATCATCACATCCTGGGTTGGAGAGCCATTTCCTGAATCACTATGGGACAATGGTTCATAGCTGTGACCATAATTAGAACCACTGGAACGCATCATAAATGGATGCCAGGGCACTACCAATTCCATCACATCCTGCCGGTGGGGCCCAAACACTAATACTCGGTTAGACATTCTGCCAGAGGTGCTAACGAACAAGAGCCCAGGCTGAGGACAGCAGGCAGCGTAGCCTGAGCCTAGAGTAATCACCTGGAGGTTGGGCATCTGGCTGCCTCCACCCCGGGCCTCTGATTCAAAGATAGTGAGTGGAGCCTGCACTCAGCATTTTCACTATGTTTCTGAACGATACTGATACTGCTGGCCTGGGGACCACATTCTGAGAACTACAACATAGATAAATATATACATTAAAGGGACTTTACCTGACTATTATTATCAAGACAAAACCAGGTACAAATTACTACCTAGGCAGGGCTTATTTCTGTCTGTGTGCTACACATCACAGTTACACGCTTCGGGTTTAATCCAAACTGGAAATTTCTGATGGTGCTGTTGGCATTCAACCCTGCCCTCTCCTACCTGCCTGTGTCCCCAAAACATATGAATGGCAGGCTCCCTGGGTGACTACAGCCTTCTCAGGCTTGGGCCGGTGTTGTTGATGGGCAGTCTTAACAGTGGTTGTTACAAAGCTTGTTTTCCCCTCAGATGAACAAAACAAATCTCAATGACAGCTGAAAACCCCAGGCTCGTGTTTAGAATCAGTGAACTCAAGGCAGAAGGAAGGAAGTCAAAGCATCTCCACCCGAAAGAGGAGGCAGGAGCTGCCTTCCCTTCCCTGGGAATAGTCATTTGAGCCACAAAAAGACAGGTATTTTATCACCAGCAGCAAAACCCGCAAATGAGAGTGAGGTCCATTTCCTGTTGGTTATAGTCAGTTCTAAGCCAGATGCCCAAATCACCTTGAGATGGAATATGGACTTGACCTGGGAATGCAGGGTTGAGAGCAAGGAGGACAAGGTGTGACCAGAGGGACCCAGGAAGGGTGTTGCAAATGTCACATTGGCCTTTCCCCATGTGAATCCAACAGGCCAGTTCTGCCACTGTTTAGTTACTCACCTCTAAAACCATTCCTAACTGTTTCTATGTGACTTTCTGTAATCCATTTTAGATCTTTACATATCCTCGAAGTTTTTCCTACACAACTCTTTGCCAATAATATTATAAGTGGGAGTAGGGAATATAAACTGTGGTATCTGCAGAGATTTTAAAATAATAATAAAACTGACAAAAAGACGATTTTCCCCCAGTCATCATGTACCAGAAGTCTTAACACACTTGACAATAAAATATCCTCCCCTGGAGCACATTCCATGACCCCACTCTTAATTGCTCCTACCTCCAGTTATCCTCAGTTGAAAACCAGTGCTTCCAGATGACAATACTTCCTTCGTGGCAGCCCCTGAAATGGAGGCTACCTAGGGGAGTTGATTGCTTTGATCCCCAGTGACAATCTCAGAGATTTCCCCACTGACTTTACAGTTACATGGCCCTCTCTCTGCCATGGTCCTTGGACTCACATACTGGCTATCCAGGTCACATCCACCACTGAAGAACAGTTCTTTGAAACTGTAACCAACAACCTTTTCTTTCCCAATGGCCCAACCTCTTCCACAACCTACCTCCTTGAACCAACTTGGAGCTCAGCATCAGTTAGGACTGTTGCCATGGGAGATGCTGTTGAGGACACCAACTTTTCAGCTCACTGTTAGCTGCTGAGAAAGGCTGCAGAAAGCCCTGGGGATTCATTCCTATGGACCGGCTAGCAGCTCCCCACTTGCTTTCAAATGGTCTTACCCTACCTGCAGCTTTAGCTCAGCAAATTTTGCATTTCTCAATGTTGTTAATTGGGTCCTGTGTACCAGACACAAAGCTAAGCCTCTCTCTCCTAAAGTTCACAGTATTTAATTCTTTCTCTGCTTTTTCTCCCAGGTTTTATTGCGTTTTCTTCCTGGCTTTGGAACCAAAGCCCCAGGGTCACAGCATCCATCGATTAGCTTGCTTTCATTTCTTTGGACATCTACCCTGCCAATTCCCAGCCCCAGTTCTTTGCTGCATGTATTATACATCGATTGAGAGCTTTACAGGATATTCAACACATTTCATGAACATTCTGTTTACTCCATCTGTTTTGGCATTCACCTTAGTTCATATGTAAGTAATTCCCCTCCAGAGCAGAGAAAACCTCAGCCCCCGCTTCACTACAAAGGCCTTTGGCATTCCTTTCTCAGGCCTTGTCCTGATGACTTTGCCAAGGTTCATCTTCTCCCATCTCCTCTATGAGCCCAGGCTCGCGTTACCAGAGGCTTAGCTGTTGTCCCTAGGATCATGCTCCAGAAATGGACTTCATCCTTGCTTTTGTTTCAGTCTCCACCTCTAACCACTCAGTTCACGGTCTTCTCCCCTACACACAAGTTCTTCAGGTGGGGTGAGAAATGTGTCTGTCGGCTCCGATTCCCTTGTCTGACATCACCTTCCTCTCCTTCCTCTTTCTACAGAACCGTTTTGTAGTTGAAGAAGCTGTTCTATGTGCCGTTCTTTCTTCATTTGGTCCATGCTGGCTGCAGTCTGGCCTCTGCTCACTCCACTTTCTGGAAACGACTCTCTTCAGTGTTACCACAGACTCCCAATTGTTGACTCAGGGGTCTCTTTCAGAGCTTCTTCCTGTGAGACCTGTTTGCAATGTCCATACTGATGGC
The DNA here is from genome assembly GCF_949786415.1 of Peromyscus eremicus. Taxonomy (NCBI): domain Eukaryota; kingdom Metazoa; phylum Chordata; class Mammalia; order Rodentia; family Cricetidae; genus Peromyscus; species Peromyscus eremicus. The sequence goes on from NC_081419.1 coordinate 37,413,499, forward strand.
CACCTCTCTCCTAGAATGTGTCCTCTCTTTTTGGCTGCTCCCCTAAAACTCTATCACTGGCTCCTTTGCATCTGTCCACCCAAGGCCCCAGCATGAATCTTCTTATTTTCTCAATCAAAACAAAACAAAACAAAAAAACTTCTCAGAAACTGGACTCCAAATGTAGCTAGCTCACCGAAAGCCTTAAACTTTCCTCTCCTTCAAAGCTGCAAATCCTTTGATCTTTTTACCTTTCTTCCTGTAAGTTCAGGATTACTCTCAGACAAATCCCCCCAGAACACCTGTGCTACATGGAAGGCTAAATGCAGAGCTACTGACTTCCGGGCCGTGAGCAGAGTCGGCATAACCAACTGACATCATCTTGTATAAACCTCGGAACCAACTCAGGACAAGTCTAAACAGAAACCCAAAGGCCTCTTGACAGCCCCTTAGAGGTGAGCAACATGTAGCTTGGCTAGAGCCAAGATTCTGGACAATCAATTATCTGGGGATCACTAGAGCTAAGGACAGACAGTTAAATTTATAGTGCTAAGACTACCTTAGAACTTGAATGTCAAAACTTTCAACCTAAAATATTCATAGTAGAGTCATTTTAACTACTTAAAAACCTAAGAAAATCACTCACAGAATGTATTACTTTGAGCAATATGACGTCTTGGGGCTAAGAAAGTCTTATATGCTTAAGGAAATGACTGAGGTGGCTTCCTGTTTAGATTTATTAACTAGAAACTACCTTATAAGTTAGAGATGTCTTCTAAAAATAATGACTTAAATATGAAAATAGTTGACTTTTTAGTCCTCTCCTTCTAACAGAAATTGAAAACCAAAGCCAACTGCCTATTATGGCCAAATCTAGAAGTTAATAATTAAACTGCGCTGTGGTAGACATCTGTTGTTTTGAATCTCTCTTGCATTTACTGTGGAGGTTGAGAATTGTCTCCCAGAGGCTCAGATATTTGAATGTGTGGGCCCCAGTTGGTGGGGCTATTTGGAGAGGTTTAGAACGAACAGTCTTACTGAAGAAAAATTGTCACTGGCTTGGGGAGGGGAGTCTTTGAGATCTTAAAGCCTGGCTCTATTTCCAATTTGTTTACTTTGTTTTGTGCTTCCAGATGAAGATGTGACCTTTGAGCTAGCTACCCTCATTCTTGCTCCCATGCTTGCAGCTTGCTGCCACGCTTTCCCACCATTGTTGACAGACTCTTCTTCCTCTGGAGCCAAAAGGCAAAATAAACTATTAATTCCTTAAGTTGTGTTGGTCATTGTGATGGTTTGAATGAAAATGTCCCACCTAGGCTCATATGTTTAAGTACATGGTCCCCAGTTGGTGGAACTGTTTGGGAAAGATTAGGAGGTATGACTTTGTTGGAGGAGGTAAGTACTGGAGGTGGGCTTCGTGGTTTTAAAAAAAACTTGTGCCATTCCCAGTGTGTTTTCTACCTCCTGGTCATGGTTCAAGATGTGAGCTCCCAGATGCTACTTCAGCTGCCTGCCACCTACTACTGTAGCAGGAATCTTAAAAGTTCTTATTAATAAAATCAAACCCAGGAGCCAGGTATTGGGGTGAACGCTGGAAGATCAGAGAAGCAGAAAAAGCCACAGCCACCTCACCTTGCCAATTCCTCAGCTGATCCTATTTCCTCAGACTGGAAGCCCCTGAGTCCTCATCCAGAATGAATCTCAGCTGAACTGCTGCTAAAAAGCCTAAAAGCTTAATCAGGCTCTAAATTCCTGGTACTCACGCCTTATATACCTTTCTACTTTCTGCCATCACTTCCTGGGATTAAAGGCTCACTTCCTAGGATTAAAGGCATGAGTCACCATGCCTGGCTGTTTCCAGTGTGGCTTTAAACTCACAGAGATCCGGATGGATCTCTGCCCTCCAAGTGATAGGATTAAAGGTGTGTGTGCCACCATTTTCTGGCCTCTGTATCTAGTGACTGTTCTGTTCTCTGACCCCAGATAAGTTTATTAGGGTGCATGATATATTGGGGAACACAATATCACCACATACTACTTCTACCTTACCATCACAGACTCTAACTCTCTGAAGCTGTAATCCCCAAATAAACTTTTCTATAAGTTGCTTTGGTTAGAGTGTCTTATCACAGCAACAGAAAAGTAACCAACACACTAACCAACTACTATCAATCCTCCCTTGCTGAATTGCATCTTCTTATCCCATGTATGTCTTTTGAGGGACTAATTCAGGGAATTCCTCCCCTTCCTGAGAATAAGAATTTACCTGTGATCAGATATGGTTAATAATAGTAATAATATATTATAGAGATAACCACTTTGGTTGGCTCTAAGTAAGCATGTGACTTCAGCTGAGACAATCAGAATCTTTACGGTTTATATTGTGAATACAGAAAAAGAAAATCTTTCCCCTCTGAGATCACTATGCTAGAAAGATCTGAACTTGGAACTTCTTGTAACCAGGCCCCCTCTTCTTCCTAATGCCCATTCCATCCACATGGAGGAAATCTGTATTAATGCACAACCAGATGCTGGAAAGGAAGAAGAGGGTGGAAGGAAGGAAGACTCAAAGGAAGACTCTGAGTCTGCATGTGTGCATGTTGAAGACACCAAGGTAGGCCTGATTACCATGACCAGAGGTGAGCAGGGATCCCTGCAGAGTCCAGGCAGCATCCCCAAGGGCAGAACTATGGCAGAGATGGTGCAGGACCTAAGGGAAGCTTCTGGCTGATAGGACATCTGAGGTGGGATGAGCCTTGGCATGGAAAGAGCAGCAGAGGTTTTGAAATCCTCCCTGCAATGAAATGTACAGGATCTGAGTCCCTAGCAGCAGTGTGCAGCAGCAGCACTCCAGGCTGAATGGTTGAGACACACTGAAAAACAGGCCAGCCTGAGCTCCCAGCAGCAGAGTAAGGTGGAACTGCCCTGAGTGTAGCAATCAGCTCTGCAAGCAGAGTAGCCTACAGAGGCTTCCTGGACTCTGAGTGCTGCATGCAAGGCCACCAGCAGAGCAGGTAATGGGACCTGAGGAAGCCACAGCTCATAGTGGCTGGGTTATTCCCTTGAGTCCATGTTGTGGGAGATGGTTGAGAGCCCTTGGGCCTGAGGACTAGGATTGTAAATACCTGAATGGAGGAGCTAGCAGCTAAAGCCATGCAGTTTCTGTTTGCTGGCTGTAAGAAGGTCTCTTTTGAGAGGACTCTGCACTGGCCAGCTAACAGCTTTCACCTAGGAAGGCTACAGACTGCAAAGTACAGCTGTAGCTGAGAGTAAAAGTGGAGGGACTAACTGTTTGAGCTGACTTGTTGCATTCAGAGGAACTGCAACAAAATTTTGATTGTGGGTTTCTTCATATTTGGAATTTTAAGACTAGTATCAGAATGCTCCCAGTGAAACATTAAGATTGGTATCAGAACTTTCTTTTTGAAATTTTCAGACTTAAAAAATGGGATGGACTGGAGTGATTCAATTGCAATGGTACAATTTTGACTTTACTTACACATATAGACTCTATCAATTGTGATATTGTTTTGTGTATGCATATGTGCTTTATTAACTGTGGTGACTCATGACCTATTTGTATAGAAATGGAGAAGTTTAGTTTTTTTTCTACCCAGGCTCAAGATGCAGCTTTAAAAATTATAAAGAAAAGGGGAGTTAATGTACCTCAGTCTCTTTAATTTTTTTGAAAAGAAAAAACATTTTTTGTCACTACAGTAGACTAATTTTAACTTGTGTTAATATATCCTATGTTTTGTTAGCAAAAATATAAATAGTTCTATTAAGAAATTGCTTTTGGATGTTTGCTAAAGTTTGTAAAATGTAAATAGTTCTATTGAGAGTTTGCTTTTGTATGTAAGTTTGTGAGAATTATAATTATGTGTAGTAATATTCATGCTAGAATTATGTTAACCTGTTGATATTGATGAACCATGGTATGGTGATGCTAAGGAGTTCTTAGATTTGATGTAGTTGCATCAGAAGTTTATTCATTTATTTGATGTGGTTGCATCAAGGGTTTATTGGTTTAAAAAAGGGCTTGGCGTAGCTAAGACCTCTGCAGACATTTTAGACCCATTCAAAAAGGTGATTCCATATTTATCATCATCTACTCCTTTACTAGGAAGCATAGCAGCCATAAGGAGTAGGAGTATTGCTATGATCATTCCAGCTATTTGCAAGCTCTTAGTGGAAAAATGGCTCCAGAGCTGCATAGAGTCAAGCTCTGTACCCTCCCCTGCCAGAGGCTGGTAGTCAGAGATGGGTAAGTCCTTCTTGCTAGCTGTCAACCTAAGAGAGAGTAAACTTGGCAGAAAGTGTATCTCAATGATGGGTAAGGCTGTTTAGTGATGAAAGCAACCTAAGACACAGCCCACCTGAGGGGTTTGAGGGGCCCTTTATATTATTATTAAGAAAGGGAACCTGTGGGAGCCCACAGAGAATATCTGGTGAGAACTTACTCAAGGTCTGAGAATCTGGGCTTGCTTTACCCAGCAGGGCTGCATAAGGAGATGATTTATTCACGGGTGTGTTTCCCAGGTGTTTAGAAATGTCTACACTTGGCTGTAGAGTGTGCTTTGATCTTGCAAAGGGGAGGTCTTTTGCCTCTCCCCTTGGCATGTTATAAAAAGCCTTTTGAATAAACCTTCAAGGCTGCTGGGTATTGATCCAGGCCCTCCCAAAACTATCCTGTGTTTTTGTCTTTCTTCTCATTGGCTAGGTCTTTCTTTCAATCTAATATTTTCATATCCCTCTCTCCTCCTCCTAAGAACCCTTCAAAAGGTGGGAGCTGGACTCTCACAAAAACATGAAATCTGTGAAATCACAAATCTGTGAAAAAAAAAGAACATGTATCTTTTAATCTCTATAATAGAACAGCATACCACCAGCTGCACTAGGTGGTAACTTTTAGGGAATAAGTTAAGTCCTGAATGAATGTGTATTGTTTTACACAGGCACGGCCACGTCAAGGACCCCAATGTCTCAGTCCCATAGGCATGACAAAGGCTTTCTCCGGTGAATCTGAGAGGGATGATGGCAAAGCTTTTTTTCTGGTCTGTCTGCTGCCCTAGCTTTCTCCCTGGATATTTATGGCCTGAAAACTCTTCCCCTGCAGAGATTGCTTCTACCAAGATCAGCTAAACCTGCCTCCTAGTTCAGTCATATAGAATAACCCTGTTTCCTTGTTTATTTCTGTTGGTAATGCCATCTCCTTGTTGAGCTGTACACAACAACTCCACCCCTCCATTTAACTGTGTATAACAAACATGCTAGGTTTCCAAGGTGCCGTGGCTTCTCCATCAGAGAGTCCAGGCCACCTGATCCCCTTTTCTGTGGCCATATGTCTTTCATTTCTTCATCTCCTCATTGGCCCTAGTCAGGGTTTCCAGATCCAAGCTATGCAAGGATGTGGCACCTACTGGTTCATTTTCCAAACTCATGGAATGTAAATATCCCATTGCATATTAACATGTGGACCATGATATATGTGTGCAAGTAAGTTTGGGAAAACCTAAAACGAAGTAAAAAGGTGTCTTCAGAGAAGAGTTGCACATATTATTTACAGTACTTTGGGGGTGTATATAAGGAACCTTTGAGAGGAAGGCTTAATGTGCTTATTGTCCAAACTTATTTGATAATGGAAAAAATTTCAGTAGAATCCAGTTTGGGGAGTGTTACTTGCCTTTAATGAGGCAGCAGGAGTTTTCACATATCCCCTTACTGGCATGCACTGTGGTTTTGGATGCTTTTCTTCACTACTATATTGTATTTCCTTCATACAGTGACTATGGCTGAAATTCCTTGGTACCTCTGACAACTAACAAAGAATATAAAACATAAAAGAGAAACACCATTGAATGAAAGACAGAATAAAGAGAAACACCACTGAATAGAAGACAGAATAAATGGTGAATGAAGTGAAACATTAATGCAAAACATCCCACCAACTACCCCAGGAAACAGGAATTGAAAAAAATTATTGATATATTAAACATATACCTCCCATTTATACCTATAAAATAAGTATGGTTCTGTAAGATATTTAATCATTTGAGGAGTTGGGAGAGAAGAGGGATTGAAGGAGAACAAACGTCCTCTCTGATTTCTTTGAACAATCAGGAAAGTTAAAAGCCAAACCTGACAGATGTACTAAGACGGGAGTAGGGAGGAGCATTGCAGCCATCAGTGACACACTGTTTTTCCTTCGTCATAAACTGAAAGCTAAAAGCCCACTCAGGCAAGTCACTGTGAGCCTTATTGCCAATACAAACTCATTTACTAAACACTTGCATATGAAAGCGCTATGTACAACACAAATATGTGCAACAATCTTATTTCTGCAAAGCAAATTAAAAAACCCTGAAGTGATGGTTAAATTATTTTTATTACCAACTCAATGAATTATGAAATGCCTACAGCACTAGTGAGGCATGCCTTTGGGTATATCTGTGAGTGTGTTTCCAGAGAGGATTAACTGAAGAGGTAAAATCCTTCTGAAATAGGGGTGATATAATCCCAGGGGCTGGAGTTCCTAACTGAATAAACTAGGACAAACGGGAAAATGAACTAAGGGCAGGCATTTCCTTCTCTCTGCTTCCTGATCCACTCAGATGTGAACAAGCAGCCTCACTCTCCTGCGGCCGCAGCCAAGAGCCAAATACTACCAATATTGCCTTTCCTGCCCTGATGAACAGAAGCCTCTTGAGCTGTAAACTGCTGCAGAATATTATTTTAACCGGGCAAAGGTGTGTTACATTTGTTTTTGCTGCAGAATATTACCTGAACTGTGTAAAGGTGTGTTGCTTTTGTTTATGCTGCATTTGTTTAATGGTGTAAGGGTATGTGTTTAATTAGGTAAAGGATTGCTGCATCTATTTCACCTTGCCTGCCTGATTGGTCTGATGAAGAGCTGAACGGCCAATAGCTAAGCAGAGAAAGGATAGGTGGGGCTAGCAGGCAGAGAGAATAAAAAAGAGAAATCTAGCCTCAAAAAAGAAGAAAAGGAAGAATGAGAGAAGGAAGAGACAAAGAGGGACACGCCCAGGACAAGAAGCCATGCAGCCACCAGACAGACAGACAGACATAGAGAAGTAGTGAAAGTCAGATATACAGAAGAAAGGTAATAATGCCCTGAGGCAAAAATGTAGAAGAAGAGAAACAGGTTAATTTAAGTTAAAAGACTTAGCCAAAAGACATGCCTAAGCTAAGCCGAGCATTCAAAACTAATAACAAATCTCTGTGTCATGAGCTGGGAGCTGGTTGGTGACCCGAAAAAAAAAGCCTGGTACAGTAAACCAAGTAAATCCTTCTCAAGTTTCCTCCTGTCGGGCATTTGGTCATAGCCATACACAAACACACAGCTGCACCAGAGCCAGGGGAAGGAAATACCCACCAAGTGGGCAATGGTGGAGCCTAACACTGCATTTTGAGAAGGACACACAGGAGGTAGCACTTCCTGGCACCACGATAAAATTTGCACAGTGGGTCTCGAACTCATGGCAGACTTAGTTTAGCTTCATGATTAATATGCAATTGAGTTTTTAAAAATCTTTAAGATGACAAATGGCCATTTTAATGGATGTATAAGAAGGGAATTCATGCCGGGCAGTGGTAGCACATGCCTTTAATCCCAGCACTTGGAAGGCAGAACCAGGTGGATCTCTGTGAGTTCGAGGCCAGCCTGGTCTACAGAGCGAGATCCAGGACAGGCACCAAAACTACGCAGAGAAACCCTGTCTCAAAAAACCAAGAAGAAGAAGAAGAAGAAGAAGAAGAAGAAGAAGAAGAAGAAGAAGAAGAAGAAGAAGAAGAAGAAGAAGAAGAAGAAGAAGAAGAAGAATGGAATTCATGATGCAGGCTTGCACTTTCACTTGTACAGAAAACAACAACAACAATGTTTTTAAAGGCAAGAAAAGAAAAGTATAAACATGAGCAGTTAGTTTCATTGGAAGATGCTTTAGAGCAGTGGTTCTCAACCTGCGGGTCACAACCATATCAACTATCCTGCATATCAGATATTTACACTACAATTCATATCAGTAGCAAAATTACAGTTGGGAAGTAGTAATGAAATAATTTTATGGTCCGAGGTCACCACAACAGGAGGAACTCTATTAAATGGTCGCAGCATTAGGAAGGTTGAGATCACTGCCTTAGAAGAAGCCTCAGAAGAGACGTAACATTTTTTGATGACAAAAGATGTGTTTTGTAAGCACAGAACTTACACAAACCATGCTAATAAAATATGCTACCATGCTATCAAATTCCAGTCCCTAGCTGAGTCTTATCTCCTTTTACACCTTGTGATAACAGGCTGTACCTGTGTTTCTAAGGTAGACCCTGCACCGTGAGGCTCGAGCCAGAGTCCAGACTTCACAGGCATGTTGGAAGATGCAGTCTTGAGACAACAAAAGCAGCCCAACCCTTACCCTCCAGCAAACGATTTAAGTAAACAAGAGTCGTAAAGCCTGGCTTCTCAACACTACTTTAAACCCCCTTCCCCTTCTCTTTCTTCCTTCCCACGTTTCTCAGAACTTTTGCAGATGGCAAACATCAAAAGGACCAGAGATTTTTTATAGTGATTCAGCTGCCCACGGCAATGCAGTCAACGCTGATTTTCTTTCAGCCTAGGAAATGATCAGCAAAGAGGCTCAACAAACAGCCTTAACATTTGAGGCAAAAAAACCAAACCAGACCAAAACAACAACAAAACACAAATGCATAAAAAATTACTTTCATAAACACCTTGGGGAAGGTTGCTGCTTTTCCTCCTTTTTTTTTTTCTTTTTTAAAGTAACCTTTCTTATTTCCACTGTAAGAATATTATAAAGTGTTTGCTTCGTCAGAACTCTTCGGTGAGGGCTGGGACAACAGCTCATTTGGTAAAGGGTTGCCCTGCAAACACGAGGGCCTAGGTTTACATTTCCTTGGACTCATGCAAAAAAAGCTGGACATGGTGGCATGCACTTAGAACCCTAGTGTCCTAGTGCTGGGATGTGTCGGGGAGGCACTGGAGGATCCTTGGTGGTCACTGCCAGCCAGTCTAGCTTACTTGGTGACCTCTAGATTTAGTGAGAGACATTGTCTCCAAAAAATAAAGGGGGAAATAGAAGAAGAAACCTAACAACATCATACACACACACACACACACACACACACACACACACACACACACACGAACACATACATATAAATCACATACACATACTTGCGGTTGCACTTGAGAAATAACATCTGAGGTTGTCCTCGAGTCTCCATAAGCACACACATACATACACACACACACACACATACCCACACACACACACACACACACTCGCATCTTAACACTCAAACATGCACATAGATACATACACACAAACCTTTTTGTTTAGCCATTTGAAACACTTTTAGAAAACAATGAAATGCACTAATATTGATTATGGCTTTCCTAGGGCACTTTTCGCTTATCGCCTTCAAAGCTGACTTACTCCTGGTGCCGCTAGAATGTCAGCCAGCTTCTTCAGTGGCTCTGTCCTCACTGTGCCTCCCTCAACAGGCTTCTCTCTGCCTGAGGACCCAGCCTTCCAGACTAAGCCTTGGGATAAATGGTCTTTTTTTTTCCTTCAGCAAAAGACAAAAGCAGTGCCCCTGGCTTCCTGCCAAGGTAACCCTAGCATTGAGCATGATTGGATGTGAGCAGAAATAAGGCTGCAGAAATCCTGGGATTTCCTTTCCTACATGAAGTAGGATACGTCCTCACTTGTCTTCCACAGGGCATCTCTTGGGATAGCTCTCAAAGGAAATGGAGAAGCTTCTGGAGGAGCATCATAGACCAGAGGAATATAATGAAACTGGCTTCCAATAATACACAACCTGTAAAATGTAATGCTATGTCAGAATTTTAATCAAACCCCTAAGAGGGGAGTGAATATGGAAAGGGGGACCTGGAAAACACATGGAGAAGGTGTTCTCATGCAAGTTGCTGACATAAACAAGACAGTGAAAGCTAACAAAATTTTATTTTAATGAATAGCCAAACATCGATCTATTTTGATATAGCTGACAAAAGGCAACAAGAAATAGGCTGTGCCTCCTTGTCCACATTCTTCACAGAGTGGAGTGACTACTTGAAAGGCTTCTTAGAGAAGATGTCATCTCCCTTTCCAAAGACTGCCGTGATCAGGACCAGAGAACACTGACCTGGCCCGCCGTGGAGCTTAAACATGACTCCTGTAAACAGTGAGGTCTACTAGTTACGCTGAAAAGGGGGTATCAGTGCTACTCCTGAAAGGGGGAGGGGCTTTTGCTCTCACCTAAGCCGCTGGGCAATTGGTCCCATTGCCTGGGACTGAGCAAAGGTAAAGGCCACGATTCTAATTCTTGGAGGTGTTGCCAGCCTTGTCGTAGGTGTGAAGAGTAATGAGCTCTCCACAGACTCCACAGTATAAGCTTTCTTTCAGAAAATCCTTATGCCTTATTATTATTTGTGTGTGGGTGCCCATGCCACGGTGCACATGCAGAGATTCAGAGGACAATTTTGTGACATTGGTTTGCCCCTTCTACCTTTATGTGGGTTCCACAGATTGAACTTGGGCTGCATCATTAGCCACGAAGCCATCTTGCCAGCTCTGCATTATAATATTAATTGTCCTCTTTCAGAGATCACAGTTCATATCTGTCAAACTCTGTGTGCTGTGGTCTGGGTGTGACATGCCCTCCCATAGGTTCACGGTTTTGAACAATTTTGTCTCCAGCTAAAAGTACTGTTTGGAAAGGCTGTGGAACCTTTAGATAGGGAGCTTTGCCGAATGGATTCTGGGAAGGGGGGTTATGAGGTTTGATAGCCTAGCCACGTTTCTCTCTACTTGCTTCCTGACTGTGAATACAATGTGACCAGTCATCTCAAGAAAACAAAGAATGTACCCTGTGATTTCCAACAAGAATGTTCCTGAATCCTCCTTTTGGATATATACCTTTCTGACACCATATCCCTGGTTGCCTGAAGACTGTCATCAGCAAATCTGTCCTCTGCTGAGATCCTGAGCTTAGAAAATAATTTTATCACTTTAGCCAGACACAGACCATATTTCCTCCTTGTGTGTGTTCTTTAGACAGAAACATCCTGTGTAGACAGCTCCAGCTCCGTGCTTTAGAACGAGCGTACGCCACAGTGGCATCAAAGGGGACAGAAACAAGCCTTTCCAAAAATAGACCATTCACCACCACGATTGAAGGAAACCCTATCTGAGCCTGCTCCAGCGTGAGGTCACTTGTGGACATCCTAGGAAGGGAGGCTTTGTGGAGTATGCTTTGATTAACCAAAACCTCTGAGTGTGAGGGAAAAACAAGCCTCAAAGAGCCTAGGTCTTTTAAAACATTTACAGCTTTCAAGCCCACACACATTCGCCCGGTGAGGGTAACCCTTCCTGTTTGTGGGATTTGAAAATGCCGTAAGATTAAAGAGCCACAAAAGCTTAGCAAAGAGAAGCACTCTCTGCACATTTGATGGAAACTTCAGACTGCTTCCTCTTCAGCTAATAAAGCACATTATAAATGCAAGCAGTTGAGTGTTTATAGGAATGCTACAAATGCACATGCTTATTGAGTATATAAGAAGAATCATGTGTTTTAAAATTGCCTATTTGTGTTAAAAAACTTAATTTCAAAGATATTCTCATATACATATATGTATGTTTGCTATAAAAATAACTAGCTGCTCAACTAATATTCCAGCACTGCCATTTGCTTTCTCTTTAGACTAGATGTGAAAAAGACTCAGTTATTTTGTATTTATTTCCAAGAAATATTTGGAATGATATATATAGTACTAAGCATAAGGGAACATAGCAGAATTAAAAATCAAAGTTACCAGAACCGAGGAAAAGGAAGAGATGTTTCCAGGCAACTGCCACAAGTGAATTGTCACAGCTAGGCCAGGAGTTTGCTTCTCACAGGGGTCAGCGCTTGCTCTCCAGGTGGGACTTCCGCAACTGTGCCTGTTCAACACAAGTGTTTCCAGACCCGGATCATCAGCAGGGGCCTGGGCTTAATTATGTTGTACTTCTCAGAAAGTGGGCGGTAAGCCAACTCCACTAAAATCTACTTGTAAAATACAGTCCCTTGGGTCTACCCTCGGCTCTCTGCGGAGAGGGCCCTGCCATGTGCTGTAGTGTGGAATTTTTTGCCTTGCTGGGATCATAGCTTGTTGTATAAGAAATTCAGGAGAACTTGGCACTGTAGAGTTAGAAATTATTCTAATGACTAGTGCCTTGGATACTGCACTATCCTGCTGTGGGATGGTCTGTATGTCAAATGTGTTGTTGATTGGTCAATAAATAAATCACTGATTGGTCAGTGGCCAGGCAGGAAGTATAGGCGGGACTAACAGAGAGGAGAATTGAGAGAACAGGAAGCTGGGTGAAGGAGACACTGCCAGCCGCCATCAGGACAAGGAAGATGTAAAGTACCGGTAAGCCACAAGCCACATGGCAAGGTATAGATGAATAGAAATGGATTAATTTAAGCTGTAAGAACAGTTAGCAAGAAGCCTGCCATGGCCATACAATTTGTAAGCAATATAAGTCTCTGTGTTTACTTGGTCGGGTCTGAGTGGCTGTGGGACTGGCAGGTGAGAGAGATTTGCCCTGACCGTGGGCCAGGCAGGAAAACTCAAGCTACACTACCCCTTGCTGGGTTTCCCTGTGCCAGTAATGCATTAGGATGTCTGGTCTAGGGCCCACTTGATAGTGACCCCAGGTGTTTCACCTCTTCTGACTGAAAGCTCTTCTTCTTCTAGCATCTTGTGGTAGTTTGAATGACATGTCCCCCATAGTCTGCAACATTTGAATGCTTGGCCCCCAGTTGGTGGCACTGTTTGGGGAGGCTTAGGAGGTGTGGCTTTGTTGGAGAAAGTATGTCATTGGAGGCAGGAAGTAAGGTTTATAGACTCGTACCATTTCTATTTTGCTCTCTCTGCTTCCTGCTTGTGGTTCAAGAGGTGAGCTCTCAGCTTCTGCTCCAGCCTCTGTGCCTGTCTGCTGCCATACTCCCTGCCTTGATGATGATGATGATGGACACTAAGCTTCTGGAACTGTAAGCCCAAACACCTTGGTCAGGTTGTTGTGTCACAGCAATAGGAAAGTAACTAATATACACCCCATGTCATCCCCTCTGTTTCAGATCCTGGAATACACTCATGATAGTTGTATATGTCCCCAAAGCTGCTGGAGCCTCCCAGGCCCACACTGATAGGCCTGTGTGTGCTAAGGTTTCAATTTGTTTTGACTGGGATCCATTATATTGCTGGTCCTGGGCATGTGTGAAATCCTCCTTCTACCATGTTCTTTATGGACCCATAGGAAGAATGATCTGTTCTTTGCTCATTGTCACTATTTACAATTGATTGATATTTACTGGCTTATTATCTGAATTTGAGGTATAGCTTTATGAATGTCATATTCTCCAAGTGTTCTAAGATACAGTCTACTGTAACCTTTGTTATTTTCTACTTCCTAAAATATTCATTGACTGATTGTCTTCAGAGGTACTTCCCACATTTGATAATTTCATAGGAAGTACAGCCCTAATTCCTGTACTATATCTATCAGCCTTCCAGTTACAGCTCTGGAGATTCACCATCATTTAACATTGATTTACCAGTGTGATAGTTAAATTGTCAACCTGCCTGGATTAAGATACACCTAGACCATTGAGAGAAGTATACCTTTGGGTGTGTCCAAAGAGGATTGACTGATTGGTTAAGATCTGGCCTGAATGCAGATGGCACCATTGTTTAGGCAGGGGTCCCTAACTGAAATAAATAGAGGGAAAAAGAAAACTGGCCTTTTTTCTCTGCTCCATGTCTGTTGAGAGATAAGTAAGCAACCTCACACTCCTACTACCATGGAGATATGGTCCCAACATGGAGATCTGGTCCCATCATGGAGATCTGGTCCCACCATGGACATCTGGTCCCACTGTGCCCTCCTCAGCATGATGGACTTACATTCTCTCAAAGCAAAACAAACCAAATTCTCCACTCCTTAGGCTGCAAAGCATTTGGTGACAGTGACAAGAAAAGTAGCTGATATAAACACCAAGTAGTTCTGTCCTTCCTACCCGTTATTGCTTCCTGAGAGCTTCTGCCTGTCTCTTAAAATTGAGGATGGTGTCTATTGCCAAGCCTTTCCTAGAGATTGTAAAACTCTTGTCAAAAATATGTGCTGCCTCTTTGAGAAGCGCCTCTCATCCCCAGCTCGGAGCCTCTTCTTTTGGTCATAGATTACCCAGTAAATCACTTTTTAAAGGTCATGTTCAGCACATCGGGACTTACTTGGCTTCCAAGGCTATCTGCGCTAGGCAGTGGCCACGGCAGAGGCATCGCCTCCGTTCCCAGCCTCTTTAGTTTCCTACTCAAGACCTCAAAGGGCACCAGCTGTCCCCCAGTTTTCTGGGGGACAAATTGGCCCCACAGCTAGGACAAGTGTAAACTCTCTGCTGAGCACAACAACTCAACTTGGGCATTTGGGGGAGTGCGCTGGGGAGACAGCACAGCTGATAGGGGCACCTCGGGTCCTGACACTCGCCCTTCAGTGGCAATGCGCAGGAGCTCACCAGGCTTTCCTCCGGGACTCAATTACTGCTTCCTTTTATTAGGGAGCCTAGGGACATAGACGTTTGTAAGAGCCCCAGATCAGCTAGAGGGCACCCCCCCCCCTTAAATGTTAGGACAAATGCAAGCCAGTTCTTAAACACGCCCATTATTGCACATTAAATTTATATAAATTTACAATGATATAGACTATTTTTAAAAAGGTATTAAAAACTCAAAACCCATCACTTTCTGATTAGTTTATTAATTTTCACATTATCCATCTCTGAGGTTAATGATGCTTATTATTTAACCAGTATGGTAAAAATGAAATGAAATAGTATACAATTGCACACCTCTTACAAATTCTGTTCAGTGACATCCAGTTAGCCATTTAAGATAGTCTATGGCAGAGGTGTCTGCACTGCTGAAATTGGTACAAACTACCAATTAGGGCTGACATCACTCCTTCTAGGCCTGACAGGTCGGTAAATACATACCAGTACATTGTTGCCTATGAACCGACTTAGCACTGAGCCAGAAAACCACAAAAGGATACTACAGTTAGGGGTTAAATTTCCCATTCTTGCTTCAAACTTTTCCACTTCTCACAACCTGCTTTCCTTCTATGTAGTCCAACACGCCTCAAGCCAAGGCCTGTGGAAATGTGACCTATATCCACAATACTGACCTACATACAGTTCACACTGACTCACTTAGTGGACTTCCTCTTGAAGCTGAGATTAAAAACATTTACAGGGGCTTTTACATCTTTTTTTTTCCCTTTTACATCTGCTCAGTAGTTATGAACACTGGCCATTCTTCCAGAGGACCAGGGTTTGATTCTCAGCACCCACATGGAAACTCACAACTGTCTGTACCTCCAGGAGATTCAACACCTTATTATGGACTCCATAGGCATTGTATGCCTGTGGTGCACAGACGTATACTCAGGCAAAAACATCCATGCACACAAAGTAGAAATAAAGGAAAATACGTTTTCATTCTCTTACAGAAATTTTGTATTTTAGATATGTGTGCATCTGCATGTGTGTTTGCACCTGTGTGCCTGTGTGTGCATCTGCATGTGTGTTTACACCTGTGTGCCTGCTGTATGTGCATCTGCACGTGTGTTTGCACCTGTGTGCCTGCTGGGTGTGCATCTGCACGTGTGTTTGCACCTGTGTGCACCTCTGTGTTCTAAACAGTAGCTGCATTGTTACTTTCGGTTGACTAACTTAAAATAACTCTAAGTCCAGCTTAGTATCCACTAAAACTTGAGAGAGGAAGACCTTTGTATGTCTTGGAATCAATACTTGAGTTCTGAAGAAGGAATTCCCGAAGAGGTCAGCAGACATGATTACAGGAGCAGAAAACTGACTCAGGAAATCTGAAGAAAGTAGGACTCCTTACATAGCAACGATAAGGCTAATGGCACACTGCAAGATCCCAGAGAGCGATTGGGAACTTTCTACAGAGGAATCATTGTTCTCTGTTTCCAGAGTGAGTAAGCCAAAAGGGATTCAACTTACAGCATTTCATCAAAAGAACATTAGAGAAATTTAGTAAAAGAAAATTGTCTTCAGATTTTTTTCTCTTACATTTTAAATCAACTATTTTAATCAGTGGTGTCCAGAATCTTCATTTGAAGGTAGAGAGTCTTATTACTAAAAATTAACCCCCAGATAGTCAGTAGAATGTACGGTAGCTGAATTTGCTCTACAAATAGATATAGACTAAAGACTATATTTCCTTCTTTCTTTGCTGGTATACATACATGCACATTATTTTGAGTGTGTGTTTGTGCATGTGGGTGTGCATGTGGGTGTGCATGTGGGTGTGCATGCTTTTGCATTTGTAGATCAGAGGTCAACACTGGGCGTCTCCCTCATTCTCCACCTGATTTCCTAGTCATGGTCTCGAACCGAACTCGGAACTCATGGATTCAGCTAGGCCGCCTGGCCAGCCAGCTCCAGGGATCAGCCAGCTCCAGGGATCCTCCATCTCTCTCTCCGGCTCTGGGATTGTATGTGCCACGGCACCTGGCTTTTTGTGTGGGTGCTAAGGGTCTTAGCTCACAGGTCCCTGCACTTGTGTGACAGGCACTTTACCAACTGAGCAGACTCCACGGCCCTGGAGTCAAAGTTCCAAATTCAACTGAAGATCGTCTTTATTGAGGCTACCCAAAGCAGTCAGTTTGTATTACCATAGACAGAATAATGATAAAATACTTGAGATTCATGATACTTCAAATTCTGTTCTAGTGATGTTCCTGAGTTCCTTAGGCTGCCCACCAAACACCACAGGGCCTCACATAAATTGTTTCCCCTGACAACTCACCCATCTGTCAGTATATCTAATCCCATTTGAATCTACTTCAGTATTAACATGTAGATTTTCCTATAGCAATAGCACTCCTGTTGTTGGTTGGTTTTACTCTTTACTCTTTGGGGGTCCCACCACCCAGCTCCCAAATCAATACACAGAGTCTTATTCTTACTTATGAATGCCTGGCCTTAGCTTGGCTTGTTTCTAGTCAGCTTTTCTTAAATTATCCCGTCTCTTCTGCCTCTGGGCTTTTATCTTTCTCTATTCTATATACCTTTCTTTACTTCTTAACTCTATGGCTGGCTGTGTGGCTGGGTGGCTGGTCCCTGATGTCCTCCTTTCCTCCTTTTCTCACTTCCTGATCATTCTCCTTTCCCAGAGTTTTCTTCCTATTTATTCTCTCTGCCTGCCAGCACTGCCTATCCTTTTTCCTGCCTTGCTATTGGCCATTCAGCTCTTTATTAGACCATCAGGTGTTTTTGACAGGCAAAGTAACCGCTTCACAGAGTTAAACAAATGCAACATAAAAGAATGGAACACATCTTTGCATCATTAAACAAATGTTCCACAGCATAAACAAATGTAAGACATCATCAACTAATACTCCACAACATACTCCTATTCTTACTATCACTCCAATTGACAATACAATTTCTACACAAGGAAATTCTTCTATTATCATAGAATCAGTTCAATCTCTATAATGCATTGTAAACAAGTTATTACCTTTAAAATATAAAGATATAAGCTACTATGTTCATTCATTAATTGCTTAAACAAACTATTTATATGTAACTAGTCAAAGTCATCAGAATTTACCCAATTAGAATTTCCCAGATTTAAGGCATTCAAGGGACTTCCATAACTTGGCCTTTACTTACCAGTCTCTTCTCTCTCAACAAGTCTTTCTCTAAACCAGGTTTTTTTTGTCAACTTTCTCTAAAGTGCCACAGACATCTAGTCAGAAGGATATTGGGCATTCCTTTAGTCTTCTGACTCATCTCTGCCACACCCTGCCTGGTTAAGTGCCATCCCCACAGCATCTGATGCTTGTCCTTACCAAGCGAATCTCAACCTCCCACTAGGCCAAGGGGATCTTGAGGACAGGGATATGTGTTCTTGTTCATGGAAGTATCTTAAGACTCTTAATAATAATTATCAAGTTTACAAATGAAATAGGTTGATGGATCTAGCAATTAACCATCCCTCTGCTCCCTTATTAGAGGCGATCTATGGACTCTGTTCCTCTTAATGGCCCAACTCTGCAGCCATTAGAATCATTGTTTTCTGAGTCACACTGGGAATCAGAGTCCTCCAGATGTCTGTTAGTGATGATTTTAGACAGGTGCTAGTCCATGCCTTGGCTTTCTCTCCTAGTGGTGACTGGGATTTGATCAGACTTTTGGTAAAAGACTAAGAATTTTACAATCTGAAGAGAGAGGAGAGCATCACTGACTTTTTGGAAGAGAGCTTCAGGAAGCTTTGGAAGACAGTTGTTATGACTTTGAGCTTTTATTTCTATTTACAAATGACCATTTAGAACTACCGTCCTGTAAGTATGGTCTGAGGGGTAGAAAAACTAACCATGAACTTGATTTAAATTGATCCTAGGTTCCATTTGCATGTCACCAGCAATGCAAATTTTATGGGGTTTTTTTTTGTTGTTGTTGAAAAGAACAGAGAAGCCTGTTAATGTTCAAGGCTATCGCCTCCCTAAGGAGTAAGAGCAGGCAAAACTTTCATTGCGATGAGAAAAAAAAATCAAAGAAACCTTGATTTGGAACCAGCTTTATCCTCACAAAAATGACTTCTTAAGAGAGGAGCCCAGATCAAGAATGGAAACCCAGAGGCAGAACCTGGAAGCCAGTAGGTTGACTGAGCTACAGAGGGCTACTCCACAGTTGTGCATTGGCTTTCAGAGAACAGTGTGGGGATGCAGCAATGAGACACAGATTCAGAAACATGTCTAGGTCCATGAAGAGCTCTTATTGCTTTGATTAGTTTCCTCTAAGATATATGATGAAACTTTAGGCATGGAAAGGAACTGCCTCATAACTTTTAAAGGTATATGTTGATATTAATTTAAAATCAATTGTTACATTATAAGTTCTTTTAAATTATTTTTTTCTGGGTAAGTGCTATATCACCAAGCTATAGCCCCATCCCTTAAATTGTTTCCCTACAACAGGTCTTAGTTACTTCTACATGATGTTTTATGAAATAAATTGAGGTTTGTAACTCCAAGTCTTGTGTCACATGAAAATTGTAGATAAACAACCAAGATTGTCTTATGACAGTTATTAGTAGAAATATGGTTAACATGGACTGTTATGAGGAACAAGAAAAGTCTTTTCCTTTGAGAATAAAAGGGTCAGTGATACAAATCCTTCTTCAATTAAAAGCTGTGATTACATACAGGAATCTTTTTCTCAACCTTTTCTCACAAAGCTATTTTCTACATGATTTTTATTAAAAGTTCAGAGGAAAACAGGATTGACTTTATGTCAGGAGGCTTTGAAGAGCAGCTTAGGAGGGTTGGGGGATGCAGCTGGTGATGCTGGCGGTGATGGCTCGTCCCGGTGGGAAAGGGACACTAGGACATGGGTGGGGAGGCGGTGCTTAGTGTTGACTGTAAGCAGCTAGTTTCCTGCACCACCTAGTTTGAATCTGAACAGTACCACGTTTCTCCTCGACACTGAGTTTTTTGAAGTATGTGCAGTATTTCCTTAGTATTCATTTCCTTTGGATCCAAATAGGGCTGATAGACTAATAAATAAAGCTGACCTGAGGGCCAGAGCTGATCCAATGATTATTTTTGTAAGCATGGTTCTATTGGAGGAAAGCCACACCCATTTATTTACATGCTGTCACATCTGCCTTTGCCCCGTGACAGCAAATTGACCAATTGGAATAAAGTATCATCCACAAAGCCTAAAGTATTTACAATCTTTTCCCACCATGCACCAAACCAAAACACTGTCAACTTGTATACTAGAAAGTCATTTAGGTTAAGGTAAAACAGTTTGGCACAGAAGAAATGTGCTTTGTAGTATACCATGTCACAGGATGCAGTGTCAGGCTGCCCCCTCCCCCACTGCTACTGATGCTGTTTGCTGCTCGGTTGCCTGGCCAAGGCACTGATGGTCAGATTTCTCCACTGTAAAAGTCATTGTTTTCCTTGTCATTGGCATTTTTTTGTTATAGTCAGCTCTGTATAATATCCGATTTCTCCTCCAAATTCTTCATTTAAAGTGTCTGTCATCCGCTGGTATTTGTCTGAATTGCAACATTGAGAATTAAAAACTGGGGCTGGTAAGATGTCCTTGCAGGTAAAAGAGCTTGCTGCACCAGACTTGAGATGCCTGGAACCCCGTGTAAAGCATATCTGTGATCCCAGGAATGGAAGGTAGAAACAGGATGCTATCGCTGGAGGGCCGGCTAGTCTGCAGTCCACAGCACAGTGACAAACAGAGACACTCTGCCTCCAACAAGGTGGAAGTAAAGGACTGACATGGGAAGTTGTCCTCTGACATCTACACTCGAACACACACACACACACACACACACACACACACACACACACACACAAATGCACCCAACACAAAAAATGGAAGTTGTCATTTTCTAGATTTATTACTCACTGTACAAGATTTATTAGATAATAATTAGAAATCTATCTCTAGACACTAAATGCACTCATTGATACTAGAGTGTCACTTTTTCAAGGTCTCTACAGTATCACTTTCTAGAGAAAAAAATTAGTTAAAAGAAAAGCTCTTAAGTTTCCATATTACCTTGAAATTTTTGTTTAACATTGGTATCTTTTCCTTATACTTAATGCTCATCTTGTTAGCAGTAATATGTTCATTTCTAGGTTTTATCTTCCTACAAGGATAACTTATTGCAATTTACCAATACTAGTGTTATTTAATGAGCAAAGCTTAGGATTTCTCTCTAGTATATTTTAGTAGTCCATATTTAAATTTTTCTCTTTTTTGAAATTACATGCATTTATTTCTATTGTTTATGGGTGTGTATGGGGTCACAGGCATGACACAGTGAGTATGTGACTGTCAGAGGACATCTTGTTGTTAGGGTCAGTTCTATCCTTCTCCAGGGAAGATGCCAGGGGATTCATGTGGTTATTCTTGGTGGCAAGAACCTTTACCTGCTGAACCATCATGTAGGCTCCATATTAAAGTTTTTCTTGCCAGGCGGTTGGTGGCGCACACCTTTAATCCCAGCAGAGGCAGAAGCAGATGGATCTCTGTGAGTTCAAGGCCAGACTGGTCTACAGAGCTCATTCCAGAACAGCCCAGTCTACACAAAGAAACTGTGTCTCAAACAAACAAACAAACAAACAAACAAAAGCAAACACACAAACAAAAAAGGACAAAACCCAAAAAAACAAAAACAAAAATTTCTTATTACCATAAGAATGTTTCTTATAACTACTCTCTGAATGAAAAATAAATAAATAAATAAAAAGGAAAAAACAAGACTGCTCCTAGGTATGATGGAGGAGAAAGTTTATTATAGATATGTGGGTGAGCATAGTCAGAGGCAGGGACATCAGGGAGAATCAAGAGTAGACATGACCCTGAGCCATGTGAGGAGAGGGGGAGGGGAAAGGAGAGGAGAGAGATAGGGACCAAGGCAACAGCCAGGGACCCTAAGAGTAGACAAAAAGGCCAGGTAACCAAAATTGTTGATGATATAGGGAAAGGAGACAGGAGAAGGGCAGCGCAGCTTCTGGGCTGAAGAAGTTTAGGGTAGGGGGCAGGGTATGCCAGACAGGAGGACTCTATAACAGGTAGGGCCTAGATGTAGGGAGAACCTGGCTGTCAGCGTCTGCTTTGATATGCTAAGTGGGCACCTGGCCATTTGTCTCAGGTTTGGAACCTAACACTTTCAACTAACCTAACTAATTACCTAGTCCTCTCTAACTAACATGATGAGCTCACTCCATGGGTGAGAACACTTGCCATGCAAACATGACAACCTGAGTTTGGATCTAATTACCCACATGAAAAGCTGGGCATGCTTATACATGCAACTCCAGCACTAGAGATGGCACAGCGGCTGCTACAGGTTCAGTGAGAGACCCTGTCTCAAAGGAAGACAGAAAGACAGAACGAGGCAGCCAGCTCCCACCTCTAGCCTCTGCACATCCACACAGGTGTGTATATGTACACTGTACTCACACGTGTATACCTACACACACACACACACACACACACACACACACACACACACACATACACACATAAAACAAAGATAGTACTTTGTACATCCTCATAATGGCCTACTGGATAAATAGTTGTTGTCCTTTTCTTAGCCAACTCCCATCGAAGTAATGGTATAGGGCAAAAAAAATAACAAATGGTGAATTTTGATAGAAATTCTTGTATTATGCTTATGACTTCTTGAGACTTTATCAAACTACAATATGAATGGATAGATGAAAAGAGAAAGAAAAATATGATCTCTGATCAACCTGAATTTCTAAAAGTACTCCATGCCCACATGACACTTTCCTTTTACTAGTTAACATGTGCATTTGGGCCCAAAGCTTCTAGTTCTGCCTTGCTTGGCAGAAGGATCAGATCATACCCAGAGCTCTGTGCTGTGTGCTTCACTGTGGAAGGAACAGACAAGGAATGCAGTGGAATGGAATATGCATTAGCTTTAATGGGATGCCAAGAATTCCCAGTTTCCCTTCCTCCAAATCATCTAGTGGCTGGTTGAGCCTAAGAATGTGAGAATAATTAGCATTCCCTGGAAACCCACAGACCATGTTAGCCAGGAAAGCATGTAGCCTAATTATACCTTGGTATAATAAAAAAAGTTAACTCTAAAAAAATCCTGGTACAAAACATCCAGGAAATCTGAGATATATTGAAAAAACTAAATCTAAGAATAATAGGAATAGAGGAGGGAGAAGAAACATGGGTCAAAGGCACAGAAAATATTTTCAACAAAATCATAGAAGAAAATTTCCCTACTCTAAAGATGACTATCAAGGGGAAAGAAAAAAGAAGCATACAGAACACCAAATAGACTGGATCAGGAAGTTCCCTCAGCAAATAATAATCAAACACTAAATGTACAGAACAAACAAAGAATATTAAAAGCTGCAAGGGAAAAAGAACAAGTAGCATATAGAGACAGACCTATCAGAATAACACCCAACTTCTCAGTGGAGACACCACAGGCCAAAGAGACCTGGACAGACATTCTACAGACTCTAAGAGACTATCTACAAAACCCAGCAAAACTTTCAAACACCATAGATCAAGAAAATAAGACTTTCCATGATAGAACCAAATTTAAGCCTAATATCTATCTACCAATCCAGACCTACAGAAGGTTCTAGAAGGTAAACTCCAACCTAAAGAATTTAACTACACCTAAGAAAACACAAGGAATAAATAATCCCATACCAGCAAATCAATTCAAAACAGGGGTAACACACACACACACACACACACACACACACACACACACACACACCATAAGAGTAATCAACAAATACTGCTCATTGATATCTCTCAACATCAGTGGTCTCAATTCCGCAGTAAAAAGACACAAACTACAGAGTGAATGCAAAAACAGGATCCATCCTTCTGCTGCATCCAAGAAACACACCTTAACATCAAGGATAGACATCACCTCAGGGTAAAAGATTAGAAAAAGATATTCCAAGCAAAAGTACCTGAGAAGCAAGTGGGTGTATCCATTTTAATATCTGGCAAAATAGATTCCAAACCAAAATTAATCAGAAGAGATAGGGAAGAACACTACACACTCATCAAAGGAAAAATCCACCAAGAGAACATTGCAATTAACATCTATGTACCAAACACAAGGGCACCCAAGTTCATAAAAGAAACACTCCTACATTTTAAAGCACACATTGAGCCTCACACATTGATAGTGGGAAACTTCAATACCCAACTCTTGCCAACGGACAGGTCATCCAGACAAAAGCTAAACAGAAAAATTCTGGAGCTAACTGACATTATAAACCAAATGGACCTAACAGATATTTACAAAACATTTCACCCAAACACAAAAGAATATACTTTCTTCTCTGAATCTCATGAAACTTACTCCAAAATTGACCACCTACTCAAACACAAAGCAAGTCTCAACAGATATAAGAAAATTGTACTAACTCTCCTGCATCCTATCAGACCACTGTAGCATGAATTTTAAATGGTCTTATTAATAAAAACAAACTCAGGGCCAGGCACTGGGGTGAATGCTGGAAGATCAGAGAAGTAGAACAAGCCACAGCCACCTCACCTTGCCAATTCTTCAACTGATCCTGTTTCCTCAGACTAGAAGCTTCTCAGTCCTCATCCAGAATGAATCTCAGCTGAACTGCTACTCACAGCCTGAAAGCTTAACCAGCTCTAGTTCCTGGTCCTCACGCCTTATATACCTTTCTGCTTTCTGCCATCACTTCCTGGGATTAAAGACTCACTTCCTGGAATTAAAGGTGTGAGTCACCATGCCTGGCTGTTTCCAGTGTGGCTTTGAATTCACAGAAAATGCTAGGATTAAAGGCATGTGCTACCACTGCCCAACCTCTATGTTTAATATTATAGCTGTTCTGTTCTCTGACCCCCAGATAAGTTTATTGGGGTGCACAATATATCAACCACAGACTACCATGAGTTAAAGCTGGAATCAACAACAGAAAGATAACAAACTCATGGAAACTGCACAACTCACAACTGAACAAAAAATGGGTCAAGACAGGAATTAAGAAAGAAGTCAGAGACTTTCTAGAATTGAATGAAAATGAATACACAACATCCCCAAACTTATGGGACACAGTGAAGGTGCTTCTGAGAGGCAAGTCCATAGCACTAAGTACCTACATTAAAAAAAAAACTGAAGAGATCTCACTTTAGTAACTTAACAGTATATCTGAAAACTCTAGGAACAAAATGAAGAAATCATACCCAAATGGAGTAGATGAGAAATAATCAAACTCAGGGCTGAAAACAATAAGATAGAAACAAGCAAACAAAACAATACAAAGAATCAATGAAACAAAGAGTTGATTCTTCAAGGAAATCAACAAGATTGAAAAACCCTTAGCCAAATTAATTAAAAGGCAGAGAGAGAATATCCAAATTAACAGAATTAGAGATGAAAGTGGGGCATAACAACAGACAACAAGGAAATCCAGAGAGTCATAAGGACATAATTTTAAAAGTTATATTCTACCTAACTGAAAATCTGAAAGAGATGGATAATTTTCTCAATATATACCACTTACCAAAGTTAAATCAAGACCAGATAATCAATTTAAACAGACATATAACCCCTAATGAAATTGAAGCAGCAGTTGCAAGTCTACTAACCAAAAAAAGCCTAGTGCCAGATGGTTTTTAGCACAGAATTCCACTAGACTTTCAAAGAAGAGTTAACACCAACAGTCTTCCTAAGGATTCCACAAAGTAGAAACAGAAGGGACATTGCCCAGTTCATTTTATGAGGCCACAGTTACCCCGAAAGCCAAACCACATAAAGACTCAACAAAACAGAGAATTACAGACAAATTTCTGTATAAACATAAATGCAAAAATACTCAGTAAAACATTTGCAAACCAAATCCAACAACACATCAAAAAGATCGTCCACCATGACCAAGTAGGTTTCATCCCAGAGACACAGGGATGGTTTAACCTATGTAAATCGATAAATATAATTCATCATATAAACAAACTGAAAGAAAAAAAAAGCACATGATCATCCCATTAGATACAGAAAAGGACTTTGACAAAATCCAGTGCCCTTCCATGATAAAAGTCCTGGAGAGATTAGAGATACAAAGGACATTCCTCAACATAATAAAGGCAATTTACTGCAAGCCCATAGTTAACATTAAATTAAGTGGAGAGAAATTCTAAAGGATTCCACTAAAATCAGGAACAAGACAAGGCTGTCCACTCTCTCCATACCTAATCAACACAGTGCTTAAAGTCTTAGCTAGAGCAATAGAACACCTGAAGATCAAGGGAGGCAAATTAGAAAGGAAGAAGTCAAAGTATCTTTATTTGCAGAGGATATGATAATATACATAAGAGACCCTCAAAATTCCATCAGGAAACTCCTACAGGTAAACATTTTTAGCAAAGTAGCTAGATAAAAATAAACTCACAAAACAGTAGCCTTCCTATATACAAATGTCTGAGAAAGAAATCAGGGAAACAACACCTTTCACAATAGCCTTTAGTATAAAATCTCTTGGGATAACTCTAAGCAAGCAAATGAAAGACTTATATGATAAAAAAAACTTTAAGATACTGAAGAAAGAAATTGAAAATGGTATCAAAGATAGAAAGATCTCTCATGCTCATGAAGAGTAGGATTAATGTATTTAAAATGATGACCATCCTACCAAAAGCCATCCACAGATTCAATGCAATTCTCATCAAAATGAATACACAATTCACAGATTTAAAAAGACAATTTTCAGCTTTGGATGGAAACATGAAAAAAATGAGGATAGCTAAAAAAAATCGTGAATAATGAAAGAACTGCTGGAGATATCACCATCCCTGATCTCAAGTTGTACTAGAGAGCTAGAGTAATAAAATCAGCACGGCACTGGCACAAAAACAGATATGTTAATCAGTAGAATAGAATTGAAGACCCAAACATAAATCCACACACCTATGGACACCTCAGTTTTGATTTTTAAAAAAGCTGGAAAAACAGACTGGAAAGAAGACAGCGTCTTCAACACCTGGTGCTGATGAAACTGGATGGCTGCATGTAGAAGAATGCAAACAAATCCATACTTATGACCCTGTACAAAACTGAACTAAAAATTATTTTAAAACAGTGATTCTCAATCTTCCTAATGTTACAACCCTTTAATACAGCTCCTCATGTTGTGGTGACCCCCA
Organism: Peromyscus eremicus; assembly: GCF_949786415.1. NCBI lineage: Eukaryota > Metazoa > Chordata > Mammalia > Rodentia > Cricetidae > Peromyscus > Peromyscus eremicus. The sequence continues at coordinate 37,440,307 of NC_081419.1, forward strand.
ACCATAAAATTATTTTTGATGCTACTTCATAACTGTAATTTTGCTACTATTATGAATCATAATATAAATATCTATATTACAATGGTGTTAGCCACCCCATGAAAGGGTCATTTGACCCCCAAAAAGGTTGTGACCCATAGGTTGAGAACCACTGATCTAAAACCTCAACATAAAACCAAATAGACTGAACCTGATAGACGAGAAAGTGGGGAGTAGCCTTGAACATGTTACACTAGAAAAAGACTTTCTGAACAGAACAACATTAGCACAGGCACTAAGATCAACAATTAATAAATGGGACCTCATGTAAATGAATAGCTTCTGTAAGGCAGAGGACACCATACAGACAGACAAAGCAGCAGCCTGCAGATTGGGAAAAGATATTTTTTTTTTTTAGCAACTCCACATTCAATAATGGACTAATACCCAAGATATATAAAGAAGTAAAAAAAACCTAGATATCAAGAAAACAACTCAATTAAAAAATATGGTATAGATCTAAACAGAGAATTCTCAATAGAGGAAACTCAAATGACTGAGAAACACTTAAAGGAGTGTTCAACACCCTTAGCCATCAGGGAGATGAAAATCAAAACTACTTTGAAATTTTATCTTACACCCATCAGAATGGCTAAGATCAATAAAACAAGTGACAGCTCACGCTGATAAGGATATGGAGTAAGGGGAACACTCCTTCATTGCTGGTGGGAGTGTAAACTTTGTATAGCCATTGGAAATCAGTGTGGTGATACCTCAGGAAGATGAGAATTGATCTACCTTAAGATCCAGCTATACCACTCTTGGGCACATACCCAAAAAATGCTTCATTCTATCACAGAGACACTTGCTCAACCATGTTCATTGCTGCTCTGCTCATACTAGTCAGAAACGGGAAACAACCTAGATGTCCCTCAACAGATAAATGGATAAATAAAATGTGGTACAGTTATACAATAGAGTATTACTCATCCATTTAAAAGAATGAAATCATGGCAAACGGGTAGAACTAGAAAAAATCATTCTGAGTGAAGTAATCCAGACCCAGGAAGACAAATATGGTATGTATTTGCCTATATGTGGCTATTAGCTCTTAGGTCAATGATAACTAAACTACAATCTGTAGAACCACAGAGCTTAGTTATAGAGTAATGGACTTTGTATGTGGTGGTGGGGGGGGCAGATAGATCTCCCTAGGAAAGGGAAATAGGATAGTTATGGATGGATGAAGGGAGACTGGAATGGGAGGATCAAGTGGGGGAGGGGAAGAAGAGTGGGAGATAAGGGAGGAATACGGGGAGAGACACCTAATATTAAGGGCCATTTGAGGGGTGGTATGGAAACCTAATATAATAGAAGCTTCATTTTGTGTGTGTGTGTGTGTGTGTGTGTGTGTGTGTGTGTGTGTGTGTGTGTGATCTAAATGAAATCACCAAATAACAGGGGAGACAGAGCCCCAACTAGACATCTCTTGTCACCAAATGGAGCTTCCAGTACAGGAAAGGGTTACATCTAATTGAGTTGTTGTCCAAAGGAGTCCCATGAGACAAACAAACCAGGCTGTTTCCAATACTATAGGTTGCTCTCCACAAACTGAGGATAAGGCCCTATTGCTGAATAAAACACCTCCACAACTCACTGAACACAGAAAAGTCAAGCTGGTGCCTACAAAGAGTCTTCACCCTATGTGATAGCATCTTTGATACAGGGAGTTTACTCTGCACACTACCAAAAGAGAAACATAAATACTAATAACCCAGCTGCAAACCCTTTAATATACAATGGTGTCCCGTCTGTAAGACATGCCAGCGCAATGGTGGCATAACACCTGTGGGAGTAACCAACCAATATCTGATTTGACTTAAGGTCCACTCCACAGGATGAAATCCATACCTGACACTGCTTCAGTAACCAGAACCTGAGACTAGCTAGCCCAGGGACCTAAGATAAGACCAAATATTACTGTTCTTCTAAAAGAATACAGCAATAAAATGACATTCTGCTAGACCCATAGACCAGTGTCTTGCTCAGTCATCATCAGAGAAACTTCCTCCAGAAGCAGATAGGAACAAATACAGAGATTTGCACAGAGTGAGAGATCTCAGAAATTCATCTCTAAATATGATGTCTTCATCAGCCCTCTCCCCACCCCCAGGCTCAGGGAACCTTGAGAAAAAGAAGGCAGGAAGAGTATAAGAGCTAGAAAGTATGGAGGGCACTAAGGAAACAAGGCCTTCTCAATCAACATGATTGATACACATCTGAACTCACAGAAATGGAGGCAATATACAGAAGGCCTGCATGAATCTGCACCAGATGAGGTCCTAGAGCTGAAAGGAGAAGTAGATATATGACCCCGCCCCTAACCCAGATGCTATCTCTAATTGATAAACACTTGCAAATAAGAATGTAGTTTCCTCCAACAGAGTCTCACCAGGGAAACACTATCCTTAAGGGTAGGTTGCATTCCCAGCTCTAGATGGCCAACAGAAAACTAACTCAATGGCATCTTTGGAGGTGCTCTGTCTCATCACGCCATGTCAGGCTTCTCCCTCTGCCTACCTCCACTGCAGGTCCTTTGGATATATTTATTATGACTTTACAGAATTTAGTGTTTTTATGGGGTTCCTGAGTGTGCAAACCAGTGGGTGTCTTAGTCTCTATGTTTTTTGTGCCTTTTCTTGGGCTCTTTTCCTTCTGTTCATTTGTTTTGTCTTAGTCCAATTTGCCAGTTTTTGTTTTGTCTTATAATTATGCTATATTTTATTTAATTACTATCTCTGAGAAGCCTTTTTTTTCTAATGAGAAACAGAAAAGGAGTGGATCTGGATGAGAGGTGAGGAGGAATTGGGAGGTGTAGGTAGGGGGAAAACCATAATCAGGATATATATGTGAGAAAAAAAATCTATTTTCAATAACAGGAAAAAACAAAGACTAATTAGCTTTTCTCAGTCATGTCCACCAACAGAGGAATGAACGTGGTATACATATGTACAATGGACTTCTTTTTGAACATAAAGAAGAATGAAATTATATTACTTGTGAGAAAATGGGTGCAACTAGAGATTATCATGTTAAGTGAGTTAACTCAGTCTCAGAAAGACAAACACCGTATTTGCCCTCCTTTGTGGCCCCTAGATTTTATTTGGATGCATACAGTCGTGTATGGCATGAAAGCGGAAGTGGACATTATCTCACAGAGAAAGAGAGACTAATGGGAGGAGGCTGATAAGGATGAAGGAAGAGAGTCGGGGTGAGTATGCTCAAACTATATTGTGTACTTCTGTGAAAATGTTGTAATGTAACCCAGGGCCATGTGCAAGAAGAATGCCAATGAAAATGAAACAGAACAAAACAAAAACAACATAAAATTCAGACCACAGGAAAAGGGAGACTACTTGGCCTTAAGCAGCAGTATCAAGCCCCTACCTTTTCTACCATTCTGCTAGACCATGGGAACGCTAATCTTGTGCTGTAAGGGGCCAAATGATAAACACTTCAAGCCTGTGGGCTACACAATCTCTGGTACATTAATTAAAATCAATCATTACAACACACAAAAGGAGCTAGAGACAAATGATTAAGCTTGGATCTGCTCCAATAGAACTTGAGTTACGACACGGAAATCTTGATTTCATATTAAAAATCTTCAATCATTTAAAAATGCTAAAAAACATTCCTAGTGTGCAAGCAATACAAAAGCCATGCAAAGGGCAGGATACAGTCCAACCAGAAAGCAAGGGAAACACAGCTCCACTTTGATACTGGGATGCCTCAGTTGACAGTAGTGAAGGATCGAGGTTCCTTTGGATGGGTGATGGATCTGAACAGCACTATGCTCTTAAGCCACTAAACAAACAGTAGGAATTGTATCCTGAAGCCCTAAGCTTAAGGAAGCTGATGAGCTGTTCTGTATAGAAAGGCTGGCTCCCAGTCTGCCATTAGGGTGGTTAACAGGAGTTGTAACGGAAACAATAACCAGAACGCACCCGACAACTACCCGGAGCTGCAGAGAAGCCATAGTACCCACTGTCAGTACTTTGGTACCTTTACCTTGACAGGTCAAGCTAATATTTATATGTCTATATAAGAAAATTGACTTGCTTTTACATATAAATTTGTCTTATTTAAATAAATGTACATTGCATGCTGATACAAATTGCTTAATACATTTTACTTAACAGTAATCTACATCCTGTAATAATTCCTCTCCAAAGCTCCTGAGCCATAAGAAATATGACTCATCATGCTGGGCTGCTTTGGTCTGTGATGGTTTTCCTCTTGAGCTTTCTCCATGATAAATAGCAAATGAGCTAAAACATACTCTATGTAAGAAATTCTCATAGAAGAAAGGCCTTGAGGGATGGGGATGGATACAGGGAGGGGGTATAGCCACCCTCAATATTTAAATGGTTTCCAATGGAAAAAAGTTTCAATTTGTTTTATTTGGTATCAAGCAATAGAAGGAGGATTACAATATATTAAACTACTAGAGACAGACATGGGCTTATTATCAAAAAGGAGAGAAATAAGAAAAGGAAAAGAAAATCTATCTATGTGCTCTAGAACCCAGCACATTCACCACAAGAGATATGCACATGCCTGGGATGGATGAACACAAACTGGAGAGGAAGTAGAGGGGACTGGAACACTAAAATCATTGACTTTCAAGAGCTAGAACTTCTCATGCTTCAGCTCAGGTATTTGGACATGGCATTCTTTGTTCAGAGTAAATGGCAAACACACATAATCAAAAGAGTAAGGCAATTTCTAATTCCCCCAATTTAACAACAATGAAGACAAGTAGGTTTCATTGAACAGCGCCAGGCCCAGCTGTTTGGCTACAGTGGCATACCCTAGTTATATGGTTTCTTCCTTAACAACTATCTACTGAGAATGGGCTCCCTACGCCATGCCAGACAGAAACTCATGGGGACAAAGACAGATACAAACCTACTCTCACAGAATTTATTGGAGTTAGAAGTTTAACAAGTAGTTTAAAAAAGTGTGTTAAGAGTGAACAGGTCAAGGACACTGTGGTTATGTTTAAAGATGATTGCAAATTCTTTGATCAGATCTGCCTTTCAAAGTTTGGTTCAAAATCTCCTTCCCTTATCTTTGAATAGGCTTTTTAACTACTTTGCCAATGAATAAATAGAAGTTACACTATGAGGTTTCTAAGGCTGTGTCATGGAAGCCACAGGTTCTACCTTCCTTCATGGAAAATGAGCCCATGGAACCCTGAGGCATCATGGAGAAAGTCCAGCTTCCCTGAGGGTACCTTGCTTTGAAGAAGCCATACAGCATGGGAAGGGCTATACATTACTCAAAGTGACAGTTCCTGTGTCACTGTGATAAAAATACCTAAGATAATCAACTTTAAAGGATTTATTTTGGTTTACGGCTCCTGGGGCTTCCAGGCCTATGACTTAAGTCTGAGGTGAGACAGAACATCATGACAGGGACAATGTGGTGGGGGAGACACAGAGAGAGGGCAAAGGAGGGAGGGAGGGAGGGAGGGAGGGAGAGGGGGCAGGAGAGGGAGAGAGAGATTAGACAAGTTGATGTCCACTTCAATGGAATGCCCCAATTACCTGACTTCTTCTGTTAGGCCCCATCTCTGAGAAGTTCCATCATCCCCCAACAGTGCATGAGCTGGGGACCAAGTTGTCAACACATGAGCTTTTGGAGTAAACTCCAAGATGCAAACTATAACACCAGTCACACTCCATTTTTTAGACTAACAGCCCAACTAAAAGAAGCCATCATCCATTGGATCATTTACTCATCCCAGCCACTGGACTTACTCCCAGCCATTCACATCTTCCCAGGTGAAATGCCAAAGAATATGGAACGAATAGGCATCCTTTCCATGCCTAGTCTAAATGAACCTATGAACCTATGAGCATAAGAACATCATTATTGTTTTCACTAGTAAGTCCTATGATGGTTTGTAATGTGACAACAGTGTATCTCAACAGGCTCCCAGCAGAGGACCTATCAAAGCAGGAGGGATGTGATAAAGGGTAGGAGTCAGCAATGAGTGCTCCCGATAAAAGACCTATCAGAAGTCTGGTGAGATGGCTTAGCAGGTAAAGACACTTGCGTTCAAGTCTGATAACCTGAGTTCGATTCTCGGGACTCACACGATGGAAGTAGACCCAGCAGAGGCAAGAAAGCTCTTAGAACTTCTGGGGGTGTAGTGGAGCACAGTAGCTGCAGAGCGTGGGATTGATGAGCAGGGCCATCGCACTAGCATCCTTGAAGAATCTGAACTTCACCAAAGGGCGAAGAAGTCACCTCGGCAGATTCAGCATGAGCATGAAGAATGGTGTAACCGGGTGTGTTTGCCCGGGAAGAAGACTGAGGCCAGGCAGCTGTGTTCAGGGGAGGCGGGACAGTGAGTGGTCAGGTTTAGAGTGAAGATCAACATTTACAATACAAATTCCCTGGATTTAATAAGACCTTGGCCATGGCACAGGGAGGAAGAAAGAGAAGGTCTCGCCTTCCTCCCAGGCCTCAGACTGAGCAAGGGGCATTATTTAGAGAGAAGGAAACACTGGAGAACAGGCTGGAGGGAGGGATAGCTCCATGTAGGGCAGAGTTTAAAGTGGTAGACAAGCCATGTGGGAAGCCCAGGAGGCAGATGGCTAACAGGACATGTAGATAAGGAGGACTGTGAAGACCTGACAAGTGTGAGCTTCATCTCAGCTTTTCTGGGTTCCTTTCCATTCAAATTGATAATGGCCACAGGGAGTGTCCCAGGAGCAGCAGCTGGAGCCAAGCCAGAGGGATGGGAAGTGGGGCAATGGAAGGTAGAAAGTTCAGCCCAGATCCGTAGGCTTTTTGTTCAAAGAATATTTATCTCACTTCCACCTTAAGTCACAGTCACAGCACTGGGTGACAGTGTTTATATTGGGAGGCAGCAAAATCAGCATTTGGTGACATCTTGCCCATCAGCTCAGTGTATGAGTTGAAAAACCTGACAGTTTGGAACGGGAGTGAGAGTAATCATAGAAAGCTGCACTCTGGTCCCACAAAGCAGAGAGCAACACCAGCAGACACGGGACACAGTGGAATCCCTAGTGCTCTGGTGTGTTCTGGGTGACCTGAATGTTCTCCTGAGCATGTCAAAACTTTTATGTGTGCTTTTAAAACCCCTCTGATGTACAGTGCACTCATGTCTCGGTAAGGTGTGCTATTTCTTTTATCAAATAATTACAGGTTTACTATTGGGCTTCATAAGCAACATTTTAGACTAAAGGAGGATAGCCAAGAATTACAGAAAGAAAACAAACAAATGAAACTATAATTACACAAAATGAAAAAATATACATCTTTCAATAATGACTTTAAATATCAATAGCTTCAACTAAAACACAGGTTAGTCGAATGGATTACGAAATAAATCCATCTTTCTGTTGTCTACAAGACACTCATCTTACCTTAAAATATAGGCAAAAATCTTAGACTGGAAAAATTAAAAAAGTATTCCAAGCAAAACAGAAAACAATAGGTGTCGCTACCTTAGTATCTGACAGAATCGACCACAAACCAAAACTATTCAGAAGAGCCAAAGGAAGACACTTCATTCTGACCAAGGGACCAATTAGCCAAGAAGACATTACAATCCTGAACATAGGTGCACCAAACCCTGGTGCACCCAATTTCATAAGAAGCTAACAACTGGACTTCAAGACCCAGATTAACCCTGACTCAGTATCAGTATGTAATTTCAATATGCCACTTTCTCCAACAGGCAGGTGATCTAAACAAAAACTATGAACAAAAAAATCAGAACTAAACGGTATCATACATCAAATGGACCTAACAGACATCTACAGAATCTGTTCTCTTTCTGATTTTTAATGTAGGTGCTTAGAGCTATAAATTTCTCTCATTGGATTGCTTTCAATGTGTCTGAGAGGCTTTTGTGTGTCATGCTTTCATTTTCAGTTCTAGCTGGGATTTTTTTTCTTCTTAATTTTTTCCTTTGACCCATCCATCATTCAGTAATGTGTCATTTAATCTCCATGAGTGTCTTACTTAGGGTTTCTGTTGCTGCAATGAAACACCATTACCAAAAAGCAAGTTGGAGAGGAAAGGGTTTGTATCCAGTTTATACTTCCCCATCACAGTTCATCATCAAAGGAAGACAGTATAGCATTTACCTAATTATTCTTTATCAATAAAAAAGTCGGGAGTCACATAGTGGGGCAAGAACTTGAATGATCAGAAAAGCGGTGGAGAAGCCACCAGTGACCTCCTATCTCTTCCGTTCCTCTATCCAAAAGAGCTGAGATTGTGTCTCAGCCCCACCTTACTACTTCCTGTCTCCTGTCTGACCTCCTCGGTCCTCAGAAACCTCTATGGTTAATTTTGGTCAGCTAGTGGCTAGCTCCTCCCTCTGACTCAAAGCAAACTCTATTATCAGAGTGTGATCAAAAACCACACAAGTCAGGACCAGAACTCAAACAGGGCTGAAACCCAAAAGCAGGAGCTGATCCAGAGGCAATGGAGGAGTGCTGCTTACTGGCTTGCTCCCTCCAGCTTACCCAGCCTACTTTGTTATAGAACCCGGGACCACCAACCCGAAGATGGCCCCACTCACAATGGGTAGGCGCTCCCCCATCAATCATTAATTAAGAAAATGCTCTACATGTAGGCTTGCCTACAGGCATTTTTGTAATTGAGGTTTCCTCCTCTCAGATGATTTTAGCTTGTATGAAGTTGACATAAAGCTATCCAGCACAATGAGTTTATGTAATTTCTAGAGATTCTTTTGTGATTGATTTCAAGCTTTATTGCTTTGTGGTCATATAGAATACAGGGAGTTATTTCAAACTCTCCGTATTTGTTTAGATAGGTTTTGTATCCCAGGATGTGGACTATTTTAGAGAAACTTCCCAGACCTTCAGAGAGGGATATATATTTTTTTTAATTATTATTGTTTATAACAGCTTTGTTCAGAACAACCCCAAACTGGAAACAACTCAAAAAAAAATACACCATTGGAAGAATCATTTAGCAATTTTAGCATAGCTTTTGAAAATGGAGAAAGGCACATGGAGAGAAGGCTTGATGGGTAAGCATGTTTGCTGTGCCAGTATGAGGACTATAGCTAGATCTCTAACATACATGCTTCCCCCCACCCCCAGAATGCCATTTATTGAAGGAGGGAGGAGGTCTTAAACACAGGCTTATAGCACAATGGGAGAAACACAGAGGGCAGAAGTTCACTACCAATGTTTTACAATCTTGCATCTAAGCTGTTAACACCCATTATGTAGACAGACAAGGAACTTTCCTTAAGCATTCAGGAGGGTGGAACCCCGCAGGGAATTAGCATAGGAAGGATATCAAGGTCAAGGTCAGCAAGCAAGGCAACAGTTACCCAAAACGGGGGCCAGGGCCCTACAGTTCCCTCTCTTACTAGAAAATGAGCTTCTGACTTAGGTCGCATGGGATGTCAGCAGGTCACCTTACCCGTCATGGAGACGCCTGCCCAGGCCACACAGGCGCTCTGTCTTAGGTTGGTGAGTGCTTCCCAGGCATTACCCGTCTCTGAATACTCATTATCATACAGGCTCAATCATGTGTGAGCTGCAATTAACTGCTGCCAAAGATCTCAAAGTGGTACTGGGCTTGCATTGGCCCATTGCCCAAGGGGAGTTTGTTAAGCCCCCAAGTGGCTGCAGGGCATGACTATGAACAAAAGAGGTACAGTCAGCATATGTGCCCAGAGTCAGGAGACAGCTGAGGAGGAGCAGGCTACGACATCCCATGATCAGTGGCTGGACCAGCTGGGATAATCTGCAGAGGGAGCTGAGTTATTCCTGTCATTCCAATCTGTATTCCCAACAGCTTTCTAGCCTAGGTCTACAGCCTTCCTGATGAATCTGAGAGCTAACCAAATGGCCTTCCATTCAACATTTTTACCACAAATTTCAAGTAGAAATTATCTGTTGTTTCCATATCAGGACCTTGGTTAACAAAAAGAGGTTGGACTGCATGCTTTCTAGGATTCTTTCTATATGACTCAATAGAATACTTAATAAAGTACATGAAGAAAATGAGCCAGATTGCAAGCACACTCCTTCATTGATCATTTAATTCTTAATATTAGTTTGCAGGGGGCAGGGAGGGGGCTGGGCTGTGGTAGTTTCAAGTGATAAGCATCAAGTGCATGGTACTGTAAACTTGTATCCAGCACAACAGTGGCAGTTGGTGAAAAGTGTTGTTACCCTTTTCCCAATGCCGGCTTTACACTTTAACAACACCTGATAAGTTTCTGCCCCCTGGCCCTGCAGCTTTGTAAAAATATCACTAAAGTCTATGTCTACAGTGTCAGATATTGATACTCCTGAGCTAAGACCTCAATAAGGTATATGGTGGTTGCCTGCATTTCTCTCATGTTTGATACTGTGGGGGCACTGCAGGGCACAGGGTCCCTTTGCCTCAGGGGAGGGCCAGCAAAGTATCTTTCCATAGTGGTGTGAACACTGAGTAGGAGAAAGAAGATACAGTTTCAAAATAAGCACAGTACAAAGAGAAACTTTCAAATATCTGCATCACAAATTATGAAACAAGGTAAAAGTGTTTGTGCTGGTGATGTCCCACCCTGAGCTAAGGATCTATTGGCATTTGATTGGTGCAATGAGAGTTGGTTTTCCTGGTGAAACCTGGTGTATCAACCACATTCCAGGGCAGAATCCATGCTCAGAAGGAGTTGGCTGACCCAAACTGGACTCGGGTTGGGAATGGGGTAGGGTGAATATGAAGTTGAATGGGCAGGGATGGGGTAAGGGGGTTGGAGGAGTTGGGGGAGGGGAATAAATATGATTAAAATATATTGTATGACATTTTCAAAGAATTAATAAAAAAACATTTTTAATGTTCTGAGCTAGGAGTGCTGGTGCATGGTTGTTGGCCTAGCACTTCAGAGGCTGAGGCAGGGGGGAAAGAAAGTTTGGGGCCAGCATGAATTACAGAACAAAACACTGCCTCAAATTTTGTTGTTGTTTCTGGGCAAAAGAATTTAGGATAAACAACTCTCAAAAGGCAGCTATATGTTCTATTTGAAATGAGAGCATCTGCAGTAATATCATTGATGTATCTATATGAAGCAAAAACAATGGCTGTTAAGAAAATACAGTTATGTTCATTTTATATTAAAACACATTATAAAGCACTTCCAAATATTGCCTACCCTCCACCAAACACATACCTAGTAATATTCCACTTTATGGTCCGAACAAGTTACTGTAACAGATCAGCTTGTCATGTAGTAGAAACCCAGTTGTCTTTTTAATGGCTATGACTTCTAAAATCCCAGGTCAAGGTTGTAAACAATAAAGTCAAAACAGCCCAAATGACTAAACAAAAGACACTCTCAGTTGCCTGCCATCCAAAAGGGACCAGAGATAAGCAGCTGGACCTGCATATTTTACCAAATAAATCTTGGTCGCAGACCTTTAGAATGCCTCTCAGCTGTGCCATCTTTCCCAGCTGGTGCTCCATCTGCCCACTGACCCTAGCTTGCCTGATTTTCCCATTAGAATGGCCACTCTTTCCTTTGTTCATTAATATCTTAGTTCTGTCAATCATGCTTACTCTGTTAATCTGTATTCTGGCACTACTACAATTAAACCAAGTTCATCGCTGTCCTTGCCACAGTATCTGAGCATTCCCACATAGCTCATAAGTGGTGACCTTATCCTTATGAATAAGTTATACAAATTGTACCACCACCACCACCACCACATCCACCACCTCCATCTCTACCATCTCTTTCAAATTTCCTCAATGGATAGGAGACAACATGTTGACTATCATTGAGGCCTCTTTCTGGCTTCTATAACTAGCTCAGTGGTTCTCAACCTGTGGGTTGAGATCCCTTTGACAAATGTCTATCTCAAAAAAATATTTACATTATGATTCATAACAGTAGCAAAATTATAGTTATGAAATAGGAACAAACATAATTTTATGGTTGGAAGTCACCAACATGAGGAACTGTATTAAAGGGCACAGTATTAGGAAGGTTGAGAACCACTGAACCCAAAGGCCAAGAAGTGATATCAGTCTTCTAAACTAACGCTGATTTGTGAAGCATTTCCCACATTCGTTTTAAGGGCAAAGCAGATAGCTTTCCTAAGAAGTGCATTTGTTTACTGGTTCCCAGAGATCCCTGGTCACCATCATTTGGCACATCCACTTATATGGGGATTTGCTTGACAAAGATTTAATGAACAAGAGCATTTCCACTAATTTGGGGAAATCTCCTGCTGAGAAGCAAAAAAAACATAACAAATGTTTGCCAAACTTGGGGCTAAGTTACTTTGCTAAACATTTTCTTTAAGATGCCTAGACATGGCCCTCAATACCATCCAATACCACATGCCAAAATGTGCACATTATAAAGAAGAACTGTGTATTATAGAGAAAAACGTATGCTTTTTCCCACTTAGAAAATGCAACAACTGTCAATTTCCTGATGTTGGCAAGCACCCCAAAACACACACTGGATTAGCAGAGCCAATTTAGTGTGAGCACAGCAGCTGGCGATGGGCTCTGTCTTCCCAAACGGTCACTGACATCTTGAACTTCAAATGTTTTCTGTTTTACAACACAGGAAAATGCTATTATTTGCGGGGAGGGGAGACTGACTAACAACTGTCATTCAAACTGTAGAAAGCAACATTTTCTTTTTTAAACACAGCACACACAGACGCACAGACACACACATCTAGGTACTTGGAGGACAGGATAGGTCACTTGTGCAAAAGCAAATCTCTAGAACTGAGAGTCTTATATACCTAACCTGGCTGAAATATTTCAGTGAAAGTATCTACAAGAGACATTCTTGGTATTCTCAGTACACAGACAAAGCAGGATTTCCTCAAGGTCCCAATAGAGCAGTGGTCCTCAATCTTCCTAATACTGTGATCCTTTAATACAGTTTCTTTTCTTTTTTTTTTTTTTTTTTTTTTTTGGTTTTTCAAGACAGGGTTTCTCTGTGTAGCTTTGCGCCTCTCCTGGAACTCACTTGGTAGCCCAGGCTGGCCTCGAACTCACAGAGATCCGCCTGGCTCTGCCTCCCGAGTGCTGGGATTAAAGGCGTGCACCACTACCACCCGGCTAATACAGTTTCTTATGCTGTGGTGACCCCCAACCATAAAATTATGTTCATTGCTACTTCATATCTGTAATTTTGCCACTGTTACAAACTGTAATACAGATATCTGATATGCAGGGTATCTGATATGGCTGTGACCCACAGGTTGAGAACCTCTACAACACAGGCTCTGGAGAAATGGCTCAGTGGTTAAGAGCACTTGCTGATCCCATAGAGGACTGAGGTTCAGTTCCCAGCATGCACAGCGGTGGCTCACAACTCCTTGCAACTCCAACTTCAATGGATCTGATGTTCTCTTCTGCTCTGCCCCAGCATCTGCACTCATATGCACATAATTTTTAAATGTTAAAAAAAGAACCCAATAGATAATTTAGAGTCCATACTAGAAGTGTGGATAAAACTCATTAAGACTTCAGAAACCCTTATGTGATAGTTTGCCAAAGAATGCCCTCCATACAGCCTGGGGCATGTAAATGCTTGGTCCCCAGTGGGCAGCACTGTGTGGGAAGGCTTAGAACCTGTGGCTTTTGTTAGAAGAAGTGTATCACTGGAAATGGCCTATGAAAGTTTAAAGACTTGCTTCCTTTCTAATTTGTTCTCTCTGTTTCTTTCTTTAGTTTCAAGATGTGAGTGGCCAACTTCTGCTGCTCCAGCTCTCAAGCCTGCTGCCGGCTGCCTTTGCTCAGACTCTAACCCTGTGGAACCATACGTCCAAATCAACCCTTCTAAAAGTTGCCTTGGTCATGGTGTTTTATTGCAGCAATAGAAAAGGAACTAATGCATCCTCCGAGGTTTCTTTTTAGTACTGGTGTCAAAATCCTCCTCTAGGAATTATTGATTTGGGGCTGGGGAGATAGCTCAGTTACTAAAATGCTTGCTTTGCAAGTGTGAGCATTTGAGTTCAATTCCCAGAATCCCTGTGAAAACAATGTCGGGCACAACGGTGTGCACTTGCCACCCCAGTGTTGAAAAGGCAGAGACAGGCAGAGCCCTGGGGCTCGCTGGCCAGCTAGCCCAGCCTTCTGGAGAGTTCCAGTCAGTGAGACCCTGTCTCAAAACAGGCAGGAGAAAATGCACAGAATGCCTGAGGGACAACCACAGAGGCTGACCTCTTGCCTCTACATGAATATGCACTCACATGCATGCTCACCTGCACACACATCAATGCACACACAGAAAGAAAAGAAAACAACTGTTATTGATTTAGTTGATTTGGGTCCGGTAGGAGCATCGGGACATTCAGGAGCCCCCAGGTAACTCTAATGCTGCTCTGCTGACATTAGCCCTGACTAATAAAGTTCTTAGAATCTCAGGGTCCAATTGTTGTCTTGCTCAGCTTCAGTTTCTGTTTACACAATTACAGCCAGAGGAGCTGATCAAGTGAACCTGCTTCTGGAAAGTCTTTTAATTACCTTATAAATATACAGTTAAAAATTAATGCATAAAATTACTGCAAAGGAGGTAAGATGAGAAAGGCTGCTTATTTATGAAATCATAAGACACAGCAATGAAAATAAGGAAGCAAAAGGTTGAAATTACATTTATCTGGAAGATGGCACAGTGGGTAAAGATGCCTGCCTGCTACTGAAGACCTGAGCTGAGTCCCAGGATCCACATGTTGGAAGGAGAGAATCAACTCCCACTAATTGTTCTGACTTCCACACATGTGTGCACACATATGGACACACAGAAAATAAGTTTAATTTAGAATTACATTTACCGCCAAAAAAAGTAATTGAAAAATATTAAAGGAAATCATATGATAGCTACAAGAGGAAGGGGCTCAAGAAAAGTTAGGGGGTTGTCTCAGGGTTTCTATCGCTGTGATGAAACACCATGGCCAAAGCAGCTTGCGGAGGGAAGGTTTGATTTGGCTTATTCTTCCATATTGTTGTTCATCATTGAAGGAAGTCAGGACAGGAACTCACACAGGGCAGGATCCTGGAGACAGGATCTGATGCAGAGGCCATGGAGAAGTGCTGCTTACTGGCTTGCTCCTCATGGCTTGCTCAGCCTGCTTTCGTGTAGAACCCAGGACCACCCGCCCAGGGATGGCACCACCCACAACGGGCTGGGCCCTCCCCCATCAATTACTAATTAAGAAAATGCCTTCCAGGCTTGACTACAGCCTGATCTTATGGAGGCATTTTCTTAACTAGGTTCTCTCCTCTAGGATGACTTCAGCCTGTGTCAAGTTGAGGACTAGTCAACATAGGTGTTGAAATTCTTTTACATTAGTGTGTGTGTGTATCTGTGTGTGTGTGTGTGTGTGTGTGTGTGTGTGTGTGCGTGTGCATGTGCATGTGCGCGCGTCTGTGTGTCTGTGTCTGTGTGTTCGTATGGACATGTACACCACAACATGCGTGTGGAGATCAGAGAACAATCTGTGGGAACCAGTTCCTTTCCTCCACCACGTGGGGTGTGGGGACTGAACTCGGGTTGTCAGCCTTGGCAGCAAGGGCCTTCAACTGCTGAGCCAGCCAGAGATTGAAGATTTTACCAAACATCTACAAGATTTATAACGACAAGGGTCAGAAGCCCGCCTGTATGGAAGGGTAGTCTAATTTTTGTTACACTGCAATTTTTAATAACCACAGGAAGTAATGATGCTAAGGAAATTAACAAATGAGGTGTGACCATTAGGTATCCTCACTTCCTCCTCCTTCCTGTTCAACACAGAGAATCCCCAGTGAAGTTCTGAAGACAGAATAAACAGATTGTCCCAATAACAAAATCAGAAGTGACAAAGGGCCACTGCAGCCACATAGAGCTGCACACTGAGGTGACGGGGGCTGTGACAGTGGCCTACCAAGGTTACCGAGGAAGGATGTGGAAACAGAACATTCCAACTGAGATCCACATGGAGAAAGAGAAAGGACCACTTAGATGGAAAAGAAGCTGGAGGGGGCTTCCAGCCATGGGTGGAAAAGATGATCTGAGGGGAAACTATTAAGAAGCCAAATGACAAGGACTAAGATGGCTAGAAAAGGTCCTGGAGAGTAAGTATTTATGCCAGTGGCCCTGTCAGGAGAGCAGCAGGTGGCAATTGACTTCAGGGGATCAGCCCACCCGGAAGCAAAGCTCCGATGGGTGAACCTCGGATAGGCAAGACCCTGATAGCCTCAGCCTCGGAAGGTCTCCTGCTACTGCTGTGACTTTACGTGTTTGCCGCTGCCATTTTTCTCTGGTATCTGGCCTGGTGTGAATGGGCATGGGGAGATCTCCACTGCCCTTAATGTAGTCTTGGAAATAGCCCGTTCTACTGGGCATTTTCACCTGTGGATTCTTATGAAGATGATTTCCTCCTAAGCTGTACTGTTTAACTGAAGCAATGATTTTATACAATAATAGTGTCAGTTTAAATAGGATTTTGATGATTGAGGGTCTTTAATAAATACAGTAAAGGATTATGATAGAAGTTAGCTTAGTGGGAAAATTAATATAGGTAAAGATAGGATAAAATATTGCCCCGACTCCTGATAAAACAGGGGTTACAGAGGATAGAAAAATAAAGCAAGGAAGTGTCACACAGCTAGAACACATGAATTTCTATTGAGGAGCCACACAGACTGGGGCTTAGGTTAATGATTAAGAAAAACAATTGAATCCCAGAAGCCCAGCTAGCTGAAGTTCTTTTAATCTTAATGTTGGGAGATGTGTTTACAGGTTTCTGTGTGCATCATAGCTAAAACAAAGCTTTAAATATGACATAAGGTTAGGTTAAGATGTTTGCTAATGGTTTTGAGGTTAAAAAAAGAAACCAAGAAAACAATCTAAAGTTTAGAAGGCACGTAGTTGGGTGAGGGACTCATTAGGGTCAGAGAACAAGAACAACGCAGTCCAATTATTCTTAGCTGATGTGCCTTTCTTGCTAGGATGGGTTGGTGATCAAGGTGATGATTAAACTCTTTGCATCCATTTCTGCCCTCAGCTTCCCGATATAAAAAACTGTTGGTGAGTGGGTATGCACCCTAAGGATTTAAAGTAGAGCTGACTGATTGCTTTTCATATATAAAAGTTTAGGTTTGTGATTCTTTTAAGATTCCCTATAAGATTAGCTTTTGAGATAAGTAATAAAATAATTGGTCCTTTCTTTGTAACCACAAAATACAGCCTACCAGCAAAAGAACTGGCTGAAAAAAATACCTTGCTTGTTTACATTCTGTTAATCTATAATAAGTTGCTTGGCCATGAATGTATGCGGGTTCTTGGGACAACTTGTTTTTCACCTGTAATATGTAAAGTGTTTAATCATATAAGGGATATGGAAAACACGCTTTTTTTAAACTTGTATTCACTGTAATCATTCACTTGAAAATAGAATGTAAACACACTGTAATTTTTATATTGCTTGCAAGATTTTGCTGCAGTATATAAGCTGTAAGGGAAAAAAATAAATTTAGTTAGAAGGAAAACATCAAGAATGAGAGAAGGAAAATGCCAGAAAAGATGTAGAAGGTAAGTTAGAAGGAAGACATCAAGAAAGACAGAAGGAACACATCTAGGTAGAGGTAAGAAAAGGAAAAAAAAAAGAATTGAGACAGAAAATAATAGAAAGAACCTGAGAGAGAGGGAGAGGGAGAGAGAGAGAGAGAGAGAGAGAGAGAGAGAGAGAGAGAGAGAGACAGAGAGAGAGAGAGAGAGAGAGAGAGAGAGAGAGAGAGAGAGAGAGAGAGAGAGAATTTTTCCCTTCTTTGCCAGCTAACTCTATAGGCTCCCCCTCAAGCCCTGAGCTGCTAGAAGCTGGTCATCATGGCAGCGATAGGGTTAAAGAAATTCGACAATGTGAGGCGGTGGTGGCTCACACCTTTAATCCCAGCACTGGGAAGGCAGAGGCAGGTGGATCTCTGTGAGCATGAGGCCAGCCTGAGCTACAGAGTTCCAGGGCAGCCAGCACTGTTACACAAAGAAACTCTGTCTCAAAAAATTAATTAATTAATTAATTAATTAATTAAAATGGAAATGTTTATATTCATGGCCACGCTGAGGACTCCTGTTTCTGTTACCTACAAAATGAAAGGCATCCTCCTCTATTTAACACATGTCTGAACTGGTATTTTACTTTGACATTGAATTGTATTGTCTTTTGTCTTTAAGCATATGGTGCACAGCATCATTTCCCTGACTTCTCTCTCAGTGTATTTGTCAGGGGTACTGACTTCAGTATGTCAGCTTTGGGCCCTGGCACTCTGATGAAGTGTTAGTCAGTCCTAGGGTTTTTCTGGCAGAGTCCTTAGCATCTCCTGTGTGTAGAATTATTGTCTCCAAACAGGGACCCTCTGCTTCTTTTCCTATTGGGTCCCTGCAATTTTCTACTCTTGCCTTATTTTTCTAGCTAAGACTTTGAACATTACATAGAATAGAGGTGGAGATAGCGGGCAGCCCTGTCTTGTTCCTGATTTTAATAGAATTGCTTCAAGGTTTTCTCCAAATAGCATGATATTTGTCATATAGAGCCTATGGGTTTGTCATATGTAGCTGTTATTATGTTGAGGTATGTTCTCTTCAACCATACTGTCTAGGACTTTTATCATGAAGGGATATTGGATTTTGTCAAAGGCCTTTGGTGCATCTATGGAGATGATCATATGATTTCTGGATTTAAGTCCCTGGAGATAATGTATTAAATTTATTGATTTATGTATGTTGAACAATTCCTGCATCTCTGAGATAAATTCAACTTGATCACATTGAAGGAGATGTTTAACGTGTTTGTATGTAAATTCAGTTTTCAAGTATTTATTGAGATTATTTTAACCTGTATTCATCAGGAATGTGGTCCATAGTTTTCTTTTCTCATTCCATTTTTACCTGATTTTAGCATAATGTGGATATTGGCTTCCTAAAAGGATTTGGAGGTATTGGTTGTAGTTGTTTAAATATGTGGTAGAATTCTGTTGTGGATCCATCTGGACCTGGACTTCTTTAGCTGGAAGATTTTTCTTTAAATTTACAGCTTCAATTTCCTTGTTTATAACAGACCTAGTAAATTATTGATCTTATCTTGGTCTAACTTTGCGGGTTAGCAGCATCCAGAAATTCATGTGTTCGTCTACGTTTTCCAACTTAGTGGAATATAGGTTTTAAAGTATGACCTTATGGCTAAATATGATTGGAACCTGTGAGGTGTCTCCCTGTTCATTTCTAATTTTATTAATTTGGGTCTTCCTTCTTTTTTGGTTAATTTGAATAAGGATTTATCAACTGTTTATCTTCTCAAAGTACCAATTCTTAGTTTCACTGATTCTTTCTTGTTGTTGTTTTGAGACAGGGTCCCACTATGTAACTCTGGCTGTTCTGGAACTTGCTCTATAGACCAGGCTGGCTTCGAACTCACAAAGATCTGCCTGCCTCTGCCTCCCTAGGGCTGGGATTAAAGACATGCGCCACCACTGCCCGGCTTGTTTCACTGATTATATTAGAGTTTCTATTTCACATTCATTTCTACCCTGGTCTTTGTTATTTTTTACGTCTACTGCTTTGCGGTTTGGTTTGCTCAGGTTCTCCCACACTCTTTCGGTGCTCCACTGTTATCTGAGTTCTTCAGACCTTCAATGTGAGCTCCTAGAGCTATGAGTGCCTCTGTTAGGGCTGTTTGATTGTATCTCAGAGCTTTTTTGTATGTTATATTTTCATTTTTTTCAGAGATTTTTCAAATTTCCTTCTTCGCATATTCAAGGACCCATCTGTCTGTCAGTCAACAGTAGGTTGATTATAGTCCCCTTGAGTCTGTGTTTTCACGAGTCTGTAGAGTTTCTTTAGCTAAGGGTCTTCGGCTCTATTCTCTTGTGGTCAGATATAATTCACACACTTACTCCACTTTCCTAAACTTGATGAGATTTGCCTTTGTGATCCAGTGTGCAGTCTATTTTAAAGAAACTTCCATGGGCTGCTGAGAATAATGTGAATTCTGTCATGTCTGGGTAGAATATTTTGTAGATTTCTGTTAGGTGCATTTGGTCTATGATGTCATTTAACTCTGATGTTTCTCTGTTTATTGTTTAGATGATCTGTCCACTGGTGAAAGTGGACTATTGAAATCACCTACTATTAGGGTTTTGGGTTTAATCTGTGGTTTAATGTCAAGTAGTATTGGTTTTATGAATATTGGTGCACCTGAGTTTGGTATGTATATGCTTGGAATTGCAATGTCCATTTGGGAGATTGTTCCCTGGACCAGAGTCAAGTGTCCCTCTGAAGTAGTTGGAATGTAATTGGCCATACTTTCACAGGGAGTGGAACTATTAGGAGGTGTGGCTTTGTTGGGGTGGGTATGGCCTTGTTAGAAGAAGTGTGTCACTGTGGGCGTGGGCTTTGAGGTTTCCTATGCTCAGGATACTGCCCAGTAAGTCAGTCAATTTCCTGTTGCCTGAAAGATGTAGGGCTCTCTGTTGTTGACTGTTTTTTTTGTTTTGTTTTGTTTTTTGTTGGTTTTTTTTATTTACAGTGGATGCCCTTACACAACTGTTGTCCTAAACAACTGCTGTCCTAATCAATAACAGTAATTGTCACTACCAGTAGTGGTTCTACCTCAAAGGCTGCAGCCTGAGGGAACAGAATTCCCTCAGGCACCAACTCTTTCAAAGCTACTAAAGGAAACTTTATCTACATCTCCATCCCTCTAAAGAATTCAAGATTCGAAGGTTGAGGTGGAATTCTGCTCACTCAGAGAGGCTGAATAGCAAGTAGCTAACCTTCTCCCTTTGCTTACATCTTCCAAAAAGCCCAGTGTCCTTTCACTTAGCCCCCACTTAAGAATCCTAGCTACCTACACATGGTTCCTCCCTACCACTTCCTGTCAACTACTTGCTGACTCAGCCTCCTGCTCACAGGTTAATTTTACTTAATCAAACAAATGTAACACATCTTTGCATTGTTAACAAAAGTAGTAAGAAAAAAATGCAACGTACTTTAAAACAATATTCCACAATAACTCTCAGCTATTCCTCCAACACCTCTGCCTGCTCCCTGCCATGATGACAATGGACTGAACCTCTGAAAGTGTAAGCAAGCCCCCCTCAATTAAATGTTTCATTATAAGAGTTGCCATTGTCCTGGTGTCTTTTCACAGCAATAGAAACCCTAACTAAGACGCCGTCCTTATCTCTTCTAATTAGTTTTGGCTTGAAGTCTGTTTTGTTGGTTGTTAGATTGACAATACCTACCATGGCACGATCT
The DNA here is from genome assembly GCF_949786415.1 of Peromyscus eremicus. Taxonomy (NCBI): domain Eukaryota; kingdom Metazoa; phylum Chordata; class Mammalia; order Rodentia; family Cricetidae; genus Peromyscus; species Peromyscus eremicus. The sequence goes on from NC_081419.1 coordinate 37,461,620, forward strand.
GCTTACAATACTCATTTTCATCCTCTCACTCTAAGGTACTGTTTAGTCTTGAAGGTGAGGTGTAATTTTTGTGAACAACAAAAAAATGGACTCTGTTTCCTAATCCAGTAGGCTAGCCTGTGTCTTTAGATGGCAGAATTGAGGCTATTATTATTCCAAGTTATTATTGAGATGTGTGTATTAATTGCTGTCATTTTTACTTGTGGTATTTGTTTGTTTGCTTCACTGTACTTTTCATAACAGCTATCCTGGTATCATTTCTTTTTTTTCTATAATCTGTTATAGATGACCATCTTTCTTTTCAGTCCAAAGTATCCTTTCTAGTATTCCACTGCAGGGTTGGCTTAGTGGTCAGAAGTTTCTTTAGCCTGTTTATCATGGAAATTTTTTCTTTCTCCTTCACTTATGACAGATAATTTTGCAAGGTAAAATACTATGGGATGGCCTCTGTGGTCTTTTCAGAATTTGAAGCACATTGCTCCAAGTCTTAAAACCTTTTGGCTTTAATTAAAGTTTCCATTGAGAAATAAGCTGTTATTCAGATAAGCCCACCTTTACATACGACTCAGACCTCTTTCTTGTAAGGCTATCTTTTGCTGTTTTGTATAGTTAGTGTTTTATGTATAATATTGCATTAAGAGTTGCTTTCTGTTCCTGTCTATTTGACATTCTCCATGCCTCTTGTACCTCTCTTTCCTTAGATTTAGGAAATTTTCTTCTATGATTTTTTAAAGACATTTTCTGTGCCTTTGACCTGGGTTTCTTCTCCTCTTTCTATGCCTATAAACTCATAGCATTGATATTTTCATGGTGTCTCATAGACACTGCATAGTCTGTGCAAGCATTAAAAATGTATTATTTTCTTTCATTGAATGATCCAATTCTTTACCTTATCTTCAGGTTCTGTCTCCCCATCTTCCTATTTTTCATGCGATCCATTCTGTTAATAAGGCTTTCCTCTGATGTTTTCACTGATTTTTTTTATTATACTTGTTGAATTTTTCATTTCCAGCTGCATTTCACTTTGGGTTTCCTTTAGCATTTCTATCTCTCTTTTGAATTATATTTTCATATCCTGAATTGCCCTTCTTTATTTCATTCAGCTGCTCCTTGTGTTTTGTTTTCTTGGGCTTCAATCAAGATTTTCTTCCTGTCCTCTTTAAGTTCATTCAGGCATTGATTCATGCTCAATCTCTTTGATTATGTTCATAACTGTTCTTTTGAATTCTGTGTCCTATGTTTCGTCTAAGTTGTTCTCACAGTTATTAAAGAACTAGTGATCTGGGAAAATGGATGGTCTTGGGGGTTTTTTGTTTATGTTTTGTTTTTGCATTGCTTGTCTTTTTGTGATGACTTGAGAATCTGGACTTAAGCTGTTGGCTGTGAGTCTTGACAAGTGTCTTTAGTTCACCTGTATTGAGTGGGAGTTTGGGTCTGTGCCTGCTCTTATCTTGATTTACCTGGTTCGGGATCAGCTCGGAGATGCTTGAAACTCAAGCTCTGACCGCTCTGTTCTGATTCACAGATGGAGTCTCTGGGTTGACTCCAGCTCAGCTAGGGGAAGGGGTAGTTTCTGAGAGCACAGATTTTCTGATGGTGTGCATGAGGTGCTGGAGAGCAGAGCAAGTGAGGACTCCCTCTGTAGAGTGAGCAGACAATGGACACAGATTCTTGGATGATATAGGCAATGGATACAGGTCTAGCATAGATTTTCAGATGGTATGGATGAGGTGCTATAGGGTAGGGTAGGTAAGGACTCCCTCTGCAGAGTGAGCAGACAGTGGATACAGGTCCTCAGATGGTGAGCTTAGAATGCCAAAGGGAAAGGATGATTTCAGTTCCACCTGCAAAGTAAGAGGCAGATTCCCACAAGGAGGCTTGAGCGAGTCCTGGGGTAGTGGGGATAGAGTGCCCTGAGGAGAGAGTGGGAGCTCTACCTGAAAACTGAGTGGCATGAGTCCTGCAAGTAGGAAAGATGGCCTAGGAAGATGGTGGACTTGGGGTACTCCATGGGGGAGCAGGGCTCTTCCTAGCTACTGGGTGGAGAGGAGTCCCAGGTTTGAGGTGTCTGAAGGAAAAGAGCCAAGAGGAGCAGGGGTCTTGCCAGATGTATCGGCAGCTGGAGAGTCCCAGAAAGACAAGGGGCTTGGGGGTGTCCTAGAAAGTACCTGAGGTGCTTTCTCTTTAAATATATATTAAACATTTTGAAAATACTAACTTCACATATTGATTTTTCCTGGAAATACTTCCTATAAGCCATCCCACTATTGAAAGAGCAATGTCAAACAGTTTCCATACCGGATCCACATCCTGCTCCTTAGTGAACCTGGCTGAGATGGTGGGGAAAAAAATGCTGGTATGGAAAACCCATTTCTCACTTCTCTAGAATAAAGTGACTCCAGAGAAGCCCTGCATTTTGCATGCACTATGCCTATACAACACAGAGACAGGGTGAGTTGTCCAGAGAGCATGGGAAAGCATTTATTTCTCATGATTTGAAGAAGGTCTTATTAGAAACACAAGCCAGTTTCTGGGAAAAAAAAAAAAAAAACAGGAACTGTGGCAGGTTCTGGAAGGAGAAAGAACTGAGAGGGGACGGTCAGGACCACAGGTGATCTCCATGGACTGTGGTCACAGGTGTGAGTCTGCACATCAAGGATGAGCGAGACTGGTTATGTCGCCGTCAGCAGATTCCATGGAGACTGAGACAAAAGACACAAAGGGCATCATGGCAAGGGCAGTGAAGACCCAGAAAGATGCAGGAGGATGAGTAAACCAAGGTTCGAAGTGTGTACCAAGTCGAATGTCAGTTCTCTAAGGCAGATGCTCCGCCGGCAGCTGCCACCCAGCTTTCCCCCACCAGGAGATGGCCAAGTTTGACTGCACATGTTGTCTTCCAATCCAATGGCAGTCACTGGTGACAGAGGCTATTCTGCAGCTGAAATGTGACTGGTTTGAATTTAAGTATGCTCAAAGTATAAAATGCACACCAGATGTTAAATACTTAAGACGAGGAAAAGGCTGTAAAATATCTCATTAGTGAGTTTTATATTGGTGATATATTGGAACTACAATGTTTGGGGGCTAGTTATTGAATTAAGTGGAATATATTATTAAAATCAATTCCACATGCTTCTTTTCATATTTTTAAGTGGACACCAGAACGTTTTGATTACATATACACCACTGTTTTTGCACCCTAGAAAGAGGTTGGCCATTGAGGTAATAAGGAGAATCAGAGCATATGTCAGTCAGTCACCCCACCCAACCCTCCATTTGGAGGAGGCCGCTTCATTGCCAATAGATATCATAGTTAGTATTCCCCCAAAAGATATCTTAAATGGCATTGTTCTGCAATGAGAATTTGAGATACTTCTAAAAAAATATACGTGTGTGTGCACACTTATACATGGATGCAGATGTGTGGATACCATGTACACTTGTAGAAATCAGAGGGAAATCTTGAGTACTGCTCCTCATCTTTCATGTTGTTTGAGGTAGGTCTTTTGTTTGCTGTTAATTACAGGCAGGCTGGTCCGTGAGCTTCCAGAGAATCTCCTGCCTCTATTTTTATTTTATTTTATTTTTTTTACTTTTATCGATTCTTTGTGGATTTCACATTGTGCATTCCTGTCCCACTTATCTGTCACCTCATACCCGCCCTCTACTCCCTTGGAACCTGTCCCCCCACCAACAAACCAAATTTAAAAGAAAAACCAAAAACCAAGCAAAACAAAGAAGAAGATGAAGAAGAAGAAGAAGAAGAAGAAGAAGAAGAAGAAGAAGAAGAAGAAGAAGAAGAAGAAGAAGAAGAAGAATCTTATTGTCAAGGCCTCTGGTTTCTACTACACCACCGATAATGGGATCTCACTGAGACTCCTCTTGAATATCCTGTTGTTAGAGATCCTGCTGTTTTGGATCCATAAGTTCATCCCCCGCACATGCTCCAACAGTTCATAGATTTGGTGGATATTAGCATAGACCAACTCATAGCCCTGGTTCCTGGCCTGGGTGGTAGGTAGGTTGGTCAGCTTACTAGCTTTCCCTCACAGTCATTACTGGGGTGAGTGTAACACGAATTTCTAAACAGTCTTATTAAATAAAAAACTCAGGGGAACCAGGTATTGGAGTGAATTCTGAAAGGTCAGAGAAACAGAATAAGCCACAGCTAACCTCACCTCGTCAACTTCTCAGCCAATCCTGTTTCCTCAAACTGGAAGCCTCTGAGTCCTCAGCCGAATGGATCTCAGCTGAACTGCTGCTAAAAGCCTAAAAGCTTAAAAAGCCTCTAGTTCCTGTTCCTCATGCCTTATATACCTTTCTGCTTCCTGCCATCACTTTCTGGGATTAAAGGTGTGTGTCACCATGCCTGGCTGTTTTCCGTGTGGCCTTGAACTCACAGAGATCTAGATGGATCTCTGCCTCCAGAAGGCTAGGATTAAAGGCGTGTGCTAGCACTGCCTGACCTCTATGTTTAATATAGTGGCTTTTCTGTTCTCTGATCCCCAGATAAGTTTATTGGAGTGCACAATATATCAACCACAGATGAGCTCTCTGGCACTACCTCCTGATCTCAGGTTTTCAGATCAAGGTCCCCCTCACTTGTATTGCCAAGACCAGCTCTACTGTTTTGACCGGCAAGGTGCAGAGTCCTCTGGGTTTCTGTAGGGAGCATACAAGGGCACTGGGGGATAGGGGGAAATCTCCTGCTCTCATGCCCTCAAGGTTGACTCACCTGCGACCCTGACAGCTCTTGTGTCCTGCCTCTATCTTGACCACTGGCTTTGCAGATGTAAAGCATTTGACGTTAAAGGGGGTTCCAGAGATCTAACTCCAGGTGTTCACACTCATGTAGCTGACACTCTACCCACTGAGCCATCTCCCAGCCCTGGAGGTAGCTTTAATGGAAAAGTTTCCTTTTCTCTTTGCTACCCTATATCAGGGGGCCTAATGAAGAAATTGAGATCAGTTATTGAGAAATCGAGGACCCATTCTTCAAATGAGGTTAAGGAGGATACAATGAGTGAGCAGTTGATTTGTTAGGAGCTGATATCATATTACATACAAGTTTTGAGCAATGATTTTAAAAATAATACTTATGTTAATATTTATTTGTTATCAGTGGAAAATATATTGCTCTGGAAAACAGTTAGAAGGTAGACTCAAAGTAATATAATCTTCAGCAATGAAAAGGAGAAATTGATGATACACGGATGGACCCCAAAGACATTATGCTAAGGAAAAGAACCCAGATGCATTCCATTTGTCTAAAGTGTCCATGAAAGGCAACTCTATTGTGGCAGAAATAAACTAGTCGTTGGTTGGGACTGGAGGAGAGATGGGCACTAAAGGAAGTGAGCAGGAGAGATCTTTATGGCATGTTGGAAATTACTGACAAGCTAACTGTCACCATGGTGACACAACCCTATAAACTTACTGGAAGACCACTGAGGCATACACCTAGAACAGGGGGCTTTTGTGATACATAAACTGTTGTTCTTCAGTTAAATGTTTTAAAAAATATAGCTGGGTTTAGTGGCTTCCAATACAGCATACCAGAATTTTGCATCTTTTTATGAAAGGACATGGAAAGTGCCAAAGTATCCTAATAGCCACTGGTTTACTGTCAGGACAGTCAAAATAAAATGAAAGCTACTTAGAAATAAGAGAGTGAAAAATATCATTTCATATTTTACAGAATGTTGGCCAAAGATACACAAGAAAGATTACAGGCAAAAAAAAAAATCGATTGTAAAATAAGAAATTGCAAATAGAATAACTAAAGCTTTCAACTCAAGGGGCAAAAACAAAACAAAACAAGAAGAAAACCCCAAAAAACAAAAGCCAATAAATAAAAACTAAATAAACAAAACCTCTTAGCCACCTAAGACCAGAAGATCGATTCAACAAGATCAGTCAACGGATGAACAAACTACTCTTACTGAGGTATAAAACACACACACACACACACACACACACACACACACACACACACACACACACGAGAGAGAGAGAGAGAGAGACAGAGAGACAGAGAGACAGAGAGAGAGACAGAGACAGAGAGACAGAGAGACAGAGACAGAGACAGACAGAGACAGAGAGACAGAGAGATTAAGAGGCCATGGTGGGGAGTGGGGAGTGAGAGGAGATAGTTGGGGTGGGTATAATCAAGGCAGATTGTATGGCTGTATAAAGTTGTCAAAAAATAAATAAATGATATTAAAACAACAACAAAACAACTTCAGCTATACTAAAGGTCAGGTTTCTTTCTCTGACTTCATCTTCAATGACATGAGTTTCCAAAGTTAATTAATTTCAATACTTCATAAACATCCTAGGCTTCACACCTCTGCACCCCTACAGCTGCTATCTTAATGCAGACTTTTTTTTCTCATCTAAAAGGAACTTGAAATTACCCTCTTGGTCACAAGTTTCTACCTCGATGAAGATAATTCTAAACTTTCACTAGAAAAAAAAGTCTATGTGAAGAAAGAAGAGACTAGAATGCTATTTGGGCAGCATGTTTCTAGATTGGAGATTAAATTTTGTGTATATATCAGCTTTCCTTAACATTATTTTAATGCAAAAGGTCAACAGAATTTGTAAAAGAAAACTGACATAAGAGTAGTTATTATTGAGAATTCTTGTCCTACTAGACAGCACAGGAGAGTGATTGAACAGCATGGTGTCCATGCAGAAGCATAAATAGAGATCAGCTTTTATTTAATCTAATTAAGAGTCCATATGGATATAAAAGTATAATTAGAAATGTGATATATAATAAAAGCGGCATATCCAATCAAAGGATAAGGATGAATCATTAGCAATTGGTTCTGAGATAGTTAGCCATCAAATTAGGGGGGAAATAAAGGCAGTCAGACATTCAGCTCACATCTTTGATGAATATAAATCCCAGATGGCTACATGGCTAATTTTTAGAAGAGGAGTGAATAGCATATTTTCTTTTTTGAAAGATTAGGTAAGGTTTTGTTTCGAGGGTTACCATACATTATTTTGAAGGTTGCGCCAGGTTTTGTCTTTGTGTGCCATGCATGGTTCAGGAGGAGAACGTTTTTCTAGTTTGTCCCTCTGCAGCAGGAGCTGACTACACGTCACTGCCAGACCAGGGCACCTTTTCTAATTGCTCCAATGATATTCTTTGCTAGCGGCCACCAGACAGAGTTAAGCTAACAGACAATCTTCAGACAGACAAACATTTCGTTTTCTTCCAGATGGTTACAGTGAACATGTCTGCCCCTTTCCTATGTGCACATGTTCATTCCCAGTGGCTCATTCCCAAGAGCATTGGTGCCCTTACAGAAGACATCAGAGAACTTGTCTCTCCCAGCCAGTGAGTCTCCATGAGATGGCTGCTCTCTGAAGGCCAGGGAGGGAATCCTCATCAGAACCTTGTCCCGTTTTGGGTTTCTAACCTCCAGAACTAAGAAAATAAATTTCAGATTTTCAAACCATTTTTTATGGCACCTCTAGCTGACTAATACAATGGTACTATATTTTGCATTTTGGTGAAGATTTGTTTGGTTTTCTTACCCTTGTATCTTTGTCTAGGTACATATAGACAATATCTATGTACTTTGTTCAACAGCTGATAATAGCAATGGATTCCAGATAAGACATTATATGAGCACAGGCAGCAAACAGCAGCTTGCATTAATATAAATGGTTTCATTTCTATAGGAATGGCTTTATTACTAAGTTTTAAAAATAGTTTAAAATTTAAATATTTTGACAAAACTGCATTAGAAGCATCTTGTCATAAAAAAGGTCAGTTCATGGAAATCACTTATATAGAATGTTCTTACTATGTTCTAGGCAGTGAGTTACATTCACTATATATCTGATACTTTTAATCATTTGAAGTAGATGCTATCTATATATTCATTGTAAAAATGACAAACTAAAGCACAGAGACACTAGTTTACCCAAACTTCATACAGCTGTAAAAGACAAAGCCAAGGCTCTACTGGCAACAACCCAGTTCTGGAGTCTTCTCTCTCATGCTCAAGAACAAGTTGAAAATTGGGTATTTGGAACATAGAAGGATAGTGGAAACATTGACAAAATAATTTGAATAAAATGAGATGTGGATGTGATCGTCTTTTTGTTATGTCAAGCCACATGAAACCTTCAAAATGCCACTATTTTTAACCGCAAAAAGGAAAGTTTCATATTCTCTACCCATCAATTTGTTGATGAATGTGTTATTTCCATGAACCTTCATCTTCCATATTCAAAGCAGAAATAGATAAATGAGCAGAGTTTTCAGACTCTTGAGGGCACATCTACATACCCTGATGGTAAATCTGGAAGCTAATATTTTAGGTCTTCTTAATCTGATGTGAAGAAAGTGCCTTAGGTTAAAACATCAAACATGATTTTTATTGTATTATATTATTAGAGAAAAAATGTTTTAACCTATCTACCAAATTTGTTAGTGCCAGAGTGGTTACAGATGAATATAGCTTCTGGTCATTGTCAGAAGTGAAAGCTTTTTACATGTTAGACTGCATCTCAAAACACAGAATGAGAATTATATTTCTATCTACATCACTTTTTTTTAAGACAGGTATTATATCCTAGGGTGGTCTTAAACTTGCTATGTAGCTAAGGGTGACCTTGAACTTCTGATCCTCCTGTCTCCATCTCAAGTGCTGAGATTACAGGCATGTGCCACCATACCTGGTTTTTGTGGTGTTAGGGACTGAACCCAGCCAGGGCTCTGTGGCTGCCACTCAAGCCTTCTTCCAGTGGTGCTACATCCCCAGCCCACACAGCATCACAGTGTTTTTGTGGAGAATTATGGCTTGGATATATCACATTTAAAAGCCCTTCCTTGGTGATTTACCCATTGGTATGCAAGGATTGGCTTCACGATTATTTAAATCTGTATTATTCCATCAAAGGAGTTGATATGTATATATCACAAACTCTTAAAAGTGACCAGCTTTCTAGCCTTCAGATGTTTTCCAGTGGACAAGACAGAGCCTTGGGGAAGGTAAACAACTGATGTTTCCAAGGTCATACACTATTCAAAGTTGAGTTAAGAATAAAACCCTGAGCTACAGCTCCTGGTCCTCAGTCCTTTTTGCTATGCTGTAATACGGCTATTTTTTCCTGTTATGTAATACACACTAATCTGATTTGCTTTTTCTTCTTTTCAACTGAAGCTCTGAATCAGCTAATCTTGATAATTACTAGGACAGGAAGCAAAAGACCGAAAATGGTTCTGTAATCAGAGAAGCTCCCTGCTATGAGAGATGTTCTATTAGAAGCATGTTCCAAATGCTGGAACTCCACATCTGTTCTGCTTTTCCCACCCCTTCAGTTCCTGTGGCTCTCTTTCTTTCCCTGGGGGAACTTAAATGGCCCGGCCGGCCTCCTGACCGTGGTCTTTGCGTTGCCCTTCGGTGCGCAGCTGTAGGGGGGCTCCTATTTACTTCTTTCTGGGCTGCAGCATGGTCTGTCCTCTGGTAACCACTTGTATCTTGGCCTCACTTGCTGTTTGCTCTTTGGTTGTTTGACCCCCTGACCTTGAGCTCGGGCTTTGTTATATTTTTGGTTCCATACTCAACTCTAAAGTACTGAGATACCCGGAAAACACTGTAACGATAACCCAGCAGCTGGTTGGGACAAGAAACACCTATAACTCTGGAGACAGTTCTAACTTGTTTCTTCCACAGGAACTCTCCCTCAGCCCGAGAGACTTCCTTAGTGTCTGCTTGATCCGTTTATGTAACAGGTTTCCTGACAGAGAATCTATCTCTTTATTTTCGGATTTTCCTTTCCAGATTACTAGGATTTTTTACTGTTTTCTTTTTGGCCCCAATACAGTAATCTTTAAAAAACATTGTTTTAATCTCTTGGCGTAACACATAAAATAAGAAGACGAGCTCATTATCTCCAATGTCCTTCCCAGCTCTGCAGTTACATAATTGCAGGAAATTCTAGGGCACATTTTCATATATGACTTTAGTGAGTTCATTGGAACATCCACACAGCTCTGTATAATTGTGGATTGTCTTTCCCAGCCTCAGTCACAGTAAGTGGACCCTTTTCTTATTAAAATAATGGCTTCCTCCTCCTGGGTCAAAATATTAATTCACAGCAGCGGCCTGTAGCATTTTATGCACACAGTTGGCAATCAGTTGCCAGAAAACCCTCTGTGAGAGCTTTAACTAGGAAGTCATCAAAGGAACAAAATGGAAAACGGGGGGTTTAAGTATGAAAGTGAGAGTTTAAACTATATTATAGAAATCATTTTATCTGTGTGTAGATATAAATATTGAATGGCAACATTCGGTGTGAAAGATGCTCGCTCTGATATCGTTTATCCTAATGTATTGCAGAAGGCGCTTCCGCAGTCCACTCTGGCGGTCTCAAACCCCTCCCTTACCTTTCTCTGTCTTTCACTGACTGTTCAGCCATTAATGTCTTCAGCTCTTCTAGACGCTGGAGATCTCTCATTTCTATGTCTTGCCACTTCTGTTGTTTCTTAGCCCAGTATTTCCTTATCTGTCATAGAAATGTTACATCAAATTTAAATTAACACTGGATAAAATGGAGGAGGAGCATAACATTATCCGGTTGCTCATACAGCAAAGAGCAGATTGAAACCGCATTTCATTTTTTTTTTTTTTTGGTTGTGCTTTAGAACTTCCTATAAAATATTGGCAACAGAAAAAAATAAATGAACACACAAAGGTATGAGTCTCTGAAACACTCCTGGCTTAACAGTTTCTGAAGTGGAAATGTAATGTGTGCTGAGACCCAGGTTTTAATCTATGGCTGAAATCTTCGACTTTCAGGGAACCACAAAAAAAGAAATGTGTTACTGCCTCTGATGAATATGACCTACCTGTTACCCAGGAGTATTTTTATCCTCTTATGGTAATGCAGTCTTTAGCAAATATAGCATTAAAACTATTTTTACCTTAAAAGCATGGGCTTATTTATGCTAATGGACAGCAGGATGCAGAAAGCTTTATGCTCCCGGGGAAGTGGCAGGAGATGGGTGGGAGGAAGGAGGGAAAGAATGAATTAACACGGTTGTGGTAAAGAGCAGTCTCGACCTATGTGGTAAAATCAAGGTCGTGCTCACCAGGTTCACGAAGGTGGAAAGCGTCGCTCTTCCTGAGCCCTGTTTTCTTCTCTCGATGGAAGCTAGCTACAAGCGCTATTTGCAGGGAGCCGAAACCATCTCTGGTTCCACAGTGTGCTTAGGCCACTCAAGTTAATAAAAGCCTCTTCTGCTACTCTAGGCTGCCATGTTGCGGGCTCAAGACACTGGGTCTTGCTAGTGAAAGACGGTGGCACTTCAGTGGTGACAGGCAGCAGTCTGCAGGGCGACTGGCTAGCCTCACCTCCAGGGTGGCACTTCCTCTTCGGAGTTTGGATATGAAAAGCTAAGTGCTTTCCCAGCTGGCCCCAGCAGCACGGTCTCTGCCCTGGGAGCCTCTCAAGAGGGAGCTGAAGCTCCTGGCCACAGCCAGAGAAATGCTGCAGCTGCAGGGGAACCTGGGGTAAGGTGGTACCCACGCGACATGACTCAAGTCAGAGTTTAAAGAGAGAAACCAAAAAGATGCCAACAACAAAGATGGAGGGGGGTGGCACGGTGGGTACAATCCTCCTGATGAATGCCAGGAATCCCTAAGTGCCAGGCAGGATAAGAGTTCCATCATCTCCATTGCAAGTGTAGGAGATCTTTATATTCTTTTGCATTATCTTATAGGGTTTTTCGTTCTGTTCTGTTTTGCAATAAATGTCTTTCATTATCAAGGTGGTGCTGCTACTTCAAAACCAAATTTGAAAAAGCACATCTATAAAATGAAAGAGGACTTTCTCCTGGGCCATACCAACCCAATGACATGTGCTTACTCTTGGCATTGGCCTGGAAGGAAGACCACGGCTCCTCCTGCAGACAGGCTGCTGAGGCCCTCTCATCCCCGACATTACTTGGCATGTTGCCTTGTGTAGATCAGAGTCTGATGGCCCCCTGTCCTCCCTTCCTTCCTCCTTTCTTCCCTCCATGCCTCTATTCTTTCCTCTCTTCCACTGGCCCTCTCTCTTCCTGCCTCTCTCCTTTCTCTCTCTGTCCCCTTTCCAATGCAGTCATTAACAGTGCTTAATCCTGACCTGGGCCCCCAGAGACTCAAGGCCACAAGCTGGAAGGTTCCTCACAGCTTCACACTTCAGAGCACCTCTTCCTTGCTATAACTAGAATCCTTGGAAGAACTGCTCACTCTCTGATATGGCATTCTGGGAAGTGCTTTTCATTTGTTATTAACTATGACTTTAAGAACACTATCACATATTTCTCACACACAGTTCTTTCTATTTTCCATATTTATATTGTCTGAATACAGCACCCTTTGCCTGTTCTTGCCAGTGCTAGGTGTGGACTCCAGGTCACCTCCAGGTCTGTGTCAAGAATAACCTCAAAGCTACCTCTGCCTGTCTAGGCAACATCTGAATTTCCGTTCAAGCTGTTATTCTTATAGTTCTTCTAAAGAACTGTGTCCTGCTTCAGCATTCGATTATCGTTGGTGTTCTACCCCTTAAATTATATAGCAATAGACTCTCTGACAAGAATTGGCTCCTCTCCACCTTCATCCTCTGGGTTCTACCTCAGTACAGTTTAGTGTTCGGCCCTCAACGTGAGGCTTGGTTAAGTAGTACATCCTCTCTCCCGCTTGATGGCAAAACATGTGATTTCCTAATCTTGGCACTTCCAGGTGTCTTCTAGAACATAGCATGTACTTAATAACCATTGGATTAATGATACAATTGTATGAACAGGTACCAAATTCATGGCTTTGGTGGGACCCTCAGTGACGGTTATTTTTTTAAATGAATGCTTGGTCAGTAGCTCCCAAGTTATCAATGGCACACCAAGACACGTTCCCTGTGTTCTGCTCTGTCCCCACCACTGCTTGCTCACTTTTCACAGGGTGTCTGGAAGCTCTAACCTTCCTTCATACCCCACCAAGGAGAGCAAGGGCTGTCCTTCCTTCAGTGCTCGTAAGCATGTGCTCTAGAGACTCAGAAAGACCCCGACCCCAGGAGCATCTCTCCGTTCTGAAATCTCCTTACTCCACCCTCTGTCCCTCTCTTCATTCCGCCTCAGTGCTCTGCGTGCTGCTTCCTTCTCTGCTGTCCAATTAAACACATCTCTCTCCAGTTAAAAATCCGAAGAAAGACTTCTTTTAAACCACCAAGGTGGTAGCAGCATGCCATTCAAGGTTCTTTTCCGTTAAAGCACCTGAGACTGTTTACTGTGTTCCACTTTTACATCTATACTATCCCCCACTGACAGTGTTTGTATCTCTGCCTTCTAAAGAGGAGGAATTCACCAAGCAACAGGGAAAGGCAGAGCAATTATAGGCCAGTAGTAAATCCAAATATATCAGTAATAATCCAGGCAAACTCATTGCCTTTACTAGTGACTTACAAAGGATCAAGTCAAACAATCATTTAGAGTCTTATTTTATCAATAATTGGTATTTCTATATGTTTCTATTAACCTTTTTGTCTATTGCTAAAACATTATTGGCTTTGGTATTCATTTGTTCAATAAATATTTATTAAAGACATGCCTTGAGCCATATACTGTACTATTTACTTAGGATATGGTATTTATAGCAATTGTCATAAAATTGGGACTTCATAGAGGAGAGACACAATAAAGAAATAATTGAACAAGTCGTTGTATATCCTGTTAATTCCTAACAAGGAAATAATGGGGTGATAATTCAGAATAGTTCGGGTGGCTGTATTAGATGGTGTTTTCAGATGCCTTCAACAGGACATTTGAGGAAAAGATGAAAGATGAAAGTGAGATGGCCATGGAGGAGAGAGAGAGAGACCAGTGGAGGATGAGGAAGCCATGGGTTCATTAGCATTGGCCAGGAAAGAACTCTCGTGTTCTAGGAATTGAGAGGAGACTGAACTAGAATTGCTGGGTAAATCCAGAAAATTAGAACTGGCAGGTAAATCTAGAAGACTAGAATTCGTGGGTTAATCTAGAAGACTAGAATTGGCAGCCAAATCTAGAAGACTAGAATTGTTGGGTTAATCTAGAAGACTAGAATTGGTGGGTAAACCTAGAAGACTAGAATTGGTGGGTAAATCAATACAAGAGACCAAACTGGAGAGCTGCTAGCGGTCTAGACGAGCAGGCCAGGATTCAGAATTTCAGTCAAGTAGTGACAAGGTGTGACTCTGGATGTAGAAGGATGGCTCAGCCTGTTCAATGGAGAGTGGAGAGCAGAGGGGCCAAGGAGTAAGGAGATCAAATGGAAATGCGAGGCTCAGGTGGTCACTTGGACTAAGAACCGGAGTGCAGTGGAGGGGTGAGGTGTGCTTGAGTGTGGGATCAGCATGTTTGTCACGGAGTTTTGCATATTCAAGGCCTGGAATAAAGAGCAAGCAATGAGTGCCAGCATTTTGCTTTCGCAACTGTGAGACTGAAGCATCAGTAACTGAGATGGAGGAGTGGGTTCATAACAGGCTTAGAAAAGAAGGACAAGCAGAAGGTCACTTTGGGGCATGTAGCTCCTGATATGCCTGGAACAGCTCTAAGTGGAGACAACAGACATCTGGAGGTGTGAATTGCCACAGGGAGAACTCAGTCCTGGAGGCTCAAATGAAGCATCTATTTGTGGGAAAATTTCTGATGTCCAAGACTAGGGAGACAAGATGCCGACCTTATTTACATCTTCATTTTCACACTTTTCCCTGGAGAATGGCTCACCTTCTCACCTCCACTGTGGCAGCTCATTATGTTGTCAAGACTAGATCAAGCCTAGCTCCATCCCCTGCAGCAAGGACCCTTCGCTTATTATTTATTAAGCTTCTCTCCTTGGTTCTTTTACATGGCGCTTCCTGGGATTGTTCATGGTCTAGGGAGCCTTTGCTATATGCCTGGGATTGTGCTGCCCTGCCTTTTTGATTGGGAAACCCTTCTTGGCCCTCTTTTAAGACTTATCCTTCAGCACTGCCTTCTTAGCCATTCTTCCTTTCTCCTCTTCCAGCTATGGTGAGGTGTGCCTGTTAGAACATTATTTATGTTTTCTTGGCATAGCATTTTCCGTATGGACCTTTGTTACTTATCATTGTATTCCTAGTGCCTTATATTGTGTCTGACATACTCTAGAGTTTAGATGGTCACAGTTAGATGAGTGGACATTTCTCCTGGTCTCTGGTCCAAGAATAACAGTTGTGGATGGGAATTGGGCCAGCAGTTTTATTTGTAAGATGGTGAAGTCTGAACTAAGTACTTCCCCAAGGAAAGTTCCATTCACGTCTCATCAATTAATAGGAACAGAAAGTGTAGGTCGGGAATTATTGGCTCTGTGAGCTTCAAATTAAAATCCTGGCTAAGGACGTTTAACTAGACCTTTGAGATATTTGTTGAGACACAGAACCTAAATGCACTGAGTTTTAGACTTCTTATGTAATCTTTAAAACATTACAGTGACGGCTGTTCAGACAGTTAATATAAGTGATAAATTAAATGTCAAGTTCTTACTTGGACATGAAGTTTCTAACAAAATAAAACAAGCTCTCATTGTCCTGCTCTCCTCTTTTGGATGCTGATTTGTCCTGGATGCAAGATGCGGATCCACAGTCCCACATCTCCATCATTTTAGTAGACCTATACCAGTGAAAGCGTGAACAAACCAAGGAAAATAGTCTCTGCATAGATTTGTGTACCAAAATGTAATACTATTTTTCCAGAGCATTTAGATCATTTTTATATCCTATCTCACATTAGCCATCTTCAAAACAATTTGTTTCTTATTAACAAGCTGACTAGAAAGCATGATGTTTATGCTCTAAGCATACATCAGAGTTTACCCTTAAAAAACATAGACGAGTGTCAAACAGCCATTAAATTCACCATGAAATAAGACTTTCTTACTTACAGAGAGAAAGCAGAAGCTCAGAACGAAAGCATTATCATAGGAAAAGGGTTGGCCTCTAATTTCAGGCTATCTGTGTGATATTGAATCTTTGAACAAACAGACTTCTGTACAGTGTTCCCAAGTTATTATCACCAGAACTTTAATAACTTTGCAGCAGGAGGTCATAACACTTAACCAGACATACAGACAGTATGATACACAAAGGTTAAAATATTCAGTCTCTTTCCCAACAAAGCATTAAGACAAAGCAAACTGTGATTTCATCTTCTGGCTTCTAATTTATTTAGATAGCTCCTTTCAACTTACAGCCTTTCTCCTTTTGGCCTGCAAAATGCAGCCTCATATAAAAATGTAGCAGTGTCATATACAAAAACAGGACTGGACATCGTAATGAACATTCATTTTTTACTTTATTTTTCCTGTTAATTTAACAAACATAATAGTACAACTACTTCTGCTTTGGCACATAATTGTATGACCTCCTGAAAGGTAAGAGACATTTCTTATACAGTGACATTTTTTGTATCCAGTGTCATCTTTCAGGAGGGAAATAAAAACTCATTGTACCAGGCTTTCTTTTTCTTTGGGGCCACAAACCTGCTCCCAAATCATGACACTGAGACTCATTAGTTATGAATGCTCAGCCTTAGCTTCTGCTTGACCCACTAGCTCTTACATCTTAACCTGCTTCTCTTCCTCTATGTTTTGCCGTGGGGCTTTTTACCTTTCTTTTTTTCTTTCTTTCTGTATGTCCCACTTTCACTGCTTCTCATGTCTGGCTGGCTTCTGGCCCCAGGTGTCTCCATCTCTCTCTCCCTCCTTTTTTCCTCCTTTTTCTCTCTCGAGCCTAGATTTTTTCCTCCAACTTACTCTCTCTGCCCACCAGCCCTGCCTATCCCTCTCTTGCCTAGCTATTGCCCGTTCAGCTTTTCATTAGTCCATTCAGGTGCCTTAGGCAGGCCAGGGGAAATAAATGCAACACATCTTTACATAATTAAACAAACGCAGCACAAACAAATGTAACACATCTTTACATAACAAATGTAGCATAAACAAATGCAACATACCTTCACCCAGTTAAAGCAATATTCTGCAGCATAAACAAATGTAACATATCTTTACATACTTAAAATAACATTCCACAACAACTCATCTGCTGAATTGATGCAATGAAATATTATGCAGACAGGAGGCATTGAAGAAAATACCGTTCTGGGTTTTGCTCGTATAAATCCCAATATACCTGAATAGACAATAACAGTGCTACGTACCAGTCATTAAACTGATTTGCAATGTCACGGGGCATGGTATTTCATCCCAAGACTGCGCATGCCTGGTACTTCTCTGGGTCAAATTGCTTGGGAGAGCCAAATCAAGCTACTTGATGCCAGAGGTGAACTCTTAGCCACTCTTACTCTCAAAATGTTTCAGTCAATGTCATCTCTCCTGTGCTTCGTACTTGAACATCCCTGTGAGTCTACTGACTGACATCAATTTCCAAACTGAAAAGACTAGCCTCAGATTGGAGAGTCGGAAGGCCCAGCAGTGAGGAGTGCTTGCTGCTCTCAACAGAGGGTCCTGCTTTACTTACCAGCACTCATGCCCAGTGGCTCGTGACCACTTTAACACTGGTGCCAGGCATCTGACTTCCTCTTCCAGACTCACCAGGCACCAGTGTTCACCCATGTGCATGCCAGCACACAAACATATACATATACACCTTATTAAAACTGAATTTAAATTTTAAGGGGTTCCAGTGATTAATTCTCATGGCCTTCATTGTGCAAAAGCTCTCTACAAGAGCAGGAAATCAAAGCCAGATCTCTGGTGTACAGAAAAGGAAGTCAGTTTTACGACTATACTACCTGGTTATTTGAACTTCATGGATATCTTTCTGGCCAGAATTCAAATTGCTCATATTTCTGATACGTTCCCTTGCCCTAAACTTGACTATTTCAGACACTGAGTTACAAACTGATAAACAAGTTCATCCCTGGCTAGTAAAAGAATGAACCAGCATACATTTTCTCCTGAATGATAGGATAAGACTATGAATAAGGGATCAGGCCAGCAAGAAGGCTCAGTGGATAAGAGCAATTGCCACCTGATGACCTGAGCTTTTCACGACGAAAGGAGAGAACCGGTTCCCATCAGTCACTTGTCATCTGACCTCCACCTATGTGCCACAGAATGCATGTGATCTGTACATGTGTGCTATGGAATACATACATGTGTGCATATATGTGCACACATACATAAATAATTACATTTTTAATAACAAGAAAATGCTCAGAGACTTTAATTACTAAAAAATAAAGTGCAACAAGTATGGAAATTGACAGATTTATATGTAGGTATGTTCATTAGAGCCTTAAAAGAATGAAAAGAGCCGGGCGGTGGTGGCGTGGTGGTGGCGGCGGCGGCGGCGGCGGCGGCGGCGGCGGCGGCAGCAGCAGCAGCAGCAGCAGCAGCAGCAGCAGCAGCAGCGGCACACGCCTTTAATCCCAGCACTCGGGAGGCAGAGCCAGGCGGATCTCTGCGAGTTCGAGGCCAGCCTGGTCTACCAAGTGAGTTCCAGGAAAGGCGCAAAGCTACACAGAGAAACCCTGTCTCGAAAAACCAAAAAAAAAAAAAAAAAAAAAAAAGAATGAAAAGAATGGCAATAAGAGAAATATCCCAAATGGTTAGATTATCAGATGAACTATCTGATGAAACACCACACAAGCAGTAAAAATCCTACATAGGAAAAAGGGGAAATACATAAATACTGACAAGTAAGGAAAAATAATGATTTAAAAACATACATGTATGTATGAAGAAATGTTTAAGGCCATTGCTATTAAAAACTTTCTTTTGGGAGTGATGCAGGTTTGGGGTGTTTTTCATAGTATTTTATATGATTGTCTGTATTTCACAACAGACATAAAATACTTTGTTATTACAAAAGTTTGCTTTTTAAATTTAGGCAAAGAAAGCACATTTTTAGGAAGTGCATCCAAGGAGCATGGCTATTATTCTTTCCTGAAGTTCTCAAACTATCTTCTTGTATCAAGCCCAACCACAGGATAGTGTATAGAGGATTAATCTTGTCTATAGTTGTATAACACTATGCCTTTCTGCCAGCTTCCATATTGCATCATGTTCACATTCTTTAGAAATGTTTCATGGAATCATGATTCAATTTAGGCTTTATAAAGGCCTCATACAAAACTTCTATTAAAAATTCTGCCTATAGGGTAGGTCATTTTTTCTTTCAACATATGGTCCAGCTCCTGATATACTGGTATGATGCCCATTAGTAGCAAATGGGAACTAAATGCTCTTTTATTTTTTTTTAACTGAGTCCAGTTACAAAATCTCTCTTTACTTTTCGTTTGCTGACATAACTATATTCCTATCCCTTTAATTTCTTGACTTGTATTCTCTTACTGATTTCTCATAACCCTTATAAATAAACACATGGCACAAAAAAGTCAGGATAAATGGGAAAAGATGTGCTAAAAGGAGAGTTGAAGGGGAAAAGGAGAGTTGAGATTCAGGCAGTGGGGAGTTGAGCAGCACTGAGCTGCTTCGCCACCTGTAGACCAGAGACAGCATTGTGGGAGGGGCAGCAAATGGAGCAGAGACCTTTGGTAGACAGAACGATAGTCAAGCACAACCCAACAGGGCAAGAGGCTGGGGGCGGGGATCACCATCCTGCTTCACTCCAGTCTCTCATCTTCACTTTTGCTGAATGCAGCCAGAAGCCAGAGGCCAAGAAAGATACACAGAAAAACCCAAGAGCCACTGAATGAAGGGTGGAGATATTAATTTTTTTGACTATAAGTATTTAGAAGTAGTTGATATCTACATGCATGCAGAAGTAACATTTTAGGTGGCGCTCACTTTGGCTACTTCTTCATAGCAGAGCTTCCCACACAAATTGGTAATAAGCTGCTTTCTGTTGTGATGTATCCTATGTCCACATAATAAGATGAGCCAAGAAAGTATTCTGGGGTAAACACATTAGTTATCTCACTCTTAATTGAAATGCCAGGTGGATTTAAAAATAACTGTCATGGCTTCTTTAGGAGAAAAGTTTGTTTTCAGGATGGGCAATATTACATAATGATCATGTCGTATGTTGACATCGCTGAAATGAATTGGCCCATAATCTTGTTTAATTTCTCTCTTTTCACTATTCATTAGAAAGGGAGTTTATATACTAAGGATGTTGTATTTCGAGACATGAAGCGTTAGGGAGAGTAAAAAGTAATCAGGCCTCAGAGTCATTCAATCATGACTTCTTAGAGCTCAGGTGATTTTTGTGAACATTTAATCCAAACACTTCATTTTACAACCAAGAGGGCAGAATCCCACACAGGCTGCATAATGCACCCAAGATCATCCAGTGTATTAGGGCCCCTGGGACTGTCACAGCTTCCTCTCCGCTTCAACATCAATCCATGTGCTGTGTACAGCTAAGTGGTTGTATGTGGCGTATGCAGCAAACATACTCACTCAACCAATACTCTGTGAGTTCCTGGTACCATGCACTGGAAATAAATGAAAAAAACAACCAATTCCCATTTCTTATGAGTGTGCATTCTAGAAAAATAAGGGAAGGCGTGTGTGTGTGTGTGTGTGTGTGTGTGTGTGTGTGTGTGTCAGGTGTGATAAATGCTGAGGAAAAAACTAGGACAGTGTGATAGATGACTACAGGAAAGGGGGTCACCAAAGATGTTCTCACTAGCATGAAGTTTGTTTGGGTCCTTCACTGAACTGAGAAGTGGGTTGTGCAGACATCTTGGAGGAGGAGGAGAGTTCTAGGCACAGGGAAACACCAGTGCAGAAGGCTGGGAGACAAATGCTAAGGAGGAGGTATGCTCATGGAGGAGGAAGCAGATAGTTGCAGCTGGAATAGAAGCAGGTGGGAAGGGGTGGGAGATGAGATCCAATCCACACTGGGTCAGTGCAAGGAAGAAGATCAGGCAGGGCCTTTGAGAGTGGTGAACTTTTATTTCACATGGATGAGGACTCCATTGGTGCATTTTTTTGGCAGAGGAGTGATATAACCTGAAGTGAGTTTTACAAAGATCAGCATGACTGCTTTGTATAAAAGAACGTGGGTGTGGAACATTGAGCTAGGAAGAGGAGGAGTAGAGGAGCTAACTGGGAGACCCAGAGGCTGACACAATGCTTCTACTTGATTTTAAAGACAGAGCTTCTATCCATGTCAGAAGGTAAATGTATGGAGGGAAAATACAAATCAACAGTGACTCCAAGACTGTTGGGTCGAGTACTGGGAGAGCAGATTCCATCTGCATTGAGAACAGGAAGGAAAGGATAGAGTTAGGTCTGGAGGGAATGCAGAACCACAGCTTTGGCGTTTAGATTTGAGAGAGTTGGGTATGTAAGTGTAGTATGGGTATGAGGTGTAGACTTCAAAAGGACTATTAGCAGTACTACTCAGCATATAAATGATGTGAAGTTATATTAAGTTTGTTGAGATCTACTAGATAATATACAAACTTAGATGAGTAAGCCTCCAACACAATCCAAAGTTTAAGAAATAGAAGAATGAGGAAAACCCACCCAAGTTGACTGAGAAGAAAGTCCCACTGTGGTGGAATGGCTTCCTGGAAGTAAATCAAATTGTTTTCCAAAGACAAGGCTGTGACCAGTTCTGTCATAACAGCTCCAGGGAGATGAGAACTAAGAACTGACCACTGGGATCAGTCAGTGGAACATGGAGGTCAAGCACAAGCTTGCCAAGTGCAGCGTTGCTGAAGTTGAAGGGCACAATGGTTCAAGAGCACAGGAGTAAAGAAAAAAGTGTTCCACATCACTAATCATCAGAGAAATGCAAATCACAATAACCCTGCACACAACTTCACTCTTGTTGGAATAATTACTGTGAAACAGGAAAAGGTTAACAAGTGCTGGAGAGGATTACAGAAAAGCAAATACATGCACACTTGGTGAGTACAGTATGGAGGGTCTTTTAAAAGTTAACAAAGAACCACCCATAGTCCATCAATCCCAATACCGAGATATCGCCAAAGAAAATTAAGGTTATATGACGAGACATACTGTGTTTCCATATTTACTGAGGCACTATTTATTTGCATCAGTGAAGAAATGGAAGCAACCCAAGTGCCCATCAACTCGTGAGCAGTTAAGAAATGAGAACACAAATTACAAGAGTTGAACTCTTGTCAATCGTGGCACTCTAGGTCATCATTAAATGAAACAAGCCAGCACAGGAAGTCAAGCAGCACATGATTTCACCCATGTGGAAGTGAAAATGCTGATCTCACAGAAGTTGCAGTGGTTACTACAGGCTGAGGGTACACAGGACAGGGAAAGGGTAAGCAGTGAGTGATAAACAGTAGCTAAGGAAGCTTAAGAAATTCTCAGCTACTGTCACACAGTAGGGCTGACTACAGACAATATCCATGCATTGTGTATTTTTAAAATGCTTGAGGAAAGAATTTTAAATGCTTCACCATGAAAAAGATAACTGTTACAGGACATAGATACATTCACTCTGATTTAAGCACCATATACTACACACACATAATACCAAAATATCACACAATCTAATATAAATATGTATGTTTTTGTGTGTTGATAAATTAAGATAAAATTAAATTAAGATAAAATTTAAGAAGAACATTGGAGGGGGAAAGGTGGACACTGAGGTCAGGATGTGGAATGATGGTACTGTCTGAAGAGGGATGGGACCAAGAAAGAGGATTTGTTAGATGGAAGGCATTATGGCATGGATTTAGAAAAGATCTGGAAGATGGGGGGTGGTGGGACAAAGATTGGGGCAATCTTGAGTAGGAAAGGTGATAAGAGTCAATGCACAGATCGTAGGACTGGCCTTGGACTCTTCAGCATTATGAAGAAAGGAGTTTCAGTGTCATGGGTATGGTCTCTGATGGGTTGGTAGACTTTATCTTAGAAACCTGTGGAAACTCTCTTGTGAAATTAATGTCACTATGTTAAAAAAGAAGAATGCAGTTATGGCAACTTCCTTCATCTTACTTAACCCCCTCAAAACATGATAACAAAGAGGAAATGAAAACTGTGAGTTTTTAAAATCAGCTTGCACCATAATTTTATCATAATTATCTCTTTTTTTTTTCTTTTTTGGTTTCTCAAGACAGGGTTTCTCTGTATAGCCCTGACTGTCCTAGAGTTCACTTTGTAGACCAGGCTGGCCTTGAACTCACAGAGATCCTCCTGCCTTTGCTTCCCCAGTGCTGGGATTAAAGGCATGTGCCACCACTGCCGGGCTGATTATCTGATTTCTTATGGAGCATTTAATTACAGGACCTCATTAACTCAGAGAAATCATAACTATTAAGAATATGGAAACAGACATTGTCAGTTTGGGGCACTTTAAAAACATAAAAGCAAATTGGTACTACTCAAGAGTTTTCATATTACCCATTTCTTATCTGCTAAACAGATTTATGTGAACAAGGGTAGAAGGACTGGGAAAAGATAACTCCAAGTCCAAGACTTTGATATTGAGGGTTCGGGAAACTGAGGTTTCTCAAAATGGATTCATCTTGAAATTAATGACAAGTAGAAATCACACCAAGGATAGCACAAACAGTACAGCAGCATTTAAAGAATAAACCAGGGGCCGGACGGTGGTGGCACACACCTTTAATCCCAGCACTCGGGAGGCAGAGGCAGGCAGATCTCTGTGAGTTCGAGGCCAGCCTGGTCTACAGAATGAGTTGCAGGAAAGGCACAAAGCTACACAGAGATACTCTGTCTCAAAAAACCAAAAAAAAAAAAAAGGAATAAACCAGGACCAACCCATTTAGGGCCAAATCCTAGTCATACCACTTCACAGCCCTGTGACTTTGGGGACATTATGACTTCTATCGTCAGTTACAAAGTGAGGATCACATGGCTATCTGTCCGTCAGAGTTGTTAAAAAGATTAAAATAAACACAGGTACTCACTAAACACTGCAAACAGCGTACAAATGTTCATTAATTATATCAGATCATTATGAAAAATCAAGACTCAGCAGAAAATATAGCCAAACAGGGCACCTGGAGTTAATTCTTACATTTCTCTTTCTAAAGCTGCTAACTGGGAAAGCTTGTGCAAAAAAACAAATAAGTCTGGCCCTTGATCATCCTAGCCTTTTTTATATATGCCTTTTTCTTAAAATTATATCATCACAAAAGATAGTAAGGTCCCTTGCTGGGCAGTGATGGTGCACGGCTTTAATCCCAACAATTAGGAGGCAAAGGCAGGCAGATCTCTGTGATTTTGAGGCCAGCCTGGTCTATAGAGTGAGTTCCAGGACAGCCAGGGCTACACAGAGAACCCTGTCTCAGAAAAAAAAAAAAAATATATATATATATATATACACACACACACACACACACACACACACACACACACACACATATGAAGGTCCCATCATGTTTTATTCTTCTTAGGAAGAAGCTGTAGGGCTGTAGAGATTGCCCAGTGGTTACGGCAGCTAGTTGCTGCAGTCCGGTTTTCAGCACCCACATCAGTTGGCCCCCCACGGCTGGAAACCAGCTCTATGGCATCTGCTGCAAACCTCTGCTGGGGTTACAGGTGCACACAGCCATTCTCGGCTTCTTGTGTGTAAGTCGGCGACTCAAACTCGGGTCCTCACATCTAGTAACAAGCACCGTTACACAGTGAACCTTCTCTGAAACCCTGAAGTTTCCATTTTAAAGAGACAGTTGAGAACAACCAAGATGGCTTACCGTTGGCTATCCCTGGGTAGTCATCCTACAATTCCTGTTACTTGTGAACTTTATACTGAGAACTGGTTTCAACTTACTCAGTCTCATGGAAACAGGGCCGAATCGGTTCACTTAACAAGCTTACTTAGGTTCATTTCTAAATTTTAATGACAAATCAAAGGACATTGGGAGCACTTTTACATTAGATGATTCTTGATTTATTTCTTTCAGTTAATTAAATGTCCTGCTCAACATTAACTTCTCTACCCATAAAATACTATCTAGAGGACTGATATTAAATTTTCATAAGAGAAAGTTGGAATCCCAGTTTCATTTTGAGTTCTTCCTGCATAAAATATTTACTATCTTCTCCTTATCTAATCATTGTTAAATGACGATTTATCCATTACATTTCTTTAACTCTGATATTCAGCTGACTTCATCAGATTCTAAAATTAAAAAGAATCATAAAAAGGGGCCTGGAGAGGTGGCTCCATGGTTAAGCATACATACTGTTCTTGCAGGTCTCGGTTCAGTTCCCAGCACACACACTAGGTAGCTCCCAACCACTTGTAACTCCAGGTCTAAGGGGTCTGCTGCTCTCTTCAGGCCTTCATGGGCACCCACACCTAGGTGACATTCTCTCTCTCTCTCTCTCTCTCTCTCTCTCTCTCTCTCTCTCTCTCTCTCTCTCTCTCTCTCTCTCGCTCTCTCTCTCTCTCTCTCCCCCCCCCATTCTCTTTCTCTCTTTCAGTCTCTCAGTCTGTCTCTCTGTCTCTCTCCCCCCTCTCTCGTGTATACATACACACAAACAAAAATATTTTTTAAAAAGAATAACAAATAAGATAAAACACCCACCCCCAAAAACTGCAAAACTCCATACCTACAAGTTATCAGCTGAGAGGACCGGAGAACAGCCAACAGGAATAGCTCTGGAGGCTTCTCCTCAGCTCCTCAGCTCCTCAGCTCCTCAGCTCCTCAGCTCCTCAGCTCCTCAGCTCCACCGGGACTTAGCTTTCATGCAGATGGTTCATTTGCAAAGAATCTCTCACGAGAGTGAGGTCAAGTTTTGTGTTTGGAGAGAATCTAAGACATGTTTCCAAGGTCCCCAAAGGCCATGGCTAAGTTCTCACTGTGGTATCTGTTTTCTGAAAACATGAAAGGTGCTGAAAGCCAGTTTTAATCATCTGAAAGTCACCATATTGCTAATTGTCACCATAGTGCTTCTGTGTGGATGTCTCAGCTAGCACAAGTGAAATATTACATAAATTGACAGTATTTTCATTCTATATCATTTTATTGTAACTGCAATCCAGTTAGATAGCTTTCCCTCTGTCCTCAAAAGTAGCCTTGTTCTCTATGTTACACAGGTTGGGGGAGAGTGTCAGTCATAATGGGAAAGGACCCAGAGGAAACAGAGCATCCTGGCCAGACTGGGCAGACACCATCTCTGAAGGTCTGTTTTCCAAGCACCACTATGATTTCAAAAGGTTCTTTTTCCCACTCCCTAAAACCTTGTAATCGTCTTTACCCTCCTTCCTCAACATCAGAGCACTTCATGGGGATGAGAGGCAATCAGTCACAGGAATCTGAAGGAAACTGCAGAGGACAGTTCCATATCCCACAGTTCCTGTGTGCACAAATGCATGCAATAACAATTAAGGGCCTAAACTAAAAGAGGAAGATTAATAGGAAGAGAGTTGCGGAGCCCTGCTGCAGTGAGCCAGGGCAAAAAGTTTATTTCAAGACCTGAACTTTGATCAACTACAGCTAAACTAATAATGCTGCTAGCATGGAAGCACTCACACCAGGAAGCAGTCAGACCAGCAGGGGCCAGAGTGAGGACGGATAGCCATGGCATGATGCTACTAGGCCAAGAAATGAAAGAGGAGGCAGTGTAGGCATTAATGAGAACAAAGACCCCTCCCAACGGCCCTGAGCTAAGGGAATCATCAGTGCTCCTTGAAGGGGCTGGGAGTTACTCTTAAAGTTACATTAGAAATACATAGAAAGAGATATTTTTGTGTCTATCAATATGAGCATATACTATATATATATGTGTGTGTGTATATATATGAAACTATTTAATTCATTGTGTGTAGTCATATTCAAGTTAACTAATTTCAAGCTCAATATAATTCACCCTATTTTGTAGTTTTTGTTTTTCTCGACTAACACTTTTATTATCCTGATAAACTTTGAAACTCAAATCTTCCTGTATTACTACTAAGAGCTTCTACTGACATAGCAAGAATTGCACACTATCTTTGTGGCAGGGCAGGTAAACACAGCCTTTTAAAAACTACCAGAAGAGGGACAATTTATATTGGAGTGCCCTCTTACAATGGCAGGAAATTTGCAAACTGAATAATTGGGATGTAAGATATACCACATTGAAAGGTACTTGGCATACAATAAGTAAGTGGCTAGAGAATCAACCCATCTGGACCGCTGGGTTTCTCCCCTCTCACTGTCGCTCTGTCTTACTAGGAGCCCATATCACTTCCCTATATATGAGGCAGATAGGTAGAGAGAAGGCAAAGGCAGCCCACCACACTCCAATCTGAGGGAGAGCAGCAGTGTCCGTGCTCAAGGAAAAGTAAAGGCCCTGCTGTGAGACACACTACTTCCTTAAAGGAGACCTTGAGATTTCAAGCCGGAACCCAGCAGAAGGCTTATGTGTATAATTTATAATAAAGTCAGCAAGTCATAAAGCTTATGAGAAATGGAGTACATCTTATCTTTTTGAACTGTGTGCTAAGGAGTCTGTCGTTTGCCGTTGATTGCCACCTAGACCCAGGGGATGAACTAGTGAACTAGTCCTGTGGTTTAGAGTGAATCACCACAGTCAGCTGCATGCTCTATGTTCTCATCAGAATGGTTCATCTTCCTGGTACTAAAAACCAGTTACTCAGCCACCAGTGTCGATCAAGTAATGCCCCTTTGAGGGGTATTCTCTCACCAGCTAAGAACAACCAGGAAAAGACAAAACGGACTGTGCCCATGACTCTGGTTTCTGAATCTGACTTAATACTACTGCCTCTAGTTATTATTAGCTGATTCCTATTTGAAATGTCCGATTTGATTCCATGGTGTATTTCTAGCTACCTTCCACTTGACCAGTCCACTGCAACAATATTAATACCAGTAATTACTGTATTACTTATAGGACTCTTTCTGGATTACAGTAGTGTGTTAGTTGCTTCCTAGGTTTTGTCTCAACTTTTTCAGTATTATACAAATAAACACAAACCCTGAAACTCAGGTGATAAAAGCAATTTTCTCCGTGGTCACACAATTAGCAAGTGACACCTCTGAACTTTGGCCAGATCTGAGCAAGGAAAATAAAAAGCCTATGTGCTCAATGTACTTGGAGCCTTGCCCCACTTCTAATAGGCTCACTGAGTTTGGGGCTCTTCATATTTCCTACCCAGTTTGCCATTTGTTGATTTCTCTTTCCACAATGGCTCATCCCTATCTTCATGTGGAACTGAATCTCTTTAGATCTACTTCAGTATCTTTGAATGGGTATGTGTTCGGGTTCCTTTCTCAATGGCATGGCCAATGTACCATAGAGCTATAGCTGATATATGATGAAAACAGAGTGTCTTTGGACTGTTCTCCATCCTTAGTTAAACTCTAATTCAGAGTCATGGGCCTGCCTTGGGATATCAAATTAATACAAAGTCTTGTTAGGGAATGCTCATCTTTTAGTCCTCGGGTAGCTAGAACTCATTCCCCACTGCCCAGGAAGCACTTTTCATGCCCTGTCTGCAGTCCCCTTTCCAGCCTGTCCTCATACAGGGAGATACAAGGAATCTTAACCACTCCTGATCCTGGATGAAGTCTGAACCATGAAGGAAGTATCTGGAATGCCATGTGCCTGTAGGTGTGAATTTTAGCCTCTAATACCTATACTGTTTAATTCAGTCCTCCATGCTCAGGATTCCACACTTGGAGTCATCCCCACCCCTTTATTATGAGTGGTAGCACAGGGTGATGGTGCCAGCTAAGACACTTTGTCATCCTGCTTTTCCCCAGTAGGATTCTGGGTATGTGGTACCCCCTTTTCATGCTGCCCTATTTTAGACATTGTCTCAAGACCCTATGTGTATTTCATAGGATTCCCATGTAGAAAGCCACACACACAATCTTCTTAGATAATCCTCTCACTGTTTTGGTCTGTGGAAGTGGCTGAGAGACTTCACCCTTAAACTCCTCAAATCTTTCTAGTTTCAAAAGATCTAAGGGAAGGACTTTGAAATGCTGACCTTTTGCTCTTTTGAAGGCTTTAGTAAAGGATTATATAGTCATAAATCTAGTCCACTATCTACGCTGTCCAACAAGAGGGAGTCTCTTAACTGGTTGAGAGTTTTCCTAACCATCAAGTCTGCATCCTTTTTGTTGAACAGGTCTTCAAAATCTATCTTCTCCATTTAACCATAAGCAGCAAAAAGAATCCAGTCCGCCCCTTCAACATCTTGAAAAACTCTCAGATCTATGAAGCTCGTTACTCAGGAATTTCTTCTTGGTGCAGCCTAAGGCTCCCCAAGCTCTAGCACCTCCTAATGGTAACCAGCCTTTCTCCTGTTCCCAATACTGCTCGCCACTTTTCCTAGAGTGCTCATCAGCCATGTCTGTAACATCTGATATTTATACTAATGGTTTGTTGAAGGTAATCTAGTCTTTTTATATTAATCAACCTCAAAATGATATCCTTGAAATTCTTCTGGCTTTTCCCCACTTCCAATTCCAAATCCTCTTCTACGTGCTTGGTTTTCCAGATACCAAAACCCACTTTAGTGTTTTGTTTTGTTTAATTACTATATAAATATTACAACAGATTTGGCAGTGTAAAACAAGACTCTTACTAGCTCAGAATTCTGTAATTCAGAAGTCCCACACAGTGGAGCTCTGCTTTTGAAGTTATAATTCTGAAATCTAAGGTTTGGGCAAAACAGAATTCTCATCTGGAGAAAAATTTGCTCCCAACTTCATTCTTGTTTTTGACAGAATTAAGTTCCTTATGGTCACAGGACTGTGACTTAGAGCTTTGCATTGCTTCACTGGTTCAGTTCTGCAAGGCTACCCACGTTCCCTGCCTGATGGCTCCCTCGGTCTTTTGGCCATCAATGGCAGGTTGTGTCCTTCTTGTCCTTCAAACCTCTAGCCACCCTGGGCAACCCGCCAGCCCTCTTCTCTAAAGGGCTCCTGTGATTGGGTCATTCTGATAATGACTCTGTTTTACAGTCACCTGTGCTATCTGATCTAAGCTAAGCCTGGGAGGAAATTCCATGGTATGTCCACTTCTGGTGAGGAAGGGCATATAGTAGGTTGGGGAGGGAATCTCAGGGGACATCTTTCAAGTCAGCTTTGTCGGATGTACTTGCAGGCTCCTCTAAATCTTAATGGTCCTAAAGAAGCAGGGTTTACATGTAAAGATCTGAAGTTTTATCAATACTCTGTGTCCACCTCTTCTTTTCCTCCCACAGCTTTTTAGATCAGTATCTAAAAACTTGATAGTCCACTATCAAGTTATATAGTACCTCAAAAGAGACTTCAACATTTTTATGAAATTTTTCTCTCATATGAACCCACAGATTCCCACACTGGGAGAACAGCTTTGACATGAACTATACCTTCTCTCAGGAGAATGCAGCTTCTGGAATCTTCTGAGCAAAAGAATTGTCCCAGCCATCTGACCTGCACTCCGTTTTCACCGTCAGTGCTGGATAGCCTAGGCCCTTTGGTTTCACACTGTCTCCTCCCCCATGGTTATCTGCAGGGTGCATGTAATTCTGGGTCTTTGCCAGAACACTCAAGCGCTAACATCCCACTGAAGCTGTGACTTTGGGCATTTACTGAATTGATGTCACATGAACCTGGGCATTCACTAAATGGCAGATCCCTCCCTAAAATATCTTTAAGAGAAGACTGAATATTAAATGCCCACTGGTGGCATCCTTGTCTCCCTAGTCATGCCTCCAATCAGTTGCTTACAGTGCTGTATTAGGAGTTGGCTAGAAGTTTTCAGAGAATTGTAAAACACTGCACCAAGGAAGATGTATTGAAGAACCAGCCTGCCTCCATCTTAGGCTTAAAAGTCATCTTACAGTAAAGACAAATTAGGTTCATTCCTGTTTATGATTAAACCTCTGTTTCTCAAGGACTGGGCTATGCATACCAAGGTGTAACTTTAACTACAAATCGTTTTGGACTGCCTGTTCCAGGAATGGCAATTATGTCTTTGTTTAAAAATTGTTTATAACCATCTTGTAACCATACCTTTGTGTCAAAAGGTTATATGACTTCCTTTTTGTGACTACCTGTTGCTATGACTACCTGGTCATGCCCACCTTTGTTTCAGGAGCCTTGTTAGTGTAGGACTAACTTGTTATGTTTATGCTCTGCTCCTGTAATCCCTACTATTTTGCCCACCAAATTCTCCATTTGGAAACCTCCTATCCCTGAGCTATAAAAGCCTTGTCTTCCTCACAACCAATGCTGAATCCCAAACCCTGCCTTAGGGGAAGGCAGCCCGTGTACATGAATTAAAAAGCTTGTGCTGTGGAATAATTCTCTTGTACACTGTAAAGATCTGTCACTGAAACTGATTTAATAAAACGCTGATTGGCCAGTAGCCATGCAGGAAGTATAGGCAGGGTGACCAGACTAGGAGAATTCTGGGAAGGGGAAGGGTAGAGTCAGGAGTTGCCAGCCAGATGAAGAGGAAGCAAGATAAGAATGCCCAACTGAGAAAAGATACCAAGCCATGTGACTAGACATATAAGAATTATGAGTTAATTTAAGTGTAAGATCTAGTTAGTAATAAGCCTAAGCTACTGGTCAAGCATTTATAAGTAATATTAAGCCTCTGAGTCAATTATTTTGGAAGCAGTTGCTGGGTATTTGGGAAGGGAGGCAGGAGAGAAACTTCCACCTACAATCTGGCTTTAATTAATTGCTTGTTTTAATTAATTTGGCCATAGTGATTTGGGTCAGTGGTCTTTCTCCTCTCACTTTTGGGACTAACATTATGTCTCTAGTTATATATATGAGCCTTGATCACAATCTCCATCCTGGAAGAAAGGCTGGAAGTACTCTTGCCTTGGAGTCCATTGAATCCTAGACTTGGCATCCCATAACAATGAACCTCCTAAAATCCTATGATACAGAGCAATTTTTATGATATTTTCATACTATCCTAAGAGCAAAAGGTTGGTACAGAGAACAACACTACATATCAGTCAGTTTAAGGCCCATCTAGCACAGTTTCGCTATTTACAATAGTCCTATGCTCATTCAAATTGTGAAAATTACCTACCAGCTAACAATTTAGCTAATCTCAGCTAGTCAACATCTTCCTTGAATCCTGAGATGAAACCACGAAAAGTATGAATATTCTATCCAACTGGAGTTTTAAACCAGGGAGAAGAGGGAATCTAAGGTGCTGGGCACCTATTAAGAGTAAACTTTAGCGATAGACATGAGCTAAAACCTTCTCTTAGCAAACGAGCCCTGAAAGATAAATCGCAGGGAAAAAGCACCAGGAAGAAGAGGGCATCTTGTCCAGACATCCTCCAGTGAGGTCTTCCGCATGGCAGAGCTTCTCTGGCTCCTCTGCTGCTTCTTTAGGAGTAAGGAGAGTCAGGAACAAAATTGCAGTGGGAGAATGGAGGAGAACCGCCTAGGAGAGCAGTGTGTCTCAGTTTGAGGACACTGTCTGCAGGATTACCACCTGTAGGAGATTATCAGCCAAGCTGCTATAATGCTCTGGAAAAACAAGGTTTGCTTCTAGTATAGAAAATAGTTAAGTCAAAGAGAATGTAAGTTTGCAATTAATAAAGGTAGCCAGAACTTTTGATCAGGGTGCCTGTTGATAAAGGAACTCTCCAACCTTAAATATGTAGAAATGCTGAACAAAAAATCACACATACACCACAGAGAGAGAGAGAGAGAGAGAGAGAGAGAGAGAGAGAGAGAGAGAGAGAGGCATATACACACAGGCACTGCCCCAGGGTTTAATAGAAAGATGGACTTCTAAGTCAGACCAAGGAGATGCAGCTAAGTCAGAGGAAGACCAGACCCTAACAAGGGACTGAGTAGCTCACAACTGGCCTTTCTCCTTGCTAGGAGCTGGGACTAAGACACAGAACTTGACCAGACACTTGAGCAGGGATTATCACATGATGATGTGGCTCTAGGACTACTTATGCTTGGGCACCAGAGGATCAAAGGGGTCACTGCAGAATGCTAAGCTAGTGTCATGCATGAGAACCCTGACATTCACACAGGCTCACAGCATGGTGTCCCAGGTCCAGACAATAACACAGAAGCTGATTCTGAGCCAGTAAAATGTACATAGCCCTCAGCAGAGGCAAAAATAAGAGCTGTTTTCAGAGGTGGTGTCATTACTGGATCTCAGTTCAGAAAGGAAAGCACAATTCACAAAGAAAATGTAAACTCCTTCCTTCTTTAATCATTTAAAATGTCTGTGAAACTGTAGAATCTTTGGGCAATATTAAAAGGCAAATGACCAGAGGAAAAAAATACCTGTAACTCCAATAGCTGAATAAGATATGGCATCCTGTAATTATAAGCCCCAGCTATAGATTAATAAATAAACAAATAGAAAAATAGATAAGAAGAAATCTATAAGGGACTGAAGAGATGGCTCAGAGGTTAAGAGCACTGACTGTTCTTCCAGAGGTCCTGAGTTCAATTCCCAGCAACCACATGGTGGCTCACAACCATCTGTAATGAAATCTGGTGCCTTCTTCCGACCTGCAAGGATACATGCAGGAAGAACACTGTATACATAATAAATAAATTTAAAAAAAAGCAAAAAAAAAAAAAGAAATCTATAAAAGAGAAAACTTCCCAGTAAACTTAAGATGTTCAGTCTCAGAAACAAACATGGAAATACAAATTAAAACACTAATGAGGTGCTTTTCACATTTATCAGATTGGCAGAATTCTAAAACAATTATAATAACCAAATAAAGTTTAGAAATTGTATGAAATTGAAATATGCTGATCCTACCACATAATCATTTCACTCTGGAATCATTTCACCCTAGAAACACCTAGAGAAAGCTCCGGTTAGGCCAAAGGATGTCAGCATGGCTGCTACAGGTGCACGTCCAACAGAACAGTGAACCTTTGCAGGCTGAGCTGAAATCCGCTGGGGAAGATGGGGAAATCGGCAGCTGTGTCTACCATGGAATACTAACCATCAGTTAAAAAAACAAACCAGCTCTACTCCACACTGTTAACACAGGACTGACTTAAAACACAAGCTGGGAGGGGAAAAGGAGTGCTGCAGAATGGTAGTGCCCGTGGAAAAAAAATTAAATCATAGCCTACATGTGAAAATGTTAATATTAACAGCTACAATATTATTCTGGGATGACAGGAACAAGTGAGGAAGGTGCTAAGGCCTCAGGAAAGGACTTCAACTTTGTGATACTCTGCTTGCTCTTTTTGAAAATGTGAAATAATGTAAAGCATATTAAAATTCTCACTGCTACATGATGGATACTAATATATTAATCTCTGTATTTTAAAAGTATTCCCTAAATGAAAAAAAATTATTAAAAAGAGAATAAGTGAAATAAACCAGATACCTTGGTCCTATACAATTTCTAGGTGTTGAAATCAAATCTCAGAGCATCAAAAACACAGCAAGGTCACCACAAGATCTTGGTCTTGCATTTTCTACATGCCCCTCATCATTATGCAAAACACTGAGTAAGACCCTGTGGGCACCTTAATGGAATGCAGCTGGAGCTCCAAATGCACTAGGCATATGGGCATCTTGACTTCTTTTCAGCATCTACTTCCTTCATGCTCCTAGGTATATGTTAGGGCTTGTACTCTACAATGTGGGGAGGATGTTGCAACTAATGTCACTGAAGGTCTCCTTGATCACCATTGTGCCTTCTTGCCTTAGGCTTTACTGATCCTGCCGTCACCCTGGCCACCACAGCTGCCAATCATCCATTACCCTTTCTGTGTTTGTTTGCTCACTTGCTTTGGTGTTTCTGAAGCCAAGTGTCATTTCTTCCTGAAAACTCAGGAAGTCTTTCTTTCTCACCTTCTAAAACTCATTTCTTCCCCTTCTAGAGATTTTATGTCATGACTGCAGAGAAAATGGTGAATACTGTCCTGCCATCCTCTCCTGAGTATCCATGCCAACTGCCCAACCTGAATCTAACTTCCACAATTCAGTGTGCTCCCTCCCATGATCAATAATTGACTTATTTTATTTGTCTTGGTCTTTGTAAACCTAAATGGCACTTTACTTAAGGCCCTTTCCATGATACTGAAGGGGCTACTACATGTAACTAGTGCTGAGATATACAATGCTTTCTGTGGTCATACTTAAAGGGAAGAAATATTATGAAAGCACCCTAGATAGAAGACAAAACTAGGGATATATACATCAAATACTGGACTTTCATGATAGCAAATAATCGCTAAGTTAGTTGCCCCACAAAGATACACAGTTCACTAACATTATCAATATTTAGTAATTATTGATGTTTGTGCAGTTATTCCTTTTAAAAAATCATCTTTCTTCATGTAGGCCTGATAA
Source organism: Peromyscus eremicus (assembly GCF_949786415.1). Classification (NCBI taxonomy): domain Eukaryota; kingdom Metazoa; phylum Chordata; class Mammalia; order Rodentia; family Cricetidae; genus Peromyscus; species Peromyscus eremicus. The sequence continues at coordinate 37,496,896 of NC_081419.1, forward strand.
AACCACCCAATTTACTTTTTTACGGGAATAAATAGAATTCAATTTTTTTTTTCAGTTTTTTTGAGACAGGGTTTCTCTGTGTAGCTTTGCGCCTTTTCCTGGATCTTGCTCTGTAGACCAGGCTGGCCTTGAACTCACAAAGATCCACCTGCCTCTGCCTCCCGAGTGCTGGAATTAAAGGCGTGCGCCACCACCGCCTGGCAGAATTCAATTTTTAATTAAAACATATAAGAGCTGTGAAGAGTGACCCCTCGCAGCTGACTTTGTCAAGTGGCCCCAGAACCTTCAAGGTGTCACTTTGGACATGTGCTGCTTTCCACTTCACTCAGCTTTGGGGTGAAAGGGCACGGTACAAGTCAAGGTCAATGATGAGTGATGAGTCAGCAATCCAGCCAAGCAGGCTTACAGACTGAAAGTCCATATTGCTTTCCTCCCCCAGTACTGAACTCTGAAGGAAACGCTCCTCCACAAGGGCTTCCCAGACTTAACCATGGTCACAAGAGCAAAAGGTAGTCCACCAATGGCCATGAGTCAATCAGTCATTCTTAGCATTATAAGCAACTTAAAAAAAAAAAAAGTCATTTTTCACATCATGCCGATCAAGTCAATCCAGGTGAACTTTCTGGGCCCTCATATGCAAGACTGCAGGAGGTCTGCCAGTGAATCGATTTCCTTCCATTGCACTGGTCACGAGGTAACCACTTTCTGTGAATGATTTCCAGAGTCAGCAGTTCCATAAAATGTTGCTTGATAACGCTGATAACGTTTTCGACTAAAATATCTTTACTGCAAATTCTGGAATTTTTATTGTAGCAACAGACAAAGTGTCTAAATTCTGTAATAAAATAATGAAACCAACCCTCCAGCCTTTCTATCTTCTTCAGAGCAGCAGCACACTTTAGGAGTGTAGATGAGATTTTGGTGAGTATTTTTAAGGTTTAGAAACAAGCATTTGCTCCAAAGAAGAACGGTAAATTTCTATAACTGAAAAAAATTCTAACAAATAATAAGTCAGGAAGTGAATTCTGTAAGGGCCTTTTGGCATTCCATGAATTGTACACTGTCCCTGGTACAATGTATTCTGCCAGCAAGTACATTTCAAACTATCATTTGCCACATTACCATAAACCAAAATGTTCTCCCAGTACACTGGAAGCTTTACAATGTCCCTCCTTAGTGCAAGACTTAAGAATAAGAATAGCCACAAATTTTGCCTTTTCCCCCCAATATAGAATGAACTTAGTCACAGATACCTTGTCTTCAAGGCAACAAGGTTCTCTTCTGTGCTTGCAAATCTGTGACACTCATATATAAAGCAAGACTTTGCTCGATTCTCACAAATGTTCCCAGAACAGCCTGGGAGAGTTCTGTGTCAAACACCGAAGACAACCAAAGCCCAATCAAGCAATTAAGGACCCACTCCCACATCCAGGAAAACAGGAGGTTTTATACCTTTATCTTTGCCTCTTCCCTTTGTAGCAATTCCTTCTTTTTCCATAGTTTCTCTTTCTCCTCTTCCCTTTCTCTTCTTCTGGCTGAAATTTCCATTTCCAGTCTTGCTAGTTCTTCCTGATGGGCTTGCCATTGAGAAACCTGAAACACATAGAAATCCTTCATTTCAATAACTATGCACTATCACAGAATTTCACATGGGACAAGTTTCTGCGTCAAGGAGTTCAAGTTTTTCTAAACGTATATATAAATTTTATGTGCATATGAGGATATGATATGTGTGCAAGCTAGTATAGAAAACAACAATTTTAAAATATCTCATTCAGACACTCCTTAGCTGAACTCAGAAGGTCATAAAAGTTTATGATTTTCCTGCAAAGAATCTGTGACTTCCAAAAAATTCTAGGCCAGGAGAGTAAGCCTACCCTTGACACTGCCTGGAACACCAAGACCCACAGGCTGGATGGCCCAGAGACCTAGGATAGAACCAAACATGACTGGAGAAAAAAAATAAAAGAGGTCAATGTAATGATGCTTAACAATATTCCACTATACTCAGAGATTGGCTCCTACACCAGTTTTTATCAGAGAGGCTTCATCCAGCAACTGATGGAAATAGATGCAGAGACCCACAGCCAAACATTAGGTGGAGCTCGGGGAATCCTGCAGAAGAGGGAGAGAAAGGCTTGTAGGAGCCAGAAGGGTTAAAGACATGTCAATAAAACCCCCAGAACCTACTATTCTAGGCTCATAGGGGCTCACAGAGACTTAACCTATAACCAGGGAGCCTGCATGGGGCTGACCCAGGCACTCTGCATGTATGTGACAGCTGTGTAGCTTGGTCTTCTTATAGAACTCCTAACAGTGGAAGCAGGAGCTGTCTCTGACTTTTTTGCTGGCTTTTGGGAACCTATTCCTCATACTGGGTGGCCTGGCCCAGCCTTAATGCATGGGAAGGTGCTTAGTCTTACTGCCATTTGATATGCCATGTTTTGTTGATATCCATGGGAGACCTGCTCTTTCCTGAACAGAAACGGAGGAAGAGTGGATTGGGAGGTGGGGACAGAGAGGGGCTGGCGGAATGACTGGGAGGAGAGGAGGGAAAGGGAGAGGAAACTTCAGTCAGACTGTAAAAAAAAAAATTATGGTAGCTGGAGCTATTGAGATGACTCAGCAGGTAAAGGCATGTGCTGCCAAGCCTGATGACCTGAGATCAATCCCCACATGGGTGAGAGAAGTAGGTTCCATTCCGGTAAGTTTTCCTCTGACCTCCATACAAATGCTGTGGCACAAGTGTACCCACTCACATAGACACACAAAAGAAATAAAATGGAATTTAAATGGTAAGGGAGAGAAAGCAATCAAGAAAGACACCCAATATTGATCACAGGCCTCTACACATATATGGACATGCATCCACATACACACATGCACACGTGGACACATTCACCCACTCACATGTACAACCACCACCCCAATTCTGGAATTTGTCCTAAGACATTAAAAGGTTTAAGAAGTACTGACAGATTTCAGCTTCCGTATTTTATAAGCATGGAAAGTGAGCATAAATTAAGATGAAAACACAGAAAAGAACTTCCTGGGTATGAATATGGATATGTTATTGGTAGACAAATACTTTTCATCGCTTTCGTCAATATGTAAATGCATATCACAATACAAAATACACATAGCCTTTCATTCATTATCCCTGCTTCCAGGAATTTATCCAAAAACTACTGTACTGGTTAAGATGTTTGTTTGTTTGTTTGTTTGTTTGTTTGTTTGTTTGTGTCAATGTGACACAAGCTGGAGTCATCTGGGAAGAGGGAACTATAATTGAGACAATGCCTCCATCAAATTTCCTGAGGGCTAGTCTGTGGGACATTGATGTGGGAGGGTCCAGCTCACTCTCAGGCTATCAGCAGTGTCAGCCCTGGGCAGGGGTCCTGGGTTCTGTAAGAAAGCTGGCTGAGTAAAGCCACAGAAAGCCAACTAATGAGCAGCATTCCTTCATGGCCTCTGCTTCAGTTCCTGCTGCCACGTTCCTGCTTGAGTTTCTGACCTGACTTCCCTTCATGATCAACTATCAGCTGTAGGCTGAAATAAACCCTTGCCTCCCTCTGTTGCTTCTAGTCCTGGTGTTTTATCACAGCAACAGAAATCAAACGAACAATATAACCATCAAGTAGACAAGTGCACAATAACGTACCTTAGCAATGCAATGCTCTCTGCAGATTAGTTTTAAACAGGAAATTTGGTAAAAGTCTAAATGCCCAGCAATAGAAATTAGCTGAAACCAACTTTGGTGCATTCATACAATACCTATGATTGAGAAAGACACTAAATTTCTATATTTGTTGATATGAAGATTTCTATACTACTTTAGATGCAAAAAACAATGTAAAACCACATTTATAGTATGATCTTATTAGCATAAGTTATCTGTGTAGCTATGAAAAGAGAGACTATTGGAAGGAGGTTTGCCCACATGATAAAAGAGCCTCCCAATATGACTTTGAAAGATTTTTAAAAAGTTATTCTAACCTTTCTAGGTTGGGTAAAGTTAATATAGCCTTTCTAAGCTGGGTACATTTTTTTTATAAACATACATGTTCTATAAACAAAAAACAAATCAGACTAAAGAAAAATAAAATCAAACTTTTTTTCTGATCCTTGTACACATGTGGCTGACAAAGCAGTGAGGAAAAATGCACAAGTGTGCAAACTCCACTTACAAAAAGTAATGCATAATTTTGCAAGTATTTGATTCAAGCATCATTCATTAATAACACACAAAATTAAAAATTGAAAAATAATGTCACCCAAATACGACTAAAGTGCCTCTAAATCATTTAGCTCTTTAAATATTTTATATTAACTTCAAATTTTTAGTTTTCTAAAAACATATCTTGCCATGTCTATGAAGATAAGAAAGAAAATGCCACCTCCTGGTTTGCAAGTACAGTGTCTACCTCATCGCCTATCTCTAATCAGCAAGGCCCAGTTCTTTGGACCTGGGACCTAGAACACCTCCTCTGTGTCTGAATCCTGCCACAAACCTTTCCTTTAAGTCTTTTATCTGCAACTTCTACAAACAAAATCAAGAGTCTTGACAACTGTTACCAACAGTCTCCCTCTTGAACACTCAAAGGAATAATTTTGTTCTCTCCTCCACCTATTGACCATCCTGGCCAAGAAAAGATCCTTTCCTTTGCATGCCATGACATAGCTCTCCTGCACCTTCAACACTGCATGTTTGTCTCTCCCTGACCCTTATCCATTCCACCCTGTGCCCTCTCACCTCCAGTCTTACCCTCTGTTTCATTATTTAAGCCAGTTCTGTGAAGTCATCTCTTGGGGAGGCTGACTGCAAAAAAGTCATCATCAGCTCTTTCTGTCTGTAATCCAAGTCTACATAAATTCTTAAAGACTCCTATTGTTTTTAGGATCTTGTTTTTAGGATCCAGACTTCCAAAGTTAAAAACTTGGGGCCTGTGGTCTTGCAAAAGCTTCACACCAAGACCAGGGTACATGTCTTTCCTCAAATACCTGCTTCTGTCAGTGGGACCACAACTCTCCCTGGAGTATGGATTGTTTTTATTGTGTAAACCCAATGATAAAATTGTTCCTTTTCATTTCACAACAATCTTTGTTGATATATATATATATATATATATATATATATATATATATATATCATGATGACTTTATATTTATATGTAGTTTAGTGATTTTATATATATATGTAATATACATTTAAGCTTAGATGAGATTATGATAGATCAATTTTAAAACCATTTGAGATTGGTTGTAATTATCTAGTTCACTCAAAATCTTTTAGCCAAATGTATTGAACAAGACTGGAAGGTTCATGAGGGTGATGTCAATTGATTAAGTTGACTTTCTTACTTATAACCCCACATTAATCTTGTTTATATGTAATCTCTAGGTAAGCTTGTTCCTTGGCTCTGCCTCAAATGGCCATTCTTATCATTACTCTTTTTAAATGTATGTTGACACCAACTCTTTATTTAAGTTATTTTATTTAATCTGTGTAAGTGTTTTGCCTGTATGTGTGTATGTCCACCATGTGCATGCCTGATACCTACAGCAGCCAGAAGAGGGCATTGGATCTCCAGAAACTGGAGCTACAGACAGTTAAAAGAAGCCATGGAAGTCCTGGGAATTGAACATAGGTCCTTAGAAGAGCAGTCATTGCTCTTCACCACTGAGCCATCTCTTAAGCCCCCAACTCATTCTTATTCTTAACTTCAAGGAGTGATAGATACAAATACTGCCTACTTGGAATGTCTTTAATTTCCCTCTATTTCATAAGATGCTTATCACTCAGCTGGGGCCCAAATCATGACTCACAGCTTTCAACAAACATTCTCTAACATGTACCATGCCATAACTATCACTAATTATGCTGAACATATTGTTTTCACTTAGAACATATTTCATACACTTGCCTCCACCCTATACTGTCAAGCCAATACTGGTGCATGATAGGTACTTAATAATTACCTTATACATAATTAATCAAACTAAACTAAACAGTTTGCCCAACAATTTGCCTAAGCTGCCATTTTCTGGCACTTGCAATATAAAACATCCCTCTTCTGTTCTCCGGAAAAGATAAAGTATGTTGATTTTTTTGGAAGGCTGCAGATAGAATGTACCACAGGATTGTGAAACTACAGACAAGTCCAATAATCACAAACCAGTGGCTTACATATGTCAGATAACATATGAGCAAGAGATGAAAGAAGCAGTGGGGCCAGGGAACCTAGAGGAAGACATGAGCATTCAGAAACCAAGCTGCTTCCACTTCATGTTGAAATCGCTGCAACTGCCAGGGGCCTCTGACGTTACCTGAAGTCGGTAATTCATAACATTGTTTGTGATTATAATTGTACCCAAAGACATGATTACTGAAGCCAGACTTGTGTGATCTTGACAATGAGAGTCAGGCTCGGTAACAACGGGTACAGTCAAATGGGGCTTTTCAAATCACACATAAGTGCATAAGGTGAAGAGCAGGAGAAAAGGTACCACTGGGGGTGGGGATCTTACTCAATGGATCCTCAGGAAAAGAGAGTTGGATGTGGAGAGAAAGACAAGCCATTGCTAGATTTTTCTGAGAGGTCTAATAATAAGAAAGCTGGCAGGTGGGCAGAGGAATCAATATCAGCACAATAGGCGAAAAAAGCACAGAAGCCTTCTGAATGATGCTGAGTGAAAGGAAGAATAGCTCGGAAGAACATTCTGGCAATTTCATTTTAAAGGCTCTGCTAATTACACAGCTCTAAACAGAGCATGTGAACATAACTGTGTGACAATAATAACCATGAAAGAACATTGCCTCCCTGGTAGCCAGGTGCACGTTTTAAGAAAAGCGTTATTCACATTATTAACTATAGGACATTTTTTCCAGATCTTTAGTTAATGCTTTAATATTCCTGCCATGTGTGCCATCTCTGAATGAGGTATTAGCCCAAGAGAGGACAAATAGCATCAAGAGTGTGTTCATCTGCTACAAATAACTTTAGGACTTAAAATGAATGCTTAGCATGTACTCCTCACTCTTGCTGTAAAGTGAAATAAATGGTTAAAATAAAGTTAATATGCACATACATTCTCAGAGGGAAAAATTAAAAAAAAAATAAGCCCTGAATACTTCAAAGGCAATCACTTGAATTAATGTCAAGGTAACAATGTTAACACATTTTTACATCAAAGTTGGGGCTTTAAAAAAACAAATCCATTATGTCGATACTGTATAGAGAAAACGAATATTGAACACAGACATTTCCATCGCTTCTCTGCAACTAACCAACAATATTACTATTTTGAACAAATGCTTCTCGAAGTTTTCGCATGTTAAAGGAGGGACAGAATTGGGTGACCTCAACAGTTTTTATTATTCTGATTCGATTTCACAGCCCCCTAATATAGAAAGGTCACAATATATGACATACTCCGCAGTTTAATTTTAAAGCATAATGAATAGCAATGAGAAACATCAGTATTTATAGGCCTTTTAAACAATTACAAATAATTAAACATTAATGTTACATCAGCCACACTTATGGAAGCTGTAGTTATTTTGGGGGAGAAATCAAAAAGGTCCTGTCTGACCAGTACCCATAACTGATAATAATAAAACATTAAAAATTACATTTGACAGGGCTTATAGTATGCTTGGCCTATGCTATGCTTTTTAGGGCATTCTATGATGTGATATAATCCTAAAATTCTCAAGCCTGCCCTTTATCCTTCATCTGCCTACCTCTTCCTTACCTTCCTTAAGTAAAGGCTTGGATTCATTCTCTCCTGGGACGCTCTAACTCACCACATCCAGACCAGATGCTTCTCTATGTCTCTGGCATCTTGCCACTCTTCTATACCACATGGATCAAATCCTTTGAACGGGCTCCCCATTTCTTAAGAACTGGTGTAAATTTGTGTTGTTAAGTTGTCCAGAGTTGACATGCAATGGAGGGAGTTGGCAAGTGTTCTTAGAGTGTTGTGCCCCATGGGCCATGTTCTTAACATATGCTTAGAAGTAAGATAACAACATTTTGTGTCTGCCCTAGGACTGGCTACAGAAAGTTTCATATCTCATGCCTCCATCTTCTGATGCCTCCATTGTGGAGGGGCCCAAGATTTTCCCAAGTCCCGCCTGTGTCTATGCTTCCTGAATTTCATCAGTTCTTGCCTAATGGGAAAAATATCTAGAAACTTTGTCAGGATTTTCCACCCCCATCTCATAGTTCTTCGAAGGTTGGAGTACATGCATAAAAAGCAGCATGGAAATCCTTTCTCTTTTCCCTTTATGTTACTATAAGCTTCCAAATTCAGTTTGGCTGAATAAATGTCAAATTTTCATTTTATTAAACCTTTAATACTTTGAGAGCTCCATTAAAATTCTTCCCAAATGTTCCGCCATTTTTCAGCGCTTCGGGCCTAGGCTTTTCTATCGTATGTGCCCCATTTCTGTTTAACGTCACTAGAGAAATGGTCCTGTGATTGTGGATGTTATTAAGGCTTTCTATTCTCTACTTGGCTTGTCCTCTTTGCCTCACAATTATCCTCTGGATTCTCGGGTAACTTCATAAGTGCATTTTTATCACCCCTCTTTGATAAGTGCTTTCCATTTTCTGTGGCTTTTTATTGGTCTTTTTCAGACTCCCAGAGATTGCACACTCTTTATTATCTTGACTGTTCCATATCCATTACTTTTCAAACAAAATGTAACTCTTGACTTAATTGCATCCTGGATGGCCTTACCTTAGTATAAAACAGGACTTCAAAAAAAGAAACAAACTAACTAAATGCCAATAAGCAGAAAATAATCAACAACTGGGTTGGTTGTTTGTCTGTCTGTTTGTTTGTAAAGGACAAAATTTACAAACCTATCAGTCAATTTTATAGATGAAGCTGATAGAGCCCTGTTGTCTAACTGAGTGATTTAGAATCAGAAACTCACTTGCCTATTGACTGCTAAGTCTTAGAAAATCACTTTCCAATGTGAATATTAGCTTTTAAACTTTTGACAGGCATTCTACAATCTGTATAAACAGAGGTTAGGCATAGAGTAATGGACTAGGGGGGAGGGAAGGATCTCCCAAGCAAGGAGAAACAGAATAAATAGTTATGGAGAGATGGTACAGGGTGTGGGAGGGGCACTGGAATGGATGTGTTAAATGAAGAGGGAGATGAGAAAGAGAATATAGGGAGGTACGGATAACACTAAGGGCCATTTGAGACATCATGAGGAAACCTACTACAGTAGAAGCTTCTACACACACACACACACACACACACACACACACACACACATGCATATATATATATACATATATATGTATGTATGTGTGTATATATATAACGTGTGTGGGTGAGTATGGGTGTAAAATAGAAATCTAAATAGAATCACCAAATAATAAAGGAGATAAAGTCTCAACGAGACATATTTTGCCACCAAGTGAAACTTCCAGAAATGGGTTATATCTGAGATGTTGGCCAAAGGACCTCATGAAAACCTCCAAACAACTCAGATGATTGGCAAGGCTATTGGTTGCTCTCCACAAACTGATGATAAGTCTCTGTTGCAGGAGACAACACCTACATATCTGGTTGAACAGGGATGCATCATACCAGTGCCTAACTAGAGCCTTCATCTCTACTGACTAGTGTTCTTGGTACTGGAAGGTACTTTGCATGCTACGAGAGGAGAAAAATAAACATGAACCCAGCTACAAGCCCTTCAGTCTACAATGGTGACCTGCCTGCTTGATACATTAGTGCACAAAATATTGGCACTAAAGTTGTAGAAGTAACCAATCTCTCTGATTGGATTTAAGGTCTACTCCGTGAGATGGAACCCATGCCTGACACTGTTCAAGTGGCTGAGAACCTGAGAACTAGGAGAAAACCAAACATTAATTGTTCTGCTAAAGGAACAAGGCAATGAAATGACTCCTAACCACATTCTACTGTGCTCATAGGTCATAGTCGTGCTCAGCCATCATCAGAGAAGCTTCCTCCTACAGGATATGAGAACTAACACAGAGATCCACAATTGGACAATGTGCAGAGAGTGAGAGACCTTGGAACACTCAGTCTTAAACAGGCTATCTTCATTAAACCCCTCCCCTCAGAGCTCAGGCAGCTATTCAGAAGAGGAGGCAGAAAGACTGTAAGAGCCAGAGAAGATGGAAGACACCAAGGAAGTGGTGCCTTCTAGACACAACAGGGTGGATGCACATATGAACTCATAAGGACTGTGGCAGCATGCACAGGTCCAAGCCAGGAGGCCCACAACTCTGAGAGGAGAAGTGGACATGAACCCCCATCCTAACCCAGAAGCTATTTCCAAACGTCAAGTGTTCACAGAGGACAAATTAGTTTTCTCTAATGGAGTCCCACTGGATATACAAACCATACTTAAGGGCAGGCCCAATGCCCAGACATAGATGACCAACACAAAACAAACTCAATGGTATTTGGGGAGGGTGTGTGTGTGTGTGTGTGTGTGTGTGTGTGTGTGTGTGTGTGTGTGTCATAATGCTTCATTTGGGCATTTTTTATCTTATTGGTCTTTCCATTGTATATTGTGGTTTCTTATTTTGTGTTTTTATGGGATCTTTCTCTCTCTCTCTCTCTCTCTCTCTCTCTCTCTCTCTCTCTCTCTCTGTGTGTGTGTGTGTGTGTGTGTATGTGTGTTTCTCATGTCTGTGTTTTGTTTTCTGTTTGTTTTATTTCTTTCTGGTTTGTTTTCTCATTTTATTTGCCTGATAGTTTTCTAAAGAGAGAGAGAAAGATGTGGATTTGGATGGGTAGGGAGGTGGGGAGGATCTGGGAGGAGATGAGGAAGAAAAAATCATGATCAGAATATAGTGTACGAACAAATTTATTTTTAACTTATAAAAAGAGAGAGGAAAAAATCAGTAATAGTTTCTCTTTTTTAAAAAATCACTTTCCAGTTCTTCTAAAATTTAAAAGGACCAGTTCAGTGTTTTTTCAAACAACTTATACTTTGTATTATAAAATCAATGTTGTGAATAGCAGCTAGCATTTTTGTGTAAGTGGAAACAGAAGAAAACAGCACGCCTCAAGTAATGCAGTGGTAGTATTTCTAAGAAAATTTTGTTTCCATTATATGTGTGTTCATTTGTGGTGTAATATTCCTCTCACTATGGGTCATGGCCAAAAGAGCTTGGAAACCCTAGGAACTCACTATAATGCTTCCCAAGGCAAAGACGCTATGGCTCCATGGTCTAAAGAAAAAGCTATCATGCCAACAGCATTGAGCACAGTCCTTCTGAAATCCATTCTGAAGCACAGTACTGACTGGAGAAATGAGAATTCGAAGTCATAAAGTAGAACTTGAGTTGTGCCTTTGTGACTTATTAATGGGTTCTCTGGAGCATGATGTTTAACCATTTTGAACTTCACGTTAATCTAAAGTGGAACAATACTAATGCACACTTACAAATACCATCCACTTGCATAAGCCCAAAACTCAGGAATTACCTCAGCATTGTGGGTCCATGATTTCCAGATACATACATCTTGTTGGCCACACTGACTGACCTCCCAACCACCTCAGCAGTCACCAGCCCCACTGTGTGAGAACTTCCCTGACTCCATTCTTGCTACTCCCACTTTACTGAAGCCAGAGAAGATATCTTCAAACTACACATTTGGTGATACTTTACTCCTTTTCACCCTCTCTTTTCCTTTGTTCAATAGTTTCCACATTAAGACTATAGTTCATATAGAAATTATATCATCAGCTTTCTGTTACTATAGCAAAGTCTTTCATATAGTGAACCAAGAAAGAAGAAATATTTGTTGTGCTCAGTCTCAGAAGTTTAAGTCCGTGTTCACTTGATCCCATTGCTCCTGTGTAAGCCACAGGTCATGAAGTGGGGTGCATGGTTCAGCCAAGCAGCTCATCTCAGGGCCACCAGGAAGCAAAACAAACAGAATAAGAGACCAGAGTGCCACATTCTGTCCCAGGTATGCCCAGTGACCTACAGTCTTCAAATAGTCCTCACTTCTCTAAAGGGTTCTACCACCTTCCCTCTGTGATTGGTACCATATACGTATGCGTTTATGGCATATATGTGTAAAGCCATATCCCTCGTGGATAGGGGGACACCAACTTGTTCTCTCTTATGTTTTCATGAGAAATTGTCACAATGCCTAAAATAAGCAAATATTTAGTGGAGGTACTTCAAATATAATGAGTAATTTACTATCTTATATAAAAAGTTTGTTCATGAATGATGCCATATGCATACATCACAATTGTATTATACATCCCCCATGTTCTAGAGACAATATTTATGTAGTTTTCTATTTCTGTGTCAAAGACCACGACCAAAAGCAACTTGGAGAGGGAAGATTCCAGCTTACACTTCCAGGTAACAGTCCATCTCTGTGGGTAGTCAAAGCAGGAACTGATGCCGAATCCAGAGGAGTGCTGCTTACTAACTTGCTCACCATGGCTTGTTCAGTTTGCTTTCTTACAAACTCTAAAACTGCCTCTCCAAGGGTGGCCCCACCCACAGTGGGCTGAGTACTCCCATATCAATTACTAATCAAGAAAATGCCCCACATGCTTGCCTACAGGCAATCTGATGGAGGCATTTTCAAATGAAGGTCCCTCTTCCCCGGAGACCCTGGCTGGTTTCAAAGTAACGAAAACCTAACCAACACAACATCCATGCCAAATTTTAAAATATAACTCAATAAAATTTACTCATAAACATCTATGTGATCTTAAAGACATCCTTTAAAAAAGTAAGATAATTTTCTGCCCAGCCCCAAATTGAATTCCGCATCACGGCTGCATGACAGCACAACCTAACCCTAGAACCTATAACCTCGCTTTGACTCTGGCTCTGAGCTTTCTCCTTTGGCTACAGTTAAAAGTGAAGTACTAATAACATAACTAGGACATTTGCCTAACAAGGCATTCAGTTAACTAATGCAAGAGAAATGGACTGTTGAGAAGAAGCTATCTAAAAACTTTCTTGTAATTAGGGGACTGGAATGCCTAGAGGGGGAGGGTGTAAGATCCATAGCTGTAATTCAGCATCAGTAAATGATTTTAAATTCACAGGTCTATGTTAACATAAACACACACCTCAACAGTCTGGATTTCCACTACAGTTATTATTTTAATGAACAGGACCTCAAGAGAAGTTCTCATAGATCAGTAAACACTGGGGCACTCCTTTTTAGGGAGCAAGACCATTTTGAAGCTGTGAAAGGGAGGACACTGGCAAGAACAGAAATTGAAGAAAGCGATTATGGAGTGTATAAGAGTGATTACAGTTTACAGACTCCCTACCTTACAAAGACCCTAAAAGAACACCTTCGGTGACAATGTTCTTTCCCTTTCTGCCCCCTTCTTCCTAGACAGAGCACAGAATGAACAGAAGATGATCTAAGGATCATAGCAGGACTTCAGACTCTTCACATGGGAAACTCATTACATCTCACCTCTGTAGGAGGCCAAGCAGAGAAGTCAAACAGAGATCACAAGAATTTTAACTGGGGAAAACCATAAAAGAAAGTGACTTCTGTTATCATCAGCAAAGCCCTTTCACTTTTCTTACTCAGTAATAAACATTTCAAACTAGATATTTGTGCACTGCCTGATGCCTTTTTCCAGAGGGAACAGCCACAGTACAATGGGGGGTGGGGGGGCAGTATCTTCCAAACAGGGCGAGGGGAGCTGAGGGAGGGAGAGAAGAGAGGAAGATGAAGTATAAACCACAAAATTAATGGCCAATTATAATTATGCATAGAGGCCTCCCTCAGATTATCACCAAAATGCTAATGGAAGTTTAGCACATCCATTACCTGAGCATTTGTGAGAAGCTAAACTCCCCCTGACTGAATTTCTTCCAAAATGACATTAAGAAAGAGGCAGGAGGCCGTGGTGGTATTACAATGTGTCCACAGAAATGGGGAATCTTATTCTTTCCCATAAAGTCATAGTAAACCTCGAAAATGAATGTTCTGAGCAGATAAACACTAAACAATGTGGAATCCATTCATTTTATGTTGGAGATTCAGACAATTTTACTTGTTAATGACAACTCCGCTGAAGCCCATTTACACATTCTTCCAACTTCCCCAACACTCTGCTTATGTTTCTCAGAGGAATAGATATGAGCCCGCACAGAAAATTCCATACTATTCAGCCAAGGAGACTACTTTGTCCTAATCCATAAAACCATATTAAACTGAACACATAAAGCATGATGGTGTGACTCTAATTGCCACTTACATTGAGAGATTTAGAAATCTGAATTTTGTCTTTCAAGGCGCCCTATTTGCTTACTCATGATTATTCTCAGCCAGAAAAAAAGAAGATGCTATCAGTCATAACAGAGCTAATGCAACTGCCTAGTAATTCTATACATTTTTAAGTGCAAATAGCTTGGCTTTCTTTAACATTGAAAATATCTTTGTATTTTCCAAAGCGTCTAGTAAGTTGTGGTATTCTAGTTTTCCCATGCATCTAATCCTCTATACTCATCTTATAGATCACATAGGCAGGAGCTGGAATCCTGAATGGTATTGTCATTTGTTTATAAAGTAGGGTATAGTCTGTGAAATTAACAAGAGAATGATTCTAACTCATAATCAAATTAGAAGCATATTTTTTAGAGTTAGGAACATGTCAGAACAAATACCAATTGTACAACTCCACTAGCTAGCCAGACCACATTTTCCATGTGCCCTCTGGCATTTCCATGGTCTTCTCTTTTTGTCCACTCCTTGCCACTCAACACACAGGGACTCCAGTACCACAAATGGGCTCAGAGCTCCCAAGTCTGTGGCTCTAATTTCAGGTATCCAACTAACTGTGAGGCTCTAGCAGAGATCTAAAAGCCACAAATTCAGAGCAGAACCACAGTCCCTCCCTCAGAACCTGCATGACCTAACTAAGTTGGTAGTATCACAGGTCACCCAGTTGCCCAAGTCAAGAGCAACCCTAGATGTCCCCCTTTCTGGTAACTTTGACATCCAGCCCCCAATCCTGTGCCACAGAGATCACAATCAAGTAAAAAGCATAACATTCAAATAAACGTTCATCATCTCTTTCCTAATCTAATGATGGCTTCCCAGCAGGCTCCCCCCTCTTGTTGAACTTTCTATAGTGAAAAAGAAGATCACAATACTTCCCCATCCTCAGCCTTTGCACAGGTTCACATACTCCACAGTAAGTAGTGACTAGGACAGGGTGCACATCCAGCATGCCCCACCTAAAGGCATCTAGGTACCCACCTTTGAGCCCGGTCGGATGTTGCCATGTGAGAACAAAGATAAGCAGCAAGTGTATGAGTGTTCTGCCTGTGTGTGTGTGTGTGTGTGTGTGTGTGTGTGTGTGTGTGTGTGTGTATGCACGTGCAGGAGGTCAAAAGAAGGCACTGGACTCTCCGGAACCGGAGTTTGAGTGGCTGTGAGTTGCCATGTGGTGCTGGGAACCAAACCTGGGTCTTCTGCAAGAATGCTCTTACCCTCCAAGCCATCTCTTCAGTCCCACACTGTGATTACTTGACAGTCAAATATCATGCGAAATGCTCATAACAACTAAGTTAATTAAATCGTGGTTCCCTGGTTTGGTCTGGTTTTTGTAGAGAGAACATTTAAGCCAATTTCAAGTATACAACTCAGTTTTACTAATTGGTCACCATACTGTATGTTAAGTCTGAATTTCTTGATCCTACAGCTGAAAGGTTTACCTTGAGCAAAAGGTCCCTCCTTCACCTCCTAACTGCATTTCTACCTCCCGCTTCCTTTTCAACGTGAAATCATACTTATAAGCGGTGTCAGCAAAGTGTTGGAGATCCTCTGTCTGACTTAATTTACTGAGTATACTGCCCACAAGGTTCATCCACATTGTCATAGATGCTATGATTGCTTTCTTCTCTTAGCTAAATATTTCACTGTGTCTGGATTACATCACACACACACACACACACACACACACACACACACACACACACACACACACACCCCTCTTGGCAACCCTTGCATTATCACTATATCAGAGCTATTTTAAAAATGCTGAAATGAACATGGGAATGCTGAAGCCTTGTTGGTTTCATTTCCTTGGGAAAACATGAAGTAAAGGGATTATTGGATGGTAGTTTTAATTCTTTATGGAACCTCCATATCCTTTTCATTAGGGTCTGCAGCCATTTGCATTCCCAGCAGCTCACAGAGCCCCCTTCCCTCTGTATCCTCACCAGCACTAATCTCCTGTCTTCTCTATTTTTAATTAATGGGTTTTCATTGGCAACTACTAGAGTAATACATTTTTCCTAAGTAATATATTTTCCAATTACGTTAAGGTTTTCTAAAGCACCTTCTAATTGGACCCATGATTTATGAAGTGGGTATTATAACATATTTCTTAGGAATTTAAGAAACAGATAAAAATATTCAGGTTTACAACAAAAACTGAAAAAAAAAAAAACCCAAAATCTCAGACCTGCTGACTAGATTCGCTGGCTGAACGATAGTCAAATGAGACTCTTCCAACAGCGCATCACTCAGGATCTGGTAACTGTGCAGATTTGCAGAGGCATTGAGTCTGTTCCAGTGTAAAAATGAAGCCAAAGTCTGCCTAAGATGGAAGTCTCAAGCCTGCAGTCTCCCAACCAGCTCAATGTATAGGAGCTTCTGGAACATTCCCACGAGAGAATGATAGAGTGATAGCTGATAAGACTTGTAGGGAGCAGCTATTCAGTGGTACTGAGTTTCAACTACACAAGAGGGACCATTTCTAAAACCTTCTATCACTGTGCCTGTTGGAGATGGCTGGATCAGCAGCTCAGACCTGCGATTGTGTGGGAACTAGACCATCTCATTTCTTTTTGGTAAAAACCTTACTACTGAGTGTAAGGTGGTATCGAATGGTGACTTTGACTTCCTTTTGACCAGCTGAACACCTTTCCATGCACGTTTTGGCCTTGACCAAACCTCTGGCTGCTGGTGTTGTGGTCACCAGCTGCTCACAGGCGTGCCCCAGCAGCAGCTCAATCTCACTGCACTTGCACCCTATACCTCTCACCCTCTGCTCCCAGGTTTCCTGTCCCCTTGCCCCCATGTGAAATATTTGCAGGAGCCTGTTCATTCTAACAGATGCACACATTTAGAAAAACAAGAGAGATGTGCAGCCCGTGACCAGTGTTGGATGGGATCCTGTGGGCACCCCTTCTCATCCATCCTTTGGAAGAATAGTTTTGGAGTATGCTCTCTGGGGCTCCTCACAGCATCCTCAGTGTTGCTCAAAAAAAAAAAAAAAAAAAAAAAAAAAAAAAAAAAAAAGACCAGCAAATAACACATCCAGGAAATGGCCTTTTCTCCTTTGTCTGACTCTTTCAAAGCCTTGGTTTCCTTCCTTGAGATCATTTTCCAAATTCAATTACCTGTGTGTGAGTGCTTAACTGGACATTGTTTTAGGAAAAATTCAGAAGTCACCTTTGGAAGCACTTTAGTCTTAAGGGAAAGTGACTACCAGAGCATAGAACCTACACTAGAGGGACAGAAGGACACATCCCTACCCCACCCCACCCCCGCTCCTTTGGTGACTATTATTTTTAATCATATCTTCAGTGAAGCTAAATTGTGGGCTTTTTTTTTTTCAAAAACTAGTCTCTTTAGTTAGAATCACAAGAAGACATGTGACTATAATATTTTGAATTTATCGAAAGCAGTAAGATCAACTTGCTTAAAAGTTAGTTCGTGAAGACTAAAGTAATCTGTGTGTCTGCACTGCTTTATTTCATTTTGTAACGCAGCCTCATGGAATTCATACAAGACTGAGGTGGCTTGCACAGGGGTCAGTGTTAATGGAAGGAAGTGTTGCTGTCCACAAGGGTTCACAGCAGGTCTGGGGAGAGGACCTGAGCAACAGTGATCTTGTCACTCTGTAGGGGTAGGGCAAACAGCAAAGGAGAGTGATAGCCTGTTCGTTCACAGGATCCTGATCACTCCAGCCACTAAAGCTGTGGCCAGATGGTGCAGATGAAGTCTATCCTCTCAGAAGCTGTCCAGATAGAGTGATCTGCCGAAAAAAAAAAAAAAAAAGTTTGGGTTGTTGCCACTTTGACAACAGAGTCCATTTCTGGCTTGGCACAATGATGTAGCTTTTGTTAGCAAGCACACGAAAACTGGTGTGACAGCTATTCTTGGTTGTTGATTTGACTACATCTGGAATTAACTAAAATCCAAGTGACTAGTCACACCTGTGAGGGATTTTTTTCTTAATTAAATCATTTAAGTGGGAAGACCCTCTTCTAATTCAGATTTTTGAGGTGGGAAAGTATACATTTAATCCAGATCTTTTGAGATGGGAAGATCCACCTTTCATCTGGGCCACGCCTTCTGCTGGCAGCCTATATAAAAGATGGAAGCTTGTTGTCTGCTTGCTCTCACTCTCACTGGCAAGTCCATTCCTTCACTGGCATTAGAGCCTACTTCTTCAACATTATATTGAAGACCAGCTGAGATATGTAGCCTTATAGACTGAACAACTCCTGAATTATTGGACCTTCTGTTGGTAGACAGCCATTAGTGGATTAGCTGGACCACAGCCTGTCAGTCATTCTAATAAATGCCCTTTATACATATAACTACAATACATATATGTAATACATATATATGTAATACATATATAATATACATATATATATGAGAGAGAGATTCAGGCTATACGCTCTGTTCCTCTAGAGAACCTTAACAAATACAGTTGATCTATTCAAGATGACTCTTGGGCACATATTATCTTCTGCTACATATATACTGATTATGTGTACAGGCACTTTGCAGAGGGGGACATTTTTCTTATTCTGAAAACTGATGAGTAGACAGAAGCCACACCTATGTGCATCTTATCAGAGGACAGCTAAGAGGCTTCACAGGTAAGTGCTGGCAAAACACTCCTGAGGAAAAGGAGCAATCTAAGTGGAATGTGATTTCAAAAAAAAGTACATAAAAGAAAATTATACAAATATATCCTTAATGTTTATAATGATTAAGCGCCACTGCCTGCATGAAATAAACCCACTCATTGTTTCAATTTAATCAATATCACCTTCACTTTCACCATCTAATGGGATTAATGAAGCCAATTTTTAGCTACACTGAGAATTTTATTTGTATTCTCTAAATCTCTCAGATAATAATTCACCATTACCTGAGTAGCTGGCAATACATCCATTTTTATTATGCTGAAATCCAATGAGATGAAAATGTTTCATATTTTAAGTTAGGAGTATATCTATCATTTAAATAATAACTTTTAAAACCAAATGTGCTTATTTTGTCACAAAGGTAAGTCTCTTCTGGTTTCTTCATTTCCCTTGCTACTTCAGCTTGGAAATCTCAGGCATCTTGCGTCCTCTATGCCTCTTTACAGGACCTCGAGTTAGACTTATTGATCTTTGTACTCTTTTTCCTCCAGTGAAGACGCAAGTCTGATGCTTGGCTGCCTAACATCAGGGCCAATTACAAGTCATCACTGAGAAGACATGAAAGGAGCTGGGCAGGTTGAAAGATGGCATTCAAAGATGGTTTCATACTTACAGCAGGAGTTTCTGGAGAAAAATCAAAAGGCTCTAACTCAGTTTCAGATAGAATAATAATCTTGGGACAATCTCAGGGACAGGCAGAGAAAGTGCTGGGGACAGCGACTGATAACTAGGTGCTGTATGCAAACTGGTCTCCTTGACAGAGGGGGCAGACTTCCTTCTCTGCATCACTGGTTCATAGAAGGTGAAGAACGGCTCTTGGAGAAATAGAATAAAAGATCTGAATGAAAACAAATAAGAAAAAGTACACAAGGACTGCCAGTACTCTGGTGATTCTTATCTTTGACGTTGGTAGGAAACTCTATAAGCACGGCTGTCACAGGTGGCACTTTTCCTGGGCGGGTGGGGTATACCTAGAACTCCAAACAAAGGGACAGATTGCCCTGCCGCAGACACAGAGTCAATATACAGAGTCTTAACGCAGAGGCCACAGCAGTTGATATAAAGCCTGGTGTGGGAGTTAGGACTCTTCTGGAACACTGAGCAGAAGTTCAAGGGAAACTGCCCTAGAATCCGCTCTGTCATTACTCAGACTTCTGCCCACTCAATGGGAAGGCAGGAAACAGTGCAATTCATAATGCATCTCTTCAGCCTTAAAAGGTACCTGCGGGAACCAAAGACTTGTAATAAGTAGCTGAAGTAACAGTTGTGTTTATTAGCTTAATTTAATCATTCTACAATGTCTATATAGACCACACCAACCTGTAAGTGTAAGTGCTAATTATTTGTCAATTAAAATAAAGATTCAAAGCCTTAGTGGCATGAAAAGTGGATTCATTTTTTTCTTCTAATGTGATATCATGACTTCAGAAGGGAGTGGAAAATGTGAGAAGTGGATAACCTACTATAAAAACAGGCCGAGTGAAAATGTGCTTCCTATTCCACAAACTATGGCTGTAGGTGTGCACCTGGCAAT
The DNA here is from genome assembly GCF_949786415.1 of Peromyscus eremicus. Classification (NCBI taxonomy): domain Eukaryota; kingdom Metazoa; phylum Chordata; class Mammalia; order Rodentia; family Cricetidae; genus Peromyscus; species Peromyscus eremicus. The sequence goes on from NC_081419.1 coordinate 37,517,395, forward strand.
GGTTGAGAGGACATTATTCCTAAGAGTCATACAGACCTGCTATAGATGCTCTCAAAATAAAGGTGAGGAAGAGTTAGATGCATTCATTACCGTGATGACAGGTGCCACAGCTAGGGGACAGCAGTGGAGGTGTTTTATGGTAGCTACCAGTTTACTCTCAATGTCTCGGGCTTCTGTTACCTGTGACTACACATGAAGTCACATCAGCTTCGTGGACCAATGCATCCTCTATCACACTCACTTAACTCTCACCAAAAGGGTTGTCCAAGTGTTTCTGGGGCTCAATAGAGGATATAGTGATAAATATGTGTCTAACGGGCCTTTGCTTCTCTCTCTCAGCAGACCTGGGAGCCTCTGCCATCTCTCTTCACGTCGGCTGCATCTGCAGCATCTCTCCATAGAACTCTCTGAATACCCTGTCCTTCTCTCACAAAGCCATCATACCTGGAATGGCTAGCCAGCCCTGTACTGAATTCCCTCCTGGCTTGTGAGCCTCCCTCAGTCTGAGTTCCTTACATACATGAGTCATACACACTTGACTTCTTGATTGAAAGACTTGAGTCACTGTATTGCTCCTCTACCGTTCTCTCTCTGCTGTCTGAGGCACCCAAATGCTTGAGAGGTAAAAGCCTGGGATTGTAGGTTCAGTTTAGGTTCAGCAGGATGGCCCTTGCTATATTACATCCTATGGAGACCATTGCACTTCCTCAAAAGAGTATCAGTTCTTTGAAGAAGATTCAAACCTTAGCCACCATCTCCTCAGAGGCAATGCTGTGTATTCCCAGCAGTTTCCTGGCTGCTGTTCTGGGCTTCTAGGCCACTAAGCCTGCTACATCCATGGCAGCGTTCCAGGACAGAAGTTACTTCAGTTACAGATAACTCCAGGCCACAAGTATTACATGAACTTCAAGATTTTACTGTTTTTCAGTAGATCCCATTGTTTCTGGATACAAATAATGCCTCTAGTTTAGGGCCTAATGATTCAACACACAGTATATGGACCTATGCATCATTTTTGAGCTTGAAGGAAATGCATAATCTCAGATTTCCAAGTGATTCACATTTACATTAAAGTTTGGAAAGAGTGTTACAGATCTTGTCCCTGGTATTTTCCATTTTGCAAAATTATGTCACTAACAGTGATACTACTTAATGGTTTGAATTGTGAGTACAAGTCCCCAAGTCCTTCTATACCTGCATCCATCACAGCCACTGTCACCACACACAGAAATGCAAGCATGTTTTCTGACAGTGTCACATCCAAACATCTGCACAATCAAATACGTATTATTTTATACTTGGTGTTACAGTTTTATTTCTTTTTTTACTTTACATTGATTTAATATTCAAATTACATGTATACTTTACATATGTTTTCTATGGCTTTCATTTTGAGAGTGTAAATAAAGTTTTGCAGAGTCTTTGTTACAAATCAGGGACACAGGATCTGAAGGAATTGACAACCACTGCCAAGGTCATGAGAAGTCATTTAGCAATCTCTTGAGCAGGGAAGAAACAACAGGGTCAGAGCGGTGGTCTCAGGTTGCTTATTCTGGCAGCTGTTTGAATATGGATGTTGGATCACGAGGTTGGTGTTGGGGGGACCACCGCAGGAGAATTTGACTGTAGTTCAAGTGAGTTAGACAAGCAGATGTAGACTAGAGAAGGAGTGGGTCATGGAAGGTCCAAAAAAAAGCCACAACAAGAGGGGTTCAAGAAAGGACTAGGTTGGGGTCCAGTGGGTTTACAGAATCTACAAAAGTTAGCAGAAAGGGTAGCCACAAATCTGTGTGCCGCTGAGAATGAACAAGGCCAACTCATTTTACCTCAGCAGCTGCTGGAGGGGAAAAAGAGGAGAAGGAATGAACACATTTGCTCATTTTCCCTGGGCAGTAGTTTTCTTTATCCCCACCTCCCCACAAGCAATCCTGTACACTCGAGAAATGTCACTGTCAAGAATGGGCAAAATGAATTCCAGTCCTAAGAAAAATGCCCATGAGCTCCAGCATTTCTTCCTGGTCAGTTTTCTGTGACTCAATGACCTTATCTGTTTCTCACATATAATCATTTGTCCTCTTCCATACAATAGCATCAATGACAGAGGAATATACGTTATAGCATTTTTTTCTAAAGTAAAGGAAGTTAACGAACTATGATTGCTGCATTGTTTGAATGTGGACAACATAATAGGTTTGCATCCAGAGTACGTGTGTGCACAAGTGGATACCACGTATTTGCTTCTAGGAAGCAATTAGGTGTTTCTTTCCTCAAAAGGAGTAAAAAGAACCCTTCAATAGTAAAACTTTACTGTGGCTGCACGCTAGGGAATGTGTGAACAAAGGGACTTAACAGTCCAGTGGCTTGTTGGAATTCTCTTTATTCTTCGGTCCCTGTTAATCTCATTCTATAATCAAAGTATATTCTTTGGAGATCTCTGATGACAGCTCGAAGTCAGGGTTGCGGTTGGTTATATTTATTCAATATATTTTGTAAAAGATTCTTAATGGGGAAATTTTAAATTGAAAAAAATCCTTGAAGAAACTATTACTACTTCAGAAAAGTATAAGCAGTCCTGATGACTCTAAAAAATGATACATCATGGCGAGGGCTTCCTCGCAATGGAAGTTCTGCACAGCATCCCTGTGTACATCTGCAGCAGCACCTGCAGTAACCAAGGAGTTGGTGGTCTGAGCCTCTTTCTAGTCACTTTAAAATAGAAGAATTGTCATAATGCTTCTCTTGCCTGCTCTCGCTCTCTCTTCTTGTTCTCTTTGCCCCCTCTCACTTCTCCTCTCCCCAAAGTAAAACTACTTTATTTAATCAATTCTCTCAAAATGCTGGTATTTATTTGCAAAGTGAATATTTGACTTGAAGCCTTTTAAGAATCTGATTAGTTCGAAATGAGGCAAACATGAACGTATTGGGTTTGCATTCAAAGCTGTTACATTCCATTTTGAAGGTAACTGTAAAACTGGCCACACAGGTTATGTTAGGTGAGCTGAGACTCCATTCAGATATCCACAATGGCATTTCCATTGTCACTGGTGAGGACTTTCCTTTCAGCCATCTGAAGTGCTGTGAACTAAGAAGGCATCGAATGTGGTTATTTATACACAGAGAACCATGGCTCTGGGATAGGCAGTGAACATGTCAGTAAGGTCATACTGAGCACCATTATTTAAAGGTCACGTTGGTTAGAGAATATGTATGCTTTGTTAATATGACAGATGGAAAAAGTATGATGCTTCATGCTAATTACCAGCCTATAAATACAAATTGCAAACTGCCCGGCTAACACAAGAAATTCAGTCACACATGCAAATCTACTCGAGAGATACTAAAATTGCATTTTACAGGCAAATCACAGAATTTTAGAGATGGAGATAATTTAGTCCAACTCTCTTCTTTGACAGATGAAGAAGTTGGGGCCTTGGGATATTGTGATCTATCCATATCAACACAGACAGTTAATGCTACAGCAGAAACTACTATTTAAGAGATTCTCTTATGAAACAAAATTATTAAGACTAATTTAATTATAGCTTTAAATCCAGTTATGACTTGCAAATTAATATTGAAAATGGATTAAATATGTCACAATTGAAGAGCATTGCCAGGGTCACTGCACACAGTTACTCAGGACAGATGACTACATGGTACAACTCAGGTGAGTGATACCACGTGCATGTGAACACTGGACGGAGCACAAGGTGAGTGACTATTCACAGCAGCCTTGGCCATTTCATAAAAGTCCTTTTTAACAATTTGGGGAATTATTTTAAATCACTCTGTATTTCCTTCAGGTAATAACTACCATTCATGATACTCACAGTTCCATAGGTACCAAAAATATATCCCAAGTTAGGCTAATGTTTTACCATAATTGAGAATAATAATTGAGCTAAATATATTGTTGATATTTTTTAATCACTTAAGTGGTCTTTAATGAAAGTTGTGCATGCTGGATTGAGATTCTTCTATTCCAGTATCTCCTCAATTGTTTCTTTCTTATATTTGCCCTTCTTTACTACTTACCAAGACGTGGCTTTCCTCTCTAGGATTTTTTGTGTGTGTGTGTGTGGTCCACCTTGCTGGGGTGGACACCCACGTGGACAGTTTGCCAATAGCCTTTTCTTCCTGCACCTATTCAGTGGAGATGATATGTCTTCCTGGACTCCTGGACCGCTTTGCAAATCTTTTTGCCTTTATGGTGTCCTCAGCCACCCTGAACTTCATCATCCTTTTGAATGGACGTAGATCAAACATTATACTTCCGTCTCAGCTCTTTGGAAAGAGGGGAAAAACATGACCTTTCTCTAAATATGAGTAGGTGCATTGAAATGCTGTTTGCAGCTGGGTGGTGGTAGTGCACACCTCTAATCTCAGACTGGGGAGGCAGAGGCAAGTGGATCTCTGTGAGTTTGAAGCCAGCCTGGTCTACAGAGCAAGTTTCAGGACACCAAGGCTATACAGAGAAACCCTGTCTCAAAACAAAAACAAACAAACAAACAAAAAGAAAGGGCTGGAGAGATGGCTCAGTGGTTGAGAGCATTGACTGCTCTTCCAAAGGATCCAGGTTCAATTCCCAGCACCCACATGGTGGCTCACAACTGTCTGTAACTCCGGTTCCAGGGTATTTGAAACCCTCACACAGACATACATGAAGGCAAAACAGCACTGCACATAATCATAATAATAAATTTAAGAAGAAGAGGAAGAAGGGGAAGAAGAGGAAGAGGAACAAATGCCGTTTGCAGTTCTTGCTTTGGTCAGAAGTCACAAAGGGCTTGAACTTCATTTTGGCCATGGTAACCTGGCAAATCTTCACCAGCTGCCTACTACTGACATTTTCCCCAATGGTTTTCAAATAGAGAAAATGCTGACTAAATGCTATGAGGTGTTTGCTAAATGCCAGGGATGGTACTATGTGATTTACACACACGGCCTCATTTAATACAACACAGTGGGATGGGGCTTTTGTATTTATTCTCTATTTTATTCAAAAGCAACCAAGGCTTAGAGGGTTGGGTAATTTGTTCAATATTAACAAATTTAAAGGTACCTGGAGCCAAGTTAGTCTAACCAGCATCAGTGGTCTACCCACTGCTCAAATAGTTATAACTTCAATCACTAGGGTACACCGTCATGACTGAATCCATAGACAGTCTGCAGGTAGTAATGATTTTCTTTCTTAAAATATAATTAAATTTATTTGAAAATGGAATCAATAATGACTGATGAACGTTCTTCTGAATGGCTTAAAAAAATGGCCAGTCAGATTTTTTAAAATCACCAATACCAACCACTAACAAGATATTAGGCCATTACATGTGATAAATGGAATTGGGATTAGATGGTTTCTCGAAGCTCTAGCCTTTGTCATAAGCTGAGCAGTGAGCACATGTTCAGTCACCCACTGACAGGAGGAAGAGCATCTCTCAGAAAGATTGGGTAGGACCAACTTTTGAATAGCTACTCCAACAGAACCTGGTTTTACCACAGAAGAATTTTTGTTAGAAGCAACTATAGATCAGTAAGCCTAGAACAAGGCACAGAGCCCTGGTTCACAAAGGTGGAAGTCTGAGCAAAATGACCCCTGGGCTGGGATCTTGAATAATTTAAGTGATTCAGAAATCTTTGACACTTAAAGCCTAGTCTGGGCAACACAATGAGACTTCGCCTAGAAAAAAAAAAAGTTATTTTGAAGCTTTGGTCCTGGGCTTTTAATGTTTTCATGCATATGAAAGAAGGAACATGTTCTCGGGAAGAGGATGCCATCATCTGGAATCAGGTTATTTCCAGGAGTATTTAATTCAGTAACTATCAAATAGCCAGAGCATGGGATGCAAAAAATACACACTATAAGACAGAATCAGTAAGGACAAAGTTATCTGTGAAAATTACCAGAAACAGTCTATTAAACAAAAAATATATACTATGATCATAGAGATACAAGTTAAACTTGAAATTTTAAGCAAGGAATTTAAAATTGTGGGAGGAAAGGCACACATGAAGAATGAAAATGTCATTATGAAGCTCATCACTTTGCTCAATGAATATTTACTAATAAAAAGTTTTAAGAGTTTTAACAGAGGTACTCTGTGTGAGCAGATAAAGCTGCTCCCAGCGCACATGGGTTATTAAACAAAAATCTCATTGCCAGGGGTGAACTAACTCCTATGAGTTATTAGTCAGGGAGGCCTCTTAAGCCAGCAAAACAATACAAGATATTATCACTGCTCTTGGTGGTCCCTCAGCACTAGAAGATAAAGCCTTATTGATGAAGATATTGCATGCTTTGGTTGGAGGACATAGATAAATCAAGCTAAAGCTGACTTGGAAACTACTTCCCTGCTGGCTAGCTTTTGTAGTACCAGAAGGTGCTGCTCTGAGACTGCTGGGGAGAAAGGTCATCAACAGTCTTGCTGAGCTGTGGACACCAATGACCTGACATGCAAGATGTAGCCACTAGTGCAATAGCAGCATGACTGTTAAGAGGTGTCTTATTTACTGTTTCATTACTGTGAAGAGACACCGTGACTGTCTCAGTTAGGGTTTCTATTGCTGTAAAGAGACACCATGACCAATGGCAACTCTTATGAAGGGCATCATTTAATTGGGGATAGCTTACAGTCTCAGAGGTTTAGTCCATTATCATCATGATGAGAGGCATGGCAACATGGTACTGGAGAAGGAGCCGAGAGTTCTACATCTTGATCCACAGGCAACAGGAAGTGAACTGTGTCCCACACAGGGCATAGTTTGAGCATATGAGACCTCAAAGCTTGCCCCCACAGTGACGCACTTCCTCCAACAAGGCTATAGCCTCTCCAACAAGGCCACACCTGCTAAAAGTGACACTCCCAATAGGCCAAGCATTCAAACATACAAGTCTGTGGGGGATATACCTATTCAAACCACCACATTCCACTCCCTGGCCCCCATAGGCTTGTAACCACATAATGCAAAATGAACTTAGTCCAACTTCAGAAGTCCCCATAGTCTTTCAATCTCAACAATGTTGTAAAGTCCAAAGCTCAAAGTCTCTTCTGAGATTTATGCAATCTCTAAACTGTAATTCCCTATAAACATGAAATCAAAAAGCAGATCACATACTTCCAACATGTGAAAGTACAGGATATACATAACCATTTCAAAAGGTAGGGAAGGGAGCATAGTGAGGAAACACTGGGCCAAAGCAAAACAGAAAACCAGCTGGGGAAACTCCAAACTCTGTATCTTCTCCACGTCTGATGTCAAAACACTCTTCAGATCTCCAATTCCTTCCAGCTTTGTTGACTGCAACACACTTCTTTCTCTTGGGCTGGTACCACTCCCTGTTGGCAGCTTCCTTATCTCATGGCTCTGGCATCTCCAACACCTTGGGTTCTCCCAGGCAATCCAGGCTTCAACTTCACAGCTTCACACAATGGCCTTTCTAGGCCTCCATTCAGAGACATCCCTGACACATGCCTGGTCTCAGTAGCTTTCATTAGTCACAAAGAAAAATGCCATAACCCCTTTCTTCTATCCTTGACTCTAAAGCCAGAACCACACGGCCAAAGCTGCCAAGTTCTGCTGCTTGCTGGTGCTGGAACATGACAAGTTCAATTACATCTTCACCAGCTTTCTGTTTTCAGTGGTTTCCTTTACTGTCTTTTAAGCTTGGCTGTCCTGATACTAGATCTGTAGACCAGGCTGGTCTCAAACTCAGAGATCCACCAACCTCTGCCTCTTGAGTACTGGAATTAAAGCTGTGCACAACCACACCCAGTTTCAAGTTTTTCTTTAATTCCTTCTCACAAGTTGGAAACTTAACTAGGTGGGATCTTGCCCTGCGGTCACCACTCCCTTTATTCCATTTCTTAATCTGTTTATCTACTTGAATACAGGACTTGCTTCCAATCCACTTCCTGGTACTCCTTTTCTCCTCAATTTGTACCTTTTATATATTTCCTTGCTCAGCTTGCTTCTTTTCATTATAAATACTCATTAGAGTTAACACTAATGAGTTAACCACACAACCAAGTCAATACCAGGCTGTTTTGAGATTTCCTCTGCCAATGAAATTAATCCAAATCTCTTTACTTTAGCCTCAGGCAGACTCTTCTGACAAGAACAAAAAACAGCCACATTCTTCACCAAAATATCACAAGACACATCTCTAGGCCACATACTAACATTCTTCTCCAAAACCTCTCGAGCCAGGCCCCAACAGTTCAAATCACTGTCAACACCACTGTCTTCCATGTTCCTGTTAGGATGGCCCATTAAGTCCCACTTAAATCATTCAACTGCTTTTCTAATCCATAGTCCCAAAGTCTATGTTCCTCCAAACAAAAACATGGTCAGGCCTATCACAGCAATAACCCAGTCCCTGGTTACCAACTTCTGTCTTAGTTAGGATTTCTATTGCTGTAAAGTTACTCCATGACCAGTGGCAACTCTTACAAAGAAAAACATTTAATTGGAACTGGCTTATAGTTTTAGAGGTTTAGTCCATTATCGTCATGGAGAGAAGCATAGCAACATGCAGGCAGACAAGGTGCTGGAGAAGGAGCTGAGAGTTCTACATCTTGATCCACAGGCAACAGGAAGTAAACTGTGCCTCACACTGGGCATAGCTTAGGCATATGAGATCTCAAAGCCCACCCCCACAGTGACACACTTTGTTCAACAAGGCCACACCTACTCCAACAAGGCAACACCTTCTAATAGTGCCACTCCCTATAGGCCAAGCATTCAAACACATGAGTCTATGGGAGCCATACCTATTCAAACCACCACAATGACCAAAACAACTTATAAAAGAAAGCATTTAATTGAGGACTTGCTCACAGTTTCATAGGGTTAGTCTCTGATCATCATGGCAGACAGGCAGGCATGGCACTGGAACAATAGCTGAGAGCTTATGTACTGATCCACAGGTAGGAGGCAGAGAAAGAGAAAGCAAGCATGGGCCTGGCATGGACTTCTGAAACCTCAAAGCCCACCTCCAGTGACACACTTCCTCCAACAAGGCTGCACTTCCTAATTTTCCCTAAACAGTCCACCAACTAGGAACCAAGCATTCAAATACATGAACCTAAAGGGAACTACTCTCCTTCAAACCAGCCCAAGAGATAACCAGCTGCTTTCTAATAAAATCTGAGACCTGTTCCACAGGAGGTGATTCATGCCTGGTACTGTAAACGTAGTCAAAAGCCACAGCAGGAGAAGTACCAGGCTCTAGTGGGTAAGTTACTACTATTCTTTTTCTAAATGGATGCAATGTGCCCATTAAACTGCCTTCTAAATGTTTATGTTTATGGCTATAGGTTAGTATTAATGTCAGTTTTGGTCAGAACAGCAGTTACTACAGGGACTCACAACTAGTCAAAGTGCTGGGAAGAAGTGTTTGCTGAGTGCTCAGCCAGAAAGGGTATCTACAGCACTTGCCCTCGGGCTAAGGGAAAGGAACACTGCTGTGGGATGTTCTGTATGTTAAATGTGTTGCTCTGATTGGTTAATAAATAAAACACTGATTGGCCAGTAGCCAGGCAGGAAGTATAGGCGGGAGAAGGAGAGAGGAGAATTCTGGGAACAAGAAGGCTGAGTCAGGAGACACTGCCAGCCGCCGCCATGACAAGTGAGATACAAGGTACCAGTAAGCCACGAGCCACATGGCAACTTATAGACTAATGGAAATGGGTTAATTTAAGATATAAGAACTAGATAACAAGAAGCCTGCTGTGGCCATACAGTTTGTAAGCAATATAAGTCTCTGTGTTTACTTGGTTGGGTCTGAGCAGCTGTGGGACTGGCAGGTGAGAGAGATTTGTCCTGACCGCGGGCCAGGCAGGACCAGAAAAACTCTAGCTACAGAACACCATGAGAAAAGGAGGCAGAAGAAGGTAAGAGCCAGAGGAAGGGATGCGAGTTATATAACACTTTCTTACATGAGAAGGCTGTTCCGCCTATGAACTCACAACAGCTGTGATTCCTTTACAGGGCCCATCAACATTTTATTGTAGATGGAGGAGGGACATATGAGGTCTCACCCCTCCGTGAGGATTGTAGCCTGGGAGAGGTCTCATGAAGTACAACCTCTCTCTGAGGAACTAAGGGCAGTTAATGGTTGCTGTAGGAGCGGAAACATTTTCTTAGTGGTATAGCCACTGGTAAATTGCCCAGGCTCCTAGAAATAACCCTTCATCCATGTTCATATGAGCAATCCAAATTTAAATCACTGGACACACAGAGAGGGGCAAGGAGGCGTGGTAGTTTAAATGCAATTGGCCCCCATAATCTCATAGGCAGTTGCATTATTTGGAAGTGTGGCCTTGTTGGAGGAATTGTGTCACTTTGAAGTCTTATATATGCTCAAGCAATGTCCAGTGTCTCAGACCACTTCCTGTTACCTAATGGTCATCATATAGGACTCTCAGCTCCATCTACAGCACCATGTCTGCCTGGATGTCACCATGTCCTACTATGATGATAATGGACTAAACCTCTGAAGTGTAAGCTACCCAATTAAATATTTTCCTTTATAATAGTTGTCATGGTGTCTCCTCACAGAAAGGGCACTAGTCAGAGAGAAGACGATTAGGGAGCATGGAAGGGGGAAACAGAAGGCAATGGGAGTGAATATGGTCAAAATTATTATACAGGGCTGGAGAGATGGCCCAGTGGGTAAAGGCATTTGTTAGAAAGCCTGTGTCCAGATCCCTGGCACCCACATAAAAGTGAGAATAAGGATTGGCAGCTGAGATTGTTCTCTGACTCCCAGCATGCAAAGGCACACCCTCACACATATCACATACACATACATATACAAAAATAAATGCTAAAAATAAATTATATATACATATGTGTGTGTGAAATGTTATAAGGAAATTCATTATCATGTATAGTTAATATATAGTTATAGAAATGCTTAAAACTTTTTAAAAGAATAAAGCAGCTAAGCTCAGTAGCAGGTTAGAAACAGGTGAATAAAGAAATGATAGCCTAAGCCACGTGTGGTGGTGCACGCCTGTAATCCTAGCACTCTGGAGTCAGGGGCTGGTGAATCTCTGTGAGTTCATGGCCAGCCTGATCTATAAAGTGAGTTCCAGGACAGCCAGGGCTGTTGCATAGAGAAACCCTGTCTTGAAAAACATAAAAGCAAAAACCAAACAAATAAACAAAAAAGAACTGATCGCCTGTACAAATGTTAAAGGAGTAATCAACCACTTTCTGATTGGATTTATGTCGTACTCCATAAGATAAAAGCCATACCTGGCACCATTATTGGGACCAACAAGCTGTGGCTGGGCATGTCTTGGGCCATAGGTGAGAACACACTACTATTATTCTGATAAATGGGTATCATATTATAAATGACTGACTATATCCATAGATCAGTTAATCTCACAGTCCTCATCAGAGAAGCTTCCTTTTGCTATAGATGGCAATTAACACGGAGGTCCACAGCTAGTCAAGGTACAGAGTATAGGAAGTTGAGGAATGCTCAGCCCCAAACAGTTTACCATGCACCCTTCTGCCAAGGGTCAGGGATCATCATGGCAGAGGAAGTGGAAAGACTGTAAGAGCTAGAGGTGGTGCATGACTACAAGGGAACTATATCTTCTGGACACAGCAGAGCAGTTGCACATATGAACTTTCTGTAGATATGACAGCACACACAAGACCTGCTCACACTGAAGCCAGACAAAAATCCCAACATGGAGGGTGGAGGTGAGCATGAACTCCACCTCCAGCTGAGGATATACTGATAATTAATAGCTGCTGCAAAGGAGAGAGTCCGTTTTCTTTAAGGTGTGGCCCCTGGTAGGTCAACCATATTCCATGGGACAACCACATGTCTAAGAGAACATGATCAGCACAAATTGGACTTGTGGGTTTTACAACAAAAATGAAGACACAAAATTGGAGGCGGAGAATGAGAGTAGATCTGAAAGGAGTTGAGAGAGGAAGTGATATAATCAAAATACATTGTGTTAAATTCTCAAATAATTAATAAAATACTTTAAAATATAAATAGTTAAAAAGAATTGATTGTAAGATGAATTTCTAAATGGTCTTATTAATAACAAACCCAGAGCCAGATATTGGGGTGAAAAACTGAGAGATCAGAGAAATAGGACAAGTGACAGACAACCTCACCTCACCAACACCTCAGTCTCCAAAGAGACCTACTTCCTGTGTACCCATGCCTATATGCCTTTCTGTTCTGCCATCTCATTTCCTCTCTCTGCCCAGCTATATCACTTCCTCTTCCTGCCCAGCTCTGTCACTTCCTGTCTGTCTGTACAAACCTCCAGACTTTTATGGTTAGTGCTGGGATTAAAGGTATGTACCACTATGCCTGGCTCTGTTCCCAGTGTGGCCTTGAACTCACAGAGATCCATCTGGATCTCTGCCTCCAGAGTAATTAAAGGCATGTGCTACCATTGCCCGACCTCTATGTTTACTGTAGCAGCTGGATTTTTTCCTCTGATCCTCAGATAAACTTTATTAGAGTGCACGGTATATTGGGGACACGATACATCACCACAATTGATAGCCTGTAATCCAAAGACAAAGGAATTAGTAAGACTAACAAGGCAGGAAGGCTTGCTCTACAATAAATCAAGACTAATTATAAAGCTATGGGAATTAAGACAGGAAAGCACTGGCCCATGATTACATATAGACAAATGAAACAGCATGGAGGGTCTGGAAATAGATCCACACATTTATAGTCATTTCCCTTTTGGTGCAGATGGAACCACAGGACAGTGAGAAAGGACAGAATAAGCTGCTAGGACAACTGGGCATCCTTATGATAAAAAGTAAAATTGGGCCTTTATTTTATTGCACTAAGAAAATGTTCCAAGTAGATCATAGGCCTGAGTATCAAAGGCAAGTAGCAAAACTTCTAGAAGATTAAAAAAAAGATGTGCTCTCGGACTTAAAGGTAAGAAAGGATTTCTTGCACAAAATACAAAAGCACTAACCATAGAGAACAACGGTGCCTACACACTTCCTAACCACAACAGGCAAGGCCTTGTGTTTGCAGCTCCTTCTGTGTAGACAGCACTTCCCCTAGATGCTTCCTTCTTCCCTTTTCCAAGATTTCCTGCTGTCAGTGTCATAAAAAGGTTTCCCAGTCTGTAAATTACTAAACTCCTTCCCCTTCCAGTCCTTGTGTACTTTTCTTGGCTTGGTGTTTTCTCCCTTGCTCTTAGGTATAGATATTGCTTATTCATCTTACACGTCACTCAAATTTCCAGCATGTAAGATCCACAAGGTTTGGGATTTTGAACTCTTTCCCATGTCCTACATAGAATGTTAGCATAAAAATCAGCACTCACTAACTAGTCACTGAATGAACATATTCACCCATCCTTCCGCCCTCTTCATCTACGCAGTAATGACAACAGAAACACGGCACCATTGTCTCCTTCTCCTTCCTCACACAGTCCTGTACACTTTGTTTCCTGAATACTCTCTGCCCCTTCCTCTCTGTCTGTTATTGTCTCTGTAGTTCAGATGCCCACCATCCCTCACTTAGACTGCAGCAATGGATACTCAACTGCCCGTAGATATCTTTTCATAAAATTCATCTTTATTCTCACCAACCCCAGCTATCGGATATCTTAAAGCTTGTCCCTTCTCCACCAAAACCTAACAGCTCCCCATCAAATCATACACTAAAACGCTGTCTCCTTGACATTGCTCACAAGGCCCTGCAAGATGGAGCAGCTCTTTAGATTGTCTCTCCCTAATCTTCGACCTATAAATTATGAAGAAATATCAGACTGGCTTTGTACCCCAACACATTGTTTATGAAAGACTGACTATGAATTCCCAGTGTCTAGAACGTCCTCCCATGCCTACTTTACAAGGCTGACAGCATTTTGGGGGCTGATGCTTACTTGGTGGCCTCCTCAGTGTTCACCACTACAGCTCATCTCTCCTACAGGCTCCTTCCTTTCTCCTGCAGTTTTTACTAACTCTCTCCCACGGGATTTACCACACTCCAAGCTGACTGTATCTATGTCCCTTGTCTCTTCTACAGGAAGATGAGCTCCTAAGGATGTTACATTCATCTCTTGATGCCTTCTACCTATAACAGTGCCTGACTCATGGGGGAGCGGTATACAAAAGCCTGTTGTTGAATGAGGAAATGAATGACTTGCGTTGTGTCAAAGAAACATAATTTTGTAAAAATCAGAAAGTATATTATTAGCAATAAGCAACTTAGCTGCTTTCAAGTACTCAGGCATTCAGTGTACCTTTTACAAATCCCATTCTTGTGAAAGTAAAGAACTAGGCAAAGAGCCCAGAAGAATCATTTGAACTGTCTCGGGTGGTTCTTTCATGCCCGGAAACTTGATTCTCTTTATTACAAATGCCTCAGGCACTGACACATCATTTTCTCGGGGTTTTGTTGCTGTTGTCTTTAACTTTATTCCTTTCCTAGTCTGCCTTTCTCACTCCCGGAAGGAGAATTTGCATCAAGCCACTACAGCCAAATGGTTACAAGACAATACATCCAGGAAACACTCAAATGATTATTTTAGATGTTTTCAAAATGGGGGGGTGGTTCTTGAGGAGTCCATAGGAAAATACTCTAACTGAAATCATTTTGGCTACAACCAGCCTGGTAGCCAACACCAAGAGGACGCTGCTCAGGGTGCTGAATGCTTCACTAGGCGGGATATACTTGAACATCACTGAAATAGAAGCAGAGATTTTCTCTAATAAATGATGGGTTTATTTTTTTTTTTTTTTTGTTGCTCAGGGAGGTCTATGAAAATAAACGATACATTAAAAGACAATCCTTGTCTACACATTTGCAAACCATCAATACTATTTCAAGATGCTTTTGATGAAAGCTTCCCCATGCTCTCTGGGGTAAAAGCAAGGAGTCAGGACTTGAATCTTTCTACACAATTATCCCCTCACTCGGTGCCTAATGACTCCCCAGTATGATGATACCAGAATAATAGGGCAACTGCAAAAGGCAGATCTGTCCTCTGAGTTCCTAATGGCAGAAAACGTGTGTGTGTGTGTGTGTGTGTGTGTGTGTGTGTGTGTGTGTGTGTAATAACACAGAGAGAGCAAAAGGCAGATCTGTCCACTGAGTTCCTAATGACAGAAAACCTGTGTGTGTTTGTGTGTGTAATAACACAGAGAGAGCAAAAGGCAGATCTGTCCACTGAGTTCCTAATGACAGAAAACCTGTGTGTGTGTGTGTGTGTGTGTGTGTGTGTGTGTGTGTGTGTGTGTGTGCTATAACACACAGAGAGCCCTGGCATTATGAAAATGGTGGGAAGTGTCTCATGTACAACTATTCAGTGAAGCTAATGCTATCAATAGATTTTACAATGCAATTTGCTTAATTGTGAACATCAAAGATATGAGTGATATGAAACA
Organism: Peromyscus eremicus; assembly: GCF_949786415.1. Taxonomy (NCBI): domain Eukaryota; kingdom Metazoa; phylum Chordata; class Mammalia; order Rodentia; family Cricetidae; genus Peromyscus; species Peromyscus eremicus. Next base: position 37,532,803 of record NC_081419.1, read on the forward strand.
CAAGTAAACTATCAGAGAACATACATGGGTACAACAATATTCTTCCCGTGGTACAGGTTAATGGTGGTGTTTACTAAGTACCCTATGGATTAGGATGGGGATCAGCCATCAGAGGTCCAAAGATGAATTAAAAATGCTTTCCTCCTTTTGGATGTTTAGAGAGAAACCAGCAGTGGACATAAGTGCCACACAAGCATGATAACCAGAGTTTGGATTCCCAGAACCCACATAAACGCTGGGGGGGCATGGTACCCTGCCTATAACTCCAGCTTTCAGAACATAGGGACAAGATCTCCAGAGCAAGCTGGCTAGCCAGACTAGTCACATAAGCAAGCTCGGGTTCAAGTGACATCCTGCCTCGTTGAATATTATGGAAAGCAATTAAAGAAGACTTCTAGAATCAGCCTCAGGCCTCTCCATGCCTGTAAACACATGTGCATATACACTTGTACACCTCTATACATACATTCATTCACACTGCACAAACAGAACACAATACATACACATTAAAAATGAATTATTTTTACGCTGGACAGTGGTGGTGCATGCCTTTAATCCCAGCACTTGGGAGGCAGAGCCAGGTAGATCTCTGTGAGTTTGAGGCCAGCCTGGTCTACAGAGTAAGATCCAGGATAGGCACCAAAACTACATAGAGAAACCCTGTCTCAAAAAACCAACTTTTTCCAACTTCAGATTGTAAAAATTTCCCTCCATGTTGTCTTTACATGTAGGTTTATGATCCTTGAATCATGTTTTGTAAAGGGCATGAGATAGGAATTGAGGGTATTTGTGTGTAATGTGGATAGTCAATGGTTCACAATTGTCCACTTTAGATTAATTAACTTTATATCTTTGCTCAAAACCGACTGGGTTATGATGTATGGATTTATTTCTGTATATCCTATTCTGTTCCCTCAGACACATTTATGGTTCTCTTTAAATTGCCATGTATTTTTTCCCACAGGTATTTTTTAAAACCCTGACTTTCCAACTTTGAGTTGTGACTCCCCTCTTTAATTTTCCAGAACTTGATATTATGGCTGACTTATTTTTTATTGCACACAGTCACAGTAAGATACAAACATCTATATTCCAGACCAAGTATCTTCACTTGCAAAACATCTTGTGAGATATTGTTATGACTTGCCACTGAGATATAAGGCCCTCATCATAAAGAACATTAAAAGGTACAGCCTCTTTTAGACTTTATCAACTAGACCCAAGGCAGACAAATCAGCTTTTAAAACTGAGGCATTTTAAGAGTTGGACGACTTGTAATATTTTACTTGGAAATAGTATGTAGATTCATCAAGTATTCAAACCCTGTGGAATTTTAATTAGCTACCTGCCAAGACCCACAGACAGTGCAAGACAGCTGCATATAGGAAATGCAATCTACTGCTATGACCAAAGAAAAGACTTTCTGGCATTGATATGAGGGTTCCTAGGAGCTCCTTTGCCTCTCTCAATGTTGCATATACACACTCCCCACAGGGAACTTCTCTATGAATGCCTCCCCACTGTAGAGCCTACAGGGAAGAACGCCATGCTAACACCAATTATGCTGATGGTACACGGCACTGTCAATTATGCCAAGGCATCACTAAGTAAATGTCTTAAGTCGGCAAAAACTGTTTGACCTTTAATTCATGTGGTACACTGGACATCTAAGTTCTCCATTTATTGTCTTTTTTCCCTGCTCTGACCAAGAAAGTATATTATGTATGGATAACTAACATCTAAGACACAACTTCTATGTCTTCTATTACTCAGTAAGTATTTCCTGAGATGATGCCAGAAATTTAAATAAAAGTAAATGATATCCATGGACACTAGGATTACTATGTGATGAACACATCGTTTCCCTGTATACGGTGTGTGTGTGTGTGTGTGTGTGTGTGTGTGTGTGTGTGTGTGTGTGTGTGATTTAGGCAAGTGGCTGATAGCTAAGCTCTGGGGACCATTTCTATCTAAAGGTAACCTGAAGTAGGGTCTTTTGTGTCTGCAGGATCAATTCCTGCATATACTGTGCTATGTTTTGAATGTGAATGTCTCTGCAAGCACGTGTTTGAATGCTTGGTCCCCAACCAATGATCCTGCTTTAGACGGTTATGGAACTGTTAGAAGGTGGGTTCTAGCTGGAAAAAGTAAGTCATGAAGGAAGGTGGCTTTGAAAATTACAGCCTAGCCCTGGTTCTGGCTAACGGTCTCAGCTTCCTGGTCACTACTTGGGCTGGGCTAGAACTTCGAGTCCAAACCTGCACTGTGTTCTGTGACCTCTAGGATCCCTATTCAGTTCCCAGCCATCTAGCATCTGTTCTTTGTTGGTCTGTTGACATTCCCCCCTGTACATCCAGAGATTACAGGATGGAAAAGGTTTAAAAATTGTCCCTATCTACATTTTAGTGGTTCTTTACCTCTAAAATCCTCCCCACCTTAAACCCGGCTCCCTTTGCAGCCCAGATTCTCCTGCCAATGCTGTTTTCTCCAATCATGTGATTGATATACCTCTCCATTCCATATTGAAAATAGTTTCATGAAGAAATGCAAAGTGAATATATCTTATTTCACAGATCTTACCTAAGCATTGGTTGTCAAATACCTATAAAACCTTTCAAATTTGTCTTTATAGTTTGAATGAGAGTCAGTCCCACAACAGTCATCTGTCACCCCTGGAATTACACTCAGAAAACTCCCCATCTGGACTTGAGTATTTCATCTCTGATTGGTGAAACCCTGTTCCAAGGCTATTCTCCAACAACAAAAGGAGGCTGGAGCAAGAGGAAGTGATAGAAAGAACTGATGCTGGGAGGGGTCCCCATCATCGAGAGTGAGTTCAGATGGTGCTTATTCAAAACACCATTGTCTAATTCACATGATCTCATTTCCATCACTATGAGGGGTTCATATTCAGGTCATTCAGCCAACTAGAAATGGAAATGGGGGCACAGAAAATGAGATAGGAAGAAGAAAACCAAGAGCCAGGTGATTTGATTCACATGTGACATATATATACCCCAGCTTTATAGGTAGCCAAATTTATTTTTAGAACAACATCGAACATCTTAGCATATCCAGTGTTGATAATTAAGCCTTATACTTTGCTTCCTAATGACTTTGCACATGATATACTTGCTTCTACAGCAAGCTTCCTCATAAATAAAGTAGAAAGACGGTAATAGAAACATCACTATGTCAGGAGGTATTGAGAAGGAGAAAAATGCCTGCAGCTTATACACATCCCTTCAACAGAATTTACGGAGGACTTATCATAGTCCAAACACTGGAAAATGTATTGGGGGAGAGGAGAGGTTTATAGAGTACCAAGATGAAGAAAATGGGGCGTTGCTTGCAGTTGTGTTGCTGACGTGGGTTTTTCAGTGTGCTATAACCATAATCACTGGTAAGCCTGAGTTAGGTACCAGGGGCCAGAGAGAACAAAGAATGTATTAAGTGTAACTATAGACGCAGTGAAGTCTTTCTGCAGCGAGCATTTGAGCTGAGTCTTGGAGATGGTCAGGATATAACTAGGCAAAGGAGACTGGAGAAACATGCCAGCAAAGCCAACAGCAGCAGGAAAAGTGTGGAGTGGGGGGGGGGGGGTGGAGAAAACAGTGTTCAGTGTGGTTCCAGGAGGCAAGAAAGTGAATTCTGGTGACCTGGTCTTCCTCACGTGCAGAGTGTAGAGTGGAGGGTGTCGGGAAAGGAAGCTAAGAAGGAAGTCTCGTCTAATTTACTGAAGACCTGGAAACCCATTAAGAAGTTTGTCCATTATTATGAGCCAAGGCAAGCTACTAAGGAATTAGCAAAGGTAAAAAATAGCTTTTTTGTAAAAGAAACAAAAACAAAACAACAACAACAAAAGCTTTTTACTTCCCTCCCCCACTGTGCTCCTCCTCCTCCTCCCCCTACTTTGACTATGACTTTTCACTTTTCCGTTGTTGTCATGGTTGAGAACAAGTCTTGCTCTGTAGCCAGGGCCAGGGCTGACTGCTGGAAGGTTCAGGGCCACGTTATCACTCAGGCTCTGAACTGAGTTTTAGACAGAATTCTGCCTCCTATTTAAGGGAAAGAATTCAAAAGAGTAGAAAGCGCCGGGCAGTGGTGGCACACGCCTTTAATCCCAGCACTCGGGAGGCAGAGGCAGGAGGATCTCTGTGAGTTCGAGGCCAGCCTGGGCTACCAAGTGAGTTCCAGGAAAGGCACAAAGCTACACAGAGAAACCCTGTCTCGAAAAACAAAAAAAAAAAACAAAAAAAAAAAACAAAAAAAAGAGCAGAAAGCAAGCCCAAGTGTCAGAGTACACAGTTTAGGAACTGAGCCAGGGGCCCTTGGATGGCAAAGAATGGTTACAAGGTTAAATCAGACAAACTCCCAACATTATCAAGTGAATATAACAAGTGAGGGAGGAGAAGAAGCCAAGGTTCAAGAAAAAAGTACAGTTTACTGCAGGAAACTCAAGATTTCCATTTTTGATGTTGGGTTTGAGGCATCTGGAGATTTCTAAAATTAATCTAATCAGTGTGTCACTCGGCAGAGTTAGGAGAGAGTTATTCGGGGCTTGCCGAAGCATCTGAGAGAAGAGTGGTCAATGAAAGAAAATAAGAAGAACAATGGCCCACGGAAGACACGCAGATGACAGCAGGGCTTCAGAACTGTGTGAACAAGGAGACACAGGACATAGCAATGGGAACCCCTTAACAGAACTCAAGAGAGTAGAGAATGAGAAAGGTGGGTGATTGACAGTTCACATGGAGAGGAACAGCACAGGGATGAAAACCTCTAATGGATTAGGTCACATGGGGTCACTTGTAACCTTGAACAGAAAACTATAGAGGTCCAGGAACCAGGAAGAAGGCTTCAGGAAGACTGTTTTCACATGGAAAGGCAGAGATGAACTCCCTCAGTGCAGAGCATGACTTTTAGGCAAGAGGTTTCCTTGGAGAGGAAAGGGTCTATAAGTTGAGAAAAACACAAGGAACAAGAAAACATACGAAGTAGAAAGTCTGCAGGCTCCAGTATCTGGGGGGAAAGTGGCAAGCGTTAGGGAGGATTGGACCTGAACATGCAGGTGGCGTTGTTGGGGACATCCACGGGAAGCCTGGCCAGGAAGCCTGGCACTATCAAGAGCAGAAAGGCACACGGTGTGAGGGAATGAATAGGAATGATTTTATTTCCCAATGATATAATTTTCTTGATAACCAGGAGGTTGTCTGTCACTGAGTCTGGGCATCTGGGTGCGTAGTGTTAGGCAAATGCAGGTGGCCATTATAATAGTCACAAAGGAATGGGCAGGGGGAGAGCAAGCCTCCCAGGTGGTATGAGAGTCTAGAGCGTGCTGTCTTCTCCACAGCAGTACATGGTCACTCAGCATGGAAGCAAAGAAAGTCACTGGCTAGACATCTCTGGGAAGCATCCTCAGTTGAGCTCTGCAGACAGGATGGAAGATTTGCCTGTAGAACGAACAGAATGGTCTGAGCTGGACACGGGGCAAGGGCTGCAGGGTTTGTGGGAGCAGGAGATGTGAGCACATGCTTCTCCCCTGTCTCATCCCGAGAGTGAGAGGCCTAACCAGCTCTGCTTTGCTACAGCAAACATAACTGACAGACCACCAAAAGGACAAAGAACGGGCAGGCATTCAGCATTCCAAAACTCCTTTAATACTTTTCTTAAGACACAAATCATCTAACTCCCCCAAAGACCTTTTAAATTCTAAGTCTGAGAACAAAATTATGGTTAAATGTTTAATTAATGTTTATTTTAGCTTTTGAAAGGTCAAATTTATGATACAATGAAGTAATATTTTTCCTACATTCTGTGGGTCTAATGCACAGCACACCTGGCGCCAACAGTATAATAAATATCTTCTATTATTCTGTGGTGTTCTTGTATGCAGACCTGCATGGGGCCGAGACAGACAGTGCTGAGTTTCAAGCTGAATGAGCTAGTATGAACCTGAGGCAGCCACTTCATCTCCCAGGACTCAGCTTTCAGGGGTGTAAACTGATGGTGAAGGAATAAATCTCGTGGTTTCTTCCATGTCAAAAATCGTAAGCATAATTGAACATTGTAAATAACTGTACATGTTTACAGATTTATCTCCTTCCTTTTATAATATATTTTCATCCCAGCTATTTACTGAGTCGTAGTCCCTCATTAGGAATGCAAATTCTGATGGTAACACTATAGCTGCAGGATAATAAAACCTACTTCACCACAGCTTTGTGTTCATAATTCTCTACTTTTTATTCCCACTTACCCTTTGGAAGGTGCATTCATTTGCCCTTGTCTGTTTTCGGCTGTTAGAGCAAAACATTTGAAGTGAAATAAGTCCTAAAGAATTTTGTTTGTCTCACAATGCTGATGGCCAGAGGGTCCAAATAGCATGGTGCCGGTGTCCTAGTGGGGGTATCTGGCGGCTTCACTTCATGATGGAGAAGCAGAAAGAGAGCTAACTACATGCAAGAGGGCACATGCCTTGCTTTAAACCAGCGCATTCTCATGTGAGCAAATGAACACTGTGGGAACAGCATCAATCCCTTCTCAGGTAGTGTTCCCATCATGACCTAACTACCTCCCAACAGGCCCACCTCCCAGCACACAACCCTTGGGGGACACAGTCAGAACAAATCCAACCCCTGGTCACCTTTTGTGGTCACATCTCTTCTGGGAGACTACACCTGTGCTGTCTCCCAGTCAGCCAGGCACTGCAGGGTCACCTTCACGTGTCAGCTGAAGTTGGGGACTGAGCAGACTATCAGAAAGACTCCATGGAGAGTAGGAAGCACTCAGTAGACTAATGACACACTGAACAGTGTGATGTGTGGGAAATAATCAAAGCAGCATTTTATGACTTATAGACCCCATTTTGTGACTCATAGAGTCCCCATTTCTCCTATCACCAGAGCCAAGTTCAGCAGAACAGGGGCTATAAGTCAAAAAACACACTCTCTGAAGTCAGTGTCCAGCTTCAGTAGATCAGGATCCTTTCCTCTATCATCATGAAATGACTTCTCTTTCCATTTATACCGGAACCTTTGACCTCCAGGACCCACAGGAAGACAACGGAAAAGGAGAGGCAAGACAAGGAGAGAAGAGCACTGTCCTCTGACATCACTGATGTGTTAGAGCGAAACCCAGCTGGTGGCTAATGCTGACTCTTGCTCTCCTAGCAATTCCATCGCCATGTTTGCTAGCTGGACTGTCCCTAGAAAAATGTCCCTACTGGATTGTGCACATTTTCATCTGACTACTCTATCAGGTTGCCACTTACTGCCATTCTACCTTAGTTTTGGGGTCCTCTTCACCTTTTGTGGGGATCCATGTAGGCACAAAAATCCTGCCTGGGCAAGACACCCTTGACAATGACCTCTTACAACCAGCCAGCACTCTAACTAGGGCACATAAAAAATTGATGAGTAGTATTTCATTAGGATCTCCCAGCTTCCATTTAGGTATAGAAAGTTGAAAAGAATGTCACTCCTACTTGCACAGCAAAAAATTTAAAAGCTGAGTCACCTACATCCGAGTTTTTCACAGACCCATCAGTTTAGAGCCCACAGGGCAATAACCCAGTCAGGACAGAGGCCTCTAAGAACACACGTGGACTGAGAGGCGCCTCACCTACAGCAGAACATCTGGGAAGATGAGGCCACTGTGTGCAGGAGCAGGAAGACAGCAGCTAGAACTCTGGAATGAGTTGATAAATTTTAATGGTTTTCACATTTTGATGACTTAGCAGAGCATGAAAGCATGGAGCTAGCAGAAGCGACAGACACGAGGGAATTCGTGCCCACTCTCGGGCTCTTCTGTGCTGATCTCCCGGCAGCGCTCGAAGAAAAGACCGGGGCCAGGGCCTCCAGGGAAAGGTAGCTTCTGATGGCAGTGCAGGTGTACAAGGGAGGAACTGAAGATGGGGACATAGTACAGATATGTAGGGAAGGGCAGCGAGTCCACAGAGCAGGAGAGCAGACCCCCTGGAGCTGGAACGAAAAGATCCTCTTCTGGGCGTGGCAGGAAACTGTCTCCCTCACAAGAACCATTAAAGGCATGGAGTCATTTGTCATGGGGAACGTGTCCTTGGGACACTGGGGAGCCATGAGCCCCAAGGCCCAGGGACTGTGGATGAATGTGGTAGACAGAGTACCTCCTCCCTACAGGTGTCCAGTATCTAGTGACAGCCTAGTGCAGGGGAAGGCGTAGAGTGAGAGGTAAAAGGTTTCCTCAGAGGCAGAGTCACAGGAAAGCCTAAAGATCCCTACCACACAATAAACAAAGGACAGCAGTCTTGAAAGGACCACCACACCTGAAGAGAGGCATCAGCAGCAGGATAAAAAGGAGAGAACTGCTGAGACCAAACACTGTTAACAGTTTTGCTCATCCAAGGTCGCTGCCAAAGAGTGCAGGGAGAAGCAGTGGGTTGGGAGAAAAGAAAAAGAAACAGAGCGTGTGTAGAGAATACGTAAAGAGCATCCAACGAGGAACAGAAAAGCAGGGGACCTATGAGCGAAACGGGTGAGGCTTGAGGGGAAGGCTCACTGGATGGACAGTGATCATAAAGATTTGCAGTCTTCTTCTGAAATGCACGTGAAAGACACAGTGAGGTCCTCACTCTCCAGACTGAACTCAAGACTGGCTGAGGCAATGCTAGTGAAAACACGGGGTGAAGGATGCTGGCTGGAAATCTCTCTAGCCACTTTGGGAAACCATTTTAGCTTTGTTTACTCAAGCTACGTCCACTCAAACCCTGTGATCTACCCATTCTATTCCCACAAACCCAACAGAAGTCAGCGTGTCTGTTCAGGAAGGTGTGTTCATTTACATTCAGAATAGCAAAAATCAGCAAACCATATAAATAAACTGTATGGGTATAAAATGAAATACTATACAACACTAAAAAGAACAAATTATCCTGACACGAAACAGGATTTAAACAGATATGATGAGCATAAGAAGTGCAAAGGCTGTATCCTCGATGGTCAGATGTGCATCAGGCCACTATAGTAGATAACACACATCCACAGAGATAAAGTCAGAAGAGGGGGTGAGGGGACAATATTTACTAGAAAGAGCCATGAGCAAGTCTCTGAGCCACAGAAATTTGTTCTATATGTGCTATATCGTACTCAGTGTTTGCATGGAGAATAATAAACGAACTTCATTCCACAGCTCACTTAAGAGGCTGGCTGCACACCACTCATAGCACAAATCAAGGGCTAATGGCAACGCTCACAACATGAACAGACCCAGGCTAGGAGGGCAAGGACTTGCCCCAGCCCCTGTCCCTGCGTTCTCTATCAGCCCCCAAGGATGAGAAACATGTACCCACTCTGTAGCCTGAGGTAGATCCATCTAGAAAAGGCAACTTCTACTTTTTTAGGTTCCAAACTTGTGCTGTGTGAAAAAGAAATCTTCCTACTTTTTAAATGTCAAGCAAGCATGTTTCCTCTAATGTTTTCAAACAGGCATTTGTTTTCAGATATAGTAATCACTGCCTGTTGGGAGCCATGTGGACTAATTTTGGAGCAGTATATGAGTGCTTGTCCAACAGGTCTCCAAAGAAGGCAAAGCCCACAGGGACAGTCTCACTGGGCAAGGACCAGTGAACTTCGGAACAGCACAGAATTCTTCTGGGACCATGCGGCCTGGATGCTCCCCTCTCATAATATTGATGATTCTCTTGGTGGTGTTTAATGTCGCTTTGTCAGTCATGCATGGGACAGATATGATCATCCTCAGAAACCCCATTTTTTCTTGAATATTTTCCCCTAAAATTCTTTGGGAGCTGATGCTTCTCTGGTTTCTTGTCTGGGGGTACCAGCTGTCACTTGAGACCCCGGGAGCTGTTCTGATTCAGTACTGACAGGATCGGAGGCAGATCACCCCTATTTCTGTAAATATGTAATGAACAGGTTTGTTGTTCTTGAAAATGTGTGCCTATGTCAATCACCTTTTAGTTTTGAAAACACAGGATATACTTGGCTTGATATTTGGCCAAGCTAGCAAAATGATAAGTGTTGTTTTTGGTTTAAAGATGTTTTGATGTACAAGTTGAGGTTTTAAAAAAATTAAAATATTTTTAAAAAAATAACCATATTTGACATATTTGTTTTTGCCAGAGATTAATGTTGGAGGATGAGAAAAACTTATTTGTTAGTATGGAAAAAAAGCTTGTTTTTGATATATAAATAAAGATGGCTGGAGCTACTCAGTGCCAGCCACTTGTGTGACACTAACTCTTCTGGTGGTTGGACAGTTCATTTCTTCATCCGAATGCCCCTTCCCAGTCTCAGGACCTGAACCCAGGCTGCAGTCAGACTGCAGCATGCAACAGGTTTTTTTTTTTTTCTAATAAGAGAATAAAATTTCTTGTTGTGTCCTTCTATATTGCTTAGCAGTAAACCAAGCTGACTACATCTTGCTGCACATGAACACAATTTGTTTAATGGCCCCGTGACTGCAGAGGAGTGTGCAGGTTCAGCAGAGCAGCAACCAGAACCTTCAGTTCTCATACAGAGACAGTATCTCTGTATTCGCCTGTGTGCAGCAGACGCCCACACCCATCCTTCCAACCACAAGCTCTCCAAGCCCACCGAAGCCCCCTCACTGGCTCAGAGGAGAAGCAAAGCCCCATCTACACCCTCACACCTTGCTGAGGGCCACACATGCCTGCCAAGCTTGCCCCCACATGTTCCCTATAAGTCTTCTTGGCCTTTTCAGCTCTTCCGTGTGGATGGAGTCTGGCTAAGTGTCAGACAGTCCCATCTAGCCGCGTCAGGTGTTAGATGTCGCCATCAAAATCCCAACGCTAACACCCTGTTCCGGTAACCTTAGGTTGAGCTTTAAGAAATTGCTAATTGCTGGCCATTTTTTTTTTTACCTGAATAAAGTGCATTACCTTATGGTTCAAACTAACAGTTTTCATCAAAATGACCTTTCCAGAGAAAGTGAACTTCAGGTAGAATTTGAACAGAAGTAGACTTTTTTGTTTGTTGCTTTGGTTTTGGTTTTTGGTTTTCCAGGGTTTCTCTGTGTAGTTCTGACTGTCCTAGAAGTCACTCTGTAGACCAGGCTGGCCTCCCGAGTGCTGGGAGGAAAGGCGTTGGTAGAGTCTTAGTGTCCACCCTGGTAACAAAGCACCCACTGCAGGACCTTACCTTGGCTTTCAGATGAGCACACAGTTCCTGCTGTCTCTTCCTGTCCCTGGCCAACATGCTCTCCACTTCATGGGCTGCACAGGCCTCAAGGAGGGTCAACATGGCTTTCTGTATGAAGTCTTTTCTACTCTTTTCCCAATTGTCTATGAGGATTCTTCTCTGCTCTCCAGCAAAGTGATACTGGTCACAGTATTTCTCATGTTCTACCTACAAGGTAACAGACGGCAGTTATTTCTTATTCTGAAATGGGCCTGGATTTTATGTCACTGTTATGAAATGGATAAACTTCACTTTAATCAATGATTTTGAACAATAGTGACAAACATCCTCACTGTAACCAGGAATAAGACACAAGCTCCAGTCTTCAGAGACTGTGCCTAACCGGCAACTAATGACGTCACTTGATTTCTAAGTCCTCCGTTTCCTCGGTAGGATGGAAACAGACCAGGTGGCCCCTGAGATGAATCTAAACTCTAAATGTCAATGTTTCAGCAGAGAGCAATCTGTCTCCCATATGCAATTTTAAATATTCCGCTTTTAAATCAATTTTGGTATATTAAATGATTACATTATATTTCAGTTAAACGGCATACCTTGATAAAATATTTTTTTAGTGCCACAATAATCTTAGAAAGTCACAGTTTTGCCTTTAATCACTAGAATGCTCAGATGCTTAAAAGTAATTCTGGTGATGACACCTGTCCTGCCTCCCCCAAGGCCCCAGGAGGGACATGAGTTCTCACACCGGCAGCAGTCTGTTCTTCCAATGGTGAACAGTAACCTTGGGAAGCACAGAGTCCCAGGGGGAGCGCAGAGACAGGGGAGTCTGGCATGTCTAAAATCCCTACAGGTGATTCTGAAAATAAGTCACTGCTAGAAGTGAGTTTTTAATTTCTAGTGTGGCCCACACCTCTGAATCTAATAAATTATTTGATCCCTAAGTTGCCAGGCATTAGGGGAAAAAAGCAAGATAAGATATGCCCCACATAAAGCAATGCTTTAGGAGGAATTAATTAGGAGCAGGATAAAGCAGGCCATGGTCTCACTTTAACCAGATACAAAACACATTCTGTAAACTTCTTAGCTTTGATCTATAAAGCTAAAAATATACTTAACATTTGTCCAAGCATCAAGGAAAGAAAGCATACACCATGCAGAAATATATGGTAATCAATCCAATGTAGAAAGTAAATGTGAAAATCTTTATCACATCAATAGTAATAAAATATAAAAAATCTACAGTTACACTTGATGCAGAGGCAGATAGGGAATAAAAATAAACCTCTAATTTGATCAATTAAGAACTTTTTGAAGATCTCTAATGAGTTACTTAAAGATCAGAATTAAATATTTACTACATGGGGACCCGACCCAGCACCATTAACACTGATTGAGGGAAGGAGACCCACACGCCTGCCCCCGGGCAGCCTGCCCAGGGTGGCGAGGAGAAAACACCTACTGGGCCTGCCCTGCCACAGTCCAGCACTATTATAGTGAGCAAATATATGGTGGGGTATGGGAGAGAAAGAGAAACAGAATGGTTCATGTCCTGTGGGGAAAGGCAGATCTGAAGAGGTGAAGGAGGTGAAGAGCAGGCTAAGGTGGATGGCTTCCTTGCCACCCGGGGCCATGGTGATATCCGGGCCTAGGCTCCTGCCAAGGCCTATGTCTGGGTCTGTGGCCCTGCTGCAGCTCCAGGCTGTGTTGATGTCCGTGACTCCTGATAATGACGAAGGCCAAGAGGATAAGACTGCACAGAGCTGGTCCTGCCCCTCACAGGCTGCAGCACTTGGGAGAGCAGGTTCTACACCTTGCCTGAGCAGCACAGTAGAGCTGATCCTGTTTGAAGGGGCCACAGATGAGCTGGCCCTGAGGGCGTGAGAGTGAGAGAGCTAGTCCTGCCCCCTTTGTCCGCCATGCGGCGACATGGGTAAGGGTAAGATGTCCTCCTCTTCCCTGCTTGCCACTTGCAACAACTGGGGAAGCTGACCTGCCCCTCACCAGCTGCAGCACTCCAAGAGCAGGGCCTACACCTTGCTTGGGCAGCACAGTAGAGCTGACCCTGTTGGCGGAGGGTGGGGCGAGCCAACCCCAAGAATGTGAGCATGAGAGATCTGACCCTGACCCTCATCTGACCACACAGCAGTGTGGGTAAGGGAGAAATGCCCCCCCTGACCCCTCACCACCTGTGGCAGATGAGAAAGCTGGCCCCTGGGTCATAAGAGTGGGAGAGCTGTCCCTGCTCCTCACCAGCTGCAGCACTTGGTAAAATAGCCCCTGCACCTCACCTGGGCAACACAGTAGAGCTGCCCTGATGGTGTAGGTGTGGGAGAGCCAACCTTGAGGGTATGAAAGCAGGAGAACTGTCCCCACCCCTTGCTCCTTGCTGCATGGGGTGAACTAGCCAGGGCAGTGCTAAAGAGCTCACCATGGTAGTGGTGAGAGCTGACGGGCTGACCACCTCAGCTACCACCTAGACCCAGAACCAGGCCTATGAGTTGGCCTATCCCAACATCCACCCCATCTGTGATCTGTGGGAGCACATGAAGGGGCCAGTCTTGCAGATCCAAAGCTGTAGGATCTCCACAACACAGAACAACAGGATATCCAAGAGGAGTCCCAGTGAGGACCCAGTATTGATGGTGTAGCAGAAACCAGAGACCTCAAACCAGACCAATGACTCTTTGCAATGAACATTTGCAAGTAAAGATATATGGACTAAAGGGTTTACTGTGTGACTTACTATGTCACACTACAGCTTCCACAGTGAGATTTTTCTTTTTCTTTTCTCTTAAATTGTATTTTATTTTATTGGGGAGGGGGAAGACTGCAAGGGCAGAGTGCTGATAATAGGGATGGAGAGATGAATGGGATCAAGATGCATGACGTGAAAGTCACAAAGAATAAAAAGGGTTTTTTTTTAATCTCTAAAAATTAAATAAATAAAAATAGATATTTACAACATGGGGGTGGAGAGTGGGATGGAGAAGGATAAGGAGGATGGGAGAAGATAGCCAGACTAGCTGTGTGGTCTTTATTTCAGTTTCTTCACAAGGCATTAATGATAACAGTGGTACTTCATCCATTGTCTCATGTACTAAAGGACTACACAGGACTGACAGATAGTAATTGCCAAATGAATGTGAGTGTATACAATTCACATCTTAATTTGAAACCGTTGCAAAAGTAAAGCATGTGATATTTCATAGCACAGCCCATTTAAAAGTTAAATCTGCACAAGTGTGTTATAAGGTAAGTTATATTGAATTAAATGGGGACATGGTAACTTCTAGATTCTTGCCATTGTAGTCATGCCCACTACAGAATAAAATAATAATTTCCCAGTTTCTTCTCAGGTAACTTTCAGGTGTGTGTTTGGTCCCCAAAGTGGCGTTTGTATTTGGGACCATGTGGGAATCAGGCAGAGCTGTGGTGATGGAGACTAGGAACGTTTCCCAGGTAAACGTTGGTTTTCCCAGGCCTAGGACTGATGTGGGGCAGGCTCTGTGGGTAGAAGGTGGGCATTCCAGTTTCAGGCAAGGGTCAGATAGGGCAGAATCTCCATAGTGAGCAGGTGCGTGATGGTGTGAACTCCAGGGGTGAAACGGCTGCTCCGGAGCTGGGAAACCATGGTGAAGGTGTCCGGGCAGGTGAGCACAATGGACTGGCCCTGGTCTTCTCTCAGCCTTTATAGACAGGTTTGCGCCCTGTAACAGTATCTCCTAAAGGGGCAATAAAGAATTCTCAGAACACTAGTGTCTTACGTAGGGTTTTTCATTGCTATGAAGAGATGCCATGACCACAGCAACTCTTATAAAGAAAACATTGAATTGGGGGTGGCTCACTTAAAGTTTCAGAGGTTCAGTCCATTATGATCATGAAAGGGAACATGGCAGCATGCAGGCAGAGGTGGTGCTGGAGCTGAGAGTGCTATGTCCTTCAGGCAACAGGAAGTCGATTAACTGTCACACTGAGGGAAGCTTAAGAAAAAGAGACCTCAAAGCCCTCCCCCACGGTGATGCACTTCCTCCAACAAGGCCACACTTCCTAATAGTGCCACTCCCTTTGGGGGGCCATTTTCTTTCAAACCACCACTATTTAACAGACATATATTTGTCTTACTAATTATGGATCACTAAACACTGCAACTCACAGGCATAATAGGCTATACATACTCATTATCAGGATGCACTCACCAAATGATGCCTAGGTTTGTGAGGAAAATATCTTTGTAACATGTCCAAGTAAAGGGTCCTTCTGCCAAGGAGATTTCCAGGGTACTGCTCTAAGACAGCCTGGTAAATCCACTGCTCTTCTTCACTTAGTTGAAAGTTTCTAGAAGCAATAAAAACGTCACAACACAGAGGTAAACAACCATGGAGTTTAAGAAACTTCTAACTGTTCAAGCTATTAGCAAGTGACGATAATCACAGATGAAGCTTTCTTTGAAGACAAGGTCTCACTATGTTGTTCAGGCTGATCTCAAAAGAACCCCAGCTTCACCACCCTGGGATGAAGGACCATGGGAATGCACCAACATGCTCAGCTGAGGCATTTTTCCTTAGTGTTAACCACTGAGCGCTTTCCGGAGAAGTACTAAGCCCACATACAGTGCATTCTTGGTTTGATATTGCCAGAGTTCCAGCATAACTTGAAGATGTTGGTGAGACACAATATTCTCTTAATATTTGTTCTATTTTGCCTTTAGCAATATTTTAAAAACTGTCACCAGTGAATGAAATAGATAAACACTGGAAAATAGTTATTAGGGACAAAGATTAAAAAGAAATTTTTCTTATTCAACCAAGTTTCCATTTCTACACTGGAGAAAAACACAAACGTAAACAGATGAACATTTTGCATCAAGGAAAATAAAGACAGATTGAGAGCAGCATTTAAATTGAGGTTTGAGCTCCAAGGCAAGTCAAATAATCTTTTACTTTATTCTCTTTACTTCATGTTTTGTGGATAATACTACAGATTGGTAGTGAAAGAAAAAGAACGGTGCTACATTTCTGATGACTAAATAAATAACTTTGGTTTTTATTGAGTTTTCATTACATTTATTTTGTGTGTGTACATGAGCATGCAGGAAGTTGTAGGACATCTTACAGGAGTCAGCTCTTTTCTTCTACCATTGGGGTTTCAGGGGCTGAAATCAAAATCATGCAGCTTGGTGCAAGGACCTTTATAAAGAAATCACTTGTAAACAAGATCCTGCAAGTTGCCTAGTCATGTATCCACTCTGTTCTAGCACACCTAGTCCCTTCCCAGCATTTCTAAGCACTGGTTTAATTCACAGTCTGCAGTAAGTATTAGCAAAGTCCTGTGCAAAGTGAAAAGTTGCTTTGTCAGTTTGAACTCCAAACTGAATTAATGCCTCTTTATATTCTGATTTTATTTGCATGTTATTATTACTCCTGTTAAGTAAATTAGAATAATCAAATACAGATGCAATCAGAGGAAGTATTAATAGTAACAAAGATTTCTTCGATCCAGATAGATTGCCATTGTTTATTTCTACTGTATCAATGATCTTACAACTTAAGTTAGGCAATTCAATTTTTTCAGATATCTTTCTGCTTCTGAAAAATATTTGACATTTTAAGACAATAAGACACCCTTTAAGTGACTGGAACTAATGGGAATTCCACTATCTTCATACAAAGTTAGCTAGTTCTTTGAATACACTGATAAGGAGCATGAAAAAAAAATTTTCAAAAGAGAAAATTCTCCATACCTACTACATAAACGGAAGAAAGAGAGGGTGGGAGGTGATCCCCCAAAAGGGAACTGTTCAGTGTGTCATAATAACCTAATGCAGGAGAAATAGTAAAATGAATTCATTCATGAATACACTGAGTGTTTTAGTTCCACTGGATTGGTTCTGCATGTGCAGACACCTGAAGACTTCTGCAAATAAAACATCTCAAGTAGGAAAATTAACCCAGGAGAAAAGCTTTTCTGAGTGCACTTGGCATTTAAAATGCCCTTGGGTTGTCAAGAACAATGCCTCAGGTCCCCTCTCAAGGACCATTTTTATTCATGGTAATGTGGATGTATTTTAGCAGCAGTTAGCAGGAGAAATTCTTCAGTATTATCCCACAAGCAATAGAAGAACAGAACTAAAGTCCACAACCTTGTTAATGTTTTAAACTATTTCTAAAATCAAAGGGCCTTGAACACAGTTGAATTTCCATCTGGTTCATATGTATGTGGGGTATTCTCCAAAGGGGAAAGGGACAGAGTTTCTGTCCCTTTCTAGTAAGTTTATGTCCTTTTAAACTATTA
Organism: Peromyscus eremicus; assembly: GCF_949786415.1. NCBI lineage: Eukaryota > Metazoa > Chordata > Mammalia > Rodentia > Cricetidae > Peromyscus > Peromyscus eremicus. Next base: position 37,550,250 of record NC_081419.1, read on the forward strand.
CTCATCTATACAACAGTGGCTGTTTCTTAGAAGGCAGGGATCCCCATCACCAAGATGCCATAAGTCTTGGCTGGTGACATCTAGAGACCCTTCTCTTCTGTGGAAAATGTTCCTGGGCCACACTGGAAGCACCTCACTCTGAGACTCCAATCCCATATGTTTCCAAGGCCAACCACAAACAGCAGTTGAATGATAGACATAGGTCAACAAGGTTAGCCCGACATTTCCCTCCAAGGGGGCCAGTTCTGGCAGCAGTCTAGCTCAACTGACATCAGAGTCAGCCTCCACCAACATGCCCTCCTGCCTAGGCATTCTGACCTCCTCTATCCTGGCCTCCCTCACAAGCCTTCTTAGAGCATCCTCTGTTAGATCCACTGTTCTGGGAACGCATCTCGGTTTTGTTTCTGTAGAACTCAGTCACACATAACCTACAAGTAACCTTACCTAGAATTTTCAAAAACAGCGTGAATGGTTTGATAAATGGAGAAGTAATTTTAAACTAATTACTTTGATGGTTTCTCCCACTGAATAGTGGTGCAAGATTGTAGCTGTCCACAATGTGTGAACAGCAAACATTTACCGAAATGCTTTTCAAACACAAGCACCCATTAAGCAGCACACACTGTTATAAATAAACACAAAGCAGGAGAAGAATTTGTGGCATTTGGTTCACTTTTATAAACTGCATGAATATATTAATTAGTTGCTATTTTAATGACATTAAAAACCACTTAAATGTATGAGATGACTATAAAACATTTAAACCAGATATTTCAAAAGAAGTAAGCCCCGTACAGCAATGACATCCATTTGACCTTCCAGCTGGCTGGAGAAGCTTCACGTCTTCCACTGTCTTTCTCTAGTTACTGAAATTACACAAGTTGTAAGTCATTTTTCTAGTACATGAAAAGTAAAATTTAAAAAAACATGCTGAATGGAAATGGCATGTTAAATATCATAATAGTATCATTTCTAGAATAGTTAGAGCAGTTTCCAGAGAAGCAAACCTAAATCTTAAGGCCAATGCTCACACGGGCAGTGGTAACAGCACGACCACCCATATCAGTGGACTGCTGTTTGAGAGGAAAGGGGGAAGATTCACCACTGCATACTGACCTACACATGCATGTGCCCACACACACATATATATGCACATGTGTACACATACACACAGAGAGAGAGACAGAGAGAGACAGAGAGACAGAGACGGAGATGGAGCTGGCACAGTAAAATCCAAAAAGAGTGAGTGTCATAGCAGAGTTTCCTCAGAGTAACAAAGCAGCCATTTCTAGAAACATGGCCTTTAGCCTCTAAAATAAAACAATATTCGACATATGGGTGTTTCTAAACTAAAACTTGAATATTTATCTCTCCTAATCAAACCTTGATTTTTTCTTATTAAAAAACAGGTGTGTAAAATAACAAAGACAGTGTTAACTTTTACCTTACAAAGTTCTTGTTCAAGTTAACCAACTCCCTGTTGATTATGGCAACAAAACACATTAGGTTACATGACTAATAAAAAATCCCTTATCTAGAAAAATTAAAGTTTTCTAAAGAAAACACTAAAAGTATCCTAAATTTTTGCAATTAAAAATATCTCAGACAGGTGCACAAGAGATGGATGACTCAGGAGTCAAGAGCACTACAGAAGACCCAGGTTCGATTCCCAGCACCCATATGGCAGCTCACAACCATTTCAACTCCAATCCAAGGGGATCTGATGCCCTCTTCTAGCCTCTATGGGCACCAGGCAAGAATGTGGTACACAGACATAAGTGCAGGCAAAACACCCATACATGTAAGAATAAATTAATTAATTAAAAAATACCTCAAATAAAAAAAATAGTTTGTTAGTATTCACCATTTCTATTTTATTGGTCTATCCAAATTTTATAATTAAAAGTGTTTTGCAACTTCTATTTTCCTTAGAGCACACCCAGATGTCTCAGTTTGCAAGTTTACCAAGCACTTCTAACATATCAGGATTTCAGTGTGCCGAATGAGACATGTGACATTCAGTCCCCACTCACTCTCCTCCACCTCCAAATACTGAGGTCCACAGATACCATTTGATTATGATTCTCTAAAAGGTGAGGCAAAACAAGTTATTCACAAAACAAAGAGAACTAAGCTGGGAAAATTCAGTTTGATCCTGGCTGAATTCTATTAAATTTCATGTGCTTGAGTCATTCCAAAAAGCCTATTTTGACCCACTATTCACTAGACTTCTACTTCTCATCATAGTGAAGGCTTCAGATACTAACGACACCTTGACTCAGTACCAGGCATGAAGCCACACACATGGACTCACTAAAGAGAAAATATCCCTGCAAACCACAGAAACTGATGGGCACTCCCGACCCATTGTACTCAGTGCAGGCAATAAACCCATTCCAACTAAGAGAAAGGAATATCTCAGATGGTGATAAAATCTCACAAATCCTGCAAGCTTGGACACTGAGACATCTGCAGACATTACCAACATTGATAAGAGCTGAAGAAGTTACACAGACACTATACTAAAGTGACCAACTAAAACCAAAGCCAATATAAATGCAGACTGTCCAATCAACTCCCCAGGAAACATCATCAGGAGAAAGACTTACCACAAAAGTCACTCTGTACCACCAGTAGAAGCAGCTGGTCAGATGCACAACTGTTAATGTAGGGACACAGAAATATGAACTAACAAAGCGACACCCAGGAAATCTCAAAAGAACACAATGACTCACTAGCAATAGACATCAAAGAATTGCCTGAAAAGGATTCCAAAATTCAGACAATTCACCAAACTACAAAAGTAAGGTATAATGTGAATGTGACACTCAGCAAAGAGTTAGCCTAAGAAAGAACCAGTCAGGAAAAAAAAAAAGGCCACAATGAAATCTACACTTCATATGCTAGCTACAGAAATAAATCAAAAGGAGCAACCCTGTGAGGTAATATATTTGTTAATAAGCTATATTAAAGTACTCCACAATGTATATGTACTTCAAAACAATATGCAATACACAATATAAATTCAATTTCTATCAATGTTTAATTCAAATAAATCCAAAAAGATTCAGTTAGAAATCTTGGAGCTAAAGACTTGATAAATACAATTAAAATATAGTTGAGATCCTCAGCAGCAGAAGTCGCCAAGCAGAAGAAAGTGTTTCTGAGTTTAAAAGACTGATATTTCGAAATAATCCAGACACATCTTTAAGAAGAAAAGCAATGCAAATTACAAAGAATGAAAAGGACCTTTGAGATGTATGTGACGCCATTAAGTGAGCAAACTTTTGTATTATGGGTATTCGAGAAGAAGAGAGGAAAAGGCACAAAAGATCTCCTGAGGTCCCCACTAGCTTTGACCAAGAGGCACACTGTCTGAGCATGCACTCTGGACAGACTGTCAGAAGTGCGAGGCAGGGCTGGTGAGACGACTTACTCAGTAAAGTGGCTGCTGACCAAGCATGGCAATCTGATTTTGACTCCAGCACCACATGAAAAGTCAGGCATGGTGACACACACACACTTATAATCCCAGCACTGGATGGAGGCAGGTGGAGACAGGAGGATTCTGGGAGTTCAGTGGTCAACCAGTCTAGTTTAATTGTAAGCTCAACACCATCAAGTCTGTCTCAAAAGAAGTGGACAGCATTCCTAAGGATGACACTGAGGTCATCATTTAGCGCCACTCAAATGTGTACACACATGCATGCATGTACGCACATGCTCACATGCATTCTTTAAGTACATACTGAAGAGAGGATTCTAAAAACAGTAAGGAAAACATGAAAAGTCTTGAGAACTTCATTAAACTAAGAGGAAGCTTCTCCACAGAAACTTTACAAGCCAAGAGAGCTGCACAAGTATCCAATGCCCTGGTCAAAAAGCACAGTTTAATTCAGCGTGCTGTACACAGCAAAGCTAATTTCAAAAATGCAAGAGAAATGTAGTGTTTCAGAAAGAAACACCAAGGAGAGTCATCACTGACAGGCTGGCCTTACAAAGCACACCAAAGGTTATCCTACACAGATTTGAAGGATGTTCACACTTATGGTTATCCTACACAGACATGAAGTATGCTTGCTACCATCCTGAAAGCATGGAATGTTGAATACTCAATAATCGAGGAGGTACACAGGAGGAAAAGAGATGGAAGTCAAACTCTACCGACTATGAAAAGAGATGCACACATCAACAAGAGAGAAAGGAAGAAATTTTCAAAACAACCTGAGGAAAAAATATTAAAATCACAGGACAATGGATTTGTCAAAAATAACCTTGAATGTAAATAAATTAAAATCCCCTATTAAAAAACATAGATTGGGGATGGGGAGATGACCTGAGTTCAGATCCCTAACACCCACGTAAAACACCAGGCATGATAGTGCATTGTGGAAATAGAGACAAGAGTGTTCCTAGCTTTCTGGCCAGCCAGACTAGCCAAATTAGTGAGCACCAGGTTCAGTGAAAGACACAGTCTCAAAAAAATAATGTGGGGACTGGAGAGATGGCTCAGTGGTTCAGAGCACTGGCTGCTCTTCCAGAGGATCTGAGTTCAATTCCCAGCACCCACATGGCAGCTCACAACTGTCTATAACTCCAGTTCCAGGGGATCTGACACCTTCACACAGACAAATGTGTACATAAAATAGAAAAATAAATAAAATATTTAAAAATAAAAATAATAATGTGAAAAGTAATGAGAAAGACACTGAATGTCAACCTCTGGCCTACACACACACACACACACACACACACACACACACACACACACACACCAGCTTGCACACATGAACATGTATCCTCATGTGATAAACACACATGCAAATATTTTTTAAACCATCATAGACTGGCTACATGGGAAAAATAAACAAGACCCAGTTACTTGCTACATGGAACTCAGTTTGCCAGTAAAGATACATAGAAATTGAATGTAAAAGAACAGGAAAGGTATCGTGCAAATAGAAGCCCAAAGTAACAGATAAAATAAATACTTTGAGTTAAATATTGTGGAAAAAATACTGTCACAATTTAGTGATAAAGGAACAAAGGAAATACCAAGTGTAACTATATTGACATCTAATGCTGGAACATCCAGTTATAATGAAACAAACATAATTAGATTAAAAATAGAAAGATTTCAAATAAATAACCCAATGATCCAACTCAAGGAACAAGAAATACAAAAATCAAGCCAAATCCAAAAATAGTAAAAAAAGAAAAATATTACAAAGGTCAGGACAGAAAAAACAAAGAAGTTAAGACAAAATGAAACTACAAAAGATTAAGGAAGATAAGCAAAATTAACAATCTTCTTTATAGGAAAAAGAGAGGATTTCAACAAAGCAAATCAAACATATAAAAAGTAATAGCCAATACCAAAGAAATACAAAAAACTAATAGAAGACTATGTACAAATAAATTGGAAATCTAGGAGTAATAGCTAAATGTCTGGATATGTATATGTGTAAAACCTTTTGCCCTAGGTTACTTCTCTGTGACTGTAATAAACACCATGACCAAAAGCAACTTGGGGAGGACAGGGTTAATTTGGCTCACACTTCCAGGCCACAATCTTTCAATGAGGAAAGCGAGGATCCAAGCATGGGCAGAAGCAGCAACCATGGAGGAAAGCTGTGTATTGCCTCACTCCCTTGGCTTGCTCGGCTTGTTTTCTCAAAGCTGAGGCCCACCTGCCTAGGGAAGACCTCCTCACAGTGGGCTGGACCCTCCTACATCAATTAGCCACTAAGAAAGTGACTCACAGACACAGCCAGAGGGCAAGCAGATTGAGGCAGTTCTTGAGTTTTGGTTCCCTCTTCTGAGGTGATCAAGTTGACAGCTGAAGCTCAGTACTACACCTACCAAAACTGAACACCGAAATTCTGTCATTTTTCAGCACTGTGGATGAACTAGAGAATACTGATCAAAATAGCTAAATCACAAAGAGACCAACATTGCATTATATCACTTACATATGAAAGCTAAAGGTTTATCTCCACGAAGCAGCGAGTAGAACAGTGGTCACCAGAGCCGGGGAGGATGTGAGAAAACAAAGCACAGTAAGAAGATGACCAACAGTTGTAGGTGTGAATTGGGACAGGAATAAATTCCAATTTTCTAGAACAGCACGGGGCAGGGATGATTGACAAGAATTAATCAAATATTTCAAACTGCTAAGAGAGAAGATTTTATTGCTCCACACTCAGAAGAATAAATGTGTAGAGTGATAAAAATGCCACTTACCTTGATCTGATTATTACATTGTGTGTGTGTTAATGTTTCACATTGCATAAATTTGTACGTAAATTGCTACGTGTCAATTAAAAGTGAAAGGGACTTTGTTTGTTTGTTAGTCTGTTTGTTTTGTTTTGTCAGACAAGTACAGACAGTAATGATGCTAACAATAAAGACTGCCAAGGGACCAGAGAATTACTTCACAGGCTAAGAGCTAACTACTGCTGAGGCCCCAAGTTTGGTTCTGGGCACCCACATCAGCTAAATAACCACCTGTAACCTCAAATCCAGGGGATTTCATGCCCTCTTCTGGCCTCTTCAAACACCTACACTCATGTGCACCCACACACATATGTACAAGTTAAGTAAGCAAGGTATTCTTTTGCTGGCAGGCTGCATTTTGCAGTTACAAAGAAAGGACCAATCACTTTATTACTTATCTCAAAGGTAATCTTATAAGAAACCTTAAAAGAATCACAAATCTAAGCTTTTACATATGAAAAAGAATCAGTCAGGTCTACTTTAAATCTTTAGGGTACATACCCACTCATCAATAGTTTCTTATATCAGGAGATTGAGGGCAGAAATGAATACAAGGAATTAATCATCACCTTTCATCATCAACCAATCTTAGCAAGAAATGCACATCAGCTAATAATAATTGGGCTGCTTTGTTCTTGTTCCCTGACCATAAAGAGCTATTCACTCAACTATGTGACTTTCTAAAACTTCAGATTGTCTTCTTGGTTTTCACCTCAAAGGTATTTGACAAAAACATCTTAGTCTAACTTTAAGTTATTTTCAAAGTTTGCTTCAGCTATGATATACCCTGAAACCTGTGAACACATCTCCCAACATTAAGATTAGAAGAATTTAAATTAGCTGAGCTACTGGTACTCAACTGTTTTTCTTGATAATTAACCTAAGCCATAGTCTATACAGCTCCCCAATAGAAACTCATGTGTTCTAGCTATGTGACACTTCCTTGTTTTATTTTTTAATCATCAAAATTCTATTTAAACTAACATTATTATTATCAATTAGACAGTAGAACTTAAGAAAAAATCATCTTCATAATAATCCATAGGTAAAAATGCCCAGTAGGATGGGATGTTTTCATGAGATAAACACACTACATTACAGGCAGTGGGGATATCCCCACACCCATTCATACCATGCCAGATACCAGAGAAAGATGGCAGTGGCAAACACATAAAGGCACAGCAGAAAGAAGCAAAAGACACTCTCGAGTCTGTGGTCTTGGAGCCTTGACTATCCAAGACTCACCCACCAGTGACTTTCCTCCAAGTTGATACCTGGACTTCAATTGCTACCCACTGCTCCTCTGACATGGCTACCGGCACATAACAAATGTTGTTTTTACATTTTACAATTACTAACATGCAAATAAATAAAATTAAACCAAGGAAACTCCAAAAGAACTTTGTGGCATATCCCACAAAACTTAGACCCTGGGACAAGAGAGATGACTCAACAGTTAAAAGCATTTGCTGCTCTTGCAGAGGACCCTAGTTCAGTTTTAAACACTCGTGTCAAGTAGCTCACAACTGCCTATAACTCCAGCTCTGGGGGATCTGATGCTGTATTCTTGCCTCCACAGGCATCATATGCACAAGTGAATTCACATACAACACACACACACACACACACACACACACACACACACACACACACATACACACACACGTCTGTGCATATAAATAAAAAATGTTTAAACTTTTAAAAATGAGATTCATGATTTTTCTTGATAGGATGCATTCTGCCATAGGCGAAATAATTTAAAACGTACTTTATTCCTGCAACAAACCCAAAGCAAGTTGAATAACTGCCAAATGTGGTTTCTGGTATGAAATGACACTGAGTTAGAAACTAGCAATTTTGATGAAAGTCAATGTTACTAAAGCTATATGACAAAAAGAAAATTGTCTACCATGACTACCCATCCCTCAACAGATGCAAATGCCAGCAATGAGTGGGAATTTCCCCTGGGAATGCACCAAGGAAAGTGGGAAGTACAATGGCCAATGCTGGCTAACCAACAGGACTAACAAACCCTTGATGATCAAAGACTTACACTGCTTCCTCACTTCTCCCTTTATTAGTCACTCTTGGCACACAACCAACACAGGTCCACATGCAGAACTTGAGACTGGTCATGCTGAGGCACTGAACCTTCCCAACAGTTCTGGAAGTATATTTTTAGGACAAAATGCCCACTGGTGGTTAAGCTGCAAAGCTTTTTTGTTTTGTTTTATATAATTAGAAGGTTTTTATTATAATTATTATTTATTTATTTTACATCTTGACCAAAGTTTCCCATCCCTCCTCTCCTCCTAGACCCTCCTCTCCACCTACCCTCTCCCTTCCTATCCACTCCTCCCCCATTTCTATTCAGAAAAGGGCAGGCCTCCCATGGATATCAACAAAACATGGCATACCAAGTTGTAGTAAGACTAAGCACCTCTCCTTGTATTAAGGCTGGGCAAGGCAACCAAGTATAAGGAATAGGGACCCAAAAGCCAGCAAAAGAGTCAGAGACAGCCCCTGCTGAATGGACAACTAGGGAGCCTGCATGAGACTGACCTAAGCACTCTACATGTATATGAAAGCTGCAATGTTTTAGCTTGTGGCCTTATTCATCAGGGAGCCGTGTCATCTCCGTTATGCTACTCTCCTTGCTCTCTTCTCTCTCATCTTCATCAGCAACAGACACATGCATCTGTTTGTTTAAGCTTTTGCAGCCATGTTGTCTTCTGATGCTGGCCTTTCCCAGTTCATCTTTAGTAACAACAGAGGATACGGCTTGCTTTGATGCAAGGGTAAATGTGTGTGTCCCTCTTTTGACTGAAGGCTATCGATAGAGGTACCGTGTGTTGGTAAACATGGAGACACAAAGAAAGACCCTGAGCAGGACCCTGGTGATGTTCCCTCAGGATAGCTATATCCAAGGCCTCATCACTAAGTCTAGAAGATGAACCAAATAGTGAAACTTGATACAATCTGTGCTGGGCATGGCGGCACAAGGCTGAACTCCAGTACTTAGGAGGTGAGGTTCAGGAGCTCAAGCTTACGGAACTGGGCTACATGATATTCTGTCTCAAAAACTTAAAAACAAAAAAATAAACAAAAACTAAAAGGAGAAAAAAGAAAACATAACTTAGATTGATTTTCTGGAAGGAAGTGTAACAATATTCTTAACACCCTTTGACTCAAAATCTCTATTTTTAAAACCCCTAAACAGAATAATCACAGAATTATTTTACAAAAATACAGTGACAAACCAGTCCATTTCAAAGTTTCTAAACAAACATCAAAATGTAGAATAATTGCTACTCAAAAATGGGAAATTGGTTCAATTTGTATGATATAATCACACATTATCCTAGTATGCACCTAATAAAAAAATTGCATGTAAGGGATATCTAGTGGATGACTTAAAATGCAGCAGAAAGTCTGTAAACACCACTGAACAAAGGAACAGCAGAGGGGATTAACTAGGGAAGCAGTGGCTCTGTGCCGTTCCCTTTTCATCCACGACACACAGATAGCTGAAATACACAAAGATTTTACTCTAAGATTTAGAGATTAATGTCATTTCTTTTCTTCGCTTATCTCTATTTAAAATTTTTTTCTGAAACATAATTATTTCTGAATTCAGAGACAAATGCACAAACTGAAATTTTCACAGAGTGCTAAAGCACTATCTTGAATGGTACCAAGAAAAAACGATAAATGGAAATAATTAAGTTGAAAAACACGATACTAGCGCATTGGCTATGTTTGTGAAGGCCCGTTGTTAAACAGTATTCAGATTCAGATCTCAGAATATTAATTATGAGCCAACAGTATAAAATTTAATATACCTATCAACAATAAATTATAAATTACTTGTTATCTTGCTGTAGTAGTCTACATATTGACTTTGGATCTGACACAGCTAAATGGACCATCACACAATTATGTCTCATCTATATGATTAATTCATCTAAAGGAGGAAATTAAAGCCACAATCTCTTTAGAATCTAAAACAAGCAATTAAACTCGACTTTGTGTTCTTAATGGCACACAGCCTAAGCAGAATCCAAAGTGCTCTGCCGGCACAATGAATGAAGGGTGAGGTTCCATTGTGTTCAGAGTGTTTTTATAGTGTGTTTTAGTAAATTAGACCATTCTTTAAAGCAGCGCTATCCAAGATGCTACCCTCCAGACACATGTGAGGCTGGACATGGCTGTGCTGGCATGCTCTGTAGTATGAGCATGTTTCAAAAACTTTATTAAAAAGGAGTGTGTGCAATGGCTCATTAATAATTTGAAAATATTTGTTGTATGTTGTAATTTTATTAGAAATATTAGTTACAATATATTTGGAAGAGTCATTTTTTCTTTTTAACTTTTTAATACAACTGGTTAAAATTTTTTATTACATGAGTGGCTCACATATTTCCATTAAACAGCACTGATCTAGGACGCAAGCTGGCTGACCAGCTTCCTAGCATGTGTAAATAGCTTTCTTATTAATGGGCAGAAAGGACCTCAACCACTGAGTTAGGAAGAGCTCAAACTAGGGACATCGCCCTCTGCAGTTACTTAATGTGTAAAATAGCTCTCTCGTTTGTTCCTTTGAGTCTTCCATGGCTCCATATGGGGTCTGGCTACGTAGTCCAGACAGGTCTCAAATTCACAGTCCTCCTGTTTCTGCCTCCCGAGTGCCAAGCTTACACACGGGTGCCTTACTTGACAAAACACAGCTATTAAAATGAGGTAAACTCAGGATTCATGTCCCGGGTACTTGTCATATCATGCAATAGATACTTGTTAATTATCAATGATCTATTGAACCTTTAACTTAAAATTATAAACCCATAATTTGCCTTATAAAATAAGAACCAAATATATCAAAAATGTTTATAATTTCACTAACCGGGGTGACTGTGGTTACTGATTATTTGAATGACTGGGTTTCCAGTCTTTTTTCTGTAATTGAATAGATGTAGATGTCATACTTTAAGAAACACCAAGAGAATTTATATTATATAACCTACTTTGTGGCCCGCTTTTTCCTTACATAACACATATTGCAGCTATTTGTGTCATTAAAAATCCCTATGGATTAGAGGCAGCGTGGGACTGTGTCGTATGGACTCAGCAGGCCAGATGCCATTGCTGCCTAACGGTTGGCTCTTTAGTTAGTGTCTTAGTTTGCTTTCTGTGGCTGTGGTAAACGCTATGGCCAGAAGCAACTTGGGAAAGGAAAAGTTGATTTCATCTCACAATTTATAGTCTATCATAAAGGGAAGACAAAGAAGCTGGAGGCTGGAGCAGATGCGGAGGCCATGGAGGAGAGCTGCTTACTGGCTTGTTCTCCATAGCTTGCTCAGTCTGCTTTCTTCTATGACCCAGAATCACCTGCGGAGCGGTGGCACTACCCAGGGTGAGGCAGGCCCTCCCACATCCATCATTAATCAAGAAAATGCCCCCAATGACATGCCCACGAGCCAATGTGATGGTGGCAATTCCTCAGTTAAGGTTCCTTTCCCTAAATGATGTTGGCTTGTGCCAAGTTGACAAAACACTAAGCAATACAGGTAGTCGTAAAGATTTTGTTACCAGTAGGAAGAGAAAAATTAATACTGAACATACTTGAAGTCAAATATTTATTTCACTTTAGTGATTTTGTCTTTCATTATTATTTCTGATGAGACAAATCTTATTCTCTTTATATTGAGAGAGAGAGTGTGTGTACGTCTGTGTCTGTGTCTTTGTCTGTGTCTGAGTGCACACGAAGAGGCCAGAGTTGATGCTGGATATCTTACCACTCTTCGCCTTATGTTGTGAGACAAGGTCTCCTACTGAACATGGAGCACACCAGTTGTTTGAGACTAGCTGGCCAGTGGACCCTAGGGGTCCTGCAGCCTCTGCCTCCTCAGGGCTAGGATGTCAGATGCATCACTCCATTTGTCTTTTTATGTGGTTGCTGGGGATCTGAACTCAGGTCCTCATGCTTATGTGGCAATCACTTTACTGTCTGAACCGTGTTTCTGGCCTCATATAAAGATGTCCGGTGCCATAGCGTGTGGTTGATATATTGTGCACCCCAATAAAACTTATCTGGGGATCACAGAACAGAACAGCCACTAGATTAGACATGGAGGCCAGGCGGTGGTGGCACACACCCTTAATCCTAACACTCGGGAGGCAGAGATCCACCTGGATCTCTGTGAGTTCAAGGCCACACTGGGAACAGAGTCAGATGTGGTGGCACATACCGTTAATCCCAGCACTTGAGATCTCATGTCTTTGATTGGGAAGGACACACATCTTTAATCCCAGGAAGTGATGGCAGGAAGCAGAAAGGTATATAAGGCGTGAGGACCAGGAACTAGAGAGTTTTAGCAGCAGTTCAACTAAGACCCTCAGGGATGAGGACTCAGAAGCTGTCAGTCAGAGGAAACAAGAACACTTGCTCTTGAAAGAGAAGCTTTCAGTCTGAGGATTCGTGGAAACAGGATTGGCTGAGGAGCTGCCAAGGTGAGGTTGGCTGTGGCTTATTCTGCTTCTCTGATCTTTCAGCATTCACCCCAATATCTGGCTCTGGGATTTTTATTAATAAGACCTTTTAAGATTCATCTTACAATAGTGACCTTTGAAAAATATTTTATGACTTGGAAAAATATCATAGGCCAATCATAGGTAAATAGCCATTTCCCTCATATTGTTTTTTACCCTGGGTAAAATTACAATATGTTTGGCCATTCTTACAAGGTAAATATTTGAGTTTTTTATTTTCCATTTCTTTGATAAGTAGAGAGGTTCATAAGTTTCTGACTCATTTGTGTTTAGAATGACAACTGAAGTTCCAGGCCACTGTGACATCTCATGACCCAGCATCTGAATCACCTGCCCCCACCTCAGTTACTATGGTACATGAATCATTTGTGCTCAGCCTCCTCACAACCCAAGATATCTCTCTCTCTCTCTCTCTCTCTCTCTCTCTCTCTCTCTCTCTCTCTCTCTCTCTCTCTCTCTCTCTCTCTCTCTCTCCTCTCTCTCTCTCTCTCCTCTCTCTCTCTCTCTCTCTCTTCTCTCTCTCTCTCTCTCTCTCTCTCTCTCTCTCTCTCTCTCTCTCCTCTCTCTCTCTCCTCTCTCTCTCGAAATACATGGTAAACAGTGATAGATATCCAATATCAACTCTGGCCTCCATGTTTATACACTCTCTCCTTTCTTTTTATACACCCTCTCTCTTTCTTTCTCCCCTTTCTTCTCCTCCTCCTCCTTCCTCTCTCTGTCTCTCTCTCCCTCCTCTGTGTGTGTCTCCCTCCCTCCCTCCTACCCACCATCTCCCATAAAGCTTATCCCTTACTATATTATTCCCATGAGGATCAAACACATTGCTCACTGTTATTGCTCCCATTTTAAATGAAATTAAAACACAAGCAGAAAAAAACTCTCAAGTCATCTACATTCATTCTCTTCTATCCTTCCCCTCCCACTCACTCAAACCCACTCCAACCAGCCAATTACTTCCCCTTCTTCAATGAAAATGGCTATCAACAATCTCCTTTTAGAGCCAAACACATATCAGTCATTGACTGACATGTGCAGCACTTATTCAGTGGGTCATCACCGCCTCTGCAGATGGTACAGGCTGCTTTCTCTGTCTTCCCTCTCTATCTCTCTTTATCCATCCATCTATCCATCCATCCATCTATCTATCCATCCACCTATCTATATATCCATCCATCTATCTATCTATCCATCCATCCATCCATCCATCATTTATCTATTTGTCTTTTGTTTCTTCTCCATCTTTTCTTTTCAATGACACTGTCCTGCTCACATGTCTTGGGATGAGGGGTTGGCTTCTTTTCTTTCCTGAATTGTTGCTTTGGTGACCATGTCCAATCTCATGCTGATGACTCAGTGTATAACTCCAGCCCATATCTTCTTCCTGGACTCTGAACGCACAAAGCCCAAAATGTTGATATGGATGCCCCAAACTCAGTATGCCCAAGCACCCCCTCCAAGACAAAGCCACCCACTTATAGTCTGCCCACCCCATCTTCTTAGATGCCTCATCCGAACAAGACGCACATGCAGCAGGGAACTCCTGCTGCATTCTCTGGGCACTTTCTTTCATGACCCTTGAAAAAAAAATCTACCTGCAGCTGCCTTGCCTCTACCCTCAAATAGCATCCAAGAGCTCAAGATTTCCCACCACCTTGATCAAGGCCACTGTCACTTCATCTGCTAGCGTGTGTGACAAAACACTAACCAGCACAGGTTGTCCTGCTTCCAGTAAGGAGAAAAAATTAATGCCAAACAGCCTTGAAGATAAACATTCATTTCACTTTAATGACTTTTTCCTTCAATGTTAATTCTGAAGAGACACATTGTAATTCCTCAACATAAAGAGAGAGAGAGAGAGAGAGAGAGAGAGAGAGAGAGAGAGAGAGAGAGAGAGAGAGAATAAAAGTGGAGGCCAGAGTTGACACTGTCTATGTGTCCAGTCTTTTCTTGTGCTCCCACCCCCATCATCATTAAGCACAGGAATTGACAAAGTGATCCTGCTGCAACATGGACCAGGTCTTCTCACTGCACTCTTCTGCTCCACACCATCTAAGACAGTGGTTCTCAGCTGGTGGGTCACAACCCCTTTGTAGGATGAAAGACTCTTTCACAGGAGTCGCAGATCATATATCCTGCACAGCAGATATTTACATTATTATTCATAACAGTAGTAAAATTACAGTTATGAAGTAGTAATGAAAATAATTTTACGGTTGGGGGTTACTACAACATGAGGAACTGTATTAAAGGGTCGCAGCACTAGGAAGGTTAAGAACCACTGGCCTAAGAGCTTCAAGGTCATTCACAGTAAAAGATGAGGTTGGACATGTTTCTAAATACCCTACTTCTTGAGTGAGGATAGAGTTCAATGGTATAGCACTTGCAGAGTAGGTATGAGGACTTGAGTTGAACTCCCAGCAAAATAATACACACACACACACACACACACACACACACACACACACACACACAGACTAGTTTTATCATCCACACTTACCTCTTGAATCTCATCCAGCAATTCTGCTCATTTATCCCAGGGTTCATGGACATGGAACCCTTGTCAGACACACTCATTGGACATGGGCTACAATGTTCTTATGTCCAACGTCTGCATAACCAGCTCTCTCAACCCACTTCATGATTTCACATCAAGGTCACCATCCAACTAAGACGTAGCCCCCATTTTTTTTTTACTCCAGAACAGCAATCTACCCTCTAAAATTCCAGTATATTCTAACTCTAACCTATGCCTTTGTAGTGCTTACCAGCTCCTAATACTGTGGAGCATAATTGCCTTATGAACCATGTCCACACCTCTGTGTGCTGCCAACTTGATCACAGTATGGTGGTTTGCATAGGAATGGCCCCCATAGGCTCATATATTTGAATGCTTGGTCATTAGGGAGTAGTTCTACTTTACAGAGACTAGGAGGTGTGGCTTTGTTGGAGAAAAGTGTGTCACTGGGAGTGGGCTTTCAGAAGTCCAAGCCATGCCCAGTGGCTCTCTCTCTTCCTGCTGTCTGCAATCAGTTAGTTTATCCACATCAGCTACTGTAGCATGATCCTAATTGACCTTAATAAAAACCTGGAGTCAGATACAGGAGTAAAAGCTGAAAGATCAGAGAAGCAGAGCAGCCAGCCACTAGAGTTCTTACCTCTATGAAATCCTCAGCCTGAAAAGAGACCTGAGCTCCTGTCTTCTCTCTGCCCAGCCTTATCACTTCCTGTCTCTACCTCCCTAGTGCTGAGATTAAAGGCATGAGATTCCAAGAGCTGGAATCAAAGGTGTGTGCCACCACTGCCTGGCTCTGTTTCTCTTTTAAACTGGATCAATCTTGTGTAGCCCAGGGTAGCCTTGAACTCATAGAGATCCATCTGCCTCTGCCTCCCAAGCGCTGGGATTAAAGGTGTGTGCCATCACTGCCTGGCCTCTATAGTTAACTAGTGGCTAGCTCTACACTCTGATCTCCAGGCAAGATGTATTTGTTAAAGCACAAACAAAATATCACCACAAGCCACGTCTCCAGACCGTGTCTGCCTGCATGCTGCCATGCTTCTCTCTCTTGATGATAATGGACTAAACCTCTGAAACTGTAAGCCAGCCCCAATTAAATGTTTTCCTTCATAAGAGTTGCTGTGGTCCTGGTGTTTCTTCACAGCAATAGAACACTAAGACAACAAATATTGAGAGTTTTGTCTGATGTATGCTTGTAGACACTAAAGTATTTGCAGGAAAAGGGGAATCATTTCCTTCTTCATCTCGTTTGCAAGTTTATACTTTGCTGCTTACTAATTAATTTACAAAATATCTTTATGTATTAGGTATTTTAATACCTTTCATCTCACATGTTGCCAATGATTTTTTCTATTTGTTGCTTTTTTTCCTTTTTTTTGTCTTAAAAAGTTATTTGTTTTCGCCAAGTGTGTCCCTGCAATCTCACCTGCAATCTCCCTCCCCAGAGCCAACGATTGCTCTTGAGTTCTGTGCATTGCTTCAGACACACAAAGGCAAAACTGTGAGTGGCTGTGTTAAAACCCCTCCCTGCCTCACACAAGATGAACTATACATTGCTATCCTTGGCTCTCTAATCATAGTAACTCCTGGAGAGTGTCTCATTTCATAAATGTACATTTTCCTGCCTTTTCACCTATAAAATAACATCTATGGACATAGTCTACAAAAATAGCCAGTCCTTTTAAGGCTTTTGCTCAGGCTTTCATTGCTGTAGCAAATGACTATTGAAACAATGTGTGCATATATAAGTACATTTGTGTGGCATGTTCTTGAGATGTGGAAATTATTGTGATGAAGGGGATTCATTTTGTATCTGAATAAGTTACAACAAGCATCTATATAGAGATAAATCATTAAATAACAATTAAGTAAAGTTTGAAAGCAAAGAGTTAAGGAGGGTTGGGGAGGATCGTGAACCTAAAGCATGGAATTTGCATAATAATAGCATCAAATTAGGAAAGTTTCTAGTTACAAACAACAAGAAAGCCAAGTCACACTAGCTAAAGATGATAATATGGACAAATCATCCTTATAAAGTATGCACACACTCAGCCAGGCATGGCAGCAGAGCCTTTTAATCCCATCACTCAAAAGGCAGAGGCAGGTGGATCTCTGTGAGGAGTTCAAGATCAGCCTGATCTACATAGTGAGTTCCAGGATAGCCAGAGCTACAGAGTAAAACTCGGATTCAAAAAACCAAAAAAAAAGAAAGAAATTAAATATAAATAATAAATAAAGTATGCACCCACTCCCAAAGATGTGCACATACACAGACCATGAGAATCCTCCCAACACCCAATAACTAGAAGCAAAAAGGAAAATAGTCTTATTAAAGCAAAGTGAGATCCTGATAAATTGGAAGTTCAATTAGTATTATGATTAAGTAGGTCATCCGGTGTGCTGATTAGAGCTTATTTATAGCCTTTATGTGCCTAGCAGCAGATGACTGAGGCAAACCACCTCTCGATTCCAGTTATCTTTCCTCCTCCAAGAAACCAGCCCCGAAAACTCATTTGACTTTACTGTTCCTCTTTTCTTCAATTAATGTTTACATGTCCATCATATTTGGCTAGGGCACAGGTACACATTTCTTTCCCCTAACACTGTCAGCCTTCTACGAGGCAAGTCCATCTTCTAGACTAATCTAGAACTTCCTTCATGAACCTTTTCAAAGGGCTCAAGAGACACTGTTGTCAATTAAGAATTTTTTAATAAATATTCATCAAATAAAACGCATCATTGTTTATATTTAAAACATCGTGGATAATATTGTTATTATTAATAAAGGCTGTTATTAGGATTTACGAGCTTTCTGGTTTTCCAGAACAGAGATGCCCCTGCCTCTGCCTCCCGAGGGCTGGGACTAAAGTTGTGCACCACTACACCAGGCTCAATAAAACTCTTATAAGCCTTGATATCAAGGAAATACTTTGAAAGTAAGAAAAAGCAAAGTAAACACACGACGTTCTTTCCAGTTGGGTATATTGTGCGCGTCTGTAACTCCAGCACTTGGAAGGCTGAGGAAGCAGAACGTAGGTACGAGAGGAAAGGACATGGACGGCTAAGTGAGTTCCAAGCCGCACGTGCTACAGAATGAAACTTGTCTCCGAAATCAAAGGCAGAGGGTGGTGCAGTGGTACAGGACTTACCAAGTTTGTCCAAGGCCCCCGGGTTAGATCCCCAGCACCACAATAAAATAAGATAATAAAGTAAAATAAGGGCCATTCTTTTTACACAACCAACTAGGTCCAAACTATATTGGCTATATTGTAATCACATGTATCTAGAAGACACTAAATCAGAAGTGTAGTGACTGTGAACACAAATTCAAAGCCAGCATTCAGGAGTTGAGGAGTTATATTGGTCACCTGCGTATGTCTTCTAATTGCAGATCAAAGTCTTTAAGTTTCTTTTGATATTTCTCTGTAAAGTTCCAGAACTCAGTAAGGATGGACGATTTCAGATCAGGGTATGGGCACTCCAAAGTCTCCAACTCCATGGGCTCTTCACTGAGCAGGTTAGCCTTTTCTTCTGAAGAATAATCTAGTAACTGAAAGGAACTGTATTTAATAAAAATAAAAAATGGATTGAAAGAGTCAGTTGCGAGTTGCATCACACTTACCTTCACACTCCAGTCTGAAAGGTCTTTTTCTATTTCCTGTCGCTCCTGATCAAGTCTTTCAAAGACAGCCTTGGATTGTTTCTTGACAGAGTCAACCTAGAGGATGTAGCACATAGACAGGAAGTGTGTAAATTACCCCAATTCACTCAAGGTTATTTCTATTGAAAGACACAGTCTCAGAAGCCAGTAGGTGGTGAAAAATTAGAGGAGGGAAAAAACCTTTTGAAGATCTGTGAAGAAGAGGGCTGCCAGCCAGCCAAGGCTCATCAAACAAGCAAGTCTCAGTGAGGATTCCAGACCTATCACCAAAATTGGGCGCACCACGTAATAGTTACAGCCGCCCTGTTCTACATTTGGAACTGTTGATGGGAAAACTTCAATCACACCTTAGCTCTCCACAATCCTTGCTAATAGTCTACAGCTAGGCACAGCTAAAGCTTTTTATTATCTGTGAAAGCAGAGTAATATTATAGTAGCTGACAAGCAGAGATGGAAGTTCAGACCCCACATCTAGCACAACACACTAGCAAGCAAAGGCACACAAAGAGGCGTGCAGAGCCAGGGGATGGTGGCGCATGCCTTTAACCCCAGCGCTCAGGAGGCAGGAGCAAGTGGATCTCTATGAGTTCAAGGTCAGCCTGAGCTACAGAGCGAGTTCCAGGACAGGCACCAAAACTACACGGAGAAACCCTGTCTCGAAAAACCAAACCAAACAAACAAAAAAAGAGACAGGCAGAGAAGGAAAGAGGTGTGAACCCAGAGTGGTGGTTAGGAACAACTGAGACTTATTTGGCCGACAAAGAACTGAGGGACAGAAGGTGGCAGAGCCTGACAGAGAAAACGGCTCGCCTCAGGGCTCTGAGATAGAAGCAGGTTTGGTATGTGAAGGGCACAAAACAAAGGTCAGCCTCTGTGGGACCAAACTCATATGGGATGGGACCATGTCATGTAAGACACATGACCGAAAAAGGAAGGAGATTCTGTGGAGGGGGTTGCAGGTGGGTCTAAGGAGGAGGAAGAGCCCATGGGGAATGTCAGTAGTGAGACAATTTCATCTCCCTGTACTGGGACAGGATCTCAAAATGGGCTGGGAGGAGGGGCAAGGATGAAGGCATGAGGATGAGTTAAAATGTGGGTAAGTACACATGTCCAAGCACATGTTTAAGATGGCGAGGAGCCCTCTACTTGAACACATAAGGCAGGTATTTGCTTCAATTGTTCTATTTGGGACAAAAGAAATGAAATACTACATTATGTTTTCTGTTTGTTTGTTTTCAAGACAGTGCAGGCTGGTCTCAAACTTACAGAGATCCACATTATTTTGTTGTTGTTGTTTTTTGGGTTTTTGTTTGTTTGTTTGTTTTCCGAGACAGGATTTCTCTGTGTAGCTTTGCGCCTTTCCTGGAACTCACTCTGTAGCCCAGACTGGCCTTGAACTCACAGAGATCCGCCTGCCTCTGCCTCCCCAGTGCTGGGATTAAAGGCGTGCACCACCACCGCCCAGCCACGTTATGTTTTTAAGAGGCAACATACTGACCTCTTCCAGAACCACTGCTGAATTGGACCCTTTACGGCAGGGTGCATGCTGGGAAGTGTGGCGCTGTCTCCACAGGTCTGCTCTCAGCTGATGAACAGGGTCGATCACAGCTTTAAGATATGTGCACCATTGTTCTGACAGCTCCTGCTCTGTGTGAAGTGACATTGAATCAAGGAGACACATTATTGTTTTAAGTAAAGAACAGATTGCTAGTTTATAGACTTTTCATATTTGTTTAGAAAAAAATCAGACAGGTGTTATTACGGAAAGAACATGTACAGAGTGGCCAGCTTTCGTAGTTCCAAACAAAATTCCCCTTTGTATATAGGTTCAAAAGAAAAAAAAAAAACTCACCAAAATTCATAAGCTCACAAAAACACTCATTTCCAATGCTCTCCTCACTGAGACAGGATTTTATTTCAGACTCCAATTTACATCTGAAACAGACATGATCTCAATCAATTTCTTTATAGTCATCACCATTCATGTAGGCTTCAATGTGAGTGGGGTAGGAGCAGCCCATCAAATGTGGTTTTGTTCATCTGCTCATTTATTCGAGCCATGTTCCTAACATGGGCAGAAACAATAGCAGGAGCCTGGGCAGTGGCCCCTACAGGTCTAAGCACCCCAGGGCACCAAGAAGCCACCCCACCTGCTCAGGCTTCAGCTCAGAAAGATTCCTGAGGCAGCAGTCGGAGATGAGGGGGGAGTAGTAGCAAAAGCCCCTGAGGAGGGGGAGAGGGTTCAGCCTGGACCTGCAAGGAGGCCACTTAAAGGTCACAGATGATGGGAGTCTGGGTCAGGCAAATGGGAACAAATCCAGTAATGATCAATACATCCTTATAATCTTTTACTAAATTTTTAAAGACATGGTCATTTCTGGAGTAAAACCACACTCACCTCTAGGTGGGCATTCAATACAATTTTTCTACCCCTTGTTTACATAACTAAATCAGAGATTTATTGTTGATGAATACTTTAATATTAAAATGGCATGAGAAAATAGTAGCAATTATAATACTTTAATATGCTTCTTATTTTCATTTTTGCAAACAGGTTTCTGTCTTGAGCTACCTGCAATTTATATAATTGGAATAAAAGCATATTTAACAATTCATGCTATAGTTTTGTGGGGTTATTTTGCTTATCACTGATATTTTACACTATTTCCAAATGGTTTTCATAATTCATATTGTAATATTGGATAGTGTGCACACATATATGTGCCATAACCTTTCAAGCTAATTCATGTATGTGAATAAAGGTGAGAGGCTACTGTAAATGATACTTCTCTACTTCCTAGCAAGTAGTTTTTTCCAGAAATGGGAGAGGATGTACATATGTGTGTGAATGTGAGTACATATGTTCATGTGTTTGGGTGTATGTGCAAAGAGGTCAGAGGTCAACCTTAAGTGTCTTTCCTTCGTCATTGTCTGCCATTTGGAGGCAGTGTCTCTCACAGGTTTGGAGGTCACCCAGTGGGCTAGACTGGCTGGCCAGTGAGTCCACCCTCTGCAGCACCGGGATCATAAGTGCATGCTGTACTCTGAGCTTTTCTTTAAACCTGGTTTCTGGGGATCAAACTCAGCCACTTGTGCATTTAGCCAAGCACTCTACCAACTGAGCTGTTCTCCAGCCTGTTTCTAAAAGCGTATCTGCAACTGTTACGTGTGGGGGGTGCATTTTCTTTTCCTTTTTGTTGTTGTTGTTGTTGTTGTTGTTGTTTGAGACAGGGTTGCTGCTTTGTGTAGTCTTGGCTGTCCTTGAACTCACTCTGTAGCCCAGGCTGGCCTGAAACTCACAGAGATCCTCCTGTCTCTGCCTCCCAAGTGCTGGGATTAAAGGTGGGGGCCACCACCGCCTCTGGCATTTTTGTCTTTTGGGGGAGTGGAGGTGGGGTGGAGTGGGTGCATTTTCATGAAGACAAAGCAGAATTCACTTTAGAGCAGAGTTGTTTACTCATAAAGGTAGCTAGCACTCACAAAACCACTCTTTCTGTTTGCAGGGAGGGAGGCTGAGGAAACCATAGGAGCCCTTATACTGCTTGAAAAGTGAGGCTGGGTGCTCCTTCGGTGATCTGAGGGAACCGAGCCTCCACCCAGAACTTTGGCCTCTCAGGCAAGGATGAGGTGTGCACTAGACTCGAGTGCACCCTTCACCAGGCTAACCCGGTTGCTCTGCAGACAGTAGTATACTGTCTACAAATGATCACACCGAAGCTCACTCTGTGTCACAGAAGGAAAAGGACAGCACGTGCTCCTGGGAACATTGGAGTGGAGTCCACAGGGAACAGGATCTGAGTAAACCTGCTAAATTTCATATAAAAATTTACAACTTTAAATATTAAACAAATTTAGTATTTGGAAGTCTTAACTAGTTCTCTGAGTACAGATTTCAAGGTCCTAACTTGTGTCTGTGTGTGTGTGTACATGTGCACAGTAGAGACCAGAGGTCAGAGGTTGACGTCAGGTGACTTCTTCAATCACTCTCCACCCTATTGTTCTTAATTTTTAAAGATTTATTTATTTATTTTATGTGCTTGAGTGTTCTGCTTACACGTATATATGTGCACTCTGCCTACATGTATGAGGTGCACCCTGATTACAGGTATGTAGGTGCACCTCATACATGTCTGGTGCCATTAAAGATAAGAAGAAGGCTTCAGATTCCCTGGGCCTGTAGTTACAGACAGTTGCCAGATGCTCTGTGGGTTCTGGGATTCGAACCTGGGTCCTCAACAAGAGCAACAAGTGCTCTCAACAGCTCAGTCAATTCTCCAGCCCTCCACCCTAGTTTTTGAGATAGAGTTTCTCAGTCAACCTGGCGCTTGCCAACTCAGCTGGACTTGCTGGCTAAACAGCTCCAAGGATCCACCCGTCCCTACCTCATTAGAACATGTACAGGCCATGATGCCAGGCTTTTTATCGTGTGGGTACTAGAGACCGAACGTGGGTCCTTGTGCCTCCCTCCCAAGCTCTTTACCAACTGCACTATCTCCCAGTCCATCCTCCCTTGGTTTGGACTAGCAAGGCTGGAGAAGGAGAGCTACTTTGATGTGAACGGAATCTTTTGGGGGAAAAAAAAGCCTGTCAGCTCCAAGACGATGGAACACAGGAAACAAATAGCAATTTCAGTGCCAGCTTCCCACATGCTACCTTGTTTACCTTTTGCAGACACTTTAACCCTCTAAACCCAGCCAGGAGTCTGAGCGGCAGCAGGGGAGCAATGAGACCTACTTGGTATGGCTGTTTTCCAGACTGAGGCTAAGCACAGTAACTATTAACTTTGTTGTCTGGTACATACTCAGTTACCAAGGAGAGGTTAAACACCTTTGTACCCCACACCTTCTGCAGGTCTGAGGTCCTTAAATGAGGTCTTTGGGTAAAGCAGAAGAATCTTTTCCTTATTAAGGGAGTATAGATGTGTGTGTGTGTGTGTGTGTGTGTGTGTGTGTGTGTGTGTGTATTTTTAATTTTTTTGTGACAGGGTCTTACTTTATAGTCCAGGTTAACCTGGAACTTGCTATTTATCCCAGACTGGCCTTGAAGTTGTGGCAATCCTCCTGCCTCAGCATCCTGAGTGCTGAGATTACAGGTGCCATCCAGCATATGAGGCAGATTTTCTGAGGTAGACAAATACAGCACTTAAGACTACTAATTTGTTCAAGGTCCCTACATCCCCCATACATCTAGACACTTCCTACCATTAGAGAAGTTTCCTAAGAACACGGAAAATGATGTTAGCATTCTTATTTGTGTTCAGTGTTTAGTCCTTATAAGTTTGCAGATGGTGGGTTCATCCTCATTGGAGAGTTCCTTGCCTCCAACATCTCTGTCCTTCCAACTCAGCCAACAGAATGAATTCCCATAATGCTATGCATATGATTCATCTATCTGGCTCAAGATCAACTCAGTCCACACATTAGGGAGGATGTAGAATGGCCAAGATTTACAAAATGAAAGAGAAAAAGGAAATCCTTCCCAGTGCCTTCCTTCATGTGTGCTTGCATAAGGACCACCATGATTAAAGCTAACAAGTGGCTTTCCACTTTATTGTATTTCAAGTTATGCAAATTTTCAGAAATGTTTTTCCGATGGCCTTGAATATTTTTTTCTCTATTAGAGGTGACATTTGAAGGGCTTGGTGTATCTGATTTGGTTTTTATAGCTGAAGTATATTGTGGAGTTTACAACATTTTATTTCCCTGTTTTAAGTTGTCATAATCTAAACCCCGCGTAAATCATGCACCTTGCACTTCTCGTACAGAGATCACTGCACAGAGTACCAAGCTCTTAGTGACGTGAAAGCACACAAGTCAGAAGCAAAGGGAATGAAATTTGGAAACCTGACTTAGACCAAGATCACAATAATGTTCTGTCTTCCTAAGAATGAGCACATGTAACAACATTTTTAAAAGCACAGTTTATAAATACTACATTGTCAGAGCAAATGGGTAAGTCTTAAATGGGGAGAAAGACATCTGCTTTCTCTTTTGGCCTTTACTTTTGAAAAGAAAATTATTTTTTGCAGAGCTTATAATTAAGATCAAATATCCAATTATTATTTTCTCTTAATTCATCTTTCACTGCTACAAATAGTAACAGGATCTAAATCAAAACTGAGTGAGTCATGGTGGGACACTGAGCCAACACGGAGCGCCTGAACTCCTCAGTTCCTTCGTATTGAGAGCATTTATTAATCCTCTTCTGTGTACCCACTATGAAAAGATGACCATGATGTTTGCCCCGAGGAGCCCCTGCTTTATAAAGAAGCATGTAAGCCAAAGGTGGGCATGTGATATGTGCACACACACACAGCCAGGCCAGGGATGGGGAGAGAGAGAGGTGAGTAGAGGTGACTGTCCTTTCTTTACCCCATCAGGGGGCAAACACCTATCAACACTCTCCCTGCCTTCCAGACCAAGCTAAGAAAATGTCACTCCAATTCAAATGACTCTAAACTTTGATCGTGTGGTTTAACTAACACGGGCCGTTATAGATGTAAATGGATCACAGGAACGCCCAGGAGCCCCCACACATCCCCACTGACGGGGGGGACCCAGCCTCACCTGAGTCCGTTCAGCCGCTCCTGTTCCCGCCACCACACTTGTTTGTGCTGCTTGATCAGCATTTGTTCTTTCGCTGCCTTGGAAGTCTCCACGGCTTTTCTGATCTGCATTTAGAGAGGGAACAAAAGAGCAGCAATGTTTGAACGTTTAAACAAAATAATTTTCCCAGATCCGGGGGAAGAGTTGGGGGGAGGAGTAAAGTGGTGAATACGCTCCAAATACACACATGAACTTCTCGAAGAATTACTAAAGACAGTATGTTTTAGAAATGTATTGCCACAAAGAAAGATTTCCTGGTTTTTGCAATCATCACTCGTACAACCTCTAACACACAATCCACCTAAAATAAGTACTGGATTAAATATTAGGGAGAAGAGAGCTGTGCACCGTGGGGCACGCCAATAATCCCAGCACTCGGGCCATGAGGCAGGAGAATCATGAATTTAAGGCTAGCCTTAGCTAAACAGAGTTTGAGGCTGTCTCAAAAAACAAAATAGCAATAAAAAGAAACATAACATGGCTTGGGATACGTACAATTTGAGAACCTTTTTTAAGGTATGTAAAAAAAAAGTGAAGTTGTTGTGGTTTTTAGTATATTTTTATTGTTTTGTTGTTGTTGTTTATTTTTTTTGCTTATTTTTTAAAAAATATTTACTTACTGTTACTTTATGTGAATGGGTGTTTTGCCTGCATTTATGTCTATGTACTACATGTATGCACAGAGGCCAGAAGAGGGTGTCAGATCCCCTAGACTGGAGCTACTGATTGATGGTTGTTAGTCACCATGTGGATCCTGGAAACCAAACCCAGGTCCCCTG
Source organism: Peromyscus eremicus (assembly GCF_949786415.1). Classification (NCBI taxonomy): domain Eukaryota; kingdom Metazoa; phylum Chordata; class Mammalia; order Rodentia; family Cricetidae; genus Peromyscus; species Peromyscus eremicus. Next base: position 37,576,632 of record NC_081419.1, read on the forward strand.
GAATAGCAATGAGTGTCTTGACTGCTGAACCTGCTCTGCTGTGGGATGTTCTGTATGGCAAATGTGTTGCTCTGATTGGTCAATAAAACACTGATTGGCCAGTAGTGAGGCAGGAGGAAGTGTAGGCGGGACAAGGAGGAGAATAAAGCTGGGAAGTGGAAGGCTGAGTCAGAGACACTGCCAGCCACGATGACAAACAGCATGTGAAGATGCCGGTAAGCCACGAGCCACGTGGCAAGGTATAGATTTATAGAAATGGATTAATTTAAGCTATAAGAAAATTTAGCAAGAAGTCTGCCACGGCCATACAGTTTGTAAGCAATATAAGTCTCTGTGCTTACTTGGTCAGGTCTGAGCGGCTGTAGGACTGGCAGGTGAGAGAGATTTGTCCTGACTGTGGGCCAGGCAGGAAAACTTTAGCTACACTGCTCCCCAGCAGTGCCAGGCTGTTTTATTATTATTATTATTATTATTATTATTATTATTATTATTACCCCACTTCCTTCCCAAGGAAGACTTCAGGAGTTTCCATACATTTGTCCCCATTTTGGACACACATTCCCTACAAGGTATTTGGGTAGCATTATTCCCATTTTAAACATGAGGATGCCCAAAGGCCAGAGGATTTGGTCAAAACCGTAACGTTTGTAAATCTCACAGGCGTAGGCCCTTGGTGTTGGATTGGCTTTCATGTGAACCCTCACTGTAAGATGGGAAAGGTTCATTAAATCCACTGTTAGGGGACCTGGCTTTAGTCCCAGCTTCAGTACTCAAGAATAGGACCTGGAGTATGCAACTGCAATCATTCAACTTCACAGCTTTATAAATAAACTTTTCAGACTTAGGCAAATAGTTATTATAAAGTACTTAACAGAGAAATACTGAAAAACTATGGAAGACAGAAACTTAATTTTTCAGCTAAATGTAGTGTGCCGGGAGTTCCATGGCCTTTTAACATGCCACATACAAATGCTTTGGGGACTTCGCAGCCAACTTCTGTCAGGCTTGGGTCTGTCGCCATCTCCCTGGTCTCTGCCCAGGCATAAAGCAGCCTCTTTCTCAAATGCCCCTTTCAGCTGGCTTCTAGATGGGTTCAGACAAAAGAAGATGCCAGCTATGGAAGTTTGGAGGGAGGGAGACAAGACATGGCCAACACATCACGCCCCTCCTAAAGCATTACCCACCCCTCTCTTTTCAGAAGGTTCTCGGGCTCTATAGTGCACTCAATTTTCCCTGGACATGGTTCCAAACAGCTCTGAGGTTTCCTGCCGTGGGATGCGGTACCACCCTGCTTCTTTGTTCCAGCCCTCTGACCTGAGGGTGGCAGTGACTTCAGCGGTTGTTCACCTCTATGGGGCCTCCCAGTCCTCTGCCTCTACCATCTACATAGCCCTCATCCAACACTGAATGCTGCTTGACTCCAGCCCCCAAGCAGTGTCTGATTCTTGGTTAGACTCTGCTTAAAGCCATGTGTACTCTGGACTTTGTATTTCATGTTAACACTTTTAGATATGTATGAATGTACAAATCAAAGCTAGAGAGATGGCTCCATAGTTGAGAGCACTGGCTGCTCTTGCAGAGGACTTAGGTTCGATTCCCAGCACCTACATGGTGCCGCACAACCTCCTGTAACTCCAGCTCCAGGGGATCTGACAACCTCTTCTGGCCTCTGCGGGCACTGTACTCACATGCACAAACCCACAAGGACACACATATACACACAATTACAAAATAAATCAAATAAACCTTTAAAACGGAAAGTACAAATCAGAAACTTGACAAAATATACATATTTCATAACTTCTCTACTAAACTACTTCAGTACTTTAATAGCTGTAAAATATCAATAATGAAGATATAAAAACTGAAGAAGACAAGTTCCAAAAAGGGATCTTCATAATGCACGCTATTTTCAGCTGCTGTTCACTGATTACTTTAACCTTGAGTTTCTCTTTGTGCTGTTCTGGTTTCTGATTCAAAATTAGGGACACGAGCAAACAAATTAATCCAAAGAATGACTTTAAAAAGATGAAGTCAAACCTTTTCCACAGAAGGTTTTGAGAACGTTATAACTATGAAGTTTAAGGAAAATTGGGTAGGAGACAATGGTAAAAACATACAGTTTCTACCTATTGAAAAACTGAAAGAATGGGTATTTCTACGTTCTGACATGGTAGCACTTGAGTTAAGAATGTCGAAAACTTACTTCAAATTTGTAGCAACTACAGTCTCTAAAGTTTCTTGCAACAGACACAGTTTTAAAATTAGATTCCTTTGACATATTTGCTCCATGTTGTACAAAAAATTAAAACACATTGGTGGAGGATGTGAACATATCTTTTATAGCTTAAGGGGAAAAAAAATCAATGTTGTTGCCTTTGGGCCCCGGGAAAGACCAATTAAATAGACTATAAAAGCCAAAAATCATGCTGCTATTTTTGACTAGACACTTTCAATACTTTGTACAACATCTTAATTTTTGTTTTTTGTTTTGTTCTTTTGGAAATTCAGCCATTGACTCCACTTTTATCCTCAGGCCACAAATGAAGAAAAACAAAGCCTATAAAAGAGCTCAAAGATTTAAAGTTATATCTTCATCAGCAGAAATTGCCAGGTGATTTTCATTCAGTTTCCTGGGCAAGAAGCCGTGGAAAAAATCATTTTAAGGTGAGTGATAACTAAGGCAGAATGCTGATGATTTAAAAAATACTTTGAGGGAAAAAATATCAAAAATAATGAATTCATTAAAAGATCAGAAAACAAAAGTCTACGGCATATGACTTATTATGATTATCTAAGATATGAAACCCCAACTAATCCTTTTGAAATACTACAAAAGACCTTTAGGTCAGAGAGTTCAAGTTCAGAAATAAACATCTGCAAGCAGAGTACAGCTGAAGCTACAGTGCACGTGCTTGTACATTTGACAAAATGCACTGGGATGTGCCTTGAGCTCTAGCAATAAAGAACTGTCAACATAACACAAAGGAAAAAACTACCCTAAGATGCAATTCCTCATCTGTCAGGCTGGCAGTGACTCAGATATTTAACAAAGCAGTCCACGAGGCTCTTGTGAAACACGCTCCCTCTTAAATTCTGATGAGAATAGAAAATGATACAAGCCCCACAGAAGAGAATATGGCTATCCATAAGATGTTTTCATTGATTAACTATGACCTAGCAACATCATTTATAGAAATATATCTGAAAACCATCTTGGCAGAAGTGTACAAAATTATTCACTGCAGCACTGTTTACAATAGACAAAGTCTGGGGAACAAAGAGTCCCATCAGTAAGTGTTCCTTCCAAAGCAAATTGAACTTGAATCTGATCAGTTCTCTAGATACAACTACCAATGTACAGGAAATACAAAAAGAAAAACATGTTTAATGACACAATATGATCCAGTTGGCATAATTCAAACTGTGAGGAACCATAAGACCAATAATGTGGCTTCTTCAATACATACACATTATAAAACTACAAGAGCATGGAGGGAACAAAATGAAGCAAATTTACAAAAATGAATTGCAATGTCTGGATTGTGTTCAGATGCCTACTTGAGTAAATTTTGAAAGAATCTTCTGAGGCAATCAAGGAAATTTAATAATACTAACTAGATAAAACAAATTATTGAGAAGTTAACATTTCATACATAGTGGTAGTATGATAGGGCTTTTAAGTTCTAATGTTTTAGAGTAACATACTAAATGTTTATACATGTAATATTATGATGTCACTGATTTGCTTCAGGATAGTTTAGCATGGGGGAGGGTGTGGTAGGATTATAAACAAAACCATGGCCAAAGCTGATCCTGTTTGAAGCTGGATGATGTCACATAGTGACTCAGCATACCATTCAAACTAACTGTATTCATGTGTGTAATTTTCAATAAGGTTAGAAAGACTTAATGGAAGGATATTGGAATTGAGCAAAAAGATATATCCATCCTAAGCAAAGAAAGTCAAAATAATTATGAGGATTGCTTTTAAACTTAATAAATCACAAGTGGAGACACAGTGTAATGCACAAACTGGCCTCAGTTTCCAGCCCAGCTCCACTATGCAGCTTCAGAGTAGAGATCAGTCTTTGGAAAGCTTGATGCTTACCTCAGAGTCTCACCTGGCATCAGAAACTGGTCATGCTCAATGACACAGGGGTTATATAGAACAGCATCCCATCTACCATACACCCCTATGCCAGTAACAACATCCTGCAGCTGAGCAGTCCAGATCTAGCTTGAAGTGCCATTTTTCCTTATGGGTCTACATGTCAACATCCTATCATTCTGTGTTTATTTAATATCGTCTCAGTAAAGTGCTGTGATCATTAACAATGGCTGTTAAGACTGTTAATCTCACCTGTAAAAACTGAACACATACAGTAGTAAAATGAACAGGAAAATAGACATGATTAATACAAATATTCTGAGTGAATTGTTATCTATATGACATTAGAGAGAATTACTCTTTGAACCTGTACATATTTTATAAAAATGTAAGTAATAATATAAGCAAGACTAACAGAGATAACATTGGTAATTCTAGTTAGTATAGGCTGTTTGGCATCTATAATGTTAAAATAAAAGAGCTTTATTTAATTCCCAGCTATTTAATTCTATTTAAGCCCTGAGTCTTTTAAGGAAGTGCTATTTAGAAATTATTCACATCTTTAAAAGTAAATTAAAGCAAAATGTCAATGTAAAGTCTCTAAATTGAATGAGAATAAAAAAGTTCCAAAATTCATGTACAATACATTCCTAACACATCTTCCTTAATCCAGATATAATAGAAATGTAAATTATATGAAGAAAAATCAAAGTGTTAGAAAATTACATAATAGTTCTCAAAACACGTTCATTCTCACTAACCAAAATGCAAAACAACAAACAAGACATTATTGCTTTAAAGGGACGCTTCCTTGTATTATGAGTCTGTGGGGATTACAAAATGGAATCAAAAACTTAACAGAATGATCACTACAGAGCAAGCCATTTCCAGTAATTCAAGAAATCTAAAAAAGGACAAATCTTGGGTACCATTATTTCTACAAAAAAAAAAAATGTAACCAAAAAACTTCTTTGGGGATTACATCCTACTATGAACAAAAAGGTCAGTGATGCTACTTAATATGGCAGCTGAGAGGCGTATCCAGGGGCCTGACATGACATCTAGCAGCTGACACAGAAGAAAGATTTCTCATCTTGTACTTAATGTTAAAAATATAAAGCTTTGAATAATTAAAGTCTTGAGTGTCTGTGGCCTCTGAGAGGGAACAACCACTAAAGAGAAATTAGCCTTGGCCAAATACTGAAGTTAACCATCAGCTACCTAACCAACATTCAAATATATTTTGTGATTCATCTCAAATGGATGAGTGGGTGGATGGATGGATGGATGGATGGATGGATGGATGGATGGATGGATAAAAGTAGGAATAAATATTCTTTTATTTATAAATAAATAAATATTCTCATATTGACAAAGATGTGGAGAATATGTTGTAGTATTTTTACTTCAGAAAGAAACTTGGTGGATATGAACACAGTAAAAATATTCATTAATTTTAGCATATAGGAATTCATCCTCTGTGGTAGAGGGTTCTAACACATGAACAAGCCTCTGTAGGAAGGTTTCATGGTAGCAGGATTTCCAACATCACAGAATTAAAGACACAGTTCACACAGCTTGACTATTCTCAATTCGTTCATGCTTGCCACCTGTTTTATTGTTGTTTTATTTTTGATTTTGAGACAGAATTTCACTATGTGAGCCAGGCTGCCTCAAACCCATAATCTTCCTGCCTCAGCTTCCTGGGTCCTGAGACTGCTTAGTTTTTAAAATCCTCCCCCCACCGTGTGTGTGTGTGTGTGTGTGTGTGTGTGTGTGTGTGTGTGTGTGTAAAATATATGCATGCCCCCATGCACATGTGCAATCGCAGGCATGCAGGCAGGGTAGAGGACATGGGATAGCCACAGTGTCCGCCCTTGCCTTCTACCTTTTTGGAGACAGCATCTTTTGTCGGGTGTTGCCTTTGCAGGCTAGCTGGCCTGTGATCGGCTACGAATTCTCTTTTCTTTGCTTCCCATCTCACAGTAAGAGGGCTGAGATCACAGGTGCAGGAGGCATGTCTGACTTTTAGGTGGCTTCTGAGGGTTAGGACTAGGTTCTCATGTGTGTATGACAAACACTTTACATACTGGTGTCTCCCCAGATGTGCTTAGTTAATGTTTAATTGACCTTGAGAGCTCAAGTCCAGTGATGTTTCCTAAAAAAAAAACTTTCCTAACCATTCCTTTAGGATCAGATCTGGTTACTATACAATGGGAAGTATGTTTTATTGCAGCTTGTATTTAATATAATTTTATTCCCAGGCTTATTTGACAGACCACATCTTTATCCCAGCAAACAGTGCCTTCCACGAGGGCAAAGAAGTACAATATGCTAGTCACACGGGTCTGCAAGCTAAACGTTATGATCTGCAGTGATTCAATAATATAGGAAATAATACAAAGATAACATGGTCAAATGTTAGGAGGAAATAAATAAATATGGGATTTCACAGTCATTCTTACAGTGGAAGATAATAAAATACATATTAAATGTGTATGTATGTACATATGTATGTGTGTGTATACACACGTACGTATGTAGCTGCACATTTTAACTCTGTGAAGTCTCGGAACACAAGCCACAGACAGTTCTTCCAGGAAGATAGTCCTGGGGCCTTTCTGTGAAATGACATGAAATGTCTTCTTACTATGACAATAGTTCACAGTGGACCTGAGCCAGGAAAACCAGGCCCCACTTGTTAAGTAATTGTCTCAGTTTGTGGTGACATAGTGGATGGAGATCTGTAATTTCTCTAGATGAAGGTGTCACATGCGCTTCGCATTTGGAAGAACTGCCTTTTTAAAAGATTAATATTAATAATAAAAGCCACACAAAACCATCCAAATCCTAAAACTTTAAATATAAATGAAAACTTGTAAATTGATGCATTGCTTTACCAGGTTCTTCAATGCAACCAAGCAACAATAACGCAAAATGCTATTTTTAATGAATTCTATTCTTTGCAAAAGAGAAATATACTGCCTGAGTAATCCTCAGAGATTCAAACCTCTAAAATACTATGCATGACCATTTGCACATGGCCCCTTCGAATTTAGCCAAGGTTACCCCTTTCATAGTATTGGACACATATTTGAGGGAAAAAAATAAAGAAAATGCTAAAATAGAAAATATCCAAGGGCATTTTGTTTACATTTATTTTGTGTGTGGACATACATGCCACAACGTGCATGTGAAGTTAGAGGACCACTCTAAAGAGCTGGTTCTCCTTTCCCCATGTGGGTCCTGGGGATGAACTCTGACTGTCAGGTTGACAGCAAGGCCCTTTACCCACCGAGCCACCTCTCTGGTCCCCAAGGGCATATGTATACGGTGTTGGAGAAAGAGAACCCCATCAGGAAATAAACCATGGCTGTCGCTTGCCAGAATATTTTGCTTTTCTCACCAAGTTGGCAATTATTGAAAGCTAAGGAAATAACCATCTTTCCAAAAATAAAGCTGAGTCCAGACTTCATAATGTTACTAAGAATTTGTAATGTGTGTAAATTACATCACATCACTGTCAGGACATCCAATGGACATTAGCTGCTGCTCACTATCATTGGTAGTCGGGGGTTCTAACAAATATTTGGACTGTCGCTTGTTTTTCTATTTTCAATGTAAATACATCATCCCTCCTAACAATTCAATTTAACAAACTTAATTTAAAAAAAAAAAGCCTCTAACCTTCTGCTCTGCGGAAACAGACGCTAACTTCCTGGCTTTGGTTAAGGCACGTAACTGTTGGTAGTCTGCTGGTTTATACCTGAAGTTTCTCATCCCATCTTTCATATGGAGCGCCAGGTTATCTGCTTTTTGTAAAAACAGAAAAATGACAGAGAAATAGTGTCACATCATTCAAAATCAAAATTTATTTATGGGAAAAATATTGAGGTTAGATCGTCTCTCTATTTTTAAAAGCAAATAGAAGATGGTTACAGCAGTCGTGATGTACTTAATCCTCAGGGTCTAGAACCTCTTAGAACATGGCTGCTGTGGCCCTCATGTAGCACTGCTTCCGAAGGGGACAGAAAGAACAACTCTGGGTAAGCTGGATAGAATGTTGCCAGGGCTAGAAACTGAGGCTCCTCAATTTACTTGCATTTCAGACATTTTTTAAAAATATGTGCAGCATCAATGGTAAATATTTAAGCATCACATCTCTATTTATCAAACTACACATGTAGATACTGAAGCATCAATGAATTTCTAACTCAAAAAGTTAAACTTGAAAAATGTTTTTTTCTTAAATTAACACTAAATATGTAATAGCTCAAATAAGATTCTAACTACGTAAAATATTTGTGTACTCTCTACCCAACGACATACAATATACTAATTGACTAAATTAACCTTTTTGATAAATTCCAGGAGGAGGTCCACTAAGGAGGCCAAAGCATAAATCACAATAACCCAAATAATTCTAACAAAAGTGCCTGTTTGCATCAATAGGAATAACTGATATCTGCTCTGAGAGAATCCCAAATGTCCTCAGGAAATTATAGCAGAAAAAGGCAATGGTGTCCTGGCCACAGCTGTGACTAAAGCAGACCCCATGTAAGAGAACTGGCCAGTCACTCAGTGTAAGCAAACCCAATTTTCCTTATTAAAATTTTAGAAATCAGCATTCTCAGTTTGTATCATTTTAAAACTGCATAATATACTGTAAATCAAAAAGGACAGATGGAAGTGGGGGGGGGGCAGAATACCTGGGATGTCATTTCTCTGAATCATCATGAATGGCCAATCTCTTTTATTCATGTTTTCTGTAGCTGTCAAAGAACAAGAGACCATTTAAACATCACAGACTGATTTTCTAATATTTTTAAGAATGTGTTGACTTAATTCCTTTCAAAAGTGAAAGCCCGGAGTGGCTGTCAGAACTCTATATTCCGGAGTATTTTTCTATGCCACTCATCTGTGTGTGTGGGTGCACCCAGCGAGGGTGCACACATGGGCGTGCACGTGTACGTATGTGTGCAAGTGATGGCAAGAGGTCAACATCTGGTGTCATTTCTCAAGAGCCAACCTCCATGGTTTTCAAAACAGTCTCCCATGGGAGCCTGGCAACCCCTGATTAGCCTGCCTCTGCCTTCCCAGTACTGAGATCAACACACAACCCGATCAAGCTTTTCTAAAGAACTAGGGATCTAACTGGGTCCCCGTACTTGTGTGGAAGCGCTCTACCGACTAACCCTTTTTCCTGGGCCCTCCTCTGTGCCATTCTTATTCTTGGTCACCCCTACTCTTTTCCCCCAGTCCTCCTTCATGAAATTGCCCCAACTGATAAATACTTGGTAGTGAGGGAGGGGCGTGTGTCTTGAATTCCTGGAAAGAAACACATCCGTTGAAGAATGAACTCTTCACTTTTACTGTAATACAGTGTGGAGAACGTAGACGTGTACCAGCCAGGTCCCCAACCTTTTCCGGGAGTGACTTACCGCTGTGGCAACTCGGTCTGCAGGCAGCCTCTGCTGTCACCTCCCTCAGTGTTGGAACTGGCTGCAGAGAACAACAGCCTCATCTGAAGGCACACCCTTCTGGGGACAGACAGCCCCAGTCCACTGACTAACAACGCAGGTTATGAAGCAAGCTTGGCCCAACACAGGATGCTCTCTCATGTGGAAAAGGTACTTCACAGCTTCCTGTTGCCTTAGTTTTCACTTGTTCCATCCCGGCTCCTCCCCCTTCCTTTCATAGGTGTGGGTCCTAATAAACACCTGGCACCCCCAAATCTGCCTCAGAACCTGCTTCCTGAGAACCCATCTGCGCAGCACTGAAGTGAGCAGACATCTCTCTAGGAAAACTCACCTCCACAGCAGACAGGTTAATTAAATGGGGTTGAGTTACAGCACCTTTGGTTCATAAATTTTTGTTCCACATACAGTAAGGGAAGCTAAGTCACATCTACTGCTATTTACAGTAACCTAAATCTTAAAGGGAGGAGAAAATAGCAAAGGTCCATGACTTTTTGAAAACCCTGCCAACATATCACGTGTAAATTGCCCACCAGCTTTGTGACTAAGGTCATAAACTCCAGTGTGTAATTTCTCATGGCTCTTTGACCACAAACATTGTGTTTTAAGGCTTTAATAACACCGGCACTCAGCCCTAAGGCTGCTCTCTGCTCACACTCACATTTTATCCAATAAGCTTCTTCTGAAATCCACGTCCTATCTGCTCATTTCCACCGTCATTGTAAGTATCAAGCCACCTCCTGCTTGAATGACACAGCCACACCTCTCCATCTGAATTAGAGAATGCCTCTCACTTCTCTTCATCCTGTTCCTCTCTCTTCCGTGATAATGCCTGTCTGTCCTCACATTTGCATAAGTACTAATTTGATGTTCATCTCCCTCGACAGACATGCGTACTACATCGTATTCCCACTTACAGCTTCTAATGGTTACTCTTCACTGGCAACTTGGTTGAATTTAGAATGACCTAGGAGACACACATATCTATAAGAAAGTTTATCCAGAGAAGTTTAACTCGGGAGGGAACATGTGGGTGACACCATTCCATGGGCCGAAGTCCCACACTGAATAAGAAGGAAAGGGCAGAGTGTGAGTGCCAGCATTCACCTCTGTCTGCTTTCTGATTGTAGACACAAGATGACCAGACACCTGCTTCATGCTTCGACCACCATGCCTTCCCTCTGTGATGGATTATACCCCTCAAACTGTGAGCCAAAACAAACCCTTGAGCTGCTTTTGTGAGACAGTTTATCATAGCAACAAGGAAAGTCATAAATACATATCATCCTTGTTCATTTTTTTGTCAACTTGACACAAGCTGGAGTCATTTGGGAAGAGGAACCTCTGTTGAGAAATTGTGGTTAGTGACCGATGTGGGAGGGCCCAGCTCACTGTGGGTGGTGTCACCTCTGGGCAGGTGGTCCTAGGTGGTACAAGAAAGCTAGTTGAGCAAGCCATGGGGAGTGAACCAGTAAAGAGTGTTCCTCCATGGCATCAGTTCTTGTCTCCATGTTCCTGCCCTGAGTTCCCTAGATGATAGACTACAGTCCTGCAAGACAAACCAACCTCTTCCTCCCCAGTCTTTGGTCATGCTCTTGATCACAGCAATACAACTTAGCAAGGACATATGCCTCCAGCGCTTACACAAAATACACTAGTGTTCAACAATTTCTATGTGAGGACATGAATAAAAAGTTCTGGATGTCTTCTAGTCACTCAGCAGAACGATGATAATTTCTAAGCACACAGTAGCTCCCCTTTCCCAATCATTACCTTCGATTTCCTTTAATGTGCTGAAACAGTAGCTTACAGGCAGAAATGACAGAGATGTCCTTTAGGCCCTTTGGGTAAGTTCAGTGACAGAAGCAACAAGGAGCAAGACCAGAGAAAATGGAGGAAGAGTGAAGAGAATCCCATGCCAAAAGACAATTACTTCTTCTCATTGTCTAACACATGTACCGGATGTGCACATAAGCAAGTCTCCTCAACAAACCTACGTGAGGCTCTCAGCTCGGGCTTCCCATGTCTCATCTATTGCTCTCGCTGCATCTTCCAACTAACTGCATGTCTTAAGTCTCTATCTGGGAGACCCCACTAGTCCTCTGGTTCATAGATTAGTTTTCTCTCAGTGGACAGCTTGGCCCCTTTAGGTTCGGAATTCATTTTTCTTGGCTTTGAGATTCAAAGCTTCAGGACCTTAAACAAAAGGCATCTTTCCATTTGCTTTTCAGCCACCTTGGTTTACGAGGGCCTGGTTTTGTATAATCTGGTCTTCCGGTTTGCCAATGAAAAACATGCAAACTACACAGTGTTCCTTGCCACCTATACATAGTTTTCTTAATTTTTACATTAATTTATTTACTTGCTTGTGTGCATGGATACATGGATGTGTGTGTGTGTGTGTGTGTGTGTGTGTGTGTGTGTGTGTATTAGTGAGCATGTGTGTACCATGATACACATACAGAAATCAGAGGATAACTTGTTTTTCTCCTTCCACCACGTAAGTTCCAAGGATCAAACTTAGGTCATCAGGCTGAACAACAAGTGTCCATACCTGTTGAGCCATCCTACCAGCCCCAAATTTTAAGTATGAGTATAAAAATCTCACCCTAGGATGACCTCTAGAAATCAATGTTGTAAGAAAAAAGCCAATTTGTTTTCAGGAACTTGAAATCTAGCGTGGCCCAACCATACAGAATTCATACATACTTGAATCTTTTGACATAATTACTACTTGCTCTTCAATACAATTGTACACTTCTAAAGGATGATTAAATTTTAGCATTACAAAAAAAATGGATTCACTTGTAGTATTTTTTTATTTTATTTTATAATTTAATTTAATTTTACATATCAGCCATGGATTCCCCTGTCCTCCCTCCTCCCACCCACCCTCCCCACCCTCCCCCCAGCTCTTCCCCCATTCCCATCTCCTCCAGGGCAAGGACTCCCCTGGGGATTCAGCTCAGCCTGGTAGATTCAGTCGAGGCAGGTCCAGTCCCCTCCTCCCTTCACCCAGGCTGAGCAAAGTGTCCCTGCATAGGCCCCAGGTTCCAAACATCCAGCTCATGCACTAAGGAAAGGTCCCAGTCCCACTGCCTGTGGGCCTCCCAAACAGTTCAAGCTAATCAACTATCTCACTTATCCAGAGGGCCTGATCCAGTTGGGGGCTCCTCAGCTATCCAAGTTGATCAAAGACCTCAACATAAATCCAGTTACTCTGAACCTGATAGAAGAGAAAGTAGGAAGTAGTCTTGAACGCATTGGCACAGGAGATCACTTCCTAAATATAACACCAGTAGCACAGACATGAGAAAAACAATCAATCAATGGGATTTCTTGAAACTGAGAAGCTTTTGTAGAGCAAAGGATACAGTCAACAAGGCAAAGCAACAGCCTACAGAATGGGAAAAGCTCTTCACCAGCCCCACATCTGACAGAGGGCTGATATCCACTTATAGTATTTCTTATGTCAAAGAATGGAGTAGACTTTCAGATTTAGAATTTGGAAATTTTATAAACAATTGACTGGGTCCAGCTTCTCCTTTTAGCATTTGGGGTGCCTAAGATTCAGGAGAACAGAAAAGATCCGACAGCCATTGACTAGCAGAGCTACTTTGCATAATAAAACTTTCTAGAAATAAGGCTTAATTCATTATCACTATGGTGAGCAAACCCAACCTGAGATGAAATTGTTCGGTGGCAAGCGTAAACTAAGTGTGTTTGCCCTGTTCACTGTGGACAGTCACACACTGTGCAAAGCTTGCGGTATAGTTCATTGTAAGGGACCGCCCTAGCTCCATCAGGGTTTTCAATACTACGGAGACTATTTGCTATAACACAGTTCTTAAAACCTCAGAACAAAACACACGGTTCCCATGCACTCCAGATAAAGGATTGTCAAGTGACTCTCAAAGCAACACTTTCAGATTCCCAAACAAGTGCATGGCACCCAGGCCATTTAATACCCAAAGCCACTGCTTCGGCCTGTGGTTAAATGCTTTAGGGTGAGTAACTGTTGCTTGAGCAGGACCTCCCATGCTAAATCATTTAGGAGTGCTTGGTTTTAGACAGTCCTCCACGCTTACATTATGTGACAGCTAAGAACGTGCTTGAATGATGCTAAGCTGTTAAGCTTTCTAGACAGATTTGATTACTGAAAACATTTAAAATTAATGCATATAGGAAAAATTTCTTAGAATATAAGATGAATACTTTTATACACAATGTATAATGTAATGATACTATTACATTACTATAATGTAATGATAGTTTTTCAGTGGCAAGAGATTTGAAAAACATTTTAATATAAAGTCCCATTTTACAGATCTGGTAGAGAATCTGAACTTTTGTTAAAAGAGACAAATTAACTCAGCACCTTCAGATGCTCACCTCCCACACCCTCCCACACCCTCTCCCTCACCACCTATGGCAGGTGGGAGAACTGGTCCTGAGGTGATAGAGTGGGAGAGCTGTCCCTGCCCCTCACCAGCTGCAGTGCTTGGGAGAAAGGTCCCTGCACCTTGAGTGAGCAACACAGGAGAGCTGGCCCTGGTGGTGTAGGTGTGGGAAAGTCAATCCTGAGGGCATGAAAGCAGGAGAACTGGCCCCGCCCCTTGTTCCTTACTAGCAGGGGCAATGCTGGAGAGCTCACCCTGGTAGTAAAAATGGGGGAGAGCTGGCAGGCTGACCAACCCTGCAACTACGCAGGTCTAGAACCAGGGTTATGAGTTGGCCCACCCCAACATCCACCCCATCTATGTTCTGCTGGAGCACACGAAGGGCCTGGTCTTGCCAACCCAAATTTCAGCATCTCCACAACACAAGGCAACAACAGGATGTCCAAGAGGAGTCCCATTGAGGGCCCAGCACTGATAGCGTAGCAGAAACCAGAGGTCTCAAACCAGACCAACAACTCTTTGCAGTGAACACTTGCACATAAAGATATATGGACAAAAGACGTTACTGTGTGACTCACTGTATCACACTACAGCTTCCATGATGGAATTTTTCCTTTTTTTTTTTTCTCTTAAATTTTATTTTATTTTATTTGGGGCAGGGGGAAGGAGGAGGATACAAGGGCAGAGGATGGATACAAAGGGATGGGAAATGAATAGGATCGAGATGCATGATGTGAAAGACACAAAGAATAAATAAAAAGTAAGTTTTAAAAAGAGACAAATTAACAAATGCATATGGGCTTAACTAAATCTCTACAGAGTAGGTGAAAAGTCGGGACCTCCCTAAAAATGAGAAAAATAAGTAGCAGAGTTATAATTTATAAAATGAAGTAGGTTATTTTTTCACAATATTAAAAGTTATTTTGACCTGTTTTCTAGAGGAAAAACTTTTACTATACTGAAGAAGAAAAAGTTATATTTAGATATAAAAACTGGAAAATCTCTAGCTGTATTAAAAGTTGATAACAATCTTTGGGTGTTTGGTAAAATCCTTGTTATCTTAGGAAACTCATCCTCATAGGTAACTGATTAATCTACATATCCATACTATTATTGTATGGATATCAAAGTACAATAGCTTTGATACGGTATCAAATTATAATCTCTTCCATGTGACAGCTCTCAAAATGTTTTAAATGTTAGTTTAAATATTATGGCTAGAATCTAGCTTGAGTAGTAATTTTTTTCTAATATCCAAAATTCCCTTTTAAATTCTAAGCAGAATGCTGCATGTTCATTGCATTATGGAACACTGTGCATTCTAGTTTGCATGTGATAAAGTTTCTGCCCTGGAAAAACGAATGGAGCCAAAATGAGAAGTGATTAGAACTAATCATGGTCATACTGCTCCACTACATAACAAACACCTCACGGGTAAATTCAAGAACAATGGGAAAGACCTCACTCTAAGGAAAAACCAAAACAAGGCAACCAAGAACAAACTGCTTAAGGAATTTATGAGATTTGTCCTCTAAAAAACTGCAACATGCATTGTAGGAGATAACAGGAAACTTGAGCATAAAGACACTACAAGCCACATATTTAAGAGCGGTGATCTCTGGACTGTAGGGTTACAGTTAATTTTGATTTTGTTATTGCTTAAGCACAATTTCTAAACTTTTATCACAAAAAGAAGTATCTTTCCATCTGTCTCTGTCTCTATCTCTGTGTCTCTGTTTCTCTCTCTCTCTCTCTCTCTCTCTCTCTCTCTCTCTCTCTCTCTCTCTCTCTCACACACACACACACACACACACACACACACACACACACGAAAAATCTAAACTGCTTGTCGGTGGAATATTCTGTCCCACCAGCCAGCTCCCAAATAACAACACAGAGATGTATTAATTATAAATGCTTGGCCAATAACTTATGTTTGTTACTAATTAGCTCTTACAACTCATATTAACCCATATTTTTTATCTATGTATTACCACATGGCTTGGTACATTTTTTTTCAACATGGCATATTCATCTTTCTTTTCCCTACATCTCCTGGTGACTCCACCATTCTTTCATCCCCTAGCTCTCTCCCTGTCTGCATGTCCTACTGAACCTTTTCCTGCATATCTTAAACACCATTTAGCTCTTTATTAAACCAATGAGAGCAACACATCTTCACAGTACACAAAAAGATTATTTCACAACATTTCCCCCTTTATGTCTAGTTAAAAAGGAGAGTTTTAACTTTAACATAGTAAAACTATATACAACAAAAACAGTTCAAGTAAAAATTACAGTTACAGTATCTAGTCCATCTGTATTTAGCAAATTTAGAGAAAAAACTCTATTATCTATTTTATATTTTTGAATCTAATGTTTTGTACTAATTTACTTTCTATCCTTAATTTGTATTGCAAACCCAAAACTATTTTATTTTTAGACTTCAAACATTTTCTTAGATAAACAATTTAAGCTTTTATGTTTCTCAACTTTACACTTTACACCTCTTTTGTGAGTTTCTTTTCTGAATTTAGTAACAAGAAAAACATAATTATAACTATCTAGTCTTCAATCTGCATCAGAGACCAGAGAAGGATAAAATATTTCTTGAGTTAAACAGGAAGTGCAGAGCAAACAACTTCCAAAACTATAGAAATGGTAGAAAGAGCTGGCTGCCTGGACAGTCATCCAACATTCTTCTGTGGCATTGGGGCATCCATTTTTCAGCCTACAGGCCTAGAATATCTGATAGACTTTTCTGTGAAGAATAATTTTGAAGGACTGTCCTGCCTTGTCTTGGCAAAGTTCAGCAGTTTCTTTTTTGTGTGTCTTGCTTGTCCAATTTGGATCGCATACTGTCAGCAGTTGAGGCAAGGGCAGATTCTTGCCCAGTGGCTAAATTTTGCCACAAAGAAAGCAAAACTCTATATAGAAGTTCTTCGGTGTCCATCATCTCATCTGAAATAGATTTGTGCTGCCAGAGGTAGATGTGTCTCATTGTCATGAAAAACTTTATGTTATTAAAACATCTTAAATGCCATATTCTGTAGATCTCTGAAGTATTTGAAGACCACCTGTCTATCTAAAATATATCTCTGTTTGACCTTGAAAACATACCTAACATAGTTATAAGTTTGATTGTAGTAGGTGGATACCTACTAACCTGCATTTCTTTACTATCCTTAATAGTTTGTAATAAACCTTTCAAGGACTAGAAATTTATATTGCATTGTTAAATTAGCTGCATAGGTACAATACGTCAAACAAGAGTAGAAACATATGCACAGTATGTTCTAAAAAAACCTTAAATTTATATCAATGTATAAAAATACCCTAAACAAGAGTATATATACAATATAATAAAAATAACTTTGAATTTGTATCAATATACAAAATATCTCAAACACGAGTAGAAACATATATACAGTATAACAAAAATAACCTTAAATTTGTATTAATATACAAAAATCCATGCCAATGTAAAATATTTAAGACTAGTAGTTGCTTTTATAGTTTAAAAGTAGATCCAATAATCTACTCTTGAGGGCTGGAGAGATGACTCAGGGGTTAGGAGCACTGGCTGCTCTTCCAGAGGTCCTGAGGCCAATTCCCAGCACCCATATGTTGGCTCACACCATCTATAATGGGTTCTGATGCCCTCTTCTGGCATAAAGTCATACATTCATATAGAGTATGCATACATAAAACAAATAATCTTTAAACAAATAAAAAAATCTACTCTTTTATTCTATCATTTCTATATCCCACCCCCATTTTCTTTTCAGAATGAGATCCCTGAATCTAATCTCCTTTGTTCAGCTTTTTTATTCCTGACCACTATCAATAAGAACTTGTAACACACACCCCTCCAAATGATGACAACCCACCATAATCCATCTCTTGGGAATGTGTGTATTTTTCATCTTAGCCATTCTGACAGGCATAAGATGATACCTCAGAGTCATTTGGTTTGCATTTCCATGATGGCTAAGGATGTTGAACATTTCCTTAAATGTCTTTCGGCCATTTGAGATTCTTCTGTTGAGAATTCTCTGTTTAGCTCTGTAGCCCATTCTTTAATTGGATTATTTGATATTTTTCTGTCTAGTTTCTTGAGTTCTTTATACATTTTAGAGATCACTCCACTATCTGACATGGGGTTGGTAAAGATCTTTTCCCATTCTGGAGGCTGCCATTTTGTCTTATGGACAGTGTCCTTCACTTTACAGAAGCTTCTCAGTTTCAAGAGGTCCTATTTATTAATTGTTGCTTTCAATGTCTGTGCTACTGGTGTTATATTTAGGAAGTGGTCTCCCGTGCCAATGTGTTCAAGGCTATTTCCCACTTTCTCTTCTATGAGAGTCAGTGTAACTGGATTTATGTTGAGGTCTTTGATCAATTTGGACTTGAGTTTTGTGCATGGAGAGAGATATGGATCTATTTGCTTTCTTCTACATGTAGCTATCCAGTTATGCCAGCACCATTTGTTGAGGATGCTTTCTTTTTTCATTGTATAATTTTGATTTCTTTGTCAAAAAATCAGGTTTCGTAGGTATGTGGATTAATGTCAGGGTCATCAATTCAATTCCATTGATCAATATGTCTGTTTTTATGCCAATACCAAGCTGTTTTTGTTATTATAGCTCTATAGTAGAGCTTGAAGTCAGGAATGGTGATGCCTCTGGAAGTTCCTTTATCATATAAAATTGTTTTGGCTATCCTGGGTTCTTTTTGTTTTTCCATATGAAGTCGAGTATTGTTCTTTCAAGGTCTGTGAAGAATTGAGTTGGGATTTTGATGGGGATTGCATTGAATCTGTAGATTGCTTTTGGTAAAATTGCCATTTTTACTATTTTGATCCTACCTATCCACAAATATGAGAGATCTTTCCATTTTCTGATATCTTCTTCAATTTCTTTCTTCAAAGATTTAAAGTTCTTGTCATACAGGTCTTTCACTTGTTTGGTTAGAGTTATCCCAGGATATTTTATGTTATTTGTTGCTATTGTAAAGGGTGATATTTCTCTAATTTCTCAGCTCATTTATCATTTCTATATAGGAGGGCTACTGATTTTTTTTTTTAGTTAATCTTGTATCCTGCCACATTGCTGAAGGTGTTTATCAGCTGTAGGAGTTCTCTGGAATTTTTGGGGTCTTTTATGTATACTATCATATCATCTGCAAACAGCAAAAGTTTGACTTCTTCCTTTCCAATTTGCATCCCCTTGATCTCCTTTTGTTGTCTTATTGCTCTAGCTAGAACTTCAAGTACTAAATTGAATAGGTATGGAAAGAATGGACAGCCCTGTCTTGTTCCTGATTTTAATGGAATTGCTTTGAGTTTCTCTCCATTTAATTTGATGTTGACTGTTGGCTTGTTGTATGTTGCCTTTATTATGTTTAGGTATGTTCCTTGTATTCCTGATCTCTCCAGGACCTTTATCGTGAAAGGGTGTTGGATTTTGTCAAAGGCTTTTTTCAGCATCTAATGAGATGATGGTGTAGTTTTTTTCATTTAGTTTGTTTAGATGGTGGATTGATTACATTGACAGATTTTCATATATTGAACTATCCCTGTATCCCTGTGATGAAGCCTACCTGATCATAATGGATTTGTGTGTATGTGTTCTTGGATTCAGTTTGCTGGTATTTTATTGAGAATTTTTGCATCAATGTTCATGAGGGAGATTGGTCTGTAATTCTCTTTCCTAGTTTCACCTTTATGTGGTTTGGGTATCAGAGTAACTGTAGCCTCATAAAAAGAGTTTGGCAATGTTCCTTCTGTTTCTACTGTTCGGAACAATTTCAGGAGTATTAGTATTAGCTCTTCCTTGAAATTAGGGTAGAATTCTGTGCTGAAACCATCTGACCCTGGGCTTTTTTTGGTTGGGAGACTTTTGATGACTGCTTCTACTTCCTAAGGGGTTATAGGTCTACTTAAATTGTTTATCTGATCTTGATTTATGTATGTAGTGTGTAGTACCTATTCAAAAAACTATCCATTTCTTTTGCATTTTCCAATTTTGTGGAGTACAGGCTTTCAAAGTATGACCTAATGATTATCTGGATTTCCTTAGTGTCTGTTATTATATCCCCCTTTCCATTTCTGATTTTGTTAATTTGGATATTCTCTCTCTGTTTTTGGTTAGTTTAGATATGGGTTGGTCTATCTTGTTGATTTTCTCAAAGAACCAACTCTTTGTTTCATTGATTCTTTGTATTGTTCTTTTTGTTTCTATTTTATTAGTTTCAGCCCTCAATTTGATAATTTTCTGTCTTCTACTCCTCCTGGGTGAGTTTGCTTCTTTTTGTTCTAGAGTTTTCAGGTATGCTGTTAAGTTGCCAGTGTGAGATTTCTCCAACTTCTTTATGTAGGCATTTAGTGCTTTGAACTTTCCTCTTAGCACTGCTTTCATAGTTTCCCATAAGTTTGGGTATGTTGTGCCTTCATTTTTGTTGAATTCTAGGAAGTCTTTAATTTCTTTCTTTATTTCTTTATTTCTTCCTTGACCCATTGATCATTCAGTTGAGCATTGTTCAGTTTCCATGAATTTGTAGGCTTTCTGCATTTTGTGTTGTTGTTGAATTCTACCTTTAAGACATGGTGGTCCAATAAGATACAGAGGGTTATTCCAATTTGTTTGTATCTATTGAGATTTGTTTTGTTACTGAGTATGTGGTCAACTTTGAAGAAGGTTCCATGGGATGCTGAGAAGAATGTATATTCTTTTGTGTTTGGGTGAAATGTTCTATAGATGTCTGTTAGGTCCATTTGAGTCATAGCATCTATCAGTTCTCTTATTTCTGTTAAGTTTCTATCTGGCAGATCTGTCCAGTGGTGAGAGTGGGGTGTTAAAGTCTCCTACTATCAGTGTGTGGGGTTTGAGCTTTAGTAATGTTTCTTTTACAAATGTAGGTGCCCTTGTATTTGGAGTATAACTGTTCAGAATTGAGACTTCCTCTTGGTGGATTTTTCCTGTGAGAAATATGAATTGCCTTTCTTCAACTCTTTTGATTGATTTTAGTTTGAAGTCTATTTTCTTAGATATTAGGATAGCTACACTAGCTTGTTTCTTGGGTCCTTTTGATTGGAAAGTTTTTCCCAACCCTTTACTCTGAGGTAATGTCTGTTTTTGAGGTTGAGGTGTGTTTCTTGTCTGCAGAAGAAGGATGGATCCTGTTTTTGTATCCATTCTGTTAGCCTGTCTTTTTATAGGCGACTCGAGTCTATTGATATTAAGGTATATTAATGACCTGTGTTTGTTAACCTTCTCTCCTTTCATACAACACGACCTGTGTTTGTTAATTCCTGTTATTTTTGGTGTGTGTGTGTGTGTGTGTGTGTGTGTGTGTGTGTGTGTGTGTTTCCCTTCTTTGGGATTTGTTGATGGAGGTTATCTGTTGCCTGTATTTTGATAGTTGCAGCTAGCTTCCTTGGGTGGGAGTTTTCATTCTAGTACTTTCTGTAGGGCTGGATTTGTGGATATGTAATGTTTAAATCTGGTTTTGTCATGAAATATCTTGTTTTCTCCATCTACAATGATTGAAAGCTTTGCTGGGTATAGTAGTCTGGGCTGGTATCTATGGTTTCTTATTATCCCCAGAACATCTGTCCAAGACCTCCTGGCTTTCATAGTTTCCATTGAGAAGCCAGGTGTAATTCTGATAGGTCTGCCTTTATATGTTTCTTGACCTTTTTCCTTTACTGTTCTTAATATTCTTTCTTTATTCTGTATGCTTAGGGTTTTGACTATTATGTGATGAGAGGACTTCTTTTTGTAGTCCAGTCTATTTGGTGTTCTGTATGCTTCTTGTATTTTCATAGGCTTGTCTATCTTTAGGTTGAGAAAGTTTTCCTCTACAATTTTGTTGAATATATTTTCTGTGCCTTTGAGCTGGATTTCTTCTCCTTCTTCTATCCCTATTATTCTTAGGTTTGGTCTTTTTATGGTGTCTCAGATTTCCTGCATGTTTTATGTTAAAAATTTTCTGGATTTATCATTTTCTTTGACCGATGAATCTATTTTCTCTATCACATCCTCAACGCCTGAGATTCTCTCTCCCATTTCTTGTGTTCTGTTGGTTATGCTTGCCTCTGTAGTTTCTGTTTGTTTACTCATATTTTCCTTTTCCTGAATTCCCTCAGTTTGTGTTTTCTTTATTGCCTCTATTTCAATTTTCAGGTCTTGAACTGTTTCCTTTACCTGTTTGATTGTTTTTCTTGGGTTTCTTGACTTCCTGTAAGAGATTTCTTGATTTCCTCCAATTTTTTGTTTGTCTTTTCCTCCATTTCTTTAAGTGAATTTTTCATTTCCTCTTTTAGGTCTTCTATCATCTGCATAAAGTTGTTTTTAAGGTCATTTTCTTCTGGGACATCTGCTTTAGGATGTTCAGGTCTTGCTGTTGTAGGATCACTAAGTTCTGGTGGTACTGTGCTGCTCTTTATGTTGTTTAATATGTTCTTACACTCCCATCTACCCATTTCTTCCTTTAATCTGAACAGGTGGGGCCCCAGGTCACTCTTCTTCCAATTGGTCCAGGTGGGGCCTCTGCCTCCTGTGGTTCTTCTTCATAATTTGTCCAGGCGGGGTCTTACAGCTCTGGTAGTCACTGTTCCCAATTCATGCAGGGTGGGCATATGGCTCCAGTGGTCACTGGTGTCTCAGGGGATGGTTGGCTTGGTGGGGTGGGGGAGGAAGAGGCAGCTGCCTGGTCCCTGGGGCTCCAATGGCTGAGGAGATGAGCCCGGAATGTTCCCCTGGGGTCTAGGGGTTAGTGACCTGGTCTGTCCAGTCCAGAGATCTGGGCCTTACCTGTTCCCAATTGGTGCAGAGTTGGCTTATGGCTCCTGTGGTCACTGATGCTGCAAAAGATCTCTGTACATTTTTTTTTCAACATGGCATGTTCATTTTGCTTCTCCCTGATTCTCCTGGTGACTCTGCCCTTTTTTCATCCCTCAGCCCTCTCCCCCCCCCCCCCACAAATCCCACCTAACCTCTTCCTGCCTAGCTATTGGCCATTTAGTTCTTTATTAAACCAACGAGAGCAACACACCTTCACAGTGTAGAAAAAGATTGTTCCACAACAGCTGCTAATAGTTATTTTACCATATATTAGAAAACTCTCACAGTTTCTTTATTTTAGCAGTTATAAAAGAAACCAAATTTTATGATATCGAGAATCTTTTCAGACATGAACTTGTAAATATGTGAGAGTATTATTAGCTACACTGAAACAAAATTGAGCTATTTATTACAATCTTTTCTGCTAGAAGACAGGGCATATTAAAATATAGTTTGCAAATCTTAGAATTAAAAAATTCTCATGGTCAGTTTTAATGTTCTGTAATGACAAATAAACAGCTTAATTTATTTTTCCAATTATAAAGGTACTACTTAAAATAATGTCAAATTGCATAGAAATTTACTTTTTAAAAAATCTTCTGGCGGCCAGGTCGTGGTGGCTCACACCTTCAATCCCAGCACTAGGGAGGCAGAGGCAGGTGGATATCTGTGAGTTCAAGGCCAGCCTGGTCTACAGAAGGAGTTCCAGGACAGTCAGGACCATTACACAGAGAAACTCTGTCTTGAAAAACAACAATAACGAAAAACTGTCTGGTTCTATTCAGCCCTGATACACAGTTATATTTAACCTTAGAAATTATTTCCAAAGTATTTCTATGCACATACAAGTACTATTGTAATCTCCATACAAATGTAATAATGGCATATGCACAGTTGCATAAATTGGCTTTCATTTAATAATATAACTTGACCATCTTTCCTTTTCACCCATGTACATAAATCTACATGGACCTTAATGGCCATGTGGGGGAGAGAGAGGGGTAGGTTGGGAGGGGGAGGCTGGGGGGTGGAAAAAGGGAAGAGGGGGATCTTTGATTGGTGTGTAAAATGAATGAAAAAAATTTTCCTAATAAAAATAAATGAATATAACCTTATCAATATAAAAATGTCTATATTCAATAATATACTGAAAACAAGCATCTGAGAGAACATTTTAATTCTTAAGCATTAATTGACTTATTTTGTATGTAGGGTAGGTGGGCATGAGTCGTGCATGCTGTGAGCATGCACTTGTGGAGATCAGAGAGCAGTGTGCAAGAGTCAGTGTGCTTCCACAATGCAGGTATCAGAAATTGAACTCAGGCCATCAGGCTCACAAGTGAGGGAATGATTTGGCCCAATGAGCCATCGTGTTAGCCCAAGAAAGAAATTTTTCTAGAAAAAATTCATTCTGCCCTTTTACTGCAAAATAAAATCAATAGTCAGACAAGAAATCTATAAAATCTCTGCCCCTCTCATAATTCATAAGCATTGGCTTATGAAGCAAATTCCACATATACTCAACCTTTTGGAAATGTCTTTATTTTTATGTCTGCAATAGTTCAGAGAGGCTAAATCAACCCTGCTTTAAAAATGATTCATATGCAAACCTAATTATACCAATGCTTTTCCGGGTTGGAGGATAGAGTTGGGTAGAGAGGGCAGTTAACCCAGGGAAAGAGCCAAGACGGGCCAGTCTCTGCAAATCTCTAGAATTCCACAGAAAAAAAAGTGAGAGCAGCCAAAAATGGGGTCCCTCAGGCCCTTTTCTCCCTTTATAATTCCCAAATCTATTGCAATAATTATAATAGCCTAAGATAAAAGGAATATACACCTATCTTAAGGCAATATGCTCTGTGTTATAAGGTGGGAGAGCAGAATGGTTGAGTTTACACAGCTTGTGCTGTTAGTCTTAGACATTCTGACAAGAAACCATGATGGGTCTCAGTTTTGGCAAATCAGCTTGAGAAACATAAGTAATTATTTGTTTAAAAAAATACAATTTCACGCGACGATGGTGCTGAGCATAATCCCAGCACTCATGAGGCTGAGGCAAGAAGGTCATACATTCAAGCCCAGACTGGGCTATATAATGAGACCATCTCAAAATAAAACAAAAATGAAATTTTGTTCCTAATTTTGCCCTTGAACATGGGAATGATGAAAAGGGAGTGGTCTGTGAGCCTGCTATTTATGGAGACTCAACACTCCTCCTCCTTCCTTGACTTGCCATTTAGACATCCTCGCATGTGACACTGTTAACCATCAGGTGACATTTGGAAATGGACTTTCCAAAGCACCAGGACCTGCTCTGAGAATTTCACCTGTCCCTTCTCGATTCCTTTCACTCCCTGTGTCTCTGGCAGTACACATGTCACAGAACTTACTGCTCTAGTCTTCAGGATAGATCTCTGCAGTACCCTTCCACCCATTTAAGAGAATGGATGGAAGCAGCAGCTTCCATCACACAACTGCTTGACTGAGTAACGGCTCGAAAATCCAGACAGACCAGAAATCCATCATCTACCCAGGGGATTCTTATTACTTTCCAGGACGGAGCACAAATTCAGCATAGGTGACAAGAACATAGACCCTTGGTTTGCCTTTACCCTAAACCATGAAGATAGATTCTCAAACATACAATGCTATGAAAGAATGATGGTGTGCCCCAAGAGATGTCCACGTGGGACCTAGCCCTCAGAACCTTTGCTGTGCCATACTCCATGGCAAAGGGGAAAGGGGGTAACAGAGAGCAGTG
Source organism: Peromyscus eremicus (assembly GCF_949786415.1). Classification (NCBI taxonomy): domain Eukaryota; kingdom Metazoa; phylum Chordata; class Mammalia; order Rodentia; family Cricetidae; genus Peromyscus; species Peromyscus eremicus. The sequence goes on from NC_081419.1 coordinate 37,602,224, forward strand.
AGTATGCTGGACTGTCCAGTGCCTGGTGTAATCCCAGGGTCTTTATAAGGGGGGAGGGGCACGGAGACGGACACATGATGATAGAGGCATAGGTCAGAAAGAAGAGTGATGTCACACATAGAGTCTAGAGGGTGGAGGGGTCAGGCCAACGCAGGCAACCTAGAGGCTGCAAAGTTGAAGGAAATACATTCTCACTCCCCTAGAGATTCCAAATCCTTGCTGATAACCTAATGTTGCTCACTGAAATCCATTTTGGAGGCCTGACCAGCAGAACAGTATGGAATAGTTTGTGTTATTGAAGCCACTGGCTCTTTAGGAATTTTTTTCTCCACAACAGGAATCTGAGAACTCTTTTGAACCTCCCCCCCCCTTACCTTTGCACACACACTATCACTGGCCTTTGCAATACCCTTCCCTAAGCTACCTCTCTGGCTTGTACTTCTCAGCCTCATCTCAAGCATGCTACTGGGGACTTTTCTAGTTCAGACAGATGATTTTCCCCTCCCTGTCCTATGGTGGCACCTTGTGTATTTCCCCATTGTTTCTCTTATTGATGCATTTACTCCAACATTCACTGAACATCTACCACATACTAGATTAGGGGGAAAATACTGTATTCGGGTCCCTATAGAGACTCCTTCCTTCACTACTTCACTTAGACATCCCTGTTCACTCCTAATCACTGCATTAGGCATCTACTTGTCAGAGACCCCAAACTTGGTCACCTGTCAGCCATTTCTGAATCTCCCAGATCACTTCTTGGAGCATCATATATTTGATGTGTATGGGTGTTTTGCTAGTGTGTGTCTGTGTACGACGTGTGTTGTGTGTGGTGCCTGTGGAAACCAGAAGAGCGCATCAGATCATCTGGAACTGAAATTACAGGTGGTTACAAACCACCATGTGGGTGCTGGGAACTGAACCTGGTCCTCTGGGAAAAAAGGTCCGTGTTCATAACCACTAAACCATTTCTCCAGCGCCTTCCTGGAGCATCATGGCCCCATCAAGTTGCAATAATGATGTGACAGCCAGCCTGAGATTTCTAGTTAACTTTACTTTTAATTTTACATAGTCATACAATTTTATAAAGATTTGAAGTGATTTGTGAGAGAAACTGTTTCAGACACCTTCTTTACCAAATGATTAAAAACCCTGTCCTTTTTCTTGTGAGTAGCTGTCACAAATGCATTACTCTTTCTCTTGATTACAAGCTTCTTCATTAAAAGAAAACCGTTCATGCCAAGGCCACAAGCAAGGTTATGAAGTTCAATAATTCAATGGAATTTTGATGTGCTTTTCCCTATTACTGCTGAGAAATTTTACCATCTGAAGTTTGAAAAGGGCAGAGACAGTGATGTGCTAATATTCACACTCCTCTTTCATCTTCCTTCCTAACAGATCCAGTTTTGTTCAAGGCTAGAATATTGTTCTTTTGAGGCCCTATGTGAGCATGCAGTAGAGTTCCAGCCAGTGAGATTTAAGCAATGAGATGTAAGAAATCAGGGACCAGATTTGCTTTACTTGCAGCCTACACACACACACACACACACACACACACACACACACTTCCCTGACTTTCTCTTCTTCATGCCTGAAATGCAAGTGTGAAACCAGATGTGGAGAAACAACTGTAGAGGGACTATTTGCATGAAAAATACACATAAGAATCTCAGAGAAGCAAGCCAAAAGGAAGCTGGGCCACTGACATCAAGATTCTGCTGTACTTACCCTGCACTGGTCCCTCTGGACATGGTATTATGAGAAAAATAAATCTCCAAGTTTCTGCGCTCAGGTTATGTCATTTCCAACCACACAAAATTCTCAACTGCTGAAATACTGGGATAATATAAAGCACCCTCCACAGAAAAGAGCCTTAAGGGCCCCTCCATTTAAAGCAGCATAAAAGTTGTTCTAGAGAATGACACAATATAGATAGATGTATTAGAAAATATCACTGTCATTGCACTTCAAAAGTAGCATCTAGCAAAATCCATTTAAAAACTCCACTAGAGTAGAATGTTCAGTTTCAACATAGCTGGAGGAAAGTGTGTAAAAGGGTGTGTGGGTGGTTCTGGAAGAAGAAAGAAAAAAAATACTCCACAACTTAATTAAACTGCTAAAAAGCAATACAAAAAAAGACACGAGGAAAAAAGAATGTCTGTGGGTTTGTAATGCTCTACAATGAATAGTTTCTCCACAAAGGATCAATTATACAGGAAGCAATTTTCTTGTAAAATGTTATATGAAAGTTGTTTAATTTTAATAAAAAATAGCAATCTTAGCAACAAAGACTATGAAACTGCTTTGTGACGGTGCTGCAATATGGTAGATGCTGATACATCTTGAATAAATGAAATAGTTACAATAGGTAAGAGATGTTTATTCACTTTGTGTTACTGTCAGTTGAGATTTGAAAAGACTCCTATGCTAATAAGTAAAAAAAAAAGAAAAGAAATATCACAATTAAAGGTGTTAAGATGATATTTACAGGGAAAGAGAGAAAAAGATAGCAGAGAAGCAAAAAAGGAACAAAAAGAAAATCACTTACTTCCTGTTTCCTTTTTCCAGGCACCTCAAGTTTGGGTCATTAAAAAAAAAAGAGTCTCCTGTCTCCTTCTCTGAAGGTAAATTTGCAGCTGAGAGGAGGCAGAGTGGGGTAACTCTGAAGCTGTTAGTAGTCTACTTAGCTAGTCATCTTCAGTAAGACACATGCCGTGTACCCCAGACAGATCCTTGCTTATTGCTAGATGTTGGCAGTGTAGCACTGTACGTTGGTGTGATTTGAGGTAAGAGGTCCTGAGAGATGTTAGGTAGTCAGGAGAGGCCTAGCTCCACCCCTTTCCAAGGCAGTTTCAACCTCTCCTTGATGGAAGTGATAATGCTTCCTTCAGCTATCTCTGATATCACCATCTCTTGTGAAAGAATCACGTTGCATCATCCAAATGATGATTTTAAAACTGTTTTGTGAAAAATCTAAGTTTTTATAAAGCTAGGGAGAGGAAAGGAATAATATATTTCTATCTTGTAGATTTTGCCTGTTGAGTAGGATTGGGGGTAAGAGGGGCCAGTCATCATGTAACTCAGGAACAGTGAGTACATAGGATTTTCTTCTTGAATTTAAATGTACCATCAAGGGCTGAGGAACTTGCTCAGTGGGTAAGGACACTTGTTGCTCTTGCAGAGGTCTTGGTTCTGTACACAGCACACACAAGTCAGCTCATAATGATCTGTAGCTCCAGTCAGGTGATCTGATGCATTTTTCTGGTCTCCAAGGGCACTAGACACTTATGTGGTGCACAGACTTACATGCAGCCAAAATGCTCACACATATAAGATGAAAAGAAATCTAAAAGAAAAAAAATGAATGTACCATCAAAATACTTTGATTCAAGCCAGAAATGGTGGCACATATTTTTAACCTCATTACTCAAGGGTCAGCTGAAACTCTGTGGGTTCAAGGCCAGGAATGGCTAGACAGTGAGACCCTGCCTTAAATAAATAAATTAAATAAATAAGCAAACAAACAAACAAATAAATAAATAAATGAATGAATGAATGAATAAATAAGATAGATGATAGATAGATAGATAGATAGATAGATAGATAGATAGATAGATAGATAGATACTATGATAGTTAATAATATGAAATACTGGCAAAGCTACCACTTGTTGGTAGCAGTCAATGAGAGATAAATTAAAATGATTAACTACAATATGCCCAATCAAAATAACAAAGAGAGGAGTAGGGAATCCAAGGTCAGGACTGTATATACAAAGAGGGTGAGGTATGTGTAGGAGGGGAACACCTGTACTTGCAAAAGGCCAGGGATGTATCTCAGTCAGTTGAGTGCCCAGCATGCATAAAGTTCTGGAGTCAATCCCTGGCACACAGAAAATCAGGCATGGTATGAATTACTCCAGAACTGGGGAGGCAGGAGGACGAGAAATTCAAGGTCTTCCTCAGCTACACAGTGAATTTGAGGCCAGCCTGAGATACAGGAGATGAGATCCTCCCCGTCCCCTCAAAAAAAAAAAAAAAATCCAAAAGCCTGGAGTTGAAGAGAATTCTTTACCAAATGCTAACCCAAAGTGAAAAGGTAAGAAGTTGGGCAACATTAAACTAAGCACTTCTGCATGGAAATGAAAACGCAACTGGCAACCTAAACATTAGGGAAATGTATTTGCTGTCCAAGCATTTTCCTTATAAAAGTGTGGGTCAGAAGTATATTTGAAAAACACATGTAAATTAATAAGAAAAAAGCTGACAAGCTATAAAAAATGAAGTAGAAAATCTGGACAGTCCACAACAAAAAGACACCTTCACGCACTAAAAGACATTTGACTTCACTCGTTAAGAAAACCCAACTTGAGTCACAACTTGATAGCACCATCAGCATACGATGGTAGCTAAAACTGAAAAGAAAATGCTCAGTGACAGAGAGAGAGAGAGAGAGAGAGAGAGAGAGAGAGAGAGAGAGAGAGAGAGAGAGAGAGAGAGAGAGAGAGAAGAACCAAACACTTACATGGTTAGTAGGGGCGTAAATTGGTGTATTTTCTTCAGGAAAATTGTTTGGCTTTTTGTCTTGCTATTCTAGTCCTACATATTTTCAGTAGAAATGTGTACATGTCAACATCAGAAGATGCATGCAAGCACACTCCTAACAGTCCATTAAAGACGACCTCGATGCTATGGTCTGAATGCTGATATCAGCTCAAAACGGATTATGCTAGTAGGAGGGACCTTAGAGGAAGTTATGAAGTAGCAAAGACTCCTCTCTCTGTACTGAAATGAGAGTCCCAAGAAGGAGACTAAAGGAATGTGATTTCCTTTACCATCATTATGGGACAGCTCTCAAAGTGAAGAGCACACCCTCATCAGGCATCAGATATGCTGGCTCACCACCCCTAGGACCATAAGCAGTGAGGATGTGCTATTTATTCATCACCCACAGTGGTAGAATAAGGTCAGGTACAGGTATAGATTCAGTTGGATTTTTAGTTACTCAGGATTCGAGGAAGAGTGTGTGGTAAAAGTCACCCAATATTAGCATTCCAAATGCTATTTGGATTTAGAAAATGATACTCTTGTTCCTGTCCAAAGGGAAATGTGAGAAGACACAAGGTGTGTAAATGGCAGACACCATTCTTCTTCCAAGCACAGAATTAAATTAACTGCTACCAGAGCTCACTTACAGCTGCCATCTGAGGTTTATTTGACATAATAACACGACACAATTAACAAACTTGGTGAAAAGTACTCAGCTACTTTGGAAACCAAATCTGCACACTCTAATAGCACAACATATTTCATACTCAAAAAAGTCACCGTAACCTGTTAATATTATAGTAAGTCTAAATGATGACATATAGCTTTGCATAAATATAAAATTCTAAAGCAAGGTACAAAATAAGAATATTCTTATTTAATAAAAATGTGTATAAAAACATCTAGGCTGGGGGAGATGGCTTGTTAGATAAAGTACTTACCATGCAAGTATGAGGGCCCTGGATCCATGTAAAAGCTGGGCATGGCAGTGTATACCTAAAACCATAGGGCTGGAGGGATTAGAGACAGGTGGATCCCCTGGGAGCTTGCTGGCCAGCCATTCTAGCCCAGTGAGAAACCCTGTCTCAAAAAAACTATGGTGAAAAGATATAGAAGGACACCTCTGTAGACCTCTGGCCTCCACATATGCACACACAGGTGAATGCACAACAACACAGGCCCCAGCACAGATGTACACACACAGACACACACAAACCCACACACCACACATATAAATATATATCTTTTCCTCTTCCTTAAGTCATTCAAAGTGGGCCACGCACACACCCATTTTTTGACGCAGAGTTTCTCTGTGTAGCCCTGACTGTCCTGGAACTTGATCTGTAGACCAGGCTGGCCTAGAGCTTAGAGACCCACCTGCCTCTGCCTCCCAAGTGCTAAGATTAAAGGCGTGCTCCCCCACTGCCAAGCAAACCACTTTTAATCTGGATCTTTTAAAGTAGGAAGATATGCCTTTAACTCAGATCTTTTGAGGTGGGAAGATCTTCTTTTAATCTGGGCCACATCTTCTGCTGGCAGCCTATTAAAGGATACAGTGGTGTTATCTACATCACACTTCAAAGCATGTCTTCTGATTCATTCTGTCCGCATAAGAACCTTGGAGAGGGTAAGATGCGGATCCCAGACCAGCAGCTCCTGTCCACACTGAGGCACCCGCACAGTTTCCTGGGGGAGATTCGAACTGAAATCACCCACTGGGAGGGTGTGAGGCCCAGCAGCAGCACAAGCCTTGCCAAGCTCCACTGGGCTCAGGGCCAGGGGCTGCCAGCCTGTGTCAGGGAACTGGCCCAGCTGCTCCCAGGGAAAGAGAGCAGACGAGGCTCCCTTAACTGGCCAGAGAGGAGACTCATCAAAACCCTCCCACTGCCAGTATACAGTTTTTGTCTGCTGTGTGTCCTTGGGTGTCACTTCTTAACCGTCTCTATCTCTACCAGAGAGAGAGCGAGAGAGGGAAATTATTGGATGCACACATGCTTCAAAAGAACAACCCGGTTACATAGTTTCCAGTAAGTTATCATCATGGATGATAATCCTATTTTTTGGAATTTTTTTGTAGGACAATTGTTAAAGAAAGATTTTAATGTGCAAATACGTCTACCTAGTGTTGCATTGGTGAAAAATCAGAACACCTGTAGTGACTTCCTGACCATCTTCAGTGTTCCCAGCAGGCCTTCCTGTTCCCCTTTACCTGATAACAACAGACCCTGTTGCCACCACTGTCACAGGCCTAGTCAACTATACAATGCATGTTGGCTCTAACAGTATGGCTCATGGGTGACTCGATTTTAGGCATGTGATTCAATAGAGCCAACCACAAGTTAAGAATGTGTTTGTACAGGTATTTGTGTTTTCTTTCCTCAATTTATTTATTGTGCAATATAATATCAGTTAAGAGAATACCAGTGGTTATCATATTTTAGTTTGAGATACTAAAAGACTGTCCCTCTAGGGACATTGTTACTTAGTCTAAAATTTATCATGCATTTGTGGTTGTATGAGGGATAGTTATATGAGTATAGATAGCATGAGGCACAATTATGACCTTGTTAAATATATAATGTTTTTGTGATTGTACCTGTGATAATTATATCATGTTAGGTGTAATTATGACCTGGATATTGTTTTCATTTAAAAGTTAAGCATGACATAAGGAGATATGATTATGTGTCAAGTTGACAAGGGGTGGACTTGTGATTCTTGGTATTCTTGGTTGTCAACTTGACTACATCTGGAATTAACTAAAACCCAGGAGTCTGGGTATACCTGTGAGGAATTTTTTCTTAATTAAATCATTCAGAGTGGGAAGAATCACTTTTAATCCAGATCTTTTGAGGTAGGAAGATCCACTATTTTTTTTTTTAAATCTGGGCCACACCTTCTGCTGGCAGCCTCTATAGAGGGCTTGGAAGAAGGAAACGATCTCTTTGCCTGCTTGCTCTCACTCACAAGTCCATTCCTTCACTGGCATTGGAGCCAACCTCTATGGGATTCTGATGTATCATAAAGATCAGCTGAGACGTCGAGCCTCATAGACTGAACAACTACTGGATTCTTGAACCTTCCATTGTAGACAGCTATTGTTGGACTAGCTGAACCACAGCCTGTAAGTCATTCTAATAAATCCCATTTATATACATATAAAGATTCATTCTATAACTTCTGTTCCTCTAGAGAACCCTAATACATGCACATGTATATTTACTATGTATATGTAAATATATGTATACATACTTTGTAAATGACTACAAAGCTACACATAAAAAATGCCACAGGGGGAAAAAAATCAATGTAAATCCAATAATTTTTTGCTCTATATTTATCACATTTTTTAAAAGAAGAAAAAGAATGTTTCCTCTTAAAGTTTTACTTTAAACTAACTTCTATATTTTTAAACCATCACTGACTTGATGGAAAGTTGCAAGCACTGTAGAAAGAAATCAATTTTCTGAGGGAGGCTTCGATTTCATGGAAGTTGCTGCCCTCCTTACCCGCTACTCCTACATTCTTGAGAATGTCATCCTACAAACAAAACAATCTTCCATGTAGCCACTAGACAGCCCTCAGCAAGACCTAACATCGATAATATCGCTATCAACTTCGCCTCCGCTGTCACTGGAGTTCTGCCGATTGTTCTGGCAACGTCCTTCACAGCAAAAGCCCCCGGTCAGAACCAAGCTCTGCGCTCAGTTGCCCTGTCTCTTTAACTGCCTTCCGTCAGCCTTGCTACTCTGTCTGCCTTTGACATTGATGATCGTGACACTCTGCAGATTACATGCCAGTTTTCTCTGTGATTGCCCTTCAAGCTGGGTTTGTCTGGTGTTTCCTCGTGATTAGATGCATGTTAGGTCTGTGACAGGAGGGATGTGCTCTTCATATTGCAGTTTGATTCCCACTTGTCCCTGGCGTCACTTCCAACATTTAATTAAAGCAGTTTCTGTCAAAAAATCCCACCATAAAATTGCTCTTTTCCCTGGCAATTAGTGTTTCGTGGAGTCGTAACTTTGAAATTCATTAGGTTTGCCCACTAGATATATAATTTCTGTATTTGATTACCAAGATTCACTGTATCCAGTAGGTTACCATCAGCTACAGTTGTTGGGTATCCACCAGAGAAGACTACTTGGACATGAATTTAAGCCAACAGAAAGTCTTCATTAAAGTTTGTGAGTTTCTTTGAACTTGGTTCAGTTGTCTCTGTAGATTTCCCCATCATGATCTTGACTTCCCTTGCTCATATAATCCCTCTTTCCTCTCTTCAACTGGACTCCCAGAGCTGAGCCTGGTGCTTGGTTGTGGATCTCTGTATCTGCTTCCATCAGTTAGTGGAAATCTACAGAGACAACTGAACCAAACTCAAAGGAACTCTAGAACTTTAGACCGACAGCTGTGGAACCTGCATGGGACCGGACTAGGCCCTCTGCATATGGGAGACGGTCTGTTCAAGGGGCCCCTGGCAGTCTGATGAGGATCTATCCCTGGTGCATGAGCTGGCTTTCTGAAGCCCATTACCTATGGTCGGACACCTGCTCACCCTTGATGCAGCGGGGAGGGGTTTGGTCCTGCCTCAACTGAATGTACCAGGCTCAGCTGTCCCCCAATGGGAGAACTCTTCCTGTAGGAGTAGAGATGAATGGTGGGCGGTGGTGGGGGAGAGGCAGGAGGGAGTGGGAGGAGAGATGAAAGAAAAATCTGTGGTGGGTATGTAAAATTAATTTAAAAAAAGAAAAAGAAAGAAAGAAAGAAAGTCTTCATTAGCCAGTGACCAACCACATTGGGTGTTTGCAATTCCAGTATACTCCCAAACTTTCTTAGGGCGAGCTTTTAAGCACAAAAGCCATACCCTGGGTTGACATACTTCAATTAGCAAGAACAGTTAGCCAGAAGCAGAATTATATAAGCCCCAAACCAAGGGTAGTCCATTTAGAGACTTTTCCCAAACTATGGACTTGGATGGGTTAGATCTTTTCTTTGTTGTTTTGGCAGGCACTGCTGTCTAGGATGAGTTTTATGGCCTCAATGGTACTTCCATCACGGTGTCAGCTGTGCTAAGATCTGGGGGCCTACTAAGGTCTGGAGGCCTGTTACACTACTACATTTATTTTGATGCTCAAAGACCTCCAATGTGGCCAGTGAATCTCCTTCCGCCTGGCTTCTGTGTCCCTGTTTTGTAAAATCAGTGTCCCTGCAGCTCATGATGCTGCAGTTTTTACGTCTGGCACAGCTCAGCTGAGCTCTCAGCTCGGAGCAGAGCATTGCTGGGACCAAAGTCACGACCAGACTGCTCTTGAGCAAAAACCTACTTGCAAAACTGTCCGTGTCCGGTGCAGTTACCTGAGGTATTAGGACGCAAGTTCTCGTGTGCTTGCTTATCACCAGCCAGGGTCCGCTCAGGGACAGCGGGCTGCTTGCTATCATTGCCATGTGACTGGCTCCATCTTCAAGGCAACCAGGCGAAGTCACCCTCTCACCAACTCCTTAGAATCCCTTGATTTCTTCCCAAGTCCCTGAACTTGGAAACTGTTCTTGTGATAAGATCAGGACTGATTTATTTTAACTGTCAATTACCAGGAACCTTAATTACATCTCCAAGCCTCTTTGGCACCATAAGATAACAGGACCACAGACAGAAAGTGCAATGTATTTACACTCCCGAGAGTTACACGTGGTGTGTGCTGGGAGTAGACCTTCTGTGGAAGGTCCTCTTAGAATTCTGCCTCTTACATAGACAGAAAGTGCTAGAATAGTGTCTGGCATTGTAAATATAAATACACTAGCTAATATTACTGCTTATTATATGAAAACTCAAAGGAATTTTCTCAAATAGCCATGCCATGGTAATGACAAAAGTCGGTGAAATAATACTCAGTTGACACCAAACAGGAAATACCCACTGGTGGAAACTTCAGGAAGCTAGTTGGGTAATGTATAATGAAAGCCCAGTAATTCTATTTCCAGGAATCAATACTACCATTACAGTCAGAGGGACACACCCCAAAGAACCAGGATATTAATTACAGTGTAACATATAATAAACGCCCCTTTTAGCATTTTTAGTTTAAGTTGGCCCAGACTCTCAGTTGTCCTCCTACCTTAGTCTCCCAAGTGCTGGAACAGCAGGAGTAAGCCACCACCTGGCTAATAAACGCTCTTTTAAACCAAAAATTTCCTTTTAGAGATTGATTAAATCGTATGGCATAGGTATTCAATAGACTATCAGGAAACCTGAAAAAAAAAATCCATGAAAGGACATGGTTCTGAAAACATTTAATGAGAGAGATAGCCTGGTGCTGCAGATGAGGTGAGGGGTTTCTAAATCACTTGTCCAGTCAGTCTGTCCAAATGCCAACTGGATAACAGCCTTCCTTTCTATCTCTTTTGGGCTACATTTAGCCAAGCTTCTATGGTACCTGAAGAGGATTTTCACCTCTTCATACTTCCATAGGTCAAACAAGCCTTCTGGCATCTCTTTAGAGAGCACCAAGTGTCCTTTGTCAAGATAGGGTCACTTGAAAAGAAAAGGAGCATGACCCGTTGCCATCTGTCTGGCGCTGCCCATCTGCCAAACAAGGGCATCATGAAAAGGAAGGCCGTGTACTGTCTCCTTCCTTCCTGACTACAGCATCTTCCAAAGACCCTAAGGGACTAACGGCTGGCTCTTCACTCTAAATCTACTGTCCCATTTACAAAAAGCTGGGGGTTAAAGTGTGCCCAGCCAAGATCTTAGAGGGTAGCTTTTATTTATCTTCAGCTACAACAGAAGTGTTCATCTGATATAAAAAAAAATGTATTGGTGGTAGAGCGGGCAGAAGCAGAAGGGAACTGGAAGGACCACAATTGCGTACATCACACCATCCAACAGCTGCAATCAGACCCACTTAACAGGTGAGAAAACTGACACTCAGAGGGCTTGCCTACATAACTCATTTACAGATTCACACTTAGGAAGTGGTCAAACTCAATGTTTGGGGTTTGGGTTCTTTGTTTTCATTTATTTAACTTGTATGTACGCGGGGTGGGGCGTGTACAATGTGCTGAAGGGACCACTTGTGAGAGTCACCTCTCTCCTTCCACCATCTGGGTTCCGGGCCTTGAGCTAAGGTCATCAGGCTTGCTGGCAAATACTTCTCCCCACTGCGCCAACTCATCAGCCAAAACTAGGGTCCTGGAATCACTCTTGTCACCACACTGATGATCTTTTATCTGGTATGTTTATTTTGTTAAAGAAAGAAAGAAAAACCCAAAGGATGAAAAAAAGAAATCCCTGAGAAACACCAATGCTTAGCCATCTTCAGCTCTACCACCACAAAGGCAAATTAATCATATATAAGATCAGGCTAAGGAATTTTCTCACGACCCCTTCAACCCACAAAGAGAGGCTTGAAACTCCATCTCTTCATAGATCCTGGTAACCAAGCTCGTTTTTTTCTATCTCATACTACTTCGGCCACAATTCTTAAAACATATCAATGCCCTGTTCCTGTGGTTGTGTGAATGAAACATGGCCCTCCTGGGCTCATGTATCTCATCACTTGCTCCCCAGATGGCAGCATTGTTTAGCAAGGTTTAGGGACGTGGCCTTGCTGGAGGAAGCTCAGCCTTGAAAGTGGGCTTTGAGATTTCACAGTCTTGCTACCCTTCCAGTTGGTTCTGTAGCTGGAGAGTTTTCTCCCTGGGTCCCGCCAAGCCCTGGCAGTCCAACGCACACTTACAAAATAATTACTTAGATGCTTATATTACTTATAAACTGTATGGCCATGACAGCTTCTTATTATCTACTTTTTCTATCTTAAATTAACCCATTTTTATTAGTCTATAAGTTGCCACATGGCTTGTGGCTCACTGGTACCTTACATCTCGCTTGTCATCGCTGCGGCTGCAATGTCTCTCTCCCTCAGCCTTCCACTTCCCCCAATTCTCTTCTCTTTGTCCCACCTATACTTCCTGCCTGGCTACTGGCCAATCAGTGTCTTATTTATTACCCAGTCAGAGCGACACACATAACATACAGAACATCCCACAGCATGGCTCTCCCTGCTTTGTGCTTGCAGATGCGATTTTACAGCTTCCTTTTCATGCCACCATACCTGCTGCTCGCTGCCAGGCTTCCCTATCACATCGTGAGAGACTCTTACCCCCCTGGAGCTGTAAGTTAAAATAAAGCCTCTGTTCCTCAAGTTGTCTTGGTCACGGTATTTTATCCCAGCAACATAAAAGTAACTAACAGAGAAGTTGGTACCTGAGAGTAGGCTGTTGCAGTGAAGAACATGATCATGTTGGTTTTTAGAACATAGGAGACTCTAACTTTGGACTAGAAAAACAGTTGAATGCTGTAAACGGCACTTTTAGCATCGTCTTTTGTAATAGGAGTCTAGAAAACAGTAATGCTGAGAGTGATGTGGCAACTGGGCTAGAGGCCACTCCTGTGCTGCCTTATTAAAGAATCTGGCTGTCTTCTGTCCTTGTCCTTAAGAACTTGCCTGAAGCTAAATTTAAAAGTAATGGACTAATTTGGGGGGCGGGGAGATGAAATTTTGGGACAGCATACATAACATTGAGTCCACGGCATGGTTGGAACTGATTTCCATTATACAGGTCAACAACGAGGAAAAGCAAGTGGCACAGAAAGAGATACAAAATGTATCCTTTGGATAGGAAAAGAACACTAGGAAGCTTAATGTTGCAGCCGAGGCTTGTGCTGAAAGACAGGCTGTAATTGGCTAAGAGATGGACACAGTTAAGGAGGCACCTCTTGTTATGCAATTAAACAAAGGAAAGTGCCTTCCAGGCAAGACCTCCCCCAGCTAAGCTTCCACCTTGGCAAAAAGGGCCTCAGGAGTTTCCTGCTGCTAGAAAGCAAGTGAATAAAAATGCTGTTGAAAATGCAATCCAAGGGGCTGAGTTTTAGAGACATGAAGGATGCAAGAGTGAAGGTGTCATGGACTCTTCCTCTGCTGTCTCATGCAGCCACTGAGGTCAGGCCGTGTGTGTCAGGGGAGTCCCTGCATGAAGGCTCTGAGAGAGCAGGAAGCCTTGAGAAGCCATTGTGTGACACTGTCAAAGTAAAGCCTGAGTTACAGTGGCGACCCCAAGATGTAAGAGATGCCAGAGCTGTGAGACATCTGCCAAGGAGTGCTGCATAAAGGGAGGGAGGGAAGCCCAAGAAAGAGATAGATGTGGCAGGTAGCAAAGCTGGGGGAGGGGAGCCATGTCAGCCCTTTGACAGCAGACAAGGAGCTACTGGATTTGATATTTGCCCTAGTGGATTTCAGTCTTGCTTTGGACTAGTAGGTCCTCACTATGCCCTCATTCCCATCTTGGGAATGGGAAGGCATATTCTGTGCCATTGTATGTTGGGAGTAGGTACTCTGCTTTTTGATTTTACAGGGCTCACTGGAAGTGATTGTCTTGGGTCTCAGAAAAGACCCAAGTGTTGAAACTAAGAAAGATTTTGAGAACTTTTGAAGTTGGGCTAAGTTCATTTTGCCGTGAGATGGCCATGGGGTGGAACAGATGGCAGGGGGTGGAATAGAATGATGAGAATGTCCCCCCACCGGTTCATGTGCTTGAACACTTGCTCTCCCACTGGTGATATTGTTTGGAGATGTTTGGGAGGTTTGTCCTTGCTGAAGGAAGTAAATCCCTAGGGGCAGGCTTTGAGATTTCACAGCCTCACTTTACTTCCTCTTTTCTCTCTCTCTCTGCTTCACGCTTAAAGTTGAAGATGTGATCTCTCAGCTTCCCGTTCATCTTGCCATGCCAACTGCTTGCTGCCAGGCCTCCCCACCATAATGGACTCATACCCCTCTGGAACCATAAGCCACAATCAACTTTTTCTCCCTTAAATTACCTTTAATCATGATGTTCTACCACAGCAACAGAAAAGTAACTAACATAGTCCCTAAAGACAGCAAATTGTCCATTCTCTGGGATTGCTATACTCATGCTCACCCTTCTCTTCACACATATTTTACCTTTCCCCATTGTCCCAGGAAAATTCAGTTGGCATCCACCTTCAAGCATCTTTAATTTTCACCCATACCTACCTCAACAATCTGCTACATTCTTGTTGTAGTTTTTGGTAGTTATAATCAATATTGGGTAATTAATTCAAATCACAACTATATCGGCAATATGAAAATACATATATGGTTCTGAACACTCATATTTACTTGATTGCTTCCTTGCTTCTTGGAACAGCATAACTTCCCAGGTTCATCTTGGACTTTTCTGGTCATGGTCTTGAATTGAATAGTTTTCCTAGGTGTTTGGGATCTTTAGGGAATGGATTTAGAAAACAAGATCTGGGTAGTATATACACTCAGAGTTATTTGGATGTCATCATTCAGCCCAACCAGGAAACAAAGCTAGTACACTAGCATGGTTTCAATTGCTATGATAAAACACCATGACCAAAAGCAACTTTCAAGGAACAATTTTATTTGAATTAAATCCTGGATTACAGTCCACTGACTTAGTAAGATGTAGTCATACCACTTATAGAATCATTGGTTGCTAATGACACCAAAATTCACAGGTGCAAAAATTGGCATGAAAAATCTACACATGGATTCAGATAAAGTATTTAAAGTATCTTCAAGGATCTAAAGAGATGGCCATCTGCATTTGTGTGCTCTCACACATACTCAGATGTACACACATACATATAATTCAAAATAATGCAAATAAATCTTTATGAGATTATTTCTATGATATTTCTCATATGTCTTCAAAATAAATACATAAAGTATATAGGGTAAATATGAAAGTATCCTAGGATATAAAGATGGTCGCTACTGTGAGAAAGAAATGCCTTGTGTTTTTCATTCTATCTACAACCTGAAGAAACATAAAGAATAAATAGCCCTTTAATAGGTTTTATTTCTGCCAGATTTTCAATTATTTGAAAGAAGGAAGATCTAGAATCTTTAAAAAGATGCTATGATAGAATTCTTACTAATCTACTGTAGGACATGAGAAGAGTTTAGTAAAGTTAATTTATCTGATCTCAAATCAACTTTAATTCCCAACCTCTACACTCTCTTTATAAACAAAGTCAAACCATAACTCTTTCAAAAGTACTTATCCATGTATCTTACCATAGATCTACATGAAGAACTCTCATTAAGACCACAGCCCTGGCCAGGCGGTGGTGGTTCACACCTTTAATCCCAGCACTTGGGAGGCAGAGGCAGAAAGATCTCTGTGAGTTCGAGGCCAGCCTGGTCTACAGAGTGAGTTCCAGTACATCCAGGGCTAGAGAGAAAACCTATCTCAAAGAAGAACAACAACAAAAAGACCAAAAGACCACAGCCCTGCCCACATGTTTCCACTGATGTTTGACTAGAATTTGTCCTAACCTCTGGCTTTATTTGTAATGACTTTCCCAAGATTCAAATTATACTCCAAATTATACTCCCAACCTTGTTGTAACTGATTGCACTTATAGTCCCACCTGCTCAGGACACTGGAGCCAGGAGTGGGGAGGTGGGGGAGGTGGGAAGTGGGAGGGTGGGGGGGTGGGGGGAATGTGGATCATCATTTGAGCATAGGAGTTTAGAGAAGCCTGTGACAAAATATAGAAAGACTCTATCTCAAGTCATGTGTGTGTTGGGTGGGGGACACAAAATTTATCTCCAGAACATTTCTCACACGTTCTAATTTAGCGCTGAAGTTGTAGTCAGGAGCAGTGAGCTAGCCCCTCTTGTGGTCACAATGTTACTGACTGGGGTTACCTTTGCAGCCAGGAGACTAGAAGCCTAGAAGCTTTAACTGACTGCCCCAAGGAAGGAAAAAAGAACCGTACCTAGCCTTCCACGCTTCAACGCCCCCGAGGCTCTTACTGATCAACATCTCTTTTTAGCTGTTGTACCTGAGAACATTCGAAGTATCTGATGATTTAAGGTGTTTGCTTTGTGAAAGAAGTTAATTTAAGAACTTCTACTACAGTCCCATACTGCTTGGTGGACAATAGACATCAGGTAACTGCCTCTTGTCCATAAACGAAAACCTTTTAAAAAGTAGGCTTGAAAATAGCTTCGATTTAATGGCCTAGAAACTTATACACTATAAAGCATAGTTTCTCCCAGACAGAAAGTTGGAAGGGGATTCTCTCAGCAGGGAGTATTCAATGAAGGTCAAGTAGAGGCCCCGCAGGCCTATCAAACACACTCACTGGGAAATCTCAGGGCCAACTGGGCCTGGGGGAGCATTAATAGGGGAAAAGACTGGGCAAGGAGTCCAAGTTCGGAACAGAGGCAATGATGCTGAGGAGGACCAGATGGGGAAAACTTGTGGGGTCAGGAGAGAGCGATAGGCTGCAAAGTAACGAAGTAAAACAGGTTTCAGACTCTTAACAGTAAAGCAATCGTAAACAAAATTCCTTCTCCAAGATTTTCAACTCAAGACCCAAGACAGCTTAAAGCCAGTCTACCTGGATCTCTTCTAAGCTTCATAAGCATGCTTCCCACTAACACTGACTTGCAGCCCTCTCTCCCAGGGATGGGTGGGGGACCTCAGAGGAGGTGCCATGTGCTGAGACCCAGGCTGGATCCTGCCCTTTCTTTGGTGATGGTGGCAGCAGTGACTGCTGCCACCTCTCCTCCGCCTTCTCTTCTTCCTCCTTCTCCTCTCCCCTCCTCCTCCCTCCTCCTCTTCTCCTCCTCCTCTTTCCTATCTTCCTGGTATTCTTCAACCAGTGCATTTTCACTTTGCCTACACTGGACTGCACTCAGTAACTAAGAATCCTTACAAACATGCCCAGGCAATATGAAAAATGTGGCAGAAAGTAATTTACTGTTTGCAGAATCCTTCAGCATCTCCATATAGCACCGAGGTTTCCCACATCACAAACTGAAAGCTATTGCCCAAGTAATGGCCATTATTCAAGACTAGTTTTCTGGGCAGGAAGCAGTGTAATATGTGGCTGGTGTCATCTGACGACGATTTATTGGATTCTTAGTACCTGCTGGTGCTCCATGAGCTGCAGAAGGGGATACAAGGGTCACATCCCCTGCCTTCATGGGGGCATAAATGGCACCTTCCCCCTTGTTACTGATGACTGTTATGCTGTTCTCCAATAAATACAATAAAAAAAAATGTTTGTGTTTAAAAAGAATAGTCTATGTTTATCATGAACTTTAATTAAAAGATCAATATTATTTGTAAAATGTCTATATTCTTAGTCTTAAAATATATTAGGTCAGTTTTAACTACTATAAAATCCTAGAGAACATTTAATCACAATGACATAGATGAATTAAACATTCACTACCAAAGTAATGAGGCTTTATTCTATACTACTACTTACTCAAATGGTTTCACTCTGGAAAAATTGAGCAAGCTCTTTCTTTACTTATGAAAGCATGGTTTTTGTTACCCCACATTGCTCATTTCAGCACTTAATGTTATTGTTTATGAATAAAATGATCAGAGATTCCCTCTATTAGGAACCCAGTACTTCCAAAGATCATTAAATAATAAGATAACTAAGATTGAGCATGAAATTTTTGGTGGGGGATTTAAAGCCCCAATTGTCCTGAAACTCACTCTGTAGACCAGGCTGGACTCAAACTCACAGAGATCCACTTGCCTCTGCCTCTCAGTGCTGGGATGAAAGGCATGCGCCACCACCACTGGTTAATCAGGAAATTTCTTGATGCAATTGTCATGGCATGAATTCAAACGATGCCGTGTTAACAACATTAAACATGGTCTTGCAGGCATGTATACAAATAGAGTGGTAGTCAGTCACTACAGGGTAGTGAGCAGACACAGAGAGTGATGGAGGAAGCCTTCCAAGCAACAGAATTTCCACAACAGGGACAAAACTAGAGGTGTGGAGCGACGAGACCTGGATGGGGATTTGAAGATCAGGATGCAGTTGGCGGGTAAAGGAAAAGGAAGGTGGTTTCAGATTCTTCTCTTTCCCTTCGAGACTGAAGTGATGACCTCACCACACACATTGCCGGTGCAGGGCCATAATTTGTCTGTCATCTCAGACAAAAATCTACTTCCTGTCGCTGACTCACTGGTGGCTCTGGTATTGGTTCCTCAGCCATCACGTGAGGTCACTCCAGGGGGCTCTCTCTGCCGAGCTACTGTGGTTGTCCCCGGGTTTCTCCACTCATCCAATGCTTGCTGAGCAGGTGGCCTCCCCAGTCCTTGTGCTGGTGGGAATGAAGCACAGGTCCCACGTCCCAGCAGCTGACTCGTGATCTCTCCTTCATACCAGTGCGTCCCAGCGTTGTTATTACACAGTCTCAACAAGACATGTTTTGGCATATTCTGTCACAATGTCCACGATTCATAAACTACTTCTATATTACTTTCACTGCTGTCTCAGGACAACTTCAGTCCTCAAAACAATGTTCTGAAGTAGCAGTAGTCGGTATAAACAATCTACATCTCCAATTAACTTGGTGATTTTTAAATATGCTATAAGACATCATCTATGTAGTTGTTACTGTTTTTGTCTTCAGTGGGTCTGATGGCAGCTTGCTGCACATGCTTACACACAGCCACACACCACTCTGTGGTAATGAAGCCCCCACTGAGAACAGGATCTTGCTCCGACTTTTCCTTACCTCTCCTGGCACTCATACCACAAGGATTAGTTAAGATCCAGGGAGTCTTTGTCCAGATGCACTTGGGGCACCTCCCCATCTTGTGGAGGTAGTTTCAGTTTCTAAAGAAGTCAACACCATCTGTAAATCCTCTTAAAACCAGAGAGGGGTAACTACAACATTTCATAAAATGCTGAATGTGAGTGACGGTGCAGAAGGAGGTCTGAATGATGGGGAAAGTGTGCAGAAGTGCCAGGATGACTCACTCATTAAAGAGTAGAAAACGTATTTAGACTGCTGTGGATTTGAGATAAACAGAAAATCTAACAGTGCCTGGATTGTTCCACAAGGAAGAACACTGGGCTGCAGAGTGAGCCAGGGGTCATGACTCTCAAGAGATACACAATGTGCCACTGGGGCCCCCAGATCAACAGCCTAATTTTGCTTTTGGTTGAAGGCCAAGCTGGAAAAGGAAGGGGCAGGTGCCTTGTAAGGTGAGCCCTGAATTGTACAGACCAGGGAGGGAAGACCTTGGGAAACAGACACTCAGATCCAGGAAGCACAACCACATGATGTGTTTAGAATAGTACAGCAATCTTACGTCACTTCAGGCTAGGGGTGGGAGTGGGGGTGGGCAGTCTTAGATAAAAACAGAAGAAAATGGATAAAAAGAGGCTTGACAGAAACGTGCTGATGCCAAGAACACGGATGGTTTCAGTTCAGAAAAGGGGCAGTCAACAATAAACAGACGAGCTGACAAGCAAGCAGATCACAGAGGTGGACGGGCTTTGAAAGAGGAATCACTGAGGGACATGTCATATTAAAAGACTGCTCTCTAGCAGCTTTCTTGGGAACTAAATAAATGGTTCTTATCTCCAAGTGTATCACAAGAACAGAGCAGTTCACCCGTAAAAGCCTTTTCCCAGTACCTGGCTGTGGATTAGACAAACAGAGTCATTCCACAAGGACTTGGTTCATCTTTCTGCTATTGGAACTGAATATCACGGGTTGAGTCCTTCATCGAGAATTGAGGTTTATTTAATTCAGGGTTCTGGTGGCTGGAAAACCTAAGCATATGGCTCCAGCATCTGGGCTAACACCTGATGGAGGGCTTCTGAATGGTATGGCAGAGGGTGCCACATGGTGAGGCACAGCAAGCTTGCCAGAGAGAGTTGACTGTATCCATAATATTGATCTGTGTGCCAATTAAGCTCTTGTGGGGACTCTGCCTTCAGGGACCTCCCAAAGGTCTCATCTGTCAACAAGGTTACACCAAGTTTTCGACTCATTGAGTTTTGGAGGACATATTCAAATCATAACACACAACGCACTTGGTTTTTTAAGGATCTCATTGCCATTTGGCCACTAGTGACCAAAAAACCTCCTAGATTCCTAGGCAATGATAGTCCGCTTTATAAAACTTACACTTGTGTTCCCACAAGGGACTCTGAGAACTGACCAGAGAGGGCTGTGTAAATCACAAATGGGCATGCTCACATCTCACATCCCTGAGCCTGATTCCACTCAGTAGCCACAGTTTTGAGATTGTTTACCAAGGGTAAATCCTGGTTAGTAATATCAACATATAAATACATTCAAACTCTTACATTCTTAGAAAACTCAAGAATTGCAGAAAGACAATTTACTGTTTAAATGAAGCAACAATTTCCATTGAGCAGTAATTAAGAAATTGAGTTAATGATGCCACGTTGCATCTGAACCACAACAAAAGAACAAAAATTTTCATCCTGGATTTCCAAAGTGAAAGGAAAGGAGAGGAAAATTGAGCTCCCTGGAATCTCCAAAACTATGGGAGCCAGGATTCACATTGCACACAGGCATGAGAAACTTTTATCAGACTTGGCACAGTAAACATTTAGGGCTGTTTGGGGCGAAAGCTGTGTAATAAAATCCAGTCAGTACTGAGGCGTCACACAGGTCAGAGGGTCTTTGCCATGAACCACCTAAAGTCTTCTAGCATCTCGCTCTCCTTTGCAGAAGACAGCAACCCAGGAAACCCCATAGTCCTCATTGCTTCAGGAATGTGAGAAAGACCAGGCCCAGTTCCCACAGAGGGGTCTTCAAGAGCCAAGCAGCCATGCCCTGCTCTGTCGTCAGTGCCTCGTCTCACACAGACTTTCACTCTGTAAACATGGCCACCTTGTTTCTGCCACATTCTGATGACTAAAATGCTTTCACTTACCCTACTCTAACAACAAAACTGTCATTAGTTCTTCTCCTAAAAATTTGTTATCGTACGATAAAAACTTCAAAGGCAAAGTATGTAAGAGGCTCCACGCCCGCTACCCTGCTCCAGCAGCAGGCAGGGACCTGCTCTGGGACGTCTGTGTTCCACCATCCAGCCACCATGACTGAGCCATGATTCATGCTTCCCAGAATGGACACTGTCTCCCACTCTCCAGGAAAATTCCCATGCTTTCTACTGGATTCTGGAAGGAGGTAATCTGAGCAACCACGCCCACCTTTGAATGAAGAATGCTTGCAGTGGAATCTTCCCAGGGGGTATTACTAGTAGTACAAAGAAATCCCTCAGGCTAGAATTTCAGGCAGGGGGATAGTGTAAAAGAGAAGGAGTTCTGGTAGTGTACAGACCTCATTGTGATTAGAGGGATCATCTTCATTGAAACTGAAAACTCACCCTGAGCAGAGGGAGCTTGCCCCATGCCCAGATGAGGCTTTCAGAGCAATGTACCGGTGGATGTGAGCCCTGCACTACCAGACACTGGAGAGA
Source organism: Peromyscus eremicus (assembly GCF_949786415.1). Lineage (NCBI taxonomy): Eukaryota > Metazoa > Chordata > Mammalia > Rodentia > Cricetidae > Peromyscus > Peromyscus eremicus. The sequence continues at coordinate 37,624,105 of NC_081419.1, forward strand.
GGTCTTAGGCAAGATATTGCTGCCAATCTTAATCACTCAGAATGCGAAGGGGATTAAGCTAAATGATGCTTGCGAGGTGTGGGGCACACGGCAGGTGCTTTGAGTCACTGCTCTGCCGTCACTTCTTCTAGTTTTCCTGTAATATGTCATCAAATGGGCTTTGCCCAGAGTCTTTGCCTAAGCAATAATTCATGGAGTGGCTCACAATGGTCCAACAGCTGGTGAATAGGAAAGAATCCATTTCTCAACCCATGTTACTACTCGCTGAAACAGTAAAACATTGCAGGACCTAACCCTAAACGGGTAATGAGCCAAAGCAAACTCAGCCCCCAGACATAATTACTCCAACCTTCACAGTGTTTCATTTAGGTTTCTAAAGATTTTGCATTAAATGGCAGTCAATATTTAATAATTAGGAAATTAAGAACATAAAATCTGAAGCTCCACCTTTTTAAATCGGATGCTGGCTAGCAGTGATCCTTTTTAGACGGGACAGGTGTTCTTTCTGCAACACCCCCGAGTCGGCATCCTGCCTTACAGCCCCCAGCACTAAGGAGAAGGCTCCCAGCATCACAGGCTGGTGTCTTGCCGGCCCTGCCCATCCACTGTCTTTCATTTCTGCCCTGGCTGCTGCGGGCATTCAAGTCAGAGGCCTCGGCCCGGCCAGCTAGTCAGTGTATTCCAGAACGCTTAGCAGCAGAGTGTGAAACCCGTCACACCTGGCATCCAGTGCGGATGAAACCCATCACACCCAGCATCCAGTGCGGATGAAACCCGTCACACCCGGCATCCAGTGCGGAGTCTCCAGTTGTTTGGTGTCGCCACTGCTTCAGCCTCAGTTTTATCAAGTCAACATAAGAAACAGTAGCTCAGTAATCCCACAGAGTTGTCTTAAGGACTAAATAATGCAGTGTGCATTTAAAAAATCATCTTGCATGGTTGGAAAAGGTGGCAATAAACTCTAACTGCCATGACAATGAACAGTGCTATGGGTATTGTTGCTGACATGGTCAGTGCCGCAGTTACTTCCACTATTGATGTCTATTATTATTATTATTACTATTACTATTATTATCATTAGCTGAGAAGGGTAAAAACATGACTGTCTTGTTTCTGCTTTCTCAAACTGGAAATCAAAGTTCACTTGCAGCAGGGAGCCTTTCAAAAACGGGCAGGTCTCCATCTCCTGCTGGCATTGGGCACAGGGGGAGTGCTCTGCAAGATGAAGAAAGAAGGCTCTCATTGTCAACGACAACGAGACCGTGAGCGGAGCAGATCCACACCCAAATCCCCGTAAGGAACTGTGGTGGTAAGGCAGGCAGCTGAGGGAACAGGGCAGGGAGAAGGCAAGCCTCTGAAGGCTTGAACTTAGAAAACCTCCGGGTGGAGGAGGAGTAACTACAAGGGGGGACTGAGCAAAGGCAAGACAGTTTTCTCTGGGAAAGCACGTAGCAAAGGCCATGAAGAGCTGCAGACAGGGAGTGTGAGCTGTGGCCAGCACAGGGCAGCCCGGGTCCAGCTAGAGAACCAATGCAAAGGCTGAAAACAAGGGATGAGCCAGGAGTGGGTGAGAATGCCACCCTCTGTGGCCCCTCACAGTGTACCCGGATCATCCCAAGACGGGACAACTCACCCACACCACCAACATGTCTTTTACAAAGTACTCTCATAGTTACATACATCTCATACTTGATCCAAGGCAAGTGTTATTGTCCTATTTTACAGATAAGAAGAAAAATGAGACGATTATGTCAGTTGCCAAAAGGTATAAAACTAATTAAGTGATCAAGATTGCTAGAGCTTAATTCTTCAGAAATTGAGGCTGGGGCACTGTCCCTTGCACTGCATCCAGAAACTGGTCACAGTGGAGTTTCCAACCTTGTTGGGTATTTGTTGTATAATTCTCCTTGTTCAATTAAGGAAGGTTCTCTTTTGTCATTGTTTGCTTTTGGTGCCTTGGCTGAACTTAAAGAAAAAAAAATCGCTGAAAAGGTATGTCAAAACCTGGCCCTGGGACTGGAGGGATGGCTCAGTGGTTAAGAGCATGTACCGCTCTTGAAGAATCTGTCTCCTTGTACCCACGTTGGGCAGATCATAACTGCCTGTAACTCCAGCTCTAGAGATCTGATGCCTCTGGATCCCACTGGCATCTGCACTCATGTGCACACCTCTACACAGACACACACAAGTTTTTGGAAACCCAGACCAACATAGCTAAAAAGATCAGTTTCCCATGTCAGTCATGGAGCCACGGAGTCCCAGCTGTATCAGGGCACCCCTAATTCCACTCCCACCACCCCAAATTCCATATGGCTGCAATTGAGGGTAATGATGAGGTAACATAACCATAAGAGTTTATAACAACTTCTTCTAAAATACCTCCTCTCTCTCGGTGGATGTATTAATCTCAATTCTGCTGGTGAAAATGAAGGGTTATAGTCAAAAGGAGATTTTAAAAAGTTGTAGAAGAATGTAACCCACAGGAATGTTCTCTGCCAGGATTTAGAACTTGGACCTTTGGCTAAGGAGCTCCGCCAAACTCCTCCAGTTAATGCCCTGCTTTCAGGACTGACTAAGGAGCAGAATAAACCACCTCACACTCAAGTAATGGCTTTTTCCTGGGGGTCATGTGATTTTGCTTTAAGAGATTTTCTACAGCTGACAAGAGACCCGGTCGCTAAGGCGCCCAGTCCAGTGAGCTAAACAATGTGGCTTTTTCATTTTCAAATGGTCTGTTTTGAAATGAACACATCTTAACACTTCATCATGCTAAGAAGAGAACCCAGAGCAGAGAAGCAGTCTTCCAGGGCAGACGGGAAGCTGAGCTAGGCTGACGACACAGAAACGGAAGGCACCTGAAAAGACTGCCAGCCTGGACGGAATCAGTTGCCTCAGTGTCTTTTAATCAGACACAATGACCACAGACCTCCTGTTTCTTTCAATTCTGACCCAAAGCCCAGGTTCCGAAGTCCCACAGCCAAAACACCTGTCAAATGCAATGATATATAATAGACATTTCACAAAACAGAGATGTAAGAGTTTAGTTTGTAAAATTATAAGCCTTTGGGCTTTCAAACAAGATACACCCCACACACAGGTAACACAGTCACACACACACACACACACACACACACACACACACACGGCACAAAACCGCTCATCTCACCCGAGGGCAAGTCCCTACAACACATACAAAACATCTATTGCATGACCTATTAAAAGTGTATTTTTAGAACTACTGACCTCTGTGTGAACTAAACAATGAAGCTGTTCACAAACCTGACAGAGAGCAGCTTTTCCAAAGTGGAACAGTGAACCACTGTCTCTCATGCACCCCACCAAGCTGAACAATTAAAAATGGCATTTAATACTAACTTTTAAAAGCCTTTGTAAAATGACACTGCCAAAATTATTGATGTTGTGTCAACACACACACACACACACACACACACCCCACTGTTTTATCTTAGTATTTATTTTAAGAAATAAAATAATGTATTCAATAGATGAATAAGCTGAAAAAATGTAATCCAAAGAAACTCAGGGGTCCATATTCACCAAGATGTTGTCAACATAGCTTGGGCATCACTGCTGCAGACTGGTCCCCCTGACACAGCAGTGTACAGTAGTTATTGTGTGGATCCCAGAAGCTTGAATTCAAGTTCCCTCGTCACTAGTTGTGTGGCTTTGGAAGAACCACCTCTCTGAGTTTCTGCTGCCTTTTACAATGTGGTATCAGAATGCTGACTGCCTCCTGGAAGTCATTCTAGACATAAGGAATCAGATTAACTCCATAAACAAGGAGCTTAGCAGAGCGCATGGCACAGACCACAAGGCCAACAAGGTAAGACTATCATTATCATCACTGAAAAACTCCTTTCAAGATTAACTGCGTATCTATCATGTAATCTTGGGCACCTCTGAGGTGGATCTCATAGCAGTTAGTGGCGGGGATAGAAGAGCTTCATAATCACCAGGGAGAAATGAGAACAATGAGGGACAGAAAGGGCTCAGGCAGCTCAGAAGCTCACAGCTTCATGGTCAGCTCGTCACATGACTGTACCAGAGACAGGAACTGGCATCAGCCTTGATTTTGCACGGTAAATTCAAACAGCTCAAACTCTTGCAACACCACAGTAAGACTTTGAAAAGTTTTCAAACCTGCATTAATCACAAGTCATTCTTAATTGTTTCTTAGGTCAGTTCACAGTTTCCTAGTGTGATTTTATGTGAGAAATTAATTTGAAAATTGGGAACAAACTTGGCATGGGAAGGACCAACACATATAATCAAACCAGGTAGATATGGCGATGTAAGTAACACACTAGAACATTCTAGTCACCTCAGAAGACGAGGCTCTCTCTCTGACGTCCTGAACCCAAGCATTGTGTTTCAGAAAATTAGGCAGTCATTCCGAGATCTCGTAAGAGTGCTGTCTATTAATGTTAACTTTAAAACACATTGCTGTGCTATATACACAAATTAAAACAGTGTTCAGCCTTAAAATGTAATGACTGCCATTTTCAACAAGAGACAGACCTGGAATGTAACATGTCAAGTGAAATAAGCCAAGCACAGGGAGATAGTAAGTACCACAGGAGTTCACTCACACGCGGAATATAAAAAAGCTAATTCAAGGGCCTAGTGCGGCACACACCTTTAATCCCAGCAACTGTGAGGCAGAGGCAGGCAGTTCTCTGAGTTCCAGGCCAGCCTGGTCTACAGAGTGGATTCCCTGCCAGCCAAGACTACACAGTAAGATTCCACCTCAAACAAACAAATCGCTAACGTTGGGAGTAGAACACTCATTACATGCAGGTGGGGAGGTGGAGCATGGAGAAAAGTTGGGTTGGGTTGGACCAAGAAGCTCTGGCATGGAGCCATGGTGGCACAGGCAACCCCAGCACCCAGAGGCTAAGGTAGAAGGATGGTGACTTCCAGGCCAGCCTGGGCTACATACTGGGACTCTGTTACCAGAAGTTCTAGTGTGCTACTGTGAGCAGGGTGTGTATGTCAAAAGCCAGAAGAAAAGGTCTTGAATGTTTCACCACAAAGAAGTAATAAATGTTTGAGGAGATAGATATATTTATCTTGATGCATAAACATCATGTAATATTTATATACTCTGAAATGGCACATGGCACCCCATTAATAAATAACGTTGTTGCTTTTATGTATCAGTTAAACATAAATTTAAATGAAAAACCATATTATTAATTTCAGCAACTTTAAGGAGCTCTTGTATCTGTGTAGATAATTTCATACATTCTCTGTGTAAAGAATCACCAACTGAAAAATAAGTCAAAATAAGGACAGAACTCTGGGGAGACTGTTCTGTTGTGTAAAGGGGGGGGGGATAAAAATCCGTATTTATCTTATGTCATTAACAGATTCGGAAAGAATAAAGAAGACACGACCACACGTGATTCCACTGGGTCTGAAAGGAAAAAGGACAGTGTGATCATGAAACTTGTTTATATCATGTCATAGTACACAGTTTAAAATTAAAGAGTTTTGGAGCTGGAGAGATGGCTCAGTGGTTAAGAGCACTTGTCACCCTTGCAGAGGACCCAGGTTCAGTTCCCAGCACCCACATGACGGCTCAGAAGCAGCTGTAGCTCCAGTTTCCCTGGAAACAACTCTTCCCTTCTGGCCTCCGAGGGGTCCAGGCGTGCATGTGTTGCACATACAGGCAGGCAGAACACCCATACACATAAAATAACATAAGCAAATCTTTAAAAACTAAAGAATGTCTATATTGCCCATCTTTTAGAAAATTAAGAGTCCTCCACACTGCTTTGAACCTGTCAACAATAAGAAGGAGTTTAAACACAGGGAAAGTACGTATTTCTGCACTTTGTACAGTTATAAACTACTCTAGTTCCGACATGGTGAATGTCCAATCTCTTTAAATGAAGGACTGGGTCAAACCTGAAGACAGTCTGCCCTGACACAAAGACTCCACAGCTCATACTAGGTCAGAAAGTCCCTCTCTCCAGATTTTCACTGAATTTCCCAAAGCAAATTGAGCAAAAGTTGGAAGTACCAAAAATATTCGTGAAATATTTTCTGCTTAATTAAGTGAGCAAAATGTATTAAAGGGTTGGCTATTTATTTAGTCCTTAAATCTTAAAAAAAAAGTTTAATAAATTTGAATCATGGTTTATAAATTCCCCCAAAGCTAATGATTTATCTCATTTATGTATTTGATGTTCGGTTATAGTAGAAACCATCAAAATTAATTGTTTACATTAATTGTATTTAATGGATAAGTACATTGGTTGGACATAATATTTAAAGTAGGTCTAGGCTATTTTAAGGCTAGGACTCATAAACATATGAAACAGGAATGTGAATTATGTGCATAATATGATTTCCGGAACTATATTTACAATTTTGGGGGAAAGAAACAGAAACTAGTATCTGAATGTGAGAGTAGTTTTCCCAAAACGTAACCCTCCTTAACGATTGGCGGGGTGATTCTATGTGATGTGGACCAGCATCCTTGATCTCTCCACACGCTTATTCCCCAAACATGCCTGCCCCATAAACTCCCTATCCAGACTCACATTTACTTGGCTAAGTGAACTCTAGACACAAAACCCAATATTGTAGGAAGCCTCATGGTGGAGCAAACTATTCACAACTGAGCCAGGAAGAGAGAGCAAGACCACTTCCCACAATCCCCTTCAAAGTCATACTGTCAACATGCTAAGGACCTCCATGAGGCCCTGCCTATTAAAAGTCTATTGTGCCTCCAAGACCACATCACCTTGGAGACAACCCTTTAACACAGGAGCCTCTGTGGAACATGTGTCCAATTGAAGCCAGGACGCACAGGGATTAATAGGCCACATGCTCTGGTGTGGGCATGACCTATCTGCTTCGCATAACAACAAAAGTGCCCTGTGGGGGAGTATGAGACTGACGCAGGTTAAGACATACAGGTACAAAACTAGTCCATTTATTTTATACATCCCCACCCCTGCACAGTAATTCATAAAATGTTAACTGTCAGAATATTTAGAAAGGCACTATCGGCAGACATGATGGCACACACCTGTGATCCCAGCACTTAGGAGACAGAGGCAAGGGGACTACAGCAAAACTGAGGCCAGCTTGGTCTACATAGTGAGTATGGGCTAGCCCAAATTCAAATGATAACCTCTCTAAAAAATAAACAAGTAACAACAACAACAACAAAAAAAAAACAGAACAAAGCAAAACCAACAAGAAAACAAAACATTATTAGATGCACATGTTGAGAGAAGCCCCAGGTAGGCAGGGTATGGCACTAATCAACACATGCAGATTTTCCTGGTTAGTAAGAAGGACATTTCCTGAAGCTCCGCTTCCCTCCCTCCCTCCTTCCCACCCCTTCTCCCTTTCTCTCTAACTCCTCCTCTCCCTCTCAGTGCCTCTTAATATTTCTTTCTCTTTCTTCTTCTTCTCTGACCTCACCTAGGACCTTGAAGAAAACAAGATTCTTTCTGCCTAGGATTTTGATACAATCCTCGAATTTGGGTTGGAATGGCTCTGTCTGCCACCATCTGTCGCCCAAGCTGTTCACATCCCTCCTTGAATTTTCATTTTTCTAACAAGGGAAGGAAGGATGGTGGCCATACAACAGCTTCCTCTGAACTCACCCACTTGACTCCAGTCTGTCCCCAGTATTTCAGTGCGGGCTTCTGGTCACATCATCTTCTTTCCCCCAGGTGTCTTCTTTCTTAGATCACGTGTCTAGGAGGGGACAACTTGACCAAGAAATCTCTGTCCCTCAGATAGTCCACAAATAAACTGACTTTTTAAAAAATAATTTTCTATCAATGTCATCCCTTAAAACTAGAGTTGTGTCAAAATACATGAGAAGATTTTTTAAAATGAACATATTAAGTAAACTGAAAATATATGACCCAGTTCACTGGAAAAAGAGATACAGAGTCGGGACAGTGAGTAGGTCACTAAGTTTTGGGCAACAGAATATCTGATAGAAAAAAAGTTAGAGTAAGTTAAGATACCTACATATAGAACAATATTAAAAATTAAGTAGGCCATAATTGAAGAATGGATCTTAAAATGGTCCATGGCTGGAGTCCATCGTCATATGTCGGGGTTTGCAGAGCCTCATAATTATATGCAACAATTTTTTGAGTTACTTTTCCTGGGGAGAGATTACACAGATTTCATCAACTTCTCAGAGGGAATCTCTGACCCAAATAGGCCTAAGACACAGAAAAGGAAACATCGACTAAAATATCAAAAACAAAAAACCGTCACTTCAAGTAACTGGCTTGCTGGTAGAAGCACATACATTATGGTCTCAAGCAAAGTACTCAGGCCCCATTCAGACCACTTGCTATGTGACCCAGAAGATGTGAAAGTATTTTTATAGCTTTATCAAAGTACAATTGACAAATTCTGCAAATATTAAAGATACACAATGGAATATTTGTATAGAACAAGAAATAACCACAAACAAATTAATTAATATATCTATACCTCATATAACCACTTCTCCATTTTTATGATGTGATATATGTATATATATATATATATTAGCAGGCTTCAAATGTGCTATGCAGGATTGCTAACTTCAGTCACATTGTACACTATATCTCCAGAGTTATCCGTCACACATAACTGAAGCTTGGCACCCTTCAGTCAAGTTCTCCCCATCTTGTCCTCTATCCCCTGGCAACCACCATACTCTGAGTCCAGGAGTTCGACTATTTCAGATCCATATAAATGTGCTCTCTAGAATCTGTCTTCCTGTGCCTGGCTAATGTTGGTTACCATACAGTCCTCAGGCTTCTTTGTGTATCAAAAAAACGACAGAGCTTCCTTCTTCCTTAAGGATGAGAATATTGCCGTGTAGGAAGATAGCATATTTACTTTGTTTCATCCACCGATGGAAATGCAACTTGCTCACAGACGTTGTGTTGCTATTGTAAACAATGGCACCTGATCACTGGAGCATAGGGTAATTTCATTTTTAATTTGCTATAACAGCTTTACAATTTACATTCATGTCAGCACTGTACAAGGTTTCTTTTTTCACAGCATGACCAACACTTCGCTCTTGGCTTTTTTGATACCAACATACTCTCTGGGCCAATCTATCACATATGATTTTCCTTGTGATTTTGACTCTCATTTCTCTGCTGATAAGTCACGTTGAACACTTTGCCAAATCCCTGGCAACAGTTGGTATGTCTTCTCCACAGAAAAGTCTACCAGGTCCTTTGCACATTTCTAAAATGAGTTCCTTGTTGGCTCTTGGGCTAGCCCTTACACACACACACACACACACACACACACACACACACACACACACACACACACACATATATATCTTGCTATGCTTTATCAGACATAAAGAATGCATGATTTTTTTAAACTGTGTTAATGGTTTCTTCTGCTGTTTGGTTTCACATCCAACAATTCATTCCCCAGGAGAGCATCAAGAAGTTTCTGTCCTGTTCTTTGGGTAGCTTTACAGTTTCAGGTCTTACACTCAAGTCTTTAATCCAGTCCGGGTTGAATTTTGTATAAAGTGTGGGATGAGGATCCAGAGTTATTCTTGTATGGATGGATATCCAGTGTACACAGGATGGTTTACTCAAAAGATTATAATTTCCCCATCCAGTGTATTTTTTCCCCATCGGGTCCTCCAACCATTGATATGTGAGCTTGTTTCTGGGAATTCTAACAAGTTCTATCAGTCTCTCTGTGTGTGTGTGTGAGTTATAGCACTATATTGTTATGGGTACTATAGATTGGTAACATATTTTGAAATCAGAAACTCTTTCTTTGATCCTGTTCAATTTCTTTGACTATTTGGGACAGTCTATAGTTTTACATAAAATTTAGAAATTTTCTAGTTCTGTTATTTAAAAGACCAGAGACTCTGACACCAATTGCACTGAACATATAAATCACTATTGAAAGTATGTGTATTAAACATTGTTCTTCTAGCCCCAAAATACACAATGTCTTTCGCGTTTTCCTGTGACTTTCAGTTTCTTCATCAGTGTTTTGTAGTGTTGGGCATGAATCTTCCATATCTTTGGTTGCCTATTCCTAAGCATTTTATCATTTTGTTGCTTTTGTAAGTGGGAGTGTTTTCTTAATTTTCTCTTTAGCTAATTTTTTGCTTGTGTGCAGACCAATTGCTGAGTGATTTAGTGCTCTGTATTGTCACTGAATTTCCTGTCAGTTCTAACACATTTGTTGTTGTTGTTGTTGTTATTCTTCAGTTTTTAGGGTTTTATACATCTATCACATGGATCTTAACTGCAAGGTTTCTGCTGAAAAATCCACTGGTGACCTAATGGAATTCCCTGAAAGTGTGACTTACTTTTCTTTTTTCCCTCAAAATTTGCCTGAATTTTAACAATTAAAGTACAACATGTCTCTGTGTAGACCTCTTTATGGTCAGCTTATTTATTTTCTCTCAGATTAGGGGAGTTTTCAGACATTATTTCCTTAAGTAGGTTTGTTTGTTCATTCATTTGTTTGTTTTGGGCATGCTCTGTCTCTCTTCTCCTCCTGTGAGTCTCACAATTCACTGACTGGTTGGTATATCAGTTCCTTTTTGTGCCATTGTAACGAAATATCATGACAAAAGCAACTCAAAGAGAAAGTTTATGTTGGCTCAGAATTCAAGGGGTCAGTCCATCCTAGCAGGGAGGTTGAGGCAGGAGCTTGAAACCGCTGGCCACATGACATCCCCAATCAGGAAGTACTACTCAGCCTCCTTTCTCCACTTAATGCCAGATCCCAGCCAGGGAACAGTGTCACGCACAGGCTCAATTAATACAGTCAAGGCAATCTCCCACCGGCACTTCCAGAGGCCCATCTGCCAAGTGGTCCTAGAGTCTGTCAAGTTGACAATTAACACATCGCATTGACTCATTTGGAAATACTCCATAAATCCTCAAACCTTTGATTCCTTCTTTTTCTGTTTGTCTCACTGGATGATTTTTATTGACCCCTCTTTACTTCCCTGATGACTCCTTCTGCTCGGCTGGATCTCTGTTGACACTTTATTTCACTTTATTTTTTCACTCATTGCATTCTTTAGCTCAATAAGCTGATTCTTCTTTATGGTTTCTATCTCTTGATGAGTTCTCTTTGTTCCTTTATTGTTTTATGATTTTTTTTAGTTGTCTGTGCTTCATTAAAAGTCTTTAAGCTTCTTAAAACCAATCATTTTGCATTATTCTGATTTCTTGCATGTGGTGTAAGGATGTGCACATGTGTGTGCACATGCCTGTTGAGGCCAGATACAAATATCAGATTCCTTCCTTGGTCACTTTTCACTTTATTTTTTTCTGAGATGGGATCTCTGACTGAGCCTGGAGCGCACTCATCCAGCTAGACTAGCTAGCCAGAAAAGCCTAGGGACTCTCCTGGCCCTGTCTCCCCAGAGCTGGGACATTTCTCTTATGCTATAAACCACTACACGTCGACATTTTAATTTTGTATTTGCCTTTTTCATCATTAATTTAATTAGACATACTTATGTGTTACTGTGTGACAATTTGATATGTGCTTGCAATACATGATGATCCAGTGAGAGCAGTCACCATTTAGAGATGTTATTTTTCAAAAGAGTCCAATACTTCACCCCAAAGTACACAATCAGAATTCCGAAATGAAAAGTCTAGGAATTTTTTTTAAAAAGAAGGGTCTCAGAGTATTCTTATTAATAGAAGTTACATTTTGTTCGATTTGCAAAGCTGTTACTCACTGACGCCCTCCATAAACACACACAACTTATAAAGAGAAGAACAGAGAAACGCCTCAGTAGGTAAAAGCACCAGCCACCAAATCTGGTAACAAATTCAATTCCTGCCCCAGAGAGAAGCACTAACTCACACAGGGTGTCACCTGACATCCACAAGTTCCCCCACACCCCGCCAGCACAAACATAAATAAATAAAAATGCAATAAAAGTTGAGTTTTGGTTTTGGTTTTGGTTTTTTCTTGGCAATCATGGGGCTCGGCATGGTAGTGCACACCTATATTCTCAGTACTTGAGTGGCTCTGATAAGCAGGCTGTGAGTCCAAGGCCAGCCTAGGCTACACAGTATCCTTGAGATCAGCCTATGCTGCATAGGAATAAAAAGAAAGAAAGAAGGAAAGGAAGGAAGGAAGGAAGGAAGGAAGGAAGGAAGGAAGGAAGGAAGGAAGGAAGGAAGGAAGGAAGGAAGGAAGGAGAAAAGGAGGGAGGGAGGGAGGGAGGAAGAATGAAAAAGAAAGAAATTAGAAACACCTGAGGCCAGAGAGATGGCTCAGCAGTTAAGAGCACATATTGCTCTTGCTGAGATCCTGAGTTGGTTCCCAGAACCTACACTAAGTGGTTCACGACTGTCTGTGACTCCAGGTCTGAGGAGATCCAAGGCCTTTGGCCTTCACAGACAACTGCAAACAGACATACAATAAAAAGATAACAAAGATAATTCTTTAAGAAGGAGAACTACCTGACCTAATTTTAACAGGGCTGTCATGTACCTAAAGTTGGATTTCTTTCTTTATGAAATTATGAGTAATAAAAATAATTGATGAACTATGGTACCTAAACACAGCTTTAGTTTTATAGCAGTGTAAGAACTATTAAAGTTAACTTTGTATTTCAGATGTCAGATTCCAAGATTATACAGCACAAATAATCTTTCTAAGCCAGGTACTAGAATACATTTACTGAGCATATTTGTGGAAAATGAATTTGAGACTAGGAATTTAATGAGCTATCTTGCCTGAAGTGTCAAGAAATTGTTAAAGGGACCTTCCTATAAAAAGCAAAAGCATTAAAAAGGGCAGCTGGGGGGTCAGACATATTATCCTATTAAGCTAATCATTTTTGCATAAGAAGGATGTTTTTCTAATGTGTTACAAATCACCCTAGGGGGATTGTCTGCACTGGTCACTGTAAAGGGCTGCCCAGCTAGCTTATTCATGGGGCCATTGGAGTGAAAGCATACTGGGAAGAAATCTCTTCTTAAGTTTCACTATTTCATTTTTTTAAATTAATGAAAGATAAAACCACAATCGGCTTACTTCCACAAATATTTGTCCAGTATATACTATCTTGGCTCTAGGTTGGGGTGAAAGACCCCCAGCCTCCCCGCCCAACATAGCTTAGCTCAGCTGTTTTTGAATAAAGCCTGAGAGGTACTGAGGAGTTCAGTTAACGGACATGGGAAAAACAGAACATTCATGGTTAGCCACCTGGCCCCAGAGCGAGGAACTAAAAGGTCAAAAGGACACCCTGTACCCTAGACAGGAGCTAGGCGTGGCGAGCTCGGGGAGAAACCACAAGCTGACCTGGGTTTGAACCTGGCCTCATTTGAATCATCCAATCAGAACCTGGCCTCATTTGCATCATCCAATCAAAACCCTGTAACCAGGCTTCTTGCCCGAGCTTCGGCTGCCCGACCCTATAAAAACCCTCTGCTCCAGCCCGTGCGCGCGCCAGTCCCTTGAGCTTCTTGAGAGACTGTGTCGCCCCGGGTACCCGTGTTCCTGAATAAAGCCTCTTGCTGTTTGCATCTGATTCGTGGTTTCGGTGTGTTCCTTGGGCGAGGGTCTCTCCTGAGGGAAGACTGCCTTTAGGGGGTCTTTCATTTGGGGGCTCGTCCGGGATTTGAGACCCCCTGCCTCAGGACCACCGACCCACTGTCAGGAGGTAAGTTGGCCGGCCACTATTTGTCTTGTCTCAGTCTGTCTATTTGTCTTCCATTTTCGTCAGGCGCCCTAGGTCAGGTCTGAGTCGGTGGGGGCTGAAGGAGCTGACGGGCTCGGACTTCGCCCACCGCGACCCTGGAAGACGTTCCACGGGTCACTGAAGTCCCCTTTGGGGCACAGTTTTTCGGGGCCACTCCTGTATCAGAAGGATACGTGGTATTGGCAGGGGATGGAGATCGCGGTTCCTCCACACCCCCGTCTGAGTTTCTGCTTTCGGTTTTACGCCGAAGCCGCGCAGCGCGAATTTCTGTCGTCTGTCTTGTCTTTTTGTTTATCGTTACTTGTCTAACATTTCTTTATCTAGAGACCACCATGGGGCAGACCATCACCACCCCACTGAGCCTAACCACGGACCACTGGTCCGATGTTAAGGCCCGAGGAAACAATGAAGGTGTCATTGTCAAAAAGAAAAAATGGATCACCCTCTGCGAGGCCGAATGGGTCATGATGAATGTTGGCTGGCCGCGAGAAGGATCCTTTAACCTCTCTCTTATTTTACAGGTGGAGGGCAAGGTTTTTGCCCCTAATCCTTATGGACACCCCGACCAGGTCCCATACATCGCCATCTGGAGATCTCTGGTCGAAAATCCATTTCCATGGGTCAAGCCTTTCCTTCCACAGCTCCCTCCAGTCTCTGGGCCCTCTGCACCCCTCAACCCGGACTCTTCCCTTTACCCTGTGCTCCCTCACAAGGAGACTCCCAAGCCCCCTGTCCTCCCCCCGGACCCTAACTCCCCTCTCATAGATCTCCTGGTGGAGGAGCCCCCTCCTTATCAGGCTGGACCCGCTCGGCGACCCGGCGGAGCGGCGGCGGCTCCCGCCACCGCGGAAGCGGCTCCCACCGCCGCGGAGGAGGCGGCGGCGGCGGCCGCATTAGCGGCCGCGATCCGGCCGTTGGCAGATGCTAAGGTTTCCTCAACCAGCAGGACCTCAGATGAAGACAAGGAAGATGAGGTGTCATCCCCCATTGCCGGCCGCCTCCGCGGCCGCCGGGAGGGACCCCCTACTGAGTCCCAAGCTTTCCCACTCAGAGGAGGGCCGAACCAACAACTCCAATATTGGCCTTTCTCTGCTTCAGACCTTTACAACTGGAAACAACATAACCCCCCTTTTTCCAGGGATCCTGTGGCATTAACTAACTTGATTGAATCCATCCTGGTGACTCACAGGCCGACTTGGGACGATTGTCAGCAGCTCCTGCAGACCCTCTTAACAGTAGAGGAAAAGCAGAGAGTTTTCCTGGAGGCCCGGAAGCAGGTTCCGGGCGATGACGGGAGGCCATCCCAACTCCCGAATGTCATCGATGCGGCTTTTCCCTTGACTCGCCCTAACTGGGATTTCAATACGCCTGAAGGTAGGGAGCATCTACGTCTCTATCACCAGTTGCTCTTAGCGGGTCTCCGAGCGGCCGCTAGAAGGCCTACCAATTTGGCTCAGGTAAGGAATATGATACAGGGAAAGGAAGAGACACCCGCTGCATTTCTAGAAGGATTAAAGGAAGCTTATAGGATGTATACTCCATATGATCCGGAAGATCCAGGTCAGGCTCCAGGTATTATCCTATCATTTATCTATCAGTCTAGTTCAGACATCAGAGCCAAATTGCAGCGGTTGGAGGGTTTACAGGCGTTAGGGTTGCCAGACCTAGTGAAGGAAGCAGAGAAAGTGTTCAATAAGAGAGAAACTCCTGAAGAGCGTGAGGAAAAGAGATGGCAGAAACAAGAGGAAAGGGATAGGAAACAGCATAGGGAGATAAAGAAAGTTCTGGCCGCCGTTGTATCTCAGGGACAGCGGAGAGAGGGAGACAGGTCGGGAGAACGAAGGAGGCCACCCCTAGATAAAGATCAATGTGCTTACTACAAGGAGAAGGGACACTGGGCCCGAGAATGCCCCAAGAAGCCACAAGGACCCCGCCGGCCCAAGCCCAAGACCGTGGACCTCCTTAGTCTGGAGGACTAGGGGGGTCGAGGCCAGGAGCCCCCCCCCCCCCGAGCCTAGGATAACCCTCAAGATCGGGGGGCAGCCCGTGACCTTCCTGGTTGATACTGGTGCCGAACATTCAGTCCTAACTCATGCCGGAGTGCCTCTTAGCCGGCATTCTGCACTGGTGCAGGGGGCAACTGGAAACAAGAGATATTATTGGACTATCGAGAGAAAAGTCCAACTGGCTTCAGGGCAAGTAACTCACTCCTTTCTGCACATACCTGAATGCCCCCATCCGCTGTTAGGACGGGACCTACTAACCAAATTAAAAGCGCAAATCTATTTTGATGAGAAGGGACCGAGGGTCACGGGTCCTAAAGGAGACCCTCTACAAATCCTTGTCCTCAATTTAGAGGAAGAATACCGTTTGTTTGAGTCAGAACCCCCGGAGAAATCACCTGAGGAGCTACAGAACTGGTTGAGAGAATTTCCTCGCGCCTGGGCAGAGACTGGGGGCCTGGGGTTGGCACGCGATCAGCCACCGCTGATGATCTCATTAAAGGCCTCCGCGACTCCCGTTTCAATCAGACAATACCCAATGTCACGGGAAGCTCATGAGGGAATCAAACCCCATATGCCCTATAGCCCAGAAGACCATGAGCTAGCAAAGAAAATGGGGGCGGGCTGGGAACAACGGAGGCAAGCCTATATATTAGGGGATCAGGTGGTCATGCCAACCTCCCATACCCGATATATGCTGAGGTTCCTTCATGCGCTGACCCATTTGAGCAAGAATAAAATGAAGACCCTACTGGACAATGAAAATACTGGGACTGTGCTATTAAACCAGGACCGGGTGCTTCAGCAGGTATCTTCCACCTGCCCAGCCTGTGCTCAGGTCAATGCAGGAAAGATGCATCTAAACAAAGGGGCTCGTCAACGAGGGCATCGCCCAGGTGTACATTGGGAAATAGACTTTACAGAAATAAAACCCGGACTCTACGGGTACCGGTACCTCTTGGTCTTCGTGGACACCTTTTCAGGATGGATTGAGGCATTTCCAACCAAGAATGAAACGGCTAACGTGGTAACAAAGAAACTGTTGGAAGAGATCTTCCCCAGGTATGGGATGCCTCATATATTGGGGTCGGACAACGGGCCTGCCTTCGTCTCTCTGGTAAGTCAGAAAGTGGCCAAATTATTGGGGGTTAATTGGAAACTCCATTGCGCATACCGCCCCTAGAGTTCAGGACAGGTAGAGCGAGCTAATAGGACAATTAAGGAGACTTTAACCAAATTAACGCTTGCAACTGGCACTAGAGATTGGGTGCTCCTACTTCCCTTGGCTCTTTACCGAGCCCGGAATACTCCTGGGCCGCACGGCCTAACCCCTTTTGAAGTTCTATATGGGGCCTCACCTCCAGTCATGAAATTTCCCCATCCTGATATCTCATCTTTTGCCACCAGCCCCACTTTAGAGGCACATCTACAGGCCCTCCAGCTGGTGCAGAAGGAGATCTGGAAACCCTTGGCTAAAGCCTACCGAGAGCAGCTGGACAAGCCGGTGGTCCCCCACCCTTTCCAGATTGGGGACTCCGTTTGGGTCCGGCGCCACCAGACTAAGAATCTAGAGTCACGGTGAAAGGGGCCCTACACTGTCTTGCTGACCACCCCCACTGCACTCGAGGTCGATTGCTGCATGGATCCATGCCTCTCATGTGAAGGCTGCCGGGGAGACCGACCCAGCAGGAAAATAAGGTCATCTCACAAACTGGGGAAACGGTCTGGCAGATGCCTTAAACTCCTCCGGGATGCCGTCGCCCTCAAGCAAGATGTAGATTCGCCCAGTCGGACTTTTATGTCTGTCCGGGGGATGGGAGGGGCTGGGCCCTCGCCAAGAAATGCGGGGGGGGGGGGGGGGGAGGGGGAAGGAGATTTCTTCTGTGCCCAATGGGGCTGCGAGACCACTGGCGCAGCATACTGGAGTCCTAGCTCCAGCTGGGACCTGATCCAGACCAATAGAGGTTTCAGAAAGGCTGTTGGCTATGTCTGGTTTCCCAACCTCCCTACTACGAGGGGATAGCAACCCAGGGTAATTATACTAACACTCACAGTCCCCCTCTGAGCCAATGTCTAGGGACAGCCCAACATAAGCTCACAATCTCAGAGGTGTCAGGACAAGGACTATATCTAGGGAGCGTCCCCCACACACACCAACACCTGTGTAACCGCACCCTATCCATAAGCGCTGTCTCTGGTTATGTCACCGGCCCTAATGGTACCTATTGGGCATGTAATACTGGGCTCACCCCCTGCGTTTCAGCCTCAGCCCTCAATGCTACCTCTGATTTTTGTATGCTCATCGAGTCGTATTACTCCTCCTGACGTTTGGGCCCTGTATCCTAAGTAGACTTGTCCAATTTATCAGGGAACGCATCTCTATTGTTCAGACTTTGGTATTAACCCAGCAATACCAAAGGCTCAACCAGATGGAACTCGAGTCACGTCACCAATCTTCCCCATGAATGGAGGATTCCATTCCTGAGATAAGAAAATGGGGGAATGAAAGACCCCCAGCCTCCCCGCCCAACATAGCTTAGCTCAGCTGTTTTTGAATAAAGCCTGAGAGGTACTGAGGAGTTCAGTTAACGGACATGGGAAAAACAGAACATTCATGGTTAGCCACCTGGCCCCAGAGCGAGGAACTAAAAGGTCAAAAGGACACCCTGTACCCTAGACAGGAGCTAGGCGTGGCGAGCTCGGGGAGAAACCACGAGCTGACCTGGGTTTGAACCTGGCCTCATTTGAATCATCCAATCAGAACCTGGCCTCATTTGCATCATCCAATCAAAACCCTGTAACCAGGCTTCTTGCCCGAGCTTCGGCTGCCCGACCCTATAAAAACCCTCTGCTCCAGCCCGTGCGCGCGCCAGTCCCTTGAGCTTCTTGAGAGACTGTGTCGCCCCGGGTACCCGTGTTCCTGAATAAAGCCTCTTGCTGTTTGCATCTGATTCGTGGTTTCGGTGTGTTCCTTGGGCGAGGGTCTCTCCTGAGGGAAGACTGCCTTTAGGGGGTCTTTCATTGGTGAGCGTGGAGGGACAGGAGAGACACAGGTCTCCCTCAAGTTGCTATTCTGCTCTAGCTATTTCTTTCTTCTTCTGTGTGCATGTAGGGGTGTGTGTGTGTGTGTGTGTGTGTGTGTGTGTGTGTGTGTGTGTGTGTAAATAAAGTCAGGTATTTGCAAACTTCTCTTGTAAAGGGCTTGGGAATAAATAGTCTTTGCTGGTCATTAGTCTTTGTTATTACTTAACTCTGTTGTATGGCATGAAAGTAGCCACAGGTAGGGCGGAGTGGCACCTGCCTTCCATCCCAAGACTCGGGGGGACAGAGGCAGGTGGATGTCTGTGAGTTCTAGACCAGCCTGATCTATGCAGCAAGTTTCAGGCCAGCTGGGGCTACACCATAAGACTGTGTCTCAAAACAAAGCAGTCCCAGATGATATGTGGTCCAAAGAGCAGGGTACCAGAAACACTCCATTTACATGAACAGACTGCTGTCAAGATTTGGCTTTGGGCTGTGATTTGCCACTGTAGTACTGGTCTGCTCTTTGAAATAGCTACAGAGATGTCTCATTCAAAATGTTCACAATATTCTTAGTGAAAACGAAGTATAACAAACAGGTAGGAAATTTCAAAAGAATTGTGAAAGAAGAAGCAAGAAACAAGGTTGTTAAAAGGGTAGACACAGTATGACCAGGACTAAAAGTGATATGTTGATACAGGTCAAGTTATATAGAGGAAGCATGGAAACTTCTAGAGCATTGTGTAAATAGCAGCAACAACAACGACATTGTAATGTGAAACAATCCATTCCCACAAAACACAGAGTTCCAACTTGCTTTAAGAGTAAAATAGTGTCAATGAATTAGGAATAACATCTAAAATACTTCATTATATAAATAAGGTGTAATCATTTTTCAAAACTGGAAACGTGAACAAGGAGAAAAAAATCATGATGTCTTCTCAAATCTGACCCATGCAAATACAACGTCCCCACTATTTTTTTAAGTGTGTTGGAAGAGCCTATCCTTCGAGGGACTCTACAGCGTGGATGACCCATGCTTGAGCCACCATACCATCTGTAGACTATATCTTAGTCTTAATGTTGTATTTATCAATTGTACAACTTTGAGTTCGATTCCCAGCACCACAGGTGTGTGTCTGGGGACCAAGTAGATAAAAATTAAAACAAAAGGAGAGGCCATGCATGATCCAAACCAGAAACAATTAGTTCTGCTTAAATGTTGGGTAAATTGCAGTTATTTGGTTGTCTTTAAAGTCAAATGGGAAGCAGGCATGCCACAGGAGTACTGTGACTTTAAAAAAAAATGAAAATGGTTTCTTAAAAACTGGTTGTCTAGCTGAGTGGTGGTAGTGTATGCCTTTAATCACAGCACTCAGGAGGTAGAGGCAGGTGGATCTCTGTGAGTTTGAGGCCAGTCTGATGTACAAATTGAGTTCCAGAACAGCCAGAGCTGTTACACAGAGAAACCCTGTTTTGAAAAACCAAAAAAAAAAAAAAAAAAAAAAAAAAAAAAAAAAAAAAAGAAAAAGAAAAAGAAAAGAAAGAAAAAAGAAAACAAACAACTGGTTTTCTGGGAAGAACACTGGACCCTGTACTATTAAAGCTCAAAGCCTAGCTGTTCTGCCCTACTGAGCAACCTCCTACAGGCCACTTAACCATTCCAGGCTCAAATTCTCATTTTGTCTCTAAAATGAAAGGGTTGGGCTCAGTAATCTCCAAGGGGTCTCAGTTCTACAATTTTATGATAATACACTTTTCTCTGAGGCCGAATAGCATCCGTGAGCTACAATTAACTGGAAGGCAACTGTAACGTCAGCAATGGCCTTTCAAAGAAAGTGATGTCGACCTTCAGTTCCTCTGAAATCCTCAGTGTCTGGGTTCTGCCTCTTGCCCCACTCATTCCGTGCCTTCATTCTTCCCAGGAAGCTCCTGCATTCACTTTTGCCCCTACAACGTGTGCAGGTATCTAGAGAGCGGCTTTCAAATGGCTGGTGGCTCTCACAAAGTCTTGGTCCAAATGTCATATCTACCAAAAGACCTTAGGTGACAATCCTGTCCAAAGAAATAATAGCATTATCGGTGTCCAAACTGTTTAGTGGACAAACCTCTTACACTTTTATCAGCATTTCTCAGTACTGTATTGGATTTTTGTCTTTTCCCCACTACGAGAGAAGGTATATGATAGTCTGGTATATGATAGCTTACTCACTGTATCTTCCAGAAAGACTTGCAAGTAGGAGTTACTTCATAAATGCTTGACAAACAACTTAGTGAATGCATTAAAGCACGCTAAAGGGGGGGAAACACATTTTTTAACTGTTAGAAAACCAAAGGGGGACTAAGGAGGGCTCAGTAAGTAAAGCAGTTCCCACAGAAGCAAAAGGACCCAAGTGTGGCTTCCAGAACCCACATTTAGCTGAGTGAGGTAGTGTGTGTGTCTGAAATGCCAGTGTTCCTATAAGAAAACTGAAGGTGGTGACAGAATGGGCAGAAACTGGGAGGTCAGCAAGCCCGGTGTGAGCATCCACTACACAACAGACCCTGTCTCAAACAAACAGAAAGCAGAAGGGGAGGACCAACCCCCAAGGTCCTCCTCTGACCTCCACAGGAGTACCTGAGCTCGCAAACACAATACATGTGCACTCCCCCACCCCACCCCCACACACTCTCGTGGAAGGTTAAACGGAAAGTGTGTTAGGATAACACCTCTTTCGTTTGCTCTTCATTCTGGAGAGATTATAGATGCACCATAAAAAAAAAACCTTTTCTTTTGTGTTGCTTGATGCAACTAGAGAAGTCATCCAAACTTGAGTGAGAAGTTATCAGGTAGGGCTTTCGTCAGGGATTTTATACAAGCCGTTATTAGAATCACATAGTGGTCGATACCAAGACCATGTTCTAACTGAGCTAACAGGCTAAACTGCTTAGGTTTTCGTATTTGCAAATAAGCAAGAATCAAAATAATTCTATTGATTTCCAAAGAACTAATAATAAAGTCATCAAACAGCTCTATGAAAATTTAATTACTATGGGAAGGCTATATTAAGAATGGGTCATTGATGTTGAAGAGACTTTTTTTTTTAAAGGCAAGAGTACCCTGTGCTTGAGTTTGATGGCACATGCTGGCTGCAGCTGCAGATGTACTAAAACACTGAAATTGAGTGTGATGTCATACGGTGCAAAGGAAAGACAAGTGTACAGTCAACTTTCACTTTTTCAGGATAAAATGAGGAATTGGCTCAAGGGGATGAGCAGAAAGCAAACAGGCTTTGAAATCTCCTAGATTCTGACAAGTTACTTGATGACTATGGCACTCAACATTTTCCTTTGATTATAATATTTTAGGTTAGCATACCATGCTGGCTAGTTTCATATCAACTTGATACAAGCTAGGGTCATCTGGGAAGAAGTAATCTTGAGGAAAATGCCCTGAATAGGATTGGCCTGGAGGTGAATCTGTGGGACATTTTTGTGTTTTTCTGACTGAGACAGGAGAGGGTTCAGCTCATTTCAGTGGGAGCACCCCTGGGCTGGTAGTCCTGGGTGCTCTATGAAGGATGGCTGAGTAAGCCATGTAAGGCAAAGCGAGTAGGCAGCATTTCTTCCTTGCTTCCACATCAGTTCCTGCCATTAGGTTCCTGCCCCCACTGAGTTCCTCCCTGACAGCTCTCTTCCTCCCATCCTACCCCCTCAGCTGGTTCCCTTTCTTCCCCATTAATGCCCCTTTCACTGTCCTTTTATACTAAGCCATCACCCTCTGCTTCCCACCTCCAGCGAGATCTCTTCCTTGCTTCTCGCCGTCCCCTTTTTAGTTTCATGATCCCCAGACACATATATTTTAAAATTGATGTTCTGAGTGTGAAATATGGTGTCTGTCTCCCTGAAATAGCCCTATTTTATTTTGCATAATGATTTCCAGTTCTATTAATGTCCCTGCAAAGGTTAAGATAGCACTTTTCCTAATGCTTCCATTGTGTGCACGCATCACATTTTCTAATTTGTGTGTATGGGTGCACAAGTATGTGTGTACACATTTGTGCACATGTGTGTGAAGGCCAGGGGCTAACCATGCTATTCTTCAGAAGCCCTACCCTGTTTTTGTGAGACAAGTGTCTCACTGGCATCCAGCTCACCAGTTTGGTTAGGCTGCCTGGCAAACAAACCTCAAGGATCTGCCTGCCTCTGCCTCCTCACCACGGGGATCACAAGCACATGGCACCAATCCTGGATTTGTTTTTTTTAACATGGGTTGTGGAAACTAAATTCAGGTGCTCATGCCTACAGGACAAGCACTTTACCATTTGAACCATTTCCCCTACTCCTTTTCTTTAATAATTGACATAAGAACATTTCATGTATTTATGGAGAACTATGTGAAATCTGGTGAATGTATATATCGTTTAATGTTCAAATCTCTCTCTGTGTAATAGTCTCAAGTATTTTTTAATGAAAACATGCACACATAATTTCTCATTTTTAAAAATATATATTATGTCTTATACAACACAAAACCATATTTCTCCTTTCTATAACATAATGCCCACTAACAAGCCTCTCACTATTTCTCCCTCTACCTCTCCATTCTGGTAACTGCTATTCCACTTGTGACATCTGTGAAAATATCATTTCCAAGATTCCACATAGGAGAGGTCATGTGGTGGTTTTTCTTTCTGTACTTACTGAACAACTTCTACTTCCATCCTTATTGTCATAAGTGACAGCATTTCATACTTTTCGAGGCTGCGTAGTATTCTGCCGTGTATCCATAACACGGTTTTAGGCTGTTCATCAGCTTATGGACACTCGCTTGTCTGCACTTGGCTATAGTGAATAGTGCTGCAGTCAGTGTGTCAGTTGTAGAAGCCTCTTTGACCATGCTGACTTCATTTCTGGTTGGCCATATATCCACTTGCTGCTGGATGAGGTAGCAGATTTATTTTAATCTGGGGAGAAACTTCCCCAAGCTCCTCCATTTTCCATAATGGCGGTACTCATTTTATATTTCTACCTGAGGTGTTAATAGTTGCCTTTTCTTGGCATTTGAAGCAGCACTTATCTTTGGTCTGGAGAACAGTCATTTGAACTGCATGAGGTGATGTCTCATTGTGGTTTTGTTTTGGGTTTCCATGATTAGTGACAGTGAACATTTCCACATAGCTATTGTGTGTCTGCTTTGAAGAGCTGTCTACTTAGGTCTAGTGCCTGTTTTTCAATCTGGTTATTTGGTTGGTTTCTGCTGTTCTCACTGCTGTTGTTTTTTTTTTTTTTCTAGAGTTATCTGAGCTCTTACAGAGTCTACATAGTATTCCACCACATATAGACACCACGTCGTCAATCTGTTCTTCAACTGCAATACAGCCTGCAAATGCTCTGCCCACTCAGCAGGTGTCTGCTCCAGGTCTTGTTTCCTTTGGGGTACGTGTTTTTAGGTGATGGCATCTCCCTTGTCCGCTTTGCCTTTGTTGGCCTTGCTTTGGTCTTGCCAACAAAATCCTCATCACTTCCTCCAGTGGTTCCAGTTTTGGATTTTATATTTAAGATGTTATCTGTTTTGATTTTTTTTTTTTATGTGATGAGAGATGGGGATGTAGTTTCAATCTTCTGCAGGTACCTACCCAGTTTCCCCAGCACTACTTCTCAGATGCTATCCTTTCCCCAGTGTGTGTTCTGGGCACCTTTGTGGAAGACAAAGCTGGAGATAGTGGAGGTACTTCCGGGCTCTGGGGTCCATTCTTCTGGTCTGTGAGGCTGGTTTTCTGCCCATGGCACACTTCTTACACCACCACAGTGTGGATCACACCTTACAGTCAGCAGTGCGATGCTCCTGCCCTGTTTGTTGTGTTGTCTCAAGATTGCTTTGGCTATTTACTGTTAGAACAAATTTGAGCCTTTTTTTGTGGTTATTTGAGACAGGGTTTCTCTGTGTAGCCGGGGCTATCCTGGAACTCTCTCTGTGTAGACCAGGCTGACCTCCAACTCACAGAGATCCTCTGCTTCTTGAGTGCTAGGATTAAAAGTGTGCATGCACCACCACCACCACTGCCCAGCTAAGCTTTTTTTTTTTTTTTTTTCCTTTCAGTATTTTGATGGAGCTGCCTTCAATCTGTAGATCTCCTTGGGTGATCTGGCTATTTTAATGGTATTTATTCTGACCCATGAACATAGGACATCATTTCATTTGGGGGATAGTTCCTCTAATCTCTTAGAATAAATGTCCTGTATTTTCACTGTGGAGATTTCCAAAGCTATTTAAATTCATTGCTAGGTAGTATTTTTTTTTATAGTTTTGTAGTTATTGTAAATAAGGTTATTTTTGTGATTTTATTCTGGATAATTTATTGCTGGATAGTAAGTATGAATGCAGCTGATTTTTCTATGAGCTTCTTTCCTGTACTTTATACTAGGTTCACTACCATTCCAAGAGGTTTGGGGAGGAGCTTTTGGATTTTCTCTACATACATTCATGTCATCTGCAAACTACCAGTTTATGCCTCCTTTTCAAGTTGGAAAACTTTATTATATTTCTTTGGCCTTGTTGCTCCAGCGTGGGCTTTGAGGGCTGTGTTGACGGAGAGGGGTGAGTGAAAGTGGGCACCTTTTCCTTATTCCCTGTCTTAGAAACCTTCTTTAGGTGCGGCATGTCATGGCTATTGACTTTATACGTTGAACCATTTGCATTTCTGGCTTCAGTGTCACTTGACAATGCTATACTATTCTTTCTAATGTGCTGCTGGATCCAAGTTGCTAGTATTTTTTGAAGATTTTTATTTTGTTTTGTGTGCTTGAGTGTTTTGCCTACATATATGTCTGTGTACCACATGCATGCTTGGTGCCTGCAGGAGCCAGAAGAGGGTCTTGAATTCCTGTAACAGGAGTTACAGGTGCTTGTGAGCTGCCAAGTGTGTTCCAGGAACCAATCCTGGGTCCCTTGCAAGAGTAGCAAGCATTCTTACTCACTGAGCCATCTCTCGGCTCCATCTGCTAGCATTTTTGCATCTAGGTTCACTGGTGATATTCACCTGTGGTTTCCTCTTTTTGGTGTGTCATTTAGCATTCTTAGTGTTAGTCTAACACTGGCTTTTTAGAGTGAATTCCAAAGAAATTCTCTCCTGTAAATCGGTCTAAACCATTTTAGAATCTCTGGGGTAACTCAGTAGTAGAGCCATCTTAGATATTGTTTGTCTATTTAGAAATTTCACACAAGTATACAATGTTCTGTGAATAGGCCTTTATTTAGTGAGGAAGGGCCTCTTCATTGCTGGCTCTGTCTCATTAACAACTATTGGCCAGTCTCTGTACCTCCAAAAATTCAATCTTGCTAAAGGTTAACGTGTCAAAAGTTTGTTGATTTTAGGTCCTCAAATTTTGGTCCACAGTTCATGATAATCCTTTATAATCTGTTCAGTTTCTTGGGTATCAGTTGTATTGACACCATTCTTGTCTCTCATTTTATTTAAGTCACTTGTTGTTACTTTAGCTAAGAGTTTGTCAATTGTATTGTCTTAGAAAAGGGGACTCCTCATTTAATTACCCGTTTACACCTTTAAAAGTCTCTATGTGTGCTGATCTTTATTTTCTCTCCTATTATTCCAGGTTTGGTTTCTATTGCTCTCCTAGTTAGCTGAGGTAGTTGACAGATCATACAGTTGATGCTCTGATTTAGTGGTGTACATGGTAGCTGCTGTATGCATCTCTCCTACTGCTGCTTTTGGCTTGCCTCAGAGGTGTGGATATGTTTCCAATTTCATTATTATATTTTTTAATTTTTTTTTGAGATAGGGTTTCTCTGTGTAGTCCTGCTGTCCTGGAACTCACTCTATAGACTAGGCTAGCCTTGAACTCAGCAGTCTGCCTCTCTCAGAGAACCACTATGCCTCTTGAGTGCTAGGATTAAAGGTGTACATCACCATTACCCAGCCATTTTCATTAATTTTAAGAAAATTTAAAATTTTTCTTCATAATCTTTTCACGTTTATACTTTTTGCTCAGAGCATATTGTTGGGTTTTCATGAAGTTATATAGTTTACAAAGTTTTCTTATTATTAATATCTACTTTTATCACAATATAGTAAGAAATGATAATTGACTTGATTTCAATTGTTCTAATATTTGTAGAGAATTACAGTCTCAGGCTCTCACATTTGTAGAATAGAGTGCATAATACCTGAATATTGTCTTACAGATTGGTGATACTTTAAAGCACTGAGCACAGTACTAGGGGCATGTGAAGTAACAAACAACAGAACAGCTAGCCAATTATATTGATTATATCAAGATATATCAAAAATGTGTTCATGAAAGGGGATAGTTGTTACAACTACCTTTATAAGCCCCTTCCCTTATTAAACACTGGTTGCTATTTTTATCCTTTGTGAAAATACATATGTATATGGTTTAAAGCTGAAATATTTTGAAAGTAGTCTTTTTTCACCTAAAAGACAAATTATAAACAGAAACCATAAGGTGAATATTTTACTCATGTTCTTCAAAATAAACAGTAATTTTCTCTCACAATGAGAGCATAAAAAAACTGTCATTCAGAATATATGAAGTGATTATACACATTAGGTCCTTAATAAAGTAGTCAAATATTTTCATTCGAATCTATTATGCTCATGATTTTGTTTTTTAAGGTAATCATTGAGTATTTTACTTATTCATGCATTCAAAAATATTACTAGTATATAAATAGTGCCTAGTGCTGAAAGTCTGAGTTTTACTAAGAACAAAGTTGTAAAATATTCCTTTACATGGTGTGAATATATGTCACTGTGATTGGTTTAATAAAGAAGCTGACTGGTCTATAGCTAGGCAGGATAAGGTTAGGTAGGAGAACCAGACTAAGAGAATGCTGGGAAGAAGGAGGAGAGTCTGAAGGAGACTCGAAGAGAAGCAAGATGAACTTGCCATACCAAAAAAAAAAGAAAAGAAAAAGAAAGGTATCACCACATGGCAGAGCATAAGTAAAAAATATGGGTTAATTTAAAATGTAAGAGCTAGTTAGTAACAAGCCTGAGCTATCAGCCAAGCATTTATAATTAATAATACATCTCTGTGTGGTTATTTGGGAGTGGCTGCTGGGACACAGAGAAAGTCTGCCTGCACAAAGTAGCATTAACAGTTTTACACAATTACATACAATGCTGTATTTAAAAAGAGAAAGAGATGAGTTTAAGTCTTGGAAGTGGTGTGCATGATTTGAAGATAAAAATGGCATTTCATGCTAACAAAATTGCATGTTCAGAGATTCCTGTGCAATCAGAAATAGGCATTTAAAACTGAACTGAAGGTACA
The DNA here is from genome assembly GCF_949786415.1 of Peromyscus eremicus. Lineage (NCBI taxonomy): Eukaryota > Metazoa > Chordata > Mammalia > Rodentia > Cricetidae > Peromyscus > Peromyscus eremicus. The sequence continues at coordinate 37,652,155 of NC_081419.1, forward strand.
TTAGCAGGGCTGGAGGAAAGGTCAAGAATATTGTGTCCACAGAAGAACAAGAGGGGTAGTTAAGGGCCAAACTCAGAGTCCTTCGGGCCGGGTCTTAGGATTAGAATATATTCTAAAATCAAGAGACTCCATCATGTAGATTTAAGGAAGTAGCATGCCAAGATATTTACTTTGGAAAGAACATATTTGAGTATTATTATTAGAAGGGACAGATGTGAGATTACATTTTAGTGACAATGATGAGAAATGGAGTCAAAGACTTTTAAAAAGAAAAACTACAGGACTTATTACTCCTAAGAGAGTGTAGAGGAGTAAGTAGAATCTATCCCGATCTCCCTAGGGTTTCTTAGAAGTACAACTAGATAGATAACAGGTAGGGAGTGAGTGGAGTCCTGAGTGAATGTGTATTGTTGACAGGGACATGGCCATATCAAAGACCAATGCCTCAGCCCCTTAGGAGGGACAAAGTCTTCCCCAGGTAAGATTCAGAGTGATGGCAAAGACTTCCTTGGATCCATGTGCAAATATGTGGACAGTATGTGAAAAAGCTGTCACCATAGCTTTCTTCCCCAAATGCTGACAGCCTGAACATACTGCACTGTACAGGTACTGCATCTACCTGGATTAGCTAAACCTGACTCCTTGTTCAGCTGTATGAGACAACGCGGCCTCTTTGTTTATCTTTATGTAATAATCCCACTGCCCAGTTCAGCTGTATATAATAAACAGACTGAGCACAGACTGGGGTGCTGTGGCTCCTCCATCAGAGAGCCCAGACCACTGGATCTCAGCTTGTTGGTATGTATGTCCGTGAGTCTGTCCTTTTTCATTCCCTCAAAGCCCCAGTTAGGTCAGTACCTGAAGCCATGCAGGATGTGGCACCCCGAAAGGAACTAAGACAGTGAACACCGGACTACAGGGAACTTCCAGTACTCAGATGAGAGATGCTCCTGAGAGGAGCAAACAACTGAAGGAGGATAAACATAAAGGAAAGGAGGGGGTAAAGTTCTAAGTGTCAGCTGTAAACTATGGGACAAGTAGAGGTGCTTTGGGGGAGATTACGGAAAAGCACAGGAATGGACAGAGACATTGCTTCTTCAGCAGTTCTTGGCCTGTATTAGGAAGGGTGCTCTTGCTTTCCAGGCAGTGGGGTGATGAATTTGGCTACTTGAAAAGAAAAAGGAAAAGGAAGGAAGGAAGAATCAAGGGGGAAATACATGGCCAAGGGACCTAAGCATGTTGCTGGGTGTTTTTTGTTTATTTGTTTGGTTGGTTTGGGTTTTTTGGTTTTTTTGTTTTTTTTTTTTTCCCTTTCCATTGAACTGCTTTCATGTTACACTTGGCCGAAAACAAGCAGCACACAGTTGAGGGATGTGCAGTCGTGAAGCCCAGGGTGAGCTGCAGGCCCGCCTGCTTGGCCAGCTGTGTGTGCTGGAGCAGACACCGGGCAAGGTGACCCTGTCCAGCAGCCCGCACTTCGAGCCTGTCTGGCCAGAGCCCGGGACTACGAGCCCAGAAGCAATGAAGTCCAGGGTGCCACAGCAGCCTTGGTGCATTGGGGGCAAGAAAATGGTCAGTTGCTGAAGAGTGGAATCATTTAGGAAAAGGCAGACAGCCAAAGGGGGGAAAATCTTGGTGGCTTTAAATGTCAGCTTTTTGTCTGGTTGGTTGGTTGGTTGGGTTTGGTTTTAAGAACCCAATGCAAATAATCCAGCAGCCATTTTTCTGATGTGTTTGTAAGTGTGTCCATGCTGGTAGAAGCAGCTGAGAGAGATGCCTCCTGGCCTAAGCTTTTCATCCAGTGGTTTGGTCACATCCTCCCATATCTGTTTATACCGAGTCTCTCAATTTTTGTTTTGGTTTTGTCTTATTTTGTTGATGGGGGTGGCGTAGAAGCCCACAGAGGCTATCTAGTGAGACCTTACTCATGGTCAGAGAATCTGAGCTTGCTTTACACAGCAGGGCTGTGTAAAGAGATGATTTGGCCACGGGCATATTAACCAGGTGTTTGGAAGGGTCTACACTTGGCTGTAAGGTGTGCTTTTATCTTACAAGAGGTTTTTTGCCTCTCCCCTTGGCATATTATAAAAAGCCCTTTTGAATAAAGCTCTGGGCTGGTGGATATTGACTCAGGCCCTCCTGAAGCTATCCTGTGTCTCTATCTTTCTCCTCGTTTTCTAGATCTATCTTTCTATCTGATATTTTCTCATTCCTCTCTCCTCCACCCAAGAACCCTTGGATAGTAGGAACAGGTAGGAACTGGTCTCCCAGTCTCCTATAGGGTGGGGTGCACTTCTCTAACCTCCTGGAGTCCCAGTGGGCTCTGTTAAATTATTCTGGGTGGTTACAGCCCTGCAATTTAGATAGGACAATTGGGGAATTAGTTAGGACCCACCCTCTGGATATTTGGACCCACAATAATGATCACATGGATGTGCCCAATCTTATATATCCCAGAAAAAGCAGAAGCTTATGCTCTTGTTAATGCTGCATGAACATCCTTCCTGCAACTTTATTAATCCCTTGAATTGCTAACCATCCTCTTGTGTTTCTGTTGGGTAGAGAGGCTGCTAGGATCTTCCTTCTTGTCATCCTTACAGTCCAGTGTCCAGCACTGCAGTGAACTCCCCTAGACTAAATGTGAGGATGTATCCTGAACATTTAAGAAATAAGGAAGGAGGGATGTAGGGAGCCAGTAGAGTCCTGAGTGAATCTGTGTTGTTGACAGGGGCACCACAATGTCAAGGACCAATGCCTCAGAGCCATGGAATGGGCAAAGCTGCCTTGGGTAATGCTCAGAGGGATGACAAAGCCTTCCTTGGGTCCAAATGGGAATGCTGACAGTGTCTACAGCAAATATCCACCACTTTCTCCCTCCAGATGTACACAGTCTGAAGTCCACTACCTACAGAGACTGCTCCTGCTTAGATTAGCTAAACTAGTCTCCTTGTTTAGCTGTTTACAATAACTTTGCCTCTTTGTTTATCTGTATGTAATAATCCCATCTCCTTGTCCAGCTGTATATAATAACCCTGCCTCCTTGTTTATCTGTATGTAATAATCCCACCTCCTTCTCCAGATGTATACAATAACCCTGCCTCCTTGTTTATCTGTATGTAATAATCCCACCTCCTTGTCCAGCTGTATACAATAACCCTGCCTTCCCATTCAATGGTATTTAATAAACACACTGAGCTTCTAGGTGCTGCAGCTTCTCCATCTGAGAGCCTAGGTCACCTGATCACAGCTTTTCTATGTGTTTATCATTTCATTCCATCAGCTTCCCAAGTCAGGGTCCCAAATTCCAAGCCATGTAAGGACAAGATACTAATAGCTAATTGAAACAAAGCCCTCGAGGAGGATGAATTTTGGAAGGAGGTGTCTGGGAGGCAGAGAGGGTCCCGTTATTTCATGACCTTGCTTTTGAATCTCCTTAGAGACATGTGCTGAGGCAGGAGAAGGACAAGACGGAGGTTTGCTGGTCCTTGCTGACATTATCGTTATGGGTAGCATTTTTTAGGAGGGACTATGAAATAAAAAGAAATTGTACTTACAGCTTGCTTACAGTTAAGCCTTGAAAAATTCCAAGATATAATTCCCAGGTAAAGGATGGTGAGCTGAAAAGGATTTGTAAAAGAAATGGCAAAAGAGATCATATTAGTATGATAGTCTAGAAACCAGTAGAAGAGAAGAATCTTTTCAAAAAGGAAGCAAAAGTGTCTATGGATACTCATTTATACGTGCACAACTGTGAACTGCTGGAGTGACTTTCAGACAAATGAAGGCAGTGAAAACACTATTGAGAATTTAAACCAGGTTTCTGATTTTAGACACAATGGAACATCAAGGACCAATGTAACCCTTCCACTGTAAACACCTAGAAAGCTGTGTGTGTGTGTGTGTGTGTGTGTGTGCGCGCGCGCGCGCGCATGTGCACACATGCGCGTGGGCACTCGCACTCTCTCAATATGAACCCATGTTATCACACACTGGTGACCTGAGAGAACATGCCTGGTCACTGAAGAGAAAGAAACAAGCTGGGTGAATCATGATGCCGTGGATTTCTGCAGTGAGATGGTCTAAACCCTGCAACAGAGAAGAAGTTTTCAAATCCTAATAGACTTGAGGAGGCAGAGGTGAGCAGAGAGGGTTAAGGACAGAAATTATGAAGCAAACGTTTATTAGCTGGGAGCAAGGCTCTGGGACTTGGTTTGCGGACCTTCCTTCCTCCTGCCCTTCCTTCCCACTTCCTCTCCTTCTGTCCCTTCTCCTACTTCTCCTGCTTTTTTCTTCTCCCTTTCCTTCATTATGGCATTACCATATACACATATACTTGATCATATTCACTACCTACATATGGTTCTTTATGAGCCTTTGCTGAATTCTGGGAGTTGTGTATATCAAGAAAATAGTACGTGCCCCCTGGGGGTGAGCAGTTATTTGAGTTTATATGGAGATGGGAAATATTTGATTTCTTACTGGTCAGCATGGCAAGTTTTTGTTGTTCACCACACCTAATCAGCAGAGACCCCAGAAGTTTATGCTTTACTCAAATGGCTAGCATTCAGTAAAATAAAAACTACTCAGGCAGCGAACCCTATCAAATCTTAAAAGCAAACCACAATTTTATCCATAAGTTTCAACACTGATTAGAGGCAGGACCAACACTAATTACAAAGGATGCGGAGGAGACTGGAGAGATGGCTCAGCAGTTAGAAGGGGTGACTAGTCCTCCAGAGGACCAGGATTTAACTCCCAGCTCCCCCAAGGCTGCTTACAATCATCTGTAATAGGGGATCCAGCATCCTCTTCTGACCACCATGGACAACAGACATACACATAGTATGTAGATATACATGGAAGAAAAATAAAAAGAATAAGGGGCTGGAGAGGTGGCTCAGTGCTTAAGAGCACTGGCTCCTCTTCCAGAGGACCTGAGTTCAATTCCCAGCACCCACATTGCAGCTCACAACTGTCAGTAACTATAGGTCCAGGGGATCCAACACCATCACACAGACAAAACACTAATGCATATAAAATAAAATCTTTGAAAAAAGAAAAGAAAAACTTCAGGTATCAAAATAGGCAGAATTTTCTTGCCAGGTGTTGGTGGTGTACCCCTTTAATCTTAGAACTTGGGATGCAGAAACAGGCAGATCTTTGTGATTTCGAGGCCAGCCTGGTCTACAAATGAGTTCCAGGAAAGTCAGGGATACACAAAAAAACCTTGTCTCCAAAAAATAAAAACAACAACAAGAACAAATATCTAGAAATGCAAAAAAACATAACATTCTGGATGTCTTTTATGAATTCAAAAAGCACTAAAAACACCAAGAATCAGAAAATATTGACCAATATACTGGATAAAAATTAGAAAATAGAAAAAGTATTAAGATTATTTCTAGGGAACTTGAAAGCAGATGTAATGAGTGCTATAACTTCCCAAGGTTTAAAAAATACAAACACAATGAGAAAAGAAAGATTAAAGAATCGTTGAAGTTTTTAAGAGATTAAAAACTATAGTCTGTGAAATGGGAATTTCATCAGATGAGATGGAAGATTAAAAAAAAAAAGAGTAGTGAAAGAAAAACTATGTAAAATGCACCAAAAGAACTACTACCCAGGCGCTGGAGAGAGGCTTGGAGGTTAGGAGAGCACCACTCTCGCAGAGGATCCAAGTTCTCTTCCCAGTCCCCAGCCAGGCAGCTTTATAACCACCTGTAGCTCCACCTCCAGGCACAAGGGGAGCCTCTGGCTGCCTTGGGCATCTGCACTCACGTGTACACATCCATATGAGCACATATGTAATTTAAAAATCATAAAATGTTAAAAAGACAAACATGAATTGTTTCAAAAGACCTGTACCATAGAAAATGTATTTAAAAAGTTATTCAAGAGGGAAAAATATTACAAAGAAAATTATATATTGATACATTAAATGTAGCTAAAGATTAGGTATGGTAAATATTATTGTAGACTGAGAGAAATTAAACTACAAATTATAGAGGAACCACCAAGAGTGTAATTCTGAATCTCTTAAAGTAGAGCTAAAATAGGATAAAGGTGCTCAATTCAAAAGAGAAGTAAAAAGTAAAGACAAAGAATAAGCAGGTGATACGTTTTTAAAAAGTAAGATACAGGGTTAACTGCAACAATATTTATATATGTTAAAGATAAGTTACATAAACACTACAAAAGGCAGAGACTGTCAAACAAACATAAGCAAGACCAACCATGAACTATCTAAAAAAGCTCACCTTAACAATAAGCACAAATATCAACCAAAAATGCAAAACAACTCAAGGTAAACCACACAACTACCAAATATAAACACTCATGTCAAGAAATTTGGCAACATGAATGAAATGTATAAATGCCTAGATGACACAAATTACCAAAAGGGACTCTGGAAGACTAGAAATCTGACTGGCCTAATATCTGCTCAGTTAATTACTCAATTATTTAGAAGTTCAGAGAGGACATTTCAGGCCCAGATAATTACATTAGTCAGTTCTGTCAATCTTTAGAGGAATAAAGAGTCTTAGAAGTACAACATATCTGATGAGAACCGCCTGTCTAGGCTGTGTGAACAGAGTCCACTGACTTCATAGAGAACCCAAGCAAAATAGTTTTTCATTTGTGTATATGAATTGTACAAAATAATGGGTCTCATTGTGGAATTCCCAAACATGTCTAATGTCCTTTGATGATATTTATATGACTCTTTAGGCCCTTATCCTCTTCTCCTCCAAAGCAAAATCTTGAGGTAGTAGTATGGTCCCAGTGAGATCACATACAGTCCTGTGTTTGAACACACCAAAGAGATTGTCAGCATGGCTCCTCTGGGGCTGTGGAAATGGGGTTTTTATTTCCAGAGCTGCCAATGCACCAATGTGAAAGATGAAAAATCTAAACAGCCATCGGAATGAAAAGAAACTCGTAGAGTCTCAGGACAGGCTGCAATAGCATGTCTTAACTGAGCATCACATCAAAAATATTAATATAAATGATACTTCTCAGGCATATAAATGATACTTGCCAGGCATAATGACACATGCCTGTAATCCCAGCACTCAGGAGGCAGAGGCAGGAGGATCACTGAGTTCAAGGCCAACCTGGTCTACAAAGCGAGTTCCAGGGCAGCCAGGGCTAACCCTGTCTTAAAAAACCAAAAATAAATAAATAAAATATAAAGATACTTCTTTAATTAAATGATTGAGCAATAAGTTACAGTAAGTTGCCTCTGTGGAGTCTTGTTTTTACTATTATTATGCAGTATGTCTCCCCCTTACATTTATATTTGAATAAAAATATGCAGATCTGTTTTTTTTAAAAGACAAAATTCTTTGCAGTATGGCATCTTGGAGACTGGGAATTTTAATTTCTCCATTTGTTGAGATGTAGGATTTTTTTTCCAGCTTCAAGAGAATATTTAAATATGATAAAGTCTATGTACTAACTGCCCCTTTATCAACAGTGTTTACTATTTTCTTTGTTTCCATCTGGGAGAGTTTGACAAAAGTGAACTTCTCATTGATGTATCCAGATTTAGGATCTCCTATGTTGCAGGTTCACGCAACATTATAACTCTATAAATGACTAAAGAACTCTGGTACACCAGTGACAGTCTTTTCCTGTGCTTTATTTGTGTGTGTGTGACTTGTTTTGCTCATTCTTTAGAACATTAGGTATAATGGCACACTTTAGAAAATGTGTAAATACTACCCTGAAAACCCCCATGTATTTAAATATTGAAGTGGAAAGTAGTCTTTGTGCCCACTTGGCACCTTACTAAATAATTCAGCTGGCTTTCCCTTATTTAAAAAAAAAAAAAAGCAGTGTGTGGGGGTGGGGGACATCTTTAAAAACTTGCTTTGATGGAGAATGAAAGAGCCTTGGTGTAAAAAACAAAGGTTGTATAGAAAGTAAACAACTGGCTTTCTCCTGAGTGGCTAGATTATTTTATGCTTTGAAAGAGCTAAGAACATATTGCTTTCTTCAGATGTTAGTACAGAAATGTTTTCATCAATTAACATTTGCTAAGAAAAATTTTTGTGTGTGCTGCTTTTCAAATGGAATGATAGCTAAAATGGCTGTCTAAGGACTGTTCCAAGGCCTTTTTTCCCCCTTTAATGTCTTAGAGCATAATAATTATGGCATGCCAGTTAGGAAGCATGGTAGAAAACAAAACCAAAAAAAAAAAAAAAAAAAGTTACTTGCGAGAAAATTTTGCTGTAGGTTGCTTCAAATTAAATGAAAAGAACATCACCCACAAATCATGCTAGTTTCCTCCTTCAGAGTTTGACCCAATATGTACACCCTAGGGTAGGAACATGGGGAGAAACAGCAGAAGGTTGGGCACAGGGGGCTGTTTCAGAGGCCCCAGAGCTAGCACAGCATCCTCTGCCTGAGGCTGCTCCCTCACTCCAGCTCCATCTTCTTCACCGGCACCAAAGCCATCACCGTCCTGTGAGGATCTACTCAAGCCTCACTTAATCATCAGTGATGTTTGGGTGATATGCTTGCTTCCCCTTTGCAGGTGAGGAAACAGATCCAAGCTGATTCAACTGCAAAAGGACATGAGGGAGGCAACCCCAGGCTGTCTTCTCCATGGCCCACATACCCAGCCTCTGCCCACTCGGAAGGAACACGCTTCTCAGGTGAGGGTGTCTGAACAGGAAACTGGCGGGGCACTTTCCCTCTGTTAACCCTCGGTGGTTTCCTTTTCTTTTCTTTTCTTTTCTTTCTTTCTTTCTTTCTTTCTTTCTTTCTTTCTTTCTTTCTTCCTTCCTTCCTTCCTTCCTTCCTTCCTTCCTTCCTTCCTTTCTTTCTTTCTTTTTTTCTAGTTCTTTGTTTTTATTTTTTGAGATGGGGTCTCTCTGCGTAGCATAGGCTATCCATAACTCACTATGACATAGTGACTATGCACAGATTGGCCTCAAACTTAAGTGTCTCTTGCCTCAGCCTCCACAGTGCTGGGAATTATAGGCTTGTCCAACTTTGCTCACAAATTTTAGTGCAGTTATGCTTTACTAAAGATTAGTTATTATGCCAGGCACTGGTGGCATATGCCTTTAATCCCAGCATTTGGGAGGCAGACGCAGGCGAATCTCTGTGAGTTCGTGGCCAGTCCGGTCTACAAAGAGAGTTCCAGGACAGCCAGTACAGTTACACAGAGAAACTCTGTCTCGAAAAACCAAAAAATAAAAATAAAAAAATAAATAAATAAAATTTAGTTACAATACTTTCTCCCATCTTCTCTCAGATCCCCTCCTTCAGACCCTTCCCTTGTCCCCATCCACTCTCAAATTGATAAATTTTTCTTTATTATTGTTATATACATTATATACAAATACAACCTGCTGAGTATGTTTTGTTTTGCTGTTTGTGTTTATATGGTTTTAGAGTTGACTACTTTGCCTTGGATAACCAGTTAGGGGGACTATTTCTCCCTTTCTCTGCATAACTAGTTGCCTATAGTTTTTTGTCTAGAAGTGGGACCCCACAAAATTTTAATTTCATTGTTTTCGTTTATGTGTAAATGTGTATGCCACTGTGTGCATGTGCACAGTGGTCAGGAGAGGGTGTCAGACCCCTTGAAGCTGGAGCTCTGGACAGCTGTGGGTCACCTGACATGGGTGCCTGGAAGAAAACTTGGGTCCTCTGCAAGAGCAGCAAGTACTCTTAACTACTGAGCCATCTGCCCAGGCCCTGTTTTGTTTGGAGTAAACATGCTCCTGTGTAAGGATAAAGCCACAGAGTTACAGAAAGGAGGGCAGGACACGGGCAAAAGTGTCAGGTATATCTTGGACAAAGGAAAAAGGAAGGAGTTGAGATGAAGAGAGCTTATGCAGAAAATAGAAAACCGTGAAAATAGACTCGAGGGCTATAGTAACGTGATCAGCATGCTTGCTAAAGCAAAAACCACACAGTTAGAGTCGGGTCATGCAGTATTTCATTTGACACACTAATTAACCTGGGCCCAGAAATGGTTTTAGTCTGGCCAATCCATTTAAAGATCAGTAAATACAGGGTCAGAAAGATGAAATGCTTTGTCTGAGATCCCAAAAAGTGAGACTAGCCCATCAGGACGTAGCCAGACTGCCTGGCTTGGGGTTCGGTGCTCTTCACCAGCTATATAAAACACAACTTAGCAGCTTTAAGCACACAAGTACTCTAAGTTACAACTCAATTTCTAGAACACAAAAATAATCTGAAGACCAAATATAAAAAGTAACAATTTATCCTCCTCTCGAGAGCCGAATAGTACTGTGTAGAAGCATCCACAAAGTAGTCGTTTAGTGATATATGGAGGAGAGTTCTTAGGATCTTTGCATAATTGTTTTCTAATGTAGTTCTTCATTTCATCCTTTTTTTTTTTTTTTTTTTTTTGAGATAGCATCTATCTCTGTAGGCCTAGGCTGGTCTCAAACTTGCCACCTAACACACTGTGCTAGGGTAACAGAGATGAGCCATCTCCAATAATTTAATTCTTACAAACATTTCAGATTTTATACTATTTTAGTCACAGAAACCTTAATCGGACATCTATAAACATGCAGCAAACAGGAACATCACTAATATTTATTTCATTCATCAGCAAGTTCAAAAAGATTGGGCGGAAGGTCTGAGGTACCGGTTATTTGGGCAGTTTTAATTTATAATCTCTAACATTCCTCCTAGTCCCGAAGCTGTGTAATTTAAAAAACCAAATAATCGAATAATATCAAATTAGAATATCTGATGTAAACATATGTGACCACGACAAACATGGTGTATTCCTACAATAAGACTGACAAGGCCGGTCCTTCTTAATGCACAGATGAGATTGAGGAGAAGCTGAGGAAGCTGATTAGACCAGTGTGGCCTTTCAAAGCAGAGGTGAGCTACTGTCAAGCCTGCTGCAGACCAACAGCAGGAAGAGGAAACCGATGGGTATGAAGTGGGACCTGGGCCTTAACCCCTCAAGTCCAGTAGCATCCCTGTGCTGAAGTTCAGACGTCAGTCACACAACGCTGCAAAGTTAGTAACTAATGCTTGGAAGAAGTAGGGCTGTTTAGAGAGCCTCATTCCACGGACAGGTGACAGAGGCCAAGCAAATTGTAGATGACTTTTCCAAAGCCACACACTAAGTCATTGGAAACAGGATTTTAAGATCGGGATTTGTTTATTTATTTTTACTTTTATCTGCATTTATTTTGTGCCGAATTTATTCCCATGCCATAGGTTTTTGTTCCTTCAGCTTCTTCTGGGATATCTTTTTCTTCTGAGCAACCTCCCCTTCTAGCTTTCGAAGAGTTTGTTCCTTTTCAACATGGCCGGGGAATCATGTGTATGGGTTAATCCCGCCACGAGCTCTGTAAATTCGTCGGGCATCTTAGGTGCTGTGTTCACTGGGTGTGTTCAATGACTAGAGAACCCACATCTAACCCCTTCAGTTCAGCATTACTCTGCATTTTTAAGCATGTGCGGCCAAAATTCAGCACTCTTTTTAGTCCACTGGCCCTGTGTCCAGCCTCGCTGTTTGGTCTGGGTACACCTACCCACTCCACCATTATACCTCTGGAACGACACACAATGCTCCTTTAAAGTGACATCTTTTAGATACTTGGTGGCTTTTCGGATATGGTACCCTTGATAGCCTGGGCAGTTTCTTGTGTGTTCTTAAAGTGAACAGGAAGATTTGAACCTCTTGATTCACAGATTTTGTAGGATTTTCTGGGCCAAGAGAGTAGTGACCATCTTCACAGGTCACCTCAGGCCACTTACAGGAAGAGGCAATGCCAGGGCTCCTAGGAGAATTCCTAAAATGAGGATTTCTATTTGGCCATAAATGCACTAATGTTGTGTGGGGTCAGGGTCTCACTTTTGTCATCTCTCTTCTGTGCAGAAATCTTCTGGCTTGCTTCATTGTGTATTTTTGTTGTTTCTGTTTCACATTTACAACGTGAGGATGAGTCCAAAGACGACCACTTTCCCCAGCAGCACCGAAGACACCTTGACTGTCCTCAGGAGGGAATGTGCACTGTGATGATGAGTGATGGGTGAACTGGAGATTCACCTGGGACTGTGTGAGGGCGAGAGATCTCAGTGTCCATCAAGACAAACAGAAAGCAAAAGAGTAAAATCAGAGTTTAGTTTACTGGAGACTTATCTCAAGTTCCTGGGACTCACAAAAGAGAAAATCAGGAAAAAAAAAAAAAAACCTAGAAAATGAAAACATGAAAATAAAAGTTTATCTACAGATATTCCAATAAAGCTGAGGTGTTTAAATGTCCTAGTTAACTTCAGCTATCAACTTGATAGAACCCACAGTCACCTAGGAAGAGGGAACCGCAAATGAAAAAAATGCCTAGATCAGACTGACTTGTGTCTGTGTTTATGAGGTATATTCTTAATTGGTAATAAATGTGGGAGGGTACAGATCACTGTGGGTGGTGCCATCCCTACGCAGGTGAGCCTGGACTTATAAGAAGGGTGGCTGAGCAAGCTAGAAGGAGCAAGCCAGTAAGCAGCACTCCTCCATGATTTCTGCTTCAAGCACCTACCTCGAATTCTTGCCTTGGCTTCTCTGGATGATAAACCATAACTTTTAAGATGAAATAAACTCTTGTCTCACCAAGTTGATTTTGGTTAGTGTTTTATCACAGCAACAAGAAGCAAGCTAGAACACCAAACATGCCCCACCACACAAGCCCATTATTAAACACAACAACATGATTTCTAAAGCACTTACTGTAAATTCTTTAAAGCTAATGTCATCCTACTATTATATAAATTGGAAAGTGCAAATATAGAAAAATAAACACATAGGAAAATATATATTATTGATAAGTCTAACAATGTTGATAATTCACAGAAACTTTAGGGAGACTTTGTGATAGAGACTGTTCGTTATCTTGTAAATCTTGGTAGGATATCAGGTATCAGGAGGGTTCTCCACCCAAGATTAGCTTCTCTCCCATACCTGCTTTAATGAACATAAACAGCTAAAACAGAAGCAGACATGGAAAAGTTACAATATCGGCTTCATATTCATATTCCCCATTAAGATGCCAAAATTTAAATTCTATTCACCGATTATGCAATGTTCGTAGTTTAATATTTTTCTCTAGTAAATTCCTAGATTTCCTGATGTGAATCAGTTTTCTTTGGTATTTTTTAATGTTTAATAAATAAGACCTAAATCCCGTGAAATGTCATTTGGAGGCTTTTCAATCATGACAAAATTACTTCCAGATTTACTGTGTTCATGTAAGAGAATTTTAAAGTTGTGTTTGTCATTATTGAGAAGGTTTTATTTATAATAGCTTTATTGAGTCATAATTTTATTCAACAAAAATGTATCTATTATAACTATATAGTTTGTTTTGTTTTTTTTTTTAAAGAAAAATACCTTTTACAGACATCACCATTCTCCAGTTTGGGTATATTTCTCTCCCTAGAAAACCTTCCCTCATAACTCCTGCTCAGTCCTTCCATACCAGGCCAAGGGTAATCACTGATGATATATTTTAAACTCTGTGGAAGTTTTATGTAATAGACATCATACCACATGTGTCCTTTCTACATGGCTTTGCTTCCTCTTAACATGTTTTAGAGGTTTATCCATCTAGCATGTATCTATAGCTCATACTTTTTTATAGCAGAATAGTATTCTACTATGCCAATAATCATTTGAGGGATCCTTGGGTTATCTCCAGGTTTTCACTCTAGTAATTTCTATTATTACTTTTCATGTATCTGCTTATATAACATAGATTTTCCTGAAGTAGAATTGAAAGGTCACATGATAAACTTACATTTATGTTTTTAAGAAACCATCACATCATTTTTCAAAGTAGTTTTGCCATTTTACTTTCTAATCAGAAGTTTATAACCACTCTCCAGTACTCCATTGTGGTTTTAATTATGATTTCCCTGATGCTGAGAATATCTTCATGTGCTTACTGGTCACTTGAATACTGGACTAGTGATATGTTTATTAAAATACTTTCTACTTAAAATGATGATTTTGTTTTTACGTGTGTGTGTCTTTGCATTGTGTCCCGGTGCCTGTGCCCTCAGAACCTGATCTGTCACATCACCTGGAGCTGGAGTCACAGACAGCTGTGAGCTACCTCATACCAGTGCTGGAAAGTAAACGGGTCCTCCACAAGAGCAGTCAGTGCTCTAACCACTAGGCCTTCTCTCCAGCCTCTACCCTCCCATTTTCCAGTTGAGTTGCTTGGCTTATTCTTGATGTGCCCACCCTTCCCACAGTCCTGCATTTGTCTTTTCATTCTTACTGGTCTGTTGCTGTCTTCTGAAGGGAGAGTGATGTCATTTTGATAAAACCTAATTTATTAACTTCTTTTTTTTAATAGCTCACGATTTTGGAGACATATCCAGGAAAGCTTTGCCAAAATCAAGATCACAAAGATTTTCTACTCTCCTGTCAGAAGCCTTACAATTCCCAGCTCTCACATGTAGGTGTGTGGTGGATATTGCATTTTTTTCTGTCCAGTGTGAGTTAATTGGGCTCATTGTTGTGCATATGGACAGTCAATATCATCACCTCAAAAGCATTTCTTGAAAAGGTTCTCCTCATTGATCTGCCTTGGCATCTTTGTTGAAAGGAACTGACCACAATGTAAGGGCTAATTTTTGGACCTGCTTTCCCATTGATCTACAGGGCATCATGCCAATATTGTATTTATTGTTGCAGCTTTATAGTAAGATTTACAATTAAATATTGTAATTACTCTGTTCTTTCCACAGAAATTGGTTTTGGGAGTCTTGTTTCTCTGTGTTCCCATTTTAAGATGATCAATTGCTACAACAATGCTTGCTGGGATTTTGACAGGGATCATATTGAATCTATAGACTCAAATTGACTTTGAAAATGTTTCATAAATATTGCATTTTTATTGTTGTGAATAATAATGTTGTGAGTGGAATTTTCTGTTGATTTTGTTGATTTTTGTTGATTAGTTCTAGTGCATGCATGTGTACTCCTTAGAATCTTTTATAGACAGGACCATGGCATATGCGAACAAAGGTAGGTAGCTTTAGTTTCTTTCCCTTTCCAACCTATATGCCTTTGGATCTTGTTATTCCCTCCTCATTACACTGGGTAGAATGTGCAGCACAGTGCTGAACAGTAAGGATGCCTGTGAATGTCCTTGTTCAGTTCTCTAACTCAGTTACTAAGTCCCTTTTTCTTTGCTTTCAAGATGAGATGCACACACTGTGTCTCAGTTTTAGGGGAACCAAGTTAGTCTTTCATCATAAACACAGTGTTGGCCATGGGTTTTCACACATGTTCCTTATGATATGAAGGGAGTTCCCTTCTACTGCTAATTTACTGAGCATTTTATTATAAATTGATGTGTTTTTCTTATCACTGGCTTTTCTGCATCCATTCACTGCCTCCCCCCCTTTTAAAAATTTACCAAACTAAAGGAAACCAGGGCAGTTTCTGACTCCTGGTCTATGGCAATGCAGTGTGCTAGCAATGCTGTTCATTTATTCTCCCTGCCCACCTTCACAGGTGTGCAAAGCTGTAACAAGCTACACAGGGGCCCTGGGAGGACAAAGTCGGGAGAGCAGGTGTGCAGAGGAAATGGTGACCCAGGGAGAGAATAAGAGCTAGGCCCCATGTCAGAAGACAGGGTGGAAAGAGCTCTTGCATGTGACTGACTTCTCCCTGCTCAGTCTCATCAGGATGAAGCAGAGAGAGAGAGAGAGAGAGCCCTAGAGTTAGGAATATAAGGGGTCTTAATTTTCTGATTATTTACTTTAGGAAAAACTTCAAAGAGCCTTTTGTAACAGCACATTCCTATGTAGTAATCATCTGTAATCACTTCATGGTTAATGATCATTTGATATCCCAGGATGACACTGGGTAAAGAGCTATATGTTAATCAACTTTCAGTTGCCACAATGAATATTTAACATCATCAGCTTCTAAAGAGAAAAAAAAATTTTTTGGCTCATATTTTTAGTCCACAGAGGTCTGGCCCCATTGCCTTGGGGCCTGGGCCAGCGTCTTGGTGGGAAGCACAGGAGGAGGCCAGGAAGCTAGGAAAGTTAGAAGACTGGAACTCCACAACTCTATGACCCCTTTCAACGGCATGTGATCACCACCGGGCAACAGTGGCCCTCTGGGGACCAGGCCTTAACAGAGGGGCCTTGGGGGCAATAGTCCAGATCCAAACCTCAGCACTCTGCTTTCCAAAGGGGGCTGCTGAGCGGTTCCCTGCCCTTGTCTGATTGTCCTTTCTTGCTCTGATGTCACACAAAGCTGGTTGCTCTGTGGGTTGTATTAGCACATTCTCAATATAGGTCCATCTATGAGGATGGTCGCAATTAGTTTTGAAGGACAGTTTTGCTAGACACAGCATCTTTGCTTCGCATTTTTTGAGTATTTTAATATATATATACATATATATACATATATATATACATATATATATATATATATATATATATATATATATATATATATATCCTATTTAACATTTTGTGTCATGGCACAAGTGCAGAGGTCAGAAGAATTCCTTCCAGGAATTGGGTCCCTCCTCCCACTGTGAGTTCGAGGCATTGAAGTCAGGCCATCAGACTTGGCAGCAGGTAACCTCACTGCTGAGCCATCTCAGAAGCCTGGCATGTTCATTTTTGTTTAGCTGCCTACATGAAGGTCTCTAAGGGGAAAAGAGGACCTTAGTTTGCTGGTGCCTCTGTTGAGCTGGGTCTCCCCACCATTGCTCACAGAACCAGAAGGCTCATATTCAAGTGGCTCATTGAAGAAGGAGGAGGAGGAGGAGGAGGAGGAGGAGGAGGAGGAGGAGGAGGAGGAGGAGGAGAAGAAGAAGAAGAAGAAGAAGAAGAAGAAGAAGAAGAAGAAGAAGAAGAAGAAGAAGAAGAAGAAGAAAAAGAAGGAGGAGGAGGAGGGGGAGGAGGAGGAGGAGGAGGAGGAGGAGAAGAAGAATTGGAGCTGGGCATGGTGGCACATGCCTTTAATCCCAGCATTCGAGAGGCAGAAGCAAGTGGATCTCTGTGAGTTCAAGGCCAGCCTGGTCTACAAATTGAGTTCCAGGAGAGCCAGGGCTGTGTGTGTGTATGTCTGGAGCAGAGCTGGAATGTGCATGTGAGTTCTGGTGCTTGCAGGGACCAGAGGACTGACCCCTTGGAGCCAGAGTTACTGTTCATTGTTTAGGGTTAGACAAGGGTGCTGGGAACTGAACTCAGGTCCTCTGTGAGAGCAGTAAATGCTCTTAACCACTGAGCTAGCTCTCCAGCCCCGAAGTGGTATTTCGAGGTAACAAATGGGGGTGTCCTTCAATAGCAGTTGAGGCAACATCAGGGCCAAGGCAGCTTGCTTGCTGTCTAAGTTCTGTATTGCCAGAAGACTCTGGCTGATGCCATTACAGTCACAGGTAAACAGCCTTAAATTAGGACTCCATAAGGTTGTTTCCAGGAGGGGACAAAGGCTCATGAGTCATGCACAGCTTCAAAGGCTGTGGGGATAGGTCTAGGAAGTATGATCATCACACACAACAGATGTCTGTTACACATACCAAATGTCTGACGGCTTTCTGATTTGTGAAATTATTCAGTTCTAATGATCTTATCTTGTTTTGAGAGACAGCATCACTTTGGAGCTTCATATGAAGACACAATTTAAGTGACTCTTTATTCTAACATCTTGGCAAAGTTGCATTCCAATCGCTTTCCCTATAAACAGAGTTCTACAGCCTTTGTTGTGAAGAAGGCACACAAATCCATTTCTTTTCATGCACGTTTCCACTAATGTTCCCATGTTTCCAGGGCTTTGCTGTCTTTGAAGGCTACAGAGGAGAAATCTCTACTCTGCACAGATTCTCATTTTCCACATTGAATATTTAATTTCATGTTTTTCTAATTACCTCCCGACATTACTGATTCCTATCTGTCATAGCTGGAAATCAGCTTCCTGTAAGGACTATAATGATTAATGAACACATGCTTCTCTTACTGTGCGGCATACTTCTGGGGCTCTAGGCACTCCAAGGGATAGTCTTGGACATGCCAGGGAACATATCCTCTTGGGGAGAATGTTCACACAGAAACAACTACACCAGGAGGTAAAATGTCAAGTGCCACAATAATATTCGAAGGCAGAGGGCGGCCTGAGGTTGGTGGTTGGGGACAGGGTTTGGAAACCGGGTTGGGTCTTTAGGGTGGTGAAGGATTTGCGTGTTTCAGACAACGTGGCTGAAAGTGAGGCATAGATGATCCTGAACCGCCTGAGCTATTTCTGAACCCTAGCCATTGTCGCGGGGCTCAGCACTGCTGTGCTTTTCCTCATTGTGTAAACAGGTCTGTTTTTCCTGCTTGTGTAAACAGGCCTCTTCAATGATAGAAGCTACCAGCGCTGGTGTATTTTCAGTTTCTGTTTTCACTGCTCCTACCTACTGTACAGATATCGGAGAGAGACATCTTCTAGTCCTTCTTTTCTATGCCCATATTTCAAAAGGAAATTTTTCACTAATCATCTGGAGCTAACATGAAAACGATAAACACTGTAGAGTACCGCCATCTTCCCAGCCTTTGCAAGGGTCAGGTCCACTTTCTGCACTGGGGCTGGAGAGTTCCTTGGGGTTCTGCTGTTCACTTCTGATCCTGGGGTATCACCCAACCTCTTCATTCTTTGTAAACCTTGTCCACCGTCAGCCTAAGTAGAGGCCCCCTCTTTCTACCAAGGCTACCCTTCAGCCAGACCTAAAATGTTTGCACACAGCTCCCTCTGCTCAAGTAGGCCATTTGCATTTCTATGGTTCCTCAGGCTAGCTGACAAAGGTTCCCTCCCCTAGGAGGGCCTGGAATTGGGGGTGTCTCAGCTTCCTTTCTATTGCTGTTATAAAATACCTGACACAAGCACCTGAGGAGGAAAGGGGTGACTCTGGCGCACAGTCCCAGGTTATAGCCCAAACACAGGGAAGTCACAGCAGCAGGTGCTCCACACAGCTGCCATGACACCCAGTCAGGGAGCAGAGAACACAAGGGATGCTCGGCTCCCCTTTCCATTTCCTGCAGGGTCCAGCCCCAGAAATGGGTGCAGATTCCATCCAAGGTAGGTAGGTCTTCCCACATCCTTACAGGAAGCTGACTTCCAACCATGGCAACTATGTTTTTCTGGGATTCCTGAGTGTTCAGAGCAGGGCAGGGGTCTCTGATTTTGGTGCCTTCTCTTGGGCTCTTTTCCTTCTGTTGGTTTGTCTTGCCCAAGTTGTGACAGTTTTTGTTTTATCTTACTATATTTTATTCTGTTATATTTTTTAAAAAATGAATGAATGAATGAATGAATGAATGAAAACCTAGCCACTAGGATAAAGATAACAACTGAATTATCACTTATACCTGCTGGGAGCAGGAAAATCAGTTTTCCTCCAATGGGGTGACACTGAGTATATCAACCACTTCAGGGCAGATCTCATGTCCAGGAGTTGTTGACCACACATAACAGACTCCACAGTATTTTTGTATGCTTTTATTTGGTTGGCTTTTGTCTGTTGGTTTGGTTTGGTTTTTGGGGGGTGTTTCATTGGTTTGGGAGGGTTTTGTTGTATTGGTTTTTCAAGAAAGTTGGGTAGGTAGGGAGGAGGAGAGGATTTGGAATGACTTGGGGGAGGGGAAGAATATGACCAAAATATATTTAAATAGAAAAATTGTTTTAAACAAAAAATATTTTAAAAAATAATTAAGCCCTATAATCAGCATGTCAGGGATAGCCATGATTTATTGCTTATTGATGATGTAACATTGGTCAGTTTACTGAAGCTCTTATTGCCTCATGTTTCTCATTTTAAATGTGAGAAGACTCTGAATATAAGTCTTCTAGTGAATAAATTTATTCACATAAAAATTAAAAACTTTAAAAAAATCTGTTTATATATCTATATATATATCTATATATCTATATAAACTCCCTTCCCAAGTGATTACAAATCCTGCCAAGTTTTAAGCAAAGTTGTGTTTTTGTTTGTTTGTTTTGAGACAGAGCCTCATGTAACCAAGGCTGGCCTGAAACTTGCCATGTACACAAAGATGAGGATAAACTTCTGACCCCACCACCTCTGGTACCCAAGTGCTGCACTTATACGCATGTACCCCACTCCGGTCCAAAAGACATTGTTATATGAAAGAACTTAGTCAGCCAAATGAGCTGCGATTTTGTGGACAGACAGAACCATCTTCAGAACAATTTCAAGGGTCAAAGCATCTGGGATGAAAAAGTGGAGCTCTCCATCAGTACTGCTTCTTGGTGAAAGGAAAGGCCAGCAGATAAAGAGGAAGGATAAGCAAAAACGGTTCCATAAAAGGCCAGATATTTGGGAGTCTAAGAGAGAAACTTGGGAGGAGAGGGTATAGAAGGGAATCTGAGAAGGCACCAAGGACAGAGAAAAATCCTGTTGGCAAGAGTACTGTGTGTTTAATTAGCACAGCTGGAGTATGAGCATAAAAGAGGGTCAGGGCACTTCTCAATAGGGGCTGATGGAGCAAAGGTGTGAAAATTGAGACTGGGGTTTAAGAAAGGTGAGTCGAAGGGCCTCTTGCTGGATCCCCAGAGTGGATGGAGTCCTATGTAGGATCCCTTGCAGAACGGAGGGATTCTCATACAGTGCAGACTTGCTATCAGAACGAGGCAGAGGTAAGAGGGGCTCTCTAGAAGGCTCCTGGGTTATCACCACCCTGATGGCGAAAGGAATGTAGGAGCCAGGTAGGTTCTGAGTAGCATCAACTTTTAGTGGAACAAAGGGTTTTCTTAGCTTTAACCAGCAATGCTTAGCAATAAAACTTTAGCCAGGCAGTGGTGGCGCATGCCTTTAGTCCCAGCTCTCGGGAGGCAGAGCCAGGTGGATCTCTGTGAGTTCGAGGCCAGCCTGGTCTCCAAAGCAAGTTCCAGGAAAGGCGCAAAACTACACAGAGAAACCCTGTCTCGAAAAACCAAAAAAAAAAAAAAAAACTTCAAAAATTTTTTTCCACTAAATATAACAAGAATAAAAAAATAATGTTGAATGACAACTGATTTAGGGACATTCATTATTCCTGCTGGGTTTCAGCCAAATTTTAATCACTGACAATGGATATGACATGTAAATTACACACATAAAAACAATATGAAAATACTTGTCAGATACATGTTTTGAGAAAAATACAAAAGAAAATGATTATTAGGGTAGAAATAATATTGGTTCTTTTTTCCTTTTTTCTACAAAGGAAAAAAGTGAGACACCCATTTTTGCTTTTGATTAGGCAAAACTTTCATTCATTTCTTAAAATTTTACTTAAAATTTAAAAAGAAATTGGTATCTTGACTAGACATTTAAAATGTCCTATTTATTAACCTTCAGATTTTTACCTTTTCCTATTCTCCTATGACCAAACACACATTAAGCAAACAAACAAACAAACAACAACAAAACCAAAAAAAAAAAAACCTCAAAAGCAGCCAATTTCCTAATGACAAGCCATGAGCTATCTCCAACCTTACTGCTTGCTGCTTCCACCCTAATTCTAAAATATTTAAGTGATATATTCACATTTATCCATTTTGTTCCACAGTTCAACCCTGCATAGGACTGTCAATTAAATCCAAGTTTAAAGTAAGTACCAAGGAGATTTTTTTCCCCCAAGCAAGGTGCCATATTAACATTTCTTAGGATATATTTTATAATGCAAAAACCAACAGCAAAACAAACCATCCACTTATAATTCAGAATGTAAGTTAGATACATAGAGCTTGCACACACAGTCATCTGCTTCCTTCAACAAAATATTTGCAATTTCAAACTTCCTATCAGCTTTTCCCGCACAATATGAGAAAAAAATTAATACAGTCCCTTATTTTGAGAGGAAGTAGCATAAACATAATTTTTTAACTAAATAGGATATTATGAAAATAACAAAGTCACCAAAAGTAGGAAGATGAATATATCAGTGGCTATGTGCTAGAGTGAGGATCTTTTAAACATATGTTTAAAAGTAGTATCATGTCTATAAGTTCCAGATTAATGGGTAGTATCTAATTATGAACACCACTCATCAAAAATAATTAGTACAAGCAAACTAGCACAAAATGACTTAAATGAATGTAGAGCACTCATTACTAAAGGTCAGGATTTTGCGTGAGTACTGATTCCATGTCCCAATTCATCATTTCTTTATCAAACTCAGAGATAATCTGGAAAGTAGTCAGAAAATAAAAATCCATCATTTGTAACCTATTTCTTCTTTTCTTTTGCAAAAATCATCGGGATTGATTCTGGCACTGCTCCAGCCCGTGAAATACTGGAAAGAGCGTGCACCTGCCACGCTCAGTGCAGAAAGCACACAGGACAAGAGGGAGGAGGGAGCAGAGATCAGTGACTCGCTGCTTTGGGAAGCATAGAACTCATTCTGCTGTGGGTCGATCCCTTTGCACAATCCCATCCAGTTTCTTTACCAAAATACCACGCGCAAGAAATCCTGTTTCCCTTGGGAGGGGTCATAGGCTTGAAGAACCAAAAAAAAAAAAAAAAAATCTGAGGAAATACTCGGCTCAGGGAAGGGGGAGTGGTTGGAAGAATTCAAGTGGCCCTGTGACGTCAGGAAGAAGCAGAGATTTAAGGAATGGAGTGGAACTCACCGGGCTGCACAGATGTCATAGGTCAAAGGGCATAGCCTTGCAGGCTCCCCAGGTGCAGGAAAAATGAACCGCCCACTCCTGAGCTCTCAGTGTTAAGCAGAAGTCCAGGGGCTCAGTTGTTTCTGCCTTCGACGCCAGGGACAAGCCCTACCATGCACAGTCTTGGCAGTAGTCACAAGCCGGACCCGCCCGATTTCAGAGCGCTAGCTCGGGAATCCCCTAATACTCCTTCCCCCCACCCCCTCCCGCGCCGGAGGCCACAGACACCTTCATCTTCGCTCCCCACCTTCTCCTGGCCCTCTCGCTCTTAACAGCATCGGTCTCCATGGCGACCTGAAACCGCAGCTCCCATTGGCTCGTTCAATATGAGGGCCGGGCCAATGGGGAGGGCCGGCCCTCTCCTTCCGCCCAATGGGGCGGGCGCGCAGCCTGTCTAGGGACGGCGGCGTGCTGACGTTCCCGGGTGCCGGCACTGGCCGGGCGGGCGGGCGGGCGGGCTGGCGGCGGGGCGGCGGCCTCCGAGCAGTCTGAGTGGCTCCGGGGCTGGGTGCGCGTGGACGCTGGCCGCGGCGGCGGCGGCACTATGGGCACGGGGTAAAGGCGAGCTGCCGCCGCCACCAGGGTGGTGGGAGAGCCTCTTCGGGGGAGGGGGCGGGTGGGGAGGGAGGGGCGGGCAGCGGCGCGGTTGCCGCACTTCGGCCAGTTTGCTCCGGTGCCGCAGCGGCGACCCTTCGGCGCGGATGTCCCTGGCTCCTGGAGCGACGATGACCTCCGCCTGAGCTGGAAAGTAAGTGCGCGGCGCTGGCGGGGAGGGCGCGGGGCTCCGGGGCACGAGCTGCCCGGAGCGCGCCGAGCCGGGACCTGGCGACGGCCGGGCGCCCCCCGCGGCTCCCTGGCTCCGGTGGCTCCGTCCCCGCCGCGTGCTCCGCCATCCCGCCCGCCTCTCCCCTCCCCCTCGGCGGCGCACAACTTTGCCCCGCACCGCTCGGGGCGGCCGCTTCTCCGGCACCGCGCCACCGCTTCCCGAACTTGAGCCCCGCGGCTCCCGCGCGCCGTCGCGCCGGGGGCCGGCCGTCTGTCGCTCCGTCCCTCGTTCCTCAGAAGCAACCGCTTACCGCTGCCTCCCACGCCCGCCCCGCGTGTCGCTCCGGCCCTTGGAGCCGCACTGGTGCTCGTGGCGACCGCCCGGCGGGTCCAGGGTTCCCAGCTCGCGGCAGCAAACCGCACGCTCCTCCCTCGCGGGCGCCCCAGCCCCAAGGCTACGGGCCGCCCTCCCGCACCGCCCTGCCTCCTCGCGTTGCCAGGAGTTGGAGCGTGGCTGCTGCACCCATCGGAGGATCGGGGGGTCCCTGTCCCCTCCTGCTCCTTGGGAAACGAGGGGACCAGCGGCGGGGCTGAGATTTGGCGGTGTGGTGGCTGAGTGCGACACCCCGCGAGCGCAGGCAGCGGAGGCGCCGCGGTTGTTCTGGGCGCCGCGATAGGCAGGTGTGTGTGTGTGTCCAACGGGCGACGCGCGCTGCCAGCTCGTAGGCTGGCGACAGATTGTGCTGGAATGCAAGGAATGCACCAGGGACAGAGTCCGCACGGGCCGCGGTCGCACTAGCGCCTTCCCGGCCCTGCTTTCCCCGCGCAGCCAGAGGTCACGGAGCATCTTCAGAGCTGGTGAGCCTCTTTCCTTCTCCTGCCTCCGCTTCTCTCCCTGCGGCAGAGGGCGGCGGAGAGGGAAGCGCGGTAGTTTCTTGGGGCTCCAGTCTATGGTTCTGGGTTTTTGCTGCATTGGTTTCCAGGACCGTGAATTTGGGTGTCAGTGTAGCCCAAGGTTATTGATCATTGCACAAGGCTCTTGGCAAGTTTGGTTTTGCAAGGTTTGGATAGAGCATTTTTTTTTTTTTAAACTAGGGTTTTCTGAATATCCGCAGAGACAGAGGGCCAAATGTTCTTGAGTGACGAGCTTGCAGCCAGCATATTTTAGCTGTATCAGAAAACGCCTTTTAGTGCTCCAGGTCCGGACTGTACTGTGAGAAATCTTGAATGCATCACTGCTGTCATAAGGATTGGAATATTTCCCCTCGTCATACTGGGCTGTGTTTAGGCCTCGTATAATACATAATGAATAGAAACAGAGCAGCAGTGTTTGGCCAGCGATGGGACAGATAGAACCGTCTGGTACAGTGAAATTCGGGGCGTGTAAGTTACCACTGCAAGTAACCCGGGGACATCACAGTCATGTATATTTCAAGATGTAATTAGTGGAAAGGGCCGTTTCTCTCTTTGTCACTGAGTTTCACTGAATAAAAAGCACAATCCTACAACTTTTAAAGATTGGTAAATATGTATAAAATTAATAATGGCTAGTATACATTTTTGGTCAGTTAATACAGAAAGACAATATTTTGACATATGCTTTCCCAGAACCGGGGTTAGGTTTTTGTTTTTTAGAAAGTAGAATTCGTCTCTTTTTAGATGGAGTATATTGCGTGGAAGTATCTTCATTTCTGATACCTTGGGAAACAGTTGTGGCAAATGGCAACGTGAAAGCAAGAACAAGGTCTGGAGGAAGTGTTTCTGGCTGTTGTTTCTAAGCATACCTTGTGTACTCTTCATTCCACACTGTTTGCTTGGAAGGGTGCAGGTGCTATAAAACCTTCTGCACTTGGTTATTTTGTATCCGATTCAGTAAAATAAGAAGTCAATTGTCCAACCAATCTCCTGTCTTGCAACCCCTACTTTGCATGCATCAAGGGCATTGAAAAGTCTGCAGGCATTTTAGTTAAGACCCAAGGGAAATGAAATGAAAGGTTGTGTCTTCTAGTCGCTACATTGTTTTCCAGGTATGTCTGTAATCAGTGAACCTTCTAATTTAGAGGTTTAATTCGCATACAGTAACAATGTGGAGGATTTTGGGAAGTGTTTGTAAATGCCTACAGGAAACTTTTATTATGTAACAGTACATTATAACAGTTTAACTCTTGCTTGTTTAATTTGACTTCAAGATTAGAAAGTTAAAGCAGAAGGGGGAGGTAGATTCTGCAGCTCAGCTGGCATTCGTGAGGCCCCAAGCCCATTCCCAGCTCTTGCTCCCCAAAATATAAAAGGGTATTTAGTTTCTCTGATGCATTAGAAATGGAAAATTTTGTTCAAATATACAGAGTGTATATGAGCATGATTGATTGAACAGTTAAGTTTCACCTGCTTCAGGTAAAAGCAGGCTTTCAATGGAAATGCATCCTGTTTGTTAGGAAGGCTTGAAAAGAGGGGGCTCATGATTTATAGTCATTGGGAATATCAAACTGTTTTGGCCAAAGTCTTTGCCTTCTATTATATAAGGAGAAGGTGCTGCATTTGGCATGTAAATGCCACAGGAAAGACTCTGAAATGGGAGAGATTGAGTATAGTGCTGATTCTTTCCTCTGATGCTTTTGGAGGGAGGTGGAGTAGCAGGGACATGATGGCAAGCCTGGAGAAAGGAAGCAGCTGCTGTTGAGCCAGAGAGAAAGTCATACACGTTGTTGCTGCATTTACAGGCTTCATAAACCAAGATAATCCCATGAATGGATATGACATAATATAAATTTAAAGAACCCACTACCAATTTCAATCTAATAAAAACCTGAGTAATCATATAACCTGGAGTATTTAGATTAAGTCTGTATTAAATCATAACTGCAATTTTATTTCTTCTCTGTACAAATTGGCAAAATAAATTACTTAAGTTGATTTTAAAAAATCTAGTTGTCATCTTTTAAATAGAACTCCCCTTCCCCATGTTGTTATCCAGAGATCTATTTAAATAGATTTTCATAGCTGGCATGATGCCAGCCACCTGGCTCACTGTGCCCCTTACCTGACTCCTTTCAAAATCAAGATATTTTGAGAATGGTCTGTATTCTGATGTTTTTAATTTACTTTGAGAAGTGACTCGTTGCTTTAGTCTAAAGTGGAAAACAACTCTCTTTTTTAATCGATGAAATGTAGAGTTTGTTGTAGGCTTGTTCTAGAACAAACAGCCATGGAGTTGTACGTCACTTTGGGAAATTGCCTTCAGCTCTCTGGGATGATTCCTTCTTCCATATGGAAGATAAGCTAGAGTCACTTTCTGCACTGAGGGGAAGGTGGCTCTGAAACAGAACACCCATGGACAAGGATGTGTTTGGAGAATTAAGTGACGGCTCTGTGGCCAAACTTTAACCACAGATAGTTGTACAAGAGAAAGGTAAAACTCTAAGGCACATGGCTATCAAGCTGCATGTAGGTGCAAGGAGTGATGCGCTAGCCATCCGCTTGGTCATCCTTATGCCAGGAGTGAGGATCCGAGTAAGGGGATGAGGCCTGAAGATGCCAAGACCTACAGCTTATGGACGTGATGGTCTCACCGCACTGACGGGCTTCTCACATTGCCACTTAATAATTCAGTGGAATTATCTTCATCTCTTGGGACTCAGTTACAGTGACTGAATTGGGGGTGTGACAAGAGGGTACTTCTCAGTTACACATAGAACTGCTTCACATATCCGTTGGCTAAATTGCTTTCCTCTTTTCCTTTCATAGCTTAGATGTCCTTTTACCTGATATATTAATAAATGTTGGTCACATTGCTGATCATTTTATTATTCATAGCCTTGATGACATGGTTTATTATGTGACTCATAATGATTCATGGCTGATGATAAATTGTCAATACAGGTTGGATTATAAAATTTTAATAGTATAAAATACGTCAAATATGGAAGTCTCAGAACTCTTAGGCATATCATATGAAGCATTTTTGGTGTGCTGAGTAGTGCCTGGTTGGATAGATAGATGTTGTACAGATAGCCCTCACGGAGCTTGGAGATGTCAATGGAGTATGTTGAGGGAGAGCAGAGGCCAGTAAGTCTTTTCTGTGACAGCCACAGTGTGAGTGATTTCTACTGTTAGTGTCTTAGGGTTTCTGTTGCTGCAACACAACACCATGACCAAAAAGCAAGTTGGGGAGGAAAGGTTTGATTTGGCTAACACTTCCATATTGCTACTCATCATCGAAGGAAGTCAGGACAGGAACTCAAATGGCAGGAACATGGAGGTAGGAGCTGGTACTGAGCCATGGGAGGTGTGGTGTGCTGCTTGCTGGCTTGCTTCCCCTGGCTTGCTCAGCCTGCTTTCTTACAGAACTCTGGACCACCAGCCCAGGGATGGTACCACCCACAATGGGCAGCCCTGCCCCACCATCAGTTGCTGATGAAGAAAGTATCATACAGGCAGATCTTATGGAAGCATTTTCTCAATTGAGGTTCCCGCCTTTCAGATGACTCTAGTTTCTGTGTCAAGTTGACATAAAGGACTAGCTAGCACAGTTAGCCTCTGTATTACACATGAATTCAGTGACTGCTAATGTCCTAGGTAGT
Source organism: Peromyscus eremicus (assembly GCF_949786415.1). Taxonomy (NCBI): domain Eukaryota; kingdom Metazoa; phylum Chordata; class Mammalia; order Rodentia; family Cricetidae; genus Peromyscus; species Peromyscus eremicus. Next base: position 37,680,190 of record NC_081419.1, read on the forward strand.
GAGCCTGTTTTCCCTAATTTGGGTTCCCTGTAACCCTAGGCTACTAACACCATCACATTTGTCTGGATGGAGGAGGGGAAGCCCTTTTAAGTGACTAAGGCCATTTACCTAGAGTGTAGATGTGGTGCCTAGTGTCTGGATAGAATTTAGAGTTGTGAGTGTTTTGTCAAAAAATGCTGTTGTGTAAAAACGTGGTTGTAGTTCACCTGGGGCTATCCAAATACAGTGGAGGCTTTTAGGTCCTGGTCTTGGAACTTGGAATGCAATTTTTCATTGAAACTCAACAGTACACTTAACAAACTTTGAAACACTAGATGGATGGAACCTGGGCATCTGACCAATTATGTACTGTTTCTTATATTCCAAACTCGGGAGGTATAAATTGGGAGGCAGAATGAGATGATCTGGCACTGAACTTGATCACCTTGACAAGCTCTCACATTGGGAAGCCACTGTGTTCCTTGGATACCAATGACCCAAACTTCAAGTTTCCTAAGTATGCACATAGATCTTGTTGGCCTTCGAATCCCAGATCTTAACAACAAGAAAGTTAGGGCTCCATTTTGGGAATTTTTGGTTTCTATTTTTCTGAGTTATGATCTTACACTGAAGCCTAGGTTGGCCTGGAACTCACTGTATAGCTCAGGCTAGTCTCAAGCTCAGGGCAGTCCTCTCTCTTCAGAGTAATGAGATTATAGGCATGAGTCACCCATCGGCTCTTCCTGGCTTCCCACCCTCCCAACAGGGTCTCACACTGCAGTTCTGGCTGTTCTCAAACTTACTGTTTCGACCAGAATGGCCTGGAACTCACAGACTTCTGACTGCCTCTGCCTCCCAAGTGCTGAGATTAAAGCATGACCACTATGCCCAGCCGCCTGGCACTTTGAAATTAGAATTTCCTTCATGCTAATGACAGATTTGTGTGTGTGTGTGTGTGTGTGTGTGTGTGTGTGTGTGTGTGTGTGTATGTGTGTCTGTGTCTGTAGTGGTATAAGAGTACAGAATTGTGCCATGGCACATGTGTGGACATCAAGGGACATCTTGAAGGAATCACTTCTGTTTTACTGTGTAAGTTTGGGCATTGAATGTAGTCGGCTGGCAGGTGGCTTTACTTGCTAGGCCGTCTCCCCTTTTTGCTGGCCCTAGTTTTGTGGGGCCTTTGTTTGTTTGCTTTTGATTTTTTGTTTTTCATTAATGTTGAGAGAATTGAGGAGAGAGGGTGAATCATAAATGTTTCCAAGGTCTCACCCACAGCCCACAGCTCAGTTCAAGGTTAACTGTAGGACTTGACAGTGAGTGAGGCACATGAAAGTACCACCAAGTGATGCATCATTGTTAACAGCCAGAGGCTATTCAGTTCTGACACTACAGTTAATCTTTCGGTCTGATTTTGGTCATCTGTAAAATGGAGTGCTCTACATACCCACCTCATGGTGGTTGTGAAGATTAAACATGTTAATACCTGTGAAGTCTGTACAATAAGACCTGGCTCAGCACTGAAATGCCTCCATCATTCTTTCTAAGACCCTCCGTAGCATCCACTGAATGACTGACTGGCCTTCAGTACTGTAGACAAATGACTGTGGACACAAAGTAGATTAAGGGAAAAATAAACTACTAAAAAAATTGAAAGATAGTTTATGCAAACCAACAAATAGTGGTTTGTAAAGATATCAAAAGACCCGAGTTCTGGTTGTGGCTCTGCTACCAGGCAAGTATGTCCCCTGAGCTAGTCACTAACTCCCCTGGGCATTAGTTTTCTTATTTATGAAAAGTAGGGAGTTGGACAATGGTCTCTTGAGTGCTTCTGTTACTTATTTTCACAGCTCTTAGAGCATTAAGCATTTTCTTTCTATTACACTTTTTTTTTTCCTCAGCAAGAATGTGCTGTCTTCTTAAGAATTTATTATATTACAATTTATGCTTTGGGATAAAGGGACAGAATTGCAGTTGTATACCTGAAATTCTCAGCTCCTGGTGACACAGATGTTCAGAGTACATGGATCGAGGGTTGCATGTGTTGTGTGGCAGTGGTGATGTATAGACTGCATGAGGATACGAAGGCTCAGCAAGGTGGCAGCCAGCAGGAGCTGAGCAGCAAGCTCTTAGGATGCTGCACACTTTGTCACACACAGCCCTGCCCTTGAGGACTCATTTGTTAACACCAGTCCCCCAGGCACACTGGAGCTTTAAGACCGAGTTTTCCAGACATGTAATAGAAGCTTAGGGGAACAAAGGGTAGTGAACTAATCTTGCTGGCATGAGGAAGTCCCTCTTATTATTTGCTCAGATGGTTTGATTAGCCCTCAAGGAAATTCAACAGTCAGGGCACACAATTGTTCCTCTGAAAAGATACTTTCTGTGAATGCTTCATGATCATAGGGACTTACTGTTCCCTGTTTCATACAAGGTGGACTCTTTAAATTTGACTCTTAATCCTTATGGTATATCAACATTCAGAAATTAAGGTGGATTTCAACTGGATGGTCTTACTTAGTTTTGGGTTCTTCAGTAAGAAGAAAAAAATTCACTTAATGGAGAGAGCTTATCCCATGTCCTTCTCTCTTTCACAAAGGTGTGGTGGGTTGGGGGTGGGGGCTAAAGAACTGATGTATATACATTTTTTAAGATAATAGCTTAAAAGCACTGAAGTTAGCCATTTCCCTTAATGTGTTATTTTCAAAGGGCAAAATGAATTATACAGGAATATCTGTACTACTAAATGAATGCTTAGTGTCATAACCAAAGCAAACACTTGGGCAGGCCCTTTGGTGTGAGGTACATAAATACTCATGTAAAATGGAAGTTAAGAAGAATTTACTTTGCAGTGAAGAGAACTTTGTTTTCTGACACTTGGACCCTTGACCATCCAGGAGACAAAGGTGAGTTAGAGGTAACTTCTAACCCTGCGTACAACCAGGGAGCCAAGGAAGGAGACTGCGGATCTCTGATGGTTCAGGTATTTGTTGGAGCGCTACCATCTGTGAGATGTAGTTACTGCAATTGGATAACTCATATTAGAAAGAGACTGTGGATACATGATGGTTCAGATATTTGTTGGAGCCCTACCATATGTGAGATGTAGTTACTGCAATTTGGATAACTCATATTAAAAAGGTTCTTCTGGCTGGAAGTGTTGTGTTGCCTTTTATTTTGGTCAACACCTGTTAGTTGTGTGCTGTGTGAGATTGTGCTGGACCCCAGGAGTGGCAGGCAGCAGAAGGGAGTGTCATGGGCTGGGTGCAGCTGTCTGAGAAATCCTTCACAATTTTTTGGCCTGGTTAGGGAAGATAGATACATGAAATATGAACCAAAGACAAACCTAGAAGTCTTGGTTTATAAACAGATATGTGAGATTGTTTGATTGGTGTTAAGGATGAACTGTAAAGTGACTAGAATTTAGCTTTTACTTCTGCTTGATTACATATTTATTACTTGATAAATTTTCCAAATCAAGGGAGTCCGATGTATTGGCCACTGTCATTGACTTTTTTTGTAAAAGTCTTCAAACCCAAAGGTACCCCCTTCCTGCAATAAGATAGTGACATTAGAACAGGCTGCCATCACGAATCTGAGTGCATCTCTTGAAACAATTTACCCGATAGCTTCTGTAAAATAATTAACCATAGTGAAAATACCATAATTGTCCCAGAGTAATTGATGACTCAAGACTTGCCATTTAGTAAGTTCTTATTTTCTGGGAAAAAAAAAAAAAAGAATAGCCCAATTTAGTGTGGTTTTTGTTTTTTTTATCTTGTGTGAAATTTATAAATCTTTATAAGTCTGAACTTACTATTAATAATAGTCTCTTCCATTGCTACACATAAACAAGAGAATGATTTAAAGTCTCTCAAGACGTTTGCTGGAATAAATAGTCTCACAGAATCCACCTTGACTCTTAGAATGAAACACTGATGGAAAATTCCTAGTTATTGTCATCGACTGAATAAGCAGCAAGGGACCGACCGTTTTAATACAGCAGTAGGTGAGCAGAAATGCCACCTGGACTTTACAAGGACGGCTATTAATTTGAGACTGATGAAAAATAACTTTGCTGTGAAATGTCCAGCTCAGCTCTTTGCAGATAAAAATGTCAGTCTGAAATCTATCACACATTGTCAAATATCAATTTTCCAAAATATTCTTCAGAATTTACAAAACAATTTTCAATACATTAATTAAACCTGTATATCACCTGTTGGGGCATCCAGTGGTGGCTATATGTCAGTTCGTGGGCAAATGGTTTTTTTCCCCCTGAACTATTCCGCAGCAGGCATTCAGGTCTTTCTGTGACCAATCTTGAGCCCTACGGGATGTAGAATGAAGGAATGAGTTATGAAATGTTATTTACCTACACTTTTCAACAATCCCTTCCTTTTCATGTTGCTTTGGTAAACTGTGTTTATAGTGCATGATACTTCAATGAAAATCTTAATTTTTTTCCTCTTTCAAAAATTTCTTTTCTAGCCATTTATTAGATAAAGAATTCATTTGTCAAATTCCCTGGTAACAGAATTAATTAGAAAAATTCAGACAGATTGATTCATCTTCATGTAATCCTAAGTGTTTGGATTATAACTGTGGAGATATAATGCCCTTTCTGAAACCATCAGTAGGCACCTGTCAGGTGCCAGGGCCAGCTTGGTCGGGTTTTGGAAATTTGATATTGAGCAAACTTGATAGCTTGTCTCTTGTGACTTAGTATAGGTTGTGATCGTAACTGAAATGCTTGAGACCAGAAGTGTTTAGATTTCAGAGTGGTTTGTTTAATTTGTAATATCTGAATAGACTTTACTAGGTAAACACCACATCTGAAAATGCAAGCTAAAAATCGTTTCAAAGTCTGTACCTTTGTTTTGTTTTGTTTTGTTTTGTTTTGTTTTGTTTTGTTTTGTTTTTGTTTTTGTTTTTTGAGACAGGGTTTTTCTGTGTAGTTTTGGTCCCTGTCCTGGATCTCGCTCTGTAGACCAGGCTGGCCTCAAACTCATGGAGATTCGCCTGGTTCTGCCTTCCAAGTTCTGGGATTAAAGGTGTGCACCACCACTGCCCGGCCTAAAGTCTGCAACTTTTTTTTTTTTTTTTTTTTTTTTTTTTAATTTATTTTATTATGTATACAGCAGTATGACTTCAGGCCCGAAGAGGGCACCAGATCTCATTTCAGATGGTTTTGAGCCACCATATGGTTGCTGGGAATTGAACTCAGGACCTCTGGAAGAGCAGTCAGTCAGTGCTCTTAACCTCTGAGCCATCTCTCCAGCCCAAGTCTGCAACTTTTAAACAATTATTAAGAATATTTTAGGTCTGGAGAGATGGCTCAGAGATTAAGAGCACTGGTTACTCTTCCAGAGGTTCTGAGTTCAGTTCCCAGCAACCACATGGTGGCTCACAACCATCTATATTAGGATCAGATGCCCTCTTCTGCATGCAGGTATACATGCAGAGCACTCATACATAAATATAAATAAATAAAATAAAAGAATATTTTAAATTTATTCTTTGACAATCTCACATACATATGCAGTGTGTCTTGAAACTTAGAACTTAAAAGATTTATTCATTTTATTTGTATGTGTGTGCCTGAGTGTATGTATATTAAGTGTGTGCAGGTGCTTTTTGAGTCCAGAAGAGGGAGACGGACCCCTGGACTGGAGTTAGAAGTGGTTGTGACCCACCCTGTGTGGGTGTTGGGAAATGAACCCTAGTCTCTACAAGAGCAGTGACTTCTCTTAACTGTTGTACCATCTCTCCAGCTTTCTAAACTTAGAACTTTTGGGTGCAAACATCATGCTCAAATGATTCAGAGTTTGGAGGATTTGGGATTTCAGATCTTTAGATAAGGAATGTTCAACCTGCAATACCTTTTGAATGCGTAGCTATAGGATTAAAGACAAAAGCACATAAAGTCCAGAGTTTTTTAAGAAGGAAAAATGTTATTAAATCCCAAGAGTATCATTGGCACCAAAATTATGTAAATCAAATGAGAATCTACGTAGGTAAAGTAAACCAAGCCAAACCTTTAATAGTGTCATTAGAAATGTTCTTATACATCTTGTTGTCTTTTCCTCAGATATTTGTTGTAATAAAGTTTGGATAAGTTCTTCCTCCTCCTTCCCCTTTTTAGGTTTTCAAGACAGGGTTTCTCTGGTCCTGGCTGTTTGGGAACTCACTTTGTAGATCAGGCTGGCCTAGAACTCAGAGATCCGCCTACCTCTCGGTCCTGAGTGCTGGGATTAAAGGTGTACACCACCACCACCTGGCATCTCTTCCTTCTATTATTATTGTTACAAGGTCTTGATGCATAGCTCGGGCCAACTTTGAACTTGATATTCTCCTGCCCTACCCTCTGCAATGCTGGTAACAGTTATGCATCACCACCCAGCTCAAGTATACTTTTCATTAAATTGAAAAAAACTTTGTGTGTGTGTGTGTGTGTGTGTGTGTGTGTGTGTGTGTGTGTGTGTGTGTGTTTAGGTCAGAGGGCACCCTCAGGTTTTGGCTGGTCCTCATCTTCCACCTTGTTTGAGAGGAGGGCTCTTTGTCATCTTTTTAGCTGTGCATGCCAGGCCTGTGAGCTTCTGGGAATTCTGCTGTGCCCATTTCCTGTCTTCCCGGAGGTGCACCGTGATTGCAAAGGCTCCTGCCACAGCATGTTTTTGTTTTGTTTTTCCTTTGGGTTCTAAGCATTCAAACTCACTGAGCCATCTTCTCAACCCTTAATTGAAATTTCAGTTGTAAGATCATTGTGAATTTACATGTATTTATGAGAAACAATACAGAAAAGTCTGGTACAGCCTTTACCTGGGTTCCCTCAGTTCCTAGCATAGGTAAACTGTAGTCCAGTGCTGACATAGACCCTGTCAAGACACCAAACATTCCCATCACCAGAAAGCCTCTTGTGTTACTCTCTTGCAGGTATGTTCCACACCTGTGGCCCCTCCTCAGTACCTGGCAGCTTTGACTTCTGTCATTTTTGTCATGTTAAGAGTGTTATAAGTCCGGGCAATTGACACTTAATTTTGGATTTTTTCCCACTTAGCATAATTCTTTGGCGATTCATTCAGATTGCTTCATTCAGCAATATTCTATTCTGTGTAACAGTGTTCCATGATACGAATGTGCAGCTTGTTAAGCTGTTCACTTGCAGGTTCTAATTTATAGCAATTACAAGCCAAGCGTTATAGATACTAAAAGATGATCTCACAGGATGCGCTCTTCCTTTCTATCTGGGCCTTAGTGTGCTGTGCAAGCACTCTGCCCGTGAGCTGTGGCTCCAGTCCTGTTGATAGTCGTATACATGTTGTTGTGCTAGCAAGTTCGTATTTATCTGAGAAGTCCACAAGTACAAGTATCTCATTAAATTATGTATTTTTAAAGTTTTCTCTCCAGAATTATATACTCAATTATATGAGACCTCATATATATTAGCTCTAATGTTTTGATGAGTTAAAATGAAAGTTTTTTTAAAAAAAATAGATTTATAGCTCTGGGAAAAAACTTGTCTATAAAATTATGTCTCTTGCTATTGTTTTGTAAACTTATTTCCTGTGAGTTTGTTGTATTTTTTCAAGAGGCCATAAAGTGATTTTAAGTAGGATTCATAGTTGCTTGGTTTCATGATTGACTGGTTGGTTCTGTTATATTGTATGTTATTTTAGACAGTGGCTGTATTTAATTTCCTATAACAATATTATATTTAATGTAATTGTTAATTTTTTAATGTAAATTGTTAATTTTCGCTCTTTCAGAATTGTAGTATGTGTGATGATGCATAATATTAAAATAGAGAGAGCAGGAAGGGCCCGATGGGTAAGGCGATGGCCTCGTCAGCATGAAGACCTGGAGTAGATCCTCAGAATCTACCTAAAAGGGGGCTCAGCCTTTTTGGTGAGCTCCAAGCTACTAAGAGACCCTGTCTCAAAAGCAATGGGGAAAGTGCCTGTGGAGTGACACTGGAGGTTACTGCCTGGGCTCCACACACTTGCACAAATGTGCACACCCACATACACACAAAAACGTGTACATACACACACACACATACATACATACATACATACATACTTACAGAAGACATTTTCATGCTCCAGGCTAATGGGCCTGACCAGTGTGGATGTAAAATGAAGATGGTATCCTCATGTGTGTTTGGAATGACCTCCGTTGTCAAGCTTTTAAAGCTGGGTGGGACTCTTCCCTTTTCCTGAAACATTTTCTAAAGCACTGTTTCTGTTGCCCCCCCCCCCCATACTCCCATCATTGTTTTGCATGGCTATCGTGTACACTTTCTGCTGGAGGAAAATGCTGAAGTCATTTCTGACCTAAAGTCTTCACGGTTGTTATGTTAGTCTGATTAGGTTTTTTTTTTAATATCTTTTCTACCTTGAGGTCAAACATGTTTATTTCATAATTTAAAGTAACATCATACATATTACTTAGCTGGTTTTATTCTTTGTTCTATATTGCTTCTGTTCATTTAAAAATGTTCATTATTAATATTTCAACCTTCTGAAATCAGATCTGAAAAGATATACATTGACTCCATGAGCAATCCTAAATTGTAGCTATACAATATGATCCTTTAATGCTGTTTTTAAAAAAAGTTCCTTTTTCTATGTTTGTTCAGTGTAACCTTTTTTTCCTCCTCTTGCCGACATGAAACCTTCCCTTCCACCCTGCTCCAGATGAGAGTCTTCCTTCTGTGCTTGTCAAGCACGTGCCCAGCTCTGTTAGGAGCGCCTGTCACATTGTGTTGTCTTTGTTTTCTTTGCCATTTCCTGGCTGCTCTGTTAGCCTCGCTAGGTTAGGGCTGTGTCACGGCATCATAGTAATTCTCTCACCTAACAGTATTCCTGACATAGAGTAAGCACCAGATGCTTGCTGTGAGCGAATAATTAAGTACTTTGTTTACACCCTCGGAGACTGCTCTTTCCTCAGGCTCCAGTATCTCTTCCTTGGTGATCCTGAAGGTTCCTTTTCAGACTTCTAGAATGCCATTTTAGGCCCTTCATTGTCAAAATCTAATCTTGTTTGAGACAGGGTTTATGTAGCTCTAACTGTCATGGAACTCACTATGTAGACCAGGCTGACCTGGAACTCACACCGATCCTCCTGCCTCTGCTTCCCTAGTGCTGGGATTAAAGCTGTGCGCCACCATGCCTGGCTCATAACTCCAATCTTGAACCTTCCTTTCTACTTAATGTTTCCCATCCTCCCCGCCACCAAGTGTGCAAAAATCCTTAATCCAATCCCACCTCTTCTGTTTGGCCTGAGGGTAGAACTCAGGTCATCAGGCTTGCGCAAGCACCTCTGCCCACAGAAGCATATCTCTAGCAAAATTTTCCCCTTTATTCCCTGGCTTTTAATTATAAGTCTTCCATGATAATTTTTGTTGTTATATTGGACGTTTGTTTCTATTGGTTAGCTCTTCTCTCAGCTGTTTTGTAGAGGCCCACAGAGTTTCCCTAGTGAGACCTTCCTTACTCAGGGTCAGAAAGTCTGAGTTTGCTTTACTTAGCAGGGCTGCATAATGGGATGATTTGGCCAGGGGCGTGGTTACCAGGTGTTTGGAAGGGTCTACACTTGGCTGTATGGTGTGCTTTGATCTTACAAGAGGCTTTTTGCCTCTCCCCTTGGCATATTATAAAAAGCCCTTTTGAGAAAACAGAGTGGCTGGATATTGACCCAGAGCCCTCCCTAAGCTTTCCTGTGTCTCTGTCTTTCTTATTGTCTCTTTCTATCTTTCTACCTAATATTTCCTCGTTCCTCTCTCCTCCACCCAAGAGCCCTTCATAATGTGGGAGCAGGTTGGACCTGGACTCTGGCAGACTCCCACACTGTTCCCTTCAAGTAGAAAGTGTTTTGGGGGAAGACTTGGTTCTTGTCTTTCACATTTTCCATCTCAAGTGACGCATTTCATGTTGAGGTGGCTGGAGAAATAGCGTCTGTAGGGCAAGGTTAGTACCTAATTGAGATGTACTCAAAACCACAGGCTCACCTTCATCCTTAGCATTTGCTAAGTACTTGTTATGTGCCAGTCTTTGGTGTATGCTGAGGTGTTTTAAAGACCTCACAACAGATAGTTACAATATAAGCAGGGTTTGCTTCTCCAAGTTAACCTTTTATTTTTATACTGTACTATCTTATATCAGAGAGTTAAAGCTATAAATCATAAAACAAACACATTTATTTATTGAAATTTTAATTTTAACAAAGGAAAAAATATGTGTTTTGAAGCTACCAACTGTGCTATTCTGTATGGTGCCACTGGCCTCATGTGCTGTTTTAATTGAAAACACGGTCCTGTACTCAAACAAGCCAGATTGGAAGCCTTGACATGGCCACACGTTGCAGAAAGTTGTATTGGAAGTAGCATAGAGAGGAACTGGGGCCAGTTACAGGTAATAAAATAGAGATGCTTTTTAGACTAAGCAAGGTAGCATAGCCTTGTAGTTCCGGGACACGTTATCATGGACGCTTATTCTGGAGGTCCTAAGGGACTTACAGGTTCTCTGCTGTGAATGGGGGACCATGATGGAAGACAGCAAAAGATGCTCCCTTCTGTCACCTGTATGACTCAGAAAAATGACAAGAATTCCAAAAGCTCTGTGCCTGGACCTTGGGGGTAGAGGCCAAATACACATACTCTTACTATAAGTCAAGTAGTAAATTGAGGAGTGGATTGTAGATGTACAAGAATATGTGGTGTTATACTTGTTTTCATTGATGTCAAGTTTTTTTATATAATTTATTTATTGTTATTTTGTGCATTAGTGTTTGATCTGCATGTACATCTCTGTGAGGGTGTCGAATCCCCTGGAGCTGGAGTTACAGACAGTTGTGAGCTGCCATGAGGGTGCTGGGAATTGAACCTGAGTCCTTTGGAAGAGTAGTCAGTGCTCTTAACCACTGAGCCAAATCCCCAACCCCCAATATCAAGCTTTTTATGTCTTTTATATTTTTTAGATTGGGCCTTTGGCACTTTCAGTAAATTCTGTCATTTGCAGCAGTAACCGTTGATTGGTGGGGAAACTGGTGCACCTGTGAACATGGCCTTTGTCGTTGGTGCCACAATGCTGGGAAATAGTAAGAAGCCAGTGAGCATGGGCCTTCCAGAACTTGTTAATTTTTTTTCAGACTTATTTTTTATTTTTTTTATGTGTGAGTGTTTTGCTTACATGTATGTATGTGCACCGGGTACATGCCTGATGCCCATGGAGGTCAGAAGAGATCATTGGATCCCCTAGAACTGGAGTTTTAGATGGCTGTGAACTGCCATGTGGGTGCTGGACCTTAAACCTGGGTCCTCTGCAAGGTCAGGTGGTCTTAACTGCAGAGGACTCTCTCTGCCTTCTTCCAGCACCTTCAGCACTGATTACTGTGTGGCAGGCCTTGAGTTTTCCAGTTTCTTGCTTCCCACCACAGCACAGGTCTCTCTGCTGAGACTTGCAGGGACAGAAATGGCAGAGCCCTTGTCTTCAAGGAGCTTTGGTTAAAAATTACTGAAGATTCTGGGGATAGAGGAGGAGGAAATTATTGTCCCGACTCTAACTTGCAGTTTTACTTTTGAAAGCAAGATGCCAATACTGCCCAGCACACATGGAAACCGTTAGATACAGAACAAGGTACCCACACAGTTCATTCGGTCCGCGGAGGGCCACCCTGCTTTACAGTCACAGGGAAGGACCTTCACTTCCTCTTGGTTTTTCTCTTTAATCCTGACCTTATAAGAAACACAAATATCTGCTTTTAAAATTTCCATAAACTAGGTTCATGGCAAAAGATATGCAAAATACAGTATGAGTTGCCTCAAATACTTGGATTTTAAATTTTAAGCTTCTAACATGAAAAATGTGACAGCAATCTCTGCCTTAGCCTATATAGTCTTGTTTTTTATGGTTGCAAAAGGTGAGGTGATGGCTGTTCCCACAGGGAGGTACAGGTTGAGAGTGCTCAGGTCCTGGTATCTCAGTTGGGTTATAAAGCGATTTGGACTGATAGCATCAGCTAAAGAAAATTACTTATTCTACCTGTTTTGGTCCATTTTAACTTCCAGTCTTGTGCTGAGCTGCTTGAAGCTTTCTGAAGCAGAAAAAGAGCTGAGGAAGAGTGTTTTTTCAGTCCACCTCCTTGGGAGCATTTCATAAGGGATTTTTTAAATGTTGGCTACCTGTAGAATGAGACTGGATAATTTAGGCATGTTTAATTTTTCAATAATCAGAAAGCGTTTCATGCCTTTGTTAAGTTTAATGGTGTAGCTAAAATAGGAATTGCTTTGCAGTGACTAGTTCTTCTTTTCTTTGAAATAACACTTAGTTCAATAAATGACAGTTAATGGAGGAAAGACATTGTCCTGATTCTGTAGCTGTGAATAAGAACACTCCAACAAGCATTCATTGATATTTAAGTTGGATGCGACCGCTCTGTCAAATCAAGCAGAGGGGAACAGCTTCACTTACAGCCTGTCTGCTCTCACACACACCAGCGTGTTACTGCAGTGGTGTGCACACTTGGAAATAAAGCACATAACTTCATGTCAGCACTTGAAGGCTTTTTTTTTTTTTTAAACAATGAGCAAAATGTTAGACATTTCAATGTGAATAGCTCTCATGATCCAGAAAATACGAGCAGACAGTTTAATTGTTCTTGACTGTAAAAATTAAATCTGATATTAACTTTAATCCAGGGAATCTATTCACGTAGGGTTTTCCCCTGATTTTAAGCAAAACCTAAATTTGCATGCCTAAGCACCCACACTGATGTAGCATTCAGAAAGAAAGTCTGATGACCCATCCCCTTCTCTGACCCTTCTGTCCTGTTGTTTGGTTTTCCTCACACTGTCCAGGAGCATGCACAGGACTTCTCTGTTTTAACACTCGGTCTACCAAAGCCTTGACTTGGCCATACTTCTCCCAAACTGTCAAGGCTCTGAGAGGTTTCTCCATGCATGGTAGTGTTCTTTGGTGAATGCATAGGTCGGTGGCCCTGCTGGAGGGTGGAGCTGAGTCTTGAAGTCTTTGTAACCACTTAGATACATTGCTCTTAAAATGGGATGGCTTAGAAATGCTGATGGAAAATGTCGTGGACACTGGATTTTCACTAATGTCCTGAGGCATTCCACCAACCCCTCTCTCGTCTCCCTCCTCCAGCTGTTCTTGTTATTTTGAGGGAGAGGCTTGCTGTACTACCTAACCTAGTCTCACATTTGAGGTCCTCCTCTCTTAGCCTCTCAAGAAGGAGGATTACAAATAACATTACCCTGCCGGGCGGTGGTGGCACACGCCTTTAATCCCAGCACTCGGGAGGCAGAGCCAGGCGGATCTCTGTGAGTTCGAGGCCAGCCTGGGCTACCAAGTGAGTCCCAGGAAAGGCGCAAAGCTACACAGAGAAACCCTGTCTCGAAAAATCGGGAAAAAAAAAAAAAAAAAACAAATAACATTACCCTGCTGTGCCCATCTTTCTTTCTGACAGAAGAACTGCTACATACCTTTTAAAAAAGATTTATTTTTACGTGGGGGTGGGGTGGGCAATGTGCACACAAGTGCAGCTGCCCGTGGAGGACAGAAGTGTTGGATTCTGCTGGAGCTGGAGGCAACTGGGAGGTGCCTGGCATGGGTTTTAGTAACCAAACTGCTAGAACAGACTGCTTTCCCCGTTTTCCCAGCTCCCTCTTCTGACCCTTTAATACCTCTTTGAAGAAGCCCGTCTTTGCACTTGAACTTATGGCCTCATTTTTTTTCCTATTTTTTGTTAAGAAATTTTTTATTCATTTTACATACAAATCACAGATCCCCCTCTCCCCTCCTCCCACCCCTCCAGCCTTCCTCCCCCAACTCACTCCCCAATTCCTCCTACAAGAAAGTAAGTCCTCCCATGGGGAGTCCTCAGAGCCTGGTACATTTAGTAGAGGCAGGTCCAAGCTCCTCCCCCTATCTCAAGGCTGTTCGAGGTGTCCCACCATAGGTAGTGGGCTCCAAAAAGCCTCCTGGCCTCATTTTAAATCCTTCTATCAGAGTTTGTTTATTTGTTCAGATACTGTGTTTGGGTTGTCTTCTCACTAAATCTAGACTTAAAAAGTTACAAAACTGACTTATGTTTTAGTTGTTAGTACTCAGCAAATGCTTGGCACAGATACGAGATCTGAATCTTGAGCATTTCTTTATCAGGAGGCCTGGTCTGTTTTTCTCTATGCGTATGTGCACAAGGGCATCCTTTGGAGGAACTGTGAGTTTTCTCAGCTGAGTCCCTCGGTCCCAGGTTACTCCCTGAAGAGCACGTGTCTCACTCATCGGTTAGCTATTCCAGCGGACCTTGCCTTAGGTCCTACATGGAGGAGCTACATGGTAGACATAACTGTAGGTTGAGTAGCAAGAAACAGTGACAACCATGTTGTTTACTTTTGTAGTCTGGGCTAGCCACATTATTGTGTCATCAAGTTCTTCAAGCAGCTTTGAGTCTTAAAGTTGAAAAATAGTGGTTCTTAATCTGTGACCTGAATCCCTAGCCAGTTAACGTGGTAATATCCCTAAAATTCAGGTTATAAAGGATGTATTGATCTTGACAGTGCTTTCTGCATTTCATTCATTCATTCATTCATTCATTCATTGTTTTTGAGACAGTGTTTCTCTGTGTAGCTCTGGCTGTCCTGGAACTCGCTCTGTAGACCAGGCTGGTCTCAAACTCAGAGATCCACCTGCCTCTGCCTTCCAAGTGCTGGGATTAAAGTCGTGCACTACCACAGCCCAACTGCCATTTTATTTTGTTGAGTTTATTTATGTAAAATTTCTTTTTATTTGTGTGTGTGTGTGTGTGTGTGTGTGTGTGTGTGTGTGAGAGAGAGAGAGAGAGAGAGAGAGAGAGAGAGAGAGAGAGAGAGAGAAAGTGAGTGTGCTTGTAGAGTCCAGAAGAGGGTATAGGAGTTATGGGTGGTTGTGATCTGCCTGATGTGGGTTCTGTGAACCAAACTTGAGTCTTCGGAGAAAGCAAAAAGTACTCTTACCAACTGAGCCATCTTAGCACTGTATCTCTGATTTTATTGATTATTTTATACTGTGTCTTAGGTTTAGCTGTGTGAATTCCTTTTGCATTTTTAAATTTTAAAGAAAGTATTAAAAAACAAAAACCCCATAAACTATCCACAAATTTTATGGAATCCAGATATAGCCAATAATTGACATTAAAACCATTCTTAAAATGGAGTAACAATTCCTCCGTCTGTCCCTCCCTCCCTCCCTCCCTCCCTCCCTCCCTCCCTCCCTCCCTCCGTCTCTTCCAGATAGTCTCTTCGTAGTCTGGCTGGCCTCTAGTTCACAGAGATCCACTTGACTATGCCTCTTGAGTGCTGGTATTAGAGGCATGGACCACCACAGCCAACACACAGTGTTTTTCATATTTAAAATGTACTGTTATCCAAAGAGCAAACAGTAGCCAGTAGTGGCCTGGTGACTTAAATGTTCGGTGTAATAGGAATTAAGTCATTTATCCTGAACTCAGATGTTCTCCTCGTGTCACCAGAACATCCAAAGACTGTTTTGATCTTAAACATTTTTAACTGTTTTTGTTTTTGTTATTTGTTTGTTTGAGGCTGGATCTTGCTGTGGCCTTGAACTTTTGATGAAATGCCCTAACCTAGGAAAATATTTTGATTCATTTAAGTAGCTAGCCTTAGTACTACAGCATCTGTCTAGTGTGCATTGATGGGTCAGCAAGCAAACGTGAAGAGCTAAACTAGGGAGATGATCAACAAAATGAGCCCCTAGGAGTTGCCTACAAGACTTTGCTGAGGGGATGTGATGGGTGAATGAAAGACATCTGTGCCCGGTTTGTCTTCTCTTAATGAGGTCCAAGCAGTTTGCTGCTTCAGGTATGATATCTTAAATCTAAGAGTCGGACATGAGAAGGAAAAGGGTCCTTGGCTGTGCTGCCCTACCTATTTGAATGTTAAAATGTAGTCCAGCTCTGCCGCCACAGTCTTAGTAGAATACAGAGTGGTCCCGTGAAATGCTGAGTTGCTTACGTTGTGAGGACAATGAACTCACACAAGCCAGCCAGCCATACCTTCCTAGAGTCTGAGTATCAGATTGCTTATACTATATATAAATATTTTATATATGAATTCACACTGTCCAGATCTGTATAGTTGTCAAGCACTGGATCACTGTTTTGCTATAATTTGTCCATTGCAAAGTCTTCCCTTCCTAGGTAACTATCCTGAACTTGTTAGTGAGTAGGAACAAATTCTATATGAAAAGCACTTGGTGTTGTCTATTAGACATTATATCCAAGTAAAGTAAGATCTGCCATCAGTAATTACACTGTCAAAATCCCTAAAGTGCTCTAGTTAGGTACCTCAGAAGTAGGAGTACTGATGATGACCACCATACCCTAGCTTTCAAGTCCAAACCTTATATACCTTACAGTTTGAGCAAAATGTGCCCCAAGTAAATGTCTACTTGCATAGCCCTATGCCTGATGAGTAAGACACATATGGGAGCTAATGCATTCTATAAGCTTGAATATGTATAATGAAATTATAATATGTCTTTGTCAGTGCTCGAGTCAAGGAGGAAAATTTTCTGACAGTAGTAAATAGTCTAGTCCCAGTTCTTTAAAGGCCAATGGAAACTTTCTCAAAGTAGGTCCAGAATGAATGTATAACAGTGCTTCCTGGGCAACATATGTTGTCCATCAGCTAATCTATATGGGAATCTATCTCACACTCATGCTTCACCCCCAAACCCAGGAGATTGCCTAGGCTAGCCCAATTAGAGGTATGACTTTTGCAAATAAGGAAAAGCTCATCCAAAAGGGAATACTTGATTGTAGCAGAAATACCAGCTCCTGCAGCACCAAACTTAATTATGGCCTGATTCTCTGGAGGTCAAGCTGCAGAAGCCAAAAGAGCAATATCACAGGTGTAGGTAGGGTCCCTGCAATTTTGTTGTCTAACTAAGACTAGACAGAGGTCCAATTTCCTAAGAAGAGTTAACATTTTTAAAATTTCTAAATTAGGGACCTGACAAGATGGCTGAGTCAGTCAAGGTGCCTGCCACCAAGCCTGACCCACCTGAGTTTGAGCTCCAAGACCTACGTGTAGCTGAAGTTTTCCTGGTCCTGCCCAGCTCCTGTAGCCCTGTGGCCGCTTGGACCCAAGTAAACACACAGAGGCTTATATTAATTAAAACTGCTCAGCCATTAGCTCAGGCTAACTATTGACTAGCTCTTACACTTAAATTAACCCATAATTCTTAATGTTTAGCCACATGGCTGGGTACCTTTTCTCAGTTCTGCCTTCACATCTTGCTTCTACTGTGTCTGGCTGGCGACTCCTGACTCAGCCTTCCTCTTCCCAGAATTCTCCTCTCTCCTTATCCTGCCTATACTATACTTCCTGCTTGGCTACTGGCCAATCAGTTTTATTTATCAACCAAATGAAAACAACACACATTCACAGCATACAGAACAACATTCCCATCACCCACGTGGTATAAGGAGGAAACCAACTCCTGTAAGTTGTCCTCTAACTTCCATGTGAATGCCATGGTACACCCTAAACAAACAAATAAACAAAATTTTAGGAGTCCCTAAAGGAAAGCCTGCTCAGCTATAGAGACTGACTCCTGTGGGATGCAGGTAAGCTGGTAAGTGTAGTATTCTTCATCCATGTAACGAGGAGAGAGACAAAGTTTATTCTACTCAGCTCTTGTGTTCCAAAGAGAAATTCGCAGTTCAAGCTGGAACGTTCTCAGTCTCCTAAAATAGATTGGGAACCTTGGAGAGCATACATTTGCAACTTTATTTTTTTGTTAAGGGTGTGGTATGAAGCTTAAAACTAACTTCATGCTCGTTACAAGATGAGAAGTTATACAGTCGAAATTACAGTTTCTTCTAGATACCATCTTGTTTTTTTAGTTATTGAGAAAAATTATTTCAGAATCTTAACAGCAATCACTTTAAGCTGGTGTCTGGCCTCTTCTCTCTGGTGAGTTACTGTGTTGTGAAACATTCAAAAGCAGGTGATGTGCTGTGGCTTTGACTCTCAGAACCTAATAGACACTCCGCACTCTGCCAGCAGTGCACCAGGTCTTTAAAGTCCCTGTGCTGAAAGCCATTAACATGCCAGAGCAGTGCTGGCCTTGGTGCTGTACTAATTCAAGATAAATGGGTCATCAGCAGGCCCGTCCACTGCCACCCACCTACTGCCCAGCATTCAACTTTGCAGTGGCTTGTTCATCCTTTCTCTGTTTAATGGTTTCCTAAATAGTCTTGATAGGGCCACCTAGTTATTACCAAGTTTACCTACATCAGTGTGACCAAAATTTGGATTCCATAGACGTTTTGTTGGCTATTCAAAACCATATTTGAATTTGAGGGTACGTAAAATTAGACACTTATGATTGAGTTTTTAGAGTATTTCAAACTTGGGAAAGTACAGCAATAAGTGAATGCTCCTGAAAATATTTGTCATATTTTAAGATTTTTGCTTAGTTGTCTACGATTTCTGAAGTTAGGCTTATCATGTTCATTTTGTTCTGGATGTGCTGCACATGTGTTTTTCTATAAACACGGCCTTTTAGATTCAGAAAACATTTGCTGTGGTCATGACTCCCTCTCATCAGCCACCCTCACCACTAATGAGGAAATCCTACCCACCCCGTAGTTCATGGCAGGGGCTCGCTCCCATTCCTTTCTTAGGTTGGGCTGCCAAGCCCTCATTCTCTAGGAAGTTTCCACTATTTTTACTTTTCCATTAGTAGGAATTACTTAAGCAACAGTTTTCTGTCTTTTTTTTTTTTAAGCTGTCTTGCAATTTAAATATCAAATATTAGGTTTCTTAGTGTAGCATGTTTTTAAATTTTCATTTTTTCCTTGATCTATTTATTCCTCCTATTAAGCATGTATAACCAGATTGTCATTTCCATACCCCAAGTGAGATTCATGTCGTTATCAATTTGGTAAAGAGTATATCTAATAACAACTGTATTAAGGGGGAAAAAAGCTTCATTAACCTACCACACGGCATTGTATTCTGTGGAACTTGTTGTGTGTGGTATATACGTGTATACATGTGCCTGTGTGTGAAGGTCAGGAGTACATGTCGATGTCTTCCTCTATCACTTCCTACTCTATTTTTTTGAAGATTGTGTGTGTGTGTGTGTGTGTGTGTGTGTGTGTGTGTGTTGGCGTACACACCTGTGCATTCACATGTGTGTCTGTGTGAATGTGCCTCTCTAGAGGCCAGAAAAGGGCATCAGTTTCTGAGAGCTGGAGTTACAGGGTTTGTGAGTTGCCTGACTTAGGCGTTGGGATCTGAACTCCACACCTCATGATTGAACAGCCTTGCTTTTGGAGACAGGCTCTCGTGAGCCTGGAGCTCTCCAATGCTAGACTGTCTGGCAGTGAGCTTCAGGGATCTGCTTGGCTCGGCCTCCTCTTCCTTGGTTTGGGATTGCAGACACTAACTCAGCCTTTTGTGGGTACTGAGAATCCAGAACCAGGCTCTCACTCATGCTTGCCCACTGATCCATTTCCCCAGGCCTGTTCCATGTCTTTGGTAGATGTGTTTAAAAGTCTCTGAATTTCCCTGGGCGGTGGTGGTGCACACCTTTAATCCCAGCACTCAGGAGGCAGAGCAAGGCGGATCTCTGAGTTCAAAGCCAGCCTGGTCAACAGAACAAGTTCTAGGACAGCCAGGGTAGCACAGAGAGAAATAACATCATGAAAAGCAAACAAAGTCTCTGGATTTCCATACAGCCCAGGTGAGCAGGTGTTTTTCCAATCTTGATAGGAATGTTTTACTAAAGCATTTATGATTCCTCTTTAGAGATATATCTAAATTTTATACCTCAGTGTTCTTCCCTGTTCCTTTCCCCACTCGTACTTGTAACTTCTACAAGAGAAATGTAAATTTCCGTTTTTCTCGAGCTTTCCTCACTAAACGTTGCAATCTCAGAGGGAAGAGAGCCTGGGCCCTTAGAAGCCCTGATCTGAGCTGCTGCTTCACAGAGAGCAGCTCCGCTGCATCCGCCTTTGTCTGCTCAGAAGCCAGTGCCAGCTCACACCGTCACAGCTCACACCGTCGTCACAGCTCACACCGTCGTCACAGCTCACACCGTCGTCACAGCTCACACCATCACAGCTCACACCGTCGTCACAGCTCACACCGCCGTCACAGCTCACACCGCCGTCACAGCTCACACGGTCACAGCTCACACGGTCACAGCTCACACCGTTGTCACAGCTCACACCGTCGTCACAGCTCACACCGTCACAGCTCACACCGTCGTCACAGCTCACACCGTCACAGCTCACACCATCACATGGCTCTTTTATGCTTAGTTTCAAGTAATAATTAACTCAAAGTTTTCCTCCCCATATAGAACTTTTGTTTTCATATATATCCATTCACACAAAAACCATTTGCTAAAATGGCCAGTTTCTTTTGAGGGATAGTCCCAGCTTCAAGATATTTAGCAACAAATTATATATAGGAAGTTAATAAAAATTTCAGAACAGTGAATTTGAGTGAGAAATTGCTGTTTACAACCAAAATACACTGTTCATCCCCAAATTTACCCTTCTAAAGTGCAGTTGAGTGGTTTCAGTGTGTTCACAAAGTTGTGTGATCATTGTCCCTGTGTAGTTCCAGAATGCACCCACTCAGCCAATTCCCATTCTCTCTCAGGGCCCTGGCTACTGACCGCATACTTGTCCTGTGGGTTTGCTTGTTTTAGACATTTCACATACACAGTCACATAGTACATCAGCTTTTGAATCTGGCTCCTTTTCCTTTTTTATTATTTATTTTATTGATTTTGTTCATTTGTTTTTTAAGACAGTCTCTCTATGTAGCCCTGGCCGTCCTGGAGTTCATAGACCAGGCTACCTCGACTTTCTGAGTGCTGGGAGTAAACGTGTGCCCTCCCATGCCTGGCTATGTCTGGCTGCTTCTAGCAGTGTTTTGAAGAGTCATGTGTCTTGTAGCAAATCCACATTTCATTTCCTTTTACACCATTACACAGCTCTGCCTCGTGCTCATCAGATTGTGTTTGTGTTGTTTCTGGTTTGGGACTATCATGAGGAATGGCGTCATGAGCATTTGTATATGTTTTTCTGTGAAGAGTGTAGTCAGTCTTTCTGGTCGTAGAGCCAGAGGAGTAGCTGGCTCATGTGATAACGTTAACTTTTAGGAACTCCCAAATTGTTTCAAAGCCATTGCACAGTTTTACTTTAACAGCAGCAGAGTTGGGGTCCTCTCCTTTCTCACAACACTTAATTCTCTGTCTTTAATTATAGCTTTGCTAATGGGCGTTAAGTGGTAGCTACTATGTGGTTTCCATTCATGTTTCCCCAATGACTGGAGACTTAAATATTTTTTCATGTGCTCTTTGGACATTTGTTTATCTTCTTTAGAGACGGGCTATTCAAAGTCTGTGCTCATTTTTAACTGGCTTATTTCAAGTATTGTTTCAAGCACCATGGTTACTTTTAGGGAGAGAAGTTTGTAGGACTGAAGAATAATATATGAGTAAGACATATGTAGGAATGAACTGCCACACAGCACATGAAGACAATAAAACTGGTTATGCAGATGAATATTATTCACTCATATATATTATTGTGATAGTGCCAAATTAGCTGATAGCTCTGGTGTGAGATTTGAAAACATTTGTTGTTGATATTAGTCATGTTTTACTATATCCTATGTAGAGTAACATCAGTAAAGTCTATGGATTTGTTAACTATGGCCAGTCACTTAAATTATCTGTACAATTTAGGATAGCCCAGGAGTCACATTCAAATATTTCAATTAGAACAGAGAGCTTGGGGCTGGAGAGATGTTTCAGTTTTTACAGGCACATACTGCTCTTTCACAGGGCCCAAGTTCAGTTCTCAACATCCAGGTTGGGTGGCTCAATTGTCTGTAACAACAGCTCTACAGGTTTTGATGTTCACTCCTGGCCTTGCTGGGCACCCACATCCATAGACACAAACCACACATAAATAAAAGAAATCTTTAAAAAAAATTTTTTTAAGAGCTTTTGTTTGTTTGTTTTTGTTTATTTTTTTGTTTTGGTTTGGTTTGGTTTTTTGAGACAGGGTTTCTCTGTGTAGCTTTGCGCCTTTCCTGGATCTTGCTCTGTAGACCAGGCTGGTCTCGAACTCACAAAGATCTGCCTGGCTCTCCCTCCCAAGTGCTGGGATTAAAGGCCTGCGCCACCACCGCCCGGCTGTTTTTTGTTGTTGTTGTTGTTGTTGTTGTTGTTGTTTTGATTTTTGTTTTGCCTGAGAGCCAGAAACAACATCAAGTGCTCAGGAGACACACCTGGGCCAGGGGCGGGAGGTGGGCAGAGCATGGAAGCACAGGTGTGTACTCTGAGAGCACAGGAGTCTGCTCCTGCAGTGCTGATCAAGATTTATGTTGATTTGAAGTTTTATAATTTTGTTGTTGTTGTTTTGTTTTTCAAGACAAGGTTTCTCTGCGTAGCCCTGGCTGTCCTACTTGTACTGTAGACCAGGCTGGCCTCGAACCCAGAGATCCACCTGCGTCTGCCTCCCAAGAACTGGGATTAAAGGCGTGCACCACCACTGCCCCACTTAAAAAAACAGAAACAAGAAACAAAACCTTAGTTACTGCAGAGTCTTTTAATTTGAAATAGAAACTTTGCCAAGGGGCCGGTTTGGGAGCCCCAGTGCACCCGTGTGAATAGCACATTCCCGTGAATGTCCTTTTCCTCTGTCTCCACTGATTTGATATTTGTAGCAGTCTTCTTTCATCCTTGTCTAGATCATCTTTCTTCTTCTTCTGAGTCAGGAATTGAGTTCAGGGCCTGGGGCATACTAGATAAGCTCTGTCCTGCTGAGTAATATGCCTAGCCCTATAGCAGGTCTTAGAGTTATTTGCAATGTAAAGTTTTTTGTTGTTCAAAGAAAGTCACATTTCTCTTTAGTTTCCCCTTCCTTCCTCCTTTTCTTTTTGAGACAGGTGTCTCTTCATATCCCTGTCTGTCCTAGAGCTCCTTAACTCACTATGTAGATCAACCTGGCCTTGAACTCAGAGATATTCCTGCCTCTGCCTCCCAAGTGCTAGGATTAAAGGCGTGCACCACTATCTCCCAATTCTAACATCTTTAAAACAAACAAACAAAAACTGGAATCTGGAATTATGCTCTGCTGTATTTAAAGTACAGTTAAAGTCAAGAGAAAACAAGTAATTTGAAAGGTATTGGTTTTCATTATAGTTTGTCAAGTATTTTAAAAATTGTCAGTGAAAATCAATGTTGACATTTCCGTTTTCCCATTTGCTAACCTGTCTAATTGCCAGGCTGAGGAGCCTGTAGAGTGAATCTGCAGACGTTAAAAGTAAGCATTGTAGGAGCCAGCTTTGTGACCCTGAGCCAGTCAGCATCAGATCTGCTCATCTCAGAGAACTCAGAGGTTGTGGTCTGTCCAGCCGTCCATTGCTGCTCTCAGCTGGTGAGCTGGGAGATGTTGATGGTTTCTTCCCATCTTTTATATAGTGCATTTCTTAGGGAATTGTTTCTTCTTCACTTGCACACTCCAAACTTCTGATACTAAATTGCCAAGTTCCTGTTGAATTTGCACAAGTGCCTTTCTCACAGTAGGCCTTACCTAAGGAGACCTCTGGTGTGTCCCCTGTGACATAGATGGTGATAATCGACCTCTGTACCAGATGGCATGTTAGACACTTGTAATGAATGGATTCTCTGCCCTGTAAGTGGTTATGTAGTCATGAACCTGTTCTTTAGAGATGTTTTCGTGTGGTAAACAGGAGATTGCCTGATTCTGGAAACAGTTAAAATGTCAGTCAGCAGGGAACCAGCCGGCCCACATGTACTTGTCAGAACTAGTTTGTATTAGTGAACATCTCCTGGTCGCCATCATGAACATAAGACAAGTCTAGCATACTCTTGTCGGCTTTCCATGCACCTCACCTCTCGCCAAATGCCAGATCTTTTTTTTTTTTTTTTAAAAAGAGTTTAAGTGGCTCATGGCTGCTGACCATGGCTTCTACTACCCATGTGAGACCCCTTTCTCTATAAGCAAAGGTTCCAAAATGACAGCCTGGCTTGAATTCCAGTTTCCCTTAAAGTAATAACCACTATTTAGTGAATGCTTACTAGGTAGTAGGTACTACTCCACATATTTTATGTCAGTTAACTACAGCAGTCCCATGACCCAGGTGTTACTAATCATGTTTTATAGACAGCAGCGCAGAACCACAGAAGTAAGTCACCCAGGGACACATAGCTAGGAAGTGACAGCCCTGGATTCAGTCTCATCTTCTTAACCCTATACTCCATGCTCTTTGCCATCCACCAGCTACATGAGACAGGCTCCCCTTTGGCCAGTAATACCACACTGTTTATAATTTCAGATTTGTTTATAGAATTATTTGAACTCTGTCTCCTTATAAGATTAAGTTGCATGGAGAAACTGTGTCATTGAATTTTTAGAGCTTAGTTACAAGCATCTGACATGTCTATCTGTTGTTAATCTGTCTGTTAAGTCAGTTAATGAAAATGAATGGTTACATGCTGTGGGATGTTCTGTATGCTGTGAATGTGTTGCTCTGATTGGTTGATAAATAAAACATTGATTGGCCAGTAGTCAGGCAGGAAGTATAGGCGGGATAAGCAGACAAGGAGAATTCTGGGAAGAGGAAGGCTGAGTCAGGAGACGCCAGGCTGCGTCCAGGAAGCAGCATGTAATGGTACACAGGTAAAGCCACGGATGATGTGGTGACATACAGATTGACAGAAATGGTCTGAGTTTAAGTGTAAGAGCTAGTTAGTGGAAAGCCTGAGCTAATGGCCAAGGAATTTTAATTAATATAAGCCTGTGTGTGTTTATTTGGGTCCAAGTGGCTGTGGGACCAGCGGGTGAGAGAGGTTTGTCCTGACCTTGGACCAGGTGGGACACAGGAAAGCTTTCAGCAATAGTTACAGTCCATTACTAGGCTTGCACATAAGACATTTTGTTTTATTTTTGTCTGTCTTTCTAATAATTAATTAAATTTTATTTTATCTTATGTGTATTGGTGTTTTTGTCTGCATGCATGTCTACGTGAGGGTGCTGGATCCCCTGGAACTGGAACTACAGACAGCTGGGAGCTGCAGAGGGGTTCTGGGAATTGAACCTGGGTCCCCTAGAAAAGCAGTCAGTACTCTTAACCTTTGAGCCATCTCTCCAGCCCCATGTTTGTCTTTGAGATGTCTTTGCTATGTAGCTCTGGTTGGCTTGGAATTTGCCATGTATACCAGGCTGTGATCTTCTTGCATATGTGCCATCCCCCACCAACTTAGTCTTGTGTGTAGCTGAAAGTTCTCCTGTGTCCCACCTGGTCCATGGCCACTCAGACCCAAATAAACACACAGAGGCTCATATTAATTAAACTGCTCGGTCATCAGCTCATGTCTACCATGGACTAGCTCTTACACTTAAACTCAGTCCATTTCTGTTCATCTGTATGTCTCCATGTGTTCCGTGGCTTTACCTGTGTGCCATTACATGCTGCTCCCTGAACACAGCCTGGCGTCTCCTGACTCAGCCTTTCTCTTCCCAGAATTCTCCTTGTCTGCTTATCCCGCCTATACTTCCTGCCTGGCTACTGGCCAATCAGCATTTTATTAAACCAGTGTACAAAAGCATTATCCCATGCTACCAGTGCTAGGTTTATAGGCCTGTACCAACACACTTGGCTCAAGCCATGTTTTGTAGGCAAACTACTTAAACATTTCATTTATTGTTAACTTAAAAAGATGGAGCAGTATTGAAATATTTATATGTACTATCAGAAAAACTTTCATAGCCAAAGATTTGTTTTAATCAGAAACAAAATTAAGAGTAGGTGTCACTTAGGTTTAATGACATCCATTCTTAATGTCAGTAATATAAAGTACATTGGCATATGTAACTTAATTAAAGTCATAATATAATGAGTTGTTTTAATTGATTCAAAGCTCTTTTTGGTTTTTCGAGACAGGGTTTCTCTGTGTAGCTTTGCGCCTTTCCTGGAACTCACTCTGTAGCCCAGGCTGGCCTCGAACTCACAGAGATCTGCCTGGCTCTGCCTCCCGAGTGCTGGGATTAAAGGCGTGCGCCACCACCGCCTGGCTATTCAAAGCTCTTTTTGACCATAGTGAATATTTTATTATTATTTAAGTCTTTGTGGTCCACAATAGTAGGATAATAATAATAGAGTTCAAATGAAAAATTTACAGAAATTAAATTTGATAAGAATTGGATTATCTAACATTATGTAATTTGCAATTGTAGTAAAATTATTTTGAAGACACCTTTATAATCTAATTTCTAACTTTCTGTTTTGATGATTATAACTAAAACTATTTTTTTCTATTTGAATATATGTAGATATGAGAGAATTTTGTTATATAAAGTACTAGCACAAAATTATATTATGCAAAGTAGAATTTTTTCCTGTGAAATTATTATTATAGTAATAAATTACAATGAAGTACAGAAATTTCAACAGACTGACTGTTTCTCACTGTATCAAATCCAGTGTGGTTTTTTGAAGGCTGACTAATGACAGAGGGGTTCTGAGGCTTGGGTGAAGCTAAAGAATAATGAGGAGAGCGTTGACGGGTTGTGAGATCCTTCAAACCTGCCGTTATCATCCAGATTTTGGCGCAGACTTTAGGTTCATTAAGCTGTGGAAGGAAGGTCAAGTGACTAACATGCAGGAGAGGGAGGTGTGTGGAACAGATCGACCCGTGTTTCAAGTCCAGCTCTTCCTGACGAAGCTGTGAGGCAGAGAATGGATAAATACAGCATGATAAACTAGAGCTGGTACCATGGCAACCGAATGTGGAAAGCAGTCTAGAAAGCTACTTGAAAGCTAGACTAATGTGTGTCACTGGCAATAGGCCATTGTCGTGAAGCATAGAATAAATTATATAATTCCACTGTGCTTGGGATATTGATGACTATGAACATGAAGTCCATCTAGTTGGGTTACAAATAGTAAAACATGTGAATCCATTCTTAATTGTCATGGGTTGAATAAATGGCTATGCATGTGGAGAATACTTTCTTTCAGACTTCCATAAACATTTTCAACATAAAATATTTCCCCTATAGCTTCAAACTCCTCTACCTGTCTTAACCAGATAGTGCTTATGAAATAACATGAAGTGAGCATGCTCATGTAAGATACACAGATGTTAGACAGAGAAGATGGAAGTAAGTGATCAGAAGGTGAAGTATGTCATATTATGATTCTACCTTCAGTAGTGATTTTCACACCAGCCTTGTGGGTTATGGGACAAAAACAATGGCATATGACACAGCAGATTTGTTTTTGTTTTGTTTTTTTCAAGACAGGGTTTCTCTGTTTAGTCCTTGTTGTCCTGGAACTCACTTTGTAGACCAGGCTGGCCTTGAACTTAGAGATCTGCCTGTCTGCCTCCCAAGTGCTGGGATCAAAGGCGTGCGTGCCATCACTCCCCTGCAGCATAGCAGATTCTTAAGAGCCTGAACACAGTGTTTTGAATGGACACAAGGCTTTATTTTTAAAAGCACAGCTGTGTGAACTGTACAGTGATTCTGTGTATTTCTTCATCTACTAGTTACCGTCACCATACCCTTTGGAAGAAGCTAAAATTATAATTACAGTGTTTTATGCATGAAAAATGGTGAGTTGCAATCTTGCAGCTAGTGAGTAAACTGATTCAGAACCCAAACTTTAATTTTCTTCTATGAAAAAGTCTGCTTGGCTGTCATTGCTCCAAGCTAGGGAGGTGCCCTGTGTACAGAGTACCAGTGAATTTGAAGTTTGCGTTTGTTAGACATGATGTTTACATAGTTGTTCAAGTGAAGCTGAGGTAGACTGTATTGCAAAGCAAACATCCAGATTGCCTCTGCAAATGCTGTTCCTGCTTTCTTCAGGCCACTCCACGTTCTGCATGAGGTTGTTTTGTCCTCGTGATGCACTGCATAGTCACGGCTCACTTGGTAGCCAGTGGACTAAAGGACAGAAAATGGTGACTTTGTAGGTTTCTCTGTCTTGTAAGAGGAATTCTTTGTGGAATAAATATGGTGATGAAATTATTACATATAAAATCAGATTCTCTGTACCTAGGAATTTGTTATTGCTGCCTGCTAACTTTTTTCTAAGCATTGTATTACATTTGCTAAAATGAAGTTTAATATTTTCATCAGACATTATAAAACGATGGGGGATGGGTTTTAGAATGTGACAGTAGAACAAAGATTTGTTGAGCCTGCTGTGTGCTCCCAGCATCCTCTCCTTCAGCACTCCCAGACAACTCTTTCTTTATTAGAATTTTCTTTTTTCTTTCTTTCTGTCTGTCTATCTGTCTCTCCCAACCCCCAAAAAACAGTGTTTCTCAGTGTAGCCCTGGTCTACTCACTCTGTAGACCAGACTATCCTCGAAATCAGAGATCCGCCTGCCTCTGCCTCCCGAGTGCTGGGATTACAGGCGTGTGCCACCACCACCCAGGTTAGAATTTTCTTAGCATCTTCCGATCTGAGAGAGACAGAGACAGACAGACAGAAAGACAGACAGACACTGGGCCTGGCATGGGCTTTTAAAATCCCAAAGCTCACTTGCAGTGACATACCTCCTCCAACAAGGCTACACTTTCTAATCCTTCCCAAATAATTCTACCAACTAGGGACCAAGCATTTAAATATATGCGCCTCTGGGGGCCATTCATGTTTAAACCACCACACCATCATTTTTATCACACTTGATTCTTTGTTCTTATCCATTTACTTAAGCTTTTCTAGAAGCTTATACACCTGTGTGTGTGTGTGTGTGTGTGTGTGTGTGTGTGTGTGTGTGTATCTCATGTGCCTTTCCCATTTTGTTGTGTCACGAATATGCCACCACTTCTCAGTTGTGTAAGGAAGCACTCACAAAGAAACGATCACCAACATTTAACTTACCATCACATACTGTCTCGGTCATATCCCACTGTCCTTTTCCCCAGAATCCTGGAGTTGTCCCACCTCCTGCGATGCTTTTGAAGTCTTGTCCCTTGACCATTACCTGTATTTATTGGTCACTTTGGTGGGGGTTGAAGATGCTTAGTACCAAGGATCAGAATCTAGGCCTCTGGCAGCTGGACAGCTAGTCTTCCATGAGCTACGCCTGTCCCCCATTGTTCAGTTCTGATGGTTAGAATATCCTTAGTGGGATGCTAGACCACTTGAGATAACGGTGTTACTAGCCTTTGGGACGTTTCATTGATAATCAATGCCAGCAATGGTTATTGATAGTTTTCTGATGCAAGATCTTAGAACCCCTCCCTGCAGTCAGTCAAGGAAAGGCTGAAGGCCACTCTGGCTCACAAAGGAGCTGTCCAGGATGTGTGTCAAATAAATGGCAATGGATGAGCAAGGCAGTGAGGCTTTGGAGGAAGGCTTGTTTTCATTTCTAGCCTGTGAAAGGACTTTCGTCTCTCTCAAACATTATTTTCTCATGTCTACTGTGAATGGAGTTGAGGTTGAAGATTCTTGTAAAACTCTTCATATTCACTACTTGCAGGGACCAACTATTTTGCATTTTGATAAGAAAGTTTTATTTAAAACAAAAACTAAAATCCTCCACATAGTAGAAATTCCCCCTTTCCCAGAAACCATATGCTGTTAATATAACATGATTTATATAATGTTTAAAACATTCTGATATTATTTCACTGGGTGTCAGCATACCTGGGCTGCTTTTTAAAAGATACTATTTATAATAGCCTCCTAGAGTTTTGTTTTTCATACTTAAGAAGTAGTTTTAGTTTTATTGTCGACATTTTGAATTTATGTCCCCTACCAGTTAAGAGATTTCTGAAACTGAAACCTGTCTACAGAAACCTGTCTGCTGGAGGGAAGCGGGTGTGCCGCATGTACCGTGGGCCTCCTGTGTGGTTGGTGTGATACCTAAAAGCATCCGTTGGGCTCCGAATGCTCTTGGCATCTAACAGTGCACACAGAATACTGATGGGAGGTGTTCCTGAGACTCTTGTGACCCTGCAGCTGCTTAGCTCCATGCAGATGGGTGGATTTGTGCTGATGCCCTTCGCACGCTGGTCCAAAGATGGCTTCGTCTCTTCGCTGTCAGAATATCACATGCTAAATGGTGCTCATTTGCTGAACTTAGGCCCCACTTGATTGGTGTGGTTTCAATTTTTTTTTTTTTTGCCTGTCATTTGGGATCTCTGTAAATAATTTTAAAAGCTGTGTTTGTCAAACAAAACAAAGGTATATATGTTTAAAACACAAAGGTAACCTTGGAAACTTAAGGTAGTGGATGATCGTAGGGTAGAGGGAGTTTGGACTCCTGCTAATAGGCTCCGTAGTAACACTGAGCACAGCCCTCCTGCTCACTCCCCCCGCCAAGTTTCCTCCTTGAGAAAACAGTTACCAGTGTGGACAGTCTTCTTCAACCCTCAGTCATCAGTAAGAAAATAAGCAAGTCTTATTCTCACATTGTCTTTTTAAAAGAGATTAGAAATGCTAGATCAAACAGCGGCAATTACTTGAAAATTTTCATCCAGTTTTAAGGTGTGTAGATCTTTGGGTAACAGATGGCATCTACCTAGGGTTTTCTGAAGGGTGAAATTGGGGTGTTTGTAGCCAAAAATGTGTAAATTTGTCTTATAAACAGAGCCTGTGCCAGCAGATCAGTGGGTACAAATGTGATCATGCTGATGTGTGGGGATTTTAGACGTCCCTCTGTCTTTCTCATGAGGCTGTGGTTGGCGCCTACTTGACAGAAGATGCACAAAACTGAGCTCCAAGCTTTTGGAAGAAAAGAAATATAATAGCTATAAGAAAAATCACATTTCCTGGACTCCTGGACTTCTGTGAGTTAAAAGATAGATAAATGAAGATGGTGTATCTTTCTCATACTTTCTGAATGTCTCTAGCAATTTCTACTTCTAATGCTATTTTTAAGAAGTATTTTGGACTTGAAGTGGTGAAAATAGCTGATTTGTCAGATAACGGAAGTTTAGGAATGGGAACTAGCAAGCTGGGGTAAAGAAGTGACATGTGGGGACTGGTTTCCAGTATCTGGGACCTTCTGAGGGGAGCGTGAGCTCTATCTGTCTCCTTGTCTGGTTCTCCCAACTCTGTTCCTGTTGTTGGCTTCATTTTGTAGACAGTTTAGTTGGACTTCAGGAAGCGCTATTTCCCAGCTCTGTTGATGGCCCTTTGTCAGGGTTACACCAATGTTCCCTCTGTTGACTTCTTTCACCCTTGTCCTTTGCATCTCCTGTAGCTTTGGAGCTACTGGCTCTGATGTTCAGTGTTTTTCTTTGTAGTGCATACTCTTGGATGGTATGCATTAAGTAATTTTTAGAATAATCAGTAATCTCTTCATTTCTGGAGTAGTGTGTACTCTTGTATGATAGCTATTTCATAGTATGTAAATTACTACATAGATGGCATTCTCATTCTGTAAATGTTTTCCACTCACCAGGTTATTTCAAAAATTCATCCCAACTTTTGTGTCTCTATTAACTTGCTATTTCTGACCACAGTTCAGTCTCTCAGATACATGTGCAAGTAATTTTAGCTTTTTACTGCTTCTGCCATGGATGTTGAGATTGCTTCCCCATCCAGTCACTGCCAAGAAGGCTGCTGTCCTCTTGGTAGCTGTGTGACGGGTTTCATTGGAAATATGCTGGATTATAGAGAATGCATACTTTAGTTCATGTGAGCACTTCCTGGGCTCTCTAGAATGGTAGAGTTGTCAGTGTGTTTCTGTACCCTTCCAACAACACTTAGGATGTTTTGACCAATCTGCCAAGTGTAATGGTCTCATTTTTCATTTATATTGCCTTGATTGTTAATGAAGTTCCACATTTCTTCATCTGCCTGTTATCTCTTGGAGATCTTCTATACATTTTTGTTCGTGGCTTTTGCTCACTTTTCTGATAGATTCCACAGGTCTTATGTTGACTTTAGAGACGTCTGCACGTTCTGAGTATTTGCCCTTATTTAAGGCATTTTACTCCATCTATGGAAAACTTACTCATTGAATGTACTTTCGAAAATTATCTTTTCTTTTTTTCTTTCCACTCTATCCCTTTGAAGTGGCTAGTAGGTTTTAATTCATAGTCTTCTCTCCTCCTGGGTCTCTGAGGTGCTTTCCAGGACTTCCTTTTCCTTCCTTTCTTTGGATTTTGCAGTCCTGGAGACTGCATCCCCCCTCCTTGTACACACTAGGCACTCTCCACCACTCCTCCCTGCTAAGAATTGTCTTCTCTTTACTTTGTGGTTTTCCCTCTTAACAGTTTAGTTCTCTGCCACTTAGAGCCTGTATCAACTTACTGCACTGTCTGCCATGGCCTCAGTTGGCTAAGATGAGGCCAGCATATACACAGGGCCCAGCAAGCCCTGTCTTGTGATGTTCTGTTCTATTCACTCACCAACCTGTTCCAATCCATATTTACTTTTATGCGTCTTGTGTATGAATTCGTTATTTTCCAAAAAGCACCCTTGAACAGAAAAACAAACATTGTGCCATAATTTAAAAATATTTTTCCGAGCCGGGCGGTGGTGGCGCACGCCTTTAATCCCAGCACTCGGGAGGCAGAGCCAGGCGGATCTCTGTGAGTTCGAGGCCAGCCTGGGCTACCAAGTGAGTTCCAGGAAAGGCGCAAAGCTACACAGAGAAACCCTGTCTCAAAAAACCAAAAAAAAAAAAGAAAAGAAAAAAAAATATTTTTCCACCCTTCAAAGGGATATTCCTTTCAGTAATATAAGTGCTTCTATTGGAATTATACCAGAAGCATGTGGCCATTGTTTCAGAAGTCCAACAAAACAGAACCGTATGAAGTACTAAATGGAGAATTCTGAATTACAAAGCTTTCACACTTTCTCCTAAAAAACAAAAAACCACAACTGGAAACTCATCTTTATCCTTAATTACTTTTTCTCTGCTGGTTTCTTACACATCTTCTGTCTCCACGGATTGTATCATCAGTAGACTACCTTCACCTTCATAGATTGTCCTGGCCCCTGAGCCCCTCCCCTGTTCATTGCCCTTCAGTCCCGCGCCCCCCCCCCCCCAAGTCCTCTGTCCAGGCTCAGCCCTGCCCCTCACACCTGCGGGAGAGTTATGAGGACCTCTTAGTTTATCCTTGAACAAGGCCTCCAGCAAGGCCTCAGACCACCCACTCCTTGGTGAAATTCCTTTGTCCTTTGCCCGTTAGGACATTAGGTTTCTGTTTCCTTTTTCTTTTCCTACTTCTCTTAACTGTGTTTCTAGCTGACCCCTTTTCTTCTGCTTACTTTCAGAGTGTTTCTGTTTATAAAAATGTTGCATGTGCTGACAGCAGAAAATGTGGAATAATGAGGAAGATGGACTCCCTGCAATTCACTACTTAAAAATAGCATTGTAGTTTGGTTCCTTCATGAAAATGGGATCAGTGTCGTCAGTATAGCCTTTACACATAGCTTTTATTTCCTCTCTGTGCATACCATAATTTTCAGAACTGTTTGTGTTTAATATTGGCTATTACTTCAGTTATTAAGCTTAAATTTTAATGAATAAGTATGTAATTAAAGTACTACGAAAGGCATATAATACTAAATTTTAACAGTTCGTTTAACTCCTTGCTTCATTTTATTTTGATCAAGTGCTATTCAGTTGAATTTTCCAATACTCATCTCTTTATTTCCTAATTACATGGTTATGTCATTTGTTGAAGCATCAAATTTAAATAATTTAATCTCTTTTTGATACAAAGGTGGAAATGTCTGCCTTACACCCCATTTCCTGTTGGCTCCCTAATACTGATACATCATAATTCTTTACTTAAGTGTTACTTTCTGTCTATATTTGTTATGATATTGTAAGCAGGAGGTCCCGGCGGGTAGAGCCAAGGTGCCCCATGGCGGGTGAGAGACAGAGATGCCATGGAGACAGCGCTCAGTGGAGAGTTTTATTTGGTGGGAAAAGAGAGGTGGGAGAGAAAGTGGGGGGAGAGAGAGAGAGGGAGAGGGTGAGGGAGGGAGAGAGGAGAGAGAGAAGGAGAGAGGGTGGGTGAAGGGTGCGCATCTCATGGGAAGAAGCAGGAGAGAAGGAAGGGCGGAGTTTTTACACCAGGGCGATGCCAAGAGGCAGGATTTCAAGGGGCGGATCAGAATATTAACAATATTGTTTTGATTATATGACATAGAACAATAAGACAGACAGTCTTTTGTCTTTTTCAATTTTTATTGATTAATTAATTGATTTTTAGTGCAAATGCTCCCCCCCCCCATTGGAAATACTTTTCACATTTTCTTCATTTTGTTTTGTTCTATGGCCAAATCTTCCTGTACCCTCCTTCAGCCACTGAGAACCTATTTCCCCAGATCACCGCACCAGCTATTCAGTGAGGTCTGTGCTTTCTTTTGACTTGTGCCTTAAGGCTGGCCCTCAGCTTCCTGCTCTAGCCTGTCACAGTGGCTCTCCTGGCCTGCTGCACAATGCCACTGTACTTGTAACCTTTGGTAGACAGCTAATGTCCCTGACGTTCTCCTGCATGTTAGCATACAATGCTGTTAGTAAATTTGGGATTTGTGGCTGGAGAATTTCTCTCCAGCTCCTGCCACCAAGTCCCACCAGTCCCAGAGCCCACTTATAAAATAAACACACAGACTCTTATATTATTTAAACTGCTTGGCCATTAGCTCAGGCCTGTCATTGTCTAGCTCTTACTCTTATATTTAGCCCGTTTCTATTAATCTTTACTTTGCCACGTGGCTCATGGCTTACCGGTACTTTACATCTTTCTTGTCCTGGCGGCAGCTCCAGGCAGTCTCCCCCTTCCCTTCCTGTTCCCTCAATTCTCTTCTCTGTTAGTCCCACCTATACTTCCTGTCTGGCTATTGGCCAATCAGAGTTTATTTACATATAGCGATATCCACAGCAGGGATTGAGAAGGTCTCAGGACGTCTGGTCCCTCCAGATGTCTAGCTAGGACTTGGTGGTTGATGTGATGAACTTGGGCCAGCCTTTGATTATCATTTGCAAACTGTTCTCTGATGTTTCAGGAGTGCTGACTTTCAGTGAGATCTGTTTTATTCCCCACTTATCTTAATGCCCTCACCTCAGACAGACCCATTTCCTCTTTGTCCTGGTCATTTGTTGTTGTTGTTGTTGTTTGTTTGTTTGTTGTTAACTTGGCACAAACTAGAGTTATCTGGGAAGAGGAATCTCAATTGAGAAAAGGCCTCTATCAGGTTGCCTGTAGGCAAATCTGTTGGGTATTTTCTTGATTGATGATTCATGTGGAAGGGTCCTGCCCACTGTGCATGGTGCCACTCCTGGGCTGCTGATCCTGGGGTGTTTAAGAAAGCAGGCTGAGCAAGCCAGTAAGCAGCACTCCTTCATGGGCTCTGTATAAGCTCCTGCCTCCAGGTTCCTGCCCTGCCTGAGTTCCTGTTCTGACTTCCTTCAGTGATGGACTGTTGCCTGGACATGTAAGATGAAATAAACCCTCAAGTTGCTTTTGGTCATGGTGTTTATCACAACAATGAAAACCCTAGCTAAGAAAATTCTTCATTCTTCAGTGGGATTGTTGACTTTATTGCTAAGTTCTTGGTCTTTGGGGAAGAAAGGAGCGGAACCCAGGGGTACAGAACTCACTTAAACAGCTGACATTTTCAGACTTCCTAGGACATAGGCAGACTCTTGCTATTATAGAAATTGGATCATTTTCTTTTTAAAAGTTGGGAACTTTACATGATTCACGGACAAAAACGACAAAGCTGTTTGCACTTAGCATGTTTCTCATGCTTCGGTGGCGATGTTCCTCCATCGCACCACTTGAGATTTCCCTGTCTTCTTTTTTTTTTTTTTTTTTTTTTTTTGGTTTTTTGAGACAGGGTTTCTCTGTGTAGCTTTGCGCCTTTCCTGGAACTCACTTGGTAGCCCAGGCTGGCCTCGAACTCACAGAGTTCGCCTGCCTCTGCCTCCCGAGTGCTGGGATTAAAGGCGTGCACCACCACCGTCCGGCTGAGATTTCCCTGTCTTCTACACGTGAGGACAAGAAGGCATTGTCTTCATTATGTGCATTATGAGAGCCAGTGCACCTTGGGGTGACTGCATAAAACCAGAAGGACTAACTCACACTAACAAATGTGACCCTTGCACAGTCTTATCTGACATCTAATTGACATGTGAACTGTGCCAAAATGTTCCACAAACAATAGTTGTTTGTAATAGTATGGAAAAGTAATTTAAAATGTCTCAATTATGTAAAAATAGATGAGCAAATTATAGGCTCTATGTGTCTGAAGTAATGATTAATAACATTAGGATTTTTTTGGAGCAAAATGTATGAACTAGGCAATCACAGGTAGTAAAAACACTTTAATATGGTAATAGATTACTTTCATTATTTAATTTCTTACCTAGATTTTTAATAGGAATCTTTCTAAACCAACTGCAAAGAGATTTCGAGGTATTAAAGATTTTCATTATAAGTAAAATTAACTTACTAGCTATCTTAATTTGTAAATAACAATACCTCTGAAAACAAATACAGGTAAATTGTTTTGCAGTTTGTTTGCTAAATAGGTTTGGGCAGATATATGAAATACCTTGAGCCTGTTTTTCTTTTCAAATCCATGAAGAGAGGACAGTACGTAGCTGTGAGGTTTTTGAAAATGTCCAGTGGGATAAGGTAAATTGTCGCTTTAAATGTTCTGCCTTAATAGTAGTCAAAGGAAAAAGCTTCCAATGGACTTCTAGGTTAGTCACACTCCTGCACTGGAAAGAAGAGGGTGTGTGTGTGGGTAGGTGTCTTTGCTATTTCTCCAAGTCAGAGATGTTAGCGTAAGGACATTTTAAGTTTTCATTTTATGTTGGCTGGAGGATCCTAGGGACCAAACCTGTGTGTGTTAAGTCTGTGCTCTGTTATAAGCTACACCTTCGATTCTAAATTACATTTTTAGTTATTTTTTTCTTGCTGTAGCTCTGACCACCTGGTACTCACTGTATAACTAAGCCTGGCTGCAAACTTGGCAGTGTCCACTGGGGTCACAAACACCCGCAAGTCTGGCTCAAGCCATAACTTTTTAGATGGCCGCAGCGGTGGCTCCCGGTCTGTCAGGCCTCATTTATAGCCCTGTATTTTTGAAGGACCTTGCTTTCCCCTTGTCCTTTTGCATAGTTTACACGTCCAGCTTCCCTTTCCCTTTCCCCTTCCTTTTCCTCTTTAGTTTCTTTGCTTTTTCGTGCCCAGTGCAGAGAAATCATAAGTCACACAGAGAAAAGAAATACTGGTTGAGGAGTTAAGCTCTCTTAAAATCTTTTTTCCTCTATTTTTAATTTTGTAAAAGTATGCACTTTTGGTTTTGCTTTGTTGTTTTGTTTTAAAGTCTCTTTTATTGTCCTGGAAGCTGAGAGGGGGTTGGTTAGGGCTTGGGCATCAGGCAGACAGCCTTGGGTCAGCCCGTCACTTCCTGGCTGTGTGACCTTAAGCAAGTTACTTCCTTCTCTGGCTCTGTGTTCTCAACTGTGCAATAAAGATAATGTGTAACTGAGTTTGCCTTGGGTGTTAAGTAATAAAAGTGGCACGGGGCTTAGCACTGCCAGACTCACAGGAAGCATTCCGTGGACAGTTGCTGATGTTGCTGTTGTAGCATTAGCGTTTCAGTGATGAAGGTGGAAGCCAGCATCTCACAGAGAATACAGTTACCGTTTGACAAATACCAGGTCAGCAGTGCTCATTCACTGAACGCTCAACCAGAAAAGCCAAGCCAACGAAACAGAAGGGAGAGGAGAGCTCGGGGTTGGTTCATTCTCAATGTTATATACTTAATTTGGAATGTGGTAGAAAGTATGAGGGAAGAATATGAGGGATGAGGGAACATCTTCCCAGCTTACTAAGCCAAAAGACATAAATGAAGAATGGGAGATGGCTTTTAGTGAGGATGGGGCCAGGAACTCTTAAGTTGAGTGGCCTTTCTTACAATTTTTTTTTTTTTTTTTTTAAGCGGAGGATCGAACCCAGGGCCTTG
Organism: Peromyscus eremicus; assembly: GCF_949786415.1. Lineage (NCBI taxonomy): Eukaryota > Metazoa > Chordata > Mammalia > Rodentia > Cricetidae > Peromyscus > Peromyscus eremicus. The sequence goes on from NC_081419.1 coordinate 37,718,204, forward strand.
CACTTGCTAGGCAATTGCTCTACCACTGAGCTAAATCCCCAACGCCCCTTTCTTACAATTTTAAATGAATATGAATATAAATTAGAATTGTACAGTGACTTGAAATGAGCACCATTGTATCTAGGTATAAAAGTCACATGAGTTTGTCTTATGAGACAATTAATATTTTATGATGTTATTGGCTTTACGTGGTTATCTGAAAAGGTTAACTTGTTAAATATGAGTTTTTGTTTGTTTGTTTGTTTGGTTGGTTGGTTGGTTGGTTGGTTATCACTTTTCTTTTTAGCATTCCCTTAGTGGGAATCTAGTTTTACTGTGCTGATGGTGGCCTGGTAGCCATCGACAGGATGCTGCATTGTTAAACAATTGAGGAAGTTGGGTGACAGAGAAGCTCCGCTGCTCGCTACCCTCGACTCCATGCTTTGCTGTTACACATCCTGCTCCATGCCTTCATATGGAACAGTGGACTCTGCCGGGATTGGGAGGGTGGAAATGCTCTTGTGGTGCCAGTCAGTTCTCCGCTGAGGTTGTGCCAGGCACAGCTTTGTGCCCCGTAGCCTGTGGTGGTGTCAGACAGAGAAGAGAACTCCCTCACAGCCTATGGGACTGGAGTAGCCACCTAGTGCTCTGTAATCCCAGCAGGTCAGAAGCATGCGGTGCAAAGCAGTCCATCCAGTCAAGGATCCTTGCTGTGGTGTTTCAAGTGGAGGAGGGCTTGTGTCTCAGCATCACTTCAGGTTCCCTGCAGTTTGAGTAGTTTGCTGTGCTGGGTAAGGGGAAAGCTTGGGGAGTTAGTTTAGTTTGGGATAGGCCATCATACAGCCAGGGTGGTCTTGAACTCCTGATCTTCCTGCCTCCTCCTCTGCAGTGATAGGATTATAGGCGTATGTCAGCATGTCCAGCTCATGAAACTTCACTCTTTCACTTTTATCGAGAAGAGTTTTTCCCCTCACATAACATGTTCTGACTGTGGTTTCTCACTCCTCTACTCCTCTCAGTTCCTCTGTACCTCCACTCCCATCCGGATTCACCCCTTTCTGTCCCCCATTAGAAAACAAAGAGGCTTCTAAAGGATAATAATAAAGTAAAATGATATAATAAGATAAAACAAAAACTAACACATTGGAATTGGACAAAACAGAAGGAAAAGAGCCCAAGAGAAGGCTCAAGAAACAGAAAGCCACTCGTTTGCACACACAGGAATCCCATAAAAACACTAAACTGGAAGCCATAATATATACAAGGACCTAAAGAAAACAGTTATAACAATAAAATAAATATAACAAAGAAATAAAATAAAAATGAAAAATAAGATAAAATTGAAGAAAGGAAAAGCCCTAACATGACCTTGTGAGACAAGGAAGCTCCAAAGAAGCTGTTGGCCATCTCCTGCTGGACATGCAGCTTGCCCTTACGAGTGCTTTGTTTCTCCAGTGAGACTCCCTTGGAGACAACTAAAGTTTCATTGCACGTGCTTATCAACTGGGAATTGATGAAGCTTAGTTTTAAATACATACAACTACTCAATCCATTTGGCCTTCTTTTTTGGTTTGGTTTTGTGCTTGGGGAGACTATCTCCCTAGCCCAGGCTGGCCTGGAACTTGTAGCATTGCCCATACTAGCCTTGAGTTCACAATCCTCTGTCATTAGCCCCCAGAGTACTGGTATTTTTAGACAGAAAAACTGGCCCATTTTGCAGTGACCCTGAAAGTATAGGAACATTGCTGTAGTATCCATCAGTCAACCCAAGTGCCCAGTGTCCCAGAGGAATCCCCCACTCAAAACTCAGAGCAAGGCCTGCAGCTCGGCCCTTTGTATTGTCCAATACTACCTGTGGCCCACCTAGGCCAGTCTTCCTGTTCATTCGTAGAGGGTAATTCCTTACTGGCCCGGTTCTGTCTCTGTCTAGAGAGAAACTGCTGAGTGTGGGGAGATAAGATTTAATGTGTGTGCCTGCTTGAGTTAGAATAACTGAGATCATTGTTCTGACAGCCCTAAGGGATAATTGGGCCTGAGTCCCCTGGTCTGGATGGACATTTGTGTTGGTGTGGGTGGCCGAGCAGAGTACCACTGAATTTTACTGTGGTTTGGAAGTGTGATGGTTTGGCTCTGTGATAGTGTGTACTAAATCATAGTGTTGTATTACTCTTCATCTACCCAGTTAAAATGAGGTCAATTATTTCTGGAAAGAAATACTGGCAATACTTGGATCAAGCAAAAACAGCTCTTGCTCATAAATTAGTTTCAGACTTCTTGAATAAAGGAATGTGGGAGCATTACTAACTACATGAGTTTAGGAAGGGGGACGGATGAATTGGACATCTTACCCTCCAGAGTGACTTTTCAACCTCTCATTGCAGTAACCATGGGTAGCAATGTATATCAGAAGGTAAGACAGTAATCTCCCAGAAACTCGGAGGTGTTCTAATTAGTGTGCTAACGGGAGGGAAGGCAGGCAAAGTCATCTTGAGTGGTAGGTTGGTGGCACGCTCACGGACAGTATGTAAGGTAATGTAGTGCATTTTACATTCATGAGTAATCGGGGCTGGCTAGTCTCGAGTGTTTGTTTTCTAATTACCTTGTTTTTAGCACTGGCATTGTTTCTCTTTCTGCTGCGGGAAGCGGGGATGTCCTAACCGCAGTGCAGCACACACTCATGACAGAAGCGGATATGAAGGCCTTCGCCAGTCTGGTTGCTTCTGCAGAGAACAATTATCCAGATAACTGCAGCAGTGATAACCTTGTTGAATTACACCAGTCAAGATTATTATTAAGCATGCAGAAATGTTTATTGTTGCCTTAAAAATATGTTTTGTTCTTTGGTAAACATGCATAATAGCAAAAAATAAAGGAAACCCATCCTCGTTAAAAACCCAAGTTCTATAAAGAAAAGGCACATGATTTTCTTTCTGTGTTTACAGATATTTTGTTTCCCTGAGCAACAGTAAATGCAGTGCTTATTTAGCATAACAGCAATGCCCAGAAAAATAGAAGCCTGCAGATGGTTGGTAATGGCCTCCGTTTGTCCCCAGGGGAGGCACCTCCAAGTCAGCCTATGACATTAAACTAGTCAGGGACAGCTCTCCTACCCATTTGACCCAGAACATTGGGCCTTGAACATGGGAAAGGATTCTGGAAGGGCAGGTGAGCTAGTTAGAAGGAGCCCCCTGACAGCTAGACTGTTAGAAACTTCTAGTTAGTCCCTGGATCCATCTTAGAGAGTCTTATTAATAAAATCAAACCTGAGGCAGGTATTGGGATGAACTGGAAGATCAGAGAACCAGAACAAGCCACAGCTACCTCACCTCGCCAGATCCTCAGCTGGTCTTGTTTCCTCAGACTGGAGGCCTCTGAGTCCTCATCCAGAATGGCTCTCAGCTGAACTGTGCTGCTAGAAGCCTAAAAGCTTAACCAGCCAAAATGCTTAACCAGCCAAATGCTTCTAGTTTCTGGTCCTCACGCCTTATATACCTTTCTGCTTTCTACCACCACTCCCTGGGATTAAAGGCTCGCTTTCTGGGATTTAAAGGCGTGTGTCACCATGCCTGGCCCTTTCCAATGTGGCCTTGAATTCACAGAGATCTAGAGGGATTTCTACCTCTGTAGTGCTAGGATTAAAGGTGTGAGTGCCACCATTTTCTAGCTTTTGTATCTAGTGGCTGTTCTGTCTCTGACCCCAGAAAAGTTTATTAGGGTGCACAATATTTTGGGGAAAACAATATCACCACAGATCCAGGGGGTTATGACAGACCCAAGTCTTCATGCCCAGCCGTCTTGCTTGGTTTCTGCTACTGATCCTGGGAGCCATTTTGCAGGGCAGTTGCTTTATCTGAGATGTTAGAAACCTAGGAATATTTCCAATGGCTTCTAGATCTGGACACAGATGGATTTGAGGCTGAACTTAGCGAGGACAAAATTCACCTTGGAAACACCCTAAGGAAGATTCCAGCTCAGCAGCTCTCTGTCAGCACTGTTCTCCCTTCGGCAAGCTTCCATTTGCGGGCCTTCTCCCTGGGCTGCGCCTCCAGTGGGCTGTTGGACTTCTGAGATGTATTACCAAACACCAACGTTACCAGCAAGAACTTTCATGTAATGAAACAAAACAACAGCAAAGCCCAACATTGATTGTTGCCCTGCAGCTCTGCCTTGCCCTCCTCTTCTGGGCACCCACTGACGTCACTTAAATGAACCGCTTCATTTCTAATAGCCCCATGCCAAGTGGTTTGCGTGCTTCTGTTTCTCAGCGTTCCCCAGATGCCACATTACTCAGAGTTGTGTTCTAGTGCATCTTCACAGCCTCCTACTTGATCTTCTGTAGCAGCTGCTCATCTTCCCTGCTGACATCGTCTACGGCATGTGTGCAGCCCACCGAGCCTGAGCCTCAAGCATTGCTGGAGGGCCTGTGAGCTGGCTGTGCCCCAGGACTTCCCTACTCCTGTGTCACCATCCCATGTTAAGTGTTTTGTTGAAGAGGGAAGTTTAAACTCTTCAGTGACAGCAGAACGAAATTCTGTAGCTTTATGAGAAAAGCATAGTTGTTACTTTAATTTGTGCCTATTTTAACGCATTTCCTAAACTTCATTTGTTATTGTGTCTCATACACATGATGTTAGTGTCCATGTGGGGGGTCACAGGACAGTGCTCCGGAGTTGGTTCTCTCCTACTGTAGGCTCTGGGGCTTGAACCCAGTGGTCAGGCTAGTGCAGCAAGTGCTTTTGGCTCTGAGCTGCCTTGCTGGCACTTGGTTTTTATTCTCTCCCAGCAGACAGTGACATCACGCAAATGTTTGCCTAGGGAAGGCTTTCTTGCTTAAGACACATTACTTTTCACCACACAGTATTGTTAAAGATGCAGGGTCATTTGTCATGGCCCAGGGACTTTCCTCAGAATGTCCTTAGGAGTCTTCTGTGCTGGCATTGGGTGGTGTCTGCATAAGGTTTAAGTATCATCAAATGTGTGTAGCAGGAAGGTTTCCTGTGTCCCGCCAGGTCCCACAGCCACTCAGACACAAATAAACACACGGAGGCTTTTATTAACTGTGAACTGTATGGTCATGACCTATGGCTCAAGCTTCTTGCTAGCTAGCTCTTATAACTAAACTCAGCCCATTTCTATTCATCTATATGTTGCCGTGTGTTCCGTGGCTTTACCTGTGTGCCATTACATGCTGCTCCCAGGAAGGCAGGATGATGTCTCCCTCCTCTCCTTTCTCCTTTCACTATCTCCTTTGATTTTCCTGCCTGGCTCCATCCTGCCCTGCCATAGGCCAAATGGCATCATTTATCATCCAAACAGAGCAACACATATTCACAGCATACAGAAAGACACCCCGCAGCAAATGTGCTCCATTAAATTCTTCTTTGAGGATTTTTTGAGGTCTGGAAGCACTTAACTACATATAATAAAGTAAAACAAAAGCTATTTATTTGGCTTGCTGCATTTGGTGAAGATCGTCCACTTGGATGTAAAATACTAGGATTATGACACTGGTAGCATTTAATGAGTGCAAATTAGCAACCATATTTTAGACACTGTTATAACTGGTCTTGGCTGATGTTAAAAACTAAGCAAGGACCTTGATAGTGTTTTAGAAATAAGGCACTGGACACAGTAGGTATGCCAGTTTCAATAACAACCAGCTTTAAGTCCGTAAGAACTCTCAGATTCTTAGAGACTCTCTTCCTATTACTAAATGGGGAGAGCATCTCAACAGGCTCCCAGAAGTAAGGTAGAACCCCCGTTCCCACAGTAGTGCCTGGTCTAAAAACCTTCCTTTGAATAGTCGGTTAAATCCCTTGAATGTTAAGATTCAATCAGATTCTCCGTCAACCTCCTCTCCCTTGCTTCTGATACCCCCCCCCCTTCCCGCGGTCCCACTCTGTGTAGATCACTGCAATTACTTTTGGTTCCTTCTACCTCCTGGTCCATCCCACTCGTACAACCCAAGTAGCCTCCTATAAAACCCACAGCTCCATCCTTCAGGAAGATACCCAGATGGATATCCAAGGTGTTTCACAGACTTGTGCCAGCTCACATGATAACAGTGATGTAGTTGGAATTTTCTTTGGGCTGCCAACCAGCTCCCAATAAAGACATGGAGACTTACTAAAGATGAATGCTCAGCCTTAGTTTAGGCTTGTTCCACTAGCTCTTTTTACTTAATTTAACCTGTTTCTCTTCATCTGTGTTTTTTGCCTTGGGTCTTTTTTTTTTTTTTTTTAAAAAAAAAAACCTTTCTTTCATTCTGTATGTCCTACCTTTCTGCTTCCTCTGTGTCTGGTTGGCCCCTGGTGTCTCCCTGGCATCTCTTTTTCTTACTTCCCTTTTCTTCCCCTCTGTCTCTCTTGAGCCTAGATTCCTCCTCCTATGTACTCTCCCTGCCTACAAGTCCCGCCTGCCTCCTGCCTATCTATTGGTCATTTAGTTTTTTATTAGACCAATCAGGTGCCTTAGACAGGCAACACATCTTTACATAGTTAAACAAATATTCTGTAAACAAATGCAACACATCTTTACATAGTCAAACTAATATTCCACAACACAGTGATGTAGATGGTGGTGATGTAGATGGTGGTGATGTAGATGGTGGTGATATAGAATGCTTGAGTATTTGGTTCAAACTCTACAGCATACTAGAGGTGTCTTTTTTAAAAATAAAAGTAGACACTTGCAAAAGCATAGACTAGTAAGCACCCTGTTTTAAAATAAACTTTTGGCACAAATCCTTGAGACTTTCTGCTCTGTGATCTGCTATTTATATACTTAAGAGTGCTGTGGGAATTCTTGGTGGGGAGTGCTACAGTCTTTGGGCCTATCTTATAACTTGCTTAGCTTTGCTGGCCACATCTGCTTTGCATAATCTAGCTAGAACCTCTTCTTGTAGGAATTCTTCAGCCTAATTAAAAGTTTCAGCCATAGCACATGTACAGACTTGGAAACACTCCTGGAAGTGACATGTGTCAGATGATGTAAGCAGTACAAGTTAACTGTACTCTCTCTGCTTCTAGTATTTCCTAAATGTGTGTCACCTTGTGTAAAAGACACGGTAGAAGGAATTCCAGAATGCGTTGTCTTTGGCTTGTTCGATATTGGAGTTTGAGTGATAACACCTCAGCCGGGCAGATTCCCTTGTTTTCTCCTTTGACCTTGAATTTCTTCCCTCTCTGGGGATTCAAAACTCCAAGGACTTACAAAGAAATGTTTCAATGCCCCTGGAAGAATGTAGAGTGATGGGTGAATCCAATGCATACTCTCATAAGACAAGAAATATTTTTAGTAAAAAATGAAATTATAATTAAATTTGGATTTTGTTGAGTCATTTTTCTGTGTGTATTTGCGTGCATATGTGTGTACACTCGTTCACGTTCCCTGTGAGTGTAGAGGGTGTCAGTTCTCAGGGACCTCCTACTTTTTTGTTTGAGACAATCTGTCCGCTCATTGTTCTGGAACATTACAACATAGACATCATAGCTGGCATGTAGGTTCCAGGGGTCTGTCCGTCCCTGCTGTCCACATAGCTGTCTGACCTCCGCTTTTTACATGGGTTCTGGGGATCTGAACTACTCAGGTGCTCACACTTTCAAGGTAAGGGCTTTCCTGACTGAGCCATTTCCCGAGCCCCAAATCTTATTTTATTAATTAGGCATCTACTTGCAGTTTCCAAATTGAACTTTTGAAAATTAAGACTATTCCAATCACATTGAAATTTTATGCCAAAATTTTGGACATTACAATGTTAATTAGAATATTTTAGCAGTTGTACAAAGTAATCTTACTTGTTTTTCTAAAACTATTATTATCCCAAGAAAAATAAACTATATGTCCCTTAGTTAATTGTTGTGGATGTCAAAGTGTAGAATTATTTCTGTAGCTAAGGAAGGATGATCTTTGATGTTTTTGTTAGAACTTTTGTAAATGTAAATCCACACCGTACTTTCATTTACAGTTATGATGGCACTTTAGTATATTACCTTGTGACTTGTACTTCAGGACAGCCTCTCCCCGTTAGTGCCTGTCAGAGTCATCTGGATGGTTCTTAAATCATTTGCCATGAACTTGGGCCTGGGCTGTTGGCTGATGCTGCAGGACACTATTGAGAATCACTGACTTTGGACTCATGCGGTTTTCAGATATGGTGAGTTTGAGACATACAGGAACACAGGAAAGGTTTCCCAGAGATCCTAACGTTCGCCCAGTTTTAAGTGCCTTTAAGCACACACTCTTTCTTGTTGTTTTCGGAATATCATTTTTAACCCATGTTTAAAATCTCTATGGTGTTCACAGAATGACTGGGGTCAACTGGTAAATACCCAAACACACACTCACTTCTTTAATAACTTGACAGACAGTGAATGGAACGTTCCCAGTCACATTTGTCATTGAATTTGGCATCAGAACTAGGAAGTCATCATAAACAGGTTCCTAAAAGATATATGGCCCAGTGCCTGGTGATTAGTTGGTGTTCAGTGAATGAATGGCAAGTGGCTCCCTTTCCTGCAATGGGGACTTACCGTTGTTGCCATTGCTGTGTTCTTCATGCTCATGGCCCTGAGGACGGTGTCTGTAGATGGTTTAGCCCTTCTCCCAGCAAGAACTGGAGAGAAACTAAAGCTTGAACTAAGCTTTTGCTGGACTTACTTGCTAGCAGCAATTAATTACTTATTAGAATCAGGAGTAGTAACTTAAAGTCCCTTTAGAGATGATTAGGGTTCATTTACTCAAGCTGGCCTTGTAGACTTCTCAGTCAGTCTCTGTCCTTGTCTCTCTACCCTCCCCTCCATTCTTTTTGGTGTGTGTACAGATGCATGTGAAGATGAGAAACATCCTTGATCGTACTGTGCCACATCTTTTAAGATTGGGTCTCTCACTGAGCCTGGCACTCACAGATTGACTAGACTGGCTGACCAATTTTGGGAATCTACCTGGTTGTTACCTCCATCCCTGCCCCAGCACTAGGGTCATAGATGTGCAAACCTTTATTGTGTTATCAGGAATAGGTATTATGTCCATGTTCTGCCTACAAATTCACAAGAATTTCCAATTGTTTTTTATAATTCCAAAACAACCAACATCTTTGATGCATTTATCTAAGTTATTCTATTATTAATAAAAACCCAGGAGTCAGAAAACCTGATAAATTGAAAGAGCAGCTGAGAAGCGATCAGCTGACCCTACTCTCCATGTTTCCCAGATCAGAAAGCCCTTGAATCTCTAAATCCCTCCCTACTGCTCCCTGTGCATTTCTCTATCTGGCTCCCTGGGTCCTTCAACATCTTTATGGCTAATTCTGGTGAGCTAAACATTGACTCCGCCCTCTGATTCAAGGTTTAACTTTATTGGCAGTCTCAGAGTGTCAGTGTGAACAAATTTGCTGCAGTGTGTCTTAGAATTCTATTGTTGTTTGAAAACACCATGAACAAAAGTTGGAGAGGAAAGGATTTATTTCAGCTAACAGTTCCACCTCACAGACCACTCTCTGGGAGAACTCAAGGCAGGAACCTGGAGGCAGAAACTGAAGAGGAGTGCTGCTTACTGGCTTACTTCTCGGGGCTTGCTCAGTCTGTTTTCTTATAGTAACCAGGACCACCTGCCCAGGGGTGCCACCACCCGTAGTGAGCTGCACTCTTCCATATCTACCACCAACCAAGAAAACACACCACAGGCTTGTCTACATGCTGATCATATGAAAGCATTCTCTCAATTAAGATTCCCTCTTCCCGGGGCGGGAGAAAAAAAAAAAAGATCCCCTCTTCCTACATATGACTCTAGCTTGTGACAAGTTGATACAAAACTAGCCAGCATGCTCACATAGCTTTAAAATGTTACTTTCCCAGCTATTTCAGTTCAGTGGAAAACATTTATGATAGCAAAAGTTGCTGGGCATGGTGGTGTACATCTTAAATCCCGTCACTCTGGGGGCAGAGGCAGGAGGGTCTCTGTTAGCCTGAGGCCAGTTTGGTCTTCATCTTGAGTTTCAGGTCAGCAGAGCTGCACAGTGAAACCCTGTCTTGAAAGAAAAAGAAAGGAAGGAAGGAAAGAGGGGGGAAATGAAAGGAAAGAAAAGAGAAGGGAGGGAGGGAGGGAGAGAGAGAGGGAGGGAGGGAGGGAGGGAGGAAAAGAAAGGTTCATTGTACGAGTCACTGGGAATGCTCCATTTGTCACCTCACCATTTCAGTGATCTCTTATCTTTGTGTTTGATGGTTGGTCTGCTGATTTTATAGCAGACAAGAGTTACTGTAGATTACCAAATTACTTGTTTACATCAGTCTTCACAGGAGAAAATGGAGAGAAGAGTTTGCATTTTCAAGTAGAAGGGAAGGGAAACTCGGTTCTTTTCCTGGTACTGACCAGCATGATGTCACAGATTTAGTTCCTTTCCTGGTGCTGATCAGTACGATGTCACAGATTTAGTTCCTTTCCTGGTGCTCATCAGTGTGATATCACAGATTTAGTTCCTTTCCTGGTGCTGACCAGCATGATGTCACAGATTTAGTTCCTTTCCTGGTGCTCATCAGTGTGATATCACAGATTTAGTTCCTTTCCTGGTGCTGACCAGCATGATGTCACAGATGTAGTTCCTTTCCTGGTGCTGATCAGTGTGATGTCACGAATTTAGTTCCTTTCCTGGTGCTGACCAGCATGATGTCACAGATTTAGTTCCTTTCCTGGTACTGACCAGCATGATGTCACAGATTTAGTTCCTTTCCTGGTGCTGATCAGTGTGATGTCACGGATTTAATTCCTTTCCTGGTACTGACCAGCATGATGTCACGAATTTAGTTTATTAAGAGCTGTAGATTGATTCTGCTTGCTTGACTGGGACATTGCAAGACTGAATTAGGTAACTTTTAGTCTTGCCTAATACCCCGATTAAGAAAGGTGCCCTAAGCAGGCAGGTTTAGTGAGATTGTGTACAGCTGTGGGCACCCTGAGTCTGAGTTTATTGGCGGACACTCCGTTCATGTCTAGACTTTCATGAAATGGAGCTCTTGGCTCCAGAGTCGGACTCTTAGCGTCTAACAAGAATTCATAATCAAAGTGTCAGTTCACTCAGCTCCCAATACAGACTTTCTAGGAAAATTAGACAGCCACCACCCCCCACCACCCACCCCCACCCCCACCCCCCACCCAACGCCTAGACTTTGGGGCAAGAGGAATCAGGACCCTGACGCCGAGTCCTGGGCTAGGTTTTATCCTGTACCATGTTGCCTGTAACTGCTGTTGGCCTTTGATAAACCAGGGAACAACCTCCTCTCTACATGTAACCTAATTCTAAAGGAAGGTAAACAGACATATCAGGTGACCAGAGTGTTGGGATGAGTGCAGGGGGAGGGAGCAAGGGCTTAGGGAGATCCCTCAGGTGGTGGTCCTCATCCTTCTAAGGTAAGGGACACAGAGCTAGGGTGGGGCACAGCAGGGCCTGGAGCAGGCAGAGCAGGTGCATTCAGAGGAAGTACCAGTGTGCAGGAGGCTGGGCTTGATCTCTGCTGCTCATCTCTCCAGAGCGACCCCTGAAGGACTTAGGAAATGTACAGGTGGCCCCAGCTTCAGCCCGACTTTTTATCCCTCCAAGCTGTACTATGAAGTGTGAATCTTGAAAAGACTGGTGATAAGAATCAAGGGCTTTAAGGTAGATGGGCACAGACTTGCATTTCCTTTTGAATCCTGTTACTTTGTTGCCCCGTGTAGTAGAAGAGCCCTGCTTTGGGTGCCGGTAGAGCAGCTGCGGGGCCTGACCAGCTGTGTTGTGTCCCTGCTCTGAGTCTCAGCCACCTTCCTCTGCAGTGCGACCTTGACCTTGAATGGCCTCGAATGCTTTGGGAAGCTGCCCCGACTGGCCTCATTCTGGTTGAACAGAGTAAAGGTGGCCCTGAAAGAACTTCTCCATTGTGTGTTTATGTCTGTGTGTCTCAGTGCTGTTTAGAAACCAGTGTTTAGGAAAGAAGGAAGGGAGGGAAAGTTACCCACTTTGACAGTCTTCAGGGAATTTCCCATTTCAGAGTGCTGTGCAGCTTTTACTTTGTGACTGTCATGTAATTTAGCCACAGACATGTTTCCATAAATGGCTGACACCTCGAGCCTTCTTAATTACTCTTGTATTAGTACCTGACCTTTCTTGGTGATAGAGTGTCTACTGGGTTTAAATACTCTTTCCTTGGTTTGGGTTTTTTATTTTGGCTTTTGTTTATTTGTTTGTTTTTAGATCTGAGTAATTTTTCAAATTTTATCCTTATGCCTGCTTTCTAACCCTTTTGTAATACTTTATAAGTTTGGAGTAGTCTAGCAACCTGAAGGGAGTATGCAAGGACTTTAGGGTAGAACTTTTCCCTCTAGCTAATGTGTCTATAAAATGTTGCCAACAAGTTTCCACGGGTGTAATTTCATTCTGCGTGTTCTTAGCGTAGACGAGCCAGACGCCTGCTGGTTAAAAATATTTGGTTTTTCCCTAGGGAAGGTACATCAAAAGCAGTCAAGAACAAAACTTTGTAGGTGTGCTCAGAAAGCTGTTTATTTTATGGTTATTCTTTACAATTCCACTTCATTAGAGGGTACAGTCTTGTTGATTCACACCCCTGCTTCAGAATAGCAGTGTGGGGCTATCCAAAGCCTGGGGACAGGGGGACCATTTCCCTGATCAGCATCAAACCTGTCCACCCTTGATACTCTTTTGCTTTTTCTTTTACTTTAAAAACCAAAGTCAGATGCCCATCACTTTCACATTTTACATTTTGTTTAATTGTCGTCTCTGCATGTTCTTCAGTGGGGCAGTGTATTGATCTGTGAATGATTGGTTTCACATACTAAATCAAGAAATGGAAATTCAAGTCTAGAGGCACAACTAGATGCAACCGTTTCTCAGCGTTTCTCTCTGGGACTTGACCACTGTTTAGGTCTGAAGTGGGGGTGGAGTGGCTCTTTTAAGATGCAGTTTCAGTCACTGCTCGTGGCAGCTGTTAGCCAAAGGTAAAACCAGGTGGTTTGGCTGTCACAGTGGTGAAGGTCAGCTACTCCAACAAAACTGGACTCCATCGTGACCACATGAGCGTACCCCATCTAACTCTGACATGTTTGATCTGACATTTTCCTAGCCATCCTTCACTTCCCCATTTTGAAAACGTACAGCTTGAGGAATCATCGCAGGTCTTAACAGAGGCATAGACTTTGGTTCCCATGTTAGGTTTCTGTGAAGAAAGTCTTGGTATCTGTCTCCCATAAGCTTTTGGGAATTATAAAGTATAAGTAAATGACAGTTAGTAAGTATTTAGAATCCTAATGGTGAATTACATGGGAATTCATCACTATGGGAAGAGCAGAGGGGTGCCTTGCTTTAAGCACAATAGTAAAGTAGTAGTAAGTTTGAGGTGTTGGGACCCATAGAACTTCCTGGAATGAGGCATGCAGTATGAAAAAAACTCTCCAAACTTGAGTTACTGGGCGTATGCAATGGGGTGTAAACCTGCTTTTCCCTGTGGTAAGCTCCCATCCGTGACCAAAGGATCCCTGGCCCCGCCCCTACTGTGGGCTTCCTCTACCTGTGCTTTGTGTGGCTCTGCCACAGGGTAGCCATTGCCTTTCCTAACAGTGATGTCCAGTTTTCCCCACCCAAAGAGCATTTTAGCCCCGAGACCATCTTTGTAAATGTTAAAAATGGAGATCTTCAATTCCTAATTCCTGAGGACAATTCTAGCATGGAATTGCAACATCTTATAATTGACAAGAAGGTCGGAAACTGATGCTGAGAGATCCAGCTGCTCTCAGTAGTGACTCAGACAGGAGAGGAAATTGTTGAGCTATAAAGTGAACAGATTGCCTTTTGGTTTCTTTTTCTGCCCCATCAAAGTGCCAGATTGCTCCATTTGCACCAAATGTAAATTAAATGCCTTATTTATTATGGTGTTTGATGTTCAAGTTATATATGTTGCTGTAATTCTTCTGAGTTGTGAGCATACATACATCTAAGAAGATTATTAAAGTAGAAGGTACTTTAGATAGTCTTTGTAATTCTATGAGGCTGATTGAGCATCACACCTTTATATTTTTTTCTATTACCTTAACTGTGGAGAGATTCTAAGGTGGATTGGACAATCATCTAACACATGTTTTCTTTCTTCGCACCATTAGGATTCTAAATACTTAGTAATTGTCATTTATTTATACTCTGTAATTCATATCCTAACTTGTGCATGCCTCGCTTTTCAGAGAGCACTGGAGTTCCTTCGCTATTTAAGGAAAATGTCTACTTGTCAGTGAACTTCAAATTATAGTTTATCATCTTCACATTAAAAAACACCCCTCCCCTCAAAAATTAAAATGGTACAAAAGTAATATGAGGGCCCTCATAATGTTAAACTCAAAACATTTTTTGAGACCTGATTATGTCACGTTAATTTAGAATTTGCAATGACAGATTATGAGTTTGTAAATTTTCTTTGCATACAGTAAGTCAAGTACTAAGTAAAAATTTAAAAGTAATGAAGTTATGAGATATAAATATAATCAAGTCTTTGGAGTATTTAACCATGGTCTCAGAATAACCAAGTGCTGCTTTTGATCTCTTCATTAAATCAGGGTACAGATGTATTTTTATTGGTAGTAGCAAATGAAGTCTTTAAAATATATAATAATGCAGTCCTTTCATTTTCCTATTCATCTGGTCAGGGATGTTTTAGGATACTGAGGCATACTCAAGACTGATTACAGCTTTTTTTTTTTTATTGTTGCTACAAGGGTAGCCCTGATTGACAGGGTCCTATTAAAGCAGTTCACTGCAGGTGAAAATGTAGCAAGATTAGTGTGACTCCATTGTGCCATGGGTTGCATTATGTCCTAGTAATGGAATGCGGCTTCCTTGACTTGTGGTTATTTCTCGGAATTCTTCCTTGAAGACACTCACAACTCTCATCTAAAAGGAGACAAGTTGCTCAACTAGAATAATCAAAGGTGAAATGTGATTCTTTCTGACATTTTTAGTGCCAAGTAATGAACAAAAGCCTTCTTCAAGGCAGCAAGTTGTTCAGTGGTTCTGTATGTCTGAATATGAGCAACTCAGTATATTAAAATTTTCCCATGGTTGACAGTGGAGTGCCAGTTTCTATTTTCAGTTCCTCAAATAGTAAAGCCTGTTCTGTCAGCAGCCATTTCATTAAATTCCTCAGCACATGTGTTAGACGTAGACGAAGACAGGGATCCTGGTCTCAAGCTGAAGTCTGAGGAGATAAAGAAATATTTTAAGAGTAGAAGTAAATGGGTAAAGATGAACATTGTGTGATACTTAAAGGCAAACTGTGTTGGTTGGATGAGAGGTAAGGCATTCACCACAAAACTAAAGGCCATTTTTGGTTTCCTGAAAGATGACTTCTTAAGCAGGACTGGCTTATAGATGTGTGTAGAAGAAAGAAATGGCTCAGTAATGCAGGTGACAATCAATTTGGATTTCCTCTTGTGTGTGAACTTTAAAATGCCAGCAAGAGCTAGAGTGTGGAAGGGTAGAATCTACCTCCCTGACCTCTCCTAGCTGTCAGAAGGCTATGAGAGCTGACCTGCACAGATCGGCCATGTTGAGAGGGAAGTGAGCATGTTCATTCTACTTTGGAGACCTGGAGATGCAGAGGGATTCTTTCTAAGTTACTACCTAATTTTTTCCTTCAATTTTAGTGGTTTCTCTACTACCACCCATGCTTCCTTGCTCTCTCTCCACCTCTTCTCCCTCCTCTTGTCCTGGGTCTTTTCAGCATGCCAAGATCAAATTCAGGACCTTGCACATGGTGAGCATGTAATCAGTCCCCCAGAGAGCTCCATAGCCAGCTTTCCCACATGTTCTTCATTCTTCAAACTTCAGCCCAATTGCTGTTATACAACAGATCACAGAGTGGTAGAGAAGGGCCCTGTGAGCCAGAGCCAGGTGAAGGGACAGTCCTAGAGATTGGCAGGGAGCACACTGAGGTCGGCAGACCCTGTGGCAATCTGCTGAGTCCCTGTGAGCAGTAGACACAGTGCTCTCCTCCCCAGGGCCCTTTGTTCTCATTGCATGTTGTATTATGTTGATCAAGAGTGGTTTTTTCTATTAATTTAGGATTCACGATTTTATTTGTAATTTACCAGAACTTCAAAATATTGTTGTGCCTGTTAGGAGAAGTGTACATCGATGCAGTGGGCTGTGTCACCTGATCAGTCAGGCCAGTGGAAACAGGTTCTGTATGAGCGAGGAGGAGGGAGGGATGGAAGAGGGCAAGTTAGAAAAATACTTCCAAAACAGAACCTTCTGCACAAAAAATGTCCATCTCACCATAAATCAAATCTTGGATGTTTAGGAAAAATAACTCCTCAGGAAATCATACATAGTCTTACAAATAGCTAAAATCAGTTGTATAAAAACCAAGGAAGAATGGTCTAAGTTTTTGAAGAGTATTCCAGTGCACACTGTAGAAAGGATGTTTCTGGTCCTTGGCACAGGTTTGTAGACAGTGTTATGCGTTTTCTATTAACATGCACATTGTACAGACGAGACTCACATACTGCATTTTGATGAAGACGAGCATTTGGTTCAAATGTACAAAATAGGGATAATGAACAAAAGTAGACTCTTTTCATCATACATAAAATCTGGAACTCTAGCCGGGCGGTGGTGGCACACGCCTTTAATACTAGCACTTAGGAGGCGGAGGCAGACAGATGTCTGTGAGTTCAGGGTCAGCCAGGCCTACATAGTGAGATCTAGCATAGCCAGGCCTACATAGTGAGATCCTGTCTTGAAAAACAAAGAAACAAAAACCCTATTATTCTGGTTCTTGCTTTTGAAATTGTACTTTTCATAAAACTTGAATGTTATTTTTTGAAAGCAAAAGTTAAAAATAGATCTGAGTGATATTCTGCAAAAAGATTATTTAAGCCAGTGTGAATTGACAAAGGATAGAGTTTCTTTAGTGCATTGGTGATAACACAAATCCATGAGCTCAGCCATTATCAGGCAGATGTTGAGGTTCATGGGGCAGTTCATGTGTAGAATGTTCTCAGGCCTCTGCTGTCTGGATGGGCAGATTCTGACTGACAGGCCATGGTGTGCCTAAGCACTTTCTCTGTCTACAGTAGCTTTGTACATTTTTGAGTATGTGTGCAACTGTTTTTAACATACTGAACTTAGTGTGACTAATAGAAGTGTTACTCATGGGTGCTAACCTTTTTGTACTTAGTGGTTCTACAGCAGTCCTATCAGTTTCTGAATTGGAGTGGACAAATGCCCAACCTGATATATCCTGAGAACATCTAGAGGTACAGAGAACAAGGCCTCCCGGAAAGCACAGTGCCAAAGCTCTCATCAGTTATAGTTCTAAGACACAGAGTGACTGACATACAGTATCCAAGTTCATGATCACCTGGTTACTGTGTTGGTTGGACAGGCCTTGTGGGATCAAGGCAGCTGTTGCCTTGGTGAACCTAGACTGCTGTTACAGAGAAGGCCAGGAGAGCTCTCAGGACCATCCCTGCATTTAAGCATCAAGATCTTTCTTGTAATCTCTTATTTACCCAGACAGGATGGAACCCAAGGCTTTTTTGTTGTCTGTTAGACACAGAGTAACTTTACTGGGGCAGGCTTTGGCTCTCGGGCCAACCCTGCTTTTTACCCACAGTCGCTGTTTAGTTCTCACAGGCCTTCCAGGCTTTTCTCCATCCCTTCCCAAGATGATGCCATTTGGCTTTTACCCTTCAGGTCATTGGCACACTCCTATGGGTGCTGGCACACTGTCGTTTGACTCCTCTTCAGCACTTGGCACCTGCACATGGGTGATTCCTCCTTCATCTTCTCATCTCCACAGCTGCCTTCTTGTTTCCTCCTCCTCCTGCTCCACCAACTTCAGACTCGACATTCTCTTCACAGAACACACTGGGAGGCTCCCACCTCTGTGTTCGTCCTGTAATTTTCATCTGGTGACCTTTCTACATCATGTCACACTGGTCTCATCTCCTTTCCGCTGTGGTGTGTTTTAGACATTTTTTCATTGCATTTTTCTCATTTATTCCTGTCCTCCCTGCCAGACCAGGGGCTCTTCATCATCTTACCATCATGACACTAACACGGTGTGATCTTTTCATGCAGATGCGAATGTGTTAGCGTTCTTTCCCCGTCCCAGTTGAATAGACACCTCTTTACTAAACACTTCCTTTGCTACAGACTCTTTCCCAGATGCTGGGCATGCAGTGGTAACCCCAAGAACAGCAGCCCCTGCCCTCAGGAACCCATAGTGTGTCACTGGGAAGGTGTTGAATCTGTTGCTTGCTCTGCCTGTGAGCATCAAAGTCCCAGAAGTTCTGTCTAAAAGACCAATATTTTCTCTTGTACTGTCTTCAAAGAGCTGTTTGGCTATGTTAAATGTAAGTACGTGCTTGGCTCCTTGAAAACTGGCGTTAAGCATGCAGTGGAAGAGACAGGGCAGAAAGAAAGGCGTTGCTATTATATTATACTGCTTTTTTCTTCTGGTATTTTTTTTTATAGTTTTCTCTTTTACTCCCAAGAGCTAGTTTAAAAGCTTTAAATTATTAAAAGCATCATTACTTAAATCAGTATTTATTAAAAGAGACATTAAACATATGTGTAATTAATGTTTGATGATTTTCCAGTTCACAACTGCCAGCTTTCCTTTTCTACCTGTACATTTACTAAAAGTGCCTTACAGCTTAATGTCGGCCTTAAACTGGACGTGTGTAAGCTGGTTGTAATGTATCCCAGATGAGGAATTGATCTGCTCAAACACATACTAATGTCTGCTGTCTTCCTAGCCTAATTCCACATGAGTGTGCATGAAAAAAATAATTAAAACTTGAAGCAGCCCTGGATCAGACTGGGTTCTTTTTTAGAAAATCATTCATTCCTACAGTTACAAACCAAGCTTTTGGAAACTTAGGACCCATCTTATAGCTAAAACACAAATGCACACTTAATTCTGTTGGCAGGAACCTTTACTATTAATTTTAAAAAGTGTAACTTTTTCTATGCCATTATTAAAGCACTGTCTTAGTTTGCTTTCTGTTGCTGAGATAAACACCATTACCAAAAGCAACTTGGAGAGGAAAAGGTTTATTTCAGCTCACAACTCTCAGGTCGCACTGCACCATCAAAGGAAGTCAGGCAGGAACTCCAAGCAAGAACGCGGAGGCAGGAACTGAAACAGAGGCCATGGAGAAGAGCTGCTTACTGGCTTCCTCCTCATGGTTTGCTTAGCCTGCTTTCTTACACACTCCAGGACCGCTAACCCAGGGGTGGTACCACCCACAGTGCCCTGAGCCCTCCCAAATCAGTCTTCAATTAAGAAAATGCCCCAAAGACTTGGTACGAGTAATCTGATGGAGGCATTTCCTCAGTTAAGATTCCTTTTTCTCAGATGACCATAGTGTGTGTCAAGTTGACCTAAAAACTAGCAAGCACAGCACTTAGTTGCTGTTTTTATTATTGGAGTCATATTTGAGTTGTGAAAGATGGAGCATTGTGTCTTTCTAATGACATTAATTCGTTGCTGATGATGGTTGTTGTGTGGAAGGATTTCCCAGCATGTGTTCCTCAGGCTCAGACTGTTGACAGAATGTTCCTTAAGAGAAAGTAGGGGTTTATGGGAAATTGAGGTGGAGAGTTTGGGGTGGGATTTGGTGGTAGATTATGTGCCTTGGATGTGCAAGTTCCTAGGTTTATCCCCAAGCACAGGGTTGGATGTTGGTGGGAGGTGTACAAGATTAAATCAGTTTTATGATTTCTCAGGGTCTTCATGGTGCCATACACTAATGACTCTGAGTCTTTCTGAGACACCAAACACCAGATGCACATGAAGCCTCTGCAACAATCTGGGCATTGTGCACTTCTCACATGCTCCCAGGGGCTGCCAGTGCAGGAGGCTTTCCCATCATCACGTGGAATAGCAGAGAGTCTGGAGATGCCCACAGTGCTACCCAGATTTGCTAACTGTAGCAGCTTAATTTTGAGAAGCAAGAAACGATTCATACTTGGAGAATTTTGAATTATAGGTGAATTAATTTGTAACAAATTGAAGTCCAGTGCAGACTTTCTGGAATCTCAGGCAGGACACTGAAAAAGCACTCAGGTAGTCTATGAGGGAAGAAAAGCCAATGTCATCAGTTAAGAAGACAACCATAAGGAAGATGAAAGCTGTTACTGCATTTCAAACTCTTTTGCATTCCATAAGCCTGTATAAATATTATTAAGTGCTCAAATCCGCAATTAAACAGGTTTTCTTTTTCATTGCCTTTAGTAGTTCAGGTATCAATCACTATATTCTAAGTCTCCATATGTGCCCTTCTAGCGATTTCATTACACTTCAGTCTTCACTAATACTGTCATTAGACATGAAAAATTGGTGAAGAACACAAGTCTTTGAACAGATTGAGTTTGATAGGACTTACAATGCCTTTTATTGCCAGTCACATGAAGCAACAGTCTATGGAGATTAGAAAATTGAAACCTAAGGCAAATTTTTAAGTGAAAAAGATTAATAAAATAAAAAAAAATAGGCGGGCTGTTTCCCACCTGGGCCCCAGTGGTACCTGCTTGGTCGTTGTGTATACCAAGTTCCCCATTTGCTGGAGCTGCATTTTATTGTAGTGATTTACTGATTTAGGAATAGACTAGTGGTCAGAATCTTACCTTTATTATTTTAAATAATATCTACTTTATGGTTGTCACATGTAAAGTAGATCAGAAACGTAAATAAATGATATTTTCTGAAAAAATCAGCACATAGAATGTCACTTTTTAATCTTACAATATTTAAAATATGTAAATTGTATTTTACTTCTCCCGTGTGGTCCTGGTGGGTGTATCAGCTCGTCACACTTACTCAGTGTGTGACAGCGGCATAATCAGCAATCCTTTTCTTTCTCAGCATTCCACATTGTCAAGGAGGTTGCTCTGCAGGTCTTGCCTAGCTGGGCTCAGCAGGCTGCTGCAGTAAGCCATTGAACTGGTCAGGTCATGATGGTCTGAGATGGACTGGCTTCCATGTTCTGCCTTCTTTCCCGGGATGGCCGGGATGGCTCCCTCACAGCACCGTGACCAAACAGTTCCGGGAGAAGCAGCTGTTAGGCCTCCTCAATTGCAGTCACATTTGTGCTTGTGGTCAAAGCAAGTCATGGACAAGACCCTGATGTAGAGGGTGGGCTGAGGGCTACGTGTTATGATACGGTCAGAGAGAGGCCTTGGCGGGTAGAGTCAAGATGCCCCACCGCGGGTGAGGTGGATGAGAAACAGAGATGCCATGCATACAGCACTCAATGGAGAGGAGTTTTTTGTTTGTTTGTTTGTTTGTTTGTTTTGTTTTTCAAGACCGAGTTTCTCTGTGTAGCTTTGCACCTTTCCTGGATCTCGCTCTGTAGACCAGGCTAGCCTCGAACTCACAGAGATCCGCCTGCCTCTGCCTCCTGAGTGCTGGGATTAAAGGCGTGTGCCACCACGACCCGGCTCAATGGAGAGTTTAATTTGTGGGGGGAAGAGAGAGGGGAGAGAGATAGAAAGAGAAGGGAAAGGTGGGGAGGTGTGTGCTACCTCGTGGTGAGAAGGGGAAGAGAGAGAGAGAGAGAGAGAGAGAGAGAGAGAGAGAGAGAGAGAGAGAGAGGGAGAGAAAGGGGGAGGAGTCCTTTCTTAAAGGGCTTTAAGAAAGGAAACAGGAAGGTAGGATGATGTCAGGATGTTGGGCGGGCCAGGGTATTATTTGCTGATTGGCCAGGATTCCAAGAAGTGGGTCTGAATGCCAATACTACTTCTCCTCATATAGTCATATAGTTGGCTCATATAGTTGGACTTTCTTTGGACTTCTAGCTCCCAAATAATGATTCGGAGACTTATTAATTGTGAAAGCTTGGCCTTAGCTTAGACTTGTTCCCAACTAGCTCTTAAAACTTAAATTAACCTGTTTATGTTAATCTGCATTCTGCCATGTGGCTCGTTACCTCTTCTCAGTACCATACTACTTCCTCTGCATCTGGCTGGTTAATCCCCACCCCCACCCTGCCTCAGATTATTTCCCAGAGTTCCTATCTCTGCCTAGAAGTCCTGCCTATCCTCTTCATGCATAGCTATTGGCCATTCAGCTCTTTATTAAGCCAATCAGAAGGTGCCTTAGGTGGGTGAGGTTAAACAGAGGCACATCTTCACACAGTGTGCAGAACGGATCTCAACAGCTCATCCAACAAGTCCTGATGTGGAGGGTGAGCTGAGGGCTGCCTCTCCTTAGAGACTCACCCAAGTCCCAGTCTTTTCTCAAGTAAGGACATTGGCATACTTTATTTTTGTCACGTTATCATGCCTTTCATGTTGGTACCACAGAGAAGTTGAGTCTTCTGAGATTTAGTTTCATGGATTATGTGTTGTTCAATATTATTTCTTTTGTTCTAAATTTTTCTTCATTGTATTTGTGATTTGGTGGCAGAACTCCCTTTAAAGATTATTCTAACATTATGAGTTCTGGTATTTCCTAAAGTGCCTTTATTTTAGCAGAGTATGGTGGCACACATCTGTAATCTCAGTCCTCGGGAAGCCGAGGCAGGAGGATTTCACATTCAATGTCACCTTTGAACAAACTTCAAATTTGATGAGTTTGAGGCCAGCCTGGATTACGTAGTGAGACCCTACCTAAAACACAAAAAGCAATCAAAAGAAAGCCAGCCCCTTTGTTGCCTTCATGATACCTGGAATATTTGTAAGATTTTGCTGTATTTTCTGTAATTGAGAACAAGTTCCTTACCAAACTGATTCTCAATTCATTCATATTCTCTCTCTCTCTCTCTCTCTCTCTCTCTCTCTCTCTCTCTCTCTCTCTCTCTCTCTCTCTCCTCTCTCTCTCTCTCTCTCTCTCTCTCTCTCTCTCTCTCTCTCTCCCTCTCTCCCTCTCTCCCTCTCTCCCTCTCTCCCTCTCTCCCTCTCTCCCTCTCTCCCTCTCTCTCTCTCTCTCCCCCTTCATCTCCCTCCCTCCCTTCCTTTCTTTTTTCCTCTGAAATAATATTGGATCTTTATCTACAGAATCCAGGAATTTTGTGATCTCATCATGAAAACCTCTCTGATGTTATTTTGCTCTTCATTCTATCAACCAGATTTACTTCCTTTTAACCTGGAGCTTTATTTGCTTCAACATCTCTGGCTTCTTCTCCCCGCGGCCTCCCCCCCCCCCCCCCCAGCTCTCAGTATGAACACTGTTAGTATTAATGCCATCTGCCCTTTACTATGTTCTGTTTAGAGACATTGCTCTTCCTGGGCCTCAGCAGCTGAGGCTTCTGTCAGCTTTTGTGTACAGAAGCTGCTTGGGCACTTCCTGCAGTAGCTGCCCACCTGAATGCACCCTCTTCCTGGTCCTCCAGGCTCTGCTGCTAGAGACAGCTGTCTGGCAGGCTTTAAGTCTACCGCTCCCACCAGATGCCCAGCCTGCCTCTGCTGTGTGGCTGGGTTTCCTCTTGGTGCTTTACTGTGGGTCTGAACCCATTATCTTTCTGGCATTTTTGGCACACTGATGGCATTTTTGAAATTTCTAGACTGACTAGGTTTCTTTCTTTTTTTCTTTTTTTAATCTTAAAAGTGGTGGCGCACGCCTTTAATCCCAGCACTCGGGAGGCAGAGCCAGGCGGATCTCTGTGAGTTCGAGGCCAGCCTGGGCTACCAAGTGAGTTCCAGGAAAAGGCGCAAAGCTACACAGAGAAACCCTGTCTCGAAAAACCAAAAAAAAAAAAAAAAAAAAAAAAAGAGAGAGGATGCCTCTTTGCTCTCTGTTCAAGCTGTGAGCTAGACAAGAGGGTACTATGTGTTCATTCTACCTCTTAGGCCACCCATTCCCTGAAGAGTTCCAACCACACTCTTGATCTGTGCATCACCTCGTCCTGTCTTTGTGTATGTTAAATTCTAGGCACCACTCTGGACGATTACAGCTCCCTTTCCTCTCTTTCCCCACCTCAGTATGGCACCTGTACTACAAATACCTTGGGTCCTTAAAAACAAAACCCCTGGGCTCTGGAGTACCTCTCAAAAGGAAATGACCTTTCTTTCCTTCTCTGTTCTTCATGAGAAGTAAGATGTTTTGGAGAAGAGTTGAAAAATAGCTGAATGTAATCCATGTTTATCAAGATTACATTCCTATCTGTTATGAACAGTTGTGTAGCATTGTAGCTGTAAGTTTCTCCGGTTCTGACCGGCCCCACAGCTGCTTGGTCCCGAGTAAACACAGAGGCTTATATTATTTACAAACTGAATGGCCTATGGGTCAGGCTTCTTGCTAACTCACTCTAAAACTTAACTCAACTCATTTCCATTAATCTATATGTTGTCGCGTGGCTGTGGCGTTACCGGTCTGCTGGCATCTTGTTGCTCCTTGGGCATCGGGCTGGCATCTCTCCCAACTCCACCCTTCTTCATCTCATCTTCAGGCTGAATGTACTGCCTACCCTTATCCTGCCCTGCCATAGGCCAGTGCAGCTTTATTTATCAACCAATCAGAGCAACACTATTCACAGCGTACAGAAAGACATCCCACACCATAGTATTGTCCTGTTGTTCCAGGGGCTTGGTCAGCATTGTTCAACACCAGGCAGCCCCATCCTTACCAGACAATGTGAATGGCCAGACAGGTGTGAGCACTGCTCACTCTGTTCCTTACTAGCTGTGTTTCGCTTTCAGAAATTACCCATTATTGAATAGTATACGGGATTTGGGGGCAAGATATTTCTGACTTAGATCTCTTTTTTATTAATTTAATAGTTAAACATGGATACATGTAGCTATTAATCTGGGAAGTGTTACTATGTTCCTTATAAATTTGCAACTATTCAGTGTTTCTCTTTATGGGCCATACCTAGTATCATAGGCTCTGTCCTGTTAGTCTTTTTTCTTTGTGTGTGTATGTTTGTTTGCATGTACATGGGTAAAAAAATGTATGTGAACGTGCATGTTGAAAGCTTGAAGTTGATATCAGGAATCTTCCTTGGTCATTCTTATGCGTTATACTTTTAGGCAAGATCTCTCAATAAATCCAGAGCTTGCTGCCAGTTCAGCTAGTCTGGCTAAGCTGGCTAGCTTTCTTGCTTCTGGAATACCTCTGTCTGTGCCTTCCAAGGTCAGAGTTACAGGTGGACTATCGTGTTCACCTGGCATTTACATGGGTTTGGGTATCTGAACTCTAATCTTATTTACACAGCAAGTACTTTTAACTGCTGACCCCTCTCCCCAGCCTAATCGGTTAGTCTTTAACCTTTTTCATTTCAATTTTTTAAAGGCCACAGAAGAGTGAATAGAAAAAAATACAATTAAAAGAATAATTAAAAGCCAGTGCATTCTGTATAATTAGTTCTCTGGTCAGGCTACTAGTGCAGAACACAGACCCATGAGGGATTTCACTCCCTCCATCCACAAAGAGACAGTGGCTGCTCTAATATTCTTGATGGTCATTTTTTTTTTTTGCTACTTATGAATGCATCTGACTGTGTTCTCTAAGAAATATGGGGTTTTTTTTTACTTGTTTTAAACTTTGCAGAAATGAATTTCCACTGTATATTCTTTTGCAAGTTTGCTTTCATTGAACATTATAATTGGGAGGATATTTTTTGTTTTAAAGAGCCATGGTTTATTTATGGGTTACAATGAAATAATATCACATGAATATACTATGATATATTTATTTATTCTACTGATACTGGTTACTTGGGTTATTGGCAATTTATGGCTTTTTAAAAGTACTAGACCATCTTTCCAGGTTCTCAGGGTCAAGAGTGTCTCTCCCTAATTAAGAATGGGATTACTGAAATATGGGATGTCTGTGTAGGCAGCTCTGTTAGATAATGCTTCCATGTATTGCACAATGGCAAGCCCACTTACACACTTAACAACAGTGCATGGTAGTTACCTTCCCACATCTTTGCCAAACTTTGGAGTCAAGGGTTTTGCTCTTGTGGTAGTTGTGTATTGATAGCACATTGCATTTTTAAGGAGCATTTTCTAGTTACTAGTAGAATTGAAAATTTCACTATCAAGCCATCTAGATACCATCCCTTTGCAAGGCCTTATTGAAGTCTTTTGCTTAAATGTCTTACAGTGATCTCCTGATCAGAAAATTCATAGATCGGAACACTTTAGTGTGCATAGATTATTCTCTAGGATTACTATACAGCTTGGCATGTAGCTCCGTGCTGTACAGTTTCTTGCCAATAAGTAGATATTTTGGGCTGAACCGTGTGATTGTAGGTTAGCATTTATCCCCCTCTAATCCTTCTGAAACGTTGGAGGTTTGGGTACGGCTTCTGTTTGCAGAATAGTTTCAAACTGAGTACTAGTACTTCAGATTCCATCCTCCTAAGTCCCTATGGTCCTGAAGATGGTCACCTCAGTGGGCACATTCTCAATTTCCTAGGGCTGGGCTTGCTTCTGCAATGTTACCTCAGTTTCATTCTAAACAAAGCAAAGAGAAACTTATCTTTACTACATAGTATTAATAATTTTTCTTGTTTTTACTATAAAATTTTTTCATCCTTGTTCTTAAACATTTTCATCATCCTGTGTCATTAGTGTTTTTATATTTTGAATCAGATTGTAATGTTCACATGGATTCTTAATTTGTTCTTAAATATCACTTATTTTATTTTGAGAACCTTCATATAAATGCATTGTGGTTCTTGTCAACATGTTTTCCTGAGTGCTCTAAATGAAGTCAGAAAATATATCTTATATTCCACACTACCATCTCAAAAAGAAAGGGGCGGGGCTATAGAGAGTCCACCTTTTTAATAGTTTGGTGAAAAAAATATATACTTAGGATATTTTGACTAAGAGTTATGGGGGGGGGCAATTCGGAGGGAATAAAGATGAAAATCTAGTATTGAGTTGATATCCATCTTATAAATTTAGCAGAGATGATTTTGTGCATTAATATCTGTGATAAAGGGAATTATGTATACTGGGTCATAAATTGGCTATATATTTTATTTATAAACTACAAAAAAAGCCTTGACCCATCATACTAGAGTATATAAGACCTGCCAGTTTGAGCACAAAGAAATGCCCACTAAGCAGTTTGAGTTCAGTGTGAGAGTACAGTCCTGCACACACACGTCATACTGAACCAATAGTTTCCCAGTAAAGCTTCTTTGTCTTGGCTAAATCTTACCTTGAAAACCCATAATTACTCAGCTGCTTCAAAAAAAACATGGTTTTGGCAGCTCAAAAGAGTGGAGTCCAACAGTGTTACCTACAAGCCACATGGCAGCGCACACCTCTAATCCTGAACTTGAGGGCAGCGGCAGGAAGAGCCTTGGGTGCAGGATGTTATTCCCCTGCATAAGCTCTTCCTGGTCTCCAGCATCTATTGGAAGGGACAGTGGTGTAGGTGACAGTGTCTGAAGAATCATAAGGGTCTTCCTAACAACAGGGAATGTGGAAGTCAGTCTAGTGTCAGCCTCAGCTTCCTGTGTGTACTGCAACACCTCCAGCCAGCATCCCTGCCCAGTTACCCATGTTTGGGCTG
Organism: Peromyscus eremicus; assembly: GCF_949786415.1. Taxonomy (NCBI): domain Eukaryota; kingdom Metazoa; phylum Chordata; class Mammalia; order Rodentia; family Cricetidae; genus Peromyscus; species Peromyscus eremicus. Next base: position 37,745,698 of record NC_081419.1, read on the forward strand.
CAGGCCTCTCATGATGGGGAAGTCTCATCTTCAGGGGAAGTCAGTGGTTGAAAAGTTTGCACATTTGAGCCACAGTTCCAAAAGGAAAGATCTTCCTGAGTTTCCCCCTATGTCTTCAAACATTAATTCATAGCAATATAACCATTATTCAAATTTGATTCCATGTGTAAAAGTAGGATATGGAATAATACACTTTTGTTGCAAAGCCTAGTTTAGTCTAGCTCAAGATTGTCACCTAAAGAATTTAGCTGTTTTTGTCCAAAGCGGTCCCTCACAGGGTCAGAGGGTCTGCTTGTCTGCACAGGCCTTAGCTTTGGGTCAGCCTTTTTTTTTTTTTTCCTCGTTCCAATGAGAGTCGGTTCTGTATCTTCTATGAAGTTTGGAGTTCATAAGGAAGAAGACCTGTGTCGTTCATCACATCACTTCCTGTGTCTGGGAATAATGGTAAAATCCCTTGTGTACTCCACTCACCAATTCCTGAATGGGTTCACCCTTCATTCCTGTGAATGTGCCATCTATAACTGGAAGTAGATACGTCCCAGGAAGTCTGAAGCTGGGGTAGGGGCTTTCTAAATTCCTAATCAATGTAGATCACCCTAAGGTCTTTTTGGTCTACTCATCACCTTTGAACTTAAAGTATCTACACTGCTACCCAGTGTGTCGCCGAGCTGACTTTCATACAGGACCTTACATTTGCCCTGCTGTTTTTATCTAATTAGAGGCAGCTCATTAATGCAACAGAATAGTACTTCTCTTGCTTGTGATTTAGCTTTGTTATTTGGTAAATTCAATACTCATCTTAGTTATTGAAAATTTTCAACATGCTCTGCATATTATTTATATTATTGTTGAAAGTTTTGGTTAGGATTGGGCCAAGTTCAGAACATTGGCATTGCATTAGAATAGATTGATAACATTTCATTCAGGTATTTATAGATTATTCAAGTCAGCAGTTACCCTTATTTCAGCCTCATTTCTATGTTAATTATAGTATCACAGGGGACTTTTAACATTGTGCATGCCTCACTAGAATTTAGGCACACTGCATTTCCATGGTCACACTGCCAAGGAAGGAAATTAGACAAGCTTAACGTGACTTCTTTGACACACCTCTTCTTAGTTCTAAGTCACTCTTGGAGAACATTCTTTGAAGAATCCCACCCAACATCTCTCTCTCTCCCCTCTGTAATGTGAGGAACCTACCTTCTCTTTTCTAAAAATGTAGGCATGGCATTTCCTTCTTTCATTTTCCTGGCCCAACTTCCATCCTCCGTGATTCTTTGGAAAGCCCCTAAAATGATTCAGTGTTCTCAGGTCTGCAGTATGTGATCACTCAGATCTGGCAAGAGGCACTCACTGAGGAAGACACAGCTTAGTGTCTCACTGTCTCTTAGCTATGCGTGTTCATTGTTTTGTTTTTTTTCCTCTTACCAATGGAAAGAGTTATTAGCATTCTTTGACCCTCGTCATTATAAATATTCATCTCTGGACTTGGCAAACAGAGGAGTCAGCTTTTGTCTCTAGCTTCACTTAACTTTATTTCTTACTCATTAATGGATCTGTGATTATAAGAATGATAAGAAAAGGGACACGAACCTTGCTAACTGTGGGGTTCCTTTTGGGTTATAGTACTTGAGAGTGGTTACAGAGAGAAGACTGCATGTCTCCGCTCCCTATCCGGTGGCTGGTCAGGATCATTTACACTGCATCCTGGTTATTGAGGAATAAAATAGCCTTGCCAAGAAAGTTCTTGTAGCATTGTATAGTAGTTCCCTTCATGACACGCTCTTTGAACCTCTATTGACTTCAGGGTTGTGTCATGGTTCGTCTCTTGTTAGACTTTGCCTTCTCTGATTCATAATTTGTTGCGTCAGTGAGATGATGAGCCATAACTGCCTCCCACCTACAATCCCTTTCCACCCTGCATAGCATGTGAGTGAGCATGGTTGTGCTCCAAAGATGCTGCTCATCACATTTCAGTAAGCCTGGGTCATTATGATCAGCAAAATAAACACTATAAAATGAAGTACAGTACACTCCCAGAGATAAAGTAACATAATTTGGTATCTTTCTTTAAACTCAGCGTGTCCTGCATATAACAGAATGAATACTTTGCTTTTTTTCTAAACTCTTTACTTGCTGATTTTTTTAAATCTTTTCATTCTGACACATTGGTTGTTTCATATTATACTCTTGACATTTAAATTTCTTGGGTTTGGGCATTATTTGTTTCACTGTTGCATAGTAACATTTTTGTTTCTCACAACCATCTGTTAATTTTAAGGTGTGTGATTTTTTTTTTCCCCCCTCAGTGGCCAGAATGCTTTCATCTCTCTTCTTGCCTTGACTGCTACCCTAGGCTGTCTGTGTGGTAATTTTTTCTTCAACAGACCTGGTGATGTTAGTTTTGATAAGCACTTGGTAAAAATAGAATTCCATCCAGCTAGTATTTTGAATGTGCTTTACATCTCAATAAACACATTATAAAAGATAAAGATTGCCATAAACTCATTGAGTTTTGTTGTATAAAAATTAGCATGTCCATCTTTATCACTGAAGAATGTTGGGCTTGAGGAGTGATGCGTTCCCTCAGTGTGCCCGGGTTTTGATCTTAGACTCACTTGATCCAAGAATGAAGTCCCCCTCGCAGTCCTACAGGAGAAGATCGTCTTGTGGATTGGGGTCCACCGGATGCTTATGTGCTGGGAAACGGAGGGCTCACCTGCTAGAGCAGGCCCGAGAAGTCTCAGGGCTGTGCTTTCAGCTTGGGAAGACGCACAGGTGCCCCATCAGACCCACTGTTCATTTACCTGTGCCTCTGAATATTCCAAAAAGGAAACGGCCATCAGCAGAAACCCAGAAGCCAGACCCCTCTGTGCTAACCCAGAGGTCGGGATAGAGTGGAGTAACTTAAGTGTTTAGTTATTTGAGTCTCCCCTTTCACTTAGAGGATTATTCGGAAAAGAGCAGGTAATATTGGAAGTTAAGGGAATAGGGGGAAATTCCCAGATCAAAAGATAGACATGAACACCATAGAGGTTAATTTGTTGGAAACTGAAATAAAACTGCAGAGTGATATTTAGAATAAACTACGAAAGATGTTGACAAAAATATTCACGATGCTAGCTACCTCAGTATTAGGTGGAGTAGCATATTTAAATGGGTATGGTCTTGAGCATTCTAGGGCTTGGTGGGATTTGCCTAATGGCAAGAAGTGAGAGACATCAAAAAGGTGTCATTTGTGTGTTCATTTATTCAACAGGGATTAATTATGTGAAGCATTAAACTTGTAGAGAGTTGTCTTAAGAGAGGCATTGCATTTCCTGCTAGGATCCTGTTCTGTCACAGGCCTTGGGCTCTGACATATCCCAAGTCCATGTCATCTTTGAGAGATAAGATTACTTGAAGGAAACCAAGTCATGAGAGCCCTACCTGGGTGTCCTCATTGGAAATTGTTAAGGCATAACGTTTATTTTCAATGCCATAGAATTTTATTTGTTAACTTTCAAGCTTTTCTTGAGTTTCAAATTCTTTTATTTAAGCCTATTGTCTAAGCTTCTTCTACAATTGGTAAAGTATTTTTCTGTCAGTTTATGTTTGTAGATGTCCTTTGTACACATACTTCCTGGAAAATTAAGTTATTTAAAGAGCCCTCCTCCAGCCCTTTTAATGTCATTTTATATGATGATATTTAAATATTATCGAGTATTTATTATTTTGCTATTAGAATTGTGATCATTGTGTAGAAGGCCACTGTAATTCTTAGGAACCATCTACAGTGGGACTTATCAGCAAATCCCAGCCCCCTGAAGCACTCAGGAAGCAGTGTTAACCCTTTGCCTGCTTGATTGCAGGAGGAATGCCCGCCCCTCAACAGGCCTCACTGGTGGAGGAGGGGCAACCACAGACCCACCAGGAAGCTGTCTCCACTGGCCCAGGCATGGAACCCGAGACCACAGCCACCACTATTCTAGCTTCCGTGAAGGAGCAGGTACACCCTTTCATTGAAATTTGCGATGACATTTCTTCAATGCCTTTAAAAATTAATCTATGGATGTGTTTTCAATTTGTCTAACGTCCTTGATGCCTTCACGTTTTCTAATTATAAGGTGTTTACATCCCTGAGTACATTGGGATGACTGGCATGTAGAGCTGCTCCAGCTGCCAGTCAGAATCGGAACATGCAGGATACTTGTGCGTCTGCAAGTAAGGACAACCTTGATGGTGATCGGTGTCTGTCTCCCACATTGCAGAGTGTGTGCATGCGCGCAGAGCTGTGTACGGCGTCTTTCACAATGCTGACTGTCCATCCGGACTCTGGCCTGTACTGTCTAGATACTCTGAGCATTTTAACATAGGTACTAGGATTGTCTCTGTGGTTTGGGGGGTAAAAGTTGTATTTGTTTGTTTGTCTAAATCCAAGTAATTCATTTTGTGAGCTAATGTTCTAAAATGTGTCACCTGTGCATATCTGCTTCCATCTTGTGTTTATGTTGATTTTTAAGGCACTAATACTTTGTCCTTTAAACCCAAGTGACAGTTAGGTTTTATCTGTAGTGCTTAGAGAAACTGGGGCTTTCAGATTTAATTTTTAAGATTTAAAGACTTAATAAAGTACATGCAAATGTATCCTCTAGGAATAGTTTTCTACCTGCCTCCAAAAGAATTCATGTGCCCTCCATGAAGGTTATTCTGCTCAAATAATATATTAGTTCTTCAAAAAATGTCTTACAATTAAAATACAGGATGTTTTTTATATAAAAGAGAAGCAAACTGAATGCCTTAGTGTTTTCCAAACTCAGCGTCTGCAGCACACAGACTAATGATGACAAAGAATGAGGGAACATTAACATCCCATTACTTCACCATTTGCCCTAACTAGAAACTCTGCATGGGATTACTCCATACCTGACATTAGAGCTGTGTTTTTAAGAAAAACAGTTTTAGAAATTATTCAAGTCAGAATGGCAAAATATTTTCCTTACTGAAATTGGGAGTTTTAAAACCCCACAAAAGAAAGAGTTTAAAGGGTTAGTGCTTTAGCTTGGTGGTAGGGTGCTTGTTTTACATGCATGATACCCTAGATTTAGTCTCCATTGCTGCCAGAACTTAAGCTAGGAGAAAGGTCCCATCAGAATGTGTTCTTTGCTCTAGACTGTAACTCCCAGGGCCATTCAGTGAGGAGAAATGGCTCCTGCTGTAACCCTCAGTAGCTGTCAGGATCTGACCCAAGAAGCAGCAAGGTGAGGAGGCATTTACACTGTCATGATGAAGCCATGGTAAATTGATGAAAATGCTCAGAACTGACCTAAAACTGGAAACCGCGTGCACTAAACATAGCAACAGAGACTCTGCATTGTTACCTGGAAACTAGAGACCCGATCTCTTGAAGATAATAGGGAAAGCTGCTATGATCTTTTCCATCTAGAGAATTCTGTGGTAGCCTCAGATTACTTTCAAATTGTATCTTTTGGTGATACATTGCATCTGAATGAATATTTTGTGTGATATTGCAAGTAGGATTCCAATTTCTCCAGGTAGCAAAGGGTAGCACATGCTGTGTATTGAAAGACTTATCATATGTCATCCAGACAACTCAGTTATTTGGAAGACACACTCTATCTTTGTTTCTTTTCATGTCCTGAGGAGTTTGAGTTCATTAATACACATTTGTGTTTCCCTACATAGTTTCTTTTCAAAATTGTCAGTGCTCAGCACTCAGGATTTCAATCATTTCCTATCTGTCTCATGTATAAAATATATGCTTAGTTTTAAATAGCTAACTATATCTTTCATAAGATTTTTCAGAACTAGGCAACATATACTTGAATAAAAGCTTCTTGATATGATCATGAAATATGCTTCTTCCTGTCATCTGCCTGATGGGATACAGCACAGGAAAACTAAATGTGAATAAATAATGCCGATTACTTTCTAATTCAAAGTAAAATATTAAACTTCTAGTCAGAGTACATGCTTAGCCTACATGTTACACACCAGTGAAATGATTGCTACTGATAATATTGTGCATCAAAGACCAGTATTCTTAAATGGGACATATAATTAATTACTTAGAAAGCCTTGCTGCCTTGCCTTGATCCTAGCTGTGGATGATGGGGTCAGCTCTGTTCTTCTCTAGGGATGGGCAGCATCTCAGAAAGGCCCTCCTACTGGGGCACAGGAAGTACACTTCCAGTGCGGTTGGGTAGATGGCTCCACCTTCTAGCCTGGCTTCTCTGCTTGCTGTGTTATCTTGAGGTTGTGCTTTTTGCTTTTGTTTTTACTTTGCCTCTCTACACCTCAATGTCCTCCTTTATAGAATGAGTATAATGACAGCGACAGTATTCACATATATAAAATGGGTACAGCAGTACTAGGAAGGGCTGATGCCACCACCACCACCACCACCACCACCAACTCTACCACGGCCATGACCACGACCACCACCTCTGCCACCACTTCTACTACCACGTCCACCACCTCCACCTCCAGCACCACATCCACCGCCACCACAGCCACCTCCACCACCACCGTGGCCACGACCACCACCTCTACCACTCACCTCCACCACCTCCACCTCCACCACCACATCCGCCGCTGCCACAGCCACCTCCACCACCACCATGGCCACGACCACCACCTCTACCACTCACCTCCACTACCACCACCACATCCGCCGCCGCCGCCGCCGCCGCCGCCACCACCACCACCTCCTCTCTATATATAGTGCTTCAAGGAGGAGCCGATGGTTTTGCTTTTGCTATATTTAGGGACTCTGAGCCTTCTTTTGGATATTGGTACCAGCAGACTAAAGCCCTGTCTGAGCATTCAGTAGTATTTATGCTCTACTAGTATCTTACTTAACAGATGGCCTTGAGCTTTCACATTTTCACCATGGTAGCTTCACAAATAAAAACAGTTTTGTGTGTAAATTATGATATGGTCATGTAAAAATAAATTACTAACCTGTTGATTTATTACAGCCTCAAACATTGATACTATGGAGGCAGTTGGTGAAAGAATTGTAAAATGAGAGCCTTTAATGCTCATCTAAATTTTGAGAGGAAAAGGCTGGATTCTTCTTCAGCAAAGTAAATCATAAGACACTAAAATTCCTCACTTGTCCTCCTCTTGGGCAATTCATGGGACATGGAAGGGCAGGAAATAGGCAAACAAACGGCCCGTAGTGTCTTAACAGCCACCGGTCAGTTAAAACATCTGGACTTGGCTTCCAGGTGTCATAAAAACAAAGAACTCCCTCTCAAATGGCTGTGCTTTCTAGGGTCCTCTGGCAACAGGTGCCACATGACTGCTCCCTGGCACAGGTTGGAATTTACATTCTCCTTTTATGAAATGATAGCTTTTCAACATAGATGTCAGCAAGGTCCAGGGAAAGTCCTCCCTCTGGCAGATGGGAAGAACCCACTTCAGATCAAAGGCTAGCTCCTTTATGAAGATGTGTTCTGCCGGCCTGAAATCACATCTCTCCTGATCCCTCATGCTTTACGGCACAACCATGACTATTCTGTGCTGCTCTGGGCTTACATAATTGGCTCCCAAAGGACAGAGTGGTGTTGTGTATGTGTGTTACAAGTTTCTCTTCCCAGCACCCCCTACTGTATCAGTCCTGCAATAAATGATTGTCCAGAGAGGAGTTCAGTACTGTTGGATAGCCTCATTACCAACTTGCTGTTCTGTGAACACCATGACCTGTAGCCAAATTCACAGAAACATGGTAAGCAAGAGTCTCAATCACCCAGACAGCTTTAGCTCTGCATTCTTGTTCTTGAGACAGTTTTGATTGTCTTGTACCTATATTGATCTGGGAACAAATCCATCTGCATAATTGACTATAAAGGTTTATTTCATATGGGCTGACATTGACACAGATGTTACAGCTTTTGTTTCCCTCGTGTCCAAATTAGTGGACAGTGAAGTACAGATAATGAAAGGATGGGCTGTGATTTGATTTGGGGATTCTGCTCTAGGAGAAGTAAGAGTTAATTCCTATAACTCTCAGGAGTGAAGGCCTTGGCCTTGAATCTGAAGTCCCAGGGAGTGTCGGTTGAGCCACAGCCACCAGTTGGCTATAATTAGGATCATCTTTAGGCAGGCTCTGCTGTTCAAACGTCTCTCAATAAGAATCCAAGAGTCCCAGATGACTTCAGAGACAAGGAGGGATAGCCTGTATCCTGACAGTGATGTTTGTATCCCAATAGTGTTTAGATCTCTGGCCAACTTTGTACTGCTGAGTAGCTAGCTTAATGTACTGTGTACTATCATTAGATCAAGAAAGGTGTCCAAATATGGTGCCCTCCGTGGGCCTTGCATCGTGTGAAAACCAGAGACTGAAATGATGGATTCAGCCTTGAAATACACAGCATGCGTTGACTGTAGAGGGATTTGGTAAGGCACTGGCTGCCCACTGTTCCCTCTCCCTGCAACATTGAGATGCCCATTGCCTTCCGTCTTCAAAGGTTCAGGGAAGCAGTGAGCACCAGGCTATGCGCAGGATGTTGGCAAGGGACTGGCAGAATGCACTATATTTTTATAACAGATAAACTTCTGTCTCTTGGTTTTAGAAATGTTCTTCAAAATAAAACCCAATATGGCCAATCATGGGTAGGATTAACAAATAAATTTCACAGTTCTATATAGGATGCAGGATTTCTCTCTCTCTCTCTCTCTCTCTCTCTCTCTCTCTCTCTCTCTCTCTCTCTCTCTCTCTCTCTCTCTGTGTGTGTGTGTGTGTGTGTGTGTGTGTGTGTGTGTGTGTGTTCTGATTAGATGCATTCATCTTCTGTTGTAAATTATGTGAATGAATGAGGTCTCTATTTGAATTTGCCTATTGCCTTGGGAGCTCTAACTTTTTTGATGATGACTTAAGAAACTTAGAATCCAGATTTAAGATTGACGTGAATCCAGATGGCACAAAATGTGATACAAAGGGTAGGTGTGGTAAAACACACTAAAGTACTGTGTGCAGCTTTGCTCTGGTGTGCTCCTAAATTAGGTAGCCTGTGCTCTACTTGTGTTATGTCCAGTGAGTGAGGATTCTCTGTGTTTCTCATGCGTGGTGCTCTCAAAGAAGATGCCATCTTTCAAGATAACGTGTTCCGGCTTTTTGTGGACATTACAAGTAGACCTTCATTTGCCCATATTTATTTAAGTGGTAGTTAGATATCAAAGAATAAAATGAGAGCCAGGGATCCTTAAAATTTAAAGATAAAACCAGGGGATTTGGAGCCCAACCATGTCCTATTGCTATTACTTCATTTTTACATGCCTATCTTAGCTTTAGTAATTGCACGCCCTTCCTGTATGGCAGAGTGCCCAGAATTCAACAAACTACAGCGCAATTATTTACTTTATTCTTCTGAAACTGAAACAACTGCACTGCCCCACACCTGCCTCTGCAGCCTCCTTTTATGCAGGCTGAGTTTATTTACACTGAGTAGTCTTCTCTTACACACTTAAGCCACATGCGGAAAACATTCTCCTTCCAGCTGTAGACAAGCAGAGTTTATGGTTAAGCTAAAGCACTATACTGTAAGTGCAATGCCTAGCCTTTTTACTCTCCCTATTCGAAACTTGCTTATTTCTTCTATTGCTAATTAAATGATCCTGGCAGTTGTAATGATTGTAACTTGCAGTTTCCCATGTCTGAGCTGCATCATGAAGCACAAGGTAAGGCTGGATCTACTCTTAGTGGTGTGTGTGTGTGTGTGTGTGTGTGTGTGTGTGTGTGTGTGATCAAATTGCATAGCTTTTCTTTCTTAATATTGTAGAAATAAGGTTAAAATGAGGTTAAATGATAGAGCTCTTGTGACATTATCTGGCTTATATTCAGAATTCTGAGCACGCCCACTTGACTCTGTCGAGATCAGTCTGAAGTTGCATGTCAACAATGGAAGTTTGACATTTTGTGTGTGCCATGGATGCAGATGAGAACAGTGTCTGTGAGTTAGCTAGCAGCAAGCATGTACATCCATCTTCTGATGTCCTGTGAGTGATCAGCTGGACCCCGATGACAATCTCATTTCTACCTGATCTGAGTTATACTTCCGAATAACTGAATGTGTGTTCTGTTTGAGTTGAAAATACCTTTTAGATATGTTGACACTAGGGTTTGGGGGCAGTGCCCTTTAACTGTAGAAATTTGTTCAGACGGACTCCATCCAGCTGTTCACATGGAGCAGGATTGCATATACAACAGAGTGTATGAGAGGTGTCTAAACATACTTACTTGTAGGTGAGCTGAAAAAAGGTAAACATGCACACTCTTAGCTAAGCTTTGCTTCCAATTAATTAAAAATATTTATCACAAGCCTAGTAGGAACAAAGCTCTTTGTCAAGGAAGCAGGGAGGCTGGAAAAAAGATCCGTAAAAGTCATCTGTTTCATATATTCCTTTCAGAAGAGTGTGCAGGCACATACAGTATTGTATACTTTATTGTGAGTAATTGACACTTGAACTAATTGGACCACAGATCTGCTAGTGTGCACTCTGGTTCCTCTTGTTTTTAAACATAACACACACACACACACACACACACACACACACACACACACACACACACACACCCCTTGTCAGTTATTTGTATATTTATTGCTTTAGGTATTTGAACATTAAATTTTTCATCAATACTTTTCATTTATGTTTGAAAGTAATAGAGTACTTTTCCTTTGTTAACATTTAAAGCCAACTCTGACTTTTCATGCTTAAAATTACAATTTTCCTTTCAGTTTGATAACCCAGTTCACAATTCCCTCTCAGAGTTAAATAATTAATCCCCGGGATAATTTCCCCCGGCATGGGAACACGTTATGCTACTACATTTGAAGTGACTGACCGCTGCACTAAAGAGATGAATGGACAGCATCATTCAGCTCTGAATTTCATTCTCTGTGACTGGGTTTGTTGTTTTTCCCATCATATCTCACAAACATACTGTCCCTGCAGGTAGGGCCCCAAAGCTGCCTCAGAGCTTTGGCAAAGCATAAGTTTTCTGAAGGCGCCTGTCAACATGCTTCCATGTTGGCTTTCTAGATTGCCATTTTTGCTACTTTGCAGAGATTAGTCCAGATGGTCTTACTTCATTTGTGTGTGTTTTATGGATATATTGTTTTCCAGAGTGATTAGATCCGCTTGTACCTTAGCAAAGTAATTTAGGTTATAATTATTTTGTTTCAGCCATTACTAAGGAAAAGCATTTAAAACATAAAGGCTTTTCAAACAGTTTAAAGATAAATCTATCTTAACTTGTAGAATCTTTGAATTTATTCATCAAAGCTTCAGGGCTTAGGGGTTACATATAACAGAAACAGCTTGTTAACAAATTGAAATGACTCATTGAAACTTGAAGACAAATGCATACTACACAGTTATTTCTAATATGATCATACTTCAGTAGTCATACTTCATTAGCATTTATAAAGAGAATAGTATATTTGGTATTGAAATCTTTTGTCTTTTGAAAGATAAATTTTCCTTTGATAATTATGTAATAGTTCAAGTTATTTCAATATTTAGACTATTAAGCTACTAGTTTTAAAATGTTTTATTAGACTATTAATTACACATAGTAATGGGTTCCATTACAGTATTTTCAGACATGTATGTAGTGTATCCCAATCATATTCTACCCCTAACACACTCCTGTCCCCATCCTACTCCCAGAAACCAACTTAAGGCATGGTCTCATTTGTTGAGTATTCCATAGAAAACTTCCCATAAAGCAGCATGCCATCAGTAGTGTTCGCCGTAGGACATCATCTACAGGAGCAGCACTGTACCTCATCTGTCGACTTTCCAAACACCGTTCCTTCATGACCGGGGCTCCTGGCCTCTGCCTACAGCCTTCTGCTTAGCCTTCAGGAGGCGTTCACTCTGACTCTTGGTGCTTGCGTGGTGCTTCCGAATTGTCTTCCCTCTGTGAACAGCTTTACTTCGAGGGGTTGATGTGAGCAAAGAGTTTTTATCTCCATCAGTATTGCCATAAATTGCCTTCTTTTACAATAAAAATTAAGTCTTTTCTCCCCCAAGGTCTGAATTACATTAGTCTCACCTCCATTTTTCCTTCTGGACTATGGCTACCTCATGTCTCCTGCTTTAAAGCTGTGACTCTTCCCCAGGGCTTTGTACCATTTCCATTCTTATTAAAGAATATTGAGTCTTTTAAAAATATATAGCATATAAGTTCTTTAACTGAAGGATCTTGATTTCTTATATTTCAGTTTGCAAAGAATAATGGGGAAGTGAATTGTTACTGTTGTGGAAAAGTGTTGTCGGCAATTACTAATGCTGTCTCCATTCTAAGCTGACTGGTTAGACACCTTGAAGGCTGGAGGGAGGCACATGAGCAGTCTTTTACAGAGCTCATTGAATCTGCAGTACAGACCGGACCAACATGGCTTGTACTTGAAATGTGTTTTGTGATGTGAAACTATCATTTTGAATATGGTTTCTTATGAAAACAAAGTTTTTTGGGTTTTTTTTTTGTTTGTTTGTTTGTTTGTTTGTTTTTTGCTTTTCAAGACAGGTTTCTCTATGTAGCCCTGGCTGTCCTAGAACTTGCTCTGTATAGACCAGGCTGGCCTTGAACTCACAGAGATCTGCCTGCCTCTGCCTCCCGAGTGCTGGGATTAAAGACATGTACCACCACTACCCGGCTGAAAACAAATCCTTAATACTTGATAAACCTTTTAGTTTCCCCTTAAAAGCCTTTGAACACTTATTGAGTAGAGGGAGAACAAACAAAGGAAAACCCCACAAATGTGTTTGCTGTGAGAAGAGCGGGAGGCTTGGTTTCTGCTGCAAGGTGAGTGCTGGCAGAATGGAAGAGACGGCTGAGCGGTAGTCTGGGCCAGCTCTGCTGTGCTGAGAACAGCCCTGCATTGCTCCCCTGGCCTCCTGCTTTCTGAATAGATTGCTGTCTCTTCTCTCTACTGCCACCACTGCTATTATTAGAACTACTGTCACTACTGCCAGCACCAGATGAAAAAAAAAAATACAGAAGAGTTTTAACTAATGTCAGTGTGGCAGAAGAATAAATGGCCTCTGGAATCGGGGTCTAGTGAGAGGACGTGCTGTGCACAGGAGGATTGTAGCTCTTGCTGTCCTGGAACTCTCTATGTAAACCACACTGGCTCTGAACAAACGGAGATCCGCCTGCCTCTGCCACCTGAGTGCTGGGATTAAAAGTGTGCACTACCTCGTCCAACTTGCCTGTTGAGTTAATGTAGTGAAAATCTGTCTGTTTTTAGAGCCATTGAATTTCTTTGTTCCACGCATTGCCCATGTTACTAAATTTGGTTGGTAATTACATAGTCTTAAGCTATCTAGTATCCTTTTATATTTATCCTTAAATTAGCCAGGGTGTTTTCTGTTGCATGTTACTAAAAACACCTAATTAGACAGATAACTATTATTACTACCACCATTTAGACACCAGGAAAGCAGTGTGCAGGAAAGCTCAGTAGCTCACAGAAACCTACAGTGTTAGTAGGGAACCTGAGATTAGTTTTCAGGAAGTCATGCTCCGTAAATGTAGCACAAGAATCAACTGAACTTCTCAGTGGCTTTGGGGAGAAAGAAGGATGGGTAGAGAGGAACGATGGGTAGGAGGACTCATGGGCAATAATGTATCTGAGGACTATTCTGGAAAGCTGGAGAGCAGAAAGCTTGTGATAGACAAGGAGGAAGTCATAGAAAAGGAATTAGTGGAAACGTTAGACCTTCGTGAGAAAGATGCACGTGAAATAATGTAGGAACCATGGGGATACTGTTCAGTTCTGAAATTGTATCTAGCCATCGTGCTGGTAACAGTGCAGTCATTCAAAGAGCAGGGGAGCGATGGTAATTCCGTGGGTACCTATGGAAATCAGCACACAAACATCGGAGAGCACTCGGTGATCTGCAGTCAAGACCTTAAAAATGGTTATGTCTGTTATCTCATAGTTTGTAGAAAATATTGAATATTACCATAAAGGTGTTAATCACAGTGGCATTTATAATGCCTAAAAATTAATGATATGATTGTTTAGTACAGGTGCAATTGTATTACATTGCATGGTATTACATGCGCGTGACTGGCAATACATTATAACAAATTTTTAATGGTATGGGAGAAAAATTAGGATTAAAATGAAACATTAAAATACAGAATGATCAGTTTTACTTCAGAAATACGTATTCATGTATATAGCCTCTACATGAATATACCAATAAAACACAACACACATCTTAAGATGCTTTTTCTCTTTGTTTTCTACACTTAGTACAAAAAGCATTTTGTTTTTTTATAAAATTCTAAAGCTAAAAAATAAGATGACTGGTGAGGAATAAAGGACATTATTAGAATAATAATTGAAAGATGCCATAGGCTAAGGTTGACAGAGAGGGAACGAGATGAATTTTTGAAAGTTACAAGATGTGGAGCCTTTCTGGATGAATTGTGGTTACGAAGTTTGATTGTCCTTCTTATAAAAGTAGAAAATGTGTAACTGTGGTGGCAGATGAGCATGGTATGTACATAAACCAGGTAGTAGTCTATGCTTGTAATCGCAGCACTCAGGAAATGGAGGCAGAAGGATCAGAAGTTCTAGGTCACCCTCACCTATGTATGGAGTTTGGTGTCAACCAGGCTACACCAGACTCTGTCTTTAAAGGGGGGACAGGGTGTAGAAAGGTAATAGAAATAGCATATTCATGCTGTAGCCCAGGGCAGTTTAAGAAAGGTCTGGATCCAGATTGAGAGAGACTTAGAGACAAGGCCAGCCGACCTGGCCAATGGAAAGGGTGTCAGACATGGAGATGCAGAGGTTCAGTCATATGCTAGGTGGACCCAATGTCCTCAAGGTGGGTCAAGAACTGTGGGATTTGAACTGTAAACTAGTTCTTCAAATTTGACCCTTTGGTAATTTTTATAGGAAATACTCAGTTCCATTAAGAACTTCTTCGGATGCATTTCCTCTTTATCTTGGAGGGAAGCACACAAAGTATCCTAAGGAAGGAAGGTAGCATGTATAAAACCTCACTTTTGTTAATGTTCTACCTCCAGCTATAAACTCCAAGGGAGACCCTCTGTCATATTTTGCAGATTGGAGTAGTATCTGAACTTCAGCATTTATCAAGTACTTGTGTGTTGTAAACACTAAGTTTCATGGAAAATAAATTGGAACAAAATCCAAACGTGAATGATAAATATACTAATCACATCATTTGCCACCTAGAAGGGGCAAGGAAGCAAGGAAGATGTCTTCTTCCCCTGAAAAGAATAGAGTGGGTTAAGAAAAAAGTTACACGGAGACATCTCTTTTCATGGTTTATACTTGATACTTTATTTTCTCTTGCTACTGGAGACACCAATTTATATGAGGTTAACATAAAAAGAGATTTCTTCAAATAAGAATATTTTGCTGGCTCTGGTTGCTCTTGCCTGTAATCCTAATACTAGGGAAACTGAGGCGGGAAGACTGTCACAAATTTGAGTCCATCTTAGGTTGCAGAGACCCTGTCTCAAAAGGCCAAAATGAAATCCATGGATCCCTTCTGAGTAAAATGGCAGTCTCTGGAGCTTGGCTAGGACCACACCGCACAGGTTTCAGCTTGTGCAGGCATTGGCCCATTCGACACAGCAACCTGTTCATACGCTATAATGTATTTTGAAATGATGTCACAACTTTCTTTTGGAGTGAGGAGGTATTGGTGCTGACAGAATTATATTTTCCAGCTTTTAAATGCTTCCAGCCATATTTCATTGAAAATATGGCATGAGTCACATCTACGCCTGAAGAAATACTGGTGCTTTTATGAAGCCGGCAAGAGTTTGTCACTGCTGTGATCGCGCATGCCCTTAATCTATTCTTGCCTTCTGGAACCTGGCTGTACTCCAAGCCAAGTGAAATCGCTCAGGCTGGTTTATTAGTACTGGCAGAGCTCAGATTGGTAGATTTGAAATCTTCCCTTTTGATATATTTCTACCCAGAAGAAGGCAAATGTAGTAATTAGGACTATCTTATTTTATTGCTAGCATTATGCAAAAAAAAAAAAAAAAATAGAGAGAGCCGCTCTTCATACAGCTCTGTCTGCAAAAAGGTCTAGCTACAGAATCCTTTAAACCAGGAAGACTTGAAGTGCACAGTAACCAAATATATTGGGCGTGAACATTGCAAGATGCAAAGCTTGTTTGCTGTTCTGTTACCGTCAGCTGGTACCCTGAGTGCCCCAAATGAGCTTTGTAGAAAGCTGTTAAACACCCTGCGAAAGCTTTGTCTGCTCCACGCTTAGTTTGGATTCCCCTTCCAGGTTAGAATTGGCATGTTGGAAAGGCAAGCACCCTGACAGCCCAGAATACTTAATGTCAGGTGACTACCTAAAACTCATTCAGAGGGAAGCTACCAAGAATTGAGCCGAGAAAATAGCTCCTGCCCTTGAGCTGAAAATTCTCGTAGGTGTTTCTGAGAAGCCCAAACCTTCCCATTACCCTCCACTCCAGCACCCAGGGGCTTCAGGAAGCTCTGAGCACCTCTGTACCACAGTACAGCTTTCACTGTTATTTACACTCATCATTGGAAGTCCTGACTGACTAGAAAGTCTCATCAGGTTTCACTGTCCTTTCCTCGCGAACTTAGGAGAGAATTTAAGGACATCTTGATAGAACAAGAGAATGCAGACCCTAGTTTCAAATAGACCTGGAACCTAATGTAGACTCCTGCAAACCACTTCATGATACTGAGTAAGCCCCCTTGCCTGTCATAGCTTGAATCCTTTCTGTCCAACCAGCAGCAGTATTACCCAGTTCATAGGCCCACCTCACATCCCCTACTTGAAATGCTAATCAAATGCTGAGTGTTAACTAGGTAGTCAAGTCACCATTCAGGAACAGGGCTATCACACTTACTGGGTGTTTATGAGCACTGACGTTTTGTCATTCATTGGGGGCTTTCGTGATAAAGATGGCACTCAAATGTAATTGTCCCCGAAACTGCTAGAGCACAATGAAGGCACCTTCGCCCTGGTATGGGGTTATTTGCTCTGCTGCTGGTTATTTCCTGCTGAGCAATAGGTTTCTTTCCGCCTCCACCTATGAAAGGTCTTTCCTCCCAGTCTTCCATTTCTGTCTTTGAGTTAAGATTGTTCCTTACTTCCCTTGTCCATCCTGCCCTAGAACCCCTCACGTGAAATGCATCCAGTGTTCTGCAGGTGTTCCGAGAAGCCATTAACTGTTTAATGACTGTGAGCCTTGCCAGATCACAGGTTGGGTGGCTCGCTGCGACAGTCCCGATGCCCATTATCTAAACCCACACACACAGTTAATGATCTACCTTGAGCTTTCAACATCATGGCGCACCTTACTGAAAAGTTTGTTCACTTGCTTGTGTAAGTTTACAAAGAGGAGTGATTTCTTGAGGTTTGAATATTTTCAGTTTTAATAGAAGCCCAGAAGTACTCAACAACATGTGTTCAGGAAGCTCCTATTTGTATGGCATGTCTTAAATGCCACTGGGGGGAAAATCTTTATAGCCAACAGTGGATGCAGACTTATAATCCCAGCACTTGAGAGGCTGTAGCAGGAGGGTCCCAAGTTCTAGGCCATCCTAAGTTGGTGAGACCTTGTCTCAGAAGAAGGAAAGACATTAGAAATAAAATCAATACCAGACTGATCAGCACAGTAATCCTTGGCCTATGTTCTTACTGATTATTGACATTATAGCTTTTTACGATTTTTTTTTAAATTTGGATTTTGAGTCTTACTAAGTTGCATCCACCACCACACAAATCACAAACACAACATGTCCTAGTTAGGGTTGTCATTGCCGCATTGAAACACCATGCCCCAAGCAAGCTGTGGAGGAAGCTTGATGCTTCCAAATCACTACAGGAACTCAAGCTAGGCAGGAACCTGGAGGCAGGAGCTGAGGCAGAGGCCATGGAGAGATGCTGCTTCCTGGCTTTCTCCTCCTGGCTTGCTCAGCCTGCTTTCTTATAGAACCCAGGGCTGTGAACCCAGGGTGGCACTACCCACAATGGGTTGAGCCCTCCCCCATCAATCACTAATTAAGAAAATGCCCTCCAGGCTTGCCCACAACCATTTTCTTGATCATTGTTCCCTCCTCTCGGATGACTAGCTTGTGTCATGTTGACAAAACTATCCTGCACACAACACAAGCATTTCTTCCTGAGATAGGATCTCCTTCATAATATGTATTCAGTTGGTATTTGTTGATTACTAAACTTCCAGTTCTGATTAGAAACCAGTCATGGCCAAGTGCTCAGTTCTAGGAAGACTGCATGAACCCCAAACCCGTGTCCTTCAGCCCCACAAGTAGCCTGTATTAGACAACTTGAGAGAAAAAAAAAAAAGTGGTGCGTGAGGCCATGGTCCGGAGGGCCTGTCAAGTCTGCCGTGTCAGCTGGAGTCTCACTCAGGTGGGTCTGAGTTTGGAATAGGAGTGAGGCAGCCAGGCGCCAACAGTCCTCCCTGTCAGAAGGCTGTCAAGTTTTGCATCCATTAGCAGAGAGACATCTTGATACTTTGGCTAAACAATATGGAAATATAGTCATCAGTCCTGCAAACAGTCCAGGGAGCAGCGAGTTTGGGGAGCTCTGCTGTCTCTGCCGTCTGGGAGGCCCAGACAGCTTCCAGTTCTCAGCAGTTCACCTCGTGGGCAACACACAGCATTCCTTTGGAAGGGCGTGGCTAGGAGAGGCTCCTTTTTCATGAGTGGAACTTGGTCCTGGCTGCTCCTAAACTGGGAATTGCAGCTCCAGTGAGCAGCCGTGCGTCCAGCAGAAACAACCATTGCCAGCCAGCAGCCCCAAAAGGATGAGAAGTCCTGCTAGAGCTGCCATCTCTGCGTTTTGATGTGGGCTGGGCTGATGTTGGCTTAGCGGACCATAAAGAACCAAAATCAGAATCCTTACTCTCAGTCTCATTTTCCTTGGAACAGTTTTGCTTATTTCATACATATATAATAAGAAAGTAAAAAAAAAAAAAAAGTACTATAGAGTATTCAATGTAATCTGTTGCCTGTGTTCCTAATACATTTCTATTTTAAAGTATTTTTTGTTAACTTTATCGTTAAGCTTTAAAATAGCAATTTCCTGCATCTTATAAATATCAGTATAAATGTCATAAACTAAGTCTTTATATTGAACTTCTATGTTTTCACTACCTTGTAAAATAATAATGGAAATTATTAAATATACCAAGTAATTAATGTTGCAGTGAGATCCTAAATGTTTTGTTTCTTTTTCTTCTTCCTGTGTTTGGGGAAATTATTATAGTAATCTGGGGTTTTCAATTTCAGTTTGTCTTTGTAGCAACTATCAGTTTTCTCTCTAAACTGCTCAGAATCTTAAGTTACATTCATAAGCTTGTTAAGCACAATTTCCCCCATTGCCTGAAAATTATTTCCTCTGCAGTTTATAACTGGAAATGAGCAAATTTAGAAGTAAAATCAAAACTAAAATATTCCTCTTCTAGTTAGATAGAAAAAGTTTTTAAACCTCAAACATTTTGATCTTTAAGCAGAAAACTCACCTATCTTCTTCGGCATTTTATTAATACCCAGTAGAATACCTGGTGTATTCAAAGAAGAGTACGAAAATACTTGTTGACCAAATCATATTTAAGTTTTTAAATTTAAAAATTGCCCAGTTTTACTGTATGAGCAAAACTATAAAATAACTTGAATATTTGACTATTAACTACCTCCAAGTAGTCAAGCAGTCACATGTACCACTTACACATGCATACGCATGCAGCACCGTTGATAGTTCCAACTCTTTGAACCATATTAAAGTACACTGAATGATACAAGCATGCCTTTAGACCCTCACTTAACCTTATTACCTCAGCTTAAAATCCACAGTTTAGTTGCCTGTGGTTTTGCAAGATATACTGTGTGTATGTGCGCGTGTGCATGTTAGCGCATACATGTGCATTCACCATGTGGAGGTCAGACTGTGACTTGGGAGTCTGTTCTCTTCTTCCACTATAAAGTTGGGGGATCCAACTCAGGTTATCAGGTTCAGCAAGCAAAGCACCTTTACCCACTGAGCAGACATCTTGGCAGCTCAAGGCAGCCATGTTTTTAAAGCAGTATAGTTAACAGTCCTGAGAAGTTACCGGGCAGTGCTAACAGGCATCACTGTACTAGTGTTGAGTCTATATATAGCCAATTGCCCATCATCTTGCACCTTAGGTATTATGACTGCTGTACTTCTAAATATGAGAGAACTGAGATATAAGTGGGGTAAGTAGCTGGAGAGGGCTACAGAACTCAAACAACTAGGATCTGGTTCTGTCTTCTACCCCACCACCAGTCACAAAGCTGTCTTCTTGGCCATGGTCACTGCTTCATTGGAGCAGACCACTCCTAGCCATATACAGTCTGTATGCCAGTCCAACAAGGCAGGTTCGGGTATTTAGTCACCTGGTCTACAGAGCAAGGTCCACAACAGCCAGGACTACAGAGAGAGGTGGGGGGGGGGGGGAGAAAGAGGGAATTTAGTTAGCTGATTACAGAGGGGTATCCGGAGACTCTCAAGACATAAAGCACTTAGAAATCCAGAAATAATTTTGTAAAAATTGTTACCCAAAGCATTGTTATGCTATTATAACCAGCAAAATGAGACTGTGGTTATTTTCATTTGGGGTGTATTATACTAAGAAATAAGGATCAGAGTAATTTAGGCCTCAAATCCTTCCAAATTAGACATCTGTGTTACTTTCACGTAAACATTCTCTTCTTCATCCCTCCAAGCTACCTTCAGCTTTCCTGTCACATTTGCTTCGTTCTGCTGTTAGGCAGTCTACATGAAGAAATTACGAGAATGATGATTGCGCTTTGGGCAGGCACTCTTCAGGGCATGTGGTATGAGTCCAACACGCCGCCGTTAGAAGCCCAAAGGGCCTGTATCCAACGAGGCCCGTGCAGGAAGTTTCCCGCCACAGCTTCCACTCATTTGTCACTCACAGAACTGTCTGTCTGGAGATTTGCGTTCGTAGCCTGCAGAAACTTCAGGGGGCCGAAAGGTACATGTGTACAGCCCTCTTGACCTGTGGGTGAAAATGGGGAGCCACAGCAGTGAAGTCGCTTCTAGGGAAGCTGGAGCTGAGTGCATAAAACTCCAGTGTCCCACCAGGAGGCTTTACTCTCAAAGGCCTCTCACGCATAGGACTGGGATCTGGTTCTGTCCTTCATCCATGAACGCACAGTGCCACTGGGCACTCAGATTCATCCCTCATCATAAGCCCAGAGTAGGAAAGTGAGCAGATCTAACCCATGTCTTCCCCCATTTGCTTTGGAGACACCAAACACTAGCCAGTTGGGCAGTACTTCCAATCAGCTTTAAAGCTTGGGAAGTTGCACCTCCCGTTGCGAATGCAGTTTCCTTGCCAGACATCTAGGCCCTCACTGTCCCCCACGTCCCGAGAGCTGTTTTCTCTCTCTGTCCCCATGCTCCTCATACAGCAGAGCTGTCTTCTGTCACTGTATCTGAAAAGTGGAGAGAGCAAAGAGCTTTTTAATTTTAATATATGGATGAGTAACTTGGTTGTATTATGTTACAAAGTGCTGGAGGGCATGCACCCTTGTCAAGTATTCCTGAGTGCTGATAAAGCCTCCCTAACCTAATGCTATTTTGTGTAACGGAGTGTACCAGTTGGGGGGTCTCAGCGGGTGCAAAAGCTTGGATTTTCCTCGGCTTACCTCCATTTGCTTCTTAATCTTTGTACTTACTTAAACTCACACTTTCTAGTCCATATCGATGAATAATGATAATCATTCCCATAAATGCATATATATGCAAATATACCCCCCAGGACTGTGTTCTACTGAAGCCTGGTGCCATACTTTTCCTAGTTATGAGCTCATGATGAGATTCCACAAGTGCATTGCATAATTTAATTAGTTTAATGTTTATGAAAATTCTATGAAGGCAAAATTCCTACATAAATGCCAAGAGTTATGATTGCTTTCTTCGTTTAATTCCCCTGGCTCAATTTTTACTCTATGTGTTCAATTTCTCATAATCAGTCAAAGAAAGTTTATAGGCAGTACCTTTGACAGTGCTGCAAAATTTGAATCATATTTTTAGCTGAGGTAGATACTGACATTGGCTTGTTTTGCTGATTTGAATCTTGAAAAAATTAAATTCAGTTTGAATTGTGTCTCTTCAGTAGATTATATCTGCAAATAGATGTCGACATTTGGATACCGCCTATCAAACTCTCTGTATTAGACTGTCAGATTATTTTAAATTGTGTACTGAATTTGTGCCACTCTTCTATGTTTTATTTGAATTGGATTTTAAGTAGAGGATTCTATATAATGTACTTCTACTTTTTTTAGTCTTTCACTGCGTAGGACAGGATAGCTGCAGTACCCATTGAAGATGACCTTTAACTGGCTGTCAGTGACCCTCCTGCCTCAGCTTCCCGAGGAGGTGCCACCCAACCTGGCTTAAAATGTATTATGAATGGTATAAATAGAAATAAGATAAATGTCAAATAGTAATAATTTTTCAATTTCCTAGCCATAGGCACCGCTTCCTCCATTTATTTTGTTGTGCTCTTCTTTGGCTCAGATGTAGCATGTCTTCCGATGGTGCATCATTCTCTTTGAAGGTGTGAACACTGTGTCTTGTGTAACTCGTCTGGGGTGCTTGTAAGAGAAAGTGCTCAGGTGATGATGCCAGCGTGGCAAAGGGATAGGCTTTACGTCGTGCTTTCATGGTCTTCGCAAAGTCATCACAAGCAGACAGAAATGTGGGATTGGGTTGGGGAAAGTAGCAGCTTAGAGCAGGAGCCAAGAAATGATGTAGATCACAGTAGGCAGCCCAAGTGAGGTGTCAGGTTCTGGCAAATTTCACTTGTGAGATAAAGATTTCCTTTCAAGCTGTGCAGTTCAGGAGAGGAGGTAAATATAGCAAAGTGAGCTGGGCAGCATTGAGGAGGGCGCAGGTTATCAGTGAGGCTGGGCGTGCGGTTTAAACCCACAGAGACAGAAATAGACTTGGCCCGGAGCTTTGCAGCAGGGCTGAGGAGCAGCGTTCAGGGAGGAAAAGGTGACACAGGCTAGCTTGACAAGGCCTAAGGCAAGCAGGAGCCAAGTGGCTTGTTTCTCTAACTGTCCACTGTACCACCGAACACTGATCTTAGAAGAGGTGCTTGATCCCTAGCAAACCGTGGCCTCCCACTCACAAGGTCCACACAGAGTGGTACGACATGCAGTTCAGAGAATGGCCTTTGGAGTCACCTTTTCTAGTTTGACCTTTGAACTCATTCTCAAATGATAAGTATTAAGTAGGAGTTTTGAAATACATGAGTATTTCAATAATGTTGCCAAAAGAACCACTTTTATGATGAAATTGATTTTTCTCTTGGGTATTTAGACATAGAAAATCAGCCTAACAAAGGAAAGGGAGAAGTGAACTAGGTCTTAACATACAAAGTAAATGTACATGACTTATATTTTTTAAAAAAGACTTATTTTTATTTATGTGAATGTATGTGCATATGCATATGTGTGCAGATGCTCAAGGAGGCCAGAAAAGGATGCTGTGTCCCCTGCAGCCAGAGTTAGGTAGTTGTGAGCTGCCTGATGTGGGAGCTGGGAGCCAAACTCTGGTCCTCTACAAGAGAAAGCAGCAAGTGCTCCTAACCCCAGAACCAAAACAGTGAGACCTTACAAGAAAGAACTCCTCACACATCAATACTCCTGGTAAAGAGGTGTTGATGACATGTGATCAGGTTTGATTCTTCAACATTAGCTGTGGTGCTCCCGAGAACAGAAGATTGGGTTGACGTTTGAAAAATGAGCAGTGTGAACTCACCGTATCAATAGGAGAAAATGTATGTGATTATTGCAGTAGATGAAGAAACTTGCATTGTATAAATTCAAGACCCATTTATCCTCATGTCTCAGCAAATCGGGATGAAGTGTGTTAAGAGAAGCCTACACCACACATTGTACTTAATGCTGAAGGGCTCTTTCCTTTGAAATTTTAGAGAAAACAAAATGGAAGGCACATTAAAGGCAAGTAAAACTAGTGGGGTTTTTGTTGTTGTTTGGGGTTTTTTGTTTGTTTGTTTTGTTTTGTTTTTGTACAGAAGTAAAAAAAAAAAGTCAGTAAACTGTAGCTCACTGTCCAAATTCATTGTACCATCCATTGCTTTGTTTCAGGATTTTTCCATTTTAACCTCTTTTGCTAGTAATAGGTATAAAATATCCAACTATGTGAGAAAAGTTTGGAACTTTTCTGTTAAACATAGATTTAGCCTGTGACATAGTTGTCCTAGACATAACCTAAGAAAGAATGAAAAAATATGTTCCTATGAATGTTTAGGGCAGCATTGTTCACAAGTATCAGCCACACTAGAAACCACATCCACACCTGTGGCAGGTGACAGCATAAGCAGACTACATTGTGTGTACACTACTCAATACATGAGAGAGCCAACCTTTGAGGAACTTGACCTGAATGTGTCTCAGAAACCCACTGCCACGAACGTCAGGCCCTACTGCATTAGTCTGTGCAGATAAAACTTTAGCAAAAATAAATCTCTAATAACAGAAAGTGAGTCTGTTTGCCAAGGTGTGGGTTTAGGGAGAGATGGCCTTGAGAGGAGCCAAGACAGTTGGATGTGATAGCGATGGAAATAGCCCAATGGGATTTGGCTATGGTTTGTTGTTGTAGATGTTTAATAAAACTCATCAAACCTAACATCTGCACGTGGGTGCAGTGTATTGTGTCTACTTTATATTAATAAATCTGACGTTAGTATAAAAAATAATTTAAATGTCTTTAAGGTGAGGAGGAGAAATCCATGGTAAAACTTGGCTTGCACCAGACTGTAAACAACTGAAGAGAGCAGACTCCTGAGGTAGAACCCAGGAATGGCTTGAACATAGGCATTACATTACAAAGCAATACCTGACCAAAGTCAGAAACACCGGGGACAGGGGAAGAGTTCTCAATGGCTCACCCAGCAAGGCGCAAGGACAGAGTTCAAGTCTGTTCGAAGGCTGATGAAGCTATTGAAATATAATTTTCATATTAGATTTGCTTAATTTAACATGAGTTTTTCTATTGATGTGGAATGTATATGAAATAAATGGCTGGAATTACACATAAGACTTTTGCATGGCAGACAGTATTCAGATTAGCTGTCTGGATTACTTTCTATAGGAGCCTGTGTTGGAAGTTTTAATAAAGCCAGGCCTAACTCATCTTTTTGAGAACCAAGATCATAAAAATAATACCTTATGCTTCAGTAGTATTTTAAGATTGGGCTAGCTATATTCATATTTATTTATATAAAACAATTCGTGTAAAATTTTATTTAAATTTAAACTTATGTGAAATTTTAACTGTATAGAAACATTTAATATTTTTATTTGGCTTCTCTATGCTAACTGAAGCAATTGCTTTA
The DNA here is from genome assembly GCF_949786415.1 of Peromyscus eremicus. Lineage (NCBI taxonomy): Eukaryota > Metazoa > Chordata > Mammalia > Rodentia > Cricetidae > Peromyscus > Peromyscus eremicus. The sequence goes on from NC_081419.1 coordinate 37,771,142, forward strand.
GATTCATAGCTCTATAAATGTTTCTACCATTGTTAGAAAGCTACTTAATTTTTTTTCAATTTTTTGAAATTAAAATATAATTACATCATTTCTTATCCCTTCTCTTTCCTCCTTCCACCCCTCCTACTTCTCTTTTGCCCCCACTCAAAGTCATGGTCTCTTTTTCTTTGTTTGTTAATTGTTATTCACGCATGCACATACACACACACACACACACACACACACACACACACAGATATAGAAGTTTGCTGTAATAAAGTTTGTTTTCTTTACACTACTGCTAACATTTTATGGACTTATAGAAACAGAGCCACTAAACTATGAAAACTGTAAGTTCATACATAGTGCATATACGATATTAAAATGTTCAGCTTCACTGGGCGGTGGTGGTGCACGCCTTTAATCCCAGCACTCGGGAGGCAGAGCCAGGCGGATCTGTGTGAGTTCAAGGCCAGCCTGGTCTACAGAGTAAGATCCAGGAAAGGCACAAAGATACACAGAGAAACCCTGTCTCGAAAAACAAAAAAAAAAAAGAATGTTCAGCCTCATGTAAGTAACACATTACTTCATAGTGGTATCACTGATGTAACAGGTACCATTTAACCTGACAGAAAACACGAGGCAGACAAGCACTCCTGCCGAAGCATATATATATATATATTCCATCAAGGAAATATGAATGTATTGTGTCAATGACAACTTTTGATATATTAATATAGGAAAATGTTATTGCAGATACAGTGGACAGTTTGTGAGTGAGTATGTAGCAGTATTGTTAGGACTAGTGCAGTCCTGGAAGGAGAAAACGGTATGACTTGATGAAATGTACCTGTCCTTCAGGCAATTACAGCGCTGTGGTTGACATACGGTAAAATTCTCCATTGAAGTGTATAGTTCTGATGTTTTGATGTGCATGAACACAGTCACGTGACCAGCTGCCGTCAGATATGGACTCTCTTGAGCTAAGAATGTAGCTCAGTGATAGAGCACTTGACTGGCATGTACGGTACTGGATTCCATTGCCAGCATTGTTCCTCTGCTCCCTCAAAAGATACAGAACTTTGTACCACCCTAGAAAAGGTTCTGTGCGGAAATTTTCTGACACTGATAGTGAGTCCTTCGGCAAAGGTAGTGTGAGCTGAAGACTTGGCCTCCAAGGCAGGCTGATAGGATGGTGGAATAACCTCTGGTCCTGGGATGGGCTGCAGTAAACAAGGGTGGCCATGTGGAATCTTAGGTTTTTCCCAACCTGGCCGTCTCTTGAGGTTAATCTTCTCTTTAGGCCCGGCAGAAGAGCTGCTGTAACCATGTGCAGTAAGAAACTATTCAAAACCCACATCGTCACGGAGGCAGACCTTCTCTAGCTGGCTGAGTTCCTGCACGATTGGACACTTTAGTATTTAATGCCTGTTGTGTCATTGGTGGTTCATATTTGCAAAATGAGCCCTTCCAGGGAAAAGCTTGGGGGAAACAGTTTTCCAGGGACATCTCGGACAGCCTACACCTGGCCTTTTGAACAAGTGTCCAACAAGCCAGACTTGGTGGCTTTGTTACTTAATCACATTTTTTATATAAAAACATGGCTTTATATTCAAATGGAGAAGCGTGAATTATCATTTTAGACTATGATTTTGCAAATAGTTACTTGGTTTTCATTTTCACTATTAAGTATGAGTTTAACACACTGGGTTATGTAATGCAGTGGCGGTTTGCTCTCCACGAGAAAATAGAAGATTCTCACTAGTTTATGGTCCCTGGGTCAACTGGCAAGAGCTATTCAAGTAGTAAAGGGCGTATTTTCCCTTAGGTCCTCAGCTGGAGGCAGAGGGCTCTGAATTGGGTTTGCTTCCGGGTTCCTAGGTTGTTGTGCATTAATTTGCCCAGCATCACCAATGTCTGAATGTGGTTTCTTTGTAAACAAAGTTTGGGGTCATCCCTTCTCAGGGAAGCCCATCTTCCGTTCAGAATCTTAGCTGCCTGCTCTTGTAATGAGACCACTTCAGCCAGTGCTCCTCCTTGAGAAACTGGGTCCCCTTGCTCTTCCTTACCCTGTGGATCAAGAGTGTAAGAACAGCTTTATAAGACATAGTGTAACAGTCCCTGTGTATCTTTACTTATTGCAGAAGTATATTTTATTCTTTGCGCTTACTTGCATTTGCTAACTCACTAGTGCTTACTATACTTAATGTTCTGTCAGCCTCATTTCACAATTATATTTATAGTTATAATTATTTGCAAATGGAGAACTCAGTGAATGTGTCACATTAATATGAGAGCAAAGTAATTTTGTAGCATTTTATGGCAGTATTAAATAACAAATGGTCACTTTGAGAGAGCTGTGTCAACATTTGTTTATAATCATGATAAACTGTTAGTAATTAATATACTATACCTCTGCACTGTGGTTTTGGTAAAGTAAATAAGGTTCTTATCCAACTACATAGGCATCTCAATGCCTGGGGCCAGTAAATATTATCAGAGATGTCTTTATGGGTGTAATTAACTTCAGGACCTTGAGATAGGGAGATTATCTTGGATTACCCCAGTGAGTACTAAATGCCACCACAAGTATCTATATAATGGCCAAGATCGGGGGATCTGTCACACTGGGAGAAGGCAATGTAAAGATGGAGACAAAGATTGGGGTGACATGGTTAGAAGCCCCAAGAGACAAGTACCACAAGAACCTGTCAGGGATAAAGAAAAATTCTCCCCTAAAGTCTCTGAGTGAGTGTAAGCAGAACTTAAACTTAGGTTTTAGCCCAGTGGGACTAATTTTTAGTCTTTGGGACCAGAGGATGTCATGTTCCTGTAACAGACATCTTAAAAGGTGTAATTTGCTTTGGAACTGGATAATGGGTAGAGGCCCAAAGAATTTTAAGAGCCATGCTAAACAAAAGCTGAGATTGCTTTAAACAGGTGTTTATGAGCATGTGAATATTAAAAATAGCCCCGTTAAGGCTCACTATTGAGAATATGTAACTGAAAACTGAAGGAGTGAAAGCCCATCTTTTTATATGTCATAATTATCAAATTAGCTGAAATGTTTTCTACAGTTGTATGGAAAGGATATAATAGATGGACCAGTATTTATTGGATTCCAAGCAAAGTGTGGCCCGGCTTCTTCATGATGCTCTTAAATAAAATACAAGAAGAAAAACATTGGTTGTGGGGAAAATTAAAGCAAAAATTAACTACAAGTTGATCTGGGGAATCCTCAGCCCATCAGTTTACAAATGACACTAAGATTGTATCCCCTGTGGGGAAAGCACATGCTTCAGGGAGAAAGCCTAATTTCTTAGGACAGCCAGAGGCATACTGCAAACAGATCCTTCAGCCTTCTCTGCAGAAACCAGAGGTCAAATTATCCAGGAAAGATGTGTGAAGGACCTGCTCCTTTAATAGCAGCAATTTGCAGGGGCCCCACAGGATTCTTGAGAATGGTTTGTCATCACAGACACCCCTCACGCTTCACCCCCACCCCCTACCTCCCATGACCTGAGAAGAACAGAGAAGATGAAGTATAAGATACCCTGGGGCTTCCACAATCCACAGGCAGAAGACACGCTCATGAAAAATTACCCTGTGCAAATATGAGGTAGGATACCGTGACTCCAGGGTAAAACCTGAGGTCCTAGTGCAGTTCTGAGGCCTTGAAACCCTTCCTGTTGGGTTTAGAGAACACCGGGATGGATGAGACCTTTCCTTTTTCTGTTGTCTGCCTGCAGGAGTGAGACCCCCAGAACTACTACCCCATGCCTGCCCCAGCGTTGTCTTTTGGAAGAAGATAATTTACTTTGAATTTATAGATCACCAGATGGAGAGGAATTTTCCTAAGCCTAGGTCTTACCAGGGGTCATTGTCCAAATTTAATTTACACCTGAGATTTTTGTTTTGTTTTGTATCGTATTTTAGGGTTGTTGTTTTGTTTTGTTTTGTTTTGTTTTTCCAAGTTTTATGCACATATGGTGTTTGTGAACCAGTCTCCTCTAAATCCTTCCTGCCTCACATTTCCTTGGCCTCTCTTGGTCATCATCTTTCCTAGGCAGTTTCTCCTCTACCTTCAGGACACAGACACACAGCAGATTTACTGCCTTTCCATACGTAGAATGGTCTTTTAGGTTGCACCCTACGCAAAAATCAGCCCCTAATGGATCAAAGACTTTAATGTAAGATCAGAAACTCGTAAACTAATAAAGGAAAAAGGAAAAGACTTGAAGATACAGTCAGAGGCTGGGACTTTCTCAATAGAACATTACTTGCTCGAAAATAAGGTTAACAGTTGATGAATGAGACCTCGTGTTATCAAAAGAAATGGTTTTCTTGTTGTTTGTGAAGATGAAATTTGGAATATACGGCTAATGCTGTATTGTGTTGAAACTTTTCTGGATGTTTTTATTGGCCACACTGTTTTGCATGTAGAATGGATAGAAATCCTTGGAGCATACAGAATAGATTGCAGTGAGCAGAGTATTCTGCCTCTGCTTCCCATAAAGGAAACCAGGCCCTCATCCTTTGGTCATTTGCAATATTTTCTTACTTAGAAAAATGATACTCAGATTAGGAAATTGCCCTGAATTATTAAGATATGCCCCAAATGTCATGAGAAGTGTCCTAAGAGAGAATCAGAGAGACTTGGCATACATACAGAGAAAGAAATGTGAAGAGCCCACAGAGAATGGCATAGGGAGGCAGGCCATTGAGCAACATGGCAGCCACCAGAAGCTGCCAGAGGCAGGGAACAGGCCCCTACTAACACCAGGATTTTTGCTCAGTGAGATCGGTTTTGAATTTCTGACTTTCAGAACTGACATAATAAAGTTTTTTAGTTTGAACCATGCTTATAGTTAGATTTGGGGTGATTGTAATTAGAGTGACCTTTTAAAATACAGTGAGCTTTTACATGTAACCGTATTAAATGTGTTTTATTTTCTGTTTCATTTGATTTTCAGGAATCTCATGTTATTTATAGAAATCAAACCATTTTGAAGAAGCAGTTGGCTGTACTTTTACAATTGTTTCCTTCTCTTAAAAATGGTAATTTTATAGAAATTCATTCTGTACATGTGATACCTGATTTTTGATGTATAGATACTGTTTTATCTTATAAGTTTTATACATTGTTTGAATGAGTTGGCTTTTGTTGTTTGCTTGCTTTCCATCCTGTAGTTAGTTGGGTCTGCCTGTGTTAGCCAGGCTGCTCCCAAACCCTGACATTGCAGTGATTGGTCCTAGCACAGCCCTCCAAGCCGCTGAGTAGCCAGGACCTGCTGGCGTGCATCATCACATTTAGTTCATGCAGTTTGAGGAAACTCATGGCCTTTTATGCACCTAGGATGATCTTTCACAAGTGCTTCCTTGGCCTGTATTCATGACCTAAAATCATGCTTCTTGCCTTTGTAGTGTTTACAGAGACCAGAAGCCGAGATTTGAGGGTCTGACTCATGAGGTGACAAAAGAATGGTTTCCTTCCCATGTTTCCCTTCATAGTGCTTGGCTGTGTTAGGTTTATTATCTTGTGAGGAGAGGCAACCACTAAACAAACAGATAAAAGGATGATTTGGGTAAGAACCATCATGAAAAAGGATGGAGACTGTAGAAAAGGGGATCCTACTAGACCTGGATGTTCAGTTAAAATCTTTCCAAAAACACGTGAGATCCTGAAGCTAAAACACGAGGGCGAATATACCTTTCTAACCTTTCAACCTTTTCCTCTGTGTAGAAGGGAAAGGAATATTTTCCTTAAACTAAAGAGAGGCTTATATGGTTCTGTCTTTAAAACTTGGCTAGAGTCCGCCTGCTCTGTACCGCTCAGTATCATCCCTGTACAGCCATCCTTGTCTTACCCAGACTATCACAAGAGACTTAATGTTCCTTTGCTTCTTTGGTTTTGTTCTTTGGTGGTTTTGTTTTGTCTTATTTTCCTTTTCTGGTTTCCATATCTCTTATCAGCACAGAGATTCTGGTAAACAGGAAGTTAGGCAGGGTACCTCCTCTACCCAGATCATCCTGTGACCTCTCTGAATATCCTTGCCTTACCCTCTGCCAGCCCCGTGACCAGGCCCGTGATATTTCGTTACTCTCCTTTCTTATTCGGCCACACTGGTTTCGTTGGTGAACTCAGGCCAGGCATGCCTTATACCCTTTCTCTTCCTGTCTTTGGGGGTGCATCCCCTATTTCTACCTGCTTGGATTTTCCACCTTCTTCTGGTTGTGATTTATTTGGTAATCTCTGGGGGATGTGATTGGGCACAGTAACTATGGACCCTGGCTGCCAGGAGCAGTACCATCAGTTTTCCTTTGGCTCCAAAACCTGCTCACCTCCAGCTTTCCGTTGTGAGTAAAGTCCCACTAATACTGACAAGTCAGACACAGCAAGGACAGGTGACTATGAAGCTGGGCGTGTCCTACCCCCCCCCCCCACAGGACAGCTGAGCATAACTATGCACACCTGCTGCTTGCAAAGGTTGACAGACTACAAGCTAAATTCCTCCCATCTCACAGTGTAGGTTCCAGTCACAAGACTTCCACACCTGTCCAGTTAGCTTAGTTACCACCTCTCATCCTCCAACAGATTCTCTGTGTAGTCTGACTAGCCTTCACCGTCACCATCTCCAACTCCTGCGTCCTCCGGACCTATCTCTCCTTGGCCAGCTGTTATTCCCATACTCATAACCCTGAGACGACCCCTCATCCTCCCTTTAGGTCTTTGTAGGGGCACTTGGTGATCTTGTGACCAGTGGGTCTCTCAAGGTCAGTGTGGAGAGTCAGCATTCTTCCTGACTTCCCAGTTGTTACACCTGCTTATCCAGCACAGGTCCTGGCCTCTCCAAAATGGCCATGACTGGTTGTAGCACTACATCCTCCTCCTCAGTGCTGCTGCTCTCCAGACTTCCGGTACTGAAGACTAAGCTCATGTCCACCTTCACTAGTTCACCTCCGGGTCACTCAACAGTCTATCTAGATAGCTTATTTAGTCCCTCAGCTTTCTTATGCCACCGACTTCTTTAAACGTTGTATTTGTATTTTTAGATCATAAGCTCCTGTTCTTATATTCACTTTCTCGGTACCCATCCAAAAATAATTTTTCATCTTCACTAAAAATTCATACCTGTGGGTCTCACCACTTTCTCTGTACCTAGACCAACAATATTCCTAGTACACTAAGCTCACCTGGTTTACAGGTATCCCCAGAGAAAAGTCAGAGCACCGGTAGAATGTTAAAATGATGGGAGATGCAAAAACCATAACAGTGGCTCACATCATGCCTGCAGTTCTGTGTGCTTCCCTTAATCATGACAGTTTGCTCTTTTCTAGCATGCATGGTGCAGTGTAGAGTCTTGTAATGGAATAAGTAGGTTCTGAGATGGCCCCCTTTAAAAGCCATATTCAGTTAATTAAACACAAGCACATTTTTATTCAGTGAAATGATATTGGGCTTCCCAGTTTTCTAAGGCCAGCTCCTGTATCAGCCAAAATTACCCTTTACCAAGTGAGTCATGCCAATCGTATGTAATATGAAATGCCCATAAAGTGACTAGAATTTGAGATTGTTCAGTCTGTTGTTGCTTGTGTTCTTTTTTTCTCTGGAGTCAGATTTTTAACTGAGCAAACTGTCCTCTGCCCAAGAGGCTTTAAGAACCCCACCTTTCACACATTGTTTACATAATATTAAAGAAATGTAAACTAACTTTGCTAACAAAGCAGGATGTAATTAGGAAAGCAGATCTGCTGCTGAAATGCCACACCATGCATTACAAATCCAAATGTAAGTAATTTGGATTAGATTCACACCATTGGTTGTGTTTATTAGTATAATTAACTGAAAATTGGTTGCATAAAGATTATGTCACATAAATGATTTTTTGTCCTTTGATCTAAATACTCACAAAACGTTATACTCTGTCTAACTCACAAATATGGGAAATGCTGAGTAAGTGAAGAAGGGTCGTAATAAGAGCTCACACTAATTTACATCTGCCTTGGGTTGATTTACGGACAGTCGTGATGAGTTTAGCCTCTGCCATCTGTATCCTTACCTAGCCCCCGCCCCTCCTTCGACTGTGATTGGCTTGTGTAGAAGCTCACAGTGTTGTCAGTTCACTGATAGAAACGCCTCTTCCTGTATGGTGCTTATTCTCTCTTCCATCGTCTCTAAGTCAGTAGACATGGTCCATGAACAATGAAGCGAAGTTGAGTTTCGGTTGTGCTGACACTCTTGGCCTAAATCAGTATACATTTCAACCACTGATCAAATTCTAAAAAGAATTCCACTTATATTTTGTCCCCAAGTGGAGCTGGAGGAAGATTTGCTGTTTACCAGTGATAAAGGGCAATGCCAAATTTATCACATTAGTGCACTGTGACATTGTCAAGTTCTGAAATAGCTTAGATGGTTCCCTTGTTTTCTAAATAAAAGAGAAGTGGGGCTACAAACAATTAAACACATCTCAGTGTGAATGTATGTGTGAAAAATATCTTCACACAGGGTAGTTTATTTTTCAAAGTTCCTGTAATATACTAATGGCTTACAATTTAGTTTAATGGCTCGATGTGTTGTAATCAAGAGTGTGAATAGGCAATCACATACTTCTGTGAAATGCTGCTCCCCAAAGAATTCATGGCAGGCCTGTTGCTATGGTGCAGTCTCACCTGAGCCTTGTTTAGCTTCTTTCTCAATCAGACACATTGACAATAATGAGCTTAAAAACAGAACTCAGAGAATTTTTAGAATGGAGAAATCCAGATAAATAAAGCTATGAGTCCCTTCCTATTTTGCTTGCTCTTCTGAAGTCTTACTTGGGATCCCAGGAGTGTAAAGAGCCACTGCCAACACTACTCTTTCACCAGAGCATGAGCTGGGTGTCTTAGAAGACACTGTTACCTAATGGGAATTACAGAGAAGACAGTTTGTTAACACCAGCTAGCTGGATTCTCTATGTCCACACCTGCATCCCTGGAGATGAGGAACGTGTGTGTGTGTGTGTGTGTGTGTGTGTGTGTGTGTGTGTGTGTGTGTGTGTTATCACCATTGTATTTCGATATGAACCACAGTTATGAAATTAGAGAGGGCAGTCACAGCAGAGCAAAATAAGCCCAAGGTGAGACTTCCGGTGGAGGATGACTTTAGTTGTATTAGACGGTGATTCTCAACCTCCCTGATGGTGAAGACTCTTTGATACAGTTCCTCATGTGGTGACCCCTAATCATAAAATGATTTTCACTGCTATTTCATTACTGTGATTTTTCTCCTGTTATGAATTGTAATGTAAATATCTGTGTTTCTGATGGTCTTAGGTGACCCCTGTGAAAGGGTCATTGACCCTAAAGGGATCCTGACCCACAGGTTGAGAATTACTGTTCTGAGGGATTATTATCTTCCTCTCTGACTTAAAAATCAGTTTTATTGTCATGCTCTGGCAGTTGTGGTGTAAGACTGGCAGTGATAAAGAGCTCTGGAGGGCTGGCAAGATGGCTTAGCAGGTAAGGGCACCTACCACCAAGCCTGATGACCTGAGTTTGCCCCCTGGAACTCACATGATAGAAGGTGAGAACCAACTCCCACAAGTTGTTCTCTGACCTCTACACACATGCTTACACACAAACACACGATGTAAGTAAAATTTAAATGAACCCTGAAATTGTACCTCTTAGCTCTATTTTCCTGTTCTGCCTTCTCTTGGGTGTGCAGCCTTAGAAACTCATGGTCCACATCTCTGGGATGGGAATAATGTATTCTCATGGAGAAGTTGTAGAAACTTAATAAGAACTTAACACATAGAAGTCATTCATCAGGCCTTGGCTGTCACCACATATAACAAGCAGAGGAGGAAGCATTGGTACAGTATGTGACTCCTAGTGAGTAGCAGCCTGTGATTCTGCCACCACAGTTCTGTAAGAGAAACTAACTATCTGAGGTGCATTGAAGACATAATCTTAGTTCTATGAAAGAGTGGCGTAATGAACCTGAAACCATCCAAGTCGTTCTGTATACTGTCCATAGTGTGTGCCTGCAAGGTTTCTGCAACCAGAGTTGTCTGCCTAGAGATAATGTTGCTCTTCTTAAATCTAGTAAACATGTACCATGCTATATACTTGTTCAGGCCAAGTTTATGTCCAGTTCTAAGTAAATGCCCCAAATTGCCTAATTACGTATTATTTTTATTTACCATTTAATGGTTATGCCTCCACAACAGTATTGTTAAATTGCTTTGTTTTGTTTTTATTATATTGCTTATTTCAACAGATAAATCACTGATGTGTATGAAAGTGTGAATTTAGACTTACATTCAAAAACAGTATGCAGTAAGAGTTCGTCTTTAGCCTATGTGGGGTGTGATGAGTTTCTAAGGTGACATGGGTATCGTGGAGGTAACTGATTACGTAAGTCATATTCTAGAGGTGTTTATTTGAGATTGTGTAGGCCAGTGGTTCTCAATCTACCTAATGCTGCGACCCCTTAATACAGTTCCTTATGTTGTGACCCCTGATCACAAAATTATTTCATTGCTATTTCATAACTGTGATTTTGCTACTGTGATGAATAGTGATTTAAATATCTGATATGTAGGATATGTGATCTGATCTGTGACCCCCAAAAGGGTCACTTCCTATAGGTAGGCCATTCTAGAATGCCACTAGATAGCCAAACATGCAAATGTGTACCAGCAGAGCTAGGCTTAAGTTGTCCCTGAGAGGCTTCCACCCACACAGTGATTGCCCGAAGCCACAGAGCAGCAGAAGCATGAAGAACATAGGTGCACAGATGAATCTTAGGGAACGAAGGCCCTGTATGCCATATGAGCAGAGACAAGTAACTTAATCCCAGAGCCACTGTCGCTTTCGAAGGATAAATGTAACCGTTCCTCAAATGCACAGTCACTGAGAAGCCACTGCCTTCCTAGGTGAAATCTAAAGGTTTAGAATAAGGTGACATACAGTATATGCTCAGTAAATGTCAGCTGATGCCATCACTCTTGATAAAATCACCCATAGAGAAACCCTGGCATGAACTGAATACTAGAAGCACCACTGTTTGCAAGAGGTAGAGAAGAGGAAACAGCATATCCAGCGAAAACTGGCAGAGGAAGAGGGTCATGCTCCCATGAGCTCAAAGAAGGAAAGAGAATGTCAGGGAGTGAGTCATGCTGAAAGGCGCAGGGTGGTCACGGTAAATAGTGCCCACTGGCTTAAAGCACTAACACATGGAGCGTTGGTACCTGGATAGAACAGTTAGTGAAGAAGATGTAGTAGCAAGATATGGCAGAGTTGGAGAGCAGATGAGACCCAAAGAGCCGTTTCAAGAAGTGTGTCTGGAAAGAGAAGCAGGAACAATCTTGAAGTCAGAAGCCTGGGCAGTTAGGGCTGGTAGTGATCAGAACTGGTGATGGACGTTAAAGAGAAGACAAATGATGCTGGGAGACTGGAGGTGGCTGCTATATGACTTAGAAATAGTTTGGAAGGTCCTCAGCAGATGCCTGAGTGTCACAGAGTCAGTGTTTCAGTGGAAGGAAAGCAATCTCCTCCTGAATAAATGGGAACATTTTCACCTGGTGTACTGATGCCTTGGTTTCCCCTTCACCCTTCCTGGGAAGGAGCGTAGACAAACACCCATGAGTGGAATGTCTCGTCTTGATTCTAGAGTTAGAGCACCAGTGTGATCTGCAGAAATATCCTGGAATACTTCCTATGAAAAGCTGAAGTTGCCTTGTAAACCCCTAATCACTTCATGACTCTTGAATCAGTTCTCAGATCCACTCTTCTATCCTGGAGACTCGAGTGAATTATGGTGATCCAGTATCCTGCCCTGTGCGGTCTTTTCTCTCATTCAAAGGCTGAAAGTCTCCAGAGTAGACTGTGTTATCCTTTCTTTTCAAAAGGATCCTGCCTTCTCCATAGTTACATGTGCAGGCATCTAGACCTGAGGATGCTGTACCTCAGAGGAAGGCTCCAGCCATCATGCTAGCCTCTACTCCGACCTTCAGGAACCACTCAGTGAGACTCACAGTGAGCATGTGGTTCGAGGCTGACCTCTGCTTTTTCAGTCTCTCCTGCTTCTGGGAAGGAGGAGAGTTAAGAAAGCCAACAACCTTTTCCTATTCATTGACAGGAGATAGGAACCGCCAACCTGAGAACTGTTGCCTAGAGTAATTTCACAAAGCAAATGCAAAAGAAGTTGTTTTTCTAGTATTTTATAAAGTAGACAAAGAATTTCTTAATAGAATAAAATAATGGATCACAGTAAATAAAGACCCTGGGTTGCCTGAACAATAAAAGAAAAACTTCAAAATTTAATCCTTATCCCTGGACTACCATTTGATACATTCAGGCTGACTAGATAGAGAAATTGTAGTTTTTAACTTAGGGGAGGAGGGAGTCATGAGGACGCCTAGTTTTATTTAGATCACTTGTTTTGTAGTTTAATCACTACCAAGTGGAGTATGGTTAGGGTGTCGAGCAGCAACCACTCATGTCTCAGTCATTTGTCTGGAGTGGTGCTTCAGACATTACTTTCTGCTTGTGATTTCTTGATGAAATTGGATCCTTCTAATCTGAGTACTAGGAGGAAAGAACAAAAAAGGACAAAGTAGGGCCACTGGAAGCAGAATATGATCAGAAGGTGAAAAGTAAGTTATTAAGTGAGTGGTCTCATAACTGTGCATGCTGAGCCAAGTAAAAGTGGATACAAGACAGCTGTCTATAGGACAAGTCACCTGATTACATTCTTGGCTTAGGACTTGGCATTCATCCCTAAATTCCTCTTAAGAGAAATACTTAAACAATTAATGGATGGACTGGGATGTAGCTCTGTGATGGAGTGCTTGCCTGGATTCTGGGCTAGTAAGATGGTTCATCTGATAAGGATGCTTATTTCCAAGTCTGATGACCCGAGTTCAGTCCCCAGGACCCATATGATAGAGAGAGAGAAGCAGTTCTTACAAGTTATCCTCTGCTCTCCACCCGCATGCATGCTCACACACACATATGCAATAAGAACAATTAAAAGAGCCCAGGTTCTGTCTGTAAAAAGTCGTTTTCTACTTAAAGTCTTAACTCTTTGAGAACAGCTTTAGTACTGAAATGACACTTTGCAGTTTGCTTATAGGCTTCACACCAACTCCTCTGTGTTCTGTGCTCATTTTACAGATGACCCAACCCAGATTGATAGATGGTAAAGTGAGTTGCCCATTATTGCACCATTAGTAACTGACAAAGTCCCAACCAGGTTGTTCCCTTCAATCTTAATTCTAACTGACCTCTAATTATATATTTCTACATAATAAATAGGCTCAGACTCAAAAACTGGAGCTGGCTAACTATGACCGCAGACCGTATCTGAGCCTCACCTGTTACTTGACAGACTGCAAGCTAAGCTGAGAATGTTCTATCCATTTTTCTTAGGATTGAAAATAATCAAAAGAACGTTTGTAACACGGTCACATCATCCAGGTGACCCTCTGCTTTCCCACTCTCAGAACAAAGATGACTGCCTGACAGAGACCTATCCTGTAGTGCAGAATGCCAAAAGTATCCACTATCCATCTTTTGTAGAAAATGTGTGCCTCTTCTTACCCTAGGATATTAGGGCTAGCCTCTGTGACCGGAAGTCCAGTCAAGTTGTCACACACTAACTTGTGTCTTTAAATGTTCCACCCCAGTGAGGCATTTGCCCTTTATCCTGTACCAACCAGGAAATGTATGCCAAGCCCTGGAATCTCTCATTATAACCTGAATCTTCTCATATTCTCTGACTTTCCAGGGCGCTAATTTTACTTGACATCCGAAAATTGGACTATATTTTAACCTTTCAGCTTTAATTCTCTTGATACAATCTTAAGTCATTTCCTCAGTGGCCAGCCTAGACCACTCTGCTTCTGGGGGTGCCAGGTGGGCTTCCTGGGGTGCTTTGCTGCACTTTGCTTGAACGATGAAGATCTCAACACCTGTGCTCTCCTGTGGCTTTTTCTGCCTCCCCTTCGCTGCTCACTGTACTGCTGGCTCATAAAGGCCCTTAGCTGCAAACAGTAAATGGCTAGATGAAAGCCATGTCACTGGCTTACTCCTGGTGGGTAAGACCTTTCGCCACTAAAATGTCTGAAAGTTAATAGTGGTTTGATATAAACAGTAGTCTGGGAGAGAAAGAAACAGAAATGGCATCTGAAAACACATTTCACTGTAGTTTTGACTTAAATTTTGTATTGAATTTAGGTTTTTAAAAATATGTAGGAACAATGCAAGTACTCATTGATAAATGAATGGATAAAATGTGGTAGGTATTTTTAAGATAATTTTTTTGAGATTATAGTATAATTACATCATTTCCTCATTCCCTTTCCTTCCTCCAAGGCCACTCTTGTACTCCCTCCCTCTTGCTCTGTTCAAATTCATGACCTGTTTTTTTCTTTAGTTATTGTTACATACATAGATGTATGTAGGTGTAGATATATATTACTAAATATGTGACTACATCCTGGTCAGTCTGTATAGTGTTATTTGTACATACATGTTCAGGGCTGACCATTTGGTACTGGATAACTAGTTGGTACGCTCTTCCCTAGAGAAGGCTGTTTCTCCCCTTCTCAGCATTCTTTGGCTGCCCGTAGGTCTTTGAGTAGGATTGCAGAAATTTTCTCTGTCCACATTGGCACGTCTCTTGTTGACTGTCCTAGTTCGCCTCATGTTTAGGCAGCCATGTTGGTGGGATTTTATGACTGTTGCTTCTGCCATTTCTAGTAGATGCATTCTTGGAGCAAACTCCCTGTTCCTCTGGCTCTTAGATTCTTTCTGCCTCCTCTTCCACACTGATCTCTCATAGTTAGGTGGGAGAGTTGTATTGTAGATGTATCTATAATATGGCTCCACAGCTCTGTATTTTGATGGATTGTGGTTTTCTTTAATGATCTCTATCTATTGCAAAGAGAGGGGGTGAGGACTATACCTATCCATGTATAAATATTTAGAATGTAGTTAGGGATTGTAATGGTTTAGCGAAGTTGTGATTGTAGGTTCTCCTCCAAGATCCATGACTTCTGTGGCCCTGAGTAGTTGGCTACATTTCTAATACCAGTCACGATTTCTTCCTTGTTGAGCAAATCTTACGTCCAGTTAGAGAACTGTTGGTCAGGACCAAAGTATGAATGCCACTTTTGTACCTTCAGTGTTGTCTTGCCATGCTGGCTATTAATGTGGCTCATAGGTGTCATGACTAGCTAGGATTGCTGGTTGCTTCCCTCCTTTGGAAGCTTTTATGGCACCTTCTGGTACCATGAAAATTAGTCCTTGGGGAGGAGGGTTTTAGGCCACTTCCAGCTCAGTGACCTCTGGATCCTGTGTCCGAAGAGCATGGTATCTTCAACAAAGAGACTTACCCTCCACCTCGGGGCAGGGGCAGGGTGAGGGACAAAACCAAGGGCAATAGCAGTAGTCTATACTGTTTTGGATGATGCATGTATAACCCTGACCAGCAACCCAAAAGCAAGCTTCTCATACCTGGTGTCTATGGCTGTTGGGGAGAACATTGTTAGCCCAGATGTAAACATACCATTTAAACTCTGCATGTATATTTTACACTGTCTAATGTATATTACTGATATTTTTAGGTAGTTAATAGTATAATTCCTTATAACTTTTTTAAATTTCCTCACTTATTTTACGCCCTGACCCTTCTTTTGTATTATTTCCTTCTCCTTTCCCCCCATATATGAGAAAATATTAATTGAACAAAATCAACCTTGAGGATTTTGTGCTAAGTAAAATAAGCCAGTCACAAAAGGTAAGTGCCTTTTTAAAAAGAGATTTGTTTTTATTTTATGTGGATGGGTGTTTTGCCTGCACGTATGTCTGTGCATCACATGTGTGCATTAATGTGGAAGCCAGAAGAGGGTGTCAGATCCCCTCGAACTGGCATTAAGAACAGTCCTTAGCAGCCATGTGGATGCTGGGAATCAAACCCCAGTCCTCTAGAAGAGCAGCCAGTACTCTTAACTGATGAGCCATCCCTCCAGCCTCTTGCAAATACTACTTCACTTACATGAAATATTACTTCACTTATATGAGATTCAATTTTGTATAAAAGGCAAAATGGTGGTTCCCTGTAAGCAAGGTGTAGGGAGAATGGACTTCCTTTCTAATGAAAGTGTACTTTCAGTTTGAGAAGATGAAGTTCAAGAGATGGTAAATGGTGAGGGTTACAACAATTTCATTCTTATTACCAGTTTGTGAAATAAAATTAATTACAATTAAACAGTGAGCCAAACAGCATCTTTATAAAGACTATCTTTATTAAATTATCTAATGGAGCACCAAGAGAAATATATAAAGTGGGATCTATTATTAAATTAGTCCATTGTTCCAGCATATACTTCTAGGTAAAGTATTTATCACTGTTGTATATTTCATGCCCTTTGTGAAACTTGATTCTTAAGAAACTCTTTTAGAAGCCAAAATATAAGCAAGTAAAAAAAAAAATTAAGCAAGTAGTAAAAATTGGGATCACTTGTGGTTTTATGATGCAAGTGACTTTATTTTATTTATAAACCTAATTTTTGTTGTATATATTATTCATCATACATCGTACTGTGTTATATAAAGACATTCTCATATAAGTATATATTGTACACTGAGCATATACCCCTTTCTCCCCTACTCTCCTCTTTCTCACACTCCTTACCAGTCCTCTGTTCTCCCCTAGACAGTTTCATGAGTACATGATTTAATGTACCAATATAAACCTAGGAATTATATGAGGGAAAATGTGGTTTTGTCTCCTTGAGGCTGACTTAATTTGCTTACTATGATATTTCCAGTTGGGCCTATTTTCCTGCAAATGACAGGACTCTGTTCTCTATGGATGAAAAAAAATATCCCGTTTTACTTCCATCCTACATTTTCATTATCCATTATTCTGTTCTTGGATTCTGGTCTTGGTTCCATCACTTAGCTACCATGAATGGTGCTGCAGTAAATCCTGATCTGCAATGACCTTTGTGGTGTGTCAGCTTGATGTCCTTTGGGTCAACACCCAGGAGAGGTATAGCTGGGCCATATGGTAGATCTGCTTTAGGGTGTTTGTTTGTTGTTTGTTTATGAACCCCCAAACTGATTTCCCTAGTGGCTGAACTAATTCACATCCCAACAGAGGGTATAATGTTTCCTTCTCTTCAGTTCTCACGAGCATTTGGTACTTGTTTTCTTAATGACTATAATTCCGATTGGGATGAGATGGAATCTTGGACGCATTGTTAGTTTGCATTTCTCTGATGTCTACTAAGGTTGAACGTCTTTTCACATATTTACTGATCATTTCCATTCCATCTTTTGAGAATTTAATGATTGGGTTGTTTGAATTCTTCCGCAGATTTTTAAATTCTTACACAGTCTAGGTGTTACTCTTCTATCTGGTTTATAGCTGGCAGCGTTTCTCCTGTAGATTATCTCTTAACTTGATTAACTGTTTTCTTTGCAGGAAAGAAACTTAAATTACTTCAAAAGACCCTTCTTTCTTGTCAGTTGTTGGCATAATTCTCTGAACAATTAGAGTCCTTACGTTCTTGGGGGTTGAAGAGATGGTGCATATGGCACAGTGGTTAAGAATACATACTCTTCTTGAAGAGGACCCAAGTTCAGTTCCCAGCATCCACATCAGGTGTCTCACAGCTATAACTCAACCTCCAGAGGGTTTGAAGACTCTGGTCTCTATGAGTACCTGTACTCATGGGCACATACCCATATACTGATAAATATATATACATATATATGTGTGTGTATGCATTATTAAAAAATAAACTCAATCTTAAGTCTTTTCCTATGCCTTTAAATATTTTTCCTACTTTTTACTCAAGCAATTTCAGTTTCAAGACTTGCATTAATATCTTTGATCCATTTGAAGTTGATGTTTGTGTAGGATGAGAGTTTGCTTTGTTTTTTCCAAGGCCTTCAGGTCATTGTTACATATTAGAGATTTTTCTGATTTTTCTAATATGCACATTTTTAACTATAAACTTCCCTCTTAGAGCTGACTTCATTATATCGTGTAGGTTTTGATACGTTGTGCTTTCTTTTTCATTTGATGCTAGAATTTAATTTTTTTCCATCTTGATTTCTTTGCTGTTCTTTTTATCATTCAGTAGTGTTGGTCAGTCTCCATGAGTTTGTGTGTTTTTCCATAATTTCTCTTACTGTTGATGTCTTGTTTTATCTCACTGTGGTCAGATAACATTATACTACACCTTTGCCACGTCTAATTTTGGTTTAGAGCCTGTTTAACTGACATTAGAACAGCGATGCCCATTTCTTTCTTAGATCCATTTGTTTGGAGTATCTTTTTTCTACCTTCTCACTATAAGATAGCCTCTGTCATTGACATTGAAATGCATTTCTTAGAGTCAGCAAACTGATCCTGTTTCTTTATCCAATCTGCTAGCTGGTATCTTTTGATTACTATTCAGAGTTATTATTGAAAATTGTGTTGCTTCCTATCATTTTGTTGATTTTTTTTTTTTTTGTTGGTTAGTTTGGTTTGGTTTGGTTTGGTTTGGTTTGGTTTGGTTTGGTTTGGTTGGGAGATCTTGAGGTGGGAGAGGAGGTCAGTCAGTATTTTCCTATTCTTCACTGGCTTCTGGGTGTGGTTTGTTTCCTGTAGCCTCACAGGTATATTTTTCTATCTCTTCCATTCATAGGATTCCTTTGGGTGACCTCCTGGGCAAAGCTGGTTTAGTGGTTGTGAATTTCTTTAGGTTTTTTGCTTTGTTTTGTTTTGTTTATTTGAGACAGGGTTTCTCTGTAGCTTTGAAGTTTGCCCTGGAACTCGCTCTGTAGACCAGGCTGGCCTTAAACTCACAGAGATCCGCCTGCCTCTGCCTCCAGAGTGCTGGGATTAAAGGCGTGCACCACCGCCGGCTGACACTTTAGTTTATTTTTATCATGGAAAGTTTTTCTTTCTCTTACACTTCCGATTTAGTTTTGCTGGATGAGTAGTCTTGTGTGACATTTGTCCCTCAGAGTTTGAAACTCTGGAACTCTTGGCTTTAAAAGTACTGTGAAGGAGCTAGAGAGATGGCTCAGTGGTTAAGAGCACTTGCTGTTCTTAAGCAGAGACTTCAATTTGATGTTTTATGTTTCTTGTGTTTTTGAGTTGGGATGCGTATGTGGAGGTTTAGGGGTGTGTGTGTGTGTGTGTGTGTGTGTGTGTGTGTGTGTGTGTGTGTGTTTTAAATTACTCCTATTTTTTCATCTGGGCCTGTTTGTAGTATTCCAGTTATCAGAGGACTTGAATTCGGTTCCCCCTCCCCCACATCAGACAGTTCCCAGCTGCCTGTAACTCTAGCTACAGGCTATCTGACACCATCTTCTGACCTCTGTCCACTGGATTGACATATACTTACACGTACACACACCTACATTCACTCTACACACACCCACTCAACAGACCCATGAACAAACTGAACTGTTGAGAACTGTGCAGTTTTTCTTAAGGGCCAGGTTCTACGTGTTATTTGGCATTTCTGTCTTGCAGATTTCAATATACTTTCTTTGTTCTGTATATCCAGTGTTTTGACTACAGTATGATTCAGAAAGTTCTTCTGGGCATGTCTGTTAGGTGTTCTAAACGCCTCCTGAAGCTAGATGGGTGTCTGCTTCCCTAGACTTGGACATTTTCTGCTCTGGTTCTATTGAAACTGTTTTCTATGCTTTAGTGTGGAATTCTCCTTTGCCCATGATTTATGAATTTGGTGTATTCATAGTGTCCCAAGGATCCCAAGTGTTCTTCTTCAACTTCTTAATTTTTCTCTTTGCCATGTCTGAATGTTCTAGTTTCTCTACTGCATCTTCAAGCCTTTGTACTCAGTCCTCCTTGTGATCCATTCTGTTGAGGAGTGTTTCTGTGGAACTCTGTCCTTTCCATTTCCTTAATGACTTCCACATTACTATAGTATACTCACTGTTTCATCCAGCTCTTCTCTTGGGACTACATTCATGAGTTTGTTTGTGTCTTTCTTTGTTCCTATCAATGTGCTTGTTTTTTCAGATTCCTTGTCTGGAAGTTCATCTAATTCATTCTTTTTTTTCTTTTTTTTTTTTTAAGACAGGATTTCTCTATGTAGTCCTGGCTGTCCTGGAACTCACTCTATAGACCAGGCTGGCCTCAAATTCACAGAGATCTGCCTGCCTTTTCCTCCTGAGTGCTGGGATTAAAGGTGTGTGCCATCCCTGCCTGGCCTAATTCATTCTTATTAGAGGTCTTTACTGTGGAATTAGTAAATTTTGGAGGAGTCTTTGTGTGTGTGTGTGTGTGTGTGTGTGTGTGTGTGTGTGTGTGTGTGTGTGTTTCTGTGTTTCTTACGTTTTTGAGTTGTACATGCATGTTTAAGTTTAATATTTTTTAATCACCCTCATTCTTTCATTGAGAATGGTGCAGTATTCAATAAGAACTAGGTTATAGTGGAGTTGAATCATTGTTTCTCTCTGCTAAACTAATGTTCATGGTGCTGGGCTCATTCCCTATTAGTCCCATGAATTTAGAATAATGCCTCCAACCAGTAACTGTCAGAGATTAGGCCCATATAAATATACAGTAATAGTAATCACCCCTTAAACCTAACCACTTTACGAAGTATGGAACATGATAGTATAGTATTTCCTAAGAAATTAGTTTCTGTATGAGAGAAAGAAAAAACATGGAGGTGAGACTGATTAGTAGTGGGAAAGGTCAGAAAGAAAATATAGAAAGGTGAGAAAGAAAAAGTAAATAAACAGTGGAAACGAGAGACCACAGGACAAGATGAGACAGTTCTAGCTGAGGTGGAGTGGAAAAAGTGAGGAAAAGAATGCAGCCCGTGACCAAAAGGAGGCTGAGACACGCAAACCCAGCAGGCGAGGCTGGGCTGTGTTCCTTGTGCACACCTCTCCAAGAGCAATGAAGAAGAAGAGTGGGTGTGGGAGGGAGACAGAGAGCACAGGAGTGCAAGGATACATGGAGACTATGTACAGAGCTGGCCTGCTACACTGATACTCATGTCAGTGTGTTCTTGATGGAGACACAGAGTCTGAATGTGCTCTCTTATTGCTGGTTGTAGCTTCACAGATTTCTCGGTGTTCCCCCTCAGTCTCATTTATGCCTGCTGTACCCCTGAGCTGTACTGGGCATGCTCAAGTCACAGATGCCACTCCCATCAGGAGGTGTTCCCTCAGGTCATAGATGCTAGCCCACCTTCCAGCCGTCTCTCAGGAGTTGGGATTTCAGTGCTGTTCAATCTCTGGTTGGTCCTTCGTCAAGTAAACTAGAGGTGGATCACAGAAGATCTGACACCACCAAATGGCTCAACCAGGAGTTTTTCTTTTAAAATGTTCCACTCCACTGCCAAAGTTTTTTCCCTCAGTATGACAACTTTGAGCTCTCTTCCTTCTTCCCTATCCCCTCCCTCCCTCCATTAATTTCTTTATTCATTTATTTATTTATTACTGCTTTTGTTTGTTTGCTTGGTTTTTGGTTTTTGTTTTGTTTTTTTTGGTTTTTTTGTTTGTTTTTTTTTTTTTGTTTTTTGGTTTTTGTTTTTCGAGACAGTGTTTCTCTGTGTAGTTTTGGAGCCTGTCCAAACTCACTCTGTAGCCCAGGTTGGCCTCGAACTCACAGAGATCTGCCTGCCTCTGCCTCCCAAGTGCTTAGATTAAAGGCATGCACCACCACCGCCCTGCTGCTGTAAATTCAGTGACAGTTTTTAGAGGCTCTCCATTTGAAGTTTAGCCTCAGTCATTCACTTACTGGGAAAAAGGAATTCCCCTGACCTTGCCGATCCCTGTAGGATGGACTCTGGTTCTTTCTTGTTTTGTTTTTGAAAGTTAACTATTTTATTTAGCTACTAGACTAGAGGTTTTCACATGTCAGTTACCTGCCCTGATCAATATTTCCCAGAGTTCCCTGGTTTATTCCCTGGAGACTCTAACAGACTACACCTGCTTGTCATCCACCATCTTGGATCCTGTCTTTTGAAAAAAGAGCTAAGAATGTAAAAATCACTATACAAATAACCAGTTCCTTTTTTCAAATATTAAAACATTCCCCCAAACTAAGTTTCTTACATGTACATGAAGAAAATGTTTTCATATTCAAGCATGTGTATAACTTTTTTAAAGTTCCCTAGTTTTAACATAATCAGTGTTTTGCCAGTCTCTGTTGATGGCTAGTAGGTTACTTCCAGTTCTCCATGATTGTGTGGTGACCTATAGAAGAGCCTCAACAAAACTGATGCGCTGATGGGGGGGCAGTGTATTTCTAGGTGGTGTGGAGTTGACTCATTGAGGTTCCCACCCAGTCACATCTGCCTGCAGTACTTCTCTCTGTGACCTTACCATTCGAACATGTTCTGATAGCAAGTGTTGTTAGCTGTGAAAACATGCTATTAGAGTGTTACGGGAATCCCCATTGGCCTTTGAAAAAGTGAAAATAACACTTGTTCTTTCTATTAGAATACTGTTTTCCTGGAATTAGGATGTACCTCTTAAATAAGGTTTGTTCTGGTAGATGCAAATAACACTATTTCTTTAGCTTGTTCACTTTGTTACTTTTATTTTATTTTATTTCCAAGACAGAGTTTCTCTGGGTAGTCCTGGCTGTTGTGGAACTCCCTCTGTAGACCAGGCTGACCTGGAACTCACAGAGATCTGCCTGCCTCTGCCTCTGCCTCCCAAGTGCTGGAATTAAAGACATGCGCCACCATCACCTGACTGTTATTTTTATTCTTATGAAAAAGATTTTATTATAAAAGAGCCAAATGCTATCTGTAGTGTGAAACAAATACAGTCATATGAAAATCTGAAGATTGCCTTCTGCCCATTCGCAGTCCTGCCCTCCTGATCTGTGTGGCCCCTCTACCAGTTGCCTCCATGCTCAAACAAACTTAATCAGACTCGGGGTTCTTTATTTGTTGTGTTTTAGTCAGCTCTTCATTCGGCTTTAAAAAAACAACAAAATCACCTGTAACGGTCCTTCGGAGGTCAGAAATAACTAATAAACTCATTCTGTTTAATGATGACATAGTGTGCTGCCGTGTGAGGTGCTGTAATTAAAATGCTGCTACGTGGGTGTGCGTGGACATCATTGCCAGTGATGCTGGAGATGATGCCATGTGTTTTCCTTCTTCCACAGGCTCGACACTGAGAAGTGCAATTGCAGGGTCACAAGAAATGTGCATTTTTTTGTCTTAATAGTTACTATCAGATTGATTTCCCAAAGATTTATAGCAAACTTCCCTGACTAACAGCTTGTGCAGGTGCCCAGCTCCCTGGCTCCACTCCAGGCCTGGATGGCACCACACTTTAAAATGTTTGCCAGTGTCATGAAAAATGGTATCACGTTGTTATTTTATTTCCCCTTACTAATGAATTCAAGCAGTTTTGCCCATATTTTAGTTAGTGTCCACATTTTATTTTAGGTTACCTACCTGCTGTACCTGCTCCCCTTGTCCTGTGGTGATATAGTGTTTGTAATTTAGGAACTCAAGCTTGCCTGAGGACCAGAGGACAGAGCTAGCCACAGAGTTAGCGGTAGAGGTCAGGCAGTCATGGCACACACCTTTAATCCTAGCACTCAGGAGGCAGAAGCAGAGATCCATCTGGATTTCTGTGAGTTCAAGGCCATACTGGACTACATGACATTAAGCCAGCCTAAGAGAGAAACAGGGCCAAGCAGTGGTGGCACACACCTTTATTCCCAGCACTAGGAAGGTGGAGACAGGAAGTGATATGGCTGGGCAGAGAAAGGACTATGAGACAGGAGGAGACAGGAACTCGCTCTCTTTCAGGCTGAGGAGTTGATGAGCTAAGAGGTGGTGGCTGTGGCTTGCTCTCCTTCTCTGATCTTTCAGCTTTCACCCTGATATCTGGCTAAGACCAATTAGGAATCGTGCAACATTGTCTTCTCTTCTTACTGCCTCCATCTCTCCCTCCATCTCTGTCTCTCTTCCTTGAACTTCTTTGGTGGTACTGGATGCGGCGGAGCCCCCAAGTCCCACAGCTGCAGTGCTGGCCACGTGCTCCCCCGCTAACCTGCATCTCCAGTCTTTATCTGACTCTCGTATGCTCGCCTAGGTGTACAGCTGTTTCCCTTACCTTACCCTTTTGAGGTTTCTTTTCTTAAGAAGGTTGTAAAAATGCTCTAAGTCGTCTTTGTATGGTTATTTTTTTTTCTTGTGTACACTTGTCATGCTCTTTTCTTGTGTGTGTGTGTGTGTGTGTGTGTGTGTGTGTGTGTGTGTGTACCAAGGTACTCCAATAGCTTGTGCTCCCATTATGTCACTAGTCTTTTCTCACTGTGCAATTGCACCTTGTCATTAGGAAGTTCCCGTGTATACTTGGCATCTGGCGCTTTGCTTCTTATTAAGTTCTAGGACTTTATTTGATTTGTGGAGAAGGTTTGGAAGTAATAAAGTTAATTACTGTTCTAAATATAACCTTACAGAGCATAGAATGAGCTTCTTGCTCAAATGTTCAGCTTTCTATAACAGAAAGCAAGAATGTAGAGTTCCCGCTCCACCTCCTCACATCATAACCCTGTAACCTTCAGCTAGTTGCTTATCACGCTTCTTGTGCCCCACAGCTGCTCCACTCAAAGCTAGCTTGTGTTTTTTCAGAACTTCAGAAAAATGAGGGTCAGAGAGATGGCTGGGCTGATGCTGTTAGTTCAGTCCCTGGAACTGATGTATACAAATCCACGTGAGGTACCATGTGTTTGTAATCCCAGTACTCCTGCGGTGAGGAGGGAAGTGGAGACAGGAACATCAGCCAGAAGCTTGCTAAGCCAGCTAGTCTGAAGTATGCAGCATGCCAGAAATAGCAAGAAAAATCTCAACAAGGTGCAAGTAGAGAACCAACTCTCAGAAATTGTCCTCTGACCTTGACATGTGATGTGGCTGCACACGTAACTAAGCAGGATTACAGCAACGTATATGCCTTAACCTCTGCTCAACTACTTTATCAGATAAATAGGGAACATGTAGATGTTCTGTAAGGGCATGCAAAATCGAGTTAAAATGGCTTTTTTGTGTAGCTAACAGCAACAAAGAGTGAGTATCAGAGGAGAAAGCACACGTTTGGAAAAAAGGCAGAGGGATATTAAGGCTGAAATGGGCATCTGGACTTAAGCCATCACTAGATATGGCCCGACTCTCCTGTCGCTCTAATGGTCCTTGAAGGGTAATTGTGGCTTTATAGCTATGGGTACATCATTGATTTTTCTTAATCACATTTCTGAAGAAGCCAAGGTAAGTTCTAAAAGTTCAGAAATGAATGATACTCCTAATGAAGTTACATGCATAAAATGAAACATTGACAAGATTAAGAAGACAAAACAAACAAACAAACAAAAAACACCGTTTTGATCACTTGAGCCTGCTAACGAGCCTCTACAAAGGTTTTCAAAGGCTAGAGCAGAACTGCCATGTTCACACTCAGTTAAAGCAGAAGGAACGCCCACAGAAGCAACTCTCGCATGCACACCCGGGATAGATGGTACTCTTCTTTCCTATTAATTTTTCATTGCTAACCAATTTTTTTTAAACTAGCCTTGTACTTTGTGGTGCTATTTGTTACATTTCATACAGGAAGGTTATATTTAGACTATTTTCTCTTACCATTTTTATATTTCTGGCTGTGTATACAGTAAATACTCTCCATAGAGAAAATGGAAGATTGAGCATTTATTCTTTGTAGTTTTCCATTTCAGCAAATGATGATCTATGTGCATTATTACCCTGGACCATACAGTCAGTTCACTCCCAGATAACCGTCTTACATTAGAGGATATTTATCATGTATCTTTTTTTGTTTGTATGTGTGTTTGTTTTTGGAGACAGGGTCTCACCATGTAACTCTGGCTGACCTGGAACTCACTGTGTTGTCCAGGCTGGCCTCAAATTCATAGAGGTAATCCTGCCTCTGCATCCCAAGTGCCAGAATTAAAGGTGTATGCCACCACACCTGGTACATCAGGCATCTTAATAGTTTTAAAATACATGTGTAGTAGGAAGTCAGGTGAAGTTACTGTTGTTCATAGTTACTCAATATGAAAATCCAAAGAAATAGTTAAATAATAAAGATACTGCATTTGAAAGAAAAGAACAACATGGTTTGGACGTCAGTTCTACCAAATCACTACTGTACTGGAAGATAATATTATCTATCATGTGTCAGGTCACACTGGCTCCAAGTCCTCACTATCCTCATGTCATGTTGTCTCGGTGTGTTTTTAACAACAGGACTCTATAAATATCAAGACTGTTGGCCATGCTGGGCAGACCTGAAGGAGTGAAAGACTTGAGTAGAATTACTGACTCTTTTGTATGTACATGCACTTCTTACATAGCACATACGTGCCTTTTTAGGAGGGGAGTCACGTGAGAGTAAGAAGGCATTGCTAGTTCAGCACCTGACAGTACCCCTAGGCTGTTAAACCAGTGTTCAAAACTGGTTTGCAAAGGATGTAGCGCTGGCCTGAGAGATGAGGGAATTGGATGGTTAAAGAAAGGTAATTGCAGTGGGCAGAAGCGGGGACAATGAACAGCGCCTCTGAAACTATGCACTCTATATTAAGTTCACAAAACTATCTGTGAGACTTCACAGCTAACTTGATAAGAGTCGATGAAATGTTGGGCAAGAAAGGTCTGGCCCCAGCTCTGTCTGCGTCTCTCTGTGACATCAGTTAAAAGCTGAACATAGTTTTATACACAGATCTTTTTGTGCAAATGTCTCGCTGCATTTGAAAGGAGATGTATTTCAAATGCTTTAAGGACCTCAAAAAGGGCCGTTTATAAGATATTATCCAAGCCTTTATATAAAATATTTACAAATAGATAAAGTTCAGAAAATTTGCAATCAATTTTGCATGCTACATAAAATGATGAATGAAATGTTCAATTCACTCTTGAATTAGTGAATTGAACAGCTGCCATGGCCAAGACTGTACTGTGGGATGAAGAGAGGATGGTGGGCGTTCACAGGAGTGTCATGTTTCAGGAGTGTGGAACAAATAAGGAAGAGCCTTAAGTTACAAGTATAGAAAACCATGAACAGTTTTATGTAGGTGCCTACCCCTCATTCCCAGGGGGAATATCTATTAATATCCTGGGGAACACTGATGGTTTTCATTTGAAAAAGACAGTGTGAGTTTTTCAAGCTTTTTTTTATTCAGAAGGAGCTAGTTAGTATAAGGGGAATGGATCTTATGTTCCTCCTTACTTCTGTAATTAATTATGCATTGATCGAGGGACTCCTACATGGACATTAAACTGGGATGGGCGACTTGGACACTGGATTACCTCTATGGTACTAGCTGAGATCTTGAGGCTGAGAAATCCAAGGATCCTTTGTAAATATGGATGCTTTGGTTTTAGTGCCACTTAGATTAGAAAAAAGAATACTTAGATTTTACGGAATTTTTTAGTGCGTTTTGATGGCAGTACTTGAGATTCTGCCAGGGGTCTTCTGCCTGCTGGTGAACAATATCGTAAGATAAATTTAAAAACTCTTATCTGTTCCTACAATGATAGATTATGACTTTAATTCACTCACCTTTTGAATATCAGAAAAATGGGGGTGTCTTCATATGATGTCATCAGAATGGGGCATAGCTTGCCTAGTGCCTTGAATCTTAAAAGCCTAATTAGGACCCAGGGTGATAATGACTTTGGTGTCTTGGATGGTATTGTATTGTTAAAAGGAGACAGTGTAAAGCATCATTAGGTCACAAGAGAAGGAAACAGATTGAGGAAGCCTGCCGACACAGTGCTATGTCTTCAGATAAGACCAACCTCAGTATTATATGAAAAGAAATATTAAAGAACAGACAGAGAGAGATGAGCAAGGTCTTAGAGGTGGCCAGGAGGCCTGGAGAGGGAAGCGTTGGACAGGAGGGGCCGCTCTCTCCACTCAGCCTGGAAGAGAGCTGGCAGTGCCTGTAAATATGAAACCAGAATTGTGGAGACTTCATCGGCTGAACAGAAGGGCCTGCTGCTCTTTCTTCCTCGTCACCACCATCATAGTAACCGTTAGAGCGTCTCCTGTGGAAATGAAGCAGACAGCTAGGAGTAAGTACACGGCAGTGGTGCAGGTGGCAGAAGAGGCCGAATGGCTTCTGCCTCCAAGCCCAGGGAGCCTTGATGCACGTGGCGAATCACAGCCTGTAGCAGTAGGGAAAAGAAGAGAGTGTAAGAGGGGGATGGTTTCCAGGTCTGACGACTGGACCATTATATAATACGCTGGTGATGAGGAATACTATGAACACTTTATGCTAATAAGTAGAGCCTGTAAGGAGCCAAGAGAACCAACACCCTCCCTTCTGGAAGGCACCTCAGTGTCGGCTGTGGAGGAGTGCATAGTCTGTACCAGAAAGAGTTGTAGGAGAAAGAAGTATTTTTAGGAAAGAACTACATTGCAGTGAAAGCCTGGTGAGTATTCTTAGTAACCCAGAGGTGGGGAATATTCTGGGTAAAAGATGAACAGCTTGTAAAGCAGGTTTGTAAAGCAGAATGAGGCTTCCACAGGGCACAGTTGGAAAGGGTCAGGAGCTGCGGCACTATAGCCATCAGAGAGGATTCAATGAGGGTGAGGGAGCACGCACCCCCAGGAGGTGAAGTATGCCCTGATTTTAGGACCAACCCCAGCCTCTGAAGCTGAGAACTTAGTGCAGCTATTTCTGCTCATCAAGGGAGGTGGGAGTGGAGGCATCTACTGCTGGATGCTTCTGGAAGCCAGAGCAAGGCGTGCCAGCCTCGTACATAGATGCACAGAATTCCTGGTGTTGCCGCTTCAGAGAAACACAGAAATCATTTTGAGGAGGAAGAGAGAGAACTCAAATCTGGGAGTTTAGGCAAAGGTGTAAACCTAAAGAGGAAGGTGAACAGGAGGAGAGAGAGATTTCAGGCGACATGAACTTACAAGAACAGATGGATACATTTAAAAGGGGGTAAAAAACTAGAAATCTCAGAAATAGAAAATATTTTCTTTGGGACAGACCCAGTGTGTGAACTAAAACCTAAACAAGGCACTGATGATTTAATACTAAGGAATTCTTCGTGGCTACGGCTCAGAAAAATAAAGGGAAAAACCTTGACTATACTGTTGCCCCGACATGTGAATCAGTTTCTCATCTGAATGAAGCAAATAACTGAATAAAGCCTTTCCACTGCATTGTTGAGCTGAACTAGGAAGGAAGGATGGACCACAGAAACTGAAGCAGGGATGATGCGTCCTCAGCTGAGCAGTAAAACTGACATGCTCCCTGCAGGTGGCCTCCAGAGAGGTGGGTGCTATGGCTTGAATATGAGATGTCCCTGTGTGTCCTTGCACTGAGGGCTCCGTGCCCCTGCTGGGGGTTGCTGTTTGGGGAGGTTCTGGAAGCCTGAGGTAGAACCTAACAGCAGGAAATAGGTCATTGGTATCCTTGGGGTGGCTCATCCCTGGCCCCTCTCTGTCCCTCTTCTCTGGTTTCTGGCTGTTCTCCTGCCTTGCTCCTCCCCTCCATGATGGACTGACACCAGAAGCCATGAGCTTGTTGCTGTCTGCTCCCTGCCTGTGAGGGCTGCTCAGAGTGAAGAGTCCTGGTCCAGGGCTAGAGCCCTGCAGAACTCCAGCTTTACCACAGGGTGATGGGAGGCCTGTTTCCCATAGAAGACAGGCAGGACTGCGTGATAGCAGTAAAGAGAAATGTTCCCCCTGAGAGTTTGATACTTGTGAAATTTAAAAACTAAATGGTCAGTACACGCAGGAGGTAAATGTTGGTTTTTGAGGAAATATATATTAAAGCATAAGCCAGGTAGACTCCGAAAAGGGAGGGAGGAGACCAAATCCAATGCAGTGAGGGGGGGGATTGGGACTCACCTATACTGCCAGCTGAGGTGGAAGTGCAGCTACTTTGGGAGATAATCTAGTAGTCATCAGGAAATAAAATTGATGATGTGTATACCTTTAAATGTAGAAATAACCCTTCTGTATCTGCTCTAGAGAAGTCTGGCTCGTATGCACAAGGTTTAATCAAGAATGTTTGTTTTACAGAATGTTTATAATTGCATAAGCAATCAGAAACAACTCATGGGTCCATCATGATGTGAACATAAATAAGTGTGATGTTATCATAAAATGGGGTATTATTGAACAGGGAAAATTAATGAGCAAGAGCTACCCATACTGATACTGATAACTCAGAATCTTACTACATTAAAAGCGATCTGCAATGGAACTGTACCATATGCTATTTATGTAAATATAAATATGTAGAAGCAATAACATAAATATTCATGAGAATAATATACATCAGCTCCAAGGTACTGATTCCTTCTACAGAGGGGTGAAGAGAGAGCGTGGGATCCAAGGGAAGGAAACCCGGGGCTATCATTGTACTTTAACATGAGATACCATTTTACCTCTTAAGGCACCTGAAGCAGGTAACAGCAGAACAGTGAGGCTTGTTATAACTGACCTGTTACTCACTTCCACAGAAGTTGATTGCTTTATTATCTGTACTTTTCTTATGTACCTGAAGTATTCCTGTGTACCTCACAATATCCAGAAACTGAGTGAAAAGAAACTTCTATCACTGTGAAAAAGGAACCAACATGAGACCAGCCAAGGTGGGGCCCGTGGAGTGTTTTCTGTGCAGAGATTTATCATAGGTTAGTGCCTGTACAGAGGGAATGAGCAGCTGGAATGGCAGGAAGCCTGTGAACCTCAGTGCAGACTGACAAGGCCACAGCCACTCCCAGAAGGAAGCCTCTCTGGGCCCAGCCTTTCCAGGGCCTCTTTAGTCAGCAGCCGCCTGGCCAGAGGGTGTGCCTGTGAGCAAGGGGGTTCTTGGTGTCTTGGTAGCTCCTAAGCAAGCTAGGGCAGTGAACCCTTCTTGAACTGGGCAGGCCTGTCCACCATCATCATGAAATGCAGCGTAATTTCAATTGCCCATGCTCCCTCGGTCTTTATCAGTGTATTTATGGCTGCCGTGAGGTTAAGATGCAGAGCCTCGTAATGCATGCTCAGATTATCATTTAGAGCATATTGATACCTTTATTTTCTCTATGAGGTTGTGGCTTTATTTGCTGGACTCTGAGGATAGTCACGTGCTAGGTCTACAAGTCGGTTTCATCTTCATTTCTTTACCCCCGCTCCATTCTGAATACTGATTGAGGACCAGTCACAATTTTTTGTTTAGAGGATAAAATATACAAGTGATATCTCTGCCTAATTATCTTAATGAGTGTTATTTTAGAAATCGTTGGATGTGTTTATGTAAGACTCCATAATGCTACCTTCCTCATCAGTCAGTCAAAGAAGACAATAGGGACAGAATTATCAATTATCAAATACTTATAACCCGCTCGTCCATCTGGGTGCCAGTTACATATGGTGCTTGACTTGCATTCTGTAGAAGTAATACTTATCATTAGGTAAAACGAACATGTATTTTATCTGAAAATGTCCAGTTATTCGGTAACAGTTGCAGATCCGTGCTGTCCAGCTTCTGCGTAGTCTGCCTTCAGCACTCTGATGATGTCCTGCTAATGAGAAGTGAGGACCCATAAGTAGGGTGGTTTTGATAAATTAGTGAGTGATGTTCAGTTGTGTGGACTCTGGGATTGGTAGAGATATAATATAGACTTTGCTCTATTCGTTAGGATGTTGAAGTAATTGCTCAGCTTATATATTGACAACAGGAAGTTCTAGCACAGGTACCAAGGCCTCCCAAGCACTCCATGCCTGTGGATGTTTCTGAGGTGTTCCTAGTGACACACAGACCAGTGCTCCTGAAGAAACAGAAAAGGAGTTCAACTAGTGTTTATTAGAGACTTTTCCCACTTAGGGTGAAGACGGGAGAGCAAAGCTTGAGGCCCAGCTTCCAGAACAGTTTACAAACGTGGTCAGCTAAAGTGCTGATGCAGCCCCCAGGCCTAGACACACAGCTTGTGTGGAGGTAGTTTCTGTGTGAGGAACTTGACCTTGAGACCTGGTTCAGGAAGTACTGCAAGTAGGCAGAGGTCAGGGAGAAGAGGAGACTCCTGTTTCCTGGAGCCAGTCACAGGTGAGCATGTGCGTCACTGTCTGGCCTGAGTATGTCTTAGGCCAGGGCAAAGTCACTTGCCTCTGGCTATGAGGAAGGAATTATAAGGAACTATGTCTTGTCCCTAACTCCAGTAGAAATTTTCTCTACAGTCCCTTGAAAGGTGGTTTCAGAGGTTGTAGAAGATTCCACAAAGGCGATTCAAAGATCCACCATGATTGAATTTTTTCTGTCAAAGGAACTTTTTTCTCATGGCTGTGTTCTTCTTTGAAGTCTTGCTCCATTGTGGTAACTTGGATGGCCCTAAGTGGAAAAGCATGTCAGCCCCCAATTCTATTTGTCATTGAAAGCAGGGTACAAAAGCAATGATACAGAGACTTGGGGATCTGGGAGTGATCCTTTCCTGGACTAACTTGATACAAATAGCCAGTGTCGTGGAGAGAGGTGTATCTAATGAACAGCTGAGTAAAATATATAAAAGAATAGAACACACACACACACACACACACACACACACACACACACACACACACCCTGAAGCATTGTGAGATGAGCACGATGCTGCTTCCTAAGGTTACCATAGCCGAGTACAGGACAGCAGAGTGTGTACCCCTCCGGTCTTCACTGCCCGACTCCCCCATCGTAGTCACTGTGCAGCACTGGTCACCAGCTGCTGTTGGTCCGGGCCTTATCCAGTGAGCCCGCACCACTGAGTTCCCTGGAAAGCATCTCAGTGTCAGAAAGTGACGAGCAGTTGAGGGTCGCTGCTCTGAAACTGTTCTAAGACTGCTTCCTTGTCTGCCCAGAAACTGTTACTTTTCTCAGGCCCATCTGTTGATACTTGGGGTTGGTTCCTGAACTGTGGGGGTTCTGTTTAAGGGCTACCAAGTGAGTCCCAGGAAAGGCGCAAAGCTACACAGAGAAACCCTGTCTCGAAAAACCAAAAAAAAAAAAAAAAAACAAAACAAAAAACATATGTCTGTTCTAAGACTAGTCCATGGAGTTTACAGAGCTAGTGCTGTCAAGTAGTCCCTGCAGAGAATTAACAGGCTTAAGTAACTTTTATGACAAACAGATATTAACATAGTCCTAACGATTCCTTTAGTGTTCACATGCCCGCTATTTTGAGCAGCAGTTATAGTCAAATTAAACTACTTACAGTTGGGTAGACTTGTAGGAAGAAATTATGGTGCACGAGACCTTGGTGTATTTTTGCAGATGTTAATTCTAACTTAAACAGTTTTAGTAAGTAATGTATCTGATTTGATCTTTTAGTGTTTGATAGCATGATGTGCTCTCTGTTTATCAAGTCCAGTCAAGCTAACAGAGACACAAATAAAGTATAACCACTTAATAATCAAATTGGTTTGCTTTTCTGAGATAGCATAAAGAATATTTCTCTAGATATCTTTTCCACTTCTCAGTACAAGTTCAGAGTCCACAGTACAGCATATTTGTGTGTGTGTCCTTCTGCAGTGCAGCAACATAAATACATTGTAAATAGAGCAAACTTTTTGGTTATATTATGGAATAAATACAGCCAGACAATCACCGGGGGTTCATTTATTTCCATGGTGCAGTGACCTGTATCGAACATGATACTGTGATTCCCATCATGGAGATTTGTGGTTTTAGTGTGGTCCTGACATGCAGTACAGCAGCGAAGATATAAAAATTAGCATTGAGGAGGAGGAGGAGGAGGAGGAGCTCCCGGATGGTTGGTATGTTCACTTATAAACATCAGATAAGGTGTCTGCACACACGTAGTTTAATGTAGCACTCTGCGAAAGTTCTGGTTAAAACCTCAACTAGAATTGAAAGCAAAGGGCACATAAGTATCCACATGTTTTCAGTTTCAAACAGGAGCTGATACTCTTGATAAGTTATCAAGTTTTCTCAACTCAGACACCCACATATCCACAGGTAATTATTTATACCCTTCAGGACCCGAACTGCACATGCCTCACTGTAGCTTTATGTGATGGGTATGTTCCTGTGTTTCCTGTGACAAACATGAATTCTTATTTTTCTAAGCAGCAGACCTGGTCGTCTTATATATGCCTTTTATCTCCTTGAATCACAGGAGCTTCAGTTTCAACGACTCACCCGAGAACTGGAAGTGGAAAGGCAGATTGTTGCCAGTCAGCTAGAAAGATGTAGGCTTGGAGCAGAATCGCCAAGCATCGCCAGCACCAGGTACAGGGCCAGTGGCTCTATCTTTATGCATCCAAATAACATGTCTCAGTACATTAGCAGGGCTGCAGCGACCGATCCGTTAGAATGCTGTGCCTGTTAACTTCCATTCTGAACCTGACACCAAAAATGTCTATTTATTTTGCTTGTGAGAAGCTGCTGACGGTATTGATTTGCCCTTCAGTCCTGTGCTGAAGTATATGATATGCAGCCAAAGAGGTCTACAGCCTTCAGACACCGATGTCTTGCATGGACACGTCACAGTTAGTGGCTAGCTGTTTGGTAAAGAGTGTGCTGGTAACTGGACAACATGGCATAGACTTTTTAAACTAACAAATATTTCTAAGTGGTACGGTCTAGTTGGCCTTTAGAAATGCCTTCAGTTTACTTTCAGTTTTTCTAAAATCTGTGAAACTGATATATACAACAATTACACTGAGATATCCAGAGTGTTCAAATATGGTAAGTACCAAAGGATCGTATTTTTAAGGTCGAATATAGTAATTACAAACTAAGCATTTAATTGAAAACAACATTTAGCCACAATTTTTTTTATTTAAATGGCCTCTTCTACTCCTTGAAAAGATCACTACTGTGTAAATTACTAACATACTCCACGTGTTAATCATTGCTGATCAGTAGATCTGTTTCTTAAAAGTTACGTATCACTAGAAGCATACATTATTTTTAACGTTTGCATTTTTAAGCTTGGGGTATGTGACCTGTGCTCTACAACCCCAAATCACATCAGTTATCTCTAGCTGCTGAATTATTCTCCTCAGTTCCTTCTGTAGCTCAGTGGAGACAACGTCTTATGCTGAGTGAGGTGCTGTCTGTAGCTTCTCTTTTCTAGTCAATGGTTGGTATGATGTTTAAACTCTTAGACTTCATTACCTGAATGTTTCAGCCTCAGCCTTGACACATGTGCATGCTGGTGCGTTTAAGACGTAAAGCATTTGAATAAAGTCAATAGTGGAAAAGTAGGTGATCATATTTTTTTTAAGTATCTGGGAAGGTTTTTCTTTTTCCCCCCTTTTTACAACTTGCTTATTTATTTTGTGTATGTGAGTGTGTATACATGTGAGTGCTCATGTCATGGTGCATATGTGGAGGGCAAAACAGCTTGCAGGAATTGGTTCTCTCTTCCATGTATGTCCCAGGGGTCAAATTCAAGCTGGTGACAGGTACCACTGAGCCATCTTGTTAGCCTAGGTAGTCTTTTATACTAAGAAAATGTATACATAAGCAAGGTGTAATAGTATAAATAGTATAATATATATGCTATTATATATTATTATATTATATACTATTACTATATTATAGTATTACATAATATTATGATATATTATGGCATATATATTATAATAGCATATATTATATCATACTATATATTAAAATATTATAGATTATGCCCTTTGGTAACTAATGAAATAATTTACCAAAGAAGTAGACATTATAAAAGCAAAAATTATCTGTAATTCTACTCAGTAGTTTTTTAAAGGTATCAATAGTTTTAGTATTAAAAAGGAAATTCTTCAGATTCAGCAATATGATGCTATATGTTTTTTCAAAAAGGATGGGCCAGATGAATAGAAAAATAGAATTTTATATTATTAAGAACATTAATCTAGGATGTGAAGGGGTGGGCAGGATGCTTTGCCCTGGAAATAACTGACTCAAAAAAAAAAAAAATCAGATTTATCCTGTTAAACTTCCAAAAGTAATTTCCATATCAATAATAAAACTTGATATCTAGAGAAAATAAAAGAAACACTAAGCTTTGAGCTGGTAAAAATTTTCCCATTCTGTAGGCTGCCACTTTGTCCAAATAACATATCCTTTGCTGGGCAGAAGCCTTTCAGGTACATGAGGTCCCATTTATTAATTGTTGTTCTTAGTGTCTGTGCTATTGGTGTTCTGTTCAGAAAGCCTTTTCCTGTGCCAATTATTAACACTTGAAATTGTTCATTATGAACTCATGTGATAAAAGATCATAAACAGTGTTTTGGAACAACCCCAACTTAAGATAGCAATACCTTTTCAAAGGAAGGAAGGAAGGAAGAAGTTACCAAGAACTAAACTTTGGCCAAATCTGTAAAATTGTATTTAACAGAACCATCTGGATCAAACATGACCAAATGTTAACATCTGTTGAGTGAGAGTGTATTTGTTAAATGCATGGCTAGTAAACTTTAATTTTTAAAACATTAATTAATGAAGGCTATATAATTGAACGATATAATCAAATAGATTTTATTTAAAATCTATAAAAAACATTGTGGGTAAGAGTAATAGTACTGTCAGTTGTTTTTATTTTCTATTTTGTGTGTGTTTCATGCTTGCTTCTCACTGCCTACTGTCAAAGCCAGCACATCACTGGGGTTCATTCAGTCATACAGGTAATGCTGGCCCTTGGTTGTGGGGAGCCTTATTTGGACATCCATAGAGTGCTGTAATGGTGAATGCAGAACAGAATGAGAAGGACCTAGGCAGCCAACCAAATGTGTGACACGATCTTTAGAGTTACAACTAGGACAAGGTTCTTCATTCCATGAACTTACTCAAGTCTCATCTCAGGTCAGACCCTCTTGTGTTCCTGATGCCCCAGCTAAATACTCAGCCCTTTCCACAGCCTTTCCCAAGTTCCTCAGCGCAAGTCATTTCCCTCCAACGAACTCATGGCTGTTTCTCTGTGCCTGTGTAACTCATTGTGAAGTGGTGAGGCCCAGCCATTGCACACTAGTGGCTTAGCAGCCCATTTCCCACCCAGATGCTCATTAAATGCATAATGGACCTTCCTGAGGAGCAGCAGCTTTGGAGTTCATCAGAGGATGCTTTGCAAGTTTTTCTCCTGGTGTCCTTGGTGTTTGCCTTCCTCACAACTTAAGGGTGCTTTCCACAGGACCCACAAATGCGGGAGGCAGGTACTCAGCTCTAAGGCCAGTATCTCTGCATGCCAGTCTGGAGCCATTCAAAGGACATTAGAAAAGAGAATGGTGGTGTTGTGTTGTCATGTGAGAGACACTCTACCCCTGCATGTCATCTGTCCCCTTCCTGTCCACTTTGGAACCATAGTGTAAAGATACTAACGGAAATTGGCTCTGTGACTCAGATCCCCTTTGCTGTCAGCCTCCTGGTTTGCCCAAAGGACATTGTAGTAGAATCCCTGCTCAGAACCAGGAAGCTTTCCTTTGGGACTTTTTCCCCATTTTTGTGTGAAATGAATTTAATCAGGAAAATGGGCATTTTATAACCAGTTATCTTCCTTAAGATTTTTATTTCCCAGTAAAGATAAGGTAATCTGTAAAACTGTTTAACGTTTTGTCTTCTAAAGATGAAGCAATAAAATAAATAAATAAAAATCAAATAAAGAGTGTATTTTATTGACTTTTCAGTTGCCCAGAGTTTTTGCCATTTCTGTCCTCACTCTGTGAATAGACAGGAGGTGGCACAATGAGGTCTACCGAGGGACACTGTTCTAACAGTGACAGCTCAGTCCCTCACTTGAGCCTCATCTCCTGTGTGCCCCATTGAGAATTTTAGAACAGTCGCATGTGAAATTGCTCAGATTTTCCATTAATCACCCCAGAAGAAGTGTTCTAAACAAGGCAGTGGGAGCTAATTTGATGATTTTCCATCTGTTTTATTTTCTGGCATTCTAACATATATAAATTAGCAGTATTGATACACTTATAAGCCTCCTGATGTGGACTTGATGGTGTCTGTATGCCAAGATGACGTATGAGAATAAACATCATCACTACAGCCTTGAAAAGCCCTGAAAGTGGGTGAAGGTACTTAATCTGAGTACACTGTAGCTGGTTTAGTTAATATTTCATCTCATCCAAATGCATCTGAAAATACAAAAACTAAAAACAAAATGTGAGGATTAGGGGAAAGGGGAAGTAAAATTTAGAAAGATTAAGATGGAGCCAAGATTAAAATAGAACAACAAGCAAAAAATGTATATGTAGCATATTATGCAGTGCTGGAGCTGAGAGCCAGTTTTCCATGAGCATCCTAGCAGCCATGCTGGAGACAGAAGTGGCCCTAATGTAAGTGTGCACACGATGGAAACAGACATCTCTAATTAATGTCACAATGTTAGTGTGTAAGAGGGTAATGAACCAGGCTGCTCAGGAGGATCCTCCCATCCTGGGTACCAAGACTTCAGTGGTTTCTCCTTTGTGGTCACATCAGGAAAACATTGTTTGACCCTCTGGTCTCTGCCAACAAATTTCACAAACAAGCTCATAAGGCCATTTCTCATTGCTAAATGGAATATAGATAGATGAAATGGCACCTTTGCTAAAAGTAATTCCCCTGGGAGCCAATTCTGACATCTAGCTTGGCTCAGGGTGATACTTAGCACATGTAGATAGATGAATTGCTTTCAGGTCCACTAAGCAGGCAGCCTACCATGACTATTTCTGTCTGCATAGGTTTTGAGAGTCATGGATGATGAGGGATGCTGAGATGTGAGGTGTCCTGTGTTGCAGTTCACTGAACAGGTGTGTTATATGTACATTAGTTACAGAAATGGCTTCCAGGAAACACTACACTATGCACAGCACGTTATGCCATAAGAAAGCCTCACAGCACACAGGAGTCACACAGAGAAATGTGTAACCAGAAGTTTCTCAGTCTCACTGGCCCCATGGTTCCACAGCCATTTATAAAATAATTACTCAGAGGCTTATATTAATTATAAACTGTATGGCCTATGGCTTTAGCTTCTTGATAGCTAGCTCTTTCATCTTAAATTAACCCGTTCTTATTCTTATTAATATATGTGTTGCCACATGGCCGAGGTGTTACAGGTCTGCTGGCATCTTGTTGCTCCTTTTGTGGCGGCTAGTGTCTCTCTCAACTCTGCCCTTCTCTCTGTATCTCTGCTTGGATTTCCCGCCTGGCTGTAAGCTTTCTTGCCATAGGCCAAAACAGCTTTATTACCCAACAGGAGCCACACATATTCACAGCATACAGAAAGACATCCCACAGCATACAGAAAGACGTCCCATATCCCCTTTTCTGTCTAATCAAAAAGAAAGGTTTTTAACTTTAACATAGTAAAATTATATATAATAAAACAGTTATCAAGCAAGAATTACGGTTACAATATCTAGTCTGTTTTTGGCAGTTTCTTCTGTGAAGCAAGAACCCGAAGGATCATCTTGCCTTGCAAAGTTCAGTAATCACCTTCCTATGGGTCCTACATGTCCAGTTTATACAACATACTGTCAAGTAGCCCAGGCAAGAGCAGTTTCTTACCCAAATGGCTAACTTTTGTCATAATGAAAGCAAACTCCATATGGAATTTCTTTGATGCCCATTATCTTCTCTGAAGTAGATTGGTGCTGCCAGAAGCAGACATGTCTCAATGTCCAGAAAAGTCTAAGTTCTTAAAACGTTTTAAATACCATTATTCTGTAGGTCTTTGAAGTGTTTGAATATTACCTACTTAATGAAATATATCTATATATATATTTATATATATAGATACCTAGAAAACTTAACTAACGTGACTATAAGTTTGATTATCATAGATGACTATTAATCTGTATTTAATTATACATTACTATTTTAAGTGAGTTGCATAAACATAATACCTTAAACAAGAGTAGAAATACATATACAGTATAGCAAAATTAACTTTAAGTTTGTATCAATAAACTAAAATCCATAGCAATGTAAAACATTTCAAACAAGTTGTTACTCTTTAAAAGTAGATTCAGTAATCTACCCTTTCATCCTATCATATCTATATCCCCTTTTCTTCTTTAGAAAGAGATTGAATTTATAATCAACCTGCTTTAAATAAAAATAAACATTCATAAACAATATTTTCAGAATTTGGGAATAGCTTCCCATACTACTTCCTGCTAATTGGGGGCGCTGGCAATCTTGTGGGGATCCTGAGAAAAATTAAGAATTATAGTTAAATCTTGGTTGTAGTAGTCTGTGGGGCTATATCCTCTCATCCAGTTGCTTTGAAGATGTTTTGGATGTTGGATCATCTAGGCCATGGCTGTCATCAGAGACCTTTCATGGGGTCTTGGTTGATCAAGCCATATTAACCTGGAAGGAATCCACAGGTTCTCATCTTCTGTGGAAACAAAAGCAGAACCTCTTTTCCAAAGCAACATATCCTTAGACATAAATTTTGAAGTCAAGATACCTTTAAAATATGCATATTGGTTTAACTTAATAGCTCCTACAATCAAATGTTTTTCTGCAGTTAAAAATCCCAAAAACAATATAATAATATGTAGTGTCCAGATTATTTGTGTAATTTCCATCCTTACGTGGCTTAACTTTCATATTATTCTTACTGTCTCTTTAAAGACTTTATTTTTTAAAACTATCAATGCCCCACATTGGGCACCAGGAAAAGCAAGAAATCCACAGGTGTCTGCATAAGGAGTATTAGGGAATTTATTAGGAAATTTATTAGCAAATACCACTACATTTCCGCCCATGACCTTGGGCTATATGGCCCAAAGGAGGCGCTGCTTCTTGCCCTCATACGTGACCTCTTAAAAGGAAAGGGAGGGATCACGAGGCCCCTTCTCCCTGGTTCCTGCTTCCTGGTGTGAGCGGACTGCCGGGTGGATTTTCTCCCAGTCAGAACAGAGGATGACTTCAGCTGTTTACTCAGTTCTGTATTCATGAATGTATTTCCTCAATTCATACCTTAATGAATTCCCTAGTACTCCTTAAACAGACTCCCGTGGATTTCTCACTTTAGTTGACATCCACATGGATCGGCCATCCCTACAGCCCTTATCCATGCAGAGAATCTTATAACCCCTGCCTGCTAGCAGAAATGTGTCCTGTAAAACTTCACTTCCAGATTTCGACAAACATAGGATTTAGTCAACTTCTCCCTACAATGACATCAGTGGAGGATTGTGCCCACATAAGCTAAGATTAGGTTTAACTGGCTAAGGTAACAGTAGAAACTGCCACCTGGACTCTGTGCCTATCTACTCACCCTGGAACCTGCCCTCCTTTGTTCCCAAGAGCATGGAAAGGGGTGGAGGGAATTGGGAAACAGAGACCATATTCTCATTCTGTATTTTTTATTGACTGGAGTCAAATAATGATCACCTTAGACAATTCGTAAAGTGCAAGGAAAAAATAAGGAGAAAAATCCATAATTTTGCCACTCAGAGATAACTACTGTATTTTAAAGTCAGGTGTGTTGAAGTATAAATTGCAACAAATCCACCCCTTTGTAGTACAGCTTTAAGGTTTCTAGCTGACCCAATTGGCATAGAATTGTATGGCCACCTCCACAATCCACCGAGAGTATTGTCATCATCCTCTCAAATGAGACAACTACTTTTAAAACCTTGCTATATTTCTTCCTCTTCAGTTTTTTTCTTTAAATGGAAGTGTTTCCCATGAGTAACTTTTCATCATATTCTTCAAGTTGCACTCTGGTATGCCAAGCTTATTAGTTGAACAACTTTTAATGGCCCCCAGTTGTCCAAAAAATCCCAGGGAAGCAATAGCTTAGAGCTCAGTGATGCTCATTTGGCAGCAGGTCGAGATTCCTGCAACCTTCCAGCAGCAGGTGACAGTGAGGGAAAGCTGGCCAGGGGAAATCCTACCTACCAGCTGTAGAAAGCAGCCTTCAGGTGCACAAGGAATGCCTGTGTTCACATCTCATTCAAGCAAGGAACTCACACTAGTTGCTCGTCTCGTTGGGTCACAAAACTGGGCAAGAGTAGAAAATAGAGTTAGGCTAGAAGTCAGTCATTGAACATATGAGTCTTAGAATTCTTGAGACTCTCTAAGTTGTGGTACAGGATTTGAAAACTGTTCCTGGTAACAGACATGAGATACTGTTCTGTTGCCCAGAAACTCACCTTTTGTTTCGCAGTTACTTCTAGGTAAGTTCTTGTTGGTCAAAGTGTGTTTCTTTGCAAGCTGTACATCTGTTTCTTATACTTTATCTTATAAATAGCATTTTCATTTTTGAAGATGAAAGTACTCAATTTGCATCAATATTGAAGTAAAAAGAGGCTAATAGTTTCAGACTACTGAAACTATTATATTCTCACGTGATGTTCAAATGCACTAATCTTATTTGGAAGCACAGTGCTCTTCACTGGCGGCTGCTGCTATCTTAAAGCTTGCAGACAGAAGCCTTGTCCTTATAACTGCAGAAAGGAAAGGGGGTGTTGGTGCCAGCCCCCCAGTTTCTCTCTCGTCTTAGTTTAAAGCCCCAGTCAAGTAGAACTCTTGATGGTTTCACAAAAGGTTGTGCAGCCTTGACTGTCTTCTTGTTGCCGCTTAGGAGAAGAACTGTTTGCTTCTAATGAAAAGAGACGATTCTCCACGGCCATGGAACCCCTGGAAAAGTTTCATGGTTTTGCATTTTATAGGGTCATCAGGAATCCTATCAGGCTTCCGTTGATAGCACTAAAAATTCGGAAAGTGTTTAGAAACTGACAGTACCCAAAAAGGTTTCTTCATGGTTCAGATCTTTTTCAGTGAATATTTTTTTAAATCATTGTAAAATAAACTGCCTCAAATAATGCCTTCTTTGAAATGGAAAATCTTTGAAAAGATTGTCTGTTCCTTGACATTTATTACTCAATTTACCACTTTGAGAAGATGTTTGATAGAGTTCTGTCCCCTTGACATTCAGTGCTTTGGCCTTCAAAACTTGAGGGATTTTTATTATTGTTGCTGGGTGGCTGTTTTAATGAGATAATTTCATATAACCTTCAAATTCGTGGGTTTGGTACATTCATAAAGGTGTTCACCCATTAGTGTTACGGCCCCACTCTTTCCTTCTCTCGGTGCTGGGAGCTCTTTCCTGTTGCTGTGACTCTGTTCTGTATATTTAATATATAATGCTATACATTCGGCCCTTTGTATCTGGTGTCTTCACTTAATGTGTTCAGGTTCATCCATTTTGTATTTAGCTTGCCTTTTTATTTCCAAATAATACTGCATTATGCAGACATTCCACATCTTCCTTGTCATTCATTATTGGCCATTGTGAAGAGATCTGCCTTTGATTTTTAGGGGAAAGCCCAAGGTGTTTACTTCAGCTTCCCTTGTGTTAGGGTACTGGTGAGCCCAAGGGGATTCCTCTGGGTCTGTCTGTCCATCCTCCCGCTCCCTCAGGTTGCTGGACCTTTTTCCCTCTGCTGCTCTCTGTTCCTGCTGTCCTCCTTCCTTGCTGAGCTTCCTGTCTGTGCACAGTAGGTCAAGCTGTTTCAGTGCTGCTATTCTTACTACAGTACATTTCCTTATGTCCCGTTAGATCTGGTCACTGGTGCCTCCTTTAATGGTCAAAGGTCGAAGCTCCCTGACTTCATTTCTAATTCAGACTAAATGAAGAACAAACTCCTTAATATTTGAATGTAATTCAGAAACACTCTTTGGGATTTCCACGGCGAATATTTATCATGTAGACACTCTTCAGAGGAAATTTAGTGACACTGAATTTTTATGGCAGAACTTGTTATAAACAATGGAGAATTCCACATCGGAAGGGTAGAAAATGAGTCTGGCTGGTCTGGCTGCCCTCAGCCTTTCAGAAGTCATTTTTCTAGGGCAGTTAGCTCAGCACCATTTTTCCAGAAGGCATTTTTAATTACTACCTCTCATTGCCACTCAAGCCACAAGTGAATTTTATCTAGGGCACAGATATCTAAGTGACGGCTGTTGCACACATTTGATTGAAACTTAGACCATGGGACTCTAGAGCACAAGCCCAAGGGTATGCAGGCAGTGTTCCTAGACACCCATCTTAACTAAGAACACAACCAAGTGTTATTGGACTCGTTAGCCAAATAGTTTTCTCATGAAATAGAATCTGTTATGAATCTAGAACATTATACAGCAAATGTGTGTCACGATTCTAAGATGAATTTACCATCGCTGATACTGAGCATTTAAAAATGTTGAGTGGTGATATAGCTGGGAGGAACCACAAATGCAGATTGTTTATAGTTAGCATCAAAGTTTCAGGTTATTCTAATACTGTTCTAGTATCTTTGATTAAATATGGAAGCAGCTTAGCTGTATTAATTTTTTTCTAATTAATGAAGAGGAAAATACCTGTTGAAAATTCAGAAACCCATGCATGTAAAATATATGTACCATGCTATTATCTAATTTAAGAAACTGTTTTAATTAAGATAACATTATTTCATTTTCTGGAATTTTCATAATTCATATTCTATAATTACTAGTCCTAAATTATTTAACATTAATGAGTTATTGAACCAAACTAAGAATTACATTGTTAAGCATTCCCCCTTAATCATTAGGGGTTTTTTTTTTAGCTATATGTATATTTTTAAAGTATTTTCAAACAGACTACAAAATCAGGGTCCTTACTGAAAACAGAACTCAGTTTTGCTTTTGGCATAGGAGTTAGTGATCACGTCACCATATTAGAAGCACTACAGCACTCTGAACCCCCTCTGTTGTCTGTCTATTGGCCCTCACTGTGCAGTTGTCTGTATTTATAATCTTTAAGAAGTGCTAACAGCCCCAGATCTAGAGAGTGATGTGGCAAATGTGAATATTTATACCCAGAATTCAAAATTACTGAGAATTTTTT
This sequence comes from Peromyscus eremicus, assembly GCF_949786415.1. Taxonomy (NCBI): domain Eukaryota; kingdom Metazoa; phylum Chordata; class Mammalia; order Rodentia; family Cricetidae; genus Peromyscus; species Peromyscus eremicus. The sequence continues at coordinate 37,815,961 of NC_081419.1, forward strand.
ATATTGACTTCCATTTTTTATATCAAGAAAAATATTAAACACAGCAAGTTTCCTTTGCCCACTCTTTTCCCTATAGCTAGCCACTGGTGTGTTGTCTTCTAAGGTACTTTGTGTACTTTTTTGGTTTTTCGAGACAGGGTTTCTCTGTGTAGCTTTTGGAGCCTGTCCTGGAACTCACTTTGTAGACCAGGCTGATCTCAAACTCACAGAGATTCACCTGCCTCTGCCTCCCAAGTGCTGGCTTTGTCTGCTTTTATATTAAATATACTTCATATTCACATGCGAACATGTGAATTTTCTGCTGCTTTTAAAATATGCACATTTAGGGGGCTGGAAAGATGATTCGGTGGTTAAGAGCATTGGCTGCTCATCCAGAAGACCCAGGTTCAATTCCCAGTACCCACATGGTGACTCACAACCTCTGAAACTTCATTTCCTTGGGATCCAAAACACCTGACCTCCTCAGGCACCGTGTGGTACCCAGACATACATACAGCCAAAATACTCACACACATAAAGTTCTATGTAATTCTATGTAATTCTGCATTTGCCTTTTCTTCCTGAGATGTATCCACACTGGTACATGTAGATTTATTTTTTTTATACTGCTATATCACAGTATTAAGCTGTTCATGTCTTTTTTAACTGAACATTCCTTTTGAATTTGTTTTTTTGTTTTTGTTTTTGGTTTTGGTTTTTTTTTTTTTTTGGTTTTTCGAGACAAGGTTTGTCTGTGTAGCTTTGTGCCTTTCCTGGAACTCACTTGGTAGCCCAGGCTGGCCTCGAACTCACAGAGATCCGCCTGCCTCTGCCTCCCGAGTGCTGGGATTAAAAGCGTGCGCCACCACTGCCCGGCCTTTTTAATTTGTTTTATCTTTAACATATAATATATGCCATATGTTTGTATGTTCCAGAGATGATCCGGTTAGACTAATTGGTATAGCTATCTGTCACCTTAGGCACACACCATTTATTGGGGGAGATATCTTCTCTACTAGCTGTTTAGATGTTCAGTTAGTTATTGTCAGCCAGCGTCGTCACCCTCTTACCCACTGCACCCCACATCTGTACACTGCTCTGTGTACTACCCTGCCCCACACCTTTTCTTACTTTTCAATAAACTGTAGCTTTGAGACATAAGTGAAAACATGATGTATTTCTGTTTGTTCATCTGCCTTAGTTTACTTAATATAAGCATCTCCAGAACCAAAGTCCTCTCAACTCTTGAGCATGTTTGAATGTGTCTTCTCTTCCACATGTGTGAGACTCTAGAACACACACTCTTAGAAGTGGCATGTTTACATTTGTGTATTTACGTTGTGTGTGGAATGGTGCGTGCGTGCGTGCGTGCGTGCGTGCGTGCGTGCGTGCGTGCGTGCATGTTCAAGCACAACTTTCCCACAGACGAGGACATCTTTCAGGAGTCAGCTCTCTCGCCCTGCTCTGTGCCCTGCAGTAACTGAACTTGAGTCCTCGGGCTTGGCAGTCACCCTTCTTCACTCCCTGAGACTTCTTGCTAGCCCAAATGTTTTTTTAAAACACGTTTCCTATACTTCTAAAGTTTGCATTCCCGCTTTATCTGGAGTTGATTGTGTGTGCAGTACGCAGAGGAAGACATCAGATATCCTGCTATCTCTTATGATTGTCTCCCTGAACCTGGAGCTAGCCTGACACAGCAAACCTGTATGTCTCTTCTCAGGCATTTCCACTCTAGCAGGGCAATCACTGGATAACACTATGCAAATGCTGCAGTGCTTAGCATGGCTGCAGACACCATGTACTTTGGGCAAGTTCTGTGTTCAACAGAGTACACTGGCTACCCAGGCTTTGTCCTTGCTTAGTAGATCCCTGGGTTTAAAAAGTGTTGGTTTATAGTAATACAGTAGAGAAGAGGATAGCCATAGAGCTGCTCTTAAAGATGGGATTGACAGTTGCATTAGGAGATAGTTGTACTCATTCTCTTACTAATATTGCTCAGTAGAGTTTGATTTCTGGTTTGGTTTGATTTGGTTTTCATTATTATTGCACGCCTGGCTAACATTAAGATGTCATTTCCCCCTAACAATAGTATTTTCCACAAGGGTACCAATAAGTAGTTAGGAAAGACTTAAGCCCCCCCCCCCCACCTCCACTTCCTACTTGAGTATTGTATAGCTGCCCTCGATACAGGAGGAAAGCCATTAAACCCCCGGCCTCCATCACTGTGCTTGCCCACCTGGAACTGCCGTGGCCATTGTTGCTTCTGCTAGTTCATCACAGCCGTGGTACAGGAAGCCGTGTAAGTACCAGCTCAGAAATTCTGGGAGCCAGCCTTGAGAAACAGCACTTTAACCAGTGCAGCTTGTGCTGTGGATTGTTGTTGGGAGAAAATGTTAGCATACCTTCATTGAATCACTGTGATCTTCAGGAACTGAAAGATGGTTGCCGTTAAACTTAGCAGTCAGAGCAGAGTGCTGTGTGTGACCAGCTGTTTCCTTGGCCCTTCAGAGAACTGCTCAACGTCGCTCTAATGCAATGATATTTGGAAAAGGAAATTGAAAGTGTGATTGTCTTTCTAAAAGTGAGGGCCATCCATTAGCACGTCTTCAGCAGTTAATCAACTTGCCGTAAAGATGAACATGGCATGCCAGCCTGGGGAGAAGAAAACAACCCAGATCCATTTGCCAGCTCTCTAATGTCTGAATTGTTCCTATAGCTGTCCCCCCCAGGGCTTCACAATCTACTTAATAACAAATCAATCTAATCTGGTTTTGCATAGATTTTTCTATCCCAGGCTTGTGTCCCTCCGCAATTAAACAGGGAGAAAAATGCTCCAAAATGGAAGGGAAGAAAAGCCCTAGGCTACAGATTTTCATAGCTAAAAATCTTGTATTGAACAGTTGCACATTTTAACATCCACCAAAAGCTTTGGTACAACATTTGGTTTGCATGGGTAGGTGGCTCGTAATCCAACCAAAACTATCTTTGGGGATGTGGTGTGTGGGTACCCTGCAGCCTTTTTTCTAAGTTGAAATACAAGCAGTATCTAGTATTTTGGGATCCTATGATCATTGCTACAGCCTAGGTCAATTATTTATTGATCCCAACTTTAGTTGTATTATTAGTTATTCTGCTATTGGAGCCACAGCAAATTCAAGTTAATTTTCCAAGCGTGATACCAGAGCTGCTCCACAAGAGGAACAGAATGTAGAGTGTGTCTGCTTCCTGAACAGCACTGATGTTGTGATACTTCTCAGTCAGAAGATCTTTGAGTAGGATATGAAAGGGTCTCACACTATATGTCTTCTAAATGTAAATACAAAGGCGGATATTATTTTTTTTTTAAGAGTGGTACGTTCAGAGTAAGTCTACATGTTAAAAATCACCTTTTGTGATTCTTCTCAACCACAAACAAAGTAAGGAATTTAATGATCACCAGCAGTTGCTGAAGCTCTCAGCAAAGAGATGGCACATTTCTCAGTGAACTAGTCAGTGTGAGAGCACTAAGGTCACATCTCCCTCATCTCTAACGTCGAAGGGCAGACTGCTAAAAGTCCGGAGTTGATGGTCTAGTGTGACATATTCTAAAGTACAGAATAGTCATTGTGGTGTCTGCTTGCCCAAAATTGCTCCAGCATCTACATGTAAATGCCCATCTGGGAAATACAGGAGACCAAAGAGCATGGTAAATGGCACTGGGCTGGTGAGCTAATTAGATTCAGACTGTCAGGAATTCTACAAATTGAGTGAAATCATTTTCAACAGAACAGCAGTTTTAGAGACAAAGCAACCAGTTGCTTGCCAGAAGCCACACCTTAAAGAAAACTGACTCTCCCTTGCCCAGAAACCTCCAGCTGTCCATAGCTTCTCAACCAGGGGTGGGGACTCAGAAGTCCCACTACCATCCATGCTGCCAAGCTGACAGGCTTGATTTTTTGCAAGCAAGCACAGCTGCTGTGAGTTCATGAGTGCAGCAGACCGGTCGTGTGCAGAAGGCTTTATCTTGCTACGGTCCTCCTTGACCTTGGCTCTTACAATACTTCTGCCTCCTCTAAGATCTGTGATGGTCCCTGGGACCTGAGAGGCAGGGATGTGATACAGACACCTCATTCGTGGCTAAGCACCCCATAGATGCCTTTTCTGTGCAGATTGACGAGTTGTAAGTTTCTGCATTAACCACCATCTATTGCTCAGAGAAACTTCTCTGATGCAGTGTGAGAGCTGCACTAAGCTGTGGGTAGAGAGTTTAGAAGAGTTTGATGCAGGTCCATTTAACAAAATAATAATAGTAGGTTCACGCCTGGGACCTGTGAGCTCCCAGTCTTGGCCGGATTTACAGTACAAGACATTTGTTTCCTCCTGTGGAACTGGCCTTGAATTCTGTCAGAAAGTTGTTGGCTGCCCTATAACATTCCTGCCACTATTGTACCCAGGGGTGTATCTTGCCATGCTTATCATTATTGTAGCTCACCAGGTTTACAGCTGGGTATGGCTGTTAATGACATCTCCCATTGCGTCCCGCCAGCAACCTGAATGACACCCTCTGGTGCTGTGAAAGCTAACCAACACAGAAGAAGCTTCCAGATCATTACCAGCTTGATTTCTCCATGCCTTGTGACCAGAGCTGAGTTCTCAGCAACAGGGCCTTATCATCCAGTTCTGCTGGGGAACCCTGAGCGGCCGCATAACTGATATTGTTTGGGGCTCTCTAGGACACTGATCTCCAACAAAGACAGCACCCAACACCTGGAACTAATTTTCTGTGTAGTGTTCCCTGTCTTCTGCATTATTCCCTGTGTAGGCTAACTCCAATTAAAGTCTTTTATGTGAATGTGTACATGTGTGTAGCTTGTAAAGTAGTAGGTTTCATATGGCTTTTTCAAACCTCTGTATTGTTAATTGTTCCTCCACCCCTTTCTCCACACTACCCTCCCATCCTCCTTGTTCTTTCCAATCTCCTTCCCTGTTCTTTTCATCTCATCTATGATCTAATGTATTGCATTTTTATAAAATTAGTATAGTTATATTTATTAGACATTGCAATTTCCTAAAACTCTTAAGATTTCATAGTCAGAATTTAAATTCTTCTGAAAGTTTAAAGGCAGACTGCTTATTAGCCCTGATTTTTAAAAATTCTTTGTTTTTGTTTTCTCGAGACAGGGTTTCACTGTGTAGCCCTGGCTGTCCTGGAACTTCCTCTGTAGACTAGGCTGGCCTTGAACTCACAGAGTTCCAGCTGCCTCTACTTCCCAAGTGGTGGGATTAAAGGCGTGCACCACCACTGCCTGGCTTTAAATTTAAAAAAAAAAAAATGTGTTTGTTTGAGGGCATGTACACATTCCACAGCATGAATAGAGAGGTCAGAGGACAACTTGTGGAAGTCAGCTCTCTCCTTCCACCATGTAGGTCCTAGGAATCAAACTCTGGTCGTCAGGCTTGACAGCAAGTGCCTTTACCTGGCAGTCTTCCCAGCCCTGATTTTAAATTTTATAGATTATAATTTACACTTTTCTCCATATCTCCCATAAGCCTTCCCTATGTATGGGTCATGTTGACTTACAGTGGCCATGAATGGTAAAGGGGAAAGATTAAGCTGGTCAGCTCTCTGCTCTGTCACATTGTGCATTGTTATTGCTTTATGGATTCACATTAGAGGTGTAAAACATTCTTGACCATGCACTCCCCGTGCCTGTGCTTTGGAAGGGGCTGGCCACCTGAGGGGCTTTACAGGTCACCTCTCTCAAGAATGATCCATTCTCATGTCCCCCACCACCACCACCAACCCATTTGGTAGCTGGAAATTCTATGCATGTATATGGGAAGCAGTGGTAAGTAGCGAAGAGAAAGTGGCTGGGTAGATTTGAGACTGGGATGAACCAGGGCCTTTAAGCATTCCGAAGCCCCTCGTCTGGGTTTTAGACATTCCTGTGTAGAGCAGCAGTGGCTGGCTATTGACTGTCTCCAGGCTCTGTTCTTTCCCCAGACAGTTATTGATGATGCTAGATCTGTCTTCCTCCCACATGTGAATTCATTCCTCCCTCAGCACAAAAAGAGCTTCTTATGGCCCTGGTCTATAAATCAAGAGTTGAGAACGTGATTACAGCGAGAAACTGGAGCACAGTAGAAATTTTAAAAGTATGCTGTGCTCTTCTTTATTTTTGTAACTGGAACAAAATTTCTTTTATAAGTTAAAGAACCTTCACTCTTCATAAAGATAAAATTATTGGCCTGGCTAATCAGTAGGCAGAAATTATTTTTAAATGCACACTGCATGGATGATATCTCTGCAGCCTCCCAAGCACTGGAGTTAGAGATGTGCACCACCATATCTGACCCGGTCATTTGCTGTTAACTGTCTAAACTGCTAAATTATTAGCAAAGTAAATATTTTATTTAAAATGCAGACTTGAATTCTTTTTAAAAATGAATTTTTAGAAGCTGAGGCTATGACGGTCATTAAAAGGTTTGCTGTGCAGATGTGAGGACCCAAGTTTAGGTCCCCAGAGTGTTGCAGTAGACATTTGTAATCCCAGCACGGTAAGGGAGATGGAGGGTCTCAGGGATGTGCTGGCCAGCCAGGGCAGTTGGATCAGTAAGAAGCCTTGTCCCAAAAACTGAGGTTGAGAACAGTAGAGGGAAGACACCAGACATCAACATCTAGCCTTTGTACATGTGTACACACACACACACAAACCACACACCAATTATATATATATATATATATATATATATATATATATATATATATATATATATATATATATATATACAATTGAAGGAATAATTGTCTCATGGAATAAATTTTTACATTAAGTAGATTTTCCAATGCATTTTTTCTCTATTATTCTTGCGTATATGTATATATGTATAACGTGTAAGATGGGCACACATGCCATGGCACACATTTGAATATCAAAGAACAGCTTTCTTTCTGCCACCTTTTGTGGTTCTGGGACTAGAGCACAGGTTGATAGGCTTGCCCAAGTGTCCTAACCTATTAAGCAACCTTGTCAGTCCTCCCGAACATTCTAAATGCTAAAGACTATATAAAATGAAGTCGTGTGCATCAGACAAGGCTTTCTGTTGATAAACTGGAAGGTTTGTGGATATCAGTGCTTTTCTTAGATCTCTACAGCTTAGTCCTGAATTGCTGTTGTATTTGTCTCATGTAGAGAAGTAGAAATGTTTTTCTCCTTCCTTTTTTAAAAAATTCTTTTCCTGCTCCTTACCATTGCCACTTTAATTTAAAATTGTGAGGTTGGGATTGTCTTGACTCCAAAAGAAAAGGACGTTTTTATGTGAACACTTATCATTTTTACTTGGACCTTAGTTTTTCCCCTCTCTGTGTCCTGTCTTTAGAGCGTTTGAATAGATCAGAAATGGGGATCAACAGCATTTTCCAGACCATAAACACAGATAATGCCCATCCACCTGTCAATTCCTAAGCTGGATTTTTGCCTGAATTCCTACACCTTTGCCTGAATAGGACCTTGGGCTATGGCTGAATCCATTGCAGGAAAGTACAGTCCTGTGTTAACCTTCTTACTATTTTCTCTCCGTTTGCTTGTGTTTCAAGTGTTAGCTGGGATATTAGGAAACCCTCTTTCTCTCTGGATTTCTTGGACTAATCAGGACACCTGTTGTGTGGTGGGCCTCAGCAGAAGTCTGACTTCCTGTGTAATTTATGGGGATGCCACAGGGAACTGTTTGTCTCCTTTTCCTCTAGTAACACATCCTCTTTGATCTTCGCTTTCCATATGGTCTTCCAAATCTTTTATTCATAGATTCAAAGCACTCACACAAAACGCTTTTGTCAAAGAATATTTAACATCATCTAAAATGTATTCGCCTCTGTTGCTCGGCATGTTTCCTCCACCTTGAATGTCTGCACTGTGCATCAAATAGTCGTTTTCTCTTTGGGAGACTGGTCGTAATATTATTTATTAATATCTTAACCTTTTTCTGGAGTGTATTTTAGACAGCTATTATAAAGGGATCTAAAACTACAGTCGAGTATGTAGCATGAGTTTAAGATAGAATGAACATGAGAAGTAGGAAAACACATGGATAGAAATGAAACAGTGGATGACCACTAAGTTTACCAAACCTCCTAGCCAAAGAAAACCAAGACTGTACTTTCGTGGCACTTTGCTATCCCTGCCGTTTGTGATTTTTTAAATATTGGAACTGTGAAAGTACATTCTGAGAGCGGAACAGGTTTTTCAAGTCAAGAGCCATTGAAAGGGAAATACCTGAGTCAGGCTGCAGGCCTTTGCAGCTTTCCTACAGTACTTGGCATCTCTGTTCTGTCTCTCTCCAGCCACCTTATTGCCCCTCTGTGGTTCATACTCATGACTGGAGTTGGAGTGGAGATGGACATGGACCAAAGCAAACGCTTGTCTGCAAGTGGGGATAGCTCAAGACTGCTGTCAGGAGTTGCTGTGTCCTATGTGAAGGGTGTCCTTCTTAATCTGGAGTGCAGTCTACCCTTAACCGCAACATCTCTCTCAGATCACAGAAATAATTGTGAAGAGACCCTTTACCCTGTCTCATTTGTTATGTCCCATAGATTTATGAACCTGTACCATTCTCCGGGACAAATTCATAACATACAAAATAACTAATCTGGAGTTATGGCTGTTTTCATGTTTTCACTTTCTCTCCTTACTGAGATGTTGGGAATTACCTCTGGAACAGAAGGGACTAATGGCTAACTGCATAAAGGCCAGGAAGAATGGTTCTTGGTCTCTAGTAAACAGAGGATTGAAGGAAATCGCATGACTGCTGGTCTAAGCCTGCCCTAGCAATAAGACATAAGAAGAAGGAGAGTCTGTTGAAGCTGACGATGTACATCAAGCAACTTTGGAGGATAGTCCCTAAAGTTTAGTTAAATGCCAAGAATTGCTTTCAGACTGCTGCTAAAACTTCCTTCTGCCTTGGCTAATGAATTTTTTAAACCAGGGTGGTCAGCGCTCCTGAGGGGTTCCCGGTATCGGTTTGTCTTGTAGCATCCTTATTCTACAAGTAGGCACAGCACAGCTCCTTTGTCACCTACTATATTTATTGGCTTTTCTATTTTTCCTCAGGTAGCCTAATGTCAGGACGGGAGCTATCTGGGCTTTTTGGGGGAAGAGCAATCAAGATTTATTGTTTCATTTTGTCTGAAGTGTACTTGTTTGGACCCTCAGACAGAGTGAGTCTAATGTAGAGACTGCATTTCTTAGTCAGTCTACCTAAAAGCAACAGATGAGGGCCCTGTCTCCCAACACAGGGAAAACAAAACTAGCTGAACTGGACAGCCTATTGGTGGATGTTTCTTGGAACATCAGAGGTTTGTAGCAGTAGGGAGGCCTACTTCTTACATGCCAAGGATTAGTATAAAGTAAGCACATGACATGGCTGATGGGAGTCCGGGGACAGGGGAATTTCACCTGACAATGGGACAAGTGTTTTGAAGTCCTAGGTTTTCCTTTTATACAGGTGTTATATTTAAAAAGTGGTATTCTCAGCAAAACACCAAGAACATTCAAGAAACCCACTGCGTCATAAAATGAGTAATCTGCCTCCCTTGTTTAAAACAAAAAAAAAAAAAGATTGAAAATCCATTAGAATTTACCTTTAACACCAAACAAGCAAAAGAATTGAGATTGGCAAGCACTCCTGTGTCCTATCAATTCTGGTTAGAATTGAGACACAGTCTCTCCCCCAAGAAGAACTGTCACATGGTGATGGAAGCCCATAACAAATAGCACAACTCCCATCATGAAAAGTACAAAACTAAAGTGAGTGATTGGACAAGGCCTTGATATGAAGGTGCAAGGAGTCAACTCTCATCAAGCCGATTCTTGAAGGATCTTAGTTGTCATCAAGGAGGAGAAAGGAGTGGACAGACAAGACAATTTCTGGAGTAGTTCACCTAAGTGAAATTAATTTGCTATTGGGCAACTGTGGGTGACTTTGTTAGCCATTGATGAAAGTTCTTTGCATCTGAATGACAGATGCCAACCTTAGAGGGAAGTGACATGGCAGAGGTACTAGGTGGCCCCACTCTGTTCTCACTGTGACCCCCCAGGGCTCAGCCAGTAGTGTCCGAGTCGGCAGGAGAGGTAGAGCATTTTCTGAGACTGTTCTCGATTCTATAGGAAGCGGCACAAGGTGAAGGTAAACTCGATTAGAGTGCTCAGTTTCCTGGATATAGTCCATCCATACAGAGTCACGAGGTACCTGCACAGCAGCTCTGGCATTTGAACAATTCTTAAGAGAATTTTTAGACTGTTCCTGCACATTCTTCCCCAAAAATAGCATCCAAAGTGTGAAGCAGCTTGGCATAGGAGGCAAGTTCAAGTGCTTTCAAGTTCCTGGAATGTAGGTTTGTGTGGGAAAGGGCAAACTAAAGGAGCCAGGTGGCAAGGACCTTCTGTACCACCCTCGGAGGTTTGCATTTTGTCTTCTGTGGATCTGTTTGTGTGTTAGCAGTGGGAGAATGACATCCATTTATTGTCATTCAGTGAAACTCAGTAGCAACAGCAGAACGAGAGCCTGAAAGGATAAGAAATCAAAACCATGAAGACTGATTAGGAGAAAGATGGAAAGAATGTTCCAGCCAAACTGGGATGAAAGGATGGAGGCCCAACCTCTGTCCCTGGTAGTGAGGTGAGAGCTATGTGTCGGCTTTTGCAGCATTTGTGTGAGTGAAGGAGACTCAGGTCCCCCTAGGCAGAGAAATAAATAACTCCTGCTTTCCAGGTTGAGTGACTCTGTGGTCCTGACTAAAGTGGACTCACTTTCCAGGAAAGAATTGAAACATGTTGAGCATGAAGTGTGATTGGAAATATTGGCTGCAATTCACAGGACTGTGTGTATTTGTTAGTCTTCCGATAAGCCAGTCATGACTTTCGTTACCAACAACCTCCCTCCCTGGTTTGCATAATCAGAAAGAGATGACTAGGTATCAATTCATAGAGACTAGGAAGGTGCATGCACCAGATTCTGAATCCTGGTGGCCGGGACCAGTGCTCACTGCAGTGGCTGAGCCCGTGGCAAATACTCAGGTCAGCACCACTTTCTTCTCACACGACTTTTGTAACCCACTCACTAGACTGTCCTCGGGTGTAGGTGGAGTATGAACAGGCAAGTTTCCTAACTCCTGTCAGAAGACCAAACTCAGGAGAATTTTCAAACACGCTACACCGCTCTAAGTAGCCATTTTTATCTGTGAATAAAAACTAATTCCATATGTATAGAATTTTACAGTGATTTGCTACATATTCTATGTAGCACAAAAATGTATAGTCTCTGCCTAAAATAAAAAAAAACTAATATTTTACTTAAAATGCAAAGCTTTGATTGGTTAATTTGCCAGCAAGTTTCTTTTTATTTGTTTTCATCTGACCTGGACACTTCTAAACACGTGAATGGCCCACTGTAAATGGTTGATAATCAAGTTATTTGAAATTGTGACGATATCTTCCTATTGACATAAAACTCTTGTTGGTGACTCAGTCCTTGTGTTTTAAATGTCTTTCACATTCCAGTGGAAGATCCTAGAACACAAGCTGCTTGGCATCTTCAGAAGGGACGTGAAAGGGAGCCAGGGTGGAGTCTTGTGGGCACAGTGCCTGCAGATACATGGTAGACAGCCAGCATCGGTTGGGAAGTGTTTCTAGGAATAGATGGTGGGGAGAGAAGAGAGAAAGAAGGGAGCAGGCCTTTCCTTCTTGGCTGAAGCTGCCTCTGGTGGCTGTAAGGTAGATCTGCCCCCACCAGCTCTCAAACAGTGAGCTGTGTTAAACAGCGTTTTAGATTCCATCTATTCAGTCTTCAGTCCTTGAGTCCCAGAGTGAACAGTTTGAGACTCAGTTAAAGTGAATACTTTCAAAAGAGAACACTGTTCTGAAGAGCACAGACCATACTTCCTACACAGCATCATCAAGGTAATTGGGTAATGTGTGGTCTTCCAAATGCACTCTGGCAATTTGGCTTATTTTTAATGTTCATTGTTAGCTGCTTTTCCTAATGAGTTGTTTATATTCCTTTAAATTGAAATAAGGTAATTTTAGCTGAAGATTCTCATTGACTTGAGGGATACCATGCTGTATTTAGGGGACCTAAGGTGTTTTCAGCAGCAAAATGCTATTTGCCTGATTTTTGTGCTGCCCCGCCCCCCAAAAAAGCTACTGCTGCCTCCTCATGACAAAGGATGGAAAAAGTTAATCGGCTTGATCAAAGTTATAGCTCTCCGTCAGTATTTACCTCACTGCCCAGAACAGTGAGCTGCTTGAGGCTTTTCACATTCTGTGAAGAAGCACTGTCTGAAGCATCTCCTGTGTGCCAGCCAGGCCCAGAGAGGAGCCAGACATCCACAGCCTCTGCTACTCTGAGCAGCAGCCCAGAGTGACGTGATAAGGTTAATCAGTGATGTGATAAGGTTAATAATTGTAAAGATGGGAAACATTACCAAGCATTCCATTAAAGTTATGCAAGTGAAAACTCAGAGCTTAATAACCTTTCATGGTAGTCCCAAGATACATGACCTCTACTAAGCAGTTCTGCATGGCAGTTTGGTTGGCAGCGTGCGTTCATGTTGACACAAAATGGGATTGTTTTGGCAGCTACACAGTGAGGCATTACCAGTCCGAGTGTCTGGAAAACTAAGTATTTTAAGAGTAAAATTAAATAACAGAAATACAAAGAAACTGAAACCTGTCGTAAGAAAGAAACCACTTTCTGAGTTCAAGGTCGATGTAGTGACCTGCTACAGGATAGGAGCAAGACAAACAGCCCCTACTAAGATTTGCTCACTGTGCCCCGCCCCCAGCTGTGTCCTTGAAATGGCATAAGAGCACATTAACTGGAGCAACACTCCTGGAGCTCGGACGAGATGAGTACTCGCTGATTGCCTCCATTCATGGGAGCGGTTACCCTGCTTGGAACCCAATCCAGGTCCTGTGACGTGAACTGCTCTGCCTATGGTGGAAAAAGGGCAAATCACACGCACTGTCACCCAGCAAAATTCCCATCGACCCTTGAGTCCTTGGGAGAGATGTCGGGGTGTTAGACAGGAGGGCGGAACTGCAGCAGACAGCATTGGACCTTTCGTCAGCTCCACATCCTTCCTTTTGTGGTGTTTGCTTATTTAAGCCTAGAGTTACAGCTGTTTTTCATGAGTTATTAAATGCTCCCCCAAAGTATTTGGGGTTTCTTTTCTACTTTCAAAAAGAGAGAAAAAATATTTAAAAACAGAAAGAAAAAAATCAGTGTTCTTACCCCAAATGAATAACTAGACTTCTCTGTAGGTGGTGTGGGTGGTGTGTGTATGTGTCTGTGTCTGTGTATCTGTGCGTGTCTGTATGTATGCATGTATGTATGTTCTGTCTGTCTATCTTGGTGTTTAGGAGCACTGGCTTTGGAATCAGAACATAATATATTCAAGACAGAGATCCATATCTTAAGTGCTTTCATTTACATTTGACAAATGCTTAATCTTCTAGTTTGTGTTCCGGCACACTGTCCTCTAATGCCATAATGTCCTGTATTAATTGATACATGGCAGAGAAGGACAAGGAGGCACACAAATATGTTTTCACACGAAAATATTTCTTTAAATACATATACTATTAGCCAGTGGTTCTCAACCTCCCTGATGCTGTGACCCTTTAATACAGTCCCTCATGTAGTGGTGACCCCCAGCCATAAAATTATTTTATTGCTATTTTATAACTGTAATTTTGCTACTATTATGATTCATAATGTAAATATCTGTGTTTTCCAGTGTTCTTAAGCAATCCCTTTGAAAATCCCCAAAGGGGTTGTGGCCCACAGGTTGAGAACCATTGCTGTAAGCTAAGGAAACTAACTCAAATACTGCCCTGGCCTGCAAGTCCTCATTTTTTTAATGTACTGGTCTAAGAATGTGGTTTAGCTTTTATAAGACAACTTTCCACTCAGAGAATGCCCCTGCTAACTTGCGTGTCTGTTGGAGTCTCTCGTGGCTTCCTTTGAGCATTTTAGTGGCCTTGTAGGTCTTGTTAAATGTATGTGCTGCACATGTGGTTTAAAAATGTCACAAATACCAGCTCTGTTAATGTACTCAGTTGTTCTGATCTCTTTATAATCTGTCTAATCTCCAATACAGTTCATCCCTAATGATACAGAAGGTTAAATACAGTTTAAAAAGTAATTTAGAAGGGTAATTTTGAATTTTACTTGAGATTTTAATACTTTTACGTAATTTGATGCCACAAATAAAGTGTTGGTGTGCAAAATAAGCCCGCAGTTAAATTCTATGACAAAACAAATTTTTTTTTCTTTTTCTCCAGCTCAACTGAAAAGTCGTTTCCTTGGAGATCAACAGGTATGCTTTTTATTATTATTATTATATAAAAAGTGTTTTGTGTTTTAGAGACACACAAAAAAGCAGTTACTTAGCTAGCACCCACCCCATAAGCCCTGTGCTAGGCCTGAACCCAGGGCCTCGTGCACACTGGGCAAATACTCGACCACGGAGCTAAGTCCCTCACTCCTCCTTCGCCTATTCTTTAACCTCCTGTCTCATGGTGGAGTAAGCCACGCAGAGCTTTTGGCAGTCCCGAGACTGAACTTCGCTCTGATGTTGTGGTTCTAATAACCTTCATCCTTTAGCATAATTGAAAGTTACAGCATTGCACAGCAACACCACTACCATCAACTGTGTGTCTGAAGCTTTTCATCACAAGGAAACAGAGGGGACACCAGGAAGGTTATTGTGAAAAAGGATCCATCAAAGTTTTCATTGACATGCTTAGAGTTGCTTGAAATGTTCATTTTATATACTCACATTTAAAATAGCTGCTGCTCCTAATATAGTCTGGTAGACTTTAATACAGTTTGTATATCCTTTTCCCTAAACTTGCCACATGGAGGATGAATTCCATTACAAAGAGTACCTGCCGCTACTGCAAGGGTCATACTCAGTCTTCAGTCAGTATGAGGCAGTCAAGCACCTATGCCATATGCTGGATGCTGTGCACCCGGCTGGGCAGACAGTAGTGGCACAGCACACCTGCCCTCCACTACCAGCCATATGGAGTTTATAAGGTGAGCAAGTTAGCCTTGAAGAAAACCCAGAGCACCGGATGCCCAGTATCTAAGCTTATCTGCACTTTGCCATGGAATTCGATGTTACTCACATTGCTGTTCTACAGTGCTTGTTTGTTCAAACTGTTGATGTGTCAAAGATAATGGGAAAGCTCCTTACCTGCAAGACCTGCATATACCATGTTAGTAAAAGCAGAGATACCCCATGAAAGAATATGCGGCTACCTTGGAAATGAGGGGGCGGGGAGCTTTGTGTCACAGATGGACAGACCACTTCTAAGATAGCTATGCAAACATGAGCCTGAAGCCCACCTGGTCTTCTCCTCCACCAGACTGGAGAGGAGACATTCCCACCAGACAGAACACACAGTACAGCAGTGTGTGGGACTATTTGAAACTAGTTTGGAAAGGGAGACGATGTGTAGATGTTAGAGGGCTGAATTGGACCAGCAGGGAGGTTGAGTCTCTCAGTAGTTATGAAGAAACCCTGAAAATCCTTTAAGAAGAGTCAAATCATTTACATATCCACGGGAGAAACTGCATAGTTATGGATTGGATAGAAGAAAATGCAGCAAAGAAAGACCAGCTGGAAATGTACTGCCTAAGTTGGTGTGGGAACCTCTGGACTGGGCTGTTACTAAGAATTTGGAGACTGGCTTGGTGTGGACAGAAGACAATGATAACCTTGAGGTCTGGCACAGAGTAGGAGGGCGGCTTCATTGAAAATCTGGGAAATTCAGGATGGAGAGCCAGTCTTTGGGACACTTTGGACTATGGTGTTGGCATGCTGGGTTTAATGGAAAAGGCGCAAAGGAGAACATTTAGTGACTAGGTATGAATGTGAATGTAAGCCGCAGTCCAGTGTGAAGACACTCCTGTTGAGCAGATAGCCCTGCACGCTCAGGTTTCACCAGATGGTTCAGACACGCAGCCAGAGTGCTGTGGACCATCTGAGTGACAGCAAGGCTGGAACCCTGAGAACAGCCCTGCTTGCTGTTCCTGGGAGGTAATCAGAGATGATCTGAAACCGAGGAGCCCAGGGCGTCAGCTGGGACCAGTGTTATTTCCCTACTTTGTTACAGTATGTCAGGTCATCACAATGGGCAGGGACTGTGTCTGCCCTGCTCACCTGACTGAATGAATACACGCATAGATGAATGACTAATAAATGTAGCAAGGTTTGAGGGCATGTACATTAGCTTCACAACTACATTTAGATCCCTTGGCAAGTTCCTTTTTCCTCTCTGGACCTAGAAAATGCCCAGTCCTTGGGAAATATTAAAGGCGCCCCTCTGTGGAAGAGGGGCGAATGTGTCAATTTAGAAGCAAAGTGTATACTTCGAAAAAATTACAAAATGTTGTGATTTTTTTTTTTTAAACTCTGAAGAGCTTATTCTGATTCTTAACCGCTTTCCTCGGTGCCTTGAAACCCTTACACTGAAGGCATGTCCAGCAGACAGTCTGTGAGTCCATGCACTCCAGAATGGCCCGGAAAATTGGAAATTTACTGAAAACTTTATGAAATTCTGGGTTTGTTTCTCTCTCTCTCTCTCTCTCTCTCTCTCTCTCTCTCTCTCTCTCTCTCTCTCTCAACTCAGTTGCATACTCTTGATCGTGAACTTGGTAGATGACTGTGTCATGTTGCATCGTCAAAAGGTTGGACACTCCTGGTAACCTAACAGGACATTACCACTATTGTAAATGGTGTCCTTGCCAGCCACCACCACTGCTGCCTTCCTCCTCCTCCTTGTCCCCCTCATCTTCCTCCTCCTCCTCCTCCTCCTCTTATTTTTTTTTTTTTTAAGACAGAGACTTTCTGTGCATCCCAGGCTGTCCTGGAACTCACTGAGTCATAGCCCAGGCTGGCTGGCTCAGCCCTTTGCTGCTGGGATTCACCATGCCCAGCATTTGTGGGATTTTCTTTATTGCAAATTTAACATGTCTGTTGTGACTTTGATCATGTTGTCTCCCTTGCAGCTCTTTCTGTCTTCTATATATAATAACTTCATTGAGATATAACCCACATGCCCTACAATTTACACATTTAAACTGCACATTTCAGTATTTTTGAATTAGGCACTCATCGCCGCAATTAATTTCAGAGTGGTACCGTCACCTGTAAAGATGCCACATACATTCTATCCATCAGCTTTGTTTTCTACCCCAAACTACTACTCTTAAGCAGCCACCATCTCTTTCTTTATGAATTAGCCTATTCCAGGCATTTCAGTTCATGGGTTTATGCGATGTGGCCCATCATGATGGACTTCTTTTGCTTAGCATCACATTTTCAAGGTACTCAGTTCCTTTTATTGATAAATAACCTAATGCTGGGTTATTGGAGAACATTTTCTTTATTCATTCATGAGTCAATAGGCATTTGTTTCTCCTTTTGGCTATTGCTATGAATATTTATGAAACGTTCTGGGTGTGTGTTTTTACCTAGGTGTGTATCTAAGAAGAGAATCACTCGGTCAGCTGGTAACTCAGAGTTGAACCTTTTAAACACTTAGCAGAGTGGTTTCTAGAGTGGCTGGACCTGTTCCTATTAATAAAGTATAGGGCTTTCCACAGCCCTCCCACACTTGGTACTTTTGTTACTATAGCTATCTTAGCGGATATGATGTAGCATCTCCTAATTTTTTATTTGCACTTCAGTGATGGCCAGCATCATTTTTTCTTGGGTTAGTTTCTGGTTTTTGTTCTTCAAGCAGTGGCAAATGGCAAAGATTGTACTTCAATCTTACTAGCTGCCTTCCTATCTATTTTATTATAAAATTCCTTCCCAATTCTAAATGTGCTGTACACATACCCATTGGATGATGTTATAAAATATAGGAAAATACAAAATAATTATTTATAATTAATCTCATCTCAGTTTTTCTGTGTGTTGTACAAAGTTGCCCTTTCAGCAAACTTCAGAACATTGCTACATGGTTATATTTGCTATTTTTTGTTTGTTTGTTTTTAAGATAGGGTCTCACTGTATATCCCTGGTTGGCCTGGAACTCTCTATGTAGAACAAGCTGGCCTCTGCCTCTCCAGATGCTAAGTATCTATTATTGAGTCTGAAATTCTTCTATGAATTCATCGTTAGTATTGCATAATAAGGATTTGGATTTCTTGAGAGCCTTGAATGGGTGTAGCACACAGTTGCCAGCATTCATAGCAGAAGCCTTGCCCTCTTCACATCTTCAGATTTAATGGGGAATTGCAGCAGAGACTATAACTACCGTAATTGGCAGGGAGACCCAGAAAGGAGAACTATAAATAGTTCCATATCTACATTATTGGACATTACCGTTTGTTCTGATTTTTACTATAAATAACTGATAATATAACTATATAAAATATATTCACTAGGTTTTTAGGAAGAAAAGTGTGTATGGTGTATGTATGCTGTTAAGGTCTTTGATATATGTAACCAAGTTGCTTTCTGACAAGATTATATTCAATTTCCCTCCCTCCAAGTCTATGAGATTGAGCCTCTTACATCTTCTCCCTAATGTCTTTTGTATCTGGAAAAATATAAATTTCCCTAAGAGTCAGTACCCTTCTCTCCTGTTGGAGAGTTACTATTTGATGGGTAAGAGTTCTTTATGGTCCAGCAATAAGAGCTATATCTCTGCATCAGACTTTGGCTGGGAAAGGAGAACCAGCCAGTTCAATATAGGGAATTTGATACAGAGAACCTGTAGTTATGAAAGTAAGGTCGAAAGAGCTGAGAGACTCAGCTGGATAGTGGAGTACCCTAGAGACTTATGCTGCTGAATGTCTGCCACCATTCCCAGGGCTGGGGGCAATGAGGTGCTTGGCTTGTCAGAGTCTTAGAGTTGCCACAGTTGGCACAGGGGTTGTGTGGGAGTTGTTCAGTATTCCCTGAAACCAGGAAGATGTACTCTGTGGCAGAAACACTGTTTGAAGTTGAGATGGAGTGGCACCTGTCTCCTCTGCCATTCTCTCCCACCCAGCTGTTGCTGCCTAGCTTCCTGAGCTAGAGAGGGCAGCTAGAGAGTGTTAGCTACCAACACCAGGCAGGTGTGGGGTGCTCAGTGTGTGTGTGATGCACAGTACAGAAAGATGAAGGCACATGATGGGAAATGCACTATCTAGGACCTCCTGGACCCTTCTTCCCTCATCCCCACACTTAGGTCTTTAGGATTTGTGTCATAGGCAAGTAGCAAATAATCATTAATGTGCTTGACATTTTTGTTAAAGTTTTTCAAAAAGTTTGCACAGGTGTGTGTGTGTGTGTGTGTGTGTGTGTGTGTGTGTGTGTTTTCCTTTTTGACTTTTCATCACCCTAGTAGGCTGTCCACTCATCTCCTTATATGTAAAATATATAAGAATACATAAAATATATGCATGTATAAGCATTAAATATATTTAATTCAAATACATAACAATTAAATGCTGCCCACATACCCCTCTCCCTCCCCAGTACAGCAGGATCAGGGAGATACAGCTGCAACAATTCTCAACAATCCCTCTTCGCCCCCTAAATGACCTGGCCCCTTATTTTTCTTAGAGCCCCATAACCCAAACTCTTACTCCCATCCGGGTCTTATATTCATGTATTTATTGTTTTGCAGGGTGGGTTTCACTTTCAGCTCTAACAGCCATGAATGGCAGCAGTCCGTGTGCTTTCTCCTGGCCTCACAGAATTCATCGTGCTGTTCTGATACTTGCCTGCTTTTAGCCATGCTTACGGCATCTAAACTGTGGCCACGACAGTAAGCTACAGCTACAAGGACAGGAAATTGAAAATTGATTTTATGAATAAAAGTAAAATCCGATTCCTTTTATGCTCTTTTTTCTAGTAGATAATAGCTGCCTTTACAAGTTCGAGTGTAGATTAATAATTGTAATAAAAATGAGTTTTGATGTTCTTTTTACTGTAGTAAACCTTATTGTATTAATTCTGTGTGTGTAGAGGCCCAGACAGAACGTACTATGAACATCTTGCCCAGAATAAGCAGGGGTGGTTTTGACATGTGGAAAGTATTTCAAAGGTCTTCAGCGTGCTGTGTCTTTGGCTTGGTATCAACAAAAGACACCTTTATTCTCTTCCTTGGCTCCCTCTGTAAGGAATGTCTACACAGAAGGAATGCAGCTGAAGGTCCGCTGCTGTTCTCATCATCCTTGTATTTTGTATTTACTTGCAGACAAGTTCTCTGCTTTTTTTCTCCCTCTTTAAAGTTTTACAGATTTGGTTTGAAAAGTTCATTCCCTTAAAAGCCTTCCAGGAAGAAGGTGAATTGTTAGCAAGGCACAGCGTTGATGTCTGGGAGAGATCTTGAGGATGCTACCTTCTGTTGAAATGCCAAACCTGAGCCCAGCTGTTGAATTTTGTTTTTAAATAGCCAACTTACTGCAGCATCTACGGAAGAACTTGGGGTGCACTAAGCAGAAAAACTCCCATTTCTTTGTGATTTGGCTCAGGAAGATCTGGTTTTGTCCAGTGGTTGGTAGATGATATGTGGTATTTACCCTGCACTAAGGATGGTGGGCTTTTTGGAAAGAGACACTTCCCAAAGGATGAGGAAGAGATGGCAGTTACCAAATCCTTGCATCTTGTGGGTCTGTACCACTTGCCTGCAGAGCGACGCTGCGGCTCTGGAGCACTGGGCTTCCTCAGCTCTTTGCCTGCTGCTCTCTTCATCCCTCTGCATTTTCTACATCACCAACATCATATTTTCACGTCATAAAACATTGGTAGACTTCTTTTGTCTTTCATGAGGAGGAGAATTTACCGTTTTGTGTCTCTGCTTTGTATTTTTCTTAGTCTCACATTTCTAGTAACCTGTGTTCTGCTCTAACAATTCACAAGGCGTGCCTTCCCATGCTGCCTTCTGTTTCTGTTTCATAAGTGTATCATTTTTCGTTATTTATCTTTGCATGTCTCTGAACATGTTATATACTTGTACAGTGAGGTAAACTTAAGACGGCATATATTGAAATAGAAAATAATGTCAGGATATCAGGAAACATGTGCTAATAGTAAAGGGCCAAAGGGAGTGAGAAAGCCAACGTGGGCACATAGACTCTCGCAGTAGATGGAATATCTGTTATGAAAAGAAACTTTGGGGTTTTTTTTATAGGGGTAAAACACATCAATTGTATTTTTTCTAATGGACAACTGTAACAGTGTCTAGCCATCAGAAAGAAGCTTATGAAGCCAAGATGACAAGATTAGCTCTTTTGTCACCGTTCACTGGTTGTTGCTTATATGCTCAGGCCATAGCTTGTGAAATGTAAGTTGCTACAAATCGCAATTTCACAGTTTTTCTGTTTCAGAAAAAAAAAAAATCACTATAATCTGAGAAGTTGCCAGTTTGAAAGGGTCTGTGTGAGAAGTGGGGGGATGGGAAGAATCTGTCTCAGAAAACTGGATTAGACTGGAAACACCCACCTTGCAGAGTGGAAAGGCTCTGGTCTATACCGCCCACCACACAGTCAGTAAAACCCATTGTTTTACTGTTCTTGTTTAGGGGCAAAGAGATTTCCCTTTTTTCTTTCATATTGAGCATCAAAGCTAGGGCCTTGTGCGTATAAGACAAGTCTTCTACCACCTGCCACAAACTGTATTGCCAGATTCCTTTGACTTCTATAGTGAGACAAGGGCTCAGAATTACTCAGGCTGACCCCAAACTCATTCTGTAGCCTAGAGAGGCCTTGAACTTGGGGTCTTCTGCTTCAGTCTTCCAAGTAACTGGTATTACAGGCCTGAACCACCAGGCCTGGCCAGGCCCACTGATTTTAACACTACCATGGTTCCTAGAAAGAAGTGTTCAAAAGATTAATGAATATTAAGTAAGTGATGGGGCATTGGTACTCAGAAATTAGAAATTCAAGAGGCCAAAAAGATTAGGGTTTCTCAAAAAACAAATCAACAAATGACACAAGATAATGAAATAGGTGAAACTTGTAGTTCCCCACGGGCATTACATAAATGTGCCCAGTAGATTCAAATGAGTAGGGAGAAAACAATAATTCTGTGTAGTAAGGACTTGCGATGTTTCATACTAAATGTGGAAGGGACAGGAAAGGATTGTAATCAAATAGAAATTTTAAAGCAATTACTTACTTTCAAAGTACTGAATTCATTTACTGTATATACAGTGTATTGAAATGTCATGGTTTATGAATGTTGTCCACTGATTTCAGCCCTGTGTGACATTAGAAGTTAATGTATTCTGTCAAGTTTAAGACTGTAATGGTAGGCTCTACATTTTGTTTATATGTAGAGAGATTTTTTGTTTGTTTCTAAAATGGATAGATACAAGTTCTGCCACCAGAGTGAGTGTAAGCCCCCAGACACAAATACTGAAGATAGATGAGAAACTAGACTTAAGACAATTTTTCTTTCTGTCTTTTCTCCATCTGGAACAAGCAATTTGCAACACAAAAAAGCTTTAGTTCATCATGAGATAAGACACAAGCTTAAATTGGAGCAGGTTATGCCTCAATAGAAATGTGGCGAATTCATAAAGGGGATACAGTAGGAAGTGGTGTTATATGTACATAGTAACAAATAGACTATTAGATCAGCGCTCATGTGTAAAATGACTACTGTATTATTGAAGATCTTGGGTGTTGTGATTTATTGTGGCTATCAACTGTACAAATGACAAAATTTAACATTCACTCGCTTCCTATTTCTCTTCTAAATGCCAGGAGGATAAGAGTTTCTTGTAAAACCTAAACTTGGAGTCCAGGTTTTAAACCCCCTTTGTTTGTGTGGGCCTGACTTAGTCACAGACACAGAAGGAACTGTTAGAAAAGTAAAATACGCTTTTTTGTTTGTTAGAACTTAGACGTCTAGAAACACCTGTAGTAAAGAAAAACTTTGCTTCGTTCCTACACCTTCCTATACTGTAGCACAGCTCCCTATCGACCCACACAGAGAGGACTAATAGCTGGTGTGTATTATGTTCTTTTCTGTAAATAAGCATAGATGTGAATTTTGTTTGCTTCACACAAATTACCACATGCTATTTGTTGTCCTGTGACTTTCTCCTCTTCTTCTTCTTCTCCTGTTCCTCCTCTTTCTCTTCCTCCTTCTCAACCTCATAAAAAATCTTGTGTTTCTATGTAAGGATATAAAGATATGTTTTTGTCTCTTTAAGAGTTGAGTGGAATCTTCCTTTCCTTTCAGTTTTTCACTTGGTCAAACGGGAGATGGTCAAACGGGTGAAGATCTCCTTAACATATCTGGTTGTCTCTGTCAGATAGATGTCTAGAACTGGGCCTGCCAGGGCAGGAGTACCTGCCTACACTTTGACATTGCAGTTTGCCTGTTAAAAATGCTTAATGGTCTCTACCTCTGTGGATGCCAGCTAGAGCCCCATCTCCATGTGCTCAGGATTACCAGAGTGCAGGAAGGAAATCTTGATGCATGTTTAAATTTTCAGTGAGTTATTAAGTTTTTAAATAAGATTTTAAAAAGTCATTTCTTTTAAATATACTCATATCATTCAATTTATAGGCACACTAAAAGGAATACAATCATTTAAAGAACTCATTATTAAATATTCGTAAATCATAGCATTCCATAGAGATGGAAACACATGCTGACAGTCGTTATTTGATCAGTTCGTACAGGCACTGGAAAGCATCATGACCTTGGAATAATTGAATTATTGTACTGTGTCCTGCCAGCTCTGCTTCCTTCTGGATTCATACATGGCTCAAAAGATCAGACATATTTTCTTCTTAAAATGAATGTGATAGCCACCACCCAAACAAACAGAAAGCAACCTTCTTTACCATCGTTGGAGTAGTTAGGGTTCCAGCCCTCTCCCCAGATGGTCCCAAACTTCTCTGTACATCAGATCCCCTGGAGGGCTTCTAAGCTCTGTGCTCAGGCTTCACCACACACAGTGAAATTCAGAATTGGGGTTTGGAACAACGTGCCCATAATCTTCAGGCTTTGAAGCCAATTTATTGCTGGGGTTTCCTCAATAAGACAAGACATGAAAATTAGCAGTGATCATCCCTTTCTACATTAAGGGGCTTAAGTAACAGTTGTACCAATAAAACAGAGTCTTCTTTTGATCTGACTAGTGTCAGACAGCTAAACAGAAACACTTTCAAGACACCAGGAAAATTAATTGTGAAGTCAATATATGACATTGAAGTAATTACAGTTGTATAATGTCCTGGTTTTATAAAGGGACGTGGAAATATTTAGAGATGAATGATTTGCTAAAAGAGGTACTAAGATTCTATAACAAAGAAAGGAAAAAGAGAAATAGATGATATTAGAATTGTTATAAATGACACATCAAAGTGACCTGAATAAAAGACAGAAAAGGTTGGCTGTATTGTACAGGGTTTTCTCACCCATAAATCATAGAAAGAAACTTACTGTGGAACAGATGACATGGGTTTTCCGGCAAGTGGGTATTAATTTAATTCATATTTTCTGCATATTTGAGATTTTTAAGTGAATGTTTATTAAGCAAAAATACTTGTACTATCCTTCATTACCACCACAGAGCCAACCATTGCAGATGGAAAAACTGTGAAATCATGTTGCTCAGGGGCATAATGTTTAGGCTGTGATAATTGTGTCTGTGTGAACTTCATTCACCTTGTCATCTCTAAATAATTCAGTACAATAATTTGATTAACATTTTCATCTTATTGGTTATGATAAGTAGTCTGAATATAAAGTGTATAGGAAGTTGGGTGTAGATGCAACTACCCTTCATTTTATATAAAGGTCCAGATTGCGCTGCTATGTGAGATGGTCTCATACACACACACACACACACACACATACACACACACACACGAGAAATACATAAGCATCTTCAGCATCCACAGCATCTGCAGATCCTGGAGCCATTCCCTACATGGTGCTGAATAGTGAAAACCAGCCTTTCTGCTCCAGGACTGTGAATTATCATTGTTTGTGCTTGGGCCATCACCAAAGAAGAATACTAGAAGTTAACTTCAACAGACATGCATCTGGCTGTTTCTGAGCCACCTCAAAGCTTAAGTAAAACTAGTACAGGGTGTAAAGTTTTACTATTTAGTATTTTATGTTTGATACAGAGATTTAAGTTTTCTCCCACTTTTGGGATAATTGAAGAAATCTTTCATAACTTTCTAAAATGTAATAGAAATAGCCCAGTCTGCGAACTCTGCGTTCCTCCCCTTCCTCAGTGCAGAGACTGAGGTCCTGTTTGTGGCTGTTGCTTGGGGTTCCCACCTGGAATTGCCCACTTCCTTGCTGTGCACTGTTTCACACTTAGCTTTGCCTGGATAAATTTATCTAGTTTATTTCAGAAGACTCCTTTATGTTCCTTGCTAGGGAATGTCATCCTTAGTAGCTTCGTGTGGTGGGTGACAGGGGTGTTTGCTTTGTTATGTTTGTAGAGAAGAGGGCTGAGGTAGCCTAGGCTGGCCGGGAATTCCCTGTGTAGCTAAGGATGACCCTACGCTGATCCTGCCTCCATCCCTAGTACACTACCATGCCTGCCTGGTTTTGCTTTTATCAAAAGCAATCTGTAGCATCTTCGTATTTCCTGATTTCAGATACTCCCATTTCTTTCTTTCAAGACATTTGGTTTGACCATGTGTGTATGCCCGTGGATGCAGGACCCCACAGGAAACCGAGAAGGGTGTCAGATCACTGCAGGTGATAGTGAGCCTCCTGTCATGGGTGCCAGAAACCAAAGTGAAAGTCCTCAGCAAGAGTAGCCAGCCCTCATAATGACCAAGCCATCTCACCAGCCTCCTGATAGTCTCATTTCTATGTTTAAGAGTAATTTTTTCCAAGAGAAATAAAATCTGTCCATGAAAAATTTTGAGAATGACTTCAAGTGCTTGGCTGTATTTCCCCATGAGTTAATAACTTTTTACATCACCATGAATTCCTTAAGCTTTGTGTGGAGATGATCTGGTTTTGTAGCCACCTGGCCTCAAACTTGTGATCCTCCTGCCTCAGCTTGCCAAGTGCTAAGGTTAAAGTTATGCACTGCCATACCCAGCTCCTTAATTTTTTCTTCAACTTTTCCAAAATGAATCCAAGGCCCATGGACATTTCAGAGTAGCTAGCTGTTAACTTTGTATCTGGTCCATTCTTTTCCCACTTTATATTTATTCTTGTTTTTGCCGGCTTTCCTTTTATAGTAACAAAGCATGTGTTCTTCTGTCGGGTAAAACACCTGTGTGTTAATTTCTGCACAGACTACAAACAGCTAATAAACACTCATTTTGCCATGGTTATGTATGGGAACCCCTATTCCTTCTTTTTCCCTGGAATTGTTTTAATGGTTTCACATTCTAGGATAAAATTCAGGAATTTAAAGTGTTCATCATGAGGCATCTCTTTGGTGTTGCACAGAACTAAATCACGTTTCAAGTTTGTCTTTGTGGAAATCAGTGCATCAGTGGGCAGACAAAAAGTTTGCTTCAGCCACAACCGAGACACAGACAGGCAAGCAGTTAGCGTGAACTTCAGGGCGAGCACTTGGAAGTAAACTAGAAGGCACTTCATCAATGGTTTTCTGTCTCCCAGAGCTTTTCATATAACATTTTCTAGATGAGCAAAATTTCAGCGCTATCATGAATATTTAAAGACTGGTATGAATATTCATTAGCACTTAGACATAGTCAAGAAAACCAGACTAGAAATAATTTTATGAAACGTGGGCTTCAACCCTCTCTCTCAAATCTGTACTTCCATTAAAAATCCAGCCTTGAAAGGGGATTATAGGCACACAGTAACTTTTAGTTGAGTCAGCAAACTCATATGTATCTTTAATATTCTTAAATTATCAGCCTGCCTTTTTTCCATGTACCAGGGAACCTTTCTGTGTTCCATGTTTCTATCACCCTGTTTGGAACTTTCACTCCAAAAGTATTTCCAAGCGATCTCCTTCCCTCTGTTCCTGGTTGTCTGCTGTAAGGATGCATCATACATACCACAAAGTACTAAATAGGAGGAATCCTTTTGGGACCAGGCCTAGGTCCTCTTTCAGAACTTATCCTGGAACTTTGCTTCTGAGCATAGGAGGCCTCTGAGGCATTTCTGTACTTGTAGAAAGTAGATTCCTCCTGCATCTGAGGTCGATTCAGGAGTGAGAGCCTCAGAGTCCATCAGGAAGATTCGTGCTGTGTTCCTCGGTTCACAGGCCCGAGTTGGAAGGAACTATTAGATATTCCCATCTCCTAAACCCCATAGCCACTTGGAAGACAGGAGAACAGCAAGGAGAACCCAGCCCGAGGTTCCAGCGTACTGGGCTGTGAAAGACTCGTTACAGTGTTGTAGATGCCAAAAATCTCCCCTGAGCTCTAGGCTCCTGTTGCCATGGTGATTTACACAGTGCAGACCTCCCTCGCCTCATACAGTCTAACAGCGTGGCATGTGGCTTAACAAAGCAGAGCCATTTTAATGACTCCAGATTCTTTGATGAAGACTTTCTCTAAGCAAATGTTCCGTGTGTGTGTGTGTGTGTGTGTGTGTGTGTGTGTGTGTGTGTGTGTTCTATTTGGAGGTGGATATTTCAGAAAACATAAAATAATCTATGTTATATTTCTTCTTTAACTAGGAACTTCATGAGGTAAATAACATGTCAGTTTTTCATTATTATCCTTAACCTGCTAATATTTTTCATAGATGAAACTTTTTGCTAATTAATCATCTTTTTTAAAAAAATTAGAGCGTTCAGATGAAATTTGACAGGCAGAAGGACCATGATTCCATTATCTTCCATTCTTAGGTGCAGAAGGAGATTCCACTGTACCTTAAAAAATGTTCAGGCTCTATTTTTAGGTACACGCTTTCTTGGAAGATGCTAACTGATGTTTGAAAATGCCTATGAAAACATGTCTGTGATATCTTTTGAGTAATATGTTGTTCAGGATGCAGTTGAAAGTAACACTCACATGCCATTCATCATTGAAATGTTTTGATTTCCTATCCTGACCAAATAAAAATCACAGCCCCGCCAACTATGTATTCTAGGTTACAGTACTAGTCATGAGATGGTTCACCCTGCACTTTATGCCTCTGGTTCCTCTGAATTGGAATAGTACCTTCTTCCAATCCGCATAAGCTATGTTGTAAAGTAAGATTGCATAAGTCATTCATAACTGATAGCTACAACCCTCACCATTCTAAAATCAAGAAAATTTTTTTCAATTAATTAGGAAACTGGTGTTCTGATTATCTAGTGCATTGTGACCACAAGTACATGCATTTGTGTGTGTGTGTCTGTATATGCTTTGTAAGTTAATAAATGTTCAAGGAAACACAGTGAATAGTAGCAAAACTATTTTTGAAAGCCACTTAACTCTGTTGAAATGAATGAGAAGGCATTTCAGCACCTGCTGTCTTATGGACACTTACTGATGGGCTGCACAGAAAGAGAAAAATGGCTGAGGAGCTTGTGCATAGTCTAAAGGTTGATTGATTTATAGTTCATATTAAATAGATCTTTTTATCAAGTTGTCACAACTCTACCTGGCATGTTTGCTTAGAGATAGGCTACAAAACCCCTCTTCCCTCTACACTCAGTTACATAGCTCTCCTGTTTAGACTCTGCTAGCGTGGCAATGTGGTATTGTAGTACCCAGTCATCTTACTAGTACCCTTTGCTGTCTGTACTCTGGCTCCTAGGGCACTGAATCGAAAAAAAAGAAAAAGTCAGAGGATACGACTCCAAGGATACATGGATAATGTTGCTTTTAGAGTAATATTGTTTGATTTGCTTTTCCAGTTTTAAAGATACTAATTGTGTTAGGTTTTTTCTGTGTATGTTTTCATTTTTGGTATGACCAGTGTAGAATCAGTATACTCCTTTGTATTTTCTCTCAATTTGTTTAGGTTTTATTTTTAATGTGTGTATGTGGATGGCATATTTGAGTACTTGTGTGTGCCGGTACATGTGCAGATGTGTTTGTATGTGTGTGGGGGGAATGGGGGGAAGGCCAGAACACAGCTTTGGCTATCATCCTCAGGACCACCACCTCCTTTGAGGCAGTCTTTCATTGGCCTTGTGCTCACCAATTAATAAACTGGCAGGCTGGGGAGCCTCAGGGACCCTCCTGTCTCTCCCTCCCCGATGCCGCAATTACAAGTGCATGATGCCACTCTGCATTTTATGTGGCTTAGAGGATTAACAGGCCCTCAAGCTTGCAAAGCAAACACTTTCCCAACTGTTTCCCCAGTCCACGATTAATTTCAATTTTTTTCTTTCCTCAGTACTGGGAATTGAACCCATGACATTATGCAATTGCTTGCCCAATGAACTACATCCCAGCCTTGTATATGTTTCATGAAGAAAGGTTCAACTACTTGTCTCATGGTTTCTGAGATAATATTATATTCCATTGGCTAAAAGGACAGAGTAGCCCAGGTTCAAAATTTTAAGATGTGACTCTCTCTTTTTCTAGGTAAAAGCTCTGTATAGTTGTAGGTTTGGCTCTCTGTGTTTTCTAAGGGTACCATATACAAACTGTGGGTGTTTTGGGTTTCTGCGAAGAAACTTTTTTTTTTTTTTTTTTTTTTTTTTGGTTTTTCGAGGCAGGGTTTCTCTGTGTAGCTTTGCGCCATTCCTGGAGCTCACTTGGTAGTCCAGGCTGGCCTCGAACTCACAGAGATCCGCCTGGCTCTGCCTCCCGAGTGCTGGGATTAAAGGCGTGCGCCACCACCGCCCGGCTTGCAAAGAAACTTTTTCATCTGAGACATTGCATACCACTTGGTATTTCTGACCCGACTCCTTGATGTATTGGCATTGTAGACTTTAACTAAAACTAGGACTGAGCATACAGTACAGCGGTAAAGCACTGGCCTAGGATCAGTCTTTGTAACACACACACACACACACACACACACACACACGAATGGAGGAGGTGTTTAAAGTCTGTCTCTTTTAAAGATTGGCATGTGTTTCTGGTCTAGGTGCGCGTGCATGTGTGTGTGTGCTCGGTCTAGGACAGCGACAGTCTCTGGGACAGCTTTATTCTTCTTCCCCTCGCCTGCCCAGTGTGCTCCGCCTGAGTGAATGCCCCTTGTGGGCCTGTGGTCGTTCTGGTTCCCTGTGACTCTTCTAGCCCGGCATACTCTCTGTGTGCTAACGAAGCCTTAACAGACTCCTTCAGCAACTGCTATATGCCATGTGCAGAACTCTAGAAACCCCTAGTAGAAGATTACAAATGAAGCAGGTTACTTCAATGTTAACTCCCTGGCAGTGACTCAGAGGATGTTTTACCATCTACCAGAGAGGCCACACGCAGCTGAAATCTTACATTAAAATTCCAGACTTGAGAATTCAGAGCTGTCACAGATTTCTACCGCCTAGAAATGTACTGTCAAATGATGGATCAGAACCCAGGCTGTTAGAAGCCCCTGTGAGGAATGTCAGCATCTCTTCCCACAGGCCAGGAAACAACTTCAGCCTGAATCTGACATCACGTTAAAGGCTCAGAATGCACTAGGATTCCCCAGTTCTCTCTCATATGCTCCTCTAGACCAGCTCGACTAGTGTTGCCTGAAAATTTTACTCTGTTTTGCATAGATCAACTTTATTGAATGCATAAATAAAGGTATAGCACGGTACTCTGAATCGGTACCCAGTAAAGGAGCGCTGCTATTGCTACTCAGTTTGTTCAGCAGATACTTACTGAGCACCCACTGAGTAGAAGGTACTACCCAAGGCACTGAGGAGGCAGCAGCACCGAGGAGACCAAAGTCTGCCTCCCTGAACTTACTTTAAAGAGTATTCCTACAGTGCCGCATATACTAGATCCCTAGGAAAGAAGGAAGAAATCCTAGTGAAGACATTGAAATCCTTAGAGTTGTATTTTGAGCTCAGAATGTGACTCAGAATTAGCTAAAATGCTTGAAAGTGAAGCAGCATTTCTGAAAATGTGTGTTAGCTCCATAAAGGTTAAATCTGAAAACGGAGATCAAATGGGGACAACCCAAACATGGAGAGATGTATGTTTCATGTCTGAAAGGAAAGAGGGTATCTGAGTGGTGTGCAAAACCAACGTGAGCTATATCACCTCAGTACAGCATTAAAAAAACAGGTTAGGATGGAGACGCCGATGAGTTGGTTTGGGTAATGGTGAGTGTCATTTAAGGTCAAGGTAGCAAATGGTACTATAGGAAATGAAACAAGCTATGGGAGAGAGGGTGGTTAGAAGAAACAGTTACCAGGTTAGACCTGTATAGGTTCCCCTGGGGAAAACTAAAAGGACAAAGAAACAGGTAGGTAAGATGTTAGTGCCTCCGAGACTTGTGACTCAATACTTTGCAGGCTTCTCTTGACTGTAAGTAACAAGAACTATAAAGTAAGTCCGTCTTGTGTTTTGTTTTAAACAGTTCAGATCTATACCCCCACCCTACCCCACCCCAATATTTGGCCATCGTTCTTAGTTTACCTCTGAATGTGTTTGGAGGAAGCTGTGAAAGGTGGACTTTCCAAGGGGAAACAGATACATTTTTCAGATTTTGATGTCGTACAATACATAAGTTAACTTGGGACTTGTAACCAGAACAAACAACATTCATGAAACTGAGCAAAGAATAATAATGAACTGAGTGTGGGGAACACATTCACTAACTGCAGCTAAGGTGAACAGAGCCTTCTAGTAACCTATGGATTATAGGACGCTATCGACAA
The DNA here is from genome assembly GCF_949786415.1 of Peromyscus eremicus. Lineage (NCBI taxonomy): Eukaryota > Metazoa > Chordata > Mammalia > Rodentia > Cricetidae > Peromyscus > Peromyscus eremicus. Next base: position 37,847,658 of record NC_081419.1, read on the forward strand.
ATATCTGTACCTTTTAACAAGGTCTTCTGTAATGTCATTAAATTCAGCTATAAACTTCTTTTCTTACAGATGTGCCAAATACTGGTGTAAGCAAACCTCGAGTTTCTGACACTGTCCATCCCAACAACTATCTCATCAGGACAGAGCAGGAACAAGGGACACTCTACTCACCAGAACAGACGTCTCTCCATGAAAGTGAGGGTCTGTTGTGTTCTATTTTAAACACTAGATTTTCTTTTCATATTTTCACTTTGAAAGTGAGCCTCAGAAGTGTATAATAAGGGTGTTCCCACTGTTTCATTCTTGCAGGATCGTTGGGAAACTCAAGAAGTTCGACCCAAATGAATTCTTATTCTGACAGTGGGTACCAGGAAGCAGGGAGTTTCCACAACAACCAAACAGTGAGCAAGGCAGACAGTAGACAGCATCCATTCACGGGACCAACGAGTAACCACGTGGTGAGGAATTCGAGAGCTGAAGGACAAACACTGGTTCAGGTAAGTCAGACATCTAGCAATACTCTCTTAGTTATGGAACTGTTAAGGCATCACTTCCAAAGGGCAAAGCTAACGTGTGTAATTGAAGGAGTGAAAAGTCATCGAATCACTGCATACTGATTGAGTTACTGTATTGAAGATATTTCAAGCAGAAAGCCTGAAATTATGTTTGTTTGAATTAATTTACTTTTAACTAATCAATTTTTATAAGTTCCTAGATGCAGTAGAGTAATTCTTCTGGAAACAAGAAATTTGATATGAGCAGTCCAAAGGGAGTGTGAGGATGGCATAGTTTCGGAGGGGATCCTAATCCTTAGCAATTCCAGCACTAAAATGTGTCCCAGAGGACAGAAAACCATTCTCCACCTCCATGACATGAGATGTAGTCTACTCTTAGCAAAAGTGCCCACCTTCACTGAAATCATTCACTGAAAGCGTATTTCTTTTCCTGGATCCATGTGCTTCTAGAGCCATTGTGTGGAGGCATATCCACTCTGTTAACTTAGGACTCAGTCAATAGGCAGAAATACAGTATTGCATGCATGTTTGTGAATGCTCCTTTGCTTCCTTGTTGCCACTTAATTCACATCGTCCCACCAGACTATGTAAGAATTAAGAGCCATAGTAGCCAATGGGACTAGCACTCTATCCAAGTACCATAGAAATCCTTTAGTTGCTGAAAAGTAGCAAAAAGATGAGAAAAGTTGGGTGGTTACTGTGTTCCTCACAATGCAGCCCAGGAAACACTGCAGGACACACCACAGAGGACTAGCTTCCCAGTACTACAGGAGAGTGCTGTGATACAGTTGTAGGCGTTTCTGCCCATCAGTTTAGGAAAAGTTAAGTGTTTGACGTTTAAGCTTAAAGGTAGCTCTTACCCTTGTAGCCAGCTACTCGAAACTGTGCTCCCAGCCTGCACATTCTCCATGCATGTACTTGGTAGCTGGTAGAGGTGTGTGGTGAAGTTCGAGGCACTCTACACTGAGCCCCTCTGGATGTTCATCTGCGTTGGAGGGTCTCCACACCAGCTGTACTCTAGTCTTTTGTATAATTACCTTAGCTACAGTTTTATCCTTAGTCATGATTATGTCGTTTTCAAAAAGTAAAAATTTGTATTAAGCTGATTTTGTCCCTAGTGCAGAAACGTTGTATTATAAGTAGGTCTCTGTGACTTCGTTTGCATGTAGTCTGGACAGCATATTATCTAGCCATCTAAGTTGGGTGTCATTCCGTTGGTCAGTGCATTGTTGACACTGTTAGCACCCAAGCACACATCCGACCCCTCCAACTGTACACTGACCTTTTAAGCCCTGTCCTGTTGCCTTGTTTAGTTTCCACATCCCTCCCTCCCCACGTCCCCTTAGCACCACCCCTACTGTCCCGAAGTGCTGAAGTTGAAGCCACCTGAGGTGTCCGAGCAGCCAGCTTGCTGGTGACATCTGAGGCTGCGGAAAGTCCTGCTTCTTTCCTCACCATCACAACTGCAAGTGGGGAGAGGTAGATGGTAGCTGCACTCCAGAAATAACTGAGCAGGGCCCGTCATCCAGAGCCCTAAGGCCTGTCTTCATCCCTCAGCCCACCTCCTTTCCTCGTGCCCACACCCCTCAGCCACTTCTGTCCAGTTTCTTCATTGTTGTATAACATCAGGAAGGGTGCCCCATACCATTGTGTGTAGAAGTCTACAGATTCATGGCAGACTATTCCATGATAGAAATGTTCATTTTCCATTCTGGTCTTTTCCAGCTTGCTAAGACCAAGAAAGGCAACAAAGGCTTAGAGCATTGCTTCTCCTGGGACAGATTCTCGGGTGTCTTAGAGCATTGCTTCTCCTGGGACAGATTCTTGGGTGTCTCACTGGCATCTCTTTAAATCCACCAGCTAAACTAAAGCTAAGGGCTCATATATCAGACGAGCTCAAAAGAAAATAGAGCTAAGGATTTGGCTAGGACACCTGTCTGGCCAGGCTCTTCCTTGAACTAAATTATCCGAGGAGAGCTGGACTCAGGCACTATCCACACGTTCATGTATTAGACACTGGAAAAAACACGTCCCCCAACTTAACAGAGCCAACCCATAAAGACCAGCTGTCCATAAATACTCCTCCGCTACATTTAGGCTGAGAGATAAAATAAATATGTTTTTTGTTTTCTACAAAATGCATTGCCTTGGCCACAGTTTGACTTGCAGAGAATGATACAAGCACATGGCCCCAGGGCCCTTCATGCTCACAAGTCATTTGTAGCACTTGGAGTTAAAGCATTTCATGTGTCGGAAAATGCAGAGGCAACAAATGAAAAACGTAAAGACAAAAAAAGAGCTATTAGATGTCTTCAGATTTCTTCTACTGACTAGTTTTAGTATTCAAATTACATCTCCAAAAACAGCAGAAGCAAAAGCTAAGATCTTACGCTAAAGCTCAATGCAGAGAAGAAGCTCAGCTGCCTGAAATCGTGGGTCACATTCTGTGGGAGCTATGTGCGTTTTTATTTCTGTAATGACAATGGACACAAAACCCTGGATAAACCCGTTCTCTTTTCTCCCCCTCTCATCAGCCATCAGTAGCCAATCGGGCCATGCGAAGAGTTAGTTCAGTTCCATCTAGAGCACAGTCTCCTTCTTATGTCACCAGCACAGGCGTGTCTCCTTCAAGGGGGTCACTGAGAACTTCTCTGGGTAGTGGATTTGGCTCTCCGTCAGTGACCGACTCCCGACCTCTGAACCCCAGTGCTTACTCCTCCACCACGCTCCCTGCTCAGCGGGCCGCCTCTCCATACTCACAGAGACCCGCCTCCCCAACAGCTGTGCGCCGGGTTGGCTCTGTCACCTCCCGACAGACCTCCAATCCTAACGGACCAGCCCCTCAATACCAGACCACCACCAGGGTGGGGTCCCCACTGACCCTGACAGATGCCCAGACTCGAGTAGCTTCCCCATCCCAAGGCCAAGTGGGGTCATCATCCCCCAAACGCTCGGGGATGACCGCTGTACCACAGCATCTGGGACCTTCATTGCAAAGGACTGTTCATGACATGGACCAATTCGGACAGCAGCAGTATGACATTTATGAGAGGATGGTTCCACCACGGCCAGACAGCTTGACAGGTGAGGATGGGTGAGCATTGTACAAAGCCCAGGGTGTGAGTCCTCCCGTGCTCACAGGGAAATGATAATCATTGGGGAAAGAAAGGCCTGGGAGTTTGATCTGAAAAGTTATACTGTAAACTTAAGGTTAATTTATTTTTCAAGCTTTAGTTCTTTTATGTATGAAACTGTATAATATATACACAGAACTCTTTTGTGAGGCATCTAATTTTTCCCCTCAAAATATTATGGTATATAAAGTGTCATTGTGTGTGTATGTGTGCACATGCACACATACACTGAATTTTTTAAAAATGTATTAGACCCCTAAGCTCTTTATTAGTATTATATTCCAATGAAGGGTTGGTTTTGAACATCTAGGCTTACCTCCATGCACCCTTATCATATACTGATATATCACAATATAATGATACATTATAATATGGGATCAGAATACCTGTTTGAATTTTTCATGAGGAATTCTATAGTTATGTGTACTAGAATATGAATCCCATATCCTACTGTTTTGATTTAGGCACCCTGATGGGAAATGCACAAAGCCCTTATGAATTTCTTTTAAATGCCATTTGGATTAAATTAGAAAGACACCAGGTTCCTGGCATTATATCTGTCCCCTTCAGGGGATTTTCATAAAAGATTTTCTACATTCTGTAATGACTTTGTTCTTTTTAGTAAAAGGAATTTTTCTTTGAAAAGTGTGTGTTTGGGACTGGGGATGGAGGGCGGTGGTAGGTAGCATGCTTGTCTAGTCATGTGCAAAGCCCCGACTTTAATCCTATGCGTTGCTAGAAAGATTTTTTAAAAAGAAGATATATACAGAATGGTAAAATTTAAAACCATACTGGAAAAGTTGAAATGAAGAGCAGAAGTCTCTAGGTCTTCCCCTGCCCTCACCCAGTCACATGTACCGGTTCAGTCTACATGTGAATAACCTAGAGAAGAGTGTGTTACACAGGGAATATTCTGTCATACCTGTGTTCTGTGTCTTTTTTTCTCACAGTGTGTCTGAGAGCTCACACTCATTCTAAGAGATGCACAATACTCCTTTTATATATGTGGTATGGTTTGTTTAATTGCTTCCCCATTAATTCGCATTTGTCTGTTTGTTATTTTTAGTTGCCAGGGACACAACCTTTCATATAAATAAGTACAGTATTACCTATGGGGTCTATTTGTCAAAGCTGAATTGCTCTATCAAAGTATGTGCATACCTTGAAAGAGACTGTCAAGTTGGCTCCAACGCTACATGCATTTGTATTCTTTTGACCTGTAATTTGAGTTTGGCTCCTTATACTATCACCTCGAATGGGCCAATCTGATGGGTAAGATGGTATAACTGGGGCCATTACTAGGTTATGACTAAGGTTAAAAGTTTATTTATTATCCATTTTATCATAAAAACACAGGCTCAGGCCTTCTGTAATTTTTTAAATGTATAAGAAGTTTTTATACTTAAAATAAGTTACATTGTTTCTCCATTGTATTTCTTGCTGCTTTGCTTTTGGGGCTTTTTTATTAAAATCTTTAATATTTTTTGAGGATAAAATTAATACATTTTATCTTATGGCCTCTAGAAAATGTGAAACCTTTGTAAGCTTTTTCTCATTTAACAAATTCTTATGAAGCCAGATTTGAGCCCAGAGAAATTCCTACTTGTGAAATGATCCGTTTTATCATTTTGTCATCAGAGGGGTATGATTGACTTAAGTGTTTTCTAAAGACCTCTGAGAAGCATGCAGCCAAGTCATGTTGGAGGCAGTTATGAAGCATCCCACACCCCAGAACTCCAACAGATCAGTGGCTCCAAGGACTTGTGCTCCCTTGGGTTTGTGTGGAAGAGCCATGCAGAATTCCCAGCTAATGGAGAGTGATGGATATATATATATATATATATATATATATATATATATATATATATATATATATATATATATACATGTATGTATGTAGAAAACATATGTGTAAGAACTAGCCTTCCATTGCTGAGTTTGCTAGAAATAAGCTTAGACTTTTGAGTGAAAGAAAGGATTTTCAGGAAATTTTTATTTCCTGTCTACTTGACCACTGATTCTAAATGTAAACCCTAATTTATGGATTCATTTGGTGATTGTGAATTTTTTGTTATTGTTGTTTTGTTTTGTATTGGATACAGGGTCTCTGCATAGCACTGGTTACCTGGAATTCACCAAGTAGACCAAGCTGGCCTCAAACTCACAGAGATCCACCTGTCTCTGCCTCCCAAGTGCTGGAATTAAAGGTGTAAGCCACCATGTCCAGCTATGATTTTAATTTAATTGATATCATAATGAGTATAAAATGTATTTCCTACCACAGAAAAATATATGTGGCCCAAAACACTAATTTTGGTATAATTATGTTTGGAAAATTTTGAAGAAAAGAATCAGTGCTTGAAAGATAAATTTGGTTTATTCTAAATGCTTTAAATAGAAATTTTTGGATCACATGGAATCATCTTTGTAATAAGTGAACAAAAAGGTGTTTGGGGGATTGCAAATAGACTTTTGATTGAGTAAATGATGCTGTAGTAAGTGATGTATCCAGGCTTTCTATCATTGGGCCTTGAAGCATGGATGTCTCCATCGTAGGGTATACACACTTCTCTTTGGGCCCTTAACTTTTCATCTCAATGGCCCACTCCACTTGCTTTTAGTTGTGATTTGATTAACTGAACTAATGAGGTGGCAATGATCCTTTTTACAACTAGTTACTGTATTACCTTTGGCCATTTCAAAAGCAAATATAGGCTGACTTACTTTTGCTTATAATTGGAAGGTAATCTTAGTTAATATTCCTAATGAAGTGACAGGTTTTACTTACTAATAATGACAAATCACAAACTTCTGACCAGCATAATATAGAATGCAGACTTAATTTTAAAAACAAAATATGTGTGTTTGAAATCCCCTTTCTATCATGAACCCTGTGTGTAAACATTGCAATCTGAATCAGAGTATCTTAAATCATCTAATGTTAGATAGTACCTTTGCATTTTCCTTTATACTAGAAAGATGGTAGATGCGAGTGCTGAGTTCCTGTTAGAACAAGTCTGGGTTTTATTTCGTTTGCTTTTTAAGAAAGAAGAACATAGTGATCACTAATAGTAAACCAGTATTTCATAGTGTTACTAGTTTGCTGGTAATATTTAGATTTTAGTGCCATTAACTTTCCAGTATTTTCCGATAAAACCCATATGTAAATTAATAAATATATTTCAAACGTTTGTTACACATCAGCCTTTACTGATAAGCATAGTATATAAATAGTGTCTCAGGCTTTGGGGTACAGCCATGGAAACACAGTAGACTCTCCCTGCTGGTGAGATGGAGCATGTCTGTGGGCAGCAGAAGAGGGGCCAGATCACTGCTACTACAGCTGGGCTCCCTTCATGCAGGCTACAGCAAGAGATGTGTCAGCCTGTTTTGTTTCTGTACAAACATAGAGGATACTTACACAAGCTAAGTTGATGATGATGTCACCATGTGCTACCGTCTCATGGGAACACCGATGGACGATCCACCACTGACCAAATAGCACTTATGCGGTGCCTGACGCCATGATCTTTAAATGGTAATCATGGCAGAAGGGGACATTCTCTATTTGGTCACTGTCATAAAGTAATCCATAGTTGGAGAGTGAGTTTTAACAAATCAAACTTAATAAATTTTTATTAGGAAATTAACTTCTTTCTTGCTACCAAGAAAGTTTCTTTTTAAAAACACAAGGTTTCCAGAGTCCCTTTCATACCAGGCCTTCCTCCTTGTAGAACAACGGTTCTCAACCTGTGGGTCTCTTTGGGGTCACATATCAGATGTTTACATTACAATTCATAACAGTAACAAAGTTATAGTTATGAAGTAGCAACAGTAATCTTATGGTTGGATGTCACCATATTAAAGGGTCACAGCATTAGGAAGGTTGAGAACCACGGCCATAAAACTCCAGTAGTTTTCGTCTTCAGACCTAACACTTGTCCTGTTGGTTGGGACTAGAATTTGGGGTAAATGATTTCAACCTCACCGTGAATTTCTCAGTTTTGATGGGGCCGTGTTCCTCCCTCTAGGCTTACGGAGTTCCTATGCCAGCCAGCACAGTCAGCTTGGGCAAGAACTTCGTTCAGCCGTGTCTCCTGACTTGCATATCACTCCTATATATGAAGGGAGGACCTACTACAGTCCAGTGTACCGCAGCCCAAACCACGGCACTGTGGAACTCCAAGGATCGCAGACGGCATTGTACCGCACAGGCTCAGGTGGGCCCCGGGCAGCTGCCCTCCTCATTTCCCTGGCCCAGCAGAGGAGGATTTTACTGAGATTGGGTTCTCCATTAGAAGAAGATCGTGTTGCCCAGTTAGTTGTCAGATAAGCAGATGAGACAAAAAACGAATGAACAGTAAAGCAGAAGTTCATTTAGCACGTACTTAGGGGTAATATATTTTTACCATGGTGTAATCCAATCATGAAGATAGTGATTGTGCTGTTAATTTAGGGATGAATTTGGAAAGCTGTAAATATGATTCCCTTGGGTTAGACGCATATTAGGTAGAGAAAGGCAGCCATTTGCTGAAGTGCTTCTTTGTGATTTTTGTTGCCTGAACCAGGTGTTGAAATGATCCACATGAGTGACTTAATGGCTGATTTAGTCAGCCTGGAGGTGAAGCTGATTTGGCTTCACTCTTTTTTTCCGTGTGGGGTTTGCTCTGAATACTCACATCTGTGAGAGACTCAGAGCTGGACAGAATGCAGTCGAAACCTGTATAAACAGGTTACTGAGCCTCACACTCATGCACCACAATTCTTACCCTTTTTTCTTACCACAGGTTCTGCTAAGCCGGAAGCTGTAGCCTTTGTGGTGTGCACTGCCAGAAGCTGCCATAGGGGTGCTTTTGAGAAGTCTCAAAGGCAGCTTCTAGTATCCCAAAACCCCAAATCTTAGAGATTCATAATATGCCCATGGAAGTCTGGCTAGCGGTGATGACCGTCACAGGCACACCTCAGGAAGACCCCTCCCAGGTCAACTAGCAAATACAAAACTACATTGCTTCTTTACAAGAAATGGAAAGTCTGGTCTCCCAGAGAATTTTCCTTCTGGTAGCTGTTAGTGAGGAAATGGTCATTTGTTCTTAGGCTCTGTGAGGAGGAATTCCTTTAAGAGGACTGAGAAAGGGTGAACGACCTTTCTAACTGCAGAAAGACTCGGGTACAACAATGGGACTATTAGGAGAGAAATTTCAGTGCAGCAGACAGTCGCTTTGTGTGTAATATCACGTAAGAATTTCTGGGAGTAGCCGTAGAATTAAAATCCATCTTTCTTGTGACATAGATTTTTTTTTTCCAGTATTGCCAAGAACCATAGGTATTGAAGTAAAGTAGGTTGTTTAAAAACTTGATGGTTTATTTATAAATTTCAGTAAAGACCTTGTTTTTAATCACTAAGTTAAAATTATGATATACCACCATTCATTTCTGAGATTAATTTCATGTAGTTTTAAGTTCCTAAATCTTAATATAACCAGGCCTATAAGCAGATTCATGGCGTCACTGGCTCTTTTCTAGGGACTTCTTTTAGTGCCAGCAAGCTAGGTTTATGAAATCTAAAAATAAACAGTTGATGTAATTGCCAAATGTCAAATCGTGTTTAAAAGTAAAAAAAAAAAAAAAAAATTGTATGTTTGAAAAGTGCACCTCTGTGGAGAACATACTAATCTTTCTCAAAATGTTGACTTTGTAGTAGGTGTTGGAAATCTACAAAGGACATCCAGCCAACGAAGCACCCTTACATACCAAAGAAATAACTATGCTCTAAACACAGCAGCTACCTACGCGGAGCCCTACAGGCCGCTACAGTACCGAGTCCAAGAGTGCAGTTACAACAGGCTGCAGCACACAGGGCCAGCTGATGACGGTGCCACAAGATCCCCATCAATAGACAGCATCCAGAAGGACCCCAGGCAAGTACCAGAGGGACTCTGCAAGACACTCCATGTCACACCAACTGCTTCCGCTGTCCTGTCTTTTAACCTGTCGAGTCTATGGTAGTATCAGAAACGCCTTATTTCTATTATTCCACCTGTGTAGGTCATTGAGGCTGACTTTATGTTTTTAAGCTGGTTTGCCTCTTCTCAGACTTTAATTATAACTTAGAGAACACACAGATCAGTGGGATTATTTGTAGCATTCATCATAAGGTACTTTTCTCAGGCAACTACCTGGGAGGACCTGACAAAGACTGAAGGGCCGTCCTCCTCCCCACTGTGACTGCCTCATTTAGAAAATTCATCTATTAATTCTAAATTAGAAAAGATGTATACATTTCCAGTTGTATTAGTCAGTGCTAGGTACAGCTTTTATGAATGAGGTCCTTTACAAAGCATTGTGTCATTTAGAAGATGGCATACAAAAATTCTCATCTCACAAGCAAGACGCGTTTGAGAGATAATGGGCATGTGTTCTTGTTTTATTTTGTTTGGCCACTTACATGACATTTTCCATGGTAAATATGATTGAGTCTGAAAAATTGGCCTCCTTTTTAGTGAAAGCCACTTAAAATATTCAGAAAATATGTTTCAAGACTAAAGAATTTTCATTTCTGAAAGAATGGAATCATTACTAAGTTTTAAGTAACTTTGGCATTATTTTAAGCCATATATTATTAGCAAGATTTCATTCACTCTTCGCCCACAGTCGTTTCACTGGGAAGTTGTTATAATTATCTTTTTGAATGTAACAACCTACCAACGTATTCTAATGACTGAACTAAAATGAGTGAGGTTCTGGTCACTAACTAGAGTAAGTAAAGGTGCTTTAGGTGGATGGGAAGAAGCCACTGATTTACTGAAGCCACTTTGTAAGTGTGCTTTTATGCCTAAGATTCTTTCGGGCTTAGGCACACATTTTGTTTTTGTAGTCCTGGTTTGACACTTTGGGCTATCATAAGGATTTTTCAAAAAGAACTATATAACTGTCAGAAATTTTCTTAGATTATTCCATTTTCTAAAATCTTCAGAATGACAAAATTCTATGGTTCCCAACACATACAAAGTTTCCCAAAGGTATTCTGAATTCAAGGTGATTTGATACCCTAGCTGGACCTGCAAGATAATAATAGCTACCTATAAGAGCAGTGAGGAGTGATTAGTTTCCAGTTGAAGATGTACCCCTGAAGACATCAGCTTTGACCTCTAATATGAACTGATTCACTATAAACAATTATTTCATGTATGGTAATACACTTTCGCTATTCATGCTATGGTCATTTCATAGTCTAATGTATAAACTATTACAGCAAGCTTTGATTATGTGCAACTTCTCTGATTAGCCGGCTGTTCATAAGATGAGCAGTCATCCTGTAGTAACAGGTATGTTTACTGTAGCTGACCCTGGAATCCAGATGATGAGAATCACAGGCTTATGACAACTGCTATTCCTCAGTTGTGAAAATAACAACTTTAACGTTTTGCTCACCTCAAACTCTACTGTTCTTACTCCATAATTAGCCTGATGAATTCTCCGTGAGGCTGGAAGTTACTGACATTTTCTATATTAAAGGAAATTTGTAAGGATTTTGTTTTTTAGGTTTGTTTTTGTTTTGTTGTTTTATAATTTTGTTTGGTATTTTGCTCTTCTGAGGCAGGCTTTTGCCATGTAGCTCAGGCTGGCTACCTGATTTTCCTACCTCAGTCTTGTCTCTTCATGCCGGGATTTTAGATACCCACCACCAGTCCCAGCTGTGACTTTAAAAGACAGGATCTTAGCTTAGAAACGGACATTGTTAGTTACACAAATGGATTTTTCTGCGCAGACCAGTGTGAGAACATCTCTTGTGGAAGGCATGCTCCTTCAGTCAGGCCTTCAGCTTGGCAGGTGGCCCTTCCTCTACCCCCGACCTCTGGGTCACTGTCACATACATTTGAACCCCCATAATACACAGTACTGTTATTTCTGAAAATGGTCACTTTGAAAGAAATGAAGAGAAATAAAAACAAATTTTTTTAAATATTTACCTTCACCACTGAAGGTCTTCCTGTAACCCTGGGTCTCCATCTTGTCTTACTTCCGTCAGCTTGAAGAATTTGTTTTGAGTTCTTTCAACCTCAGTTTATCTCCAATATTTTTGTCTCACATTTCAGGATATTTTTTGCCACATATAAACTTCAAGATTTACAAGTGTGATTTTTTTTTTCTTTCAGTACTTTAAAAGGTGTTATTCATTGTCTTCAGACATCTGTTGTTTTTTGGTGAGAAATAAGAAATTATTTGTATTTTCCTCATTATGTAATGTGCTTCCTCTCAGCTTTCTTCGTTGATCTCTTCAGCTTTCAGCATTTCATTGTGATGAGCTGAAGTGTGGTCTCTGCATTTGACCTGATTGGGGTGAAATTCTTTGAATATAGATTGATGGTTTTGCCAAAATTACAAAAAAAAATCAGCTTTTATGTTTTTAAATTCTTTTCTGCACTAAACTCCCTCTTTTCCTTCTGAGATTCTAGTTACATGTATTAAAGTCACATTGTGATCATGAGAGTTAGTAAGCTCCCTCAGCCACATAGCTTCTAGGGGTCTGTCTTCTAGCATAGCCTGCTTCTTACTGTACTCTTGTATCTGTTTGACCTGTACATTGATTGCTGTTTTATTTTTAATTTCAAATACTTAGGCCTTCTTCCTTTTTTTTTTAAGTCAACTCAGTCTTTTTCTGTAGTTCCCATGTCTGGTAAGAGTCCTCATCTACTCACTCATTCGCTAGTTGTCTTTGTGTTTGTGTGGTGTGGTGTGGCTTGTGTGACAGGGTCTCACTGGAACATGCAGAGTCCTGCATCCACTGGGGTCCCAGCACTCCACCACCACGCTCAGCTCCTCTTTTCTTTTTCTTTCTTTCTTTCTTTTTTTTTTAAGTCTTTGAACATAAATGGAGTTGCTTCAAGTTCTTCCTCTGAAAGTTTCAGGATCAGGGCTGCCTCTGGTTCTGTTTGTCCTGTTGTTCCTTGTCCCATCATCTCCAGTGATTTCTCATAAGCTGCTGCCTCTTGTGAACAAAGGAACCTGGATTAGATGATCTGCTACGGCAGCAAGTTTCTTGTGGCAGACAGATAACTAAGTTACCAGTAGATGCTTTTGACACTGCCAACACTGGTTTTGCCCTTTGAAAAGTCTATTTCCAATGTGTTTCAGGCCTAGAGTATCCACCTTATTCTGTGGCATGGTCTGGGCTGCTCGGACATGGCCTCTGAGAGCTTCTTCTGTGGTTCTCACATTTGCAATCCAGCAGGCCTGGAGTCCAGTATCACCTACTGTGTGTTCAACTTCGTCGTACAGTAGTCACTGCACCAGGCAGTCCTGTTGGAGTGCCCTGCACTTGCACAGCCCTCGCCTCACTAGTACCCTGTCTATACCTTCTTTAGTACCAACAAATTCCAATCCACCCCCACCTCCAGTCCTCACCACTGCTCCTATCCCAGGGCGGCAACTCCATCCTGCACTCTTGGAGTCTCAATCGTTTGCACTCTGGTGCAGAAAATGTCCCTAAGGAGACAGCTAGGTATGTGGGATTCCTTGGGTATTTGCTCCTCTCAGGTTTTCATTCTTGTGTTACCTATCCAGAGCCTATAAACAGTTCCCTCACACATTTACCTCAGTTTTGTTGTAGTTTATGGGACATCAAAATACAGAACCATAGCTAAAAAAGAAAAGTCTAGGCTTAGGTTGTAATTAGCAAACCCTTGCAGTGGTACCATCCAGTTAGCATGGAAACTGGTAGCAGCTTTCCCAGGGTAAATTTCTGCTGAGCTTAATTCAAGGGTGATGTTGATGCCAACCATTGCCCTATTCGTACTGGAAGCTTCTCCTCTGATGTCTGGTCTTCCTGGCGCCCAGGTATGTCAGGAAATCTTAACCATCACTGTACCATTTAAAGAGGGAAAATAGATGTTTGCAGTAAATGTGAGTTATCAGAAAGGACTAGGCCACACTCCTGGCACTCCGTCAATTACAGCTCTGTCTTACACAGTAGACCCTACATGGTTCATCAGAAATGGTTAACACAGTTGAATGTAGAAAAAAGAGACTGCTACAGAAAATGGCCCTCCTTGGAAATCCTCGTTTTTCAGAGGGGAATGTTAATGACTGTACACTGCTTAGCCATTAGAGCCATTCTCATAAGCAGGAAGAAAACAGTTTTCTTCTTCTTACTTTACAGACAGGGGAACTGCACTCTGATAATCAGCTGACGTCCAGATAACAGTGATTGGAGACCCTAAGGGTTTGGCCAAAGCAGGAGAACTCCAATTCTTTTGATTTTTTTTTCTCCTTTCTGTCTGTGTGTGTGTGTGTGGTGTGCACACCCATGTGTGTGTGTATCTGTATATGCGTGGGTGCAGGGAGGGCTGAGGGTTGATGTTGAGGATCCTCTTCAGTGGCTTTTACCTTGCTCAGGGAGGCAGGCTCTCACATCGGTGATGAGTCTGCTAGCAGGCTCGCTGTGGGGATCCCATCTCCACCTTCCGAGGCTGGAGTGCAAGCAGACTGGCATTGCTACCCAGCATCACGTGGGTTCTGGAAACTTTTTAGATAATCTGGCTGCCAGACAAAGACTGAATCTGGGAAAGGTGGTTTTTGAAGCAGAGGGAAAGTCTAGGAGTCTTGAGATGGTTTAGGAAAGATAGAAAGGATGGATAGCTGAGCCCACTGATGATTGGGTGAGTGATGAGGAAAGACTTAAATTACAGGCGTCTGTGTTTTGAGCAACTGTATAGATAGTCTTACCACCAATCCTTTCTGATTCCAGCATATTCTAATTGTTATCTCCCATAAAAATGTGGCCATGCTGCATTTCCCAGCTTCAAAACAAACTTGCATTCACTTTCTGTTTTCTGTAGGGAGGAACACGTAGAATAGACTATTGGGGTCTCACTAACCCCCACTTACCCCAGTTCCTTGTCTGTATCCCATGGGAATTAGTGGTACTTGCCTCAGGGGAGCAGTCAAGGCAAAGATGGGGCTAGATGCAGGAAAACTGGATAAACGGTGACTTGTGCCCTTGCTATGAATGGGAGCCTGTGTCCAAAGGCCATGTCTTAATGAGCGTTTGGATCTTCAGCAGCCATGGTGATTCCTATAGTGACGCACAAAGTGTTCAGTTGCATAAGTGGTATGTGTACGTATGCACAGGTATGTAATGGCCCCTTAAAGAGGACTGAAAAATTAATACCTGGAGCCTTCCCTACCCAAGTGACACTCTTGGATCTATAAACTAGCTAGTAGGGAAGCTGAGGCAGGAGGACTTGCCTTGAGCTTAAAGCCAGACTGAGCTAGAGTATAAGACCCTGTCTAGAGGAAGAATAATTTAAAGTGTCCCCATTGTTCTAGAAGGTTTTTTTTCTTATAATTTCCGGTTCATTGCCACACCACCGCTTGCTCTGGAGACAGTTATACTCAGATTTCTGTGGGCACTGATTCGCTTTGCCAGTGGCATCTTGTATAATGTACTGTGGTATCCAACTTCTTTTGCTTAAAACAAAAGGTCAGTGCACACTACTGGGTGTAGCAGTCAACTCCTTTTTATTATCAGGTATTATTCCATTATACAACTACCTCACAGTTCATTTATGCCCCTTTGGTGGACAACTGGGCTGCCTCCAAATAAGCTGCCACCAGTGATGTCTATCAGCATCCATGTACAAAAAAAAAAAAAAACCCAACCTACCAATAGAAGTCTCAATTGGTTATTAATATGAAGAGTAATTTTTATTAACTTAGTGTAAATTCGTTATTTTCTTTTTCATGAGAATTTTTAAATTTATTTTTATGAGCATTGGTGTTATGCCTGCATGTATGTCTGTGTGAGGGCATCAGTTCCCCTGGAATTGGAGTTACAGACAGTTGTGAGCTGCCACAAGGACGCTGGGAATCCTTGGATTCCCAGGCTCTCTGGAAGAGCAGCTGGTGCTCTTAACCACTGAGCCATCTCTCCAGCCCGAGCTCGTTGTTTCCCTTAAAGTTTAATGGCCTCCTTCCATCTGCATATTTGTTCTGTGAACCATTTGCTACAAAAAAGCTGTCCTCCATGTAAAATAGACATGTTGCAAAGATTCTAAGTAGTGGGCAGGTCAGATGACATGAGAAAATTTGGACAGTGAGATGCTTCCTGAAAACAAAGTCTAAAAGAATCTGCAGTAAGTGTCATGTGCACTCATTATTATAGAACAACAAGACATTGCGTTTGATGGTGGGGACGTGCAGGTGTCACTGCTCGTCAGTGTGTACCCAGCTCACTGGACTCTCGTATGCACACATCACATGACTTCAGGGGTAAGAGAGCGGTCACACCTGAGATAGTGTCTGACACAGAATATGTGCTCATGATTCTTGACCTACCAAGAACTACTTACTAATAATACAGTTACTTGAAAATAGAAAGGCCAGGGAGTGTCAGAAATGGTTTTCCCTGGATAGAACATTCCTGACAAGTTACTTTTTTTTTCTTACTCTGTGTTTCTGTCTCGTAATCAAGAGCAGCTATGAATATTTAAGTTTCTGAACAATCACTGTGATTTCTCACCTTATCTGTGATTAGCAGCTGGTACAGCTCTGTCCTTTCCCATCAGGCCTTCCTTTCCTTGGGCATGACATCTCACTGAGCTAAACTGCAGTTGTTTACCTGTGTGTGGCATCTGCTGCATTCTTAGATGGGTAGAAAGGCATAAAATTAAAATGCAGAGGAGGAACACTGAAGTGGAAAAGCTGTCCATATCGAGAATTCCCTTTGTTCCCTTAGCTCTCTCTGTGTCTGTGTGCCATGATTTCTTTGGGATCTTAAGCATTTGGGCCTCTATATACATGATCGGGAGAAATCATTTCCAAATAGATGCGTTAGGATTTTTGTAACTTCTGATTTCTGCCTCTGCTGAACTTTTCCGTCCTATCAGAAATGGCTTGTCCCGCTTGGAGCTTCCTTTCTGAAGCTATGTCTCTTCCACGTAGGGAGTTTGCCTGGCGCGACCCCGAGCTGCCAGAAGTCATTCACATGCTGCAACACCAGTTCCCATCCGTCCAGGCAAACGCCGCGGCCTACCTGCAGCACCTGTGCTTCGGGGATAACAAAGTGAAGATGGAGGTACTAGACCCAGAGCCCACCATGATGTGGGCACACTGTGACTTCCGCTTAGCAGCTGCTTGCTTGCTGTTTAAAAATAACTGGGGTCTTGGGGGTCTGGAAAGATGGCTCAGCAGGTAAGAGCACTGGCTGCTCATCCAGAGGACCCAGGTTTGATTCTGAACACCCACATGGCAGCTCACAGCCATCTGTAACACCAGTTAGGGAGGACCCAATGCCCTCTTCTGCTTTTGTGGGTACTGCACACACATGCTGCACATACATACATGCAGACAAAACACCCATACACATAAAGTAATAACAAAGTTTTTAAAACATAAAATTACAAAATGACTAAAGTTTGAGGGTGTTGTCAGTGGCAGAGTATGTGCTTACAAGGCCCTAAGTTCAATCCTTAGCTGTAGCAGAAAGTTTTAAAGTCCCGCCTGGTCCACCATAGTTTAAAAATAATATTAAGCCTCTGTGTGTTTACTTGGGGCTGAGCAGCTGCAGACTGGGCGGGACACAGGAAAATCTTCTGACTATACTTAGCACCATGAAAACTATTAAAAAATAAAATTTCCTTTTGAAGTGATTCCAGACACCCTTTACATCTTGACTATGCTTTGCATCATCGCCTCTCAGGCAAACCTGGGATGAGTGGACTGCCTGGAGTGCCTTCAGCCTGTCAAAGCTCATCCACTTAGTTAGCATATTTATCAAACATGAAGCAAAAATCACTTTAATCTAAGCCTTAGAAATATTTTCAAAGAATCTATTAGATTAAAAATTACTGCATTCACTGAACTGGGGAGATAATCTGTCACATGAGGCTCTGGTCAAGACAAGTATTTTGGTGTTTATAGAAACAGTGAGTTCCTAGTTATTGGCTAGTGTTCTGGAGCATGCAGATTTTTTTTAACATTTCAGGCCTTATCATCCTGCAATGACAGTTATTACCTGCTCAATTTGTAAAACCACATAACAGCCTCAGACCTAAAGGTGGACATGAATAATAAAGTAAAATACTAAAGAATTCCAAGTGGAAAAGAGTATGAAGAGAGTAGCCTGGAGAAGCAGATCTAGAACTCGATTCCTGCATTGGCTCTGAGTGTCTGGGTGCTGTGTCTGTATATTCACTCCACACACTCATACAGTGAAAGTGTCAGGCCTGGTGTGGACGCAGACCCCTGGGTATGTGACTGTGGCCTGTGTGCAGGGGCCGGTCCCCCAGATCTCCCTTCTCTTTAAGCCTGAGCACAGGGAAGGAGTGCCATCTTAGAGAGTAGCCTTCAAATTTTCAGCAAGTGTGTCCCATGATCTCACCCTAACAGACTTGTGCAGCCATCAGTTTATTGCATATTCCTCAGGCCTGGGATTTTTTTCATTCCAGGTGTACAAGCTAGGGGGAATCAAGCATCTGGTTGACCTTTTGGACCACAGAGTTTTGGAAGTTCAGAAGAATGCTTGTGGTGCCCTCCGAAACCTTGTGTTTGGCAAGTCTACAGATGAAAATAAAATAGCAATGAAGAATGTCGGTGGGATCCCTGCCTTGCTGCGACTGTTGAGAAAATCAATTGATGCAGAAGTAAGGGAGCTTGTTACAGGTGGGTAGAGAATGTGATCTTGTCTAGAGGGAAAGCTGGAAACATTCGAGACTGTGCCCTTCCAGAGTAGCATCGAGAAGCCATTGGAAGCAATGTTGAGATAGATGAGGCATTGGGCAGGTGGGTGGGCTAGCCGATGCTCACAGCTGTCTTGAAGGAGGCCATGCCCCCAGAAGACATTGCAGTGTTCTGTCAGTAGCAGCTAATATGGGTATCAGTACATAGGAATGCACACTTGCTTCCCCTATTTAAGCAGCTGCGTGGTCCTGACATCCCTGATGTGTGCTTCCTTTTCTGTTCCTCTCTCATAGCTTCTCATAGAAGAAATAAGGTCTTGCTGGACTTTCATTGCTATGTTTTTCCTTGGATGGAATTCTTATATTGTCTTTCCTAAACAGACCTCAAAGGATTTATAAGATTTAATGCCAAACATGAAGAAAAGTGCATGAAAGTTCAGTGATTGCCTTTTTCTGTTTCCTATTACTTAAAAGTAAGTCAAACTGATCTGAAATAGAGGCAGTCAGCACTTGAGAAGAACTCTTGTCCTTTTGCCTGGGGCATATTAACCCAAGTGCCCACTTAGATGTTTCATCATTCCTGAGTGTTGGACTCTTCTGTTTGTTTAAACACAAGATTTTCTAAATATGGGCCCTGGCCTTGAAAAGAGGAATGTGAGTGTATATTTCAAACAGCTATATCCTCATGGAATCTTCCAATATAAAACTAAAAATATCTTCTGATATTTCTTCTAGAACCCTCTACCAGAAACTTTTTGGACTTTTAAGAAACATTTCTTTCAACCATATGTATATGGTAGAGGAATTCAAGACTCACTTTATAATCATATACTGTAGCCAGTAATAATCTTGAGTGGAATGGTTGCTTGTAAGATGGTCCTTTCAAAATATTGGAAAGGGAATGATCAATATGAAAACATATCATTCGGATCGAGTATGTAGAGGACTTAAGAAACATATTTTCCAGTTCTCAAAAGCTATTGCTCTCAGCTTGATTTCTGTGTAAACATTGTCTGGTTAATATGAAACTACCAAGTCATACTGTGAATCTAGAGAACTTGCTTGTGTGTGTGTATGTGGACATGGTATGTGCACACACATGTTATAGCCCAAGACCCAGGGAGAAAGTAAAGTTAGTTGTTCCATTTCTCGGTCAAACACTTGGTAGAACCAGACTTACCTGATGTTTCAGAGGAAATGTAAGAAAAGCGAACTGTGTGTGTCATCTAGCAGGAAGCCTCAGGAGATCTTTAAATCCTTCTTTCATTAACACTTCTCCAAGTCAAATATTTACAAGTTCTTTAAACTGCAGAATCACAGGGGTGTTGAAAGGGGTCTCCAGTTCCTCCTGTCTGATCAGCCACCCAAGCAAGACATGGATGTCTGTACCACTTCTGCATTCAGCTCCACTGTGTGTTTGCATTGGCCAGGACAGGAAACTTGCATAACTTCCGGGCACAAGCTTGGGCATCATCAAGCTTGTCCCGAAAGCAACAGTACGTTTGTTTTGATTGAGAAGGTAAGGGACACAAGCCCTGGGGAGCTCATAAGAACAGCCCTAAAGACCAGTTCTGCCCTACAACCAGCCTCCCCGACCCCTCCTAACCAGGAACCATTGGTCTGAACTACCCTCACTCCAAGAAGCACAGCTGCCCGTGTTCTAGAGAACCCTCCCTGAGATCAGAGTGTCCTCTGTCTGTTTCTCAGTATTCAGCCAGTGCCATCCACAGAGACAGTGGCTTTACGGGCTTCACGTTTGGCCTGTGCAGGTGTGGACTAGGAGTTCATCAGTGATCATTTTTAAGGCCAATAAACTGTTGAATTCAAACTAATAATTTGAAGAAATGACTATTCACTTGAAAGTAGGTCTTCTGTTATTCACAATATTAAGCGATTCAACCTAGTTATTAAGTCTAAAGTCACGCCTCCGCCTCCCCTCCCCCCATCCTCTTTGTTTCAGTTTGGCAATTTTTACTATACAAGTGAAGAAATTTTAACTATTCTGAAAAAGATGTCTGCATTTGCTTTGAGTGTAGTAACTGCCCGGGGTGTATATTTTTTGGCCACCTTTGCATTTTCAAGGGAAAAAAACCAAAACTTTTTGCCAAGATTATTTTCTCAAGACAGTGTGGCTGTCTTTGCTAATTAAAATGGTTCTCTAACATGTAACATGACTCTTGTGTTTCCTTCATCGTGTTGAACATTTTCCACGGTGGAATACACTGTGCTTTTCAGGTACTTTCTGCTGTGTGCAGGGTGCGTTGAGTGGATCTTCCTTCCCCCAGGGGCTTTTTGCTGTTACTATGCTTAAACACAAAAGCTGTACAAAGTCTAGCTGGCCCTCCATCAAGCTAGCAAGTCAATGTCTTCTGGGCCACAACTGTGATTACAAGTGGAAGCATCTTGTCACTAAAATGGTATGATGAGTCCATTTGTTCAGGATTATTAAATTGTGTTTCTGAGCTAGGAAATACGAGTTTATAGTTATTGGGCTTTCTGAAAACATCCTGTTTTAAACTGTAGAAGTCGAAGACATTACAAAGAATCTGGAAGCCTGCTTTGTAATGAACTGGATGTCCCAACACTGTCACGCTGTTAATCCTCCCTATTAATGCCAGTGTTAAGTACCAGGAAGTAGCCTTTGTTCTTCAGTATTAATAGACTGAGTTCATATAACTTCTGTATTCACTCTTTCCAATTTAGCAAGTGATTATTCACTCATATGGCTAGTAGAATATTTCCATGCTGATGGTTTTGAAATTTGAAATTGGAGCCATGCATTACAAACACCATGCAGAACATGATTCACATCATCCCTCTCTCATCACTGGCTCCATATTTATTAAGACTAAAGTCTACCCTGTCGGAGTCCAGCTTTGACCTATCCAAGGGTTCTTGGAGGGAGGAAAAAGAAATGAGAAAGTGTTAGATAGAAATATAATCAGAGACGATGAGAAAGACAGAGACACAGGATAGCTTCGGGAGGGCCCTGGGTCAATACCCAGTCACCTCGACTTTATTCATAATGGGCCTTTTATTCATCAGCAAGGGGAGGGGCAAAAGACCTCCCCCTTCCAAGGTTGAGGTATAAAGTATCAACAAGTATAGACCCTTCAAAACACCTAGTATCCACGCCTTTGGCCATATCATCCTAGTATGCAGCCCTGCTGGGCAAAGCAAGCTTAGACTTTCTGAGCTTGAGTAAGGCCTTAATAGGGAGCCTCCGTGGTCCCCACACCACCACCCTTTGTCCTCTTTGTTTTAGTTTAGCAATTTTTACTATACAAGTGAAGAAACTTTACCTATTCTGAAAAAGATGTCTGCATTTGCTTTAAGTGTAGTAACTGATTAAGTTAATTTTTTTAAGATAGTTTTGTGCTAAGGAAAACCAGGTGAGCCAGGCAAAGATTTAGCAAACAGTAGGTCCTGGCAAGAGGTGGTCATTCGAAGTGTAAAGAGCCACATTATTGCAGGATGAAAAATTCTGTTCTTGTTTCCCTGACCTCATTAATATGCTTTTTATGCAGTCATTTGTTACCTGATCTAGACAGGAGACAGTCCATTACTTTCTGTCTTGCTTTTCTGGACCGCTTGAGCTATTAGGAGCTGTGTGTTATTTTCAGAAATCTAGCAACAGCCCTTCCCACTTCCCAGCCCAAATTAGTAAGAATTCTTACCACCTGGTCTACTTAAAATAATAATAACAAAGCCATTCATCATCAGTCTCTGGCCACCCTCCCTCTTTCTCTATCTCATTTCAAGCCATGAAAATTTGTAATGAAAAAATAACCACCAAAAAAAAGTATGTTTAATTGATAATATCCCAAAATAGTTCATTATAGATGTGCCAGCTCTTAGTTCATAAAGAACTTAGAACAAGAAAATGCCATGAAGAGATCTCTATTCCACAAAGGCACAACTGCTCACCCTGCATCACAAATGAGAAACTCAGGGCACAGGGAGGTCAAGTTCCTAACACACAGGCTAAAATCTTCTCTCCCCCAGCACAGGCCACTGAGATGTGCTAAACAAAAGCAACTCTGGGCATGCACATGCCTGTTTCAACTACTTCCCTTCATTCTGGGTACCAACAGGAGGAATCTCAGTATCCTAATTACTTGACTTTTCCCAGCATCATCCTGGAATTCCACCAGTGCAGTCAGGTCAAGCTAGTGACCCGACTCCATCGTAACATTTCAGCTTGCTGCAGTGTTCTAAGTCTGTCAGAAGTGACAGTCTGAGTCTCATGCACCCTTCTGCATGGACTAGGTCCTCAGATCTGAGTGTAGACATCCGAGTGCTAGGCAAAATGAGTAAAGTCATTCGGAGAACTTGATTAACCAACATTGGTCAGAGTGGAATTTCCCAGCAAAAGAGAGGCCTGCCATGGTGTACTCCCTCAGTAGCCTAGACAGCTTATAAATATGAGGAGAGTGGACACACACGTGCAGACTCCACACCACACCCCTCAGTCTTCCAAGGGCTCTGATTCGGTCTGATGCCCTGCAGCTCGCAGCTTTAATTGCTTGTCTCTGCCAGCAGAGGACTGCTACATTGACGATTTAGTGAGGTAGAGACGAAACAGTGTCCTGCCCTCACAAGTCAGGTGGAGAATATATGTCTTAAGTGACTCTGGATAAATCTGCGTGCTCATGTAAATGACCAGATTCTTTGTCAGAATCCTAAAGTGTCACCAGCAGAACAGGGGTGGGAGGTGGGGCCACTGCACTCCCTGCCAGCTCTACTTCAGAACCTTTCTTGTTTCCCTTACTCAGCCTGTTCCCTTGTACCAGCTTCCAGCAGAAGGAGCCAGCTTTATGTCCCCCATGGGCAATTCTCAGCGTTCCTGGATTGTAAGCTTATTTCCTGAAGAAATGCCATTCGCAGGAACATTGAACTACATAACCATGTAGTGTCATTAATCCTTTCAAAATACCTACCAAGTGGCAAAATTACCTCAGTAGAGAACATGCTGAGATACAAATGCCATCCCGTAAAGGGATCCCTTCGGTGTTGGCAAATCAACCTTTATGATTAGGAAATCACAGAAACACAGGTCAGTGCTTATGTTTTCTAGACACCGAAGATCTAACCCCCTCATGACCTTCATGTGGGAACAATTCTCAGTAGCAGAAGCAAGTACCTCCAGACTGAGCGCTTAGGCAGGGCCCTCCCTGGGCAGCTGCTGCAGCTAGCCCCATGTTGCGTTCTCCACAGCTCTCTTCTAGAAAGCTTCCTCCCCTCAGACTCGGACACCTTTGCACCACGAAAGCCACACCTGAGGGAGCTCTCCCACACCTGACAGAGACTGTGCACCAAATGTACAGGAAATTCCACGGAGCTCTGAGGTGAGCAGGCAGAGCCATGCCAAAGCCAGCTGAGCCAAGAGAAGGATTCCCACCCAGGAGGCCTGTCAGGAAGAAAGACACCATGGCCCATGCCATGCCGTTAGACCAAGAGCAGCTCTCTGCAGCCTGCTCTAGGGCCCTTGGGCCCTCCCCGTCGGTGTCGCACCTCCAGAACCCTGGAAATTACTGTATGCCACCGTGATATTTTTTTCCTCACAAGTTATCCGCAGAGGGCATTTTTCTGTTATTGAAGACAGTACTTTTGTCCCTCTCGTAATAATTGCTTCCCCACTATTCCAATTCCATTTCATTTTTATAATTTGCTGATGGCACAGTGGTCCTGGCAGAAAGCTTGAGCGATTAGTCTGAAGCTGCAAATGGCAGGCGTTTTGCTAGCTGTCTGCTCTCCTCACTACCCCCTCGGCTTCTTATTCTGTCAACAGCACCGTATTTTGGCACATACACAAGCTGTCGGCCCATCTTTCCACCACCAGCAGCTTGCATCGAGCCCCAGGTTCTTGCAGGTGATTCTTATCTTACTTCCTCCCACCTTTGGGTCCTCACTACCTCACCCAGAAACCACAGTCCCATGCCATAGGCTCTGCGGTACCTGGCTCACTGGAGTAACCCCAGTGGCGGCAGTTCTGCTCTCCCACCTGAGTCCCAGTCTGGTCCACCCACCTTCCAGGCTATCCCCGGCCTCAAGCCTTGCTCCTCCTCTTCCTCTTCCTCATTGTTACAGTCTTCCCAAGGGCTCACAGCCCTTTTCTTTCTGACCCATACCTTTCCTACTACAGCTCAGTGCTGTAACCTCCAGGCCTACCAGACAGGAACTCCCATAATTTAAAACCATCCATGGGGAAGGCAACTCAGTGTTGTGTGAGATTGGGATTCAGAGTCAGGTGGTCAGCTTTCCGTACAGGCCCAAGGATCCAGGCATGTCACCTATATGGACCTTTATGTCCCTGGTGACGAATGGTACCTGTGCTTGGTGGTGTTGTGAGGAGGTGTGTGGAGTGCCTGGCAGATGGCATATTCAAGCTGTGCTCACTGATCTTCCAAAATTGTCACAAGGCCTCCTGAGAGCATACAACTCAACCGGGGACCTTCCAGCACCCAAAAGAAACGTGACCAGAGCTGCACACGCCCTTCTAAAGTATTCCAGTGGCCATCTTAAGAAAGGACAAACCCAAAGACAGTGGAATTAATTTTAATAATGTATTTTATTCAGTCCAATAGTTAGAATATGTCAATGTTTCATCAGTATGAAAATCAATTGTGAGATATTTTGTGTTGATTCTATACCAAGTCTTTATAATCTAGTCTTATACAAATCAGTCTGGACTAGCCACATTTCAAGTAATTCCTTAGCCTCTTGTGGCTGAGCTGCCCTGCTAGGCAGCGCAGGTCTATACAAGTTGAATAGCCCTTCCCTGGAATTCTAGGGGTTAGAAGTGCTTCAAAGTAAAGAATTTCGTAGAATTCTAAAAATAGTTACATGAACTTTACTTTAGCATCCTGAATCTGAAATCAGATTTTAAAGCATTTCAGATTGTGGATTTTTATATTAGTTACTCAGCCTCTGTAGTGGTTGAGTGGAGATGGTATAAATTTTAAAGGTAGGTGGTGTTTATGGTTTGTAGATGTAAGACTGGCAGGCAGTAGCAGGTGGCTATATTGTGGCTGAGTACTCACCATAGCATCTTGTTACTACTTTTTTCCCAACAAAAAGCCGCAGAGGTTCATTAAGAGCCCCACTGGAGCAAAGGGGAGACCTCAAGGAGCAGCCACAGGGAAGAAGTGAGGCTTTCTCAGGTTCTGAGTGTTTCAGCCAAAGGCTGCTGGAAAATAATAAGGAGTACACCCTCAGAGCAGGCTGTGGTCTTGGATTAGAGACCTCCTTCATACCCAGTTACCATCAGCGTGTGGCTATACACTATAGTTGATATTTTTTACTCTTACTCTTTTGCTCTTTGGGGGGCCCAACACCCAGCTCCCAAATAAATCACACCGAGTCTTATTCTTTCTTATGAATGCCCGGCCTTAGCTTGGCTTGTTTCTTTCCAGCTTTTCTTAAATCATCTTGGCTACCTTTTGCCTCTGGGCTTCTACCTTTCTCTGTTTCTGTATATCTTTTCTTTCCTTCTTATTCCAAGTCTGGCTGTGTGGCTGAGTGTCAGGCCCCTTCTTTTCTCACTCCTTCATCTCTCTCTTCCCAGATTTCTTCTCCTATATGTTCTGCCTGCCAGCCCTGCCTATCCTTTCTCCTGCCTTGCTATTGGCTGTTCAGCTCTTTATTAGATCAATCAGGTGCTTTAAACAGGCACAGTAACACAGCTTCACAGAGTTAAACAAATACAATGTAAAGGAATGCAACACATCTTTGCATCATTAAACAATGTTCCACAGCATAAGCAAATGTAACACATCTTAAAATATTCTACAACAATACACAATGCAGCACACCCTACACACAGTCTGAAGTCCTTGTACTACTGTATTTGTACTATGGTTCCACCACTGTTTTTCAACAATGCTTCCAGGATGGGTGTACAGGACAGCATCATGTTCCCATAAGTCCATGGATGCAAACATTGTTGGAATGAGGGCATGATCTATACTGGGCATTGTTGCTGCCCCAGGCAGCAGGAGCAAAGGCGTTGTCTTAGTTAGGGTTTCTGTTGCTGTGAAGAGACACCATGACCATGGCAATTCTTATAAAGGAAAACATTTAATTGGGGCAGACTTGTAGTTCCCAGGCTTAGTCCATTATTGTCATGGTGGGAAGCATGGTGGCATGTAGGAGCTGGAGAGGTTGCTGAGAGTTCTACATCCAGATTGGCACACAGCAGGAAAAGAGAGACAGGGGACCTGGCTTGAGCATTTGAAACCTCAAAGCTCACCTGCAATGACCCACTTCCTCCAACAAGGCCACACCTCCGAGTAGCACCACTCCCTGGTGACCAAGCATTCAAATCTATGAGCCTATGGTAGCCATTCCTATTCAGCTACCACAGGCACACTGGCTGACCCAGCAGGATGTTCTCTCTGCCCCAGGACAAGAAGATCAGTCATCTTCACCCTCATCTCTGAGGCTGGAGTAGTTCAGTTTACCTTGTGGGCGTCTTGAGAAAGGTGCTGAAGCGAAGAATATTAAGAACTGAATGTCAGGGCTGGGAATATGGCTCAGAGGTAGAGCACTCACCTAGCATGCATGACACCATAAATTCAATCCCCAGCACTGCAGAGATGCACAAAACAGACAGCTGAGGAGATTATGCTCGCTCATGGAAAGGAACACGGTATAGCGAGTGGCATGTAAGGAGTGCTGGGACTTCATAGGCTTTTTCCTTTTTCCTTTTTCCTTTGGCAGTGTCTGCAGGTGCTTGATTTTTGATAATGTGGAAAGCTGAATGCGATATAAACATAAATGGCTTCAAACGATCCGTGCGGTCAGAGAGAGAAGCACGTCCGTTGGCTGTTGTATTCTTGCCGACAGTGAAAGCACTTTTCAAATGTTATTTGGTTTCTAATGTTCCTTTAAAATTGTACTTTCAAGTAGTTGTTATTATTTTAATTAATCAGCAAAATCAGCTTTTAATGTGAATAATAAAACTATCAGTTAGGCATTAGATTAGTTATACAGCCAGCTTTAAACACAAGCGCTTTCAAAATTCTACAGTGTAGGATTTATGTGAAATGGTATTTTAATTACTTTATTCGCTCTTTGTGAAGAAAACAAACTTTCATCTCCCATGGCACCATTTAATTTTGCTTATTGGTTATTCATGATTATCTCTAACCTTTTCTGTGGTAGAGAATAAGCAGCATTTTCTATAATACACATGGAAATTCCTAATACTTTCTAAATTAATTTGTATGTGTATATTCTCAGTCCTCAGAACAAAGCTAATTGCTTTTGAATAAATAAAACCTCCAGCTTCCTAAACCAAATTATAGCTTGCTTTTAATTGTTTAACTTTTTCTTTGGGAACAAGGAGGTGATGGAATGTGCCACTCCATAATTTTGGAGGTAATTTTGTACTAGGATGTAGGAGCTGGAGGTGCCATGTTTGATGGAGAATGCCAGGCTCACAGCTCTTTGTGTTCTCCTCGGCCTTGCTACATCTGGGAGCTGCTGTAAGTTCTGCTCATCACTTACAGCCCTTGTAAGAGTCTCCCTGTTGTCCTGGATCCCTAGAGAAACTGGAGAGAGCATGGTTTTATTACTATTCTAGCAAGGTGGAGTGTGCCCAGGGATTCATTAGCCAATGGGAAGAATGGTGCTTTTTGCTTTGAGTAGAAGAGCCAAATTCATAAAAGCCCTCTCTGAGGCTTTTATGTCTCATTGAGTCTTTTTTCATCTAGTATTTGTTGACCGGAACTAGTCATTTTGAACTCTACTGTGGGGTTTGGGAGTAGAAAATCAAAACCAGTGCCTAAAGATTTACTTCAGCCTTGGAAGTGGTTAGTTCAGTCCAGCAAATGGGCTCAGCGTGACTTGTAAAGGGCAGAATTAGAGGGTGATCTAATGCGTGGTGTGTAGCACAAACTATAGGACCATAAAGCTGCTGCTGAGTGGGTCTTTTCAATACTACATACTTGGCAAAACCAGAATCTCATTTTTTCAAGTCATGAATAAACAGGACCAATTTTGGGGTTGCAGAAATGAAAGCCTGAATTTCACTGGTAGATCCATTCTGTGGCCAGCCAGTCACCCCAGTTAATCAAAAGATAGCATAATCGGCTCATCTGCTGGAAGGTTGCATGTCTTTAAACAACTTGACATTTAGTGCTTTGACAGCCCCGTTCCTTTCTGCCTCACACTCTAAGGGATGGGAATCCTAGTCTTCGGATGCTGGGAAGTGGAAGAGCAGGATGGTAGTGTCAGTGTGCAAGGTGGCCTGTAGAAACCAGCGGATTCTGATAAAGGTCTAGAACACTGTTCTGGCCCTTTCTCTGCAGCTGTGGACTTTAAAGGCACTCCTAAATATTGTTTCAAGAAAAGTCACACTCCTGTCCTCTAAGCCTAATAGGCAGGAAATAAAAGGGGAATTTATAAACAAATGTAAGACGTAAGATGAATCCATCAACAAGTATGTGCAGGTACCAACTGTCCTGCATATGTGTAACAAAACATGAAAGGGGACAGGTAGGTAGGTAGGTAGGTAGCTGCCCACACGTGCCTAGATAAATTCAAAAGTATAAATGTTTATCTTCCTTTAAGGAACTTCACATTTAGAATTACACATCTATGAAATTATCAAGTGGGAAAGTTAATTGGTTGGGCGCATGTTGCTTAGCTCTAAGCACATGGAAAATAAAGCCACCATAAATCAGGTGATGATGGGTTTATTCTTGTTAATTTGAACACAGTTATCTGATGTCAGTCCCAAACTGATTGCCGACGAACTGTAGAATGATAAGTCTGCTGGCCATTCTGAATCCTTGGGGGGAAAAAAAGAAAAAGAAAAATCAGGAGACTCCTGAAATACAAAAGATACCCTCTTGCCATAAATAAAGCTTAGGAGTACCTAGGAATGAAGGCAGAAAAAACAAACAACAAAAACGGAATTTGGAGCCAGCATAAGGTAATTTCTCATCCCGAACGCCCCCCTTCTGTGGTTGTAATTTCACCTGAAGTTTCTGGAGCAGGCTGTTTAGTTTCTTGTAGAGACAAAGAGCTAACTTCCTGTTTATAAGAAGCATCCACAGAGCCACTGGCAGCAGGAAAATAGTAAGGAGACAACAATACAACAGAAAAAATTCAACTAAAAATTACAGCACAGCAAATATTTACATAGAGTTTACATTGCATTGGGTATTGTGCTGCAAGATGCAGCGTTTACAGTAGACAGTGAGCATAGATTATATGCAAACGCTACAAATGCCACTTTGTTGCAAGGAACCTGAGCATCTGCCCACTTTGGTAACTACAGAGGGGACCTAGAGTCAGCTCCTGCCCCCATGGATAGCGAGGGGCAACCATACGTCTGATTTCATCCTTACAGCCTCTGATATGGTGGATGTTGCTTTGCATAAACCCTGCCTTGTAGTTAACTTGACTGGACTGCATTCATTCCGTGAAGAAGGAAGCCGCTTATTGGAAAATGAAGCTGTCCCCAGGAGTTGTATTTTGTGAAGGGAGGAATGTGAAAGGCTTTGACAGAAAGAGAATTGCAACAGTCAGGTTAGGAAATCACATGCTCCCAAATTGTCAGCAGGGGTGGTTTCTGGGTAATAACATTTTCCCCATCAATGGCCAGGCAGCTGTGTGCGGCAGTTGCAGCTGACTCCAGCTCCTGGGTCCCCGCTAGCACTCTTCACTGTGATGGCTTCATTAGCAGGGACTTTGAAAGCCCTGACCCCACCCTGCTGTGCCTCAAGCCACTCTTCTGCCTTCTTCCTTTTCTCTGGGTCCTTGGTCAGCACACACCAACCGATAACTCACTCATAGGTCTTGACTATCATTGTTTTCCAATGTTTCTCCCTAAGATGTTCAGCTTTTACATAGGAAATAGAAATAGACACTGAAAGGTACTGTGGAGCAAAGATAAATAAGGCCACATTCAGTCAGTTCTTTCCCAACTAAGACAGTCTGGCCCCAGAACCCAGCCATTGCTCCAAAACACGGCAGAGTAACTCTGACAGTGGAACTGAAGTTCTGTTCCTAAGCACCATGCACATCGTGTAGGCTTCTCAGTGGGACCTTGTGTCTGTATGCCTCGGTACAGTTATGTGAACAAAGGTCATAGTGAGAAGAGTCGGCTTTCAGAAACAAAGCAGGTTCTGTATTTTCTAAATCTCCCTTTTATACCAACCCTCCCTCCTTGAAGAACTAACCTGGGCCCAACTAAATGGACTGTGCTCAGAATGGGGTGGGAAAGACCAAGGGTGAAATCCTTGGGGAAGGGGGCCGAGAAACCAAATGAATGAGGTCTAGAAATGAAAACCAAGTGGGAGAGGAGAGGAGGGGAGGGGAGGGGAGGGGAGGGGGGAGGGGAGGAGAGGAGAGGAGGGGAGGGGAGGGGAGGAGAGGAGCGGAGCGGAGCGGAGCAGGCACAGAGGCAGAGCAGAACATCCTCAGCATCAGTCTCCATCACTGACCACATCTCCACAGCACAGGGATGGATGGCAGCAGAGGCAGCCCTTGGGCACAGTCAGGGTCTTTACTCTAAAGCTGCCCTTCGCTTTCTCCTCCTCCTCCCACAGAGACAAGGCTACTGTCTGCTCGCTAACACACACACACACACACACACACACACATACACACACACACACACACACACACACACACATACACACACACACACACACACACACACACACACACACCCGTACTTTACATCCAGAGAAGGCTGCTCACGTTGGCTCCGAGCTGGCTCCTTAGGTCACAGCATTTGGAGCAGCGGTGTCCAGTCTTGTCTGGCCTAGTGCTTGGTCAGTTCTGTTCAGAGGCCCAGCACACGCCCACAGACAAAGGCAGACATTGTCAGCCCCTTCTCTCCACAGGCCCACAAGTGTACAGTGCTGACAGTTCGGTGAAGCCTTCGGAGAAGCTTGTCACAAACACATCAGGAGTGTGGGGTGCTGAGAGACTTTGGGGTGAAAAAAGTCAGCTGCACCACCTCTCCACCTCCTTCTTCTTACTTAAGAAAGCGCATTGACGTAAAAATGCTATTAGAGTAGGTGACATCTCAGATTCGTTCCCGTTTCTGTATGAATCCTAAGGAGTTATGGCAATAAGTTAACGCACTTCATCTATTACTTTCTCCTATATCAAAAAAGGAATGGCAGTAACACTTCTCAGACACATGGCAGTAAAACTCTTTGAAGAAGAGAATAAAGCGAATACAGTGACCCTCCGTACAGCTGGTTACTGTATGATGCTATACACTGTATTCCAGGAACTCTGTTGAAGCTGGACTTCCTGCTAACGAAGTGAGAATTGAGAAAATGCTGGAAAGGAGGCTTAATGAGGGAAAATATGCCAATCTGTTGAGAAAAAGAAACTTTGCCCAAGTCATAAATTCTAGAGGCTTGTCATATCAGCCATTGAGTGTAAGGGACAATGCAAGAAAAGTAAGTTTTGTGAACCCAGGCATGCTGTCACTATGACGCCTGTACTTAGGTTACCTCCCTGTCCTGGGAAGGGTTACTTTGCCTTGCAAAGCCCACAGTTGTCTAACCGAACTTGAACATGAGTCTTGAGACTTTGAAATGCATAGGAGAAGCCAGCATGTGTGTGTGCTGCAGCAGTTATCACCGGTCCATCCCAGTCCAGTTGCAGATGTGGGGCATAGATCTGGGCAGTAGGTTAGGTTCAGATCAGCTAGAGCCTCGTGTGATTGTTTCTTTCTTTTTTCTTTGTTTTAGTTTTTCAAGACAGGGTTTCTCTGTGAAACAGTCCTGACACTCACTCCGTAGACCAGGCTGACCTCAAATTCACAGAGATCCCCCTGCCTCTGCCTCCCGAGTGCTGGGATTAAAGGTGTGCGCCACCAATGCACAGCCGACTGTTTCTGTCTTAATGCTGCAGAATCTCTGATAATGTTCACTTGAACTTTCTCTTTTTAGGAGTTCTTTGGAATTTATCCTCATGTGATGCTGTAAAGATGACAATCATTCGAGATGCTCTCTCAACCTTAACGAACACTGTGATCGTTCCACATTCTGGGTGGAATAACTCTTCCTTCGATGATGATCATAAAATGAAATTTCAGACCTCGCTGGTTCTGCGGAACACGACAGGTTGCCTGAGGTAAGTACTTTCTTCCCAATTAATTACGTGATTAAAGAATGGGTGTCATAAGTAAATTGACTTTAGAAGGCACTACCTAGCTAGCATCCCCTGGAGGTGATGGTTCTCCTTCATAGCAGAGTGTGAACTTTGTCACTGTGTGAGGAAACACTATGAGCACAGGCTGGTGGCCCCAAGGCAACTGTCTCACATATGACTCTTGTGTGAATTATTTAGAAAGGCCCATTTATTCTGAGGGCATGACAGCAATTCCACTGTTTTCTACTATAGGAGCCTTTTTCTGACTATCACATACTTACTACAGACCTGGGGTAGCCTGGTTTTTCTTTAAGTTCCAATTATGATCACCAAAGTTCGGGTATGTATTGTTACGGTTTTTTTTGGGGGGGGTTGTTTTTTGTTTGTTTGTTTGTTTGGTTTTGGTTTTTCGAGACAGGGTTTCTCTGTGTAGCTTTGCGCCTTTCCTGGAACTCACTTGGTAGCCCAGGCTGGCCTCGAACTCACAGAGATCCACCTGGCTCTGCCTCCCAAGTGCTGGGATTAAAGGCGTGCTCCACCACTGCCCGGCGTATTGTTACTTTTAAAGAGAAGTAAAGAGATGTGTGACTTAAACAGCTATTGCTTTTGAGTTCTAAAAGAAGTCGGCCCAAATGCTGTTCCATTAATCATTACCTTTAACACATAAAATCTGTGATTCTTTTATGTTTGTGGAACGGCTCCTTGTTTGCTTCTCCACTCACATTTGACCCTGTTCCCCAGTCTCCTGTTGCTCTAGGCACATGAAACAGAAGCCTTAGCAGAATGTCAGGGTGACCTGCAGAGCTTTAGGGTTCATCTGCAGAACAGAAGTGACAGTATTGCCGTGTACAGGGCCCTGAGTTCAAGTCCCAGCCCCGAAAAGAAAAACAAAAATAAGACATTCAAACACCTCTGGGGCAGAGAGTCTGAACCATAGGGAGAGAGAGGGTCTGTGCTACTGTCCCCAAGCCTTCTACACAGTGACAGAAGGCATTCGTGTGGCTGGTCCTGGGTGAGTCTGGTAGCCTGTGGTCAGCAGGAAACAGCATCCTATCCTCCACCCTAGGATCCAGGAAAGTATGACTCCCCCAGCCCACCCCAGCTTGTCCATTAGGCAGTGAGTACCCAGATCAGGGTACAGCCTTGGCTCTCATGTGACCTGCTGTAGTCCTTGGTAAACGTCACTGTAAAACCAGCGTGGAATGAGGTGAACTGAGCCCATCTGTGAGGAAGACACAATAAGGAAGAGGAGGTGACAGTAGGCACCATAACAAAATGTGGTGAAGTGAGAATGATTGGTGAATCCTGTGGTGGTCACTTCCCACCTTAAAGATCCAGATTAGAATCATTTCATCGAGGAAAAATCCCTCACAGTGATTTGGGCTTTAGTTACTATAAGATGTAGACAAGTTGACAACCAAGAGTAGCCACCACAGCCTATATCTGAAATACCACAGAAGCTGCTCATCTGAGGAGTAGGGGTCAGGAGGACAAGTCACTGGTAATGTAAAGGAATGAGCTAACTCCATGACCAAAGGGCCAAGTGGCTGTGGATGCTGTCAGATCTCTGTTGAATGGAAGGAGCTTGTCTTACTACGAAAAGCCATGAGAGTTTAGAGCAGGGAGAGATGGGGAGGGCATTTCCTGTTCTGTGGAAGACTGAGTGGAGGCAAAAATGGAAATGAGATTAGTGGTCCAGGCATGCTACAGGCAAAGCCTGGGCCAGAGGCTGTAGATAGATTGCTTTTTGAAGATGAGCTAACAGGACTTGCTAATGAGTTGAAATAAGAGATGGAGGTGGGGGTGAGGGTTCCACCTCAGTCTTTGACTGGCCTGCTAGATGAATGTACTACAGGAATCAGAGAAGTGGGGGAGTTGCTAAGAATTATGGCCATGTCCATTTTGAGAAAGTGAATTAGTAATGTCAATAAATCAGATACATGTGTTCTCAAGGGTCAGGCAAAGATAGGCATCTGGTCATCATGGGCCATAGGTTGAAATAAAGACATCGGGGGTGAGGGGGAGGCACCCAGGAAAGTGCAGAGATAAAGGCAAAGGAACCAAAGCTGAGGCCAAGGGAGTTCGCTGTCAGAAGAGGCCGCCAAGGAAAGCGGAAGCCCGGAGTAAAGGGAAAGGGTCAGCTGTTGAATGACAGTGTTGGTGGGGCAGTACACAGGAGGCCATCCAGTTCAGTTTTACAAATTCCCAGTTTGCCCTGCTTCAGTGTTATATCTTAAGAACTGTTGTCATTGGAACATAAAAATAGAGACTGATAATCTGGTATCCATTTTTGAAGGAAGGCAAAGAAAAGCGAACAAAAACAAGACCTCAAATAAATGAGACCCAAAATAACTTTAAGGTTTTTTTGTTTGGGGTTTTTGAAACTGAAAGGATTAAAACTTGGGGCTGTTTGAGTTTGTTGATGGTTTAAGGTTACATCTCATGCAGCATATTGAACATAATCAAATGTGATTATATAACTTTTTTGTACAAGAAGTAATGTGTTTCCTCTGTTCATCCAAGAAAACATATAATGACCTCATACAAACCCCTGTAAAAAGTACAGGGCTACGAAGACACAATGGCTAACATAAGAGGAAAAACAGACCCCAAACCAGTGGCCGCTATGAGCGACACATCCTGACACATTCCTATTTGCTTTAATGTACAATTCATTTCTTCCTCATCACAACCCTCAGATAGTTATTTTTATTTCTTCCACTTACCTGTGATGAAGCTGATGAAGACAGCCAGTAAATAATGGCCTCAGGGAATTGTGAGGTTAATGTAGTTAGAGTTCAGATGTCATGTTCTCTGTCTGTGGGTAGAATGGGGTTCTGGCCAATGTTGAGAATGTCTCTCAAGTCACTGCAGTGGCTGCTCTCTGCTGCCGTTCTCGCTCAGATGGGGATCATTCAGTTAGTCTTCATGGCTGAAGGGTGAGTGGATGGTCTCAGCAGTTCCTCCATGTCTCCGTCCACTCAGGAACCTCAGCTCTGCGGGGGAGGAAGCACGGAAGCAGATGCGGTCCTGTGAGGGGCTGGTGGACTCGTTGTTGTATGTGATCCACACGTGCGTGAACACTTCCGACTACGACAGCAAGGTCAGTGTCCTGCCACCTACACTCCAGTGGCAGGTGACAGCCATGGCCTCACGACTGGCATTCCATCAGTCTCTGAAATCGTGGAGCCTGGAGCTGCTCTCCAGACCAAAGCATCAGTCTCTCTAAACATTACAAGTTGGGAAGGATGTAGCAACTTAGCAGGCCTGGAACCATGGAATTCTGGTAACTGGTGAAGAACCTCACATGGGTCCAGAATTTCTCTGGTTTCCAGGTGCTCGTTTTCAGGTGATAACCCTGTGCTCTCTTCCATGCCACATTTCCTACTCCTAGACACAGATACATGTAACACAAATCTTAAAAGGTCTAATAATAATTAAAAGAAAAAAAAAAAAAAAACTGGAGCCAGATATTGAGGTGAAAGCTAAAAGATCTGAGAAGCAGAGCAAGCCAGCCACAAGTTCTTACCTCTATGAAATCCTCAGTCTAAAGAGTGAGTTCCTGTCTCCTCACACCTTATATACCTTTCTCTGCCCTGGCATTAAAGGTGTGTGTGCTTCCCAGTACTGGGATTAAAGGTGTGTGCCACCACTGCCTGGCTCTGTTTCCAGTGTGGCCTTGAACTCACAGAGATCCGGTTGGATCTCTGCCTCCCCAGTGATAGGATTAAGGGTGTGTGCCACCACTGTCTGGCCTCTATGTCTAATCAAGTGGCTGGCTCTGTCCTCTGATCCCCTGGCAAGCTTTATTGGGGTACACCATATCACCACAGATATACCCTAGCCCCACCCCAAATCTTCTGTGTGCCCTCCTATTTCCTCTGTGACACTCTAGTAAGTTCCACCCCCCGGGGCTGTGGAAGACAGAGCTAGAATGTCAGGAGTTCTGAGGTGTGCATGCTATGTGGCGTTTGGATGGGCTGGGTGAGGAGAGACCGTTGGTAGATCTTGAGTCACTAAGATGAGTCTGAGAGAGACGAGGATAATGAGCCATAGGCTCAGGGAGAAGACGGGCGAGTGGGGCAAGGTAACAGCCAGTGTCTATTTGAGCCTCTTTGAACAAGACCTGAGGATGAAATTGAGAGAAACAGCAAGTTGGGAAGGAGAACTTGCCAGGTGGGCCAACTTCAACAACTCTGACCTTGACTTTAGACATCTGAGTTGAAGTGACAATTGGCCCCTAATTGAAGATTTAAAGTACAAAATACCCAGTGCAGAAGGCAAAATATCAACAGGAAGAAATCAGTGCATTCCTTAGAGATGGGAGATAAGAAACTGAGGCGGCAGCGGAAATAAGGCCTGGTCATAGGACTGGTCCCAGGCGGGGAGGTGGAGGCACTGTTGTCCTGCTGAGGGTCTGCACAGGGGCCAGAGTGTGACCACAGCATCATGAGTGCCGTGTGGCCCTGAACAGGCCTGATGGGGTCTTGGTTGGCATAAAGGCAGATCTTCGGTTTACAGCTGCGCCCTGACCCACAAAACTGTAGAGTCACACACTTCTTCCCTTCGATCGTGTCGCGTTCACATAAATACAGCGCTGTTTCCTGGTGGTATATGCAGTGCCAGAGTGTTTGGGGTGACGTTTTTAATTACACACTGTGTTGGCTTTCAGACGGTGGAGAACTGTGTGTGCACCCTGAGGAACCTGTCATATCGGCTGGAGCTGGAAGTCCCTCAGGCCCGGCTGCTCGGACTCAATGAACTGGATGACTTACTAGGAAAAGAATCTCCCAGCAAGGACTCAGAACCAAGCTGCTGGGGCAAGAAGAAGAAAAAGAAAAAGAGAACTCCACAAGAGGATCAAGTTAGCATTTTATTTCTCTACAGTTTTATCTATTGGAGAGTGAGGAGTCATATAGTTGGCAGAAAAGGTGGTTGCTACTTAGCTGAGCCCAGCAAAAATGAATCTTTCCAGCAGTCAGGGATCTTGTTCACTTCCTTTTCACTGCGTGTGTACCATCTGTCTTTCAGTGGGACGGAGTCGGGCCTATCCCTGGACTGTCCAAGTCCCCCAAAGGAGTGGAGATGCTGTGGCACCCGTCAGTGGTGAAACCCTATCTGACTCTGTTAGCAGAAAGTTCCAACCCAGCCACCTTGGAAGGCTCTGCTGGATCTCTCCAGAACCTCTCTGCCGGCAACTGGAAGGTGGGATGTTTCCTCCTCGTCCACATTGGTTTCTGTCCATGTGGGAGGGACACACTTGATTAGAGTTTGTCCATAAAAGGGCCTTCAGAGGGTGTGGAGAGGAGACAGGAAGTCACCCTGGGCATCCTAAAAGGAATATGATAGAGTCCCTTCCCTGAGACTCTGAGACTGATTCACAAACAGATAGTGTCCACAGGATCCATCCTGTGTGACCCTGAAAGACTTGCAGGGTGGCCTGGGGAGGGAGAGGGGCGAATGGAATTGAAGGCTTCCTGCAGCATGAACAGGACTAAGCCAGCAGGGTCTGAGGGTGGGGTGGAGAGGAGGAGGAGGTGCTAGAGAGATTAAAGGGCTTCTGTGAGGAAAGGACAGTGTGGGATCAGACTGCAGGCTGCTCTGAGGCAAGCAGCCAGGACAAGGAGTGGCCGCCTGGAGCTGGCCATCCTGTCCAGAACTGAATGTTGAGCTTCAGGAGGGGGACCTGGCCACAGACAAGGGAGATAAGTGACAAAATAAGCTGGACACTGTGGGGTCACTTCTGTGCCTTTGCAGGGGGTGAGGTCAAGGAAAAGTAGAGGCTGGGGTTCCTTGTGGGATCCAGTGGCACACACATCACAGTGAGAGAAGATGGGAACCTGATTCCAGCTGAGGTCAGGCAGTGTGGGTATGAGCACATCACTTCTTTCAGACCCCTCCAGAGCCTAGGAAGTGTGTCTCCTTACAAACGTGCAACCTTGTGAACATGGACCTGGTTTCCTATTGTTACCACAATTTCTTAAAATTTTAGATGTCATCTCTCATCTTCCCAGACAGTCAGTCCTGTGTGAAATTTTCTGGCAAGTGCATGGGGACAGGGGGTTATAATGTTTGTTTTGGCTCCTCGTCCCACTGCACCCAAAATGAGGCTCTGTGGGACTCTCTTGCCCATGACTGATCTCTGTCAGTAGACATGGGTATGGATATTTCATTCATCAGGTGACTGTCACGGAGTCTCTACAGACATGCGTAGTCTGCTGTTATCTCGGCCCCTGTGGTTTATTTCCTGTTCCTAAAGTGCTAATAGCTTAGTGCTAAGGGTTGACTTGGGAACCCCAGTTCCTAAGAGCCGAGGTGAAGGATCCCGCCCCTGAGCATCTTCATCTGTACTCACCTTATCAGGTGCTGGGGTACTGAG
Source organism: Peromyscus eremicus (assembly GCF_949786415.1). Lineage (NCBI taxonomy): Eukaryota > Metazoa > Chordata > Mammalia > Rodentia > Cricetidae > Peromyscus > Peromyscus eremicus. The sequence continues at coordinate 37,886,491 of NC_081419.1, forward strand.
CAAAATGATAAAGACGAAGACGAAGGGAGCTCCTGGCATAGAACATTCTTATACAGCCAAAGAATGACTTGGTGGTTAAAGTTATAATAATTAAAACAGATGTGACTGAGTTTTGTAGAATTTAATTTCTGGGATCGTTCAGTAAGTAAAGGTACATGGCAAGCTTATTTAAAATACAAACATTATATTTAAATGGTTTTCAGTATCAAAAAGTAGTCACTCAAAATCTCAGACCCTTGGATGTCTAGAGAGACACCTCCACAGTTAAGAAAGCCTGTTGAGGACAACAGAAGTCTGGTTCCCAGCGCTCCATCAGGCAGCTCACAGCTGCCTTTAACTCCTGCTCAGGGAGGCTGATGCCCTCTGGCCTTTTTGGGCACTCACATACACATGCACATAATTAAAAGTTAAGAAATACATATTTCTTTTACGTGGTGTGTGTGTGTGTGTGTGTGTGTGTGTGTGTGTGTGAGAGAGAGAGAGAGAGAGAGAGAAGAGAGAGAGAGAGAGAGAGAGAGAGAGAGAGAGAGAGAGAGAGTGTTAGCCATGCCTTCATATATAAGCAAGGAACCGATGTTTTGGGAAAGGCAGAGAGAATGTGTGTGTGTGTGTGTGTGTGTGTGTGTGTGTGTGTGTGTGTGTGTGTTAGCGTGTTAGCCCTGCCTTCATATACAAGCAAGGAAGCGATGTTTTGGGACGGCCGATGTCCGGGCTAGGCAGTTTTCAGTGGAAACAGGAAGCAGTGGCGCCTGTGGTTTCAGGAAGCTGATCACACTACCTAGTGCTCTCTGCAGTAGCGAGCCTCGTACTGTGTTTCCTCCCTGAGGATTTCATTTGATTTGGCAAATAAAAATTATCATTTAATACAATAAATGCTAATTGGATCTTTGAAAAGCATCTTTTCCTGTTGTGTATATTATTAAGATAATCTGCTCTGTTAGAATTCAAGAAATTGGGCAGTCAATCATATATTTTAACATTAACAGTAATTGCAGAGAGCTAATGGATCTCTGTCTTCATGCTTTGACCACAGTAGGAAAATAGTAGATAGGACTTGAGCAACTTCTTTGAATTTTCCTGGTCTATTTTCTAACATTACTTTGTTGTTGTTTCTAAGTTAGCTTAGTATTGCTTTCCAGTTCACAGGGTGCACAAAAAGTAGCCAGTTAATGTTGAGTGAGAATGCCTTTTGCACCTAAACCTGCTTTTGCCGTGGGTATGAATTATGGTGCCTGGTGTCTGTGGAGAATTTCCTTGCTCCTGAGTACAGAAAGTTTCCCAGCAATCTTTTTGACTGGTTACCAAACTCCCAAAATTGTTGGAGCATGTACTAAAAATAAGTTAGCTCAGCAGAGCCAGGCTCCTCTCCAAGGGATGCTGGGGGGATGCCTTTGCCATCCTACTTCTGGCCTCTGGACCTGGTGTGGGACCAACAGCAAAGAAAATGGGCTGTTTCCTTAGTCGTGTTTCTCTAAGAGGGAAAGTAATCGCTGCGTTCTCTGTCCTGCACAGAAATCTGACAGATGGTGGCTTGAGATCTTCAGGCTTTGGGGGATTTCTTTTTAAATCAGCCATCCTAGCCTGTCTCTCTCCCAAACCGTGGCACTGATTTAATCTCCACTGGAGAGAAAACATTTGATTTATTAGTTTATCGTTTCAGATTGCAGTAGCCTGTGAGACTGGATCTCCATGTTTTATTCACTAATGCCTTATTCTGTCCACCAGTTCGCAGCATACATCCGGGCAGCTGTCCGCAAAGAAAAAGGGCTCCCCATCCTTGTTGAGCTGCTGAGGATGGATAATGACAGAGTTGTCTCTTCTGTGGCCACCGCCTTGAGGAATATGGCGTTGGATGTTCGAAACAAGGAGCTCATAGGTATGTACGCTGTGTGGGAGCCCGTCTGGGTTTCCTGGTGCCTTTGCCCAGCAGGTCTGCATAAAGACGATGATTGGACCACGGGCCTGAGTACAGGTGTTTGGAAGGGTCGACACTTGGCTGTATCTCACAAGGGGGAGGTCTTTGCTCCTCCCCTTGGCACTGTGATAAAAAGCCCTTGAGAATAAAGTTAAGGGCTGGTGGGTTGAGACCCAGGCCCTCCCGAGGCTATCCTGTGTTTCTGTCTTTCCTCTCATTGTCTAGGTCTCTCTTTCTAGCTAATATTTCTCACTACTCCCTACTCAAGAGTACCTGGGTCATAAAAGTGGCGGCTGGTCCACCACAGTACTGCAAAGGAAGGAGCCATGGTAGTTACGAAACTCCACCTGAGCCGCCTCCTCCATTCCTGGCATATTTGGATGCCCTGCTCTTCAACTGTTCTTTTTCAGCAAGAGGCAGGCTCATTAATTAAACATTGATCTCAGAAGGTAAATTTCCAGAAAAGCCAGCGATCTCCAGCGATTTCAGGTGTACATAACAGCACTGCTTGATGAATTTGGTGTCTCTAGTCCCTAAGAGAAGTTATATCCTGAGCAGCAAGAACAAGAAAAAAATTAACTTCCTTCTCCAGTGTTGGTGCTGATATCTACTAATTCACCAACACTAGCATCTTCTAATAAGAAACAGTGTGGATACTATGTAGCTTTCCCTCCCAAGTCTGTTTGAATGCTCATCCCCAGACAAACCACTGTCATGCCATCCCAAGGCAGGGTCAGGATGGAGATGAGGTAAGGACTAGGCACTAGGACACGGTAGTTTCGGGGGCCTTTGCTCTTGGCTCTCAGAGGGTACATCAGCACAGAGAGAGCCAAGAATGAGATTCATCGGCTTTGAATGCCAGGCAGCTTGCTGGTCTCTAAGCACTGCTCTGCCCCAAACAGTTTGAGGGGTAACAGGAAAAAAAGAAGGGAACTCCATGGACTGGACCCTCCCTTCTGAACCTGCAGCTCATTGACCTCATAGCCCAGAGTGGCCTATGAACCCCACTGCTACTCGGTTCCTGCTTCTAGGTGGTCACAGCTCCCTCTCTGCCAGTGTCTGAAAGGAAATTGGCATGCCTGCGGGGTCACTGTTAGAGGAAGTAAGTAAGGACAGTACCCTACATCCACTCAAGTTCCATGCCAGCCCCATGGCTGGTACCATGGGGAGGGGGGATTTGTTTTTTATAGATTCTTGTGACCTTAGACCCAGTTTATATTGAAAGACACAAGCTATAATAGGGAGGGGGAGGGCCGGGGGTGGAGTAAGAAAATGAGAAAGAATGAGAATAATATTTAGCTTAAGATTAACTGTGATTGCTGAATGTGGTGGTGCATGCCTTTAATCCCAGCACTTGGAAGGCAGAGGCAGGCAGATCTGCAAGTTCAAGGCCATCCTGGTCTCCAGAGTGAGTTCCAAGGCAGCCAGGGCTACAGAGAGAAACCCTGTCTCAAAAAACAACAACAAAAAAAGATTAGCTGTGATCCTGGCCTGGTGCGTTAAGCCAGTAATCACAGCTGCTTGGGAGGCTGAAGCAGAGAGATGATGAGTTCAAAGCCAGCCTGGCCTACAGAGTAGGTTCAAGTCCGTCTACAGTAGTGAGACCGTCTCAACGTAAAAAGAGGGCTGCCGTAGAGCTTCATGGTAGACTGCTTGCATAGCGTACACAGGCCCTAGGTTCAAGTCTAGTCCCACCAAAAAAGGCGTAATGGAAAACTGAACGGGGTACAGCGACTTACAGGTAAAGCCCTTCACAGCTTGCCTGGCAGAAGTGCCATTTTAAATTATTACTGTCCAGATAACTGTGTCCTTTCCTTGGCAGCAGATCAGCCCCACAGAGAGGAAGTCTATGGCTCAGCCCTGCCCAATTCCCACACTTCCTTCAGAGCAGTCCCAACTAGACTTAGAAGTTACATCTACACTCTGATTTCTTATAAGATTAATACTCACAAGTGTGTTTCTACTGCTGAGAAACGTAGCTAATCACATGACCTCATACATCCTGGCCATGTGTGAGTATTCAGAAATCACCAGTGCTAACTTCTCGCCGTCCTCAAGATGCACATTTATCTTCTAGGCTTCCAGGTTCACTGCTGTTTCTCCACTCACAACCTCTGCTCTATGTGCTTGGCCTGTGATATGCAGGAAATGACAGGACGTGCAGTTAGGACCCGCCTGCTGTCTCCTCCACCACGGCATAGAAATAGCCCTTTGATGAAAACCCTGTAGAGCATGGTGGGGACCCTAAGAAAATGTTTACTTCCGCCTTGGTTAATTTTTGTTTGTAGTGCATTTATCCCACTTGGTCAGTTGGTAATTGAAATTGAAAAGGCTAGAGATGATCTCTGTTTGGGTATTTATGAAGGACTGCTCCCCTGGCTGAGACTCCCTCAGCTCCGTCTTCTCCTCGTGTACTTCATTATTACTTGTTACCTCTAGGAGATAATATACCTGGAATTTCACTAGAAGACTTTTTGCCTTGTGTCTTTTAAAGAACTAGTGTATGGTCAACTGCTGACACCAGGTCAGCTGACGTAACCCTCAGCTTTGTTAAAGTACATGGCTGTTCCCAGGGAACTTGGTAGATTCACCCAGGAAGATTTAATGCGAAGTATTTTTAGCAGCCCTAGTCCAGATTCAGAGTGTTTTGAAAAGCACTGCTCAGAAATTGAAGTATTTTGATACTGGAACTAAGAACAAAACTCCTGCCCTAATCTTTCAGTAGAACTGTTTCTGTAGAATGTGGGATGACATCCAGGGGACTCTAAGCATTGATGTGTTTCTTTCCCCAAGTGACAGTAATGGTTTGTAAAGTAGTCATGTGTTCAAGTGGCATGACAGTGAATGTTACCTTTCTCTCAAAGTCACATATGTGCTTTTCTTCTTTGCTGTGGGGATTTTTTTGTTTGTTTTGGTTTTTTTCCCCCTGTTCATGTCTCTTGAAGTTTTATTTTTTAAAATCTTCAGATTATCAGGATTTTCAACAACAATAACAAAAAGCTGGTGCCTGTGAAAAGTTGACCCTCTTCTGTGCACCCGGCAGGTAAATACGCCATGAGAGACCTGGTCAACCGGCTTCCCGGCGGCAACGGCCCCAGCATACTGTCCGATGAGACCGTGGCAGCGATCTGCTGTGCTCTTCATGAGGTCACCAGCAAAAACATGGAGAACGCCAAAGCGCTGGCTGACTCAGGAGGGATAGAGAAGCTTGTGAACATAACCAAAGGCAGAGGAGACAGGCAAGTGTGTGGTGCCTCAGTTCTTGGACTGTCTTGTGGTGAGGGCCTTTGTGGAGGATCCATGCCTAACTCAAGGATTCATGTCTGTATTTCTCACATGCTGAATAGCTAAGCAATCTACATTGGCTAAGACCTATGATGGTGGGAAGGGGTGCTTTTTGTCATGGGTTGGCATTCCCTTTATTATATAGTGTACCTCACTCCTCCTCTCTCTCTCTCTCTGACTTAGACTACTCAGGGCTACTGTAACAAAATGTTGTGGGCTGGGGAGCTTATGAACAATAGAAGTTTATTTCCCACTATTCTGGCACCTGTGAAATCCAGGAGCAAGGCATCAATAGAGTGATGTCTGGTGCGAGCCCCTTCCTGGTTTTATAGAGTGACCTTGCTCTCACATGGAAGACTCTTCTGGTGTCACCTCTCAGCACTGGCACATTGAGAGTTAGGACTTGTGCATAGGAACTTCGGAGAGATTCCGACCTCCAGGCTGCAGCCATCTCTGAAGCCACGTTTGTTCATGTCAGCTCCTAGAAGAACCAAAAACACCAGGGCGGGGACAATCTCAGGGACACCATTTCGTTTGCACCTTGAGTTCTGTCAAGCCTAAGTCCTACTCTGCAAGAATGTCTTTTTAAATCCTCGCTTGCGAGATGGATTCTGCTGCCGAGTGCCCAGAAAGCATGGAAACCGCCACTCTGCACGAGGGTGCTCTGGGCCTGGTCACACTCCTGCCTTTGCCCCTGGGTGACAGTAACAGATGAGGCAGCCCAAGTGGGCAGAACGCATCAGTGAAAACAGAGGTTCCTTGTCATGGAGCTGTAGCTGTGACTAAATTCGTCTTCATGTCAGGTCAGGAAGTGGGAATTCCAGCACCTTCTCCAAACAGTCGGTCGGCGGCCGCTCCCCCCTCTCCCGCTCCCCCCACCCCCTCTGCATTCTCTCTCCACACTGACTCCCTCGTGTGTTATTGGAGTCCTCCTCCAGCATCCTCACTCCTGCAGTGGCTGGGCCTTTGTCCTTTTATCTGCTGTTGTATCCTTGACAACAAGAAGAAAGCATGTCCCTGGGAGGGTGTGGTGTGGGGGGACACTTTATTAATTAGCTGGATGGCAGTGCTAGGATTCACATTACAGCTTATCTAGTCTTTCAGGTGATACCTCTGAAGGAATTCTTAAAATATAGGAATAATGCAGGAAACCATAGCTTTACCCACTAGAAGCCACATCTGTCAGCATAAACAGTATTGCCTTTCAGCCTTAATTCTTGCATTTTTTAAAATAAACAGTATTGCCTTTCAGCCTTAATTCTTGCATTTTTTAAAATTCCATTAGTAACAAATGCATACGATTTGTTTGTTTGTTCTGATAATTTTTTCTTTCAAATAAGGCTCCACCCTGTTGCCCAGGCTGGCCTTGAACTCACTATGTAGTCCAGGCTGGTCTCAAACTCATAGTAATCCTCCTGCCTTAGTCTTCTGAGTTCTAGGATTACAAGAGTAAGCCACTATACTCTGCCTTTCCTTTTAAGAAAATGAAACTTTTCAGGCAGTTAAGATCCCATTTCTCTGGCTCCCTCTGCAGCCTACACACACACACACACACACACACACACACACACACACACACACACACACACACACACACGGTCATATGATCACCTTATGCACTCTTGAAAGTTCACCTTGTAGAGATGCTGAGCCAGTGACAAGGTGTGCGTGAATGTGTGCGTTGGTCCATGTGTGTAATATACACATAAATATGTATGTAAGTCTAACCTCCTGTTGAAAGCCAAAGATTCAGAATGTCTAGGACCAGGCAGGGCTGGAGAGATGGCTCAGTTAAGAGCACTCGCTGCTCTTGTAGAGGTCCTGGGTTTGGCCTCCAGCACCCTCTTCTGGGCTCTGAGGAACCAGACATGTACTTGGTACACATTAATACGTGTAAAGCATTCATACACATAAATAAAAATAAATAAGCCCTTTTTTTGAAAGAAGAAAGTCTTGAACCAAATCAGGTTGTGGCTGGTGTCCCCACACTTCACTTCCTCACGGTTCTTCCCCGTATTTGTCACCTACTTGCATGTCCTGGTGCTGTTCTCAGCCCCAGGCCTCCAGCACATCACAGAACAGCATCCCAGGGCCAAGGCAGACGAGGTGCCCAGTGAGTCACAGCAGCAGAGCTCGGTAGATGGTGCCTACAGGGGCAAACGACAAAACCAGGGAAGGCCTCATGGTGACAGTGGGAAACAGCCCTAGAGAAGGGAGGGAGAAGGTGGGCAGGGCCACTGTCTGGGGCAGAAGCCTGTGGGCAGAGGGCACATCAAGAGAGCTGTGTCAGGGGAGAAGAACAGCAGAATCCAGTGTGATGAGCCAGAGCCAGTGTGAGAGAAAAGGGGAGAGTCAAAGAGCAATAGGACCAAGAAGCAATCCTTGTCCTTGTGGGTCAGTTGTGTCAGCCTCTGAATGAAATCAGAGCCACTGGGGCGCAGTGAGCAGGGGAAGGACACCGTCTGTTCCCTTGTGGAAAGAGCAACATGACCTCATTCCCCACACACACAGACTAAAACTAAAGAAGAGGGCAGCATCTCTGGCGGGGTTGAAAGACAACAGGACTTACTGATAGATAAGTAAGTGGCAAGAAAGGGTAGTATTGTGACTGACTCCCAAGTTTTTGTCAACAGAGGTCATACCGAGGCAGGGAAGCCTGCAGGAGGACCACCACGAATTTGCTCTGGACTTAGATGCTTGGGGAGAGAATTAGACATCCAGTGAGTGTGTGGTCAGCGGGAGAGCTGCAGGCTGGGTGTGCAGGGCCTACGCTCAAGCTGCAAAATGACACTTGGGAGTCAGCAGCATCTAAGTGACTTATTTATGGAAGTAAAGATTGACGGGTGTCAGGGAGGTGAAGACCCCAGAAAGGAGTAGCCAGAACATGGGTCTCCAGGAGCGTGCAGTGACTCGGAGGCCAAGTCGAAGGAAAGATAGGCAAGAATCAGGCCCCTACTTATTCAGGGAGGGTGAGATTGAGGCCTGACCATTGGAGGCAATAATATGGAGGCTGTGAGTTTAAGAGGATGAGAGGAGTTGGAGGTGTGAGTAACAGCTTTCAGGGGATCCCCCCGTGCTGCAAAGGTAAGAAGGCACCCTCGCCTTTCTTGGGATTCCGCTGTCTGCACACACTGCATCCTGCTCCTGTGGCTGCTGGTGTAGAGCCTGATGTCAGAGTGAGAGGCCGTGCTACCCATCCTCACATAACCACCATCTCTCCCTAGGTCCTCTCTGAAAGTGGTGAAGGCAGCAGCCCAGGTCTTAAATACATTATGGCAGTATCGGGACCTCCGGAGCATCTACAAAAAGGTAAATCTCCTTGAACAGTGGTGCCGCCATGAGCATCCCTCATAGCACACGTTTCTAATCACTTACTGCAATGCCGTGCTGCTGTTCATTTTCTCTTTACACTCCGCAGGATGGGTGGAATCAGAACCATTTTATTACACCTGTGTCCACGCTAGAGCGAGACCGATTCAAATCACACCCTTCTCTGTCCACCACCAACCAACAGATGTCACCCATCATTCAGTCAGGTCAGTGGGCATTTGTGTGACAGAGCATTGTTCTGAGAGAAAGAGGTCTGAGCACGAGCTGACTCAGCCTGTCACGTCAGCACTGTTAACAGCCACTTACTTCCGTTTGAAAAGAGAATGCAGCTTACATCAGCTGCAGTGCATTTAAAAAAAAAAAAAAAGCCCACGGCCTGTGCCCACACGGCCTGTGCCCACACCTGGATGCTGCTTCACCGGAGTTTTTGGTGAAACGTCTCAGGAACAGGCTCCTAGCTTTGCCACGGCATGTCGCTGGCTGCTTTGCAGACCCACACCCACCCACACCCACCCACACCCACCTCGCTATGTGGCTTTCTAGAAAGTCCCTTGGACTTTAAGCCAAGGTCTTGGCCACTGTGCCGCCCACCCGTTAGCAGAGTTGAGCTTAATGGAATGAACGCTTTGAGCTTCACACTAAATGACATGTAAAGAAACCTTGTGACTGCCAAGTCAAGCCAAGGCTGTGGATTTAATTCTTACTGAATGAAACAGGAAAAATGATGCTTCTTACCTTGATTCGGCTTTAAATCACACATTCCTACACATATATTATCTGTTGTAGTCAGCTGTGCGGCTTCTGACAGTCCTATTGCTCATGTGGACAAATGTGGACAAAAAGACTAATATCCATGCCCAGGGGCTCTAGCCACATAATTGAATGTCTGTGGTTGTGCTGGGAGTTTGTTGTTGTTTGGTTTGGTGCTTTGTGTTTTGTTTTAAACATTATCTATTCCTACTGTGTGTGATAGATATGTCTTGCTTTAAAATTATGAGCTGTTTCATTAAACAAGAACTTTGTCTGTTTGGGACACCCCGATAAGCCCTCATGCTGTTTTCTTATAAAAAGTGCTCAGTGTGTCCGAGGACTTAGGAATAGGGATGTCAGGGAAGCCAGCAGAGTTGGCTGCCAGACAGGGGGGCTTGTGTGCAAGCTCAGAATCATTTAAACAGGTGAGCACATAGCTCCGCCAGGTGGACAGACCTCCTAAACATGCAAGCGGAAGTACTAGTGGCCCCCACCCCAGTCCCTCGGTGGCCCCCCGACTCTGTTCAGAGGGAAAATGTGTGCCACTCCTGTCTGGCAGCTGTCTGAGGGTTGACATCGTCCTTCAGCACTGGGGAGGGATCTGCTGCCGGGCATGCCGCTGCCGTGGTACTGTCATCCCAAAGGGAAGCTGGGCTCTCCTGTCCCGCTAGAAGTAGCCCAGAGGCCTGGCTGCGCATGCTCACCTCATTCTTCCTGCCTGGCCAAAAAAAAAAAAAAAAAAAAAATGTCCAAAAGGGGACCCTTTCAGTATATGGCTAGTCATTATCAGATGTGTGGCCTAGGCTAGGATCAGAAGTCATCTGGGCTAGGGGTCACATGGTCTCCTGACATTAGATCACCATAAAGAGAACTATAAATGTTATAGGCTGGCCACTTCTAGACACATACAGATGTATTTTGAATGATCAAAAATCACAACAGGCCATAAAACCTGTTACCAAATATCTGTGTATAAATGCTGATAGGAGTTTATGAGCACCTAAACTGTTATCATCAGGCAGATGTAACTCTTGCATGGCTCTTAACTCCACTCGGTTTCCAAGGGTAGGTCAAGTCTCTGAGTCACACTGCTGCCTGCCACCCTTGCTGGTGTGGGAATGTAGGGTGTGTTCGTGGTCCTCGGAGTCTGGCTGCTCTTCACCCTCAGCGGCTCTGAGAGCTGATTTGACTGTGGCATGCTAATGACACTTGGTTTCCGGAGCTGACGGTCTGACTTCTCTCTTTCCCCTTCCTTCCTTCCTTCCTTCCTTTGCCTCTCCCTTCAGTTGGCAGCACCTCTTCCTCACCAGCACTGTTAGGAATCAGAGACCCTCGCTCTGAATACGATAGGACCCAGCCACCTATGCAGTATTACAATAGCCAAGGGGACACCACACACAAAGGCCTGTACCCTGGTAAGACCCAGCGGGGTGTGTGATGCAGTACCCGGAGGAAGCACATTTCTGCGCGCTCAGCCAGTGTCCTGGAAACTGGCCTCTGCTTAGACTGAGACGGTCCCCCAGCAGCAAACCATACCCCTGTCCCTTCTCGACTACTTCCGGGGTGGTTGCCTTTCTGCTTATTTTCAACAAGTCAAGCTAATATAGCAATGGGATGGCCACGAATAAAAAAGAGGCTGGATCCAGTGACCGCTTCCGGCCACCCCAGGTGCCCTTCCCTTTGCCCCTGTCCCCTCCTGCTCTACAAGAGTCCCTTATGCATCGGAACCGAGTGCCCAATGTAGCTTCATGGGAGCTGCATATACCCTCTAGACCGGCCCATTTCTAAACTCAAACTCACGAATAGCTATCCAGTCCATTTACGTTTTCATGAAAAGGAGTTTGAGTGAATTGTAGACTAACTTGTAATTTTCCTCAAGTGTAATTATTTTTAAGACCAAAAATAGTATTATAGTGTTAGTACTTTTATATCCTATTCAGAAAGATGTGTATAAAAATATTTTAAAGTTGCCAGCCCAAAAGGTAATTGGTCTATTCTCAAATATTTAGCAAATTAAAACTACTCCAGAACAAGTCATGAGCTACTGAAAAACAAAAAGTACTTTTCCCTCAAAAAAAAAAAGGGGGGGGGGGAGGAAGGGAAAATACCTATTTATTAAAAAGAAATCAATTAAAGCTGATGGCGGCTTAACTGCTGCTGGGGGAGGAGTCTGAGTTGTACTATTGTCTTTGAAACTGTGATTTCACAGGACTATTTACTAATCAAGTATTGTTACCATGGCAATTAATAGCTCAGAAGACTGCAGATGCTACATTTCGAATACCAAGCTCTCTGCGGAAGGGCGCACGCGCACACACCGAAGCTCAGGCGGCTCTGGGTCTACAGCAGCCTGCTTCGTTTGAAAGACTGCCGCTTGAGCATGCACCCTTTATCTTTGCTTGCTTCGATAAACTGAATTTGCTCGGAGTGTGCCTTATTTTCCTTATTAAAAAAATTAAAACCTTTGCTAGTTTTAACAGTACTAGAAAGGCAACTAGTGATGTCATCAGGAGTCTGCTCTGGGCTCTTGAAGACACTTGCCGAATTACCAAGTGCTTTTCCATTTACAACATACTTAACCATGGCAGACCCAAGTCTGTGCCTCTGTGTCGCTCGCTGCTCTGAACATGCCTATGCCTGCCCTTTCCAGACCCCGGGCTCTAAATCACAGCTGCTGTGAAGGCACGAAGTGCATTCTAATGTTACATTTCCCGTCTCTCTGATCCACGCTGTGGCTCAGGGCTCTGGAAGAGTGATGTTCCTCAGCCCGGCACAGGGAGCCATGCTACTGCTCAAAGGCAACTACAGAAACCCCCGAGACTGAGCAGAGCTTGAGGCGGCCCCTCTCTGGATGGACTCTGCATTCACAAGCTTCTTGTGCCACACACACTTGGCCTGTTTTCATTGCTAGCCTCCCAGGCCTGAGATGTACCCTCCAGATCCAGGGAGTCTGGACTGCTTCCCTTCTGCCTACCCTGGCACTAGGGAAGGCAGGACCCACACAACCTGGAGGACCAGTGTAATAAACATTAGTTTTAATTGAATAAACTATTTTCTTACAGGCTCCAGCAAACCTTCACCAATTTACATCAGTTCCTATTCCTCACCAGCAAGAGAGCAAAATAGACGGCTACAGGTGAATTTGTAATGTCATTTGTCCAGAAGGCTGGTTAGCAGTCACACAGTAAGGGGGCCACTGGTGCAAGCTGGGCCTCAAGACAAGACCCACGGAGCTTCCCCCGAGGGGCTTTGCTCCTCAGACCTGCGCATGGTTAGATGTTTCCGTCAGTGCTCTGAGGCTCCATGCCTCTGGGGATGCGAGAAAGCTCTGGTGCACGCTCTTTGTCCAGTAGATTCCCTCTCCACTTTCCCCCTTTCCGTTAACCTAGAGAGTCTCTTACATCTTTGGGTGAGGCAGAGTTGGTGAGTACACCTCACACCCTCACTCTTCTCTCTGGACACTCCATCCTTCGTCACCGTGACTTCCTCCTCATCCAAGCTCCATGGTTTAAAATCTCTGAGTCTGCAGCCCATTTATGAGGGGACTCTGCTTCCAGGAGGGCCTTCTCGAGCTGTCCCCTAAGACTATACAGCCACATACACCCCTTTCAACCACGAAACGAGGGTTTCCCAGCCAGGACTACATTATGTCCTTCCAAACAAGGGTGTTCTAAGACCCCCGTCTACACCATAATCTTTATTTAATAGGAAAAAAGGAATCTCCCTCAATAATCTAGTTTGGGGTGATTTTGTTTTGTGGTTGGGTCTTCCTGTTGTTCCTGCCGATCTCAAACTTTTGAGCTACCTCAAACCTCCATTTTTCAGTCTCAGGAGTAGGCAGGATTACAGGCATGCACCGCCACACCCAGCTTATGCTATTTCTTTTGAAGTCAAGAGAAATCTAACTGCCTTTGAAAGAGGAGTTAGTTAGCCATGTAGACTCTTAACTCTGAAATACCAAGATGTTAGACTGAGTTTAAGTCAGATGCCAATACCTAGATGGGAAATTCTTACATCTTACTGAGTTGGGGGGATTTGGGCAACATGAAGACACATAAGAGCTGTGATTATTTGAGGGCATCATGCTGAGGTCAAAGCTAAAACAGCACAACAGGAAATGGGGACCAGGCGCCCTGTGTGGATGCTCACATGTGACACTTCGCATTCTTCAGAGGACTTCAGTGGAAGTCCTTGCCTCCAGAATTGTATTTGCTCCCAAGTCTCTGCTAATTTTTTATCTTCCTGCCTTGAGATTTCTCATCCTCTAATAGTACACTGTACAGCAGAACTCACCAAACCACATTACATCTTTTAAAATTGAGTGGTGAATTCAAATCTTCATCAAGAAGTAAATGTTTTAAAATGCAACCCTATAATTACAGTTATCTGATATTTAAAACCAAATCCCCAGCACTCGGGTATATCCATGATAAGCTTAACTTTCCTGTGCAAAAGCTGCTTCCTCTTTTGGTCCGAATCTAACAGGCTCCTCCACATCCCATGCCACCTCCCACTGAGGGCCTAAGCTCTCCTGAGGCCTCAGGACAGAACTTGAGCAAACAAAGCCAGCTTGCCTATAAACATAATTGAAAATCCTCCCTACTGTGAGTAAACATGGTGTGCACCTGAAACAGCTTCTCCCCTTTGCCCACATCAGTGTTCGTTAAATGTGTGGTTTTAAAATGCTCTCGCTTACTTGCCTCTCCATCTTGCCAGCAGCACCAACAGCTGTACTATCAAGATGACTCCTCCAGGAAGACCTTGGATGCGTACAGATTGTACTTGCAGTCTCCTCGTAGCTATGAAGACCCTTATTTTGATGACCGAGTTCACTTTCCAGCTTCTACTGATTACTCAACACAGTATGGACTGAAATCAACCACAAATTACGTAGACTTCTATTCCACTAAACGACCTTCTTACAGAGCCGAACAGTACCCGGGGTCCCCGGACTCCTGGGTGTAGCATCAAGACACCTGCCTGGAAACTCTATCTTTCTAACTTTGCTTGGATTGAGGTGAAAAGTCCGTCTTGCTGATTTGATGATGAAATGTGAAAGTGAAATGGAAGGAATGAGTGAAGAGTATGTTTTTTCTTTTTGAGGAATTTTCAGGGAAGTGAGGAAACCCTTGGGAGAGGACTTTCTGAGCTCTGTGTAGGTGTTAGGTCTAATTACATGTAGATTCTAGTGGTGAAGGTGTGGGTGATGTGTCGAGAGGTTTGAGAAATGGGTGAAATGAGATGGGGTATGTGTAGGTCAAATCAAATTACAGATGATTTTTTTAATGTGAATAAAGTTATGTTCAGATAGTTTGTACAGAAAAAAAATAATAAAATGGATGCCCTTCATGTTTTATTGCTATTACTAAATGTCAAGATTGTATGCTATTATGTCTTGTAAAAATTTCTTCTGTTGGTGTAAATATGGAAATGCCACATTGGTTAAGTGCCATCATTTGTAATGCAGTGTGTCGTTTGAGAAGAGATTTGAAGAACTGACAGCCTGAAACACAAATGGGAAACCCAAGGAACTATTCCAGTTGACAACAAACTCTGGCATCCTGTCCTCAGTGCGTAGTGAACCAGAAGCACAGGCCTCAGTGTGACAGCCGCGCCATGCTCATCCCGCCTTTCACAGGACACTTCACTGCCATTTTCTATGCACATGGAAGAATAATAAATGTGGAAATTTCATCCTGGAAAATGTGTTCTGGGCCCCTTTTTCTGGGTGGGATATGGAAAATAGACTTAGTCCTTTGTGATGGTCCACACTAGATGATGAAGATGTGGCTGCTCCCTTACTTACTTACTTACCTTAGTCTGTATTTCTTGGAGTTTTTGTTTATTTGTTTTAATTTGATACACTCTGCAGTTTTAGCAGGTTTTGCTTTGTTTCAGCCTTCTAGGTGTATTTAACATCTCTTTTCCCCTAAGGGAAGTTACATCTGGCATCCTGGCCATACTATATTGGCAAGGACCACTTACAGCATCATTTTCTGGAACTAAGTCATTACATATGGACACTTGGGCATTTGTTTGCTTGGCATCAATGTTATAAGCCAACACTAATTCTAAATAATTATTGTGCTGAATACTTGTTGGATTACAGACGGCCTTGGGGGATCCCCACAGACACTGTAGGCATGTTCCAATGCTACTCTACAGCATTGTGACTATAGAAAGAGACCCAAGAAACAGTGTTTTCCTGAGTGGAAAACAGCTCGAGGTTAGGATTCAAAGTAAAACAGGTCCAAGTGTAGGCAGGAAAATAGCTGAAGTCTACAAATGAATGATGAGCCTTTCTGAGCTTTAGGCTTTCCAAAGGACATCTAAGACGGCTGACAGAGTCATGCTCTCTGCTGCATGTGCCCGGGCTGGACAGAGGAAACAGCCTTCTGTATGACAGAGGTCACTGGATGTGCCTGAGGAACTGACAGATTTTGGAAATCACACCTATTTGATCTCACGTTCCTGAACCCGGTTCCTTGGTATCTAGGTTTAGGTGAAGGCTGTTTGCTAAGAGGAGGAAAAACGGGAGCCTCCACAGATGACTGACAGCAACTATGTGACTGGCACTTAAGGCCGTATTGCAACTAATGCAGATCACAGTTGGCAAGAACTCATTGGAGCCATGGTGAGAACTGGGCAGAAGATCTGAGGCCTTTAAATCTATTAACTCATGACTTGAAAAAAGAAATTGCAGGCAGAAACCTGCATCACTGATCGTAAAGATAGGCTAACCCCATTCAGCAGTGAGAATAAACACAACCTGCTAAAACTGTTGAGTCATGCTGCAGTCCTGATATTACCATATAGCATCAGCCCACAGCAAGAGGTGTGTGGTTCTGCAGAGCCAGGGTCAGCTGAGAACAAGACCTGAACAGAGCCAAGTTCAGAAAGCTAGACCAAGGCTTCTACACCTGACTCCACATTCAAGGCATCTGAGCAACCTCCACGAGGTGAGGTTCCAGCTGGCCACGACCAACAGAACACATGGTATGGACCAAGCCTCAGTCCTTGCTCACAAGCTCCCTGGGTAGGTGTGCAGTGCAGACATGCACAGACCTTTCATTTCCTGGACATCGTCCAGCCCTACAGCCAAAGCATTTAGACTTTGATGTCAGGATATGGAGTTTGCCTGGGAGAGAGCAGTGAGTGCAGAGTATTGTCACAGAAAACTATCTTAAACTTGGAAAGCCATGAGACTTTTCTGTGTATGTGTATCTCTGTGTGTGTGTGTGTGTGTGTGTGTGTGTGTGTGTGTGTGTATTTAGCCAGCATGTATGTATGTGTGCCAGTAATGTGCCTAATACCCACAGAGGTGAGGAGAAGGCATTACATGCCTTGGAACTAGAGTTACAGGTGGCTGGGAGCCATTATGTGGATGCTAGGAACAGAATCCAGGTCCTTTGTAAGAACAAGTGCTTTTTAACTGCTGGGCCATCTCTCTAGCCCCCTAGAGCGTATTTTTGTCTATGCCCATTTGTTTGAGGTTACATTCTTTGAAGACTTAAGCTTCTCCTAAGTATTGGAAATCATGACCACACAGCACCCCCATCATTAATCCCCGGCCATTGTTTGTCCACCTAATTGCTGATTCCTGCTCAGAAATACTGTTTTTTAGTATTCCTCAAGTACTGATGGTTACACATACATGGTCAGTTCAGCCTCACAGCCAGCGTATGATAGTCCACATTATAAACCCTGAAACAAACGAGTAAATTACTAAAGGTCACACCAGTAAGTGACCAAGGCAGGTGTAGCCCTGTGGTCTAAATTAAATGTTGGTAGCAAATTCAGGCCTGTGAATTCCAACTACATACTGTCTATTAGACATTGTTCATCACTACCTTAAATTTACCAAAGGAAATTATTATTATCCATAAGTTAAAAGTAACCATAAATTGAATATTTAAGGCATGCAAGATGGTTGGTTCAGCACATAAAGCGCTTGCCAGGCAAATGGACAACCTGAGTTCAGTCCCACATGTAGGTAGAAGGAGAGGATTTCTGACTGCCACATGCCTGCCATGGCACACCTGTTCACATGTGTACACACAATACATACAACAACATTAAATATTTTAAATGAACAGCTATTAAAAGTAAGAAGTACCCAAATCTATCTTGTCCACCGTGATGTCATATGAGTCTCACTGGGAGAAAGTTGAATCCTGATCACTCCACTGTGAATGATGCTTCCTGCTAGACTGGGAACTCACTCTATGAGCCATGTTAACAAAGGCCCATTGAAACAAAATCTGTCACCGTGTGATCCTAGCATCGTGAGGCCTCAGTGATACCCTTAAATCAACACTCTTGTCCCTCCTTGAGATTGTGGCTTTGTTTCCATGATCAAACTGGATTACAGAGAAAAACATTTGAAAACTTGGCCATTGCCATTCATTTATTCAATTTATTTTGAGTAGCACTGTTTATAGTAACATTATTCCTAATAGCCAAAAACTGGAGGCAACACAACTATCCACCAGCAGAATGGATAAACACAAATTTTATCCAAGAGTGGGAAAAATTGCAACATATATTTGTTATCATAAAATATTAGTCTACAATAAACAATGAGCCACAAATATGACCTGGACAAATACCAAAAAACATGTTGTTCAAAAGAAGGAAGAGATTGGCAGCGTGAACATGCCGAGTGATTCCCATGCAAGAACAGGAAAAACTCCCTGAAGGCGATAGGGTTGAGATCCACGTTGTCCACAGAGGTAGGAATGGGCAAGAGTTCTCTGGGATGATGAAAATGTTCTCTGTCTTGATTGGGATGCCAGTTACCCAGGTGCATACGTGCAGCAAGACTTCAGAATCTACACATCAGAGCTACATTTCAGTGTATCAGATGATGTCAGTAGTCACCCCAAAAGAACTTCAGTGGACAAGGGGGAGGGGGTGGGGAAAGGACCTGCTGAAGTGGAAGGGACAAGGAGAAGAATGAAGAATGAATATGATCCAAAGTGTGTACATGTATGAAAATGTTATAGTGAAACCTGTCGTTATATATAATTAATATATGCTAATAAAGCTACCCCAATAAATTAACAATAGTCAGTAAAGAAATAACATAGCCTGAGACATGGTTTAATGACAATGAATTAAAGTTTTAATTATTTGTCTCTTCTGAGTTAAGAAAAATGCAATTTACTTCAAACCTTAACAAAGTAGCCACTTAGTTTCTCATGCAAAGCTTCTAGAAAAAAATATCTTTGTTGTTATGTACACTAACCCATTTAAAAAACAGCTGCTTTCTAAGGTACACTTAAAAAGAATTCTGGAAAATGTGTGTGTATAAAGCACCATGGGGGCAGCTTTTGGACAAGCTGCCATGGCACAGATTTATGTGTGTTGACAAGAATGTAATTTAAGAAGGCTCAGACTTATGTTTAAAAGCATTGCCAAGAGAGAGAAGCATGGAGCCCTTTTACCTAATGATCCAAAGAGATGTGTAAATAAACACCCATCTGCCTCCGAGTGCCCCCAACCACAGGGGAGGAGTGTGAGAGCAGAGCCCTTTCGGAGAGATGTCCTCAGAAAGCAAACAGAGCAGTGAAGTCCTTGGGCTCTCGGACAGACTTGGAAACCAAGGGCAAGCTTTCCTTCTGGTCAAGGAGACCCTTGTTGGGGAGGAAGCAAACTGAACTGTTAATTGGTGTGCAAATGGAAAGGGAATTCAGAGGACGTGGGAGGTAGAGGAGCTTGGGGATTCCAGAGCAGCTTCAACAGACAGAGCTTTTTAGTTACCCTTTGCTGATGCAGGCCCAGAGCTGAACTGGGCCTCAGAGCCTGGAGAACACAGCTCTGCAGAGCCTGGGCCTCTTCATCTCCCTCTAGCTCTTGGTTTTACTTCCATCTTGGTTTACCCTGTGACAGCAGAGTGCTGTTCATTCCCATGACAACTTGATCTGATTGGCTGACACTATGAATGCCCTCATTCAGGACCCTCCTCAAAGGCTGCAGACACAAAAAGGAAAATTTTAGCAAGCAAATGATGACTTGAATTGTGTCTGTTTTAGTGCCTTCCCCTGTTTTTATGTCAGCAGCTTCTCTAGGAGCAGCTGGCGTGTCCCCCAAGTGGCTGTTTGTGCCTGTTGCCGTTGCCTAATTCCAACTTGAAATCACTGAAAAACATTCCGTACTGTCATAATCGTTTGCATAAGCCGTAACTAGCTTTTTCATTATTAAACTCCCATCCAACTGTTAGGGGAATTTTAATAAAGACTTAATGATATGATGCACTCTTTTGCTCTCTATTCATAGATGGAGAGCTCGTTCCAGAGTTGACCGGTGCATTGGCTCAGAAAATAAAATTACTCACAGCTTATGCGGGGTCACAGGTATTATTCTGAAGTCAGAGGGGAAATATCCAGTTCTCCCCACACAAATCTCTTGTAACTGTTTACTCCCCAGAAGGCAACACCCCTGGAACGTGCCTTTGTTTGCTGGCAATGAAATGTAATGTGTTTGGCTCCCGGTGCCTTGATAGGCTGCCATACCCACTCAGTGCTAATCTAATAAAAGGACTTCAGGGAGGAAGCAGGCCCTCTAGGGTCTCTTTTTAGGATTCTTCAGTGACTGGGGCTGTCCCAGACCAATCCCAGTGAGCTGATACGCCTTTCCAGGAGTGAGAAGGATGGTGTTCAGGTGTGCCGAGGTTTCTGAGGACGAATGGAGAGCATTGAATTTTGATGGCCCTAAAGTCTGAGATAACAGGAAGGGATCCAGCCAATGCAGATGGAGGAAAGTCTCACAGGGCTCTGCCCCTAGACAAAGAGTTACAGGCTCTTCATTAAAGACTGCTGAGAGAGAGAGAATGAATCTTCCTCAGGGATAAGCCTGAGCTTAGCTAATACCAAGTAGCCAGCCATAGAAACATATACATACATCATATATATATATATATATATATATATATATATATATATATATATAATATACACACACACATACGTACATATATACATACAAGCAGCACTACACAGACTCAGCAAGTTATTCATATACTTATTCACTCACATGTATATCAATAATCAATAATAATTCAAGAAAAAGGACCAGGAATTTGGGGGTGAACAACCTAGGAGGGGGTGGAAGCGGGAACATGATGTTAAAAGAGAAAGCTGTACCACACTTTGCATTTAGAGAACAGGACAGACGCCTAAGGGTAGCTCGGGAGTTAGCTTGAAAGAAACCCCGGCAGCATCCTGCTGCATGGAGCTACCTGGATAGTTTCCTTGGGATTTATTTTCCCCATGTTCAGTCGTCAGGTTTCTCTGGAGGCACTGCAGCTGTGTGGCTCACTGGAGTGGCAAACTCAGGCGGCGTGCAAATGATGTTGCTCCTACAGGCTTGCAGAATACAGGAGCTGTGGGGAGTAGAGTCTTACTAGGTTTCAAAGGAAGGACTTGGAGGCTGAGCCCTGTGTCTCAGGTTCAGAGTTGCTGCTGCATGCAGGCCCCAAGAGTGGAATGCCTGAACCTGAAGTGAAAGCAGCTGCGTTGGAGACCTCTGGAAGTTAGAGATAGCAGGAATGTGGGTCATCTGACCAGGGAAGCCCCGGCCAGGAAAAGGGGCCCAAGAAATAGGCCATAAAGGCTTCAGTCAGGAGGGGCCTGTGGAAACCATTAGGTACTCATATCATGCCACTCTGTGCCCCAGACACCAGACACTGTTACAGGAGTTAATGTTTGACCTGCCTGGCCTTGCAATGCTGGGTCTTGCAATGCTGGGTCTGGCCTTGCTGGGCCTGGCCTTGCTGGGCCTGGCCTTGCTGGGTCTTGCATCAGCCTAATCTTTCTATCTTCCTATTCCTTCCACTTGGAAACGAAGATCCGCCTGGTGCCTTTGTATATTTGAGTATGTTACTAGTGTTTCTTATAGGCACTCACAGCTCATTTGCCTGGAGTTTCAGGAGAAAATTGAGACTTGGGATTTTCAACAATACTGAAACAGTTAAGACTTCGGGAATGCTCAGAAATGGGATAAGACAGGCATGCACTTTTGGAGGTCACTAGAAACTAGACAACAGAGCCGACTGACCATGGGCAAAAAACTTTAAACTATAAACCAAAATAAATCTTTCTTTTTCAAGAAAGAAATATTTATTTTATTTTTTATATATGAGTGTGTGTGTGTGTGTGTGTGTGTGTGTGTGTGTGTGTGTGTACGCTCACATGCCACCTGTATGCCGGTGCTTTCAGAGGTCAGAAGAGGGCATCAGATCCCCCAGAGCTAATATTATGGGCAGCTGTGAGCTGCCAGACACGGGTCCTCTGGAGCCATTGCTCCAGACCCTCTTTGTTCATTTCAGCTTGGTTTATCACAGGTGTGCCACGGTGGCGGAAAGCTAACACAACTGGTTGGTTCTACAAGACAAGTTGTAAAGTGTCTCCTTTGTATCTCGTCTTCACTACATTCAGAGGTGACCAGGCATTCTAAAGTTAATATGGTGGCTCCACCAATGTCTGCATAGATCAAAGTTCTGTCCTGCCATCCCCGTGTACCTTTACCCTCATGTCTCCCTTTCGGCTTCTGGAACTCCAACTAAAACAGACACATTCTGCGTCAAGTAGAAAAAATTGAAAAAGTAAAGTTTGCCAGGTGAGTCAGCCTCTTTAAAAATCACTTCCCTGGAATCCCCACCCATGTATCTCACTGGACACCCTACCTACAGGGGAAAGTTTTCTACCTGGGGCCCTTGCCAGTTCTACTCATGTAGCAGTTCCACTGGTGAGGGAAATAAGGGATGGAAGGAAGAAGTATTCTTAGTCTCTGCCCAGGATTACCAGTGGTACAATGAGGTGATTTCTGTACTGTACTGCTGTTACTCTTTTCCGAGTGGAAGGTCCAACCTGTGTTGTATCGATTCCATGGTTGAGCAGAAGGCATTGTACCCATCTCTCCTAAACATGAAAGGCAACAAAACTGGATTTTAAAAATCTCAAGTTTAGGCAATAACTCCAGGCAATTCATAGCTTAAAGGTTAATGGAGGAAAATGAGTGACCATCAGAGATCCATGCTTGGAACCCCACCCTCATGGCGGTATACAGTCTCCGACCATGGGGAATCTCACAGGTGTTAAGGTCCTGGACCCCTCATCCATTGTATCCTGTAGAACCTTCCACATCCCGTGCCCATAAAAGATCATCTAAGCAAGGGTTCCACAACAAAGACAAAAATAATGGTGGAGTCGGGTGTGGTGGCACACGTCTTTAATCCCAGCACTTGAGAGGCAGAGGCAGGTGGATTTCTATGAGTTTCAGGCCAGCCTCATCTACATACAGAGTTCCAGAACAAACAGGGCTACATACAGAGATCTTGTTTCAATAAAATACTGGTGGATCATGTGTGGCCAGTGCCGAACCTCCTAAGTAACCCCCTAAAGCCTGAGGCTGTGTGTTCCTGTGTCCTCAGCCACCCAGGAGACTCACTTCAGTTCTGTTTCTGGTGAATCCTTCTACAATATTCTAGACATTGTGAGGAGCTGGGAAGCTGATGAGTTTACCTTTGCCTCAGAGACTGTGCAAGCCTTAACCTACTGCCAAGTCTGGGGTGAGCTGTAAGGACAGCCTCAGAGAAGACAGGGAAACTTGAACTAAACATTGGTTTTATTTAAAGCAAAGGCGCTAAGGAACCTGTGAGCCTGGCAGGGTCCGCATGAAGGAGAAACCCAGGGAACTGAGTTCAAGAGGAGGGTAGAGAGTGAGAGGCAGGGGGAGCCACACCGGGTTCCTGCCACTGCTTGGGGGTGAGGACGACATAAATGGCAGGCAGCTGGTCTCCTAACAATAAAAACATCAACACCCACTCACTGAGCGTTTTCTAGGCTCTCGGGTGTGAAGGACTGTGTCATGGGCTCGAACCACATTATTCCACTTACAAAAATCCCAGCATGGTTACGAGAGAAGAGAAAGTTGCCCTCAGATGTGTAACACAGGTGGCTCAGGGGCACACCAACCAAGGTTTGAAGTCTGTACTTTCTGCCTGGTTAGCCTTCCCCTGGGAAAGCTGAAGAGTGTCACCTTTGGACCCTGTGTTTTCTAAGTCAATGCCAACCTAAACCCTTGGCCACCCCTCGTATCAGACAGGAGTCTCCTCTAGCTTCCCAGCCTAATGAGGCTTCAAGAGTGCAAATCCGTTGAACATTGCCTTAGTAAAGCTAACTAGGAAAATATCATATTAACTCATGTCAACAGTTAGGGTTTTTAAGAAGAAAACCAGCAAGGGACCTGTGTAAGACAGATCTGTAGCGTAAGACTTCTAAAAGAGAGACCTTTCTCTGCCCTGTCCAAATCCATTGGCCCCGGTCCAGCCTCCAGAAGCAGCTCACCTGGGACGTTGAGCAGGAGACTAGGCAGGTCAGCTTGGGAATGGGGCTGTCAACCTCAACTGGAAGAAATGTGGTCAGCCTGCCTAGCTGTTATGGGAAAGGATCATTCCTGGCAACAGCTCATTCACCAAAGAGGAATTTCGGATGTTACAGACATTCTGGAAGATGTAGATACTCTTTCTTATCTTCTTCATGGACATTTTTACTCTTCACTGCTTTTCCAAGGCCATGGAGGTGTACTAGACAGGCGTTTGGATGCCATAAACAAATGTCTTCAACAACATCAGGAGGGGGTGTTCCTTTTATCTTGTGGTTTCACACGATCCAGCCCACGGTCCTTGATGCCCATACACTTGGGAAAAACACTGTGGGAGTGAAAAGCATGTGGCAGAGGAAGCCTTTCACCTCATGGTGACCAGAAAGCAGAGGGTGGGGGGTGGGACCAGGGACAGGTATAACAGTCAAAGCCATACTCTCAGGGACCTACTTCCTCCAGCTTGGTCACGCCTCCCAAAAGAGAACCAGCAGCTGCGGACCATCATCAGCATGAAACTGTGGGGACACATCACATTCCAGTATCAGAAGAGACCAGCTGATGAGCTGAGGGAAGTTCAAGGGCTCAGCTGGCCAGGTGAAGTCCAGCGCACTTGACACCCATCTCTTAAGGTGGGATCTTCAAGTCATTCAGCTGGACGTCTTGGTTGCATGAGTTCAGCTCACCCTGGTATCTATAGAAGCCTGATTTTTGCTCTGATTTAAGCTATCATTCCCAGCCATCTCACAACAAAGAAAGCCAACACATCTTCCAACACATGGACCCCTCTGCAACCCCCCACCATGTGATGAGAACAGGGCTGTACCTGAGTCTTCAGAAAGCTCAGCACACTCAAACCTGTGGCCTGCCTCTTTAGCACACACAGACCAAACTTGATATCCAAAGGGAAAGCAGACTTCTTCCCTGGGAGTGGGAAAGAAGGGGAGGTTTGCCTCCAGTGCCTTGGGGCTAGCACATACTAAGGAAAAATCCCACCTTGCTAAACTGGGTCAAAGAATTGAAGGATTAAAGCCTGTGGGTGTGTGCATCCTGACTGACAAGAGAGTCACAGTCCTCAAAAACCCAAGTGAGAAAGAATCACTTCAACTCTGTCTCCTACAATATCTAGACACAAGGGACACACGGGCCAAAGCTTCCAGAGAACTCTCTGGAGAGAATGACTGAGCCTGAGAATGAAAGTGGATTTCCCACTTCTGTCTTCCCAACCCCAAGTGGACTCTGAGACCAGCGAACCCACAGTGTGGGTCTGAGCTGACCTCCCGTCTTGGGTTATTAGTGCCGTGATGAAACCCCGTGACCAAAAGCAACGTGGGGAGAGAAGGGTTTGACTTACATATCCTGAATCACAGTCCACCAAGCAAAGGCAGGGCAGGGACTCAAACTGAGCAGGAATCTGGAAGCAGAAGCTGATGCAGAGGCCATGGAAGAGGACCGCTTCCTGGGTTTGCTCTCACGGCTTCTTCAGCTTGCTTTTTTATAGAACCCAGGACCGCCTGCCCAAAGATGGAACCACCCACGATGGGCTGGGCCCTCCCCTCCCCATCAATCACTAATTAAGAAAATGCTCTACAGGCTTGCTGATCTTATGGAGGCGTTTTCTGAATTGAGGCTCCCTCCTCTGTGATGGTTATAGCTCGTGCCAACTTGACATAAAACTATCCAGCACAATTGACCCCTTGTCTACCAGACATGCAAATACATCACTGTTAAGCTATAACCTTTCTTTTGTTGTTCATGCCCAAAATCACACCTTAATATCAACATTACTGTATAAAAACAATCCAACTTTTAAATGTCCCACACTTTAAAAATTCAAACTCTTGCCGGGCGGTGGTGGCACACGCCTTTAATCCCAGCACTCGGGAGGCAGAGCCAGGTGGATCTCTGTGAGTTCGAGGCCAGCCTGGGCTACCAAGTGAGTTCCAGGAAAAGGCACAAAGCTATACTGAGAAACCCTGTCTCGAAAAACAAAAACAAAAACAAAAACAAAAAAAAACAAAACAAAACAAAAAAAAAGTTCAAAGTCTCTAAAGTGCTAAAAATCTCTAAAACCAAAAATCTCTTTAAAAGTTCAAAGTCTCTCAACTATGGGCTCCTGTAAAATTAAAATAAGTTAAACGTTTTCTTATTCTAAGACAGAAGAACCAGGCCACAGTCACAATCCAATCAAAGTAAACCAAACTGTAGCAGTGTAAATAACTCAGTTTCACTCACATCTATGGGCTCCTCCAAAGGTCAAGTCTTCAGCTCTTCCCTCTGCAACCCACACAGATTGTCTCCTAGGCTCAGGCTGGATCTACTCCACTGCTTCTGGTGTCCTTGGTGGTCAGCCCTTGGTACTAGAATCTCCAAAATGCTGAAATCTGCTGCAACTGGGCTGCACTTCACCAACAGCCGCTCCTGGGCACTCTTCAGGAACTCCAGTCCTGCCACACAGTGCCGAGCCCCAGCTGCTCTCCATGGCCTTCATAACCAGTACCACCTGGGTGACTCACACTATGAAGTTCAGCTGCCAGCATGAGGTATCACCTTGCTGGCCTCTGGAACACAGCTTCTGTGTGCTGACCCTGAAGAAACACTTTCCAGAGTTCACCTCGTGGATGCTGGTCTCTTAATTGCTGCTAATTTCTCAGCTCCAGCTGACCAGCATGCATTGTCCCGGAAAAGTAACAATTTACTTCAGTGGTTCTGGTATCTTGTTAATTATCTGATTCCTCAGCCTCCCCTGACCAGAGTCACAGATTCTTAGTCTGAAATATCAAATGGCCCCTATAGTCTCTGCCTCCCTCTGAAACTTCACAAGCAACGCCTCCATCTTCTCTACTATCCGCTAATCTTCCAAGTTCTCACAGAAGCTCATGAAGCTTTGAACACTCAATGGCTTTTCCAGTCTGTCTAAGTTAGGTTTTAATTGCTTTGAAGAGACACCATGACCATGGCAACTCTTATAAAGGGCAACATTTTAATTTTGTGGCTTATGGTTTCAGGGATTTAGTCTGTTAGCATCATGATAGGACATGGCAGCATGCAGGCAGACATGGTGCTGGAGAAGGAACTTACAAGTTCTACCTCTTGATCTACAGACAACAGGAAGTGAACTGTGGCACTGGGCGTGGCTTGAGCATAGGAAACCTCAAAGCCCACCCCCACAGTGACACGCTTCCTCCAACAAGGCCACACCTACTTCAACAAGGCCACACCTCCTAATAGTGCCTCTCCCTATGAGCTTATGGGGGTCAATGACATTCAGATTAGCACACAGCCCAAAGTTCCAAAGTCCTTCCATAGTCCTCCCAAAAACACCTGGTCAGGCGTGTCCCAGCAGTACCCCATGATCCTGGTACCAACTTCTGTCTTAGTTAAGGTTATTATTGCTATGATGAAACACCATGACCAAAAACAACTTGAGGAGGAAAGGCTTTATTTGGCTTACACTTCCACCTCACTGTTCATCATCAAAGTCAGGGCAGGAACCTAGAGGCAGGAGCTGATGCAGAGGCTGTGAAGGGGTGCTCCTCCTGGCTTGCTCAGTCTGCTCTTCTATAGAATCCAGGACCACCAGCTCAGGGGTTCTTCACTCACATTAGACTGGACTCTCTCCCATCAATCACTACTTAAGAAAATGCCCAGCCAGGCAGTGGTGGCACAAGCCTTTAATCCCAGCACTCAGAAGGCAGAGCCAGGAGGATCTCTGTGAGTTCAAGGCCAGCCTAATCTACAGAGCAAGATCTAGGACAGGCATCAAAACTACACAGAGAAACCCTGTCTCAAACAAACAAACAAACAAACAAATGCCCTACAGATTTGCCAACAGCCTAATATTACAGAGTCATTTTCTCAACTGAGGTTCCCTTCTCTCTGAGGACTATAGCTTGTGTCAAATTGACATAAAACTAGATAGTACACTTCCCAACCAAGCAGAGTCCACAAGAGGGATCAGAGGGGAGGGCTTCCCACAGCCATCCTATCAGTACATGTTTATATCAGCCTATCAGTTCTTATACACGGGCAGAAAACACAAGGGAGTGGGTTCCCCTCTAGCCCAGTGGCTCCCAAGAAACAATAAACAAAATCTTCACATAGATTATCTCAGCAGGGTGAGAAGAAAATTGAGAAGAAAATTCTGCTGTCTTGACTTCATTCAGAGGTGAGAAGACCAACAAAGAGAATTTAAGAAAACCTACCCTAGTGACAGAGCATCAGGGTGTTACGTATCAGGTTAGCAACTACCAGCCTCCTGGCAAGCACCAGAAAGGAGGATCAAGGAGACCTGTCAGCAGCTTTATGATGTTCCATGCTCTTCTGACCAAGATGGGGTTGCCAATGATGTTCCCTCCAAGGTAATAGGTCAAACAGAACTTCCCAACCCCTTATACCATGATGTCTCATGAATAGTTCTACTCTACCATCTCCAGGATCCTACGCTTCTGACCAAATCTAGAAAGCCTCCATGTCTGCATCTCCCTTCTAAGCTTCAGAATCTACTCTCTACCCACTTCATCCCCCTGCTTCACTACTCACCATCAGGTTGGGGTGGATGTTTCCTAGTCTATATCACTCCCCACTGAAATCACACCTACACATTCACAGACTACTACAGGGTACAACCAGCCCTGCTGGTCCCTTGCTGTGGTGGTTTAAATAAAAATAACTCTCATAGGTTCATCTATCTGAATACATGGTCCCCAGTTGGTGGAACTGTTTAGAAAGGATTAGGAGGTGTGGCCTTGTTGGAGGAGGTGTGTCACTGAGGGTGGGCTTTAGGGTCTCAAAAGCCTATAACATTCCTAGTTAGTGAACTCTCTCTCTCTCTCTCTCTCTCTCTCTCTCTCTCTCTCTCTCTCTCTCTCTCTCTCTGCCTCATGCTTTTGGATCATATATAAGCTCTCAGCTCCAGCTCCAGCTCCAGCATCATGCCTGCCTGTTGTCATGTTCTCTGCCACTATGATGGTCATGGACACTCTAACCCTCAGGAACCATGAGCCCCATATGAAATGCTTCCGTCTATAAGTTGCTTTAGTCATGACTTTGTCAGAGCAATAGAAAAGTAACTACCAAGACTTTTCTATAAACCTCTGGATACTAATCAGTGGCAGGTGCCCCAGGAGACCTGCTCATTTTTCTGCCAAGTTCAGCATTTTCCCAAAGTGTGCTCCTTACACCCTTGGATCTATCCAACATCCCTAAGAGAAGGCTTATGACTACATAAGTCTAGAAAGTGCAATGTGGTAACTCTCCTACAGAGATTCACAATGCCTTAAAGTTCACATTGGAGGCTTTAAGACGACATACAGTAAAAAATGGATTCAGAAATACAATACTTCTGAAATATGAGTACATAAAAGTTATTTCCCCCAACTCATAAGTGAGAGTTCTTTTTTTCACTTACAAGTGTATGAATTTAATTAAAATATACATTCTTAGACTAAATTTGAAATTTTAAATAGTCTAACTAAAAATCAGAACCCATTCATTTATTCTGTAGCAGTCAAATGAGGATACATAATCTAGCCCAGAGACACTAATGACGTGAGTGTGCCGTACGCGAGGTAACTTCAGCAGTGCCCCAGAGAATACTTGTGGATGAGTGTTCTCTGTATTTCAATGTATGATATGAGACATAGAAACTCTGGGACTGGCAGCTTAGCTCACTAGGAGACTGTTTGTCTCGCATATGCAAGGCACTGGGTTTGATTCTCAACCAAGCAAGCATGAGAGAAAGGAAGAAAAGTTAAAACTCTGAAACTTAAAAATTCATTTATAAAACTACACCTGGTATATAAATCACCACTGTAATAACCTGACACTGTAAACTACCCATTTTACAAAAAAATAACTGTAATTTAAAATTCAGTAAGAAGGTTTGATTTGTTTATTTTTTGTGCATCTCATTCGTGTCTGGCCTGATTCTCTCTCCAACTTCTGCTATCTATTGTGACATCACAGGTCATGGATGATAAGTTTTAGGCCTCCTGAAGGCTTCTCCGCCACGGCAACAAAACCAATCAGACCAAATTGGAAAGCCCAGGTTTAATGGGTAAAGCACTCGGGGGCAATTCCCCAGCCTGCAGAGAGGAGACTAGGACGCAAGACCGAAGAAACACGTGTCTGTTTTCGGAGATGCAGCTTATATACCCTGTGGGAGTGGTCTTGAGCCTCTCTGGGGGAGGAGCTGTGTTTGGCGGGCTTTGAAGGGGCGGGTTTAGGGAAAGAGATAGGAGAGAGGAGTTGAGGTGGATCTTCCACCAGATTCCTTCCAAACAATGGAGACTCCACACAACACCACTATGTGCTCATGAGAGAATAAAGTAAAAATGGAAAATGGCAAGAGGGTAATAGTTTTGACTTTGGAGACTCCCTGAAAGGGTCTCTGGACCCCAGGGACCTATCCTACCCTTTAAGAACTGCTGGCCCACTTCCTTCCCTCTTTGCACACACACAAGAGAAGTAGAGGCAAAGGTATCTCCCCGCTCCTGAGCCGAATAAACTCCCCACGATGGGGCTGCACCTCTTGTGAGGTCAATCTGCCCATCAACCCCCAGGGAGCATTCCTCCCTTGCCCTTCCCAGTCACTGTCCACTGTGGTTCCTGGGATCCAGCAGAGCAGAGGTCAGCTTGTCCATTCCTGCCTTGGAGGATTCGAAAGATTTTTGATCTATAGAATTTCATTAAAGCCATTGGGCCCCAAGATAGTCATTGTCCAAACACAGATATTGCTTTCATTTGTAAGCCGCCTAATTCCTGCAAAAATGGATTTAAGCTTTATCTATAATCCATGCTCTGTTCTCCTGCAGGGTTCCCATGGCTCCATGATACGAGGCAGCCGAGAAGATTCATCTTTTGTTCCTCTTCACACATAGGAAAAGATGAAACAGTCTTTCATCTTTGCCCCGTGGAGGGTTGAAGCCTAGACACAAAAGGGAGCCTGAACCCAGGGAAAGGAAAACAGAGCTGAGTGTAAAAGCCCTATGCTGCCAGTTGCCCTGTGCAGAGCCCCTTCCCCTGGGCCATCTCCCTAAGACCCACTGAAGGAAGGGTCTAGAGAAGCAAACATGGGTGGAGAGACCCAAGGTGAACTCGCACACACAGCAAGCAAATTTCCTCCCTTGGGCCAAAGTAAGAGAAAAGGAGTTCCCAAGGACCCTGCTTCATCCCATAGTTGTAGCTAGATCTCTGGTCCCTCTGTAAGACTCTGTCTGTGAGGCTGAAGTTTGTGGAGTTGCTTTTAGTATAATAAAGTGAAAAGCAGGAACAAAGAAGGCTGGAGAGATAATTCCCCATATCTCCACCCTCCTGGAACAGAGGGAAATACCTCTCACATGGAGAAGGCGAGGTTTGATTTTGGGAATTAAGTGGGTAGAACACAGATCCTGACTCAGTCAGTGTCTAACAGGGTGGCCTGGGGCACAGGATATGGCCTACTTGAGTCTCAGTTTCATCCCCTGTACGGTGAGTAATTGGAGAATTTGCCAAGCTAGTGCATCTCATGTGTTGACCTAAAATTAAAAATTTGTATTCTTCAAAAGATAGTACCAAGAGAACAGAAGACCAGTCACAGACTGGGAGAAATATCTGTAGACAACACAACTTATTAAGAAGAGTTATCAAAAAGAATTCTTAAAACTCAACAATAATTTAAATGATTTTGAAATGGGAAAAATCTCCATACACCTCACCGGAAAAAAAAAAAAAAAGATACAGAGATGGTAGGCAAGTGTATGAAAAGAAGACTGTAGCTTGAGTTTTCCTGCCTGGCCCACAGTCAGGGCAAATCTCTCTCACCCGCCAGTCCCATAGCCGCTCAGACCCGACCAAGTAAACACAGAGACTTATATTGGTTACAAACTGTATGGCCGTGGCAGGCTTCTTGCTAACTGTTCTTACAGCTTAAATTAATCCATTTTTATAAATCTATACCTTGCCACGTGGCTTGTGGCTTACCGGGATCTTCACATGCGGCTTGTCATGGCGGTGGCTGGCAGTGTCTCTCTGACTCAGCCTTCCACTTCCCAGAATTCTCTTCTCTGCTTGTCCCGCCTATCCTTCCTGCCTGGCTACTGGCCAATCAGTGTTTTATTTACTAACCAATCAGAGCAACACATTTGACATACAGAACATCCCACAGCAGAAGACATTATCTACCATCTGGAAATTTCAGATTACAGCAACAGAGAGATAGTCCTACACAGTTGTTAGAGTAGCCAAGACCACACTGACAACACCAAATGCTGATGAGGGTGTGGAGGAACAGGAATGCCTCTTCACTGCCGGTGTCAATGCAGAATGCTACAGTGGTTTTAAAGTTAGTTTAGGGGCTGGTGAGATGATTCGGTGGGCAAGAACACTTGGCACCAAGCTTGGCAACCTGAGGCGCATCCCTGGCACCACATGGTAGAAGAAGAGAAGTGCCTTCCACAAGCTGACCTCCACATATGTTCTGTGGCATGCCTCTCTCTCCTCGCACCCTCCCCAGCATACACAGAAAATACATAAAAATGTAAAAATAAATTAAGGATAGTCTGGTGGTTTCTTGTGAAACAAAAATAGGAACCAAGGAAGATGGTAGATGAATATGGTCCTCCAGGGATAATCTCCCAAAAACCCAGGTGACACAGCTGTTCACACATCAAAAACCCCCGTAAGACCTCAGGAGATCAATCAGGCAAGAGACCATAGTGCCTGCTTTTAATATAACAAAATAAAAAGATGTACTAATGGGGTTAGGGATTTAGCTCAGTGGTAGAGTGCTTGCCTAGCAAGCACAAGGCCCTGGGTTTGGTCCTCGGCTCCGGAAAAAAAAAAAAAATGTACTAAAGAAGGCTGAGGAGAGAAATGCCCATATCTTCACTCTCCTGGATCAGAGAGAAACACCTTTCACTTGGAGAAGGCAAAGAGAAGTAAGTTTGGGCTTAAGATTTGAAACATAGTTCCAGGCCCACCACAATGAAGCCTGGTGCTGGACAAAGCTCCACACTCCCTCTCCCCAGGCCAATACTTATGCGTAAGCCAACACAACCCAGTTAAAACGGAAGGCTGAGAACATTCTCTGTCCCTCCCAGAACCTGGCATCTGGTGGAGGCTGGTATGCTAGCAGGACAGATCTGAGTTTCAGCTGCATCAATTCTAACGACACCTCTGGACCAGCTCCTGTGCTAAGTGATGGCATGCAGCCCCAGTCTCCTCAACTTCTACTCCAGCTAGTGGAGGAATAGACCATGAGTCCATCTCAACAGCAGATATCCTTAGCATCCCCCTCCCCACCTCCGTTATGTCAGTCTTGGTTCAGGCTATATGACGCAGCTTGGTAGCACTGCTGAACATAGCATGCATGTGACATAGCATAGAAGCCTAGGGCTTATCCATCCATCCCAGAGACTGACAGAATCCTACAGTGCTGAACAATAAGTCCATTAACTGTGAATGAAGCATCTTGGCCCATCCTGACCCCGGAAAGAGACTTTTTGGAGCAAACTGCCTTCCCTAGGTACTCTGCTAGGTCTCTCCCTCTCCCACCATGGGAAGAGGGTTTGAGCAGGGTCTTGCTATGTAGCTCAGGCTGCCCTCAAACACATCGTCCTACTGTATCAGCACCCTGAGCACTAGGATTGCACACCATGCCTAAACACTCTCCTAGTATCAATTGTGTGTTTTAATGGAATACGCTTGGCTTGCCCTCTAGTACTGAAGCAGTGATAGCAGGTCAGCAGCACATCCTAGCAGTCTAGGTGAAATAGTAGACATGACTACTGGCTCAGAAAGCCTAAACACCAGACCTAGAAATTCTGGAAAAACAGACCCAAATGAAGCCAGAGTGTGAAGATCAGAATAAATCCTGACTATTTGATGCTGTGTGACAGCCCATGGAGAGCCTTCAGGAGCATCAGGAATTTCAGAAAACTAGGACTTAACCCTAATACTCAAAATAAGAACCTAGAAGTTGACCAGACTACTCATTGTGGGAAAACTCCCAAAGAAATTAAAGCAACTGTTTTAAGGTAACTCGATGAGCTTCGGCAAAACACAGGGAAATGTCTCAACACTGTAATTGAGAATTTTAACAAAGATATGAAAATAGAAGGAATAGATGTTCATGAGCTGTAACATTCCGTCAAGCAAAGTTTAAGTGTAGTCAAGGCATCAGACAGAAGAAGCTGTGAGCTCAAAGACATGCTATTTGAAAACACAGTAACAGGAGAAAGGGAAAGGGAAATGAATGAATAGAATGAAGAACACTCGTGGAAAACTTGAAATGACCTCAAAAGAGTGAAGAGTCGGAGAGCAGCCCCAAGACTTCAAGAGACTAGAGTAAGCATACGGGGTGTCCCGACTGCCTGCTCATGGACATCTCAGAAGAAACTTCAGACAGCACTAGAGAGGGATGAGATTCTCACCTGAGAAAGAATGAAGGAGAAAGTCAGACACAGTGGTCCCCACCTGTGATCAGCACTCAGAGGCCTGAACAAGAAAAGTGGTATAAAGTTGGAGGCCAGCCTGGGTCACACAGCAAGATTCCATCAATTAAAAAAAATAAGGAAGGAAGGAAGGAAGGAAGGAAGGAAGGAAGGAAGGAAGGAAGAAGGGAGGGAGGGAGGGAGGGAGGGAGGGAGGGAGGGAGGGAGGGAGGGAGAAATTTCCAGACATCATGACTGAAAGGCTAAAAGGACAAGACTATCTACATTATTAATATAGCTTGGTTACATGATCTCACCTCTAAGGACACACCTAGACTGAAAATGAAAAACAGAATAATAAATTACACGCACGTGGAACCCACAAGAAAACAGGAGTAGCTATACTTCCACCAAGTATACAAGAGGAAACACACTTCAAATCAAAAGCAATACAAGGAAACGAGGAAAGCCATTGCAGAGACAAAAGAGTAAATTCAGCAAGTGGATTAGCAATTCTAAAGAGGTATGCAGCCAGTATCAAAGCATCCCCACATAGAAAGAAAGCATTAGTAAGAACTAGGAGAAACAGACACCGATACATTCATCGTTAGGGGCTTTAACAGGACACTTTCAGCAAAGATCACCCAGATAAAAACCAACAGACAAACAGCAGGATTAAACTGCTCCCTACACCAAATCTAAAGAACATTCCATCCAACAACTGCCAGATACATTTTTCCCCCTCATCAGAACATGGAACATTCTCCAGGCCACAAAACAAGACTCAATCTATTTTTTTTAAAAAAAATAAAATCACACCAAATATCTTTCTGACCATAATGCAAAAAAAAAAAAAAAAAAAAAAAAAAAAGGCAGAAAAAGAGCGAGAAAAACCTTGGAAATCGTGAATAAATGGAAATGAAACAACTTGCTTTTGAACAAACAGTGAGTGTGTCAAGGAAAGGATGAACAAAAAATAAAATCAAATTTTCTTGTGGGCTGGAGAAATGCTGCAGTGGTTAAGAGAATGTAATGCTTTTCTAGAGGACCTGTGTTCAATTCCCAGCACCCACATGTCAGCTCACAATGGTCTATAACTCCAGCTGCAGTGAATCCAATGCCCACTTTTAGCATCCACACACGGTGCAGACATCCACGCACGCAAAACACCCATACCTATAAAACTGATAAAAAGATTAATTTCTTAAAAACAACGAAAGAAACGCAATGTCCTGAACCGTATAGCGTACAGTAAAGATGGCACTAAGAGAGAAGAGAACAGTGATCGGACTCACATCCAAAAAGTGGAATGAACGCAAATAAACAATCACTGCAGCTTACGAGAACCAGAAACAAGCTAACCGCCAAATCAGCAGCAGGAAAAATAAATAAAGATCACAGCAGAAATAAGTTAAACGGAGATTCAAAAATAATAACAATGCAAAATGCCAGCCATGATGGTACACACCTGTAATTCTAGAACTTGAAAGATGAGGTGCGAGGTTTATAGGTTCAAGGCCAACCTCAACTACGTAATGTAACAAAACTTTCTCTCTCTCTCTCTCTCTCTCATGCACATGCACGCACACATGCACGCACATGCAATAGAGGTACATGCCTAATCAGGCAGTGTAGCAAGCTTTCTTGCCAGACTATGTTTGGATCGCCAGCCCCCAAATGACACAGAGACTTACTATTAATTATGAAATCTTGGCCTTTGGCTTAGGCTTATTTTCAACTAGCTCTTATAATTTAA
The DNA here is from genome assembly GCF_949786415.1 of Peromyscus eremicus. NCBI lineage: Eukaryota > Metazoa > Chordata > Mammalia > Rodentia > Cricetidae > Peromyscus > Peromyscus eremicus. Next base: position 37,922,321 of record NC_081419.1, read on the forward strand.
TTAACTCATATTTTTTTAATCTATGTTCTGCCACATGGCTCGGTTACCTCTCCTCAGCACAGCACATCTGACTTGCTCCAAGTCTGCTGGCAGAATCTGCCGAGAAGTCCTGCCTAGCTATTGGCCATTCAGCTCTTTATTAAACTCATCACAGCTGGGTGGTGGTGGCACACACCTTTACTCCCAGTACTCGGGAGGCAGAGCTGGGCAGATCTCTCTGAGTTCAAGGCCAGCCTGGTCTACAGAGTGAGACCCAAGACAGGTACCAAAGCTACACAGAGAAACCCTGACTTGAAAAAAAAAAATCACAGTTACGTATCTTCACACAGTATAAACAAATATTCTGTAACAAGGCAGAGCTCTATGAGTTCAAGGTCAGCCTAGTCTACAGAACAAATTTAGGCTGGCCAGAGCTACATAGTAAGATATTGTCGCAAGGAAAAAAAATCCATCAGCTAGTCAGTGCCTCATGCCTGCAATCCCAGCATTTGGGAGGCTGAGACAGGAGAATTGTTATGAATTCTCAGCTATATACACCAAGACTTTGTCTCAAAAACTGGAAAACCAAATTAATAAAATGAAGAGCTGACTCTCCAAAAATATAAACAAAAGGGAAAAAAATCTTGTCTAAACTAAGAAACAGAGACAGAAGGCCAGAGGGGGATGTTATGGCTGACCACAGGAACCCTTGGGATCATCAGAGATGGTTAGAAAGGGTAAACTAGACACACATACACCTTTCCAAACAGAATCATAAAGAAATAGAAAATCTGGGCGAGCTGTGGTGTCTCAGGCCTGGAATCCTAGCATTTGGGAGGCTGAGGCAAGAGGACTGTTGGGTTCAAAGGCAGCCTATACAACATAGTGAGTTCAAGGTTAACCTTGGTTACATGGTGTGAAACTCTTAAAAAAAAAAAGAACAAATAGAAAGAAATGAAAGAAACCAACAAGTAACAAAGTAATATAAACAAGAAGTAATGAATTCTAATAAAAGCCTCACATCTAATAAGAATAAGAAATTATCCCAAACCTATTCTATGAAGATAACCTGACCCTGATGTCAAAAACAAGATAAAGAAACACACACAGAAGAAATATACAGACCAATGACCTGATAAACATAGCTCCAAAAAAACCACCATAAAATATTCACAAACAAAACCATAAACACATTGAAAAGATATTTGCCATGACCCAATAAGATTCATCCTAGAGATGAAGGATGCTTCTATATATGCAAATCAATAAGCATAATACACATGATCAGAAATGAAAGACAAAAACCATGGTTTCATCTCAATAGATGCAGAAAAGATATTAGGTAAAATCAACATCCCTTTATAATGAAAAATACTGAACAAATGAGGTATGGAGGAATATACTTCACCATATGAAGTCCATTCATAACAGGCCAACAACTAATGTCATACTGAACTGGGGAAAGCTGAGAGATTAGCTCTAGAAAACAAGGAGGATTGCTTCCTCTACTTTCATTCAACATGGTCCCTGAAATCCTCACCAGGGCAACTAGGCAAGAGGAAGAGATCAAGAGCATTCAAACTGAAAAACAGGAAGTCAGTCTGTCACAGATGGCATGGGTTAATACGTAGAAAACCCACAAAACTCCACCAAAGAATATTAGAACTGATATAGGAATCCAGGAAAGTTTCAGGACCAAAATCAACATACAAAATCAGTAACATTGCTTTGTCAATAAATTCTCTGAAACATAAACCAAGAAAGCAATATCACTCACAAAAGCTGCAAAAAAAATATTAGGACTAAATTTAACAGAAATGGTAAAAAGCTCTCTATCATGAAAAGTATGAAACACTGATGAAAGAAATTGAACAAGACACAAAACAACAGAAAGATGACCCATGTTCATGGATGGAAGAATCAACATTGTCCAGATGACCACACTATCCAAAGAGATGTACATATTCAATGCAATTCATACCGAAATACCAATGGATTTCTTCATAGAACTAGAAACAAACAACTCTAAAATTTATATGGGGCCACACATATACAAATAAATAAATAGTAAATAAATAAATAAATCTTGAATTAAAAAAAGTCAATGGGAGAAGCATTATACTAGCTGACTTCAGAACATACTAAAAATTGTAACAAGTCTGCCCGATATTATCATAAAAACAGACTAAACCAATGAAGTGGAATAAAAGCCTACAAGTAAATCTACATATCCATGGCCAAAAAGGGTGATAAGAACACTCATTGAAAAAGAACAATCTTTCCAACAAATAAATACTGCTGGAGAAACTAACAATCCATATGAAGAAGAATAAAACTGGACTCTAGGGAATTACAAAATTCAACTCAAACTTGAACTTAAAGACTTACACTTAAGAACTATTAAATTATTAGAAGAAAAGGCACGGGGAATGCTTCAGGACACTGGAATGGGCAAGGGTTCTTTGGGCAAGACCCCCAAAGCACAAGAAATGAAAGCATGAACAGAAAACATGAACACATCACACTAAAATGCTTTCGCACAGTAAAAGAAGCAATTAGCAGAGTAGGAGACAGCCTACAGATGGGAGAAAATATTTGGGATGTGTATTTCTGGAATATATAAGGAACTCCAAAATCTCATAGCATAAAAATAAATAACTGGCCATTTTTGAATGGCCAGAACAGAAACGGAAACAGACAGTAAGAGAAGATGTATCACATTTATTGCATTTATTATAATCGTTGGGGAAATACTGATCAAAACCACAATGAGCTATCACCTTATACCAATGAGGATGCCTATGAACAAAACAATGATGATAAGTACTGGGAAGGCGTGGAGAAAGGGGCACTCTTGCACATTGCTGGAGGGAATGTAAATTAGTGCAACCATTATAGAAAACATTTGAAAGTTCCTTGGGAAACTAAAAATGGATACCATATGATTCTGCAATCCTACTGCTGGATATGTATCTGAAGGGAATGAAATCAGTATGCTATAGACATCTGCCCTCCCATGTTCATCGCAGCACTGGTCACAATAGCCAAGAAGTAGAAACAAGTGTCCGCCAACTGTTGAATGGATAAAGAATATGTAGTATTATACAATGGAATAGTATCTGGCCATTAAAAGAATGAAGTCCCATCATTCATAAGAGCTTAGTGGGAACTCCAGATCATTATGTTAAGTGAAATAAACTAGGCACAGAAAGACAAGAACCATGTGATCTCACTCACATGGAATCTAAAAAAGAAAAAAATTGTCTCATTTCGTAGAAGTTGAAAGTACCGTGGTGGTTATTAGAGGCTGGTGGTATAAGGAGTGGGTGGGTGGGAAGAGGGTCACCAGTGGGTCTAAAGTTACAGGTAGATGGGAACAACAAGTTCCAGTGTGGACTGAAAGTAGGTGAGGATGGATAACAATGATGCACTGTGTGTTAAAACACACTAGAGAGGCGGTTGCTTAAGGAGCCACAATCATGTGCCTGGGGTAATACATAAAGAGTAAGTTTTCCTTTTTCTTCTTGTCTCTTTATTTTAGAAAAAAAAAAAAAGCCTTACTTTCTATAGACATTCTGGGCTTTCTCGCTCTTTTTCCCCCCATTCTCCACATGGCTCTTTAAAAAGCATGGCCTTCTCTCTTCCTCTCCTCCATCTTCCTCCTCTGGGAAGCTACCTGGATTTATAGTTGCATGCCCTAGGTTTATTCTTTAAACCCTAAAAAAAAATTTTTCAAAAAAAAATAAAACCACTAGAATGATCTTGAAAACTCTCACTATAAAGGAATATAAATGTTTGAGAGAAAAACATGTTTAACTTAATTTAAACATTATTTATACATATATCAAAAAAGTACACGGTACCATTTATGTATATAATTTTTATGTTTTGTGTATCAATTTAAAATACAATTTTGAAGTAATATAACAAGAAGTGAATGAATAATTACTGATTATATATTTATATGGTATATATCAAAGAGTTTTTAAACTCTAAGGCTTTCAGTAATCAATTAAATAGCAACAATTTCTAAACATATGACCTCCTTTACAATTTGGAGATTTATATAGAAACTGAGAACTGGATAAGTAATTTTTGCTTAGATAACACTATTTGATATTTATATAGGGAATATGTCTTCATTTTAAAAAGCTTATTAAGTAAACAAATTTTAAATAAAAATAAGATGACACCAGAGATTTAACAATCTGGATAAAAAGACAAATACAAGTGTAGTTTTTGGAAGACTCACCTTTAATCCAAGACTTAAAGGATTCTCAAAGACAGATGAATTCCATGATCGAGTTAGAAAAGGCACAGGGAATAAGCCTCTCAGAGCAGAGTCAGCAGAACTCTGACTGAGAAACCACACACAAAACTGTGTCCGATGCCACTATCAGGTAAAATTCCAAAGACGTATTTAACATGTTACGGAGTAGGCCGCTTTAGAAATGACCAGTCATGCTTGTGAAAGATCTAAATGGATTTTTTGGATATAAAGATGAATGCTATTGGCATCTAAGTCGGTTAAAGGGAAAGTTAGTGAAGAGAGCGGTATTTCTGAAGAAACCCCCAGGACGCTGCCCAGAGAATGCGCGAAGATGAAAGATAGAAATGAGGTTCTCAAGTGAGTAGACAGTGACCCCAAAGATAGAAATGAGGTTCTCAAGTGAGTAGACAGTGACCTCAAAGATACAAATGAGGTTCTCAAGTGAGTAGACGGTGACCCCAAAGATAGAAATGAGGTTCTCAAGTGAGTAGACAGTGACCCCAAAGATAGAAATGAGGTTCTCAAGTGAGTAGACGGTGACCCCAAAGATAGAAATGAGGTTCTCAAGTGAGTAGACGGTGACCCCAAAGATAGAAATGAGGTTCTCAAGTGAGTAGACAGTGACCCCAAAGATAGAAATGAGGTTCCCAAGTGAGTAGACGGTGACCCCAAAGATAGAAATGAGGTTCTCAAGTGAGTAGACGGTGACCCCAAATTAAGACAAGTGCAGGGTAGATTTTTATTTTAGGTATCTCTCTTCTCATAAAACGTGGATGACCAAGTCACAAGTTGAGCTCATGAGAGGCGCTCCTTGCACCAGCACCTTCCAAAACTGTGCTTGCCCTGGGCTAATGGTCACTCCAGAACAAAGAGCTGACCTAGCCAATAAAAAGCAAAAATGCAAAGAAAAGCAAGACGTGCAGAATGGGAACCTGTTGCAGTTGGGGTCTGATCCTTTACGTTACGACAAGTTGCTGCATTCCTGTTCTGGAGATGGCAGGATTCAACTTCGCTGAGCCTCTTAGGACTGCCTTTCTCCTGCCGCGGCCCTGTACACAGTCATGGTCCTCCGTCTCACTTCCAGGGATCTGAACAGTCTATGGCAACAGATGTGGAGCAGCTTCTCCCCAGACCTGAGCAGAGCTGGCTGAGGTGGCAGTTGTTCAGGACTCGAGGTCCTGTGTGACTTGAGCTCCTGTGGGTTTTTTAGTAAACGGAGGCGGGGGAAGACTACGAATGTGCCTGTGTATGTGTGTGAGATGATGGGCCCAGCACTACAGCCAGGACTGTAAAGTCTAGAGTGAGAGGTTCTTCACCATCACTGGGGCCACCAGGACCCTGAGGAATGGCTGAGGTACACTGAGCACTGCCAGGCAGTGAGGTGGGGTGGGCTTGTGCTGTCAGCCCTTGCCAAACAGATGCACATCTCAAAGGACCAAGGACACAAGATAAATCAAAACACACAGCTCTGTTAGCTTGATCTGGTCACTTCTGTGGCTCTCCCAAGTGTCTCACGTCTTTCTCCTTGGGGAATCTCCTCTACATGCCATAGCCGTGGCGTCTAGTGGGCACTGAGCTCACTCTTGGTTTCCAGTAGCTACACATCCCTGACTCCTGTCACAACTTATAGAAAAGTCTGCTGCACGGAACAATTAATGAATGTGTCGCCTCCCTAGGAAAGGAATGATGACGTCAAGATGAACGGGGAGAGGCCATGAGATGTTTCAGGAAAAGGTGCCAGCCACAGCGCCTGACCACCTGAGCGCGGTCCCTGCTGCCCACATCATGGAAAGACAGAACTGACTGCTGCAAGCTGCCCTCTGACCTCCGCACATCTGCACACAAAATAAAATAATAAAAAGATTAGGGGGAGAAAGAAATCCATGGGTATGCTAAACCTGTTTTAAACAGACTCTTCCTCCTAAGCACTACGAGCTAGACCTGTGCTCAGCCCCCTCTCCCCTGTCTCCCTGTGCTCAGCCCCCTCTCCCCTGTCTCCCTGTGCTCAGCCCTCCTCTCCCCTGTCTCCCTGTGCTCAGCCCCCTCTTCCCTGTCTCCCTGTGCTCAGCCCCCTCTTCCCTGTCTCCCTGTGCTCAGCCCTCCTCTCCCCTGTCTCCTGTGCTCAGCCCTCCTCTCCTCTGTCTCCCTGTGCTCAGCCCTCCTCTCCCCTGTCTCCCTGTGCTCAGCCCTCCTCTCCCCTGTCTCCCTGTGCTCAGCCCTCCTCTCCCCTGTCTCCCTGTGCTCAGCCCTCCTCTCCCCTGTCTCCCTGTGCTCAGCCCTCCTCTCCCCGTCTCCCTGTGCTCAGCCCTCCTCTCCTCTGTCTCCCTGTGCTCAGCCCTCCTCTCCCCGTCTCCCTGTGCTCAGCCCTCCTCTCCTCTGTCTCCCTGTCTGCCACAGGCATCCTCAAGAGGCAGGTGAGGCCTGTGGTATGAGACTCCCTGTCCCAGCCCCAGAAGCCACAGCCACAGGGACTGAATTGCAAAGTCTCCCCAGCCCAACCTCCGCAAGTGCCATAGTAAAAGGCCTCTGGCTCCTGCCACCTGCTTGTTACCCTCTGCTGATTGCTCACACTTCCTCTCAACTAGCCTGTAGTCCCTCTGGAGATGAACTATAGAAAGTGTCCTGGACAGGGGAGGAATCAATCTGCAGGAGAAGGGCCGACCGACACACCATCTCGTCAATCTATTACCTTATCCACCAGCCTGCCAGCAACCTCAAAGGCAGAAACGTGATTGTTTTTCTGTTTCTAGTTTTTCAGACCACTTGTCTCCATGGTCACAGCCTGCCTGTCTCCCGCAGTGGCTCTCCACCAGGGAGCTGCTTTTGCCTCCCTAGGGGACATCTGACAAAGCTAGATATTGTCTTAGGGTGACATCTGGGGCGGCAGGGTACCAGCACCTAGACAGAAGATGCCAGGGGTATTGCTGAACATGCTACATGCCAGGCCAGCGGGCACAAAATATTAGCTGGCCCCAAATAGCAATGGTGACCTGGCCAAGGTGACCACCTTCCCTCTAAATGCTTCAGTGGACCTGAAGGTCCTGTCAGGAAGTTCTTCTGTGTGCCCAGCACATCAGCTGCTAGGGTTGTCGTAACTGCTGGGTGACTTGAGGCAGGAGTCTATTTCTCATAGCCACAGAGGCCAGCGGTGCCACGAGGCCACCGTCCTATTAAGGATCTAAGAGAGGACCCTTTCCTGCCTCCCTCTCACAATTTTTAGTGGCTCTAGGTTTTCCTTGGCTTATGGCATTAAAAATCAGTACCTAGCCAGATGGTGGTGGCAGCGCACGCCTTTAATCCCAGCACTTGGGAGGCAGAGGCAGGCAGATATCTGTGAGTTCAAGGCCAGCCAGGTCTACAGAGTGAGTTCCAGGACAGGCTCCAAAGCTACACAGAGAAACCCTGTCTCGAGAAAAAAAAAAAAAAATCAGTACCTGCCTCTGTCCCTTGCACAGTGTGGGGAACAGACCCCAGGGCCTGCCACATGCTAGGCAAGTGGCTTCCACCCCTACTCTGCTGATTTTCATGGCCTTCCCCTGGGTTCTCACCTCTTCCTGTGAAGACTGATTTTTAACAACTACAAATCAGGGATAATTTCATTTCTCCCACTAATTACATCTATAAAAACCCTATACCACAGATACACAAGTACAAAATAGTTCAAAAGAAAAGAAAATTCTACACCAAATAAGGTCTCCTCTAAAGTTGAGTGTGAATTTTCAGCCCACAACACCTTAGGAAGAAATGGCCTTTTGGCGGGGAGTGGTGGCCAACTCCCAAAGACTCCAGCAGCTCAGCAAGGAAGCCAAAGCAACAAGGGTGACCCCGCCCCTTCCGGCTCTCTGTGGCTGATGTTCCTGATGCTGGGGCCTTCTCCTCCTGTGTTCCTCCTATACAGAGCCTTTCTCCTCATAAAGAGCATGACAAACGAAGCTAAGAGGAATGCCAGGGTCTGTCGGGAGTCCCTGGTACCTGAGGCAGGATTTTTGGTCGTGATGTTTTGTTTTCTTCATAGTCTTTGTTGGTGGCTGTTATTCTGAGATGTGATCTTGTTATATAGCCCAGGCTGGCCTCAAACTTGCCATCCTCCTGCCTCCCCAGTGTTAGGCTTCCAGATGTGAACCCCCACGATGACATCAGTGGTAGTTTTCATTTAAAGCATGGCCACAAGCTCATATATACTTCCCACTGAAAGGTAGACATGAGGTTTCCTTCCCTTGGACCTCTGTGAGTTTGTGTGAATGCTGTCAGTAGAGCGGAAGAAATGACATTGACTCACAAGTGGCCTTCTGCACTGTTCACAGGGGCATGGCGTTAGGAGACCAACCATCTCGAAGTCATCATGGTGGAGAGACCAACGGAAGGACCGTTGAGAGAGTGGGGAGGGAGAAATGACCACAAGCCTCTCACCCTTCATTCAAGCAATCTCAGCCCAAAGGCCAAGATGTGTGAGTGGAGAAACCTTCAGTTAATTTTGCCCTTGGCCTCCAAGCCTTGTAGTTGGTGGTCCAAACATCACCGAGGAGGGACCAGGCATACCTACCATAGCCCACTCTCATTCTTGACTGGTGGGCATCACAGAAGGGTTTGGCAGCACAGCCTGGGGGGTGGTTTGTCGGACAGCAGTGGAGAACTGACCGTGAAGGAGAAAGAAAGTTTCATCTTGTAGTTCCTTGTTCCTCTTCCCCTCATCTCCCTTTGGATCTCCGTGTTAGAAAACAGCCCCAGAGAAGGCCAAGAAACGAGACGGTAGCAGCTTTAATTAGTCCTCTTGCATGCCCTCCGTTTCTTGTATCATCATGTCATTTATACACTGTTGCCCAAGGAGGTGACTGCTATTCTCCCTAATTTAGAGAGCAGGAAACCATGGCGTACAAGGTTTGACACCACCAGCCAGGGAGCCAGTTGGGTACGAAGCTCAGCCCTTATCCCCAGGCTCCATCTGTCTTGCTCCTGAACGCAGTGTATCCGGAGTTACCACCTAGATAGTCTTTGTCTAAATTAAATTTTCTCCAAGTCTGTGTTCTTAAGAAAACGAAATTAAAGTACTGTTGAAAGAGCCACGGCAACTCGGGAGGATTAAGCATGTCAAAACATCCCTAGGCATGTTTTTCCCAAGCCGGCACAAGACTGCTCATTTGCTTCACTTTTCGAGATTGTTTTGGTTTTAAGCTCATGGCAAATATCTTCCTTGACAGTGAAAGAGTTTGCAAGGGACAAGGGCTTGTTCCCAAGTCTGTCCCTTGTGGAAACCAGGCTGACAGCAGGTTTCCTGAGCAAAAAGAGAGAGAGACAGAGACAGAGACAGAGACAGAGACAGAGACAGAGAGAAAGACACCTAGTGGCTGCTGGCTTTAGAAATCCTCCCACCCCTCCAAGAGACCCACCCCTAGGAGGTTTTCTGTTCAGTTCACCTGGTGGCAGCTGTCCAGAAGGAAAGTCCTAGCGACTTGTTTGTCACGTGGCCTGAAGTAGAGAGCTGAAGAAATAGCAGGTCCACAGCCATCGCCAACAGCCCTTTGTACCTCTCATGGCTTTGCCACTTGACCCTGCTACCCCATCCTAACTGGTAAAAAGCTGGAAAAACAGAATGAACAGCTCTTCTCAGAGCTGTCACAGAATCAAGAGAACAAACGAGCAATTCCTCGTCCTGAAGGGCAGGACAGCAGATTCGGGCATCACAGCTTACAGTAAAATCCGAGAGAAGCTTGATGGGGAGCCGTCTCTACAGTAAAGATGCTAGCTGCGGTCTCCGATTGCTGCAGCCTGAAGGCAGACAAAGCTAATTGCAAACTCCAGGGGGCCCTAGATTCCTAGACTGCCTTGCTTTGGGGGCTTGTCTCTAGGAGTTTAGCTAGGATCTTATGATGAAGATCAGACAAAATCCCTCATGCTCCCTGCACAGAGCTGTTTTTGCCCTTAGCAAGACCCACTTTCAAGAAAACAGACTTTCCCAGAGGCTGGCCTGCTGGGACAAAGGAAAATCATCAACTCTAGCTCCACAAGGGAGAAATGAGACATCTAATGGGCGTGGCCCTTCCTCGTGTTCTGGCCCGCCAAAGTGTGGGGGGTGGGGGTGGGGTGTCTGGGCACTGGCTCATCAAAAGGTCAAGACTAATTTTCAGATTAGGATTCTGCCTCACACCTCACCCTCCGTTTGTAGGATGATTCTCCCCTCACACCTCACCATCTCATCACTCGGTTCACATTTCTTCTATCAAGTGCCTCGTGTCTAGCTTTTTAACCAAAAAATCCACAAGACAGCCTAAGGGCAAAAGGGACAGCTAAAGAAGACCTAAGAAGCAGCGTAGCCTAGCTCATTGAATCAGACCAAAGACCTAAAGTATCATTCTACAGCAAAAGCCGCTAGGGAAGAGGCTATCCACGGGCGTGGGCTAGGTAGATAACGTAAGCAGACAGACGAAAGTTTAAAGAGTAAAATAGAAAGACCAGAGATTAAAAAAAAAGACTGTAACAGGAATAAAAACGCTTTTGATAAACACTGTTAAAGGAAAAGTAATAAACTTGATGATATGCCTGTAAAAACGAGAAAATCCTGAGCAGAATATACAAGAACTATAGGGAAAATAAGAGAGGAGCCACAATACATAATGAGTTAAAGAAAGAGGGGGGAGGGAAAAAGAGAGGGAGAGAGGGAGGTGGAAGAGGAGGTGGAGGAATTGAAGGAGGAGAGGGAGGAGGAGAGGGAGGAGAAGGTGGAGGAAGAGCAGCAGCTGCAGAAGCAGAAGTAATAGGATTTCCTAAAATTAATGTCAATGAACATGGGTCCAGGAAGCTCAGAGAATACTAAGCAAATTAATTCCAAAAATTGCACTCAAGAACACCGTGTTCAAACTGTCAAAAAACAAAGGTAAGGAAACAACCCTTTACAACTAAACGTACAATAAATACTATCGTGGATACATATAAGAGCAAGAACAAAAACAAGTTGGAAAAATCCTGCCCAGCCATAATCTCTGGTTAACTTTCCAGAATTTCCCCTGCTAGCATGGGAAGATAATTGCAGTTAAATAGCACTTCATACCCATCACAATGGAAACCGCCCCCCCCCAAAGAAAAAAGAGCCAAACCAACCAAGACCAACAGCTGCCACCAATGTTATAAACAACAGGAAACTTCGTGCCCCACTGGCGGAAGAAGAAAATGATGCTGGCCGTCTGGAAGATGGCTTGGCAGTTTCTTACAAAGCTAACATACTCTTCCCCCGATATCCAGTGATCACACGCCCAGATATTTATCCAAATGAGTTGGAAACTTGAGGGGATTTTGAGAGCCAAGGTATTCCTCACAGTGCTGTAATAGTGACTATGTGACAGTCCACAGTGGTCAAAACCCATAGAACGGCACGAAGGACGCTGCTATGAAGCATGGACCTTAGTTGATAGAGAGGTGTTGTTGATGGTTCATTGGTGGACAGTAATGAAGGATGTCATGACAGTGTAGTGGGGGCACACGAATGCTTTGTACATCTATTCAATGCTCTATAAAGCTAAGACTGTTCCCAAAACATGAAGCTTATTAATTTACTCTTTGGAAATCTGCATTTCTCATTCATTAAATTAAGAGAACATTTATAAACATTAAAAGTCTTCTGAAACATCTTTCATATTCTATTAAATTAGTGTATCTTAATTTTCTCAGCCAGTCATGTACAGTTGGCTTTTAAAAACGATTCAAGGGATAGGGACATGTCTCCGTGGTAGTGCAATTGCCAAACATGTGAGCCCCAAAGTTCAATTCTGACCACCGAGGAAAAACTAAAAATAAAGCTGGGTATGGTGATACATGCCCCTACTCCCAGCTCTTGGAAGACTGAAGCAGGAGGATTTCTGTGAGTGTGAGGCTTACTTGGTTTACATAGTAAGTTCAAGGCTAGCCTGGCGTGCAGAGTAAGACCCCACCTCAAAAAACCAACACACACACACACACACACACACACACACACACACACAGCATCAGCCCTTTATCTGCCTCTTCTGGAGGAGATCTGGTTTCTGAGACACCCACATTTTCATGATTTCCTGGGATCACCTCGCCAAAAAGCTACTTGGGTCATTTAGAAAGACACCCTTCTTCTCCGTGACAGGCTAGAACCTGGTCATTGCATTACATTAATAACTGTTTCAACTTTATGCTGCAGAGGTTTTTAAATACACACTGTCCAAGCAATGCCAGAGTCTGGAGACGGCCTGAATCCGTGCTTCCCAGACTAAGGGCTGGTGATGTTTGTGTAGGAGCTGTTACCTGCGATTCCTGGTATCTTGGAGGATGTGGTTATCTCCACTTGACCAGTGTCCACAACAGTGCACATTAACTTCCTCTGATCACAAGCTATTAAGAGTAACCAAGGAACTGAGACTCACAGCCAGGTTGTCAATCTCAAGACCATTCTCCTCTATATGCTCTGCCCCTTCTCCTAAGCCACCTAGGATGCTCAGCATCTCACTGCAAGTTGCCTTGGAGACAATCACCAGCCCTGAGGGAGTGCCAATCATGCCAAGCAGATGGAGAATTTTAATTTTATCTGCTCTCTTCTAATAACCACATAGGATGATTTTAAGTTTTATTTCATTTTTAATTGATACATATGGTTGTACATATTTATGGGGTGATGTTTTTCATACATGGATATATGATATGATGATCAACTCAGAATAGATGTCTTTGATTAGATTTTTTTTATACTGAAATAACTGTTGACCTAAATGTAGCTATGAGAAATGATAGACACCTCGTATATCCTTTACTCAGTTCCCCAATGACAAAATATAATGAAATTATACTACAGTCTCATCACCAGGACATCAACACAATTTGTATCTTGACCAGTGGGGTGACCTCAACCTGCTCTTTGAAGCTGTCCATTCTGTACCAACCTCACCCCCTTTTAATTCTAAGCATCCATTAGCATATCATCTATTTCTATAATTATATCATTTCATATAAATAGGTCTCTGAGTATATAACTTCTGGGGCTTGCTTTTCCCTGCTTATCTTAATCGTCTGGAGATAATCTAGGTTGCCATTTTTATCAATCATTTGTTCCTTTTGATTGCTGAATAGTACCCCATGATATAGATATACCACATTTTAATTATTCATCTATTATGCACTGGACTGTTTCCAATTTGAAGGGCATTACAAAAGAGCTGCTATGAATGTATATGTTACAGTTGGATGTAAATTATCATCCCTCTGAGTTAAACACAAGTATAATTGCTGGCTTGGATGGTAGTTGTATGTTTACATTATCTTTAAAGTAATTTTTTTAATTTTTATTTTTATGTGCATTGGTGCTTGGCCTGCATGTCTGTGTGAGAGAATCGGAACCACTGGAACTGGAATTACAGACAGATGTGAGCTGCCCTGTGGGTGCGGGGATTAAACCCAGGTCCTCTAGAAGGGCAGCCAATGCTCCCAACTGCTGAGCTATCTCTCCATCCCTGTGTTTGCATATCTTTAAACTGCCAAACTGTTTTTCACTGTGGCTCTCCCATGTTGTGCTCCCCACAGCAATCCAGGAGAGACCTCATTTCTCTACACCCTCTCCCGTCATTGATACTGTCAGTATTTTTTCTGTTAAGCGTTCAGTTAGGGGTGTGACTCCTTACAGCATGGTATCAAAGTAATGCCCACTTCATAAAATGAATTGCCCAGACTTCTTCTCCTCTTTGCTTTCTAGCAGAGAAAGTGTATAAAATTGGTGTTAATAATTCCTTAAATATTTGATAGACTTTCCCAGCAAAATTACCTGGACCCTGGACCTGGAGATATCTTTTTTTTTTTTTTTTTTTTTTTTTTGAGGAGAGAAGGGCTGACTATAAATTCAAGTCCCTCAATATTACAAGGCTATTCAGATTATAAACACTCTGTTAGGTGCATGATGGTGGCTTGAATTTTTTTTTTTAAGAAGTGGTTTGTTTTGCCTTATGCTGTCAAACATGCATAGAGTTGGTCATGCAATCCTTTATTAACTTTCTGACACTTGCAGGCTCCAAGCAATTGCCTTTTCAAAATTCCTGATGTTGAGCTTGTGTTTTTCCTTGTTTTACTTTTTAAAATATTTGTTTTTAACTTTATGTGTATGAGTGTTCGCCTACATGTATGTATGTGTACCATGTGCATGGCTGAGGCCCATGGAAGCAGAAGAGGGTGCCGGATCCCCTGGAACTGGAGTCACAGGTGTTTGTGAGCTCCTGTGGGGTGCTGGGAACCAAACCAAGGTACTCTGCAAGAGCCAACAGTGCTACTAACCACTGAGCCATCTCAACTGCCCTTGTAAATGTTGCTTTTAAAATGTCAATTTTATTGCTCTTTTAAAACACCAGCTCTGTTTCAGTGATGTTTCCGGATCGTTTTTTTGTGCTTTAATCTCATGAGTTTCGGATGTTACTTGATTATTTCCTTCTTTCTGTTTTCTTTGGGCCTTGTTGGTTTGCTTGTTTTCCTTGTCTAGATTCTTCAGGTGTCTCCGCAACAGCTAAGACCATTAATTGAAGACTTCATTTATTTCTAAAACAAATTATTAAGGAGGGACATGTCCTATGGCATACACGTGGGGGCCAGAGGACAACTCCGTGGAGTCTGTCCTCTCCTTCCACCTTTATACGAGTTCAATTCCTTGAACTCGGGTCCCTAGGCTTGCACACTAGGTGCCTTTATCCACCGAGTCATCTTGCCAGCCCCCTTATCTTTGTTTCCAATGTATGTTTTTAGTGTTCTAAAGCTCCTGTCAGCATGGCTTTATATGTGGTGGTTTAAGTGAGAACGGCCCCATTCTTGGTCTCCAGTTGGTGGAACTGTTTGGGAAGAATTAGAAGGTGTGGCCTGTGGAAGGAGATGTGTCACTGGAAAAGGGCTTTGAGGTTTCAAAAGCACATACCATTCCCAGTTAGCTCTCTCTCTCTCTCTCTCTCTCTCTCTCTCTCTCTCTCTCTCTCTCTCTCTCTCTCTCCCTCTGTCTCCCTCATGCTTATATCTCAAGATGTAAACTCTTACCCACTGCATTCTCCAGTGCATTCTCCTTGCCGTGATGGTCATGGACTCTAATCCATGGAAACTGTGAGCTCCCCCACCACCCAAAAAAAAACCTCTTTCTCCTATAAATTGCTTTGGTCACAGTACCTTATCACACCAATAGAAAAGTAACTGAGACATTATTTCTCTTCGTTTAAGATATTTGTCTTTCCCTCATGCCCTTTTCTTTGGCCCGTGGGTTACTTTGAAATGCGTTGCTTAGTTTCCACATGTTGAGGTTTCTCAGTTGCCTTTCTGCTACTGATTTCTAATTTTACTCTGCTGTGGCCACACTCTGAATGGTTTCTGTTCTTTTATGTGTGTTAAGTTTTGTTTCAGCCTGGGCTATGGTCTGTTTTGGTGTACGGCCTGTGGGCAGCTGTGTGAGATCTGCTCTTGTTGAGGGGAGGTTTCTATATGTCAGTTACCACCTGTTGATTAATATTGCTCTTATATCCTAGCTAATTTTCTCTCAGATATTTAAAGAAATTACTGAGAGAGGGGTGTTGATGTCTCCACCTGTAACTGTGGACATTCCTATTTCCATTCCATCAGCGATGGTTTTATTGTCTGTGTGTCTCTGTTGTATATGCACGATTAGAATGGTCATGTTGTATTGGAAGACTGGCCACATTATACTGTCCTTGTGTTTCTCTGGTCTTTTGTTTTCTCTGATTGTTTCATATTAATAGAGTCCCTGTAGTTTCCCTTGGTTCATGTTCATATAATGCATACTTTCTCTTTCCTTGTTGGCCACTTTGATCACATCGCTGTGTGACCATCGCCACAAACTACCTTCCTGGAGAACGTTCACATGTTTCCAAATTGAAACTCTGAACCCATTAAACAATAGCTGCCCTTTGCTTCTCTCCCCAGGCCCTGGCAACCACAGCTCTATTTTCCATTTCTAGGAGTTTGACTACTCTAGGCACCTCGGGTAAGTGAACTTGCCCTTTTATTACTGGCTTGTTTCACTTAAGTCCCAGCTATGCTGTAGCAGGTCAAAATTTCTTCTTACAGTTGACTACTGAGCGTGTGTGTGTGTGTGTGTGTGTGTGTGTGTGTGTGTGTGTGTGAGCAATAGCCATCCTAGTGGGTATAGAATGTTTCTATTCTTTTACTTTTAAGTTGCCTTTACCACGATACTTAAAGAAGTTTTGATAGGCAAGATACAGTGTTTATATCTTTTATTCACTCGCTGTGATGATTTGAATAAGAAATGCCCCCATAGGCACAGGTATTTGAACACTTGGTTCTTAGTTGGTAGAGCTATATGGATAGGTTTAGGAGATGTAGCCTTGTTGGAGGAAATAAATCCCTGGGTGGGGCTTGAGACTCTACATCCTCGTCCTGCTTCTAGAAAGTTCTCTGTTTTCTGCTTGCTTTTAACGATGTGAGCTCTGGGGCTTTCCGCCCCTGCCACCGTGCCTGCCATGATGCATTCTATCCCTCCAGGACTATAAGTCAAAATAAACCCTTCTTCTACAAGTTGTGTTTGGTCACGGTGTTTTACCACAGCAGCAGAAAAGTACCCAATGCACTCATCCGTAACCAATGCACTAATCCTTTTCCTTGGTATTTTAGATCACTGACTGTTATTACCATGCTAGGACTTCATCTGCCATTTTATTTCTTCTTTTCTATGTGTTCTCATGTTTTCAATTTTTTTCTTTAAAATTTTTTTCATTTTATTTATTTATTCGTTTGGGTAGGGGTGTGGGTGTGCACATTCCATCATGCATGTGTGGAAATCAGAGGTCAGTTTGCAGGAACTGATTCTCTCCTTCGATGTGGTCTTCAGGGACAAATTTGGGTCATCAGGCCTGGTGGCAAGCGCCTTTCCCTGCTAAGCCATCTCATTGACCCTCAGGTTTTTTTCCCACCTCCTAGTGGATTCTTTGAACATGTTGTAGAATTCCACTAGGATTTATGTATCGTTTTCAGTATGTCTATGTCTTGGTATAGCATTTTAGCAGTTACTGTAGGCATTGCATTACATATACATGATTTATGATGGTTATTGGTGCCATTTTAGCGGGATACACAAAATTTAGAACTATTGTACCCCTTTACATTTCTTTACGACTACCTCTTATAAAATATTATTGCCTTAAGTGATTCTGCTATATACATTTAGAATCATATTTAACAGTTGTGGTTTTTACTTCAAGCATCGTAGCTTAGAAAACTATGAAGAAAGGCAAAGCCCTGTTGCAATCAATTGTCTTCATTTTCTCAACCATATATTCTTTCCTCCCTAATATTCCAAAATGTCTTCTTTTTTAAAAAATGAGATTCTTTCTGTGTGGAAAGCTTCCTCTAGCCATGTTTGGGGACTACATCTGCCCGCAATCAATTCTGTCAATTTCCCTTTCTCTCAGAGTTTCTTGATTCTCCCTTCATTCTTCTCATCACCACTGGGTGAGGGCAAACGTCGTAACTGTCCACTAGGCAAAGGGTCAGAGGACACATTTTCACTCTTGTGTTGGGTCAGAGTCCAGACTTCCTGTGCAGTTTCCACTCACACTCTGGAGTGACAGTGTACCTTTGCCAGACATCAAGGGCAAACACTCTCGCTCCCTGTATGGTCTTCTCTGGCACCACTCTGGGGAGACACTAGGGTCCTTTTAGGCTTTGTGAGGGCACAAGTCTGGACTCTTCAGTTGGCCTTTGCTGGCAAATGGGTCACAGTTTTCCTGTGCTGTCCTGCTGGAGTCAAGCTGTTGTTGTTCGAAAGACCCGGCCTGTGAGGAGGATACCCTTTCTCAGGCCATTGGCTGCAGTAGAGAAGCCTCTGTGGAGGCTCTTTGGCTCTCACTTGCCACTGTGTCTATCTAGTCTAGGATATGTGAGGCACAAGCACAGCCCAGAGAGCCCATCCCATGTCACTCCTCAAGTCTGGCCTTCAGTCAGTCTCTGCTGCTCAGAGTCTTCTTACATCTACATGAGATAATTGTGGGACTTTTCCTAAGGAGACGTGGAAAGAAAGATGCCTATTCATCCCAAATAGGCCTCAAGGGGCCAAAGAAAGTATTCCGCCCGAGTCTATTTGGTAACCCAGTAAGATGACTGGGGTTAAATTCAAGAGCATGGGAGAGATGTTACTTATAGGAGACGAGAGACTCTTGGACTCCTTCACTGAAAAACCCATCCTATCATGCTTCATGACTCATAAAAGTGACATCTCTGGAACTTCCTGTTCAACTTGCAGGCAGCCCCACTGAAGTGGCTTACTGCCTACAGCACCTCATAGCAAGGTCTCATCAGTCCTTTAACTTTCTGAGCTTCCTGGGTCTTGTAAGTTTTATGAGCTTCCTGAGCATCCTAAGTTCAGTGAGTTTCTCCAAACTCCCTCCTCCTGCTAGGAGGGGATGTGTCAATTCAGAGAAAGTAGCTACATAACAGATCAAATGTCCATGGGCTTAAATTGCATTTAGAGAGATGGGTAGGGGAAAAGCATATTTTATTTCATCTTTCCTGAAGTAGAAATCTAAGAGAATGGTTTTCAACTGAGAGATTCTTTTAATGAGGCTGATAAAAATAGCATACTTAGTCTTGTTAAGTCAAAATCAATAAAGACTATAGATATTTTTGTATAGCAGGAAACACAAAAATAAACACCAGAATGTTCCACTGTTCTGAAACATCTTAGCAGTTGTGCCATTAAAAAAAATTCCTCTATGAACAAAAATATTTCAGAAAAGCCACATTTGAAAGAAAAAAAAAAAAGATAGGATCTCACTGTGTAGCCCTGGCTGGCCTGAAACTCACTATGCAGACTAGGCTGGCCTAGAACTCATAAAGATCTGTCTGCTTCTGCCTCCATAGTGCTAGGATCAAAGGCGTGTGCCACCACACCTGGCTAAAATTTATTTGTCTGTCTTTTTTTAAAAAATAATGTGTATATGTATGTCTGTGTGCACATGTGAGTGTAGTACCCACAGAGTCCAGAAGAAGGCGTCGACTCCCCTGGAGATGGAGTTCTAGTCAGTTCTGAACCACTTGACAAGGCTGCTAGGAACCAAACTCAGGTCCTCTGCAAGAGTAGTACAGGATCTCTGGAGCAGAACCACCTTTCCAGTGCCCAGAAAGGCTGAATGCAGTCCTCACCCTGACAAACTCTGAAAAATCCTCATAGCTAATGCTCTGAGTAAAGAACGTGCCCAGCTTTTTATTCCAGGATTTCCCAAGTGAAAGCAAACAGAAGATTCTTCTTTAGGTCTTCTAATGGTGTCCTGTCATAGTAGCCACCTCAGAAATATGAAGCTCCATGATTCAGAGAACTAGCTCAGGACTCAGCCTCTGGAAGAGAGGGGACTGGCATCTCACTACATTTCGGAAAGGGGTGGGTGGACATTCTATCCTGATGGAGCATGCCCAGCAGGGCTGAGAGAAACAGGAATTCTATGCATTTTATTGACTCTAGAAACTTCCGAACCTTTACCTTAAATATATATATATGTATATATTATAATCTTTATCTCAATATATCATATCATATCTTATCTTATCTTATCTTATCATATTATTATATTATATTATATTATATTATATTATATTATATTATATTATATTATTATTATATTAATTATATTATTAATTATATTATATTATATATGACCCTACAAGATAAAAGGGGGAAGTACTACTGTCTCCATTTTGTGAGTGACATGGTCCAACAAAATTAGTATTCTTGCAAGAGCCAGACTGACCAAAAAGGCCTATCATATTGCCTGAGTTCTCATGGTGCCAGGCTGGAACCCTGTCCTGCCAGGAGTGTGAGTACCCTGACCTTCGGTGCCAGGCTTCCAGGATCTGTATCCTAAATCCTCCCTGCCCCAAACCACCCAAGGGTGCTTCTAGCAGATGACCCCCTGCTCATTTCCCCACACGGGGCTCTGCTGGGATAGCCTTCCGGCTTCCCAGAAGCTTTTGTCCCATGAAAAACAACTGTTTTCCAGAACAGGACCTCCAGGGAGGTGAAAGGAAGCTCGAGTCCTAAATACAGGATGAGGATCAAAATTACTCCCTGGCCTCACTTCCCCTTCAGCCACTGTGGAGGCCCCCATGAAAGTCAAGAGGGGAAGTGGCTGGGAGCTCCGCAAGTGGATTTACTGGGAAGAAAAGAGCAGCATGCCCCCACTCCAGAACTGTACAATAGAGATGTGTCCGCTTGTGCACCTCGGCAATCGGAGGAGGAAATGACCACTCACTCTTGTTTGGAGGACAGTTCAGTATGGGGGCAAAAGGTCACCACAGAAAATGAGGCCCAGGATGACACTGTAAAACTGAAGCATTTGTCCCAAAGAGATTGTCTGAAAGACGCTATTGATCTGCCTCCATGGTTACCTCAGCCTTCCTTTTCTCTACACAGTCAGAGGAGTGGGTAGTTCTTCCTAGAGGGGGGAGATGAGGAGAGACAGCAAGGAATTTTGTGGATGCCATCGCTGGTCTAACCATTCAGGGAAATGAAAACAATGTGGCCCCATGTGGTGGTATTGTGTTCCCCAAAATATTGTGCACCCTAATAAACTTATCTGGGGTCAGAGACAGAACAGCCATTAGATACAAAGGCTAGAAAATGGTGGCACTCACACCTTTAATCCTAGCACTCCAGAGGTAGAAATCCCTCTGGATCTCTGTGAGCTCAAGGCCACATTGGAAACGGCCAGGCACTGTGATACATGCCTTTAATCCCAGAAAAACGAGCCTTTAATCCCAGGGAGTGATGGTAGAAGGCAGAAAGATATATAAGGCGTGAGGACCAGAAACTGGAAGCATTTGGCCTGGTTAAGCATTTGGCTGGTTAAGCTTTCAGGCTTCTACCAGTGCAGTTCAGCTGAGAGCCATTTGGATGAGGACTCAGAAGCTTCCAGTCTGAGGAAACAAGACCAGCTGAGAAGTTGGCCAGGTGAGGTTAGCTGTGGCTTGTTCTGTCTCCCTGATCTTCCAGTGTTCACCCCAATACTTGGCCTCAGGTTTGATTTTATTAATAAGAACTTTTAAGGTTCATGCTACATACAGCCTTGCAACTAGTTACTCTGTTTTAGCAACTCCTGACACCAGGGACACTGAGGCTTCGAGATCTGAAGCACGTCCCTAGCCTCCAGGCCTGCCTGCTCCTGTAGCTATAAAAGCCAGCTACAGCCTGTAAGAGGAAAACAGCGCCAGTTGTTTATTCTCATCTTGAATTCGTTGTTACAGCTTGACCAGATGGGCTTGAGGGATCAGATGTGGACACAGTGCAGATTTGATAGGAAGGAACATCAGGAAAACACGCATCATGTCCTAAACAGCAGGCCCAGGCAGCAGTCGGTCTGTGGTCAGTCCAGGACCAGCCCGAGAACCCTGGGCCCCTGGAGCAGCCTGGGAGGCTGACTTGGGAAACATTAGGCAGAGCACAGCCAAGCAGCAGGCACTTGGTGTAGCCTGTCCTTGGGTGGAGCCAAGAGGAAGGAACTGGAATGTCACGGCAGAACCTTCTCTGTTCCGTGTTCCCTCCAAACAATCACGGAAGCATCGAAAGTACGGGGTGAAGGACGCTGACCAAAAGCCAACCATTCTTCCTCCCTCTCCCTCCCTGTCTCTGGGTCATTGTCTCCCTGGGTTAATTACCAGATTATTGGAGCAGAGTTTAAGATCACGGGCTCCAGAACCAAATGGTCCAGTTCAAAGCCACACTCTATTCTTTCCCAGCTGTGAGGCCTTGGCTGCGGCTGCCCCTCCCGTCTGCTTGCTCATGCGCAAAACTGGGACAGCAATGTTGGTGGTGTCTGTGCTGCTGGGAATTAACTCCTGGAGACACCGAAGTGCCCAGACACGGTTCTGTGACCACACCCACTGATTTTATTGCTTCTGACCTCCCTCACAGCGAGGAACAATAAACATAGCAGCCCTGGCTGCTTCCTTCAGGGAACTCACAGATTAAACCAAGTCCTGCAAATGGAGGGACCCACGTGGTGGTGGCTCAGTGTCCCCATGTGGACACTTGCAGAGAGAAAGGATTCTGCTAATAGAGCTGGGTAAAGAGCCACCCAAGACTGTGGGTATCCCAGCATGCCCCCCTTCATCCAGCTGAGTCCTCAGAAGAAAGCTGGACTAGCTGGTTGACTCGGTTTGACCCTCAGCACCCTCATGGTGGAAGGAGAGGACAGACTCTACAAGAGGTCCTCTGAACACACACACACACACACACACACACACACACACACACACACAGTGACACAGAAACACGTGAGTGTACACAGACAGGCATATAAATGCAATATAAGAGTTAAACAACCAAACACATTAGAAGAACAGTACAAACAAGCAACAAGAAAACTCGATTTCCTATTAAGATAGTATGTTTTATTTTTAAATCCATTGCTTTCAGAAATTCCCCAACAGTCTAACACTGAATACTGCATCACAGAAATGTTTCTGGTTGTACAAAGTTAATAAAATTTGTTCTGTCCCATGCACGGCTGTCCAACCCCAGTTGTGTTCTGTCTTCTTTGGCCTGCATCCCAAAGTGAGCCATGGGTATTCTAGTCCATCACTATCATGTGTCTTCCAGTTCCTGAGCATACTCGCCATTCTCTAGTGACTTGGTGTCCTGCGAACTCAGGTTGCTGGTCCCTCCAACTGGCCATGCTCTAGGGAGGCTTTCCTGGCTACCCCTGAATGTCAGATGTCCCTCCCTCTAACTCTTTAATTGTGTTGTGAGTTATAGAGGGGCATCAGGGCTGGCAGAAGCCAGGGGATGGTTAGAGGCAGCACCATTAGCATCCTCATGTATAAAGTGGGTGATACTAGGGTCAGCTTCACGGGCTTGTAGCAAAGTTTAAGTGAGGTGATATAGATTAAATGCCTATCAACAGGGGCACAGGTGATGTTCAACGAGAACTTCTTGTTACTTCCCATTAGAAGTACATGTAAACCAGGCTGTTCACCTTAACAGATGGTGAGTTCCTCATGGGCCAGATCTATGCCTCACCCAACACTGTTTCTCTATTGCCCTAATAATACCGTACTGAAAACCAAACTTGAGACAGTAATTTATTTAGTGCATGATTCATTCAGCAATCCAACAGTTTAAGCCATGCTCTGCTGGGTGGTTCTTCTGGCCTATGCTGAGCTGAGGGCTTGTAGGCTCTGCTTCTAGGGATGGGAGACGGTTAGGGAGGGAGAGGCCACGTGCCCCTCATTAGCCAATGGGCTGATTCATTGGAAACCAAGGCTGGCAGGGTCCTTGCGCAGTGGGGAAAAATAAAAGGCCTCTTGAAGGCAAGCCTTAAAAGTGGCACACAGTCGCTTCCACAAGATCTTCTCAGCTGCAATGGCAAGGCTGGTTCAGATTCCAACGACAGAGAAACAGACTCCGTATTCCCAGGGGAGGACACATGTCAAAGGGCCAGGACTCAGGAGCAGATGGGTGGTAGGCTGGCTTTGATCTACCACACCCGGGTTTCTAATGAAACCAGTTAGTTAGGGAAAGAGAAATGAACAGCAAAGGCAAGAAGAAAGAAAGCCTAATTCCTGTTCTCACAGTCATGGGCAAGGATATTCACATTCTAGGTTGCTCAATATAAGCAATATGAAAATTGACCTCTCAAGCCATTAAGTAGTTGAGCATCCCCTAAGGTACAGTAAAGAGACTATGGGCCAACTGGGAAATAAATCAAGAAACTCCCCTCTGGAGCCTTGGGAAGGCAGATGAGCCTGGATTTATTGAGGATGCTCAGCCTCCTGACAGCAGGATAATTACAGACTTCAGCGTCATTAATCAGCAACCCGTTGCCAACCAGGGGAGTCTATAAACCTCCAACTCTCCCTCTTCAAATTGATTTGACTTCAAACAATTATTTAAATTCCATATTCTTGAGCATTTGGCCTGGGAGGAAGTAGGAAAAATATCACAAAGTGTGTGTCTTTTATTGTCAGAATACCTTTTGTTAATCTCTGAATAATTTGATGAACCTTCTCTTTTACATGCACACACACACACACACACACACACACACACACACACACACTGTCATCAAGGATTTTCCAGATGTGATCTCAGAAAACTCAATTCAGTGACATATGTAGGTGGGGCTAGGTAGCCTAGAAATAGTGCTCCAGATGCCTACATGCCTGGCATCCTTCATGGACCCATTCCTCCAGATAGACAAGACCACTCCATGTACAATATTCTTGCACGGGGACTACATCCTTCCTTTCCCACAATACCAAATAAAACAGTCTTGGCCCTGAGGAAAGTGCCATTCCATTGACTGCAGGAGTTCCAAGGTCAGGGGGTTCCCTTGTTTTCTGCTTCTCACGGCACTCAGCCCCACACTCCTCTTTCTTGAGATGTTCTATGGAATGTTCTTCTTTCCTGCAAAGTCCTCTGTTCAGGAGCCAAAAGAGAGATTTGGCTGCAGGGTTTGCAGAGACAGGAACAAGTGTGGTATAAGGAAAGGAGCAGATTTATGCCTGTCGGTGCCTCTGCTTCCTGGGAGCGTCCTTCCCTGTCGTCCATCCGTCCGTATACCCCACCTCGTGCCTTACAGCAAAGCTGCACACAGCCTCCCTCAAGACACCATGCCAACTCTTGCTGTTCTGGTCTTCTGCCTGCTCAGCTCTTCCCCCTGCTTGATCCAACAAAACTTCATCTCCACACACAATTTAACTCTTTCCATTAGCACTTTCCATGCATCCACCTCAAGCCTGGGGATCTCACCATCATGTGTGTGTGTGTGTGGCAGGAGGTGGGGGTGGGGTGGAGGGGTGAGGTGTCATTTTGTTTCCCACGCAGAAGTTCTGTTCTTCTTCTGGACCAACAGAAAACAATACATTCAACCTCAGTCATCTGTCCACTCCGCTGAGTGGTTTGAAAGCTCAGAGAAATTCTTAGCTCCATCCTTCAGGTTAGGTACCACATCCCAAATCACGGAAACACTTCATGTGGGAATGTTAACTCACTCTTTCTTATGCTCTAATGTATTGGAAATCTACACATCTTGAAAACACAGCTTCTCTGCCCGATCTGGAAACAATCTGATTCTTCTTTTCTTTTTTCTTTTTTGGTTTTTTGAGACAAGATTTCTCTGTGTAGCCCTGGCTGTCTTGGAACTCCCTTTGTTTGTAGACCAGGCTGGCCTCAGACTCACAGAAATCCACCTGCCTCTGCCTCCCAAGTACTGGGATCAAAGGCACTGCCACTGCCAGGCACAATCTGATTTTTAAGACCTATGTAAAATTTAGGAATTTTGTGTTTTTGTAGACTGCTGCTCTCCTCACCCCACCCACCCCCTGGAGGTAGTTGTAACTAGGAGTCAGCTGCCTGTGCCCTGCAAAAACTACTCTCCTACATGACCTCTGGTGAAGAATTCAGGAAGGCCTCAGGTCAGGTTACTAACTCTCTTAGTTTCAACAGCTTCTGGAACAAATTACCACAGATTTCCTGCATTATTTACGTTGGCCAAAAGGTGTATGCAAGCTCAATACCCATCAAAAGATGAACGGATAAACAAAGTGTAGTATATATATAGACAATTAAGACTTTAAAAGGAGGGAAATTTTGATGTATGTTGTGGCACGAGCAAACCTTGTGGACATCAAAATCATAATAAATGAAATAACTTAGACACAAAGGGACAAATATTGAATTATTCCAGTTCTGGAAGGTACTGGAGTAGCCAGGGTTGAGAGAGAAAAGTAGCCCAGAGTTTACCAGAGCTAGAGGAAGGGTGGGATTCTTCGTCAGTGCATACAGAGCTTAATTTGGGGACGGTGAGAAAAGTCTAAAGATGAATAGCACTAGTGTCAGTACAATAGCATGTACTCAATGCCACCAAACCCTACAAAATGATTAACATCATGACGTTTGTGTGCATTGTGCTGCCTAGTTTTATGTCAACTTGACACAAGCTGAAAGTCGTTTGGGAAGAGGGACCCTCAATTGAGAAAATGGCCCTACCAGATTGGCCTGTGGGCAAGCCTATTGGGGTTTGTTTGTTTGTTTGTTTGTTTGTGTTGATGATTGAAGTGCAAGGGCCCAGCTTACTGTGGGTGGTGCAAGTACTTCTGGACAGGCAGTCCTGAGTGTTTTAAGAAAGCAAGCTGAGCAAGCCGTGAAGAGCAAGCTAGTAAGCTGCATTCCTCCATGGCCTGTTTCAAATCCCACCTCTAGGTTTCTGCTTTGAGTTCCTGCCCTGACTTCCCTCGTGATGGACCGTGGCCTGAGAATTGTAAGAAATAAGCCCTTTCCTCCCCAAGTTGCTTATGGTCATAATATTTTATCACAGCAACAGAAACCCTCACTAAGGCATGCATGCTCTAACACAATGTCTTTTTATCAACCCCAGAGACGTATTCTCTCCTAGCTCTGTGGGTTAGATGTTGACCAACAGCGCTGCTGGGTACAGCCAAGGGGTCACAGCCTCTGCTCTGTCTATAGGCTCTGGAGAGAGTCTGGTTTTGACTCTTCAAGCTGTGGTGGCTGCTAGTATTCTTGGCTTGTGGCTGCTGCTGTCCAGTCCATGGCTCATTCTTCACTCTGTGTGCTGCTTCTCCTAGCATCAGGACATGCGTGCCCCACCAGATAATTCAGGATAATGTCTCCATCTTAAGACCCTGAATTTAATCACAGCTGTAAAGCCCCTCTTCACCTTACAAGGTGATAGCTACAGACTCCAGTGGGTGTGTCCTGGGACCATAATGCACACGTCTGTTAGCATATTCCCAGAGAATGAGGCCAATATGGGGAATGAGAAGAGAATTAGAGAAAATCACACACTAGGATTTGAGGGGGGGGTGGGCAGCACGGGGTGGGGGGTGACTGTCATCCTGCCTGGGTGAGTGTTCCTCACTTCATGGGAGCATTGGACTCAAGATTGAACCACTTGTCAAGGTGGCTGAGATGTAGCCAGGATCCTGAGGTCACTTTCCCAACCTCACAGATCATGACTGAACAGACAGGAACCCAGGCACACCAGGGTCCCACGCTCTGGGGGAGAATAAGAAGCAGGAAGTGACTGTATTCCTGCTCTGACCCCTTGTGCCCCAATGACAGGACCCAGGTCTGGAGGACAGAGAGCCGGGGTATTCCAAGAAGGTCCTAGAGCCCTGTAAAGGTGAAGGACTCCAAGTGAAGCTGGACAGACCCAGCTCCAGCCTGTCCCTTGCTGGCTATGTGGCCTTGGACATCACCTCCCTGTACCCCCTTTCCATACCCTGAAGTGTGGGTACCTGCTCCCAGCAGTGTCCACTGTGTGGGGTTCAATGTGGAGATCAATGTAGTGCTGCCTACAATGTTTGGCACCAAAACACAGATAAGGAATGTCAACATTTCCCGACCTGCCCAGTACCTGAGCTGGGCCACTCCACCAGGATCCTCCTCCCCTTTCCTGGGGGGGGGGGGGTGAGCAGGGGCAAGGGCTGCATCTCTGCTGTGATCTGCAGCTTGCTGAGCTGTAACAAGGCTTCTGCGCCTCTGAGGAAATGCTGAGGTGCTAACAACTGGACCCTTTCAGCCCTGGCCTTAATTTCCTCCCCCAGGAACCCGCTATCAGCCTTCAGAAATTAGAGGGCAGAGGGCACCCTCCTCCCTGCAACAGTACCACATCAACTTGAATCTGGATAGGCTTCAAGGACTGTGCCATTTGGCTCATCCGGAACCTCTCAGCAAGTCAGCCACACACCCAGTGGCGGCTGCCAGTGTGGGCTCGCAGCCAGGCTGCATAAAGCAGGGGTGACCCTCTCCGTGCCCCGGGCCTTCTAGGGGGCTCTTCCTGAACAAGAGTGTCTTTCAAAGCCGGGAAGCCAACTGAGGGACAGGCCTGCCCTTGTCCAAGTTGTTTAAAGAGCTTTATAGAACAGGACTGGTGTGACAATCGCCTGACTAACATTGACTCTGGAGGTCACAAGCTTGGGGTATCCACAGAGAAACCATTGTGATCTCAGGCGCCCAGCGTCTGGCAGTGGGTCAGTAAGGGAATGGAGCATCGCACCCAAGTGGAAAAGGAGGCAGCTCCCTCATCTACAGGGGAGAGGACGCTCAGTGCTGCCCCCTACTCTCCCATCATATGTGAGGGGCTAGAGCTTTAGAAAAATATACCCTACAAGTCGCCCCCGCCCCGAGGCTATTGGCAGCATGCCTTGGGATCCTCCTTCTCTCAGGACCAGCCTACCGCCCAGACCTGGCGTCAGAGTTCCTACCCTGCCTCTGCTTCTCCCCCTGGCGCTCAGAGAGGGTGGATCTAGGCTGCCTGTCCCCTCAGCTCCCTGCTGCTTCCTTGCCAAGCACTTTCCTGTGCCCACAAGCCTGGCCCAAATGTCAGCAGCCAGTAAACGCGTGCCCAGAATCACTTGCAGTAGATGACACTATACCCTCTCGGTTTATCACAACTTGATGTAAATCAGAGTTCATCCTTTAAAATAGCCAGGACTGCGAGCATAGCAACATGCCCTGTTCAACCTAGACCTGCTTATCTTGACATCAGTAACAAAACAAATAGGCATTTCTGCCAAGCATGTGAACTTTCTACATTATTTTGTTGTTGCTTTTGGCTTTGGCTTTTTGTTTTTTCATGCGGGGCTGGAGTGCTGGTTTTAGTTTGTTTCTGTTTCTTTGGGTTTTGTTTTGGTGACTGAGTCTTGCTCTAGAGCCTAGGCTGGCTCACGACGGCCCTGCCATAGCCTTTGGAGAACCTGGGATTTCTGGTGTGCTCCACGACATCTGGCTACCTTCCCTTATGTTGATTAAAATGTTACATGGTATCTGCAGAGGATGGAGATGCAAAGGGCCTGTGAGACTGTGAGGGCAAATCTTGGCTTTATAAGTCAGCAAGTCAGGGCCCTAACGCCTCCCCTCCCTAAGGCACACAGCTGGAACTGGAGTTTTTCATTGTGCCACACATCTGCCCACACCCAAGTCCCTATCCTTCCTGCTCACAGGATGACAAGCTCCACGACAAGGTGCAAGCCTGAAATCTTATCAGAAGGACTCCGCTTCAGTGAGGAGCTCGCCTCTGCCCTGGACAAGGGGATTCCTCAGAGCTGATTGAGGAGACGTGATCTAGGGGAGAGAGTCAGGAGACAACTAAAAGTTGTCGGACAAACTAAAGTCAGCAACAGGTATAGACTGGCCAGGGTATCCCCAGAGAGGTGCAGCAGCAAAGGGCTGCCACTGAATCTGCTTTCAGGCAGGGAGGGCTGGGAAGCAGCCCTCAGCCCCAGCATTCCAGAGGACTGGGTCGGTCCCTCACCGCTGCTAAATGATGGACTGGCATTTGTTTAGCTGCCTTCTTTCCTCCCCATTTGCACAGGGCATCTTAACTGCCCAAAAGAAGGAGTTTCACTCTGACGTTTTTGTACAGTCATATAGTACACTGACTGTATTTACCCCTGTACTGCCCTTTCCCCCTCCCCCCTGCCCCCGTCTATTTTCCTCTATAGAAAACTGGAGAGCCAGGTTTTTATATATCTTTACCCCAGTACTCAGGAAGCAGAGGAAGGTGAATCTCTGTGAGTTCGAGGTCAGCCTGCTCTACACAATGTGTTTCAAAACAGCCAGAGCTTCCTAATAGAGACCCTGTCTCAAAAAACAAACAAACAAAAAGCCTGGAGAGTTAACTACATTGTCAACACCACTGGACCATTCTGGATTCTGTCCCTAGCTACCAAAGGTGGAGATGCATTGTCAGACTGAAGACTAGTCGGCTTCAAAACCCTAAGCAGATCTGGTTTTAACTTCCACCCACCCACCCCCCAAGATTTATTTATTTATTTATTAGGTATCCAGTGTTCTGTCTGCAATGCCTGCAGGCCAGAAGAGGGCACCAGATCTCATTACAGGTGGTTGTGAGCCACCATGTGGTTGCTGAGAATTGAACTCAGGACCTCTGAAAGAGCAGCCAGTGCTCTTAACCACTGAGCCATCTCTCCAGTCCCCTCAGGTCTATTTTCACAGTGGTTCAGTGGTGTAAGATCTGCTCCTCCTGCATTTTCACTCAAGGCTCTTCCTACTGTCAAACAGAAGCAGACTTTATTGGAAAAATCCTTGTAAAATTTTTTGTGGACTCAAACACATTTCTTTATTTCATTTTAAAGATTTTTAAATTTTATGTGTGTCTGTGTGCACCTACTTGAGGGTATGTTCACCAGCTGCATGCAGGAGCTCCCAGTAGCCAGAAGAGGGCATAAGATCATCTGCAATTGGATGTTCCAGGTTGTTTGGGGTCTCCAGGTGGGCACCAGGACTAGAACCTGAGTCCTCTGCAAGAACAGTAAGTGCTCTTAACCACTGTGTCATCTCTCCATCCCCTCCCTTTCTTTTAAACCTCTCTCTTCCTGCCCCTGCAGTTTGGCCTGGGTGAACTTTGTCACTGGTGTTTTCATCCATCTAGCTCCCCAGCGAGCCACAGAAGGAGAGGCCAGGCAACAGTCCTCAATGAGATCCGTCACTCTGGCCCTCAATTTCCCTAGGTACAAATGCTAAGGCAGAAGATGGACAGCTGATTCCTCTGATGCAGTTTGACTTTTCAGAGGGGAGGGCTTGCATAACTATTTGCAAAGCCTGTAAGTAGTATGCTTATTATTTTTTGTCAAGGCCCCCAAATTACATATCCTTAAGACTGTAAACCTGGTGCATGCCCGGACGGTTACCTCCAGCTAAATCCGAAGGACTAAAGAGTCACATTTTGAAGAAAAAAACAAAACCCCTGGAAATAAAGACTGCAAGCAGTACACCTTTGTCTGTGATTTATCAGCCCTTATTTTTTAAACCAATATTAAAGTGTTGGAGATGTTGGTAGTGCTAGCAAGCTAACACCAGATACTTATTAACATGATTCTACTTGAAAAGCTACAGGGCCTTGGGTTACAATAGTATCCATTATTAATGAAGAGATAAGCAGTTTCCACCAAGAAAAAAAAAAACTAAGCTCATGCAAAATTCAACTTTGCTCATTTGAATTGAATGCTGCAAAGCCAGGAAGAAGGGAGAGAAGAAGTAGAAAGGATTGGTAGAAGAGAAACTCCTCATCTCAGGGTCCCAGACCCCCAGCTACGCTGAGCACAGTGCAGAGCACACTGAAAAGGGGGCAGGACTTGGCCACTCATGTGTTCGGTGTCTGTTCCTGGGCCGGGACATGATGGTGAGTGGGACGGACACCGCCCCCAGGTCCACAGCTAAGTCCAAGGCAGCCCAACAGAGAGAGCGCAATGTGATTCATTGTGGGGGGGTGCTTTGTAGAAGAGGGCCTTGGGGGAGCAGAAGGGGCATCTAATCCAGCTCTTGGGCATCA
Source organism: Peromyscus eremicus (assembly GCF_949786415.1). Taxonomy (NCBI): domain Eukaryota; kingdom Metazoa; phylum Chordata; class Mammalia; order Rodentia; family Cricetidae; genus Peromyscus; species Peromyscus eremicus. The sequence continues at coordinate 37,953,884 of NC_081419.1, forward strand.
GGGAAGACTTCTCCAGAGAGCCATGTGAGAGACACACCATGAACAGGCATTCACCAGAAGGAACGATGCGTGTTTTAGGCAGCGCAAAGGAGAGCAGCCTGTACCCTCAAAGGCTGTGGACCAGGACAAAGGTGGGGGTAGCGGGCATAGGGGAGACACTACTTAGGTGAGGATTGGATCATGTGAGAAGGATTGTGGACTTCGAAGACAATGGAGGTGATTCTCTGGCATCACCCGAGTGCTGTGGACACAAAGAGACTGTAGCAGTTGAAGCAAATGACTGGAGCCCAGATAGAAGCCAAACCATGGATGGAGAGTGCAAAGTGAATTTGAAAGATGTGTGAAACACAATGGACATGCTTTGATAGACATGAGATATGAGTGCTCGAGGAACCTAAGGTGACCTCAGGTACATCTGACTTGAACAGTTGGGCAGCCAGATGGTAGAGCCATTTGGGACTCCAGAAGGGGCATGTTCAATGCTTCTGAAGGGAATCAGCCATTGGGATAAAAGGAGGCTTCACAATTCACAGCAGGTCAGGTTAAAAGGCTCAGGAAAGACTGACTTACCTGAAATACGGATGTCAGGACGGAGAAGGAACGGCGAGAGGTCGAAGTCAGCTGAGAAGATGTTCAGCTGAGAAAAGAGGCCTTTAAAAAGGACGGTGCAAGAAGGTGCACACGCATGCGCCAGAGACACAGGAGGAGAAGAGGCTGGGGCACCTCCAGGTCATCAGTGCTCCTCGGTGCCTCCTGGAAGATCCCCAGTGGTTCCAGCATCTCTTTACTCCTCTGTATTAGGAAGACTAGAGACTGGATGCTGAGTATTGGCTTGCTTTCTATTTTAAAAAAAATCAGAAGTTGTTTCTGAAAAGTGACTGTGTATAGGTGAGAAGACTAAAAAGCTTTCAAAGTAAGAACTTCACTAGGAAGAAGCCAAAGGAGGCGAATGACATGATTTACTACCCTGAGCGTTCCTTTGAGTATTGGGATCACTTGCAAAGTTTGAAATCTCCTGGCTTTGAAATCCATCGCAGACTTTCAGATTCAATTGGCAGGACGTGTAGCCTGAGTCCCAGAAGGCTTTTAGTGCCCTAGGTGATTCCCTTGTCAGCAAAGATGGAAAACCATTAAGTAATGATGAAACGTAAGAGAGCTAACTTCTGAGACCAGCATTCTGAGTTGATTTAGAAAAGAGTGAGGGTCTTGGGGTTATCCCAGTGAGGTCAGGAAGCATGGCCAAGGGTCAGTAATGAGACGGCATTTCCAAGGCTGGACATGGGGCTGGTCACACAGTGAAAGCTAAACTCAACTTAAAAGGAAATAAGAGTCCTAAAAAAACCCAGCAAGACATGGGAATTTGCATGGGGAGAAAACCTGAGGTACTGGAGGCTTCTCCACAGGGAAGAGCAGGTAGCAAATAGTCCTGAGTGTGAAGGGCAAGGGCTCCCACCCTTGGGCATTATTAGGCGCCAGGCAGCACCATGGATAACTCACCTGAGGACAGGTGTACAGAGACAGGTGATTGACGGCTGGTAACAACGCTTTTCAAATAGTCTGTCACTGGAGACCGCCATGCTTTTCCACCCCAGCCTGCGGATTCCACAGCAGCAGGGCAGCCCTTACAGGGACACTGGCAATGTTCCTGGGACTCTACATCTCGACCAGCCTTGTCTTTCTGGGGAGTTGTCTCCTCCTCCCTGCATCATCTCCTTCGTCTGTGAAAATGAGGTTACTGCCTGTTGCAGCCGTTGAAAACAGCGGTCTTGTTTGCTTTCTGTTGTTGCGATAAACACCACGACCGAAAGCGACTTGGGAGGAAAGGGTTTGTCTCACTGATTATGGTCCTTCATGCAGGGAAGTCAGGGCAGGAACTTGGAGGAAATTTTGTTAGAAAGACTGAATCAGAGACCACAGAGGATTGCTGCTTACTGACTTGCTCCTCCTGGCTGGCTCAGCCTGCTTTTTTATACAGCCCGTGACCACCTGCCCAGGGGTAGCATCACCTCCAATGAGCTGGACCCTCCCACATCAATTGTTAATCAAGAAAATGCCCTACAGACTTGCCTACAAGCCATCTGATGGAGGCATTGTCTCAGTTAACGTTCCTCTTCTAGATAAGTCTAGCTTGTGTCCAATTGAAGAAGAAGAAAAAAAAAAAAAAACCGAACGGGACAACAGTGACTAAGGGCTTTGAAACATTTTGTGATTGCCATAGCAAAGGGGATGTGAAGCTGTTGAAGACAGCCTGGAGACAGGGATATGGGTCAGTGGAGACTGCTTGACAAGCTTGAATGAAACCCTGGGTTTGCTCCCCAACACAATGCAATCTACAGCAAAATGTCAGTCTAGGATGGACACAGTGCTACAGTCCTTTAATCCCAATACTCAGGAGGCAGAGACAGGCAGCTCTGTGTGAATTCAAGAGCCAGCCTGGGCTACACAGTGAGCTCCATACCAACCAGGGATACATAGAGAGACCCTGTCTCAAAAATAAAATAACATATGACCACACCAAAATCTTCCAGTCTTACTCCCATCTTTTTTATTTATTTATTTTATTTCATTTAAGTTTTATGTCACGTGCATTGGTACAGGGGTGCCAGACCCCTTGAAACTGGAGTTACAGACAATTGTGAGCTGCCATGTGGGTGCTGGGAATTGAACCCGGGACCTCTGGAAGAGCAGCCAGTGCTCTTAACTGCCGAGCCATCTCTCTACTCCCCCTTATTCTCATCTTCCATCTGATAGTTCTCTCTTCTTATTTAACCTTCCCATATTTTTCTCTAAGATGCTAGTTTGTGTATAGCTTGTGACAGACAATGGTCCGGGGTATATGTCAGGAACAAACTTCAAAGTACCTGGAACAAACTGTTCTTCTCTTGGTAGATGAATCACAGAGTAGGCGGGCCTAAAAAAATCTTTTAAAAGTAGAGTCAAAAGCTTAAAATGTATGTTGTCGTTGTTGTTTTGGTTTGGTTTTTGTTTATTTTTGTTTTGTTTTGAGACAGGGTTTTTCTGTGTAGCCCTAGCAGTCTGTAGACCAAGGCTGGCTGGAACTCACAGAGATCCACCTGCCTCAGATTAAAGGCATGTGCCACCACTGCCTGGCTTCAAAACTTATTTTTATGTAGGATATCTTGATGTAGTAAATAATCATCAGAATGGAGACAATGGTAACTGAAACTTAAGCTCTTGGGCAAAGGGTAATTTAGAGAGGCGTTGTGATTTTGTGTTTTGTGAGGTCTGAATGCTTAAAAGATACAGTCACCTCATGGACGACACGGGCAGGCTGTGTTCTTAGTTAAACCGTGTGATGTCTTTTCTCAGATACTTTTTCTTCTTGAACTTTTCCATTTGTTTAAGCACATATTGTTACTATGCATCATTCTTACAGAGTTCTAAAAAGGAAAGCAAGTGAGATGAGATGGTGAAGGTGTTCCATCAAAGTTCTTCACATTTCCACTCCTGAGTCACTCTGCAGGCATCACCCCTCGAGTCTTTCACACAGCGGGGCCCTCTGGGTCTTCAAGGAAGTTGGTGACATCCTTTTTTATTAGCACCCATATTTCCTTCTGAGATGCTGATACTTCTCCTGTAAACTTCTTGCCTTGTACAGAACAGACTATAATCTTGGTAACAAGACACAATTCAGCCACAGCCCTCGGGATACCACTGCTCCTTAAGTCCCATAAGGCTAAGCTTTTCAAATTTCATGTTCATATGGATCATCTGGCCATTTTGTTAACACAGGTCTAGGCTAGGGGCTAAAACCCACAAGCTCCCAGGTGAGGCCGACACCGCTGAGCCTAGAACACAGCCTGGGCCATAAAGCTATAGCTCAGTTGATCTAACCGGTCACTTCTGTGCAAGCAAATCTGGGGGATGACTATTCCTCCAATAGATGTTTGTTTTGCTGATGTCAAATTTTTGCTGTTTCCAAGCTTGCTTGTGTTGAAAGCAATTTTCATTGCAACGCCAAATCATAATGTAATCTTTTGAAATCACTTAAGTGGCAGTGAAACTCAAGCCATGCCCCTCCAGCAAGGCACATAATCTATTGAATTATTCTGCAGTCATGATGCACAGTGCACTCCCAACACCCCTGTGACAAGATGTGCAGCGATGACAGGAAAATCTTTAGAAATTTGTGGGCCAGCTAACCTGGCATATGATGCAGGGAGCAAGAGACCCTGTCTCAAGGGAAAAGTAGAGGAATGCCAGGGCTGTTTTCTGACCTTTACTCATGTACCTGTGCGTGCGCGCGCACACACACACACACATACACACACACACACACACACACACAATGTTTTTAAATCAAAAAGGCTAAAATTAGCCTGGCAGTGGTGGCACACACCTTTAATCCCAGCACTCAGGAGGCAGAAGCAGACGGAACTCTGAGTTCGAGGCCAGCCTGGTCTGCAGAATGAGTTCTAGGACAGCCAGAGCTGCACAAACTCTGTCTTTTTGAAACCCTGTCTCAAAAAGAAACAAACAAACAAGGCTGAAATATGCCTTGGGAGTTATGGCAGACATAGTCACACCCCTGGTGTGTTTCTCAGTGTCTTTACATCTTCCTGTGGGACTGAATCCTCCTATCTGTGTGTAGAAGGGCACCTACCCCGGAGCAGACATGTTAGAAGGTCTGACGCATCTCCTCTTCTCCCACCCTGCTGGGAAGCTCATATTCCATCTAAGTCAGAGAATGCCGTGGGCAGTCAGAAGGAGAGAGGAAGATAGGAAGAAAACAGCTGCTTCCCCTGGGCATGCTTAGTGAAAGGCTTTGTGAAGAAAGCGGGAAACATGTTGGGTCTTAAAGAACAGATGACGCTCACACGGGGTGAGAGGGTAAAGGGAGTTTCAGGCAGGTGAGACACACAAGCAGAGGGATGCAGACAGTCGTATAGCCACGGTGTGCCACAGACACAGGAGTCCTGGTGTGGGAACTAACGTCTGAGGCACCCAGAGCAGATTATCAGCTGGAGCGGTTAACCAGACCGAGGGGCTGCCCCAGGGGAACTTCAGTCCCTGAGTTTGGAATTTAACTTGTTGCTTCTTCTGCTTTCTCTTCTCTCTGAGAGAGAGGGACCGGAACTTGGTTTTCCCTGAGTGCCTCAAGTCCCGCCCACCCCATCATGCCAGCTCCCTCCATTCAGCCTGCTCCTGAGAAGCCCGGTCTATGCAAGTCACCCCGCCATCAGCGGTGCATGCGGAGAAGTGCAAGCTCGCTGCTTTATTAATCGGGGCAAAACACCACTGGTGAGGAAAGTTTGCTGCTCTGTTGCAAATAGCATATGGTACTTCCCAAAAGCCAAAAGAAATGATTTTTTAATCATCTGCTGCTCGGGATTATCCATGCTCCCTTTCCTCGGCATGGATAATTGAAGGCTGGCAGTATTTAGATTTCAAAGCAGTTTGGACTTTATTGAAATCCAAGGCTCCCAGTTGACTCCCCAACCCAAGTGGGCATTTGGGCCTGTAATTAAATTGATCTGTGAGGGGAGGGCCCCGAGGTATATCTCTAATATGAGCGATTAGCCGAGAAAGACAATTGACATTTTTGTGTCACGCGTGTGTCCCACACACGTGGGACCACAATGATGGCAATAGCTTTTCTTCCACCGTTGTGCTTGTTACTGCGGTGCTGTAAGACATCGCAGCTCACACAGAATGTGTGACAAGGCTGCATACCTCCTGGGTTAAGACCTCACTGTGGTGCCCGTGGGTCCTTCAGAGGTGGGAGCATGCGCCACCACTGCCCAGCTAGAGGTGATTTGTTTTTAAGGTGGGCAAAACTTGGCCAACACATGTATATGTATGTGTATATGTGTGTTCTGGAAGCTGGAGACTTCCAGGGAAATGTTGAATAAGGTATGGTTAGAATATTCCATCTGTCCTTTGCAGGTGTGTGCAGTCTGTATGGGGAGGCAGGTGGCCAGCCTCTCCCAGCATGCATGGGCTCAGGAGCAGGAGCTGTGTGGCTTCAAACAGAACTCACTAGGAAGAGGGGCCAGATGGGAAAAGAGAACTATGCCAGCCAACCCTATACCTGAATGTGTTCTCCACCTAGCCAAGAAGGAAAAAAAAACATAGGAACACACAGAAAGGAACGCGTTGAGGCTGTCTTTAGTGACTACAGAGTCCTCATGGGGCTGGGGGACAAGGCATGGAAGATGGGAAGAGGCCCAGGAGCCAAGTCACCTCTGACTAGACAGAGGAAGCAGTTAGCTGGACTGTCGTGGATGGCTGGATTGACAAACAGGAAGGGTCACGGCAGGGATGGAAGCCTTCCCCAGAACCCCAGGTGGCTTTTTTTTTTTTTTTAATTTTTATTTTGCAATACAATTCAGTTCTACATATCAGCCACGGATTCCCTTGTTCTCCCCCCTCCCGCACCCCCCCCCCCCGCCCCCCTCACCTTCCCCCCAGCCCACCCCCCATTCCCACCTCCTCCAGGGCAAAGCCCTCCCTGCAGATTGAGATCAACCTGGTAGACCCAGTCCAGGCAGGTCCAGTCCCCTCCTCCCAGGCCGAGCCAAGCAATCCTGCATAGGCCCCAGGTTTCAAACAGCCAACTCATGCAATGAGCACAGGACCCGGTCCCACTGCCTGGATGCCTCCCAAACAGATCAGGCCAATCAACCGAACGGAGACACATGAAATATGAACCAATGGCTGAGGGGTCACCAACTGGATCAGGCCCTCTGAGTGGGTGAGACAGTTGATTGGCCCAGGTGGCTTTCTCACACTGCTTCCCTGCTCATTGCCAAGCATGCTCCTTAGTCGCCAGCCGCCGTGAACAGCATTGTTCTGAAGTCCACCACCTGTGTGGATCTACATGGCAACCGCACGTCTGCTGAAGGGCAGTGTGGACGCTTGAATTGGGCCCCATCCTTCCTCTGTCACAGTTGGAACGAGGCATCCAGTCAGGACCCAGCCTCTCCCCTCAAGTCAAAGCTCGGCTTCTTCTGCCTTCCCAGGCCCCTTCCTCATCTGCTTCTCTAGACAGCCCCGTCTCTGCTTTAGACCTCCGGCCTATGCTGGCCTAAATGGAAGGGAGTCTTTGTTCATTCCAGAAAGGCGTGGGGTGTGTGTTCCCTTTCAATCCCTCCCCAGCTTCCTCGGCTCTCAGCCCTTACATGGCAGACACAGCTCCATTCACCTGTAGCATCTCTCAAGTTCTCTTGAGATCCCCTGTGCTCTCACAGAGCTTGTTACTGAATATTTATGCCTCTCTCACTGTCCCCTGGCACCACAGACACTGAGAAACAGCAGCCCCGCACAGCCAGCTAGCTCACCACTGAAATGAAGACGGTGTCTTGGCAAGGAATGAAAGCCATCCAAGGCATCATTTGGGCCCTCTGTGGAGAGCACAGCCAGGCCATTTTCCTGATTAAACCCACTATCCATTCCCACAGGTCTCTGTGATGGCTATGCTTGACCTCGCTGGTTACTGATTACAGACAGGCTGGGTTATTTTTGTTAAACAGTAATTAAAACCAAGCACAGAGATTGAAAAGAACCATCCACTGCAATGTTCTTGATGGGCTCCATAGATTTTTCAACCCTTTCCATCATGATACCAGGTACCTAGAGTCACCCAGGAGATGGGTGCTGTCACCTTGGGATATGCTGAGTTGCCCAGCATGTGTGTATATCACACAGGTGCAGACACACCGGCCCTGACATTCTTCTTTGGTATTAGGCACCATGCTGACCTCCAGGGGAAGCCGCAAGCAGCCCTGGGCTCTCTCAGTCACATGGAGACAGGTCCCATAGTATGCACTGAACAGCTAATGGAAAACTGCAGGCATCTCCTCTAGGTTGTCCCATGCCGGCTGGTGTTGCCCCTGCCAAGCTTGCTTTCTAGATCTGCAGGACTGCAGCTTGGCCCCACTGTCCAGCTTGCTCTGTAGACTGCAGACTGCAGCTCAGCACGGCTGTCGGCTTGCATTACAGACTACGGATCTGCAGCTCAGCTCCACAGCCAGCTTGCTTTGTATACTGCCGTAGTGCATCCAGCCCCGCTGTCCCGCTTCCCCTGTAGATTGCAGTCACAGCTGGGCCTCAGGGAGGCACACTGGCTCCTCTGGATGAGGAGCAGTGAACCGTCCAGGGGCAGCTCCCCCACCAGGAGCCACAAGTCTATGCTTTAAGCAGTTCATAAAAAACCACTGACACGAATGCTCTCCATGGTGTTTCTCATAAGTGGCGGCCTTTCGTGGTCTGAATGCTTGCCTCTCACTCGTGTTGTTGAAGAGACACTGGTGACTGCACACGGGGACAGCTGCAGGGTTTCTCTGTGGTGGAGCGAGCCACGGCTCATTGGTGGGTGTAGCTAGAGTTTTCCTGCCTGGCCCACAGTCAGGACAAATCTCTATCACCTGCCAGTCCCACAACCACTCAGACCCGACCAAGTAAACACAGAGACTTATATTGCTTTCAAACTGTATGGCCGTGGCAGGCTTCTTGCTAACTGTTCTTATAGCTTAAATTAATCCATTTCCATTCATCTATACCTTGCCACATAGCTCGTGGCTTACCGGCATCTTCACAAGCTGTTTCTCATCATGGCGGCTGGCAGTGTCTCTCTGACTCAGCCTTGCACTTCCCAGCTTTATTCTCCTCCTTGTCCCGCCTACACTTCCTGCCTAGCCAATGGCCAATCAGTGTTTTATTTATCGACTAATTAGCAACACATTTGCCATACAGAACTTCCCACAGCAGGGGGGTGGTTATATGGGGGGCAGTGCCCATGAGTTAGACCCTCTCACATCTCCTCGCCTGTGCTTGCAGGCACTGTAGTGAGCCTTCCTCCTAGGGACAAAGCCAACATGAACTTGACACAGACACCCCCTGGTTGCAGCTCCAGCTAGCTAGGGGACTTTGAACAAGCCTGGACTATCGCTTAAGCTCCAGGATTCTCATCTGGAAGTAAGTCAGGTTGGATCACATCATCTATATCTTCAAAGTAACTGTTGGCCATGGAGGAAGGGAAATAAATTGGAGACACAACCTCAACCCTCCAAAAAGTAATGGTGCTGAACATATTGCACCAAAAAGACAAATGGCAGAAGTGGTGGAAACTTCTTTTGTCCAACAGCATCCATCACCAATACCTCTGGCAATTACCATTATCTAGTTAACCCTGACACGGCACAAAAGAGGCTTGGCTTTGCTCCGCTCTCCCATGACAACACAAGGCTGAGGAATGAGCTGAGTGGCGGCACAGATGGTCCAGAAGGGACACTGTAGGTCAACTTAAGGTCTTGTGAGTCTGATGATACACGCTTATTTCCCTGCCCACGGCCTCAAATGGCCTCTGGGCCAGGCCACAGCCTTGCTGTTGTGCCTGGGTGGGATAGGATTGGATGAGCTTGAAGGCAGAGCAACTGCTGTTTGTGCTGGTTCAGTTTGTATACCACTTTTCTTCAAAGCGCTCCACCTGTTTGTGCAAATCACTGTTACAAGCCTTGTCTGAGCATGTCGAGAAGAGACATGCTCACAAAGACAGCAGCAGATGTTCTTCAGCCTGAGGACCTGACGGGAGCCCAGCTTCCTCAGCTGACGTGATTGCCAGAGCCCATGATTCACAGCACAGCCCTCTGCGGTCTGTCTGCAGAAGCAATTCAGTGCACAGCAGGTGTGTTGGCCCTCACTGGCCATTGGCCATTGGCAGGGTCTGAGGCGATGGAGCTCCTTGTGATATGAAGAGCAGCAAAGATCTAGCCCTGTCCTCCAGGCTCCTCCTCTACTTTGGAATATTAGTTTGGGGGTGTGTTACATTTGTTTGTGCTGCGGAATATTTATTTAATGATGCAAAGATGTTTTGCATTCTTTCACATTGCATTTGTTTAACTCTGTGAAGTTTTGTTACTGTGTCTGTCTAAAACATCTGCTGGTCTAATAAAGAGCTGAATGATCAACAGCAAGACAGGAGAAAGGGTAGGTGGTGCTGGCAGCCAGAGAGAATAAAAAGAAAAAGCAAGAGAGATCAAGGAGCAGAAGAACAAGAAGAGGAGGACACAAGGGGTCAGCCACCCAGCCACATAGCCAGTCACAGAGTAAGAGGAAAGTAAGATATACAGAAGGAAGAAAAGGAAAAAGCCCAGAGGCAAAAGGTAGAAGGGATAATTTAAGAAAAGCTAGCTAGAAACAAGCCAAGCTAAGACCAGGCATTTATAAGTAAGAACAAGCCTCCATGTGTATTTATTTGGGAGCTGGATGGCAGGCCCCCCAAAAGAGCCAAAAGAGTAAAAAGAGAAAAAAACAACACTCCTCCTGTGAGGTCCTGAGGGCCATTGAAGAGGACTGTGCAGGGCTAGTTTTCAGGCTCAGGCCCCGTAGCATTTTTGTAATGATGAATTCTGTTCCAGTTTTGTTGTTTTGTTTATTTATCTTTCTGTTTTGTTACATTGTTCCTTTTTTTGTTTTGTTTTGTTCTGTTTTTCAAGACAGGATCTCACTATGTAGCCTTGGATGTCCTGGAACTCACTATGTAGGCTGGCCTTGAACTCAAAGAGATCCACCTGCCTCTGCCTCCCAAGTGCCAGGATTAAAGGTGTGCACCACTACTATGCCTGACTTGAACTCTTATTTCTTAGTGCTAGACTCAACCTATAGGAGTGGTAGTCTGTTTCCAGGTCTAGCATCTTTCTGAGATCCCTCTGCTGGCTGCCCACATGACCATTCTCAAGAATGAGCCTGAATGGAAACAGGTCAGTCATGTTTTCTCATTTATGTTCAGGGGTGCCAAACTGTGTCCAGAGAACTGTGTTTTGGGGTTACAGGGGAGGCTGAGCAGAGCCCAGGCTGCCCCTGCAAGTTCTGGACCTTAGGGTGAACTGGGAGCTCTGTAAGCTGAATCTGCTCACCTGTGCAGCTGGGCTCAACAGTCCCTGGGAACCTTCCTGATCCGGTTTGATGACCTGTGTGCCTCCCTGCCTGGCCGTGGGGGCCTTCCAGTGCCAGCCTGCTCTGCCCCCCTCAACCTGGATACATGATTATCCCCTAAGATGGCCCTGCAGAATAGTGTGGAGTTTGAATTCAGCTAGGAAAAATGAGAGGAGAGTTTTCATCTGATCCAAGCGTTGCCTTCTCCAGGAAGTACTCAGACAAATACTCTGAGCAGAATATGCCAGAGGCAAACTTTGGATGTCCTACCAGACTTATACTAACTGACCCTCTGGCTCCAGGCCTGGAAGACTCAGATAATTAATTCCTCCAGGTACTAATCTTCAAGCAGGGGGCGAATCCTCAAGGAATGGAAGTGGGATTCTATCACAACAGGGCCTCTATCCCAGGCCCTGGAGCCTTTAAACACAGGAGAGTTCTACAGATACAAGGAAGTAGGAGATGATTTCGGTTCACAGGGAAGACATCTCTGCCCGGTGAACAGTTCACCAGCTGGTCTCGACTGAAGGTCAGTAGACCGCATGTGCTGTAGAACCTACTAGAGCGAGTGGTCCGCACTCCTCCCCAATATGTGTTCTCTCCTTCACGGCAACCAAGAAATCGATTAGCATTTATGTCTAGGACAGCCGAGTTCTCACCAGAAGGGAAACCAGGCAACTCACGGCCCAAGGAGCACACCATCTGGCCAGGCTACAGTGGTGCTCAACACATACCCACTTCTCTGTATTTGACTCTTTCAACCCAGTCCTCCATGCTAATGAGTAAGCAGCAGCCTCCCTGAGACTGAGGAACTCCACCCTACTTTAGGGGTGCCACTGCCCATGCTGGTAATGTCAGGGGCAGGGTGGGTGTCCTTGGGAATCAGTCTTGCTGCTATAGGATACAAGCTACCCAAATACTTGCCCTTGAGTTAGCTAGCAAAGAAATTAGGGACAATCCCTCTCTGGGAAGTTGTTTGTGGTACAGGACATGCATAGCTGATGCTTTCTAGAATATAGCAAGCTATTAATTTATTAGTACTAGTTATGACAATTGGGTGGATATTAAAATAATGTCCACTTCATGTATAACTGCAGTACAAACTTGTCTGAGATCACACGGTGAATGAAGGGGTTGAGATGTGAGTTCTGTGGTCTTCTTCCAGAATTTTCCATAGCTTGACCATAAAGACAGGGCACCAAGTGAGTCTGTAATTCTGAAAGGCCAATGTCCAGAGTCACCCGACAACTTCCAACTGGAGAGAAGTGGTAACTGGGGCCCATCTGCCTAGGAAGGTGGTTAGGATAGGAATGGTCTGGGTACTGGGGATCAAGAGGGCTTTGTGATTAATATCATAAATATGTGATTGAGTGACCTACAGAAACCACTAGAATTTGCCAGGCAGGTAATGTGGCTGACAGAACAAAGGAAGGCAGTATCAGCCTCACATGCCTGAAAGCTGGGATAACGTTAGCTTCTGCTGCCCACAGGGAAGTACAGTTCGGAAGCAGGGAAGAGAAGCCATCCAAGCTCCAAGGAGCGCACGGGCAGCCAGCTTCTGTTCTTGCCCATGGCCGCTGCAGTGCCCTTCCGGCTAAGCTTCTTGGCTTTCCTTACCTCTCCCTCAGCCAAGGGACTAGGTAGTTGAGTAGCAGTTGACTACTAAGGCCCCCTCTCTGTGCCTGGCATTTGGGCCACAGAAGAGAAGCAGAGCTGCCCGATCTGACCACAGTTGACACCATCTGTGTGCGATCCTAAGCACACTCTCACTGTAAGGCAAGAGCCATTACCCTCTCTCCGTGTTGTGTGTGAGTGTGTGTGTGTGTGTGTGTGTGTGTGTGTGTGTGTGTGTCTGCTCATAGCAGCCCTCTTCTGTAGAGTTCTTGGGGAATTTAATTATATGCTTTGTTAGGAGTCGCTGCTCTTGCCTTGACAAGAAGGATCATTTGAAAGAGTTAAATGGCTTTGTTCAAACAAAAGCAAAGGCTTATGGGTAGAGGCCGAGAGAAGCTCACAGAGGACAGAGGAAGGCAGGGTTGAAGGCAGGTTCCGAGAGTGAGGGTGGCAAAACCCTTCATGAGGTCAGAGGATGGGGGTGCAGCTACTCTTCTGGGTGCCTATGGGGGAGATGGTGAAGGACAGGCTGACCCATGAGACGCTGACTGTACCAGGAATCCAGAAGCGGGGTAAACAGCTCCCAGGAAGAGCCGTGTCCTGGGCTGCACAAACACCCTGGGGCAGCATTCACTGGGGATCCTGGAGGAAGGGGTGGGAGAGGTGGGAGACAGTTCTGAGGACTGTCTCAGAGGCTGTGATGTATCTGCACCTGACCAACTGCAGATACATCTCTTCTCACACACCAGAAAGAGTGCAAATGCACATGCTCACACCGTCTCACAAGCACATGCAAACATACACAAGCACACACATGGTATCTGGCTCTCTCTGGCTGTGACTCCATCTGCACCGGTCCCATTAGGAATGTCATTTTATTTGCAGTCCTGATCACTGAGCCTCCCACATGCTAGGCTGAGCTACGCCACTCAGCTATCTCCCCTCGGCCTTTTGGTTCTGCTGTGGTTTGCTTTGGTTTGAGACAGGATTTCGCTGTGTCGCTCTGGCTGTCTGCGACTTGCTCTGTAGACTAGGCTGGTCTCATATCACAGAGACCCATGCTGGGATTAAAGGCATACGCCACCACCACCCAGCTTTCCCTAGGTCTTTTTTAATTTTTAATTTTCACACAGAGTCTTGTTTGGTTGCCCAGGACAGCCTTGAACTCACCCTGTAAGCCAAGCAAGGCTTGAACTTGCCATCCTCCTGCCTCAGTCTCCTGGCCTGTGCGCCCCTCTCCCCCTCCACTCCTCATAAGGAGAATTGCAGTTTCTCCATTCAGTTGATAAAACCCACTGATGATTTCTTGGTGCAAATATTTTCTCCGGTGAACCCTGGGGCCATGGGGTTACAGCCGAGGGACAGAGCCACCCAGCCAGCTGACATCGGCAAGAAGCGAGCCTTGAGAAAAGCATTTCTCACAAGCGTTGGCTTTCCTTGTGAGCTCTCCTTCCAACCGGGGCATTGTTTGGGGCAAAGGCTGGTCTTGTTTAGTTCTGCCACAGAGTGGAGGGGATGACAATCCCATGTGTTCCAGAGGGCTTTACCGTGTGAGTCTTTCAGGGCTTCTCCTCTGGTGCTGTTGCCCAGGGAGCAGGAAGGATGATGCTTCTCTGCTGTGACCTTTCTGCTAGGAAAGCTCCCCGTTGATCAGAGCCTGGGATATATAACGTGATATTTGCTGCAAAGGTGACCTTCATTAACTGGTAAGGTCAAGTGCACTGTTGGGGGATGGAGCCACAAAACAAAAAGAACAGGATTATAGCTAGCTAGCTACCCCTGCCCCCCAGGTATGGGAACTGAATCCAGAAAGATGGAGAACCTTTTCTTGGGCATAGTCCACAGCTTCCTGACATCGGTGGCGGGTTCTTTCACCTGTAAGGAGTAAACAAAGGTGAGGTCTGGCTGCAGGGGTCAGTTTGCTGAGTTCTTGGGAGGAGCCAAACTATTTAGTTCATCCCTCATGGGGATTCATCAGTTCTTTCTGGAATTTTCAAACCCATTCTTGAGAGAGAGAGAGAGAGAGAGAGAGAGAGAGAGAGAGAGAGAGAGAGAGAGAGAGAGAGAAGAAAGAAGACAAAAATTCCAGAAGACTTTCCTAATAGCCCTACAAAAAATCAAGAGAGAGAGAAAGGCGTAGTGAAGGTAACTGCCAAAGACATATTAAAGTCTGCCTATGGTTTGCAAATACCTCTGAGAGCCAGGCTGTCCAGACGTTCTCAAGCAACATCTGAGGTAAAATACTGTTTTCTCTGCTGTGGAGGGATCATTCTTGGATTTTGTTCTGATGTGTGAGAACATCATCCCCAGATCCTCTGAAATGCAGACACAGTTCCCGCAAGCCTGGTGGAAAGCAGAAAGCATGTGTTTGGGACAGAAAACACCTATGTTTCTGTTCTGGCTCTGCCGTTTACTGGCTCGGTGACTGCCTGTGGGCAAGTTCCCAATGTTCTCTCAGCCCAAGTTTACTATCTGCAGGAGATAATTATGTGAGGTTCACAAAAGCCTAGCAGGCTCAATTCTGAAGCAATCAGGGGTTAACTAGCCTGGGGCACTGGGCCCAGAAGCCAGGCAACCCAGCCTGGCCCTCCTGCCCCCTTCTCTGTGAGAATCTTGGCTCTCTGCCTCATCACGTATTCGGCGGCTACACACTTCCAAGACTTGGACCCACATCCAACAAGGTTGGGAGAAAAAAGGCCATTCCCTGTAGTCACTCTCTCAAGAGGAGGTGAACTCCCCCCACTCCACAAGGCCCTTGGTGATAGAGTGCATCTCTTATAAAACAGGAGTCTACCAGATTATAGATGACCTTGCTCAGCTGTATTGGCCATCCCAGAAAGGATAAGTCTGTCCTGTCCAGGAAGGAGGGAGTGCAGGATAGACTGTAGACTCTATGGCTCGACAATTTCCTCATTCCCAAGCCCCTCACCCTGCCCCTATAAAGGGTCACCCTCACTTTTCTCTCTGGCAGCCCTTACGTTAATGCCCTCACTGTGTGTACTAACACACACAGTCCCATCTGTTGAAGGCCAGACTCCTGTCTTCCTGCCTTCTGTCTCTCTACGGTGCCTCAGAAGTCTAATCCTTGGCACCTTCCTTTTGTTTCCTGTGGCCCAAAGAAGTCACAAATATTTCTTTCTGTGTTGGGTATGAATCCAAGGCCTCACACATGCCATACAAGCATTTTATCGCTGAATTGCAGCCTCAGGCAGGCCTTGAACTTAACATACTCTTGCCTCAGCCTCCTCACAGTTAGAATTTGAGGCCTGTGCTACAGGCCTGGTTTATGTGTTGTTTTAATGACTTGCTGTGGTATGAAGCATATCCCATGGCAAAGGATTCATCTTGGACTAGTTTGGCCCGCCCCGGAGGTAGGAGTGGAATCCTCTCCTGGAATGACCAGGGCTGGGAAGCAGCAGGGAGAGTACTGGGGAGAAGAAAAGATTCTGCTGCCTAGGTAGGCAGCAAGTCCCTCGTCCTCACCTCTCAGAAGGAAGAGAAGTAAATATAGTTCGGGAAATCCTTAGCCCTGCCTGGGCCACACCCATGCAGTAGGTCCCAGGCCCTCAGAAACAGAAGATAGGGGAGAATACCATAGATGAGGTGAATCCAGAAATGGGGCCCCACACATTTGAGGGCCACAGTTTAGAGAGTGCACTTCTAAATTTTTGTAAATTCTGTTCCCTACCACCTACCTACCACCACTCCAGAGCAGTTCAGTTATGAACATCCTCATGATGCTTTGGAACTCTAGGAGTTAGATGACCGTCAACAACTCTCTGGGAAGTCTTATTTCCTATTAATTCACTATTAGTTATTTGTCAGCTTCATAAATGGACTTGTATCATCCCATAGTGGCCACAGTGCCACAGTGCTGTCCAATAGAATGTTCCACAATGACAGTGACTATTGTACTACCCACAAGGTAGCCACCACCCCCAGGGGGGCATTATTAAGCACTTGACATATAACAAATAAGACTTAGAAGTTAAATTACTGATTTTAATTATTTTTAATTTTAATAATAGCACCAAAAAGTCAGTGATGACTCTACTGGATGGTTCTTCCTGTAAACTTTATCTTCTTGAGGCCTGAGGCAGAGGTTTCTACGCTGTGAAATGATCCTCTTGTACATTGTGAAAATGTGTTGCTCTCATTGTTAATAAAAAAGCTGGTTAGCCATAGCCAGGCAGTGGTGGTGCATATTTTTAATCCCAGCACTCAGGAGGCAGAGGTGGGCAAATCGCTATGAGTTCAGGGTCGGCCTGGTCTATAGAGCAAGTTCCAGGACAGCCATGGCTGTTACACAGAGAAACCCTGCCCTGTCTCAAAAAATCAAAAAAAAAAAAAAAAAAAAAAAAAAAGCTGACTGGCCAATAGCTACACAAGATTTTCCAGGCAGAGAATGCTGGGAAGAAGGAGGACAGAGTCTATGGGTCTCCAGCCAGATGTGGAAGAAGCAACATGGGAGGTTCATAGATGAGGTAAACAAGCCTCAGGGCAGCACATAGATGAACAGAAATGGATTAATTCAAGTTCTAAGAGCTAGCTAAAAATGAGCCTAAGCTATCAGCCAAGCATTTATAATTAATATTAAGTCTCTGTGTGGACATTTGGGAGCCGCTGGTGGGACAGAGCTGATCAGGTCCTGGCGAAAAACTCCACCTACATTTCTGCTGCCTTTATTTACCTCACCACATGTTGTGTCAAACATGAGTCCTTGGGGGCCTCTGAAAATGTGTCTGACCCACCCAACTGGCTGATTCTGTTTGCACAGATTCCTGAACAGCCCCAGTCTGCAAAGGAGAATTGAGAGCCCAGGATCAGTGTGCTGCCATGGAGAAATAAGGGGTCCACATGGGCACAGACTGAGCACGAGCCCCATTTTCTCTGTCCTCACAGCAGTGGCTCTCACCACTGTCTACACCACCATGGAGGCTGTCCCTGCCTGGGTCTGCAGGTGTGTGTGTGTCAGCTGTGTGTGTAAGAACGGCCCTGCTGAGCGGAGAAGCCATCCAGCCCTGTCTTCCTGGATACTGGTCCTGCCTTCTGAGCCACAGCTCCATCCTGTCCCCAGCTTTCTCGTGGCTCTTACTGAGGCCATACATATTTGGAAAGAGGGGAGAAGCCCACGGCTTCCAGAACTCAAGACTGGAGGGCACTCTCTCCTCACAGCTAACCAAGTTGTCCCTTCTCCTCTGGTGCTCAGCTAGTGCTCAGTGGTCTCTGTCTCTGAGTTACTGTAGCCTGGGCGATACCTGTCCTGGGAGCTTTTGGACACCCCTGGCCTCTCTCTTGGTAGAGGGCCACAACCATGGCTCCATGGCATCCTCAGGTAGATTGACTTCCTTCCTCCGCCCCTGTCCTTAAGATGACCAAAGCTGCCATCTTTGAAACTATTCAGAAGGGGTTTGGGGGTGTCACTCAGCTGAAGTGGGGAGCAGCATATTACAAAATCCGTGCATCTGAACTCAGCCTCAAGGCTCCAATTCCAGATGAAGGGCTGCCTCTTCGGCATTTATCACGGTCTGTGCACCACCTAGAGGCCTCTGTCTGAAACTCAATCCCATGGTCAACCTGATTGTTTCCCAGAAGACTCAACTCAGAGTATGCTAGATTTTGTCCCTGTCTTTCCAAATTTGGGGTGCTGTGATCCCACATACACCTCTCAGCACTCCTGGATGTGGGGGAGGCTACACCCCCCAGGCCTTCCCAGTGTGTCCCAGCTGAACCAAAGCAAAAGACTTTTTCTAGTGTTTTCTCAGCAAGGAGATGAGGTGATGAAGTGGGACCCTCCAGTCCCCATTCCCACCCCCACCTACCCCTACCCTTACCCTTGCCTGTTCCCCACACACACATACCCAGGAGCTGTCAGAGCAGGAGTTGTCCACCCACAGCTGAGTGGCACGTTCAGCTGTGATTTTCCTATATGGGTCTCAATTGCTTATGACTGAAGGGCCTTTCCGTGAGGCACCCTCCTGGGACCTTGCCTTTTCTACACAATTCACGTTAGGAGCCGCCCACAGCAGTGACACTGTTTCAGGAAAAAACAACACTAAACCCAGTAGTCAACGTGTTCCTTGGTCTGTATTCCCAGGGCAAAGAAAATGCTATTAAAAAAGTACCATTTCGACTATCTTTTGATGTGCAGCTTAAAGAAATTCAGTATATTCTCAATGCTCTGTGACCATCATGGCTACCTGTTCCCAGAGATTTCACTTAACTTCAAACAAAAAACTCTGCCCCATGAAACACCAATTCCCCCAATTCCTTGCTTTGCCCTCCCCAGTGTCTGGGGACCTGGATTCCACTTCCTTTCTCTCTGGACTTGCCTATTCCAGGTGTCACACACAAGTGAAATCAAATTTGTTGTCTTTTGGTGTCTGCTTTAGCAAAGAAGTAGTTTTCGTTGTGCCCAATTTACTTCAGCATTAGAGACCTGGCTTCCCTTTCCACGTCGTCTGTAAACAAATTGGGGAAGAAGGAACATAATTGACTTAACCTTGCCGGCGCCCCACCCTGGCCACACTCTCTGGCTGGGTGTGATTCTGGAAATGGATTCAGCATTCTGGGAAGAAGTCTCCAGGCAGAAGAGTCCATTGTTTGGAGCTCAGAGAACTCAGGCCTTAGTTGGCATTTCCTGGCCCGGCTTTAAAGGATCCCTGTGGGTTCTAGACTAACTATGAGACACTCCCAAAGGCTCATATTTCGAATGTTTGGTCTCCATCTGGTGGCAGTGTTCTGAGAGATTGTGGAGGCAAGGCCTAGCTGGTGAGAGGCCCCAGCGGGTCTGTTATCACTGGAAACCAGCTGTCTCACTCTCTACTCCTGATCTGCTTCCATGTGGCTGAATTTCCCCCACCACCACCACCACAATGACCATCCGAAATCATGACCCCAGTAAAGCTCCTGTCCTTCAAGCTGTTTTTCTTAGGTACTGGATCATAGCAATAACAAGGTAACTTATACACTGAGAAAGAAGACAGAGGGCTGGCCCTGCACAAATGTTGGTAAGGAGGGGGTCTGTCTACAGAGGTATGAGGCTGGCCAGGCCTCCGGAGGCTCTGAAGGCCAGGACTCACTGTGATGTGGTTTCAGGTGTGTGCCGGTAGGAGGACACTGTAATGGGTTGTCTGTTCCTAAGAGACCATATGAGATGCTTTCCCTGCCGGTGTCTGGTCAAACTACATACCCATCCAATGGTGCACTTGAAGCATTAGCAACATAAGGAACTTTATCTTGTACTTTACATCAAGAGTGGAGACTTTCTCATTTCAGGCCTTCTAGTCACTGACAGCCCAAACATCACCCGGATTTCTTGGTATTTATGATTATTAAAACTTCATTTTTAAAAAATTTGTAGTTTTGTACAACATAACAAAAAAGTTAAAAAAATAATAGTATGAGCAGGGCTTGGGAGGTATTGAAGAGTGAAAATGGGGTAAATTGAAATCAAGGAAGTTATTTAGATAATTTCCTCTGGATAATTTAGTGGCCAAGGAATGCAAACATGATTTCATGTTTCTCAAGTTCCTTTGGAGGCCGAAGGGGTTAAACCAGAAGAACCATCAGTAGGAATTAGACCATCTTAAGGTTTTCACCTGAAATTATTTTTGATACAGCCTGAGAATCTGTTACATCAGGCTGTCTGTGAAATGTAGAAAGAACTAGAACCTTCCAGCGAGTTCTTTCTCCATGGAACTGTTGTGCCTTGATAGTGTTCACATTTGATTTCGTTTACAGTATCAGCCAGATAAGACTTCACGCTTGCATGGGAAAACCCAATTGTTTTCTCCTTCAGGATTTCCTGTGGTTATTTCTCCAGTACTTCTGAGTGTCTAGTTATCTATAGGACAGTCTTTTTGAGCTCAGAATTGAAACTGCCCTGAACTTTGAAGATTCTAAATCTTATGTAAATAGCCTTACATTTAAAGCTTTAGAAATAAATGACCATTGTTCATTAAGTAGGTTTATTTGTTCTCTAGCTCTGTGCCTATCCTTGCTCTCACATAAATGATGAGACTCTGGCAAGGGAGGAAGTCAGAGGAGGCTCACAAGGGCCTGTCCTCTAGTGAAGATGCATTTTACACGGTATTCCAGGCTTCTAGTGCATAATTAGTAGTGAGTAGTTCTCACATCAGCTTGACATCTGGAGCTAGGGCTGTCTGTGTCTGGGGCCTTCTCTCTCTGCTGTCAGGTGTTCAGAGCCCTGTCCCCTGTGTGCACTACAGATATACACAGTGCCTCTCCCTAACTAGTCAGCTGCAGAGCACAGCCCCGGGCATGGCGTGGGGACCGGGGGCTCCAGGAAAATATCGTTGGGTCATATCTGGAACTTGATATGTGCATTTCCTTTCTAGGACTCCCATTCAAACTAACAACTGATAACAGTTCTGCTCGCACAAGCAACAGTTTATGTAATGTTAATCAAGTTATTGGAATCCCTTACAATCCACAGGGTCATTTGGTGGGAATGACACCACCAAATACTTAAGTGGCAATTTTAAAAATAAAAGGGGGTATACCCACCCACCTAAATCCCCACACTCCGTGCTACATTTAGCCGTATAACTTCCATTTCTGTCACTTTAAAGAACAATACTTCTGCTGCTGCCCCCAACGCATGTTGCCCTAAAGGAGGCAGACACAGTCTAAAGTATGTGTTACATGGAAAGATCTAGAAAGCAGTCAAGGCAAAGGCCTGATGGTCTTGTACTATCAGGGTGAGGTTGTCTTTGTATCTCTCCAGAAAATGAATAAAGTCACAGATGGCTCCTTTTCCAATATATCCAACCAGGATAGCATCCCAGACCACCGGACACCAAAATCACCTGAAAATCGATGACAAACCCATCCAGAGATGTCCCAAGAGGAAGAATAAGCCAATGGCTTAGGGAGACAAGAAGGACACAATGCTACTGACCCCAAACTGAGGCTGTTATGTTTACTGGCTATATTACATGTTAATTCTCAGCTTGTCCATGCCGAATCCAAATGCCCTTCGTCGGGGGGATAAAAGGCACACACACCCGTAATAGGTGACATTATTATACTGTTTTGCCATGCTAAGGGCTGTCTTTAGGTTCTTTTATTGCCAGTCCCAGGAGTGATTACTGGAATAGAAAGAGAGGTTTCAAAAATGGCCTATATGATTAGTAAAACTACTAATATTATAGCAAAAATACTAACAAATTAATCAAGAGATGGGAGAATTAAGAACCACAGATTAGAAAAACGGAGCTACTATACCGTAATCTACTATAGACTATTCGTTGTTCAAGCATAATTCTGGGTGTCAACAATTTCCTGGCATGTTTTGCTTTAGTGTGTCAGATTTCTCTCATACTATCAATGGTCAAATTAATCTGTGGGGCTGGAGAAATAACTCAGTGGCTAAAAGCACTGGCTGCTCTTCCAGAGGACCCAGGTTCAACCCCTGGCACCCACACGGTGCCTCACAACCATCTGTAACTCCAGTTCCAGGGGATTTGACTCCATACATGCAGGAAAACACATGTATAATATAAAAAATAAATAAATCTTTTTTTAAAAAAATAAATGATCTGCATAAGCAGATAAAAATCTCTTAAGCGATCTTTGAATGGCCATCATGGTTAAGATGGCTTTTCCCTTTCTTAGTCCTCTGTTGGCTATTCTTAGAATTCTTTCTGCTTGCCTATACTAGTTAGACTAGCCATACAGGCATCGCATTTAACCTTAGTCCCTATTACCGCCACAATTCCCTCTTTAAAAAGTAAAAAGGAAGTGAGGTGTGGGAGGCACAGAGGTCCTTGGGCTCATGGATAAGCACTAGGGAACCAAGAATCTTAAACACATGGGGTTGTCTCTTCAAAGAGAGAGATGTGTAACTTGTTTTCCACTCAGAAGGCTGGGAATAAATGTGGTTAATAGCCTGGTAACCTTCATGTTGCTAGAGTTTTCTCCAGTCCTGCCTGGCCCATGGTCCAGACAAATCTCTCTCACCCGCCAGTCCCTCAGCTGCTTAGACCCAACCAAGTAAACACAGAGACTTACATTGTTTACAAACTGTATGGCCGTACCAGGCTTCTTGCTAACTGTTCTTATATCTTAAATCAACCCATTTCTATTAATCTATAAGTTGCCACATGGCTCGTGGCTTACCGGTATCTTAACATCTTCTCATGGCAGCGGCTGGCAGCATCTCTCTGCCTCAGCCTTCCACTTCCCAGAATTCTCTTCTCTGCTTGTCCCGCCTATACTTCCTGCCTGGCTACTGGCCAATCAGCATTTTATTTATACAGAGAGATATCCACAGCACCTTCACGCTATCTGTGTGGCCAAGACCACACTGGATCCTCCCCCAGACCCTTATCATGAGCTTATTGATCTATAGAATCTATCTTTATGGAAGGTGTCACACGTACTTTATAAAGAGTTTCAATGCAGTTGTGTTGTAAGCTTTATTGTGCACATAGGATTAAGTTAATTATCACCAGAAATTTTTCATCAAATTGTGCTGTGCTTAAATTGCTCAGGGTCGGATTCTCGAAGTCTGAACTAACATTGGTCTCTTAGTCTTGTTGAACCAAACTGCTGTCTTGCCTCTCCCAGACCCTTACTCTGCTGGCTGTGCTGGTGGCAGAGACCCCTCCCCCAGCAGAGTAGGGTGTGTGCCTAGGGTATGTGGGACACGTCTGAAAGCAGCTCTCCCTGAGTGGGATACTGTACTGGGATGTCCAACTTCTGTCCTCCACCCTCCCCGCGTTGGCAGCAAGTAGTCTGGGGAGAGCCCACAGCCTCCTCCCCCAGTTCCTAGGGACCTCCCAAACTAGTCACAGTCTTCACATGAAAATGCAGAGGCCCAGCCGGGCAGTGGTGGTACATGCTTTTAATCCCAGCACTCGGGAGACAGAGGCAGGTGGATCTCTGTGAGTTTGAGGCCAGCCTGGTCTATAGAGTGAGATCCAAGACAGGCACCAAGAGCTACACAGAGAAACTCTGTCTCAAAAAAACCAAAAAAAAGAAAGAAAGAAAGGAAGAAAGAAAGAAAGAAAGAAAAGAAAAGAAAGAAAATTCAGGGACCCTCTGGGAGCTGGGGGCCATTAATCCCAGCACTGGGCAGGCAGAGGAAGGCAAATCTCTGAGTTCAAGGACAAGCTGGAATATAGAGCGAGTTCCAAGACAGCCAGGGCTACACAGAGAAAACCTGTCTCAAAAAAAAAAAAAAAAAAAAAAAAAAGGAAAAGGAAAAAAAGAAAGAGAGAGACAGGGAGGAAGGAAATGCAAGGAATCTTTCAAGCCATCCATCAATACAGGTTTGGAAACTCCTCCATCACACTGTTTGAGTGACAGGCTTATTTAATGGGCCTTAATTTTTATGACATGTCAGAATTTGCTTTCCAAGGCCCTGGAGTTCAGGTCACAGCAGTAGCTGCTGCACTTGGCCGTCCTCCCTGTGCCTGACTCTGCCTGTGTCGGACTCTCCGGAGATCCCAGCAGCTTCCAGCACTTTCCTCATTTCACAGGTGAAGGCGCAGCCTCCTAGAAAGGCTGATTACTGCTGGCAGATGGTCACTCCTGAACGTTAACCCCAGTATTGTGCTGTTGTGGACTCTCCGGAATCATGAGGTGCGCCACTGTCTCAACTCAAATGGAAATGATTGCCTGTGGCCTGACCCCACTCCCCATTCAGGCTCTCTGAATACTCGTCCCAAGGAACCAGTTTTATTCCAGCAAGCGAAGATGATATTTCTCAGGCTTGCTTTCAGCTAGAGTCCTTCGGTGAAGTAGAAGCTGTAAACTCTGGGAAGGCTAGTTAAAAGAATACTTGGTGCAAGGAACACCCCTGTTGGCCTTTTCCTCTTGTGGCCTGCCTAATGCTTGGAGTGGGTACCTGGAGTGTCAGGGTCCATCTTAGACCATGAGGTGTCCTTGAAAATGCCACTTCACTGACCTGGAATGTCAGGGTCCATCTCAGACCATGGGATGTCCTTGAAAAATGCTACTTCACTGATAATTAACAAGGCAGAAAAGTAGAAGTCTAGGCTCCTCAGGCCTGTGAACCAGCATGCCATCCCTTGGTCCGTTACTCCAGAAGTAACTTTAGCCTTCGTGGCATCTAAGCCACTAGTGACTTTCTGTGCTCTGCAGATGAAGCCAGAGCTAACACACACCATGCTTATTTTAAATTGTGTTTCTTGGATTTGACTTGTAAATGCCTGTCTTATCCGTGTATAATTTCCGCCTTTATGCCCCATTTCCCTTCCACACCCCATCCCCTAGGAATGAATGTTCTCGGCCTGTCTGATTCAAGTCCAAAGTCCCAGCGACCTTTTCCACACTCCCTGGCCTCTCCCTTTCTGGATCTAACGCCACCACAACCACAGACTTGGACTCCGTGTTCTCCACGGCAGCGTTCCAAACAGCACTAGTAATGTCTCAAACAACAGAGCCATGAGTTGGTGTAAAAAGCACCGCTCTACTAAGAAAATAAGGGGTGAGTTGAGCCCCATCTTCAAGCTACAAGGTGTGAGCTGGAGAGCCGCAGGTGATATTAGAGACCCCTGCCTCGGCAGTAATGGCTTTCCTGTTTCATGAGGAGCAGATGGGATCTTAATGGCCTGTGACTATTGTCTATTTCTTTAAGCAACCAACCTGGAGCTCAATGCGCCCATTCCAGGCTACAGGGTGTATAGTCACAGTGGAGACATCACTGTTTGCAAATCCTGACATGTGCCCTTTCCTTTAGAAGTTCTGCTCGTGTTTTCTCTTTCTCCTGCATTGAAGGAAATGAAGGGAGACACGGAACCCTCTGTTTTCGAGAGGAGGTTGAGTGTGGTGATGGGCAAGTCCACTCCACAACTCACTGTATGAAGAAAGCAACAAAACAGATCATTTCTAAACTCAAACACTAGACTGCCCGTGGGGAAGAAGAAGGGTGGAGTTGGGCAGTGAAGGAGCCCTCAGGTAGCAGCTAGAGTTGGGGCAGCCACCACAGATGCTGCTATGACTTGGCCTCGTACTTAGTAATTCTTACAAATTTTTTGTTTATTGTTATGTGCAGGGGTGTTTGGCCTGCATGTGTGTCTCTGAAACATGTGTGTACAGTGCCCAAGGGGGCCGGAAGAGGGCATCAGATCCTCTGGGATTGGAGTTACAGATGGTTGTGAGAGGTCATGTGGGTGCTTGGAATCAATCCGGGGTCCTCTGGAAGAGCAGCCAGTGCTTTTAACTCCAGAGTCATCTCTCCAGCCCCCCTTAGTTAGCAATTCTTAAGACTTTACATTTGTTTTATGCAATTATCTGTGTCTGTGTTGTATTTAACATAAAGTTACAGGTCCCGCATCCCCCACTGAAAATGTCTGCTAATCATGTTCTTCTGTGTAGCAGACGAATTCTATCCATCATCATGCCTATCACCTAGGAAGTGATGCTGGTTCCCAAACTTAGAATACTGCAGCTAGTTAGAGGTTTAAAAGTGTCTGAATGTGTGTGTATGTGTGTGTGTGTGTGTGTGTATGTGTGTACATGCACACACACACTCTTCTCTAGTCATTAAAAGTGAATACATGAGATAGCTACTCTCATTACTCTCATTTTACAAGTGAGGGAAGCGAGGTACATATATGTGATGTAACCTGCCATTAGCAAGTGCCCAGGGCACGAGGCAGTCTGAATTTTGCTTAGAGTCCACTTGCCCGAGGGTGGAGGGGACAAGCTAGGATGGCCTTGCTAAAGGACTTTGGGATCTCCTCAGACGAGAAACTTTGCATGTGGAAACTTGGCAGACTGAAACAGTTGAGCATCCTAGCTGGGCTCCTCTTGCTTCTCCCAGGCCGTGTCCCCCAGAACAAAATGTAGACGACAGCCACGTCACTGTGATGAATCTGATGAAGGGGAGTTACAGACATCAGTAGACAAGGAAATAAAACATGGTCTTCCTGAGATAGCAGCTTCTTGTACCCAGAAGGCATTAGGAAGAGAAACAGCAGGAAGCTATACTGTGGATATCTAAACAAGACCAACAGGGAACAGGGTAAGATCTCCGGGCTTATGAAATACTACTTAAGCCAGCATCCACTGAGTGGACTTCCAGACTTAGGCCGCTCCCATCCTTAAGAGGTAAAGTTGTTACTTTCCCTCTCTGCTGCTTGGTCCTCTGTCTTTCCTGGATGTCCAGAAAATGAGACTGGCTATCCTCTAGATAACTGCCAGCGTGCCTGTTACATTTTGAGCTGTCAACATCCATCAGACTGCACACAGAGGAACAGCAAGGCCTGGTGGCTCTCAGGCTGGCTAGGACAGAGGACTGAACCAGCTTCCTCCTTTAAAAGTCTAAGTCAATCCTTATACCTAGGGAGGAAAATTGACATTAACCTGGGAACGGTCTGGATGTGAAGGAAAGTTTTACATTTCTTTATGATCAATCCCCCTTGAGACTTACTATTAGCTAGACCATGTTTAATTCTATCAGTTACCATGAGACAGAACCATGGTCTTAGCAGATGAGGCTCTGTGCACAGTGCTATCATCCATTCTATAGACCAGAGCTCAGGGCATCCACAAGTGTTACATGTGTCCCTGCAGCTAGCTCAGGGCTGCTAGGAGCATTTAGCTCATTGTTGGAGGGATGTGTCCTTTTCCTCTGGTTGATCTTGAGTGGGAGGGGACGATGGGAAACTGCAGTCAGGTAGGACATGAGGGAGAAATGTTGTGAGGAGTTTGGTGTTGTAGTCATTTGTAGGGTTGGCCAGGAGAACAGGGACGTCAAAATGGCTACCTCTAAGGCAATCTCACTGGAGTTCCTCACTGTATGTCCTTCAATAGTTATTCAGCAAACACTCTCTATATTCCTCCCCCATGTGTATTCTAGGCAGTCTGGAATGTTCCCGAGCTTGGAGTGGAGCACCCCAATCTCTGCTGCTACCTTTGCATGGACACAGCCCTCTTCTGACAAGGATGCCAGGCATGCCATTACATCCTCATCTCACGCATGGTTACACACTAAGGGACCCAGGGTTAGGATTAGCATGACATCTTAAAGGGACCGAGTTCAACCCACAGCAGCATTACACAGGTGCTTTAGTGTCCTTGTCTGCAAAAGGAGAAGAATGATAGCACCAGCCCTGGAGGATCATGGGTAATCACAACAATGCATACATAAAGCTTCGCAAACAGTGCCTTGACTGTAGTCATGGTCTCTTAGGATCTGTCATGTTTCTCACACCTTGAGGTGCTTTTTGCCAGCCGCTATCTTTAGTTAGGGTTACAATTGCTGTGATGAAACATCATGACCAAAAACAGCTTGGGGAGGAGAGGGTTTATTTCCCATTTCACAGCCCATCATTTAAGTCAGGGCAGGATTCTGGAGGCAGGAGCTGATGCAGTGGCCATGAAGGAGTGCTGCTTACTGGCTTGCTCCCCATGGCTTGCTCAGCCTGCTTTCTTATAGCACTTAGGACCACCAGCCCAGGGGTGGCACCACTCACAATAACCAGGGCCCTCCTCCATCAACCACTAATTAAGAAAATGCATGACAGGCTTGTCTACTGCCTGATCTGAAGGAGGCCTTTTCTCTGTTGACATTCTCTCCTCTCAGATGACTCCAGCTTGTGTCAAGGTGACATAAAAACCACTATCTTGACTTTACTTCGCAAATCTGGAAGGGTGTCGCTGTGGAGGCACCTACCTGCTGCTGGCACAACAGAACTCCAGTGTGGTTGCCAAGGCCTTCGTGGCTGGTGCCTGCTGACCACCCAACCCACTCCATCCCTGGCTTTGCTGCTCAGGGCCAACTTTTGGTTGCCTGAGAAAGTTATAAGCAGGCTTTGTTTGTACTGCTGTGCTGTTCCTACCCTGTCCGTCCTTTGGATCTCATCTAAACAGCAGCCCTCCAGTTAGTCTGCCCTAACCACCCATTAGGATTTACTGTATCCCAGCTCTCCCTGCAGAACGGATACGTTGTATATAGTTCATGTACATTTGCCTGCCTGCGGCCTTCCATTCTTCAGCACTCCTGACACATTAACTACTGTGTGTCCAACAGCAACCACAGGGCCTGGAAAGCACTCACGCTTGCCTGCACAGAAGCCATTCCTTATTTATTTAACCTAATTGAGCCCCGGCTTCTCTCTGGATTCAAGAACTCCAGAAGATTACAGGGCAGGTGTCTTAGAGTGAGTTCTCAATTGCATCTAATCCTGAGTAGACTATAACACCCACACTATGCTACCCCCACCTCTGAGATCAGAGCCCCGCCCGAGGCTTTCCATGGAACTTTTTCCCCGGGGAGTGTTTACCTTCCAAGGCACTGATATAGGGATTGGCCATGACCAGCAGCAGCAGGGAAGGTCTATTGGATTGACTCTAGGACAGTAGCATTAAGAGTCTGGGGTTGCTAGAAAGTTAGGAGCCCATACCTGGCCCTGGCAGCCACAAAACCAGGGGCACAGAATAAATGTCAACCTGCTAGGAATGACAGACCAAGGTACGGAGAGGACCTGAGTCCCTGGTGACGTCACTAAGACTACACCAATCAGCCCTGTCCCCTCTAGACTCCTGGGGTGAGATGACTTTGGTGATGCTCATGACAGAGCTGTTACCTCATATAACAGCTCACTCAGAGTCAGGATTCCTTTTCCCATGATTTGTTACCTAATGGTTGCTGTCTCCTGAAGCTGTGCATTTCTAACTACTACAGGCATTAGGTCATGTGTTTGAATGAACAAGTCCTCCACACTAAATATACTAGACACTAGATAAGAAAGAACAGAGGTAAAGGTTCCCTTTAATGTGTATCATCGCATCATGTGGAATCTTCCCAGTAACTGGGGCCATGGAAGCTCCACCGTGAGAGACGAGGAAACCATGCATCCTAACAAAGGCCACAGAGTTAGGAAGCACCAACACTGAGTCCTGTTTGATTGTTGTGTTATCAATGACTATCTTTAGTATCTTCGTTCAGACAGTCTACCCATTCTTTTTCTACATTTCTTTTTCTACTTCCCATTGAATTCATATTTTCTCTCTTTCCAGCGCTGGGAATGGAAGGGAACTGAGACCCTCGCAGAGAATAGGCAACACTACACAGCTGAGATGTATCCTCTGCCTCCCATTGACCTTCTACCTGCTGCCTTAAAAGACAGCACCCTAATTTTGACCTGTGCTGACCAGTCTTAGCTTTGGGTCCATATTCATTTTTATCTAGTCTGTTTAATTCCTCAGTGCCATAGCTGTCCATATCTTCTGACTGGGTCACAACGCCCACACTACCCCACGTCTGAGATCGGAGCCCCACAGTGCTCCAAGGAACTTTAACCCAACGGTATTTCCATGCCACTCGGTCTCCCTAGCCCAGTCACTTCTCAGCTTTGCCTTGGCACACGTCCACGTTGACTTGGGAGAGGTTGCCAGCTGCCCGCTTTAGCTTACTGTGTTGGCTGGAAGC
The DNA here is from genome assembly GCF_949786415.1 of Peromyscus eremicus. Taxonomy (NCBI): domain Eukaryota; kingdom Metazoa; phylum Chordata; class Mammalia; order Rodentia; family Cricetidae; genus Peromyscus; species Peromyscus eremicus. The sequence continues at coordinate 37,983,822 of NC_081419.1, forward strand.
CTGGGCATAGAGGAAGAGACCCCAGGAAGCATTACCATCGTACTGTGAGAACTGAATAGATACACACAAGCTACACGTATAGACTCTTTAGCAAACCTATGGAGAACATGACTCGTGGGGGCCGCCTTCTTCAGGTCTTTTCTAATGTCTGCGGCTCGCAGCCAGCACTTCACAGACGAACGCTATAGAGAACGTCTTAGCCGCACCTAGGGGATTTCAAGCGCCTCGCTCTTGCTCCTGGGGGAAAACAAACAAATAAACAAAAAACTGGTCCTTGTAGTCAGCAAAGCCCCAGAAACGGGCTGTGGAAAGCACCTTGTAAGCTGGAAATCATGTGCCCTCTAGTGGTCATCCGCAGGAAGTTCCAACCAGAAGACAGGAACCCGCTGACAAAGTGTGACCAAAAGAGGACACTAAATAAATTGTCACTGTGGAAGCCACCGTTCGTTGAAAACCAAATATAGGTCATGAGTGTAAAAATGGACTTCTGAGCTTTTCACAAACCCTAGCGGGTTCTATGGAAGTCGTCCTGAACTTAGCCTTCCAGCACTTGAACGGCTTTCCACAGCCAGAGTACTGAGCAGAAAGCTCACCCCGCGGGGCTCCTCCCAGGAAGGGAAGGCTGTGGTGGGCGGGAAAAGATTTGATAAGAAACTGGAACAGAAGAAGGTTTGTTTTTTATTGCTTCCCGCGAAATGGAAGAGGATGAAAGAACATGCAAGAAAAGCAGAGGGAGGAGGGCGGCGAGCCCTCCACGTGCAAGCTACCTCCCTACCTCTCCAACATTAGTCTACTCTGTGGTAGTTGGTGGGAGTACTCCGGACTGGGAGCTCGGCTCCAGGATTGAAGCGAGACTGAAAACAGTCGAGATCATACAAGGAGGGAAGCCTGGGCACTCAGAATTGGTGGAAGGGGGCCTGGCCGTTAACTGGGTCAGACCAATCTGAACCAGATTTCTGCCAGTTATAGACACAAGCAAGGTTGAAATCAATGCTTAGGGTCTCTAAGCGCAGCTTAGAGCAGGGTTGCTCCCAGTGCACACAAGGCCTAGTGGCATCTCTGGCACCTGAAAGAAATGGGGGGGGGGGGGAGCTTAGAAACCACACCCAGACTTCCTAGTAACTCCAGCTCGAATGCCGACACTCACCCAATAACAAAACAGTAAGAACCCGTGGCAATGGTCCACGCCAACTCTGAAGTGAGGCATTTGGGGTTCAGGGACAGATCGGTATCTTAAAGGAATGTGATAAGCTGCTGGCATTCCTTGGGTGTAGTTATTTCGGTTCCACGGAGAAGGGGGCGGCGGGGGCAGAGTCCAGGTGAACAGCCTGAAGCAGACCTGGCCTCGCTCCCTGGTCCCTCACCGCAGACCGCATCCCTCTCTCCTTTTTTTTCCACGGTGAAATAACTTGAGTTGAGAGAAACTAGTCAAATGCTCTTCTCCGGCCTAATCTACAACCTTTCAACTAATGCCGGAACTAGAGCCCTAAAGCTGCCGAGGCATCTGACAACTACTTAGCTCTTTGTCTGAGGATGGGACCCAGCTGACCAAATCAAACCCAAATAACGAGCACAGTGCAGCTCTTCCCTGTGTTTTTCATGTGAGCCTGGGAACAAATGTATTGATCTCTGCCGACGAGATTTCTTTCTTCTGCAAGATTGCGGGTCTACGGCTCCAGAGCATGCGCAGTCTGACACAAGAATGAGAACCAGGTGAAGTTTTATTTACCTTCACTGTGCTGGACTGGGAAATTTCCTGGCGTCTATTCCTGGGGCACAGGCAGATAGGAAGAATGATCTGTGTGATTCTTCAGCTTTACAAAAAAAGAGACAAGAGAAAAGACGGGATATAGTCCTGCAGGGCACACATGGCCACACTCCAGGACATGGCACAGCACACCAAAAGCACGGATTACCCAGAAGTCCTATGTTTCCACATGATGAGCCATTCAGTCAACACCAAACGCTATTTCCATCATCCATATTTCTTCTTCTCCAAGCATAACAAACAAAAGAGTCATTTGCCTTGTTTCTTCAATAAAGGAAAGACGTAGCATTATTCCACTTCTTTTGCACAAAGACCTCAGTATGCCTGCCCACCTGGTATCTGTCTTTAGTTCATCCCTAGAAAGTCAATAAATTGTTATGTTGGCAGCACTACCAGGGAAGACAGATTGAATATGCAGACTTGTTGCTGCTCACCACAAGGGGGAGCCATTGCGCCCTCCTAGTTACTCATTCTCACAACAGTCACCTACATGTGGTCAGCGCTGGTTCTACACCGGCACCCCAGAACAACCCAGCTTGGAGTGGCCAACTGTCACCGCAGAAAGTGGAGAGAGAATCCCAAAGGAATGAAAATGGGCGCTCAGGAAAAAAATGCCTTAGATGATGCAGATTCACAGAGGAACTATTCACATGAGCCAAGAGGTAGAAACAGCACTAATGCTAAGGTACCAGGTGGAGAGATAAACAAATTATAGATATGCATTCAGTGGAATATTCCTCAGCCTGAAAAAGAACTATAGTTCTGACCTATAGATAGCACTTGGGTGAACCTAGAAAATATCATGCTAAGTGAAAGATGATGGATGCAAAGGCATCATTGTAAAATCTGATATATATGAAGAAGAATATGCAAATTATACAGATACAATCTAGACTGGTAACTTCCAGCGGCAAGCAGTGTTGGATAGGGACCGACTGCTTAGTGAGCATGAGCTTTATTTGGGGGTGCTTGGGAACTTGGGGGAGATGATAGCCTTGTAGTAACTGTGTGTGTTATAGACCATGGAATTCTTCACTTCGGAATGGTAAATTCTAAGCTATGTGAAATATTGTTATTATTATTATTATTATTATTATTATTATTATTATTATTATTATTGGTTTTTCAAGACAGGGATTCTCTGTGTAGCCTTGGCTGTCCCAGAACTCACTCTGTAGACCAGGCTGGCCTAGAACTCATAGATCCGCTTGCCTCTGCCTCCTGAGTGCTGGGATTAAAGGCATGTGCCACCACTGCCCAGTATGTTATGTGAATTTTATCCCAATAATTCTTTTCAATAAAAATTTTTTGAGTGAAGCTTTAGACAACAGGGGTCTGGGACAGGACAGTGGGATCTTGTCCGGTGCCATTCTAGAAGGGACCATTTGAGACAACATAGTAACAAAGAAGTAATATAAAGCCAGCAACATGGGGGGGGGGCTGCCCTGAGTTGTCTTATATACTAGGAGAGGGGGTCACATGGGGACTGAGGCTGGGAGAAGACTCTTGTTACTGGCGGCCAAAGTCACTAGCTGGGCTGGTTGTTTCCAGGTTTTTGGTGTCCTATGCAAAGCATTATTTATATACACAGAGATATACCAAAGGATGGGGACATTTTATTCAAAGCAAAGCAGTAATACAAATTAGACCCTGTCAAGAATGACAGCGGGCCACCTGAGCGAGAGTACCCGAGGGCTCTGATGATTGCTTGGGAATTCTCTTAATGTGCTTTGAAAGAAGGTGGAGCTAGGTTTCTAAGTGGTGTAGCTTGGGCAGTTCTGCTTTGATGAACAGGTTTGGGTTATATAAGTCCAGGCTTCCCGTGCGTGTCCTTTCCTGTAATGAAGCCGATTGCAGTCCTCTGCCATGTTCAATTATGCAGAGGCACAGAGCGGTAAACAGGAGTCTCCCTACAAGTTCACTTAGAGGACAGTTTGCCTTGCAGCACGGGCCCTCAAAAAACCAGTTCAGGCCAGATCAGACCATCTCTCTTGGTTTCAGGACATGTTCCCCGCCATGTTTGAAGAGAAATGGTGCATTCCAAGAGGCTTCTAGGAGGAGTAATTTATTTCAGTTGTTTGAAGCACATGACAGTTTGGTGCAAATGGGGGTCCTAGGTGCTCAAAGATTGTTAGGCGAGTTGTTCAGAGGTGTGTGTGTGTGTGTGTGTGTGTGAGTGTGTGTGTGTGTGTGTGTGTGTGTGTGTGTGTGTGTGCGCGTGTGCACTGTACTAACAGGTAAGTGTCTCAGGCTGCCAAGAGCATGCTCAGAAGAAGGATGTGTGGACAGCCCAAAACAAGTGCAGTCCAAGGTTGCTGCTATCCCTTCGACTGTTAGCCTGCCTCGCTAACAAAAGCAGCAAATATTTTTGCCAAGAATGTCAAATAGGTGGTGGACTTATTTTCACTAAGTATATATCCTGTGAAAGGCAATTCTAAACATTTGCACTGAATAAAGATAGGAGTTGCCATTCTGCACCCCTCCCCTGGGCTCCACACTAGGGCCCACAGCCCCGGCAGCTTTACCAAAGGCCAGGCTGGTCCTAGGGACCCCAGGGAAGACACCACCCACCACCCGCTAACACTCCTTAAAACCCACCCATCAACACCAAACTGTGTCCCCTCCCCTGGGCTCCATATCTTGCTCTACAACTTTGGAAGCAGACTTCAGCTTTACCAGAGCACAGGCTGGATCTAGGGATCCCAGTCCCAGCAGCTGTGCTGAAGGCCAGGCTGGTCCTGGCAACCCCAGGTAAGAGAAAATGGGAAATCACCTTGAATGCATTGGCACAGGAGACTACTTCCTGAGCAAGACACCAATAGCACAGACACTAAGATCAACACTTAATAAATGGGACCTTGTGAAACTAAATGTCTCTGTAAGGCAAAGGATACCATCAATAGGACAAAATAGCACCCTGCAGAATGGGAAAGGATCTTCACCAACCCCACATCTGACAGAGGGCTGATCTCCAAAACCTATAAAGAACTCAAGAACATGAGTGATTAAGTTGGCTGACGGGGAGGGTACTGAAAGAGACTATTGGAAAGGAGGGGCATTTCAGGGTCAGGTAAAAACCTGGTCCAAGGGAATCTCCCAGGAATCCACAAGGATGACCCCAGCTAAGACTCCTAGGAATAGCAAATACATAGCATGAATTGGCCATCTCCTGTGACCAGGCAAGGCTTCAAGTAGTGGGATTGGGACACCAACCCAGCCACACAACCTTAGGCCTATAGTCTGTCCTGCCTATGGGATGTGCTGGGGTAAGGGTGGCCTAGAGATTGAGGGAGTGGCCAACCAATGACTGGTCTAGCCAAAAACCCATGCGAGGAGAGTAAGCCCACCCCTGACATGGCCTGGAGCACCAAGACCCACAGACTGGATGATCCAGAGACCTAGGATAGAACCAAACACGACTGGAGGGGGAAAAAGTCAATGTAATGATGCCTAACAATATTCTGCTACACTCATAGACTGGTGCCTAGTCCAACAGTCACCAGAGAGGCTTCATCCAGCAACTGATAGAAGCAGATGCAGACTCACAGCCAGACATTAGTCCTGCAGAAAAGAGGGAGAAAAGATTGTAGGAGCCAGAGGGGTCAAGGACACCACAGAGGTCAAGGACACCACAAGAAAACCCACAGAATCAACTAACCTGGGCTCATAGGACCTCACAGAGACTGAACCAATGGGAGGCTGCATGGGACTGACCTACCTAGGCACTCTGCATGTATGTGACAGTTGTGTGGCTTGGTCCTCTTGTGGGACTCTAACAGTGGGAGCAAGGGCTGTCTCGGACTCTTTTACTGGCTTTTGGAAGCCTACTCCTCATACTGGGTCTGTCCACACCCCTGCCTCATTCTTACTCTCCATCCATACCCCCTCTGGATCCTAATGTCTATACCCCGTCTGGATCCTTATTCTCCATCTATACCCCATCTGGGTCCCCTGGCTCTTCTCTAATCCTTTACCATATTCAACTAATAAACCCTCTATAGAATGCAAGTTTCACCACACCGTCTAAACCCCCCACTTTTCATCTTGACCTCCAAACCCTGCCATCTGGCTCCAGTGACCTTCCATCTTCATCATTAGTCATTCCCATTATTGCACTTGATCTCCCAGCAGGACAGAGCATCAGGGCTGCAAGTTTCCCAAGCACACCAGGCTCTCTCTTCCCTCAGCCCATCCCCACTGCCCTGGTCTTTTACTGGTCTGTCTCCACTGCCAGTCTAGGGCAAGGGGGCGATACTTTCTTCATGTGAGTGTAATTTCAGCCTTGTACATGTCGGTTGAGTGAATTACCATTTGAGTCAACACAAAAGGCAATGGAATCTAGCTATTTAGAGCTTGTATCATCTTCTAGGGCTGCTGTTGCAGATGCCACAGACTGGATACAACAGAGACTTATTTTCTCATGGTTTAGGAGGCTGGAAGGACAAGATCAAAGTTGTGTGAACAGGTGTGGCTTCTCCTGAGGCCTCTTTCCTTGCAAACACTGCCTTCTCACTATTCTCATAGCCTTGAGTCTGAGAGTGTCTCTTCCTTTTCCTCTAAAGGTACTAGTCACATTGGGTCGGGACCCCACCCTAATGGCCTCATCTCCAAATACAGTACATGGTAAGTACCAGGTATAAGACTCAAAGTGAATTTGGAGAAACACAATTCATCCCATAGTAGGTCTGCAGCCGTTTAGCAAATTACATGGTGCCCTGTATGATGCAATGGTTTTTGATGTCCCTTCTGCCGCTACAGCCTATGCCTCTCTCTAGGTACAAAACATAAGGCAGAGAGGCCGTGTTGGCCATCTTCTGTCACCAGCTGCCTTCCCCAGAGCAAAGCTGAGGCTGTAGGGTAAGTTTAGGGAACCCTTTACAGAAAGTTTTCTTCTCAAAATTGAAGGGAAGCTACTTGAAAAATAACCCTGAAACCAGTTAGAAAATGACCAAATAGCTACTAATCGCCAAATTAGAGACACTAAATATCCTTAATGTTCACCAGAGAATGAAATTACAGCAGAATCCACCACAGTGCATAGGTCCTTCTGAGTGCAGAGAATGGGGTTCTGGGTTTCTGCTGTGTTTTGCCTTGCTGATCTGGGTCCTTCTAGTGTTAGAAATGAGTTAGGGGTCCCAAAGAAAGAGACCACCATTCCAACCGAAGTGTCTAGATGCAGCAAACTTCACTCATGATCAAGAAGGTGTGCTCAGGGAGGCAGGAAGTGCTTTTGTTTTTATTCTATCTACGTGTACATCTGCATGCCAGAAGAGGTGTTTGTGAGCCACCATGTGGTTGCTGGGAATTGAACTCAGGACCTCTAGAAGAGCGGCCAGTGCTCTTAACCTCTGAGCCATCTCTCCAGCCCCTTGTTTTGATTCTAACTCAGGTGATGGCTGTGTCTTCTCCCCATTGGCTAGGGTCTGACCTCACAGTCTTATTCAGCTGGTTAGTGAGAATTGGCACAGAGCCAATGAAGGAGGACGGAGAAAGGAATGCCGAATTAAGCCATCAAATTCCTAGGATAGGGCAGTGGGCCTTTGTGTGAACAAAGGTTTCACCTGGTAGGGAGGATTAAAACATTTACATGAAAGTCTTACAAGGTGGGGGAGATAGAAGATCTTAATTCCCCATGCTAAACACAAGTTTTACAGCATTTGATAGAAAGACTCATGTTTGATCGTTTGTACAGTAATATTACAGGAGTCCCCCCCCCCACTTGCCTGTGTTTAGAAAAAACAATATAAAATACACAAGAATTGAATAAGCAAGTTATCATTTGGCCAAAACTAGAGAGAGAGAGCATTCCAATCTGTCTCCACCTGGCCTTGACATCACAGGAAATATGCATATGTAGAGTAAGCTGTGGGCAGGTTACTGAAACTGGGAAACCACCTGGTTTCCTGGTGTGGGTCATTTCTCTTAGGTCAGTCCTTTGTGTTCCCAGCGTGATATTTCTTACATTCCTAGCTCCTGGGACTCCATTATGTTGCGGCTCACTTCTTCAGCACTGATGAGTTGGAGGGTGTAGACAAAAGGTGTCACAAAACAAAACAAAACAACAACAAAACCCACCTCTTGACATATTAAAGCCTGGACACCCAGTTTAACTGTCTTTAGAGAAAAAACTTTCACAACTAATTAAAGGTAAGTGAGGACAGAGGATGGGGACTCGAAGGGAACTGGTGTCTTGTAAGAAGAGGAAGAGTACTAACTAGTACACCCTCCATCTTTATACCTCTGCAGAAGAAAGGCCGTGTGAGGACATACCCAGAAGGGCCATCTGCTGCCCAAAGAGTGTCCTTACCGGAAGCTGGCCTTGAACTTGAACTCCCCCACTGCACTGGGAGGAAGGTAAATTCCAGATATTTAAGTCACTCATCTGTGGTTTGTTTTACTAATACAAGTGTATAAGACATGTGAAATTCTAGGTCCCAACCCAGTCCTCCCGAGGGAGAATCAGCATGTTAACAGGCTGGCTCGTGTATACATTGCCATTTGGGAAGCATGGTTCTAGAATATCAATTGTTTCATAACTCTACCCTGGTCTTGATCCAATAAGATGGGCACCTGTGAACTTCAGCAGACAGTGAGAGATAAGAAATTAAGAAGCTGAATAAAAAGGTAATCCCATGACACATGTAAGGAGCCATTATCCTAATACAGAAACATGCACTCGGAGTGGACAGCTGGTACATGGCCATGTCAATCACTGCTCTTTCTGTCAATCACTGCTCACCCGATGTCATTCTTCCAGGGCTAATGAGTCACAGGGCTCTATCAGAGTGGACACATAACCCAGTCCTGGCTAGCCTCAGGACCTCATCACCCTTCCCACTATTATTTGTCAGAGTCTTTGGTCAAATGGTGAAAAAAATAAATCTACATTTTTCAGGTAAAGACAATAGCCTCACATTTGTGATGTGAGGCGTCAGGAGATCTGGGATGGACTTTGGAGAAGGAAGATGGTCTAACCAGCCAGAAGCTCGGGAAAGGTCAGGGTGAACCGGAGAAAGGTCTAGAAGTCACCATCACAGAATGCTGTTCAGAAGAAAGGGAACTGGTCGGGAGAATTAACCTCTGTAAATGCCAGAAATCGTTCAAAGACCATTCTACAGAGGAATGTGTCAGAGAGAGAGGAAGAGAGCACAGAGGTCCTTTATAACCGTTGCTAGGACAACAAAGCCCCTCACACCCCAAAGTAAAAGTGACGAAAGGCCTGCGTAGTACAGGTGGGAATAAAAGAAGGAAGCCTCCAGCACGTGATCCCCTTCGTATGTCTGGGCCACAGACAAACGATAAGCCGTTGGCTATTCTGCCTGGCAGCTGATACTGGACCATCTTTAAGAGAAACAGCACCTGCAGTTGCCAAAGCAGACACCAGTCAGCCAAACCAGGCTGCTCACTGAGCGGACATTTGGGGTTTTTCATTTTCCTGCATCCCGCTGTCAGAACCCCAGCCTGGACCTCTGCAGTCACCTAAGGTATCGCAGACTCTGCAGTGGGCATACACAGGAATGGCAGGCATGGTCAGGGAGTCACGGCCCAGGGTTAGCGAACACGGGGTTCTCAGCGGGGTTCTCGGTTCCGCTGAGGGATAGAGCCTCATCTGAGCACACACCTGGCAACTGTTCCCGCCAGTCATCCTCGCACTTGAGAGGCTAAGGCAGCCGAAGTGCTGAGAGTTCAAAGCGAACCTGGCCTACACAGTGAGTTCTAGCCCAGTTAGTGCTACATTCTTCTACTCAACCTTTACCCAGCCCTTCCTTCGTCCTATGGCATCTTCCAGGCCAGCTCCCTGTCTCAGCCTTGTTGAGAACAGACCTAGTTTGGGTTGGCTTCATGGTTTCCAGTCCTTTTGTCCCTATCTTAAAACAAGAACTGAATTTATATAGTTTTTTTTATGGTTTTAATTATAAGTGCTAAAAGCACATACTATATCTGTATGCATAACATCATCTATTTGGGGTTTTTTGTTTCCTTAAAGTGTGTATGTATGTGTGCACCATGCTGGGCATTGAGATAACGAAGGATTTTTCTTTTTTTCCAAAACAGGAAACAATAATTTTCAATGAGGTATCAAACATTTCAGTCAGTTGTAGAAGAACGGCCCCCTTAACAGAATTCCAAGGTCTGGGCACCTCGTTGTCAAGCATCGTGGATGTAAGAAAGTGACTCTGCACCAAGTCAGGACAAGTTCCTAAGGAGTGGCTGAACAAGAGGGCCGCGCCTGCTCCAGAGTCCCTCCCCGGCACCCCTTTCCTATCCACGCCATCAGGCAGGAACCTGTCCCGAGAATGTGTGTGGGAGAAAGGAGTCAAGACAGTGGTAAACATGGGAGTCACTGGCTCCAAAGACACTTGAGAAACAAGACCAAGCCTGGGTTACTGCATCATGTGCACACGGGGAATTGACACTGTTCGCCTAGTCTAACCCGAGCTTATCACCCCATCTAAGCTCCCTGAGAATTAACAAGCAGGCCAGTGATTAAGTCTAAAGCTTTGAAAGGAGGCAGAGGCATGTTCGGTCTGGTTTCGTTCTCCCTGTGAGATGGATTCTCAGTGGAGGAGGCGGCCACCTTCCAGCCTGTGGAGGACCATCAGCAGTAAGATTTGCTTCCTGAGAGCTTCCTCAGGAAGGGTAGCAGGACCCTGAACAATCAGGTAACTATGCAGGACAACAGTGCATTAAAGTGAGGGTAAAGGATTCCCGTTCAGGAAATTCAATCAAGACACTAAGAAAAAATTTTAAAGATGTGAAGATGGGTTTGGAAACAATGTACTCCACCCTACGTGTGTGATTTTGCAGCTGTCAGAGAGAAGAAGCCCAAACTTGAAAAGTAGTCGGTTCTTGCACATCCAGTGATATTACACGGCCAGCAGCTCTGCCTAAGAACATCTCCTCCAGGCGGGACCTCCAATAAAACAAGGCACAAACAACCAAAATCAGGACTAACCAATCTACCCTCAGCAGTCACAATTTAAATCATCTGCAATCCAAGGCGAAGCTACAAAAACCTTCATAAGATGCACGTGCTGTCAAAAGTAGGACCACTGATCAGACATGGTAGCTCGACTCTGTAACCCCAACACTCGGGAGGCTGGAGCAGGAGAATTGCTATGACTTAGGGGCTTGCCCGAGCTGTACAGTGAGTTCCAGACCAGCCTGGGTCACAGAGTGAGAGCCCATCTATATTCGTTTGCTTTCTGTTGCTGTGATAAAGACCATGACCCAAAGCAGCTCGGGAGGAATGGTTTATTTCACCTTACGGCTTGTAGTCAAGCATGAAGGGAATTCAGGGCAGGAACTGGAGCAGGAACCTGAAAGCAGGAATGGAAGCAGAGACCATGGAAGAACGCTGCTTACTGGCTTGCTCTCCAGGGCTCTCTCCGCCTGCATTTTTATAAAATTCATAACCACCTACCCAGGGACGGCACTGCCCACAACGGGCTGAGTCCTCCCACACTTGCCTTCTGTTCATTAATCAGTTCATTAATCAAGAAAACGCCCTCACATACTTGCCTTCTGGCCAATGTGATGACGGCAATTCCTCAACTGAGATTCTCTCCTAAACCAGATATGTCTAATTTTGTGTCAAGCTGATAAAAACTAACCAGCACTGCACAAAAACAAACAACTTTAAAAAAAAAAAAAAAGAAGCAGGGGCCAGCAAGGCTACCTAGGCTGAAAACTTGAGTTAAATCCCTGGATTCCACAGGGTAGAAGGAAAGAACTGACGGGTGCAAGTCGTCCTTGACCTCCACACACACAAAACAACAAATAAAAAAGTTTTCTGAAAGTGAGACGATTGCCAGGTAATTCAAGAGCAACACTCACTTGAGTCACATTTAAGATCATCAAAAGGAACTGTTATTGAAGAGAAACTGGTGTTCTCACGCATTGCTTGTCAGAATGCAGACTGCAGTGGCAGCGGCGGCAGCGGCGGCGGCGGCGGCGAGATGCTATAGGAATGGCACAGCAACACCATTCCAGATGTGTGCCTCAAAGAAGGAGACACAAGGAGCAAGCAGTTCCCAGCCGAGTTTACGGCGGTGTCGTGCACTGTGGCCAAGCAGCAGCACACAAGAGGGTCCATTGGCCCAAGTTTCCAGGACAAATGGGTAGATGAAATGTGGAGGGGAGAGGAGAGTGCACATGCATGTGTGCAATGGGATATTACTCAGATTTGAAAGGGGGCCAAGTAGTGGTGGCACACGCCTTTAATCCTTTAACCCTTAAAAAAATGTCATTGCATTTACTTACTGTGTGTGCATACATGCATACTCATGTCACAGCGTATATGGGAAAGTGAGAGAACAACCTGCAGAAGCTGGTTCTCTTCTTCCACCACATGGGTCCCATCAATCAATGCGAGTTGTCAGGTCTGGTGACAAGTGTTGTGGAATGATCTTTTTGTACACTGTGAAGATGTGCCATTCTGATTGGTCTAATAAAAAGCTGAATGGCCAATAGCTAGGCAAGATTTTCAGGCACACAGGATGCTGGGAAGAAAAGGGGGAGTTTCCAGACAGACAGAGAGAAAGTAGCATGGGCAATGAGTAAAGGTGATAAAGCCATGAGACAAAAAGTAGATTGATAGCCGGGCAGTGGTGGCACATGCCTTTAGTCCCAGCACTCAGGAGGCAGAGGCAGGTGGATCTCCAAGAGTTTGAGGCCAGCCTAGTCTACAGAGGGAGTTCCAGGACAGGCTCCAAAGTTACACAGAGAAACCCTGACTTGAAAAACAACAACAAAAAAGTAGATTGATAAATATGGGTTAATTTAAATTATAAGAGCTAGTTAGTGACAAGCCTAAGCTATTGGCTGATCTTTTATAATTAATAATAAGTCTCCATGTCAATATTGGGGAGCTGGTGGTCCTGGATGAAAAGGTCCAACTACAAATGGTGCTCAACATCTGGCCACATATATCCACATAAGACCTGAGGAAACTTTAAAAAGGTTCTACACACATAAAAATGGAGCCAAACTCAGCTTCCTATTCTCATGTCTCTCATGCCAGCCACAGTACAGAGACACATCTCCTGGCAGCTGCTGGCATGCCTGAGCTGCCAGTGTGCCATGAACTAAGCTGTGTGGCAGGTTTAAGGTTTTGCTCATGCAGACAGAAAAGGTTACAAATACCCAGTAAAGCAGTTTCAGATGGGGAAAAAAAACTCTAAACAGGTTACAGTGTGTTTATCAATGTATGTAGGCTTAAGAAAAGAGAATGGTATAGACAGTCATAGAAAAAAATAGTTTAAAAATAATAAAGTCTTTAAAGAAAGAGTAAAGTAATGAAAAAAAGCCACATAAGGATGGAAAATGCACAGGGAGTCTGGATACTATAAAGTGTCTTGTTAACTTTGAATTTTTAAAATGCTAATGTACAAAAAACAATAGCTGCTGAGAGACATTGGATTATGGAAACTGCTAAATGAAACCAACCTATATATTTTTAAAATGTCTTAACTTCAAAGTGGAAGTCAGGCAGTGTGTTAGAAGAGAGGTTATGCTTTTGTTTCCATATGAAATGAAAGGCTGCAGATTCCTTCCAGATTAATAGATACCAGATTATTGACTGGGGGGAGCCCCCTCCTGGGGAAGGAACATGGGGGAGGAAGCCAAAAATGACTATAGGACAGGTGATGTGTAAGCTTATCCCTTGACATGGGAACAGCTCTGAGACTGGATGAGACATGATAAATCTTGTTGGCTACAGAATCCTCATAACTTATTTTTACATGCCATCCTTTCATATGGCATGAATAGAGATTTATATTACAGCTTGATTATACAGTCCAAACTGACTTATAAAGTTGACAGATGCCTTTTCCCTGTTCAACATAGAATAAAAAATCATCTTTAACTGATTTGTGCACACTGCACATTCCATACTTGTGTTAATGCAGATTATGTATGTTACCTTTGAAAGTTTATATATTTTCAGAGCAAGGGGACCAGAAACCAATGAAAACTGGTGGCCCAAGTGATCCAGCATCTCTGAGTGCCTCTGTTGCAGTTTCCTCAGAGTTCTGCATCCAGAACAGCTTCAAGGCTGCTGGCTGAGATGGTCCAGCCTCACGGACTACTCCAACCAGGACTTCAGATAAACCTGACCCTTCCCCATTGCACAGAGACTGGACAACACATAATATAGCTAACTCTCCCAGGACTTGACCATTATCCCAAATTTCCCAGAGTCTCCTAAAGATTTCAGCACCCCCAGACAACAGGAAGCAATCTAGAAAACACAATGCCCACATTCCCAAGAGAGGGGGTCAGTGGTTTTTGGTCATTTGAAGTTTGTCATTGTTTGGGGGAGGGGGTTGGTTACAAGTTGTTATTGGTCATCAGGAAAAATGCCAAACAGTGGAGTTAGATTCAAGAGCCTCTTTCTAAAGGAAAAAGGGGGGATATAGTATAGAAATGATGGGACAAGGGACTGGATTATTGAGTCTACTCTTAAACAACCTCTAGTCTCAAATATTTTACATTGGTATGGATTTTTGTATATTGATACTATCTTAAGGTTATTTTTGTTATACTGTATATATGTTTCTATTCTTGTTTAAGGTATTGTAAAAGTTTTAGTCTTTGAAAGCTATTTAGGAAAATAGATACAGGTTAATAGTCATATATAACTATTAAACTTATAGTTATGTTAGGTATGTTTTCAAGGTCATACAGAGATATATTTTAGATAGATATATGATCTTCAAACATTTCAAAGACCTACAGAATATGGCATGTAAAATGTTTTAATAATATAAGTCTTTTCTTGACAATGAGACATGTCTGCTCCTGGCAGCACCAATCTACTTCAAAAAAGGATGATGGGCATCAAAGAACCTCCATATGAAGTTGCTGTTTCTATGACAAAAGCTAGCCATTTGGGTGGGATGCTGCCCTTGCCTGGACTGATGACATTATGCTGTCCAAACTGGACCAACAGGACACAAAGAAAAGTGATTGCTAAACTTTATCAAGACAAGGTGGGACAGTCCTTCAAGAATTTCTGCTTCACAGAAAAGTCTGTTAGATATTCTGGGCCTATAGGCCAAAGAGAGATGCCCCAACTTTGCAGAGGAAACTTGGGTGACTGTCCAGGAAGCCAGCTACTTCTGTCATTTCTTTTAGTTTTAGAAGTTGCTTCCTCTGAACTTCCTGTTTACAAAGGTAATATTATATCTTTCTGGGGACTTTGATGGAGTTGAAGATTAGATAGTCATAGTTTTCTTTAGTTAGGATAGAAGATAAATTAGGTACAGAACTTTGAACTCACAAAATAAGATAAATAATATTTTCCCCAAAATTGCCCAATACATTGAACTAAACTTATAAATGTAATTCTTACTTGATAATTATTTTTATTATATATAGCTTTGCTGTGTTGAGTTAAACACTTTCCTTTTTATTTAGACAAAAAGGGGGAAATGTTATGGAATAATCTTTGTACACTGTTAAGATGTCATTCTGATTGGTTTAATAAAAAGCTGAACAGCCAATAGCTAAGCAGAATTTTTCAAGCACACAGGATGCTAGGAAGAAGTGGAAAGTCACCAGACAGACAGACAGGAAGCAGCATGGGCAGTCCAGAGTAGAGGTAATAAAACCATGAGACAAAAAGTAGATTGATAAATATAGGTTAATTTAAGTTGGAAGAGCTACTTAGCAAGCCTAAGCTATTAGCCAAACTTTTATAATTAATAATAAGTCTTTGTGTCATTATTGGGGAGCCAGCGGTTCCTACAAAAAGGTATGACTACAGACAAATGTCTTTATTGGCTGAGTCATCTCCTTGGCCCAGACCAAGCACTTTTATAAATAGGACCTGATTTGGCCTTCTCAAGGATCTTGGCAGGCAGGTAGAATTGTCAGGCTTCTACCACATAAAAGAGGAAAATGAGGTTCAGAGAGGGTGTGGCCCAAAGTTAAAGCAGACTAGTCAACTAAACCATGACCCTCTTTACCTCTACTTCTTACTCTGCTGCACCATATGGTCAAATCAAGTAATCAAAGACCCAGATACTATTTCTCAGTTCCTCCTGTACATGGAACTCTGAGCTGACTCAGTCACTGAAATCAGTTCTTTTCCTACCCAGATAGTTTAGTGAACAATGCACAATGTATTTGTTCAATATGAAGAGGCCCATGATGTCTCGTGTTTCCTAGAGATAAGACCTGAACCTTGTAGGCCTGAGATGCTGATGGACCTGTGATGGTAATGAGACAGATCCTAGACACTCCAAAAAGATGTGCTCCTAAGATGCTTCGAACCCCTCCAGGCACTGGCTGGGTTGGTTTTCATCAGTTGTTTTGTTCTGGCATTGCCTACCACTAGGCCTTCTCTATCATTTTCTGTGACAGACCCCAATAACCACTCCCCACCTTTTCCAAACCTTGCCCCAAACTCAGGCATGCTAACGTACCTGGCCTACAAGCTCAGGTGTCTCTGCAGTCCATTCTGCCCATCCGTTCAGAGACCTGGCCTTGTTCTCCATGATTATAACTCTTCACCCACAGCTCTGCTGCTTCTCTACTGAAATTGCATCTGCTGAAATACTGATGCCCACTTGTCTCTGTAACACATTAAAATCATTGGGCAAAGACACTGTGAAGGTTGATTCAGCCAACAAGCATTTATTAAGTATCTGTAGATGTGAAACATTTATGACCTTTGAGTTTGGGCAATAGGTAACCATCAATCACATTAATAATTAACCAGACACTTGCTTCTGTGGTTTAACCCACATGTAGGCAGAGTAGGTGGCCAGTGGAAAGAGCCAAAGGACTGTCTAAATTATCTCTCTATCAGAAGGCCCAATTTGGAGCCAGCAGAGAAATCTGGGAAAGCAGACACACCCAGTTGCCCGCATTATTAAAGAGATTCTTGCTGAGTGGGTATTTTTGAGCCTATTGGCAATGGTGCTCCATTAGCTGAAGAAAGACCTTGAAGCGATGATGGAAAGGAGCCCAAAAAATGGCCATGGAAAGTCTGAAGCACAAAGCATTGCCTGATCAAAGCTGGCCTAAGGAACAAACAGCAGTAAGTGACCTTGGGCAACCAAAGATTAATGAGAACAGCTGACACCACGGGAAGGTGTGTCTGAAAGAGAGTGGAAAGACCGGCGCAGACAATGGGTCTTCTCCCCATTCTGTTTCAGCCCTGAGCCAGTCCCAAGAGTAGCTGGGGATGAGAACCCATCTCCCAGTGGTTCCCAGCCTAGTCAGAGCTTGGGAGGATGCACAGTACCATGGCTGAAAGTCATACTCTCCAAAGTTATCTGAATGCCCCCAAAATAAAAACCCAAGAGGCCTCTCGGGGCTCTTAACCAACTGTTCTTGTTCGGTCCAGCAGAAGGCTGTCCCCAGTGCTGGAGATATGGCTCGGTTGATACAGCACCTAACATGCCTAGAGTCATGAGTCCAGTCCCCAGCACTGTGAGAAGCAGGCATCGTTGCACACCTGTAATATCACTACTTGGGAGCTGGAGGCAGGAGTATGGGAAGCTTAAAGTCATCCTTGACCACATAATGAGTTTGAGGTCAGCCTGGTCTTCAAAGCCATCTAATTCACTGACTTTTTTTTTTTTTTTTTTTTTTTTTGGCATAAAATTGAATCTGTAGCTAGTCTTCTAGTAGCTTTTGTTGGTCTGACATATTTTAATTGTGCCAGAAAACAGTTGAGATTAAAGTTTAATGAAGCTAAGGGAAATAATCTGTAATGAGCATTAATAAGCACCAAGTGTGAAGCTATTACTGCGATTGCTCCTGGGATAAATCATCTTTGTAAATAGCAAATGGTGTAGGATGCTTTGTGATCCTCAGATGGCAACCTCTGTTTGATACTCTGTCAAATCCAGAGGAGCATTCAGCACTTCCACTAATCTTCCTGGATGGTCCCCCTGTAGCTACTAGAAATCAAAACCATCCCCATAACGGGATTTACTTTTTGTTATCTTATTTTTGTGATGTTGGAATTAAAGCCAGGGCTTTGCACATGCCGGGCAAATATTCTTGGCCTGGGCAGCCCTCTTCATCCTTTAATGGAAATGTAAAAGGCAAACGTGTACAGCTATTCCATACTCGTACAATGAAAGCTATCATCTGATGTTTTTGTCTTGTTTGTTTGTTTGTTTGTTTTTCAGAGCTGAGGACTGAACCCAGGGCCTAGCACTTACTAGGCAAGTGATCTACCACTGAGCTAAATCCTCCACCCCAATCAGCTGATGTTTTACACATGGCTATTTTTCAATAAATTTCTTGTTTTTCTTGCAAATATGTGAACTAGGTGAACTGGGGTCAGTTGCCATTAACCTTTTCTTTGTGTATCTTCAGGGATTAGCCAAAACTAGAGAGATGGGCACACAGGCACAAATACAGAACAGCTGGGATCTGGTGGTCTGTGCCCCCCTCTGATGGAGGCATCAACTGCAGCAGCAACCCAGACACTTGGCATGTGCATTTTATATATCTGAACAAGGAGGCAGGTTCATTGTATACACTGAACAAGGAGGCGGGTTCATTGTATACACTGAACAAGGAGGCAGGTTTATTGTGTACAATGAACAAGGAGGCAGGTTCATTGTATACACTGAACAAGGAGGCGGGTTCATCGTATACACTGAACAAGGAGGCAGGCTCATTGTGTACACTGAACAAGGAGGCAGGTTTATTGTGTACAGCTAAATAAGGAGGTGGGCTTAGCTCTTCTCAGTAGGGAGTTGGTCCGGGAGCAGTCTTGGGCCATAAACATCTTGGAGGAAGCTGTGGTTGATAGTCTCTATATACACGGTCAACATTCACACTGAAATCAGAAGTTTTTGCCACTCCCATGGGTATGAGGCTTTGGAGTTCTTGACATGGCCGTGCTCATCTCAAAAGCACACATTTACTCAGGGCTTCCTTGGCTCCCCACATTTTTTAAGTGTTCCAGCTTTGATTCCCCACTCCCCTTCACTCTTTCACTCTGGGAAGGTGGACTGTGTCAAGCTGCTTCAGCTGGAAGTACATTTGCCAGAATCCACTTAGGGTTCTCAGAGAGATTTGAACAAAATAGGAATTTATGCAGAAGTTGGAAGGTGGAAACAAAGGAGCAGCCATTGTTCTCCGAAGAGACAGAAGGACAGAGTGGCATCTGCCCAGCCCATGCCCACTGCTGCCTGCATTGTTACACAGCTGCCCCAACCACTGGCCAACAGTGTCCTACAGCCCACACTGGGATGCTTGGCCTCCAACCTTCAGAAGTAACAATTGTCCTGAACAACATCTCCCAGGTAGCCTCCCGTCACAGTCCTGCTCTGCTGGGATCTATCTACATTCTCAGACTTCCTATGATTTCCAAATGGTCCAGCATGGAGTCAGGCTGGCAGCATTTCCCCGATCCTCCAGGTCCTCCTTTCAGACTCTTAAGTTCCCTGGCTTCTCCCACAATTGTCCTCCATGAAACTCCCAGTAATTTTACTTGCCTGGTTTAGTGCTGACTCCCTGGATGGGAGCAGTTACTCAGCCAGATAGAATTCACTCCAGTCAAGAGCTCACCTTGTACCTCTTCATGATGAAAGATGTATAGAGCTGGTAGCAATTCTCATCACAGAGACAAACCCTTTAGGGAAAGATTCCATACACATCCTCTAAGGTGAAGGAAAATTAGAGGCCTGGCTTTATAAAGGGACTCAGAGACTCTTAGTTTTTAATTGTCCTTTTTAAACCTCGGCATATGGTGCATATCTGTAATTCTACCACTCAGAAGGCTGAGGCAAAAGAACTACCCCAAGTTCAAGGTTAGCCTGGCTACATATTGAGACCCTGCCCCCCACAAAAACAAACAAACAAATAAAAAGAGAAAATGAAAAATAAAATGGTCCTTTTTAGATTTCAAAGATGACATCAAGCAGGGTGAGCATCATTTTTCTGCAAATATTAATGTCTCAATTTTGCTTATTAGTTCACAAGAATGCAGTTGGGGAAAGGAAATCAGAATCCATTGTTATTATGCCCTGTTTAAATGATAAACTCCAATCTTTATTCTCAAGCTATCTACAACAACAACATACTAATCATAAATATTTTTTTCACCTTTAGAAAACATATTACATGAGGAATCCCCAGGAGCAGAGAAATTCCCTTTATTATCCATATATTTCACCTGGTTACATGACATACCCACAGGTCCCACCTCAGTGTCTGTCAAGTTCCACCTCTCCTGGTTGTCTTGTGCATCCTCTGTGAGCTCCAATCCTTTCTCGTTTGCTTCCTCACTTTCTCTGTACTTTCTTAGTCACCCAGGTGACAACCTGAGCCCCAAACCTCTTGTCTCTAGTGATCTGAGAATATTCTGTTATGTGGTGTTAAGTATGACAAGAGAGCACACATACAGTATCATATAGATCATCAGAAAGATATACACAGAGAAAGGAAAATGATGTTTTAAGCAAACCCACTAACTCACTGAGAGGCTTCTGCTTGTCATAGAGGTATATGCAGTACGAGGTAGAAAAGATAAGAAGCTATAATAAAAATGCCAGCTTGTACCGAGGAACACAGAAGAGCTGAGTTCTCTCTAGTCCTGACTGTCCTCATTTGATATGGGAAAGTGAGCAAATCACATACATTTCTTGAGGCAGAAAGTTCAGTTATTTCCAATATGCATTTGCCCTTCCAGAGTGCCCTCATCTTATCTTAGCCAGAGAATAATGACTACCATTCCCAGCATCCCTTGCAGCTAGACATAAACAGGTAACTAAGTTCTGGTCATTGGTGTAAAAGAAGAAAGATTACATGGAAGTTTCCAAGTGGTTCCTTAAGAGACAACTGAAATGTGTGCCCTTCACTTTTCTCCTATTTTTCACCAAACTTCTTAAGAGGCGGAAACATTAGACAGAATTCTATCTCGGGCCTTAACAATAAAAGCCACACTTTAGTAACTATGAACCAAAACTAGAAGTAAAATGTAGTTCAGTGAGAAACTGCAAGCCTCATATGAACTACCTTTGCCACTACACACAACCACCAACAACAAAAACTGGAAGTGGTCTCCTTTGCCAAGAACCAAAGAGCTTCCTGTATTAATCAGGTTTGTGTTACTATAATGAAATACCTGAGGCAGCTGAAGTTTTTGCTATAAAGGGTCTACTTAGCTCAGTTCCAGAGGTGCAAGAATATGGTGCCTACATCCATTCAGCTCTGGTACCTCTTGCAGCACATTGTAAAGGTGTGCCAAACAGGAAGTCAGAGAGAGATGCTGAAGTCCCATAATCCCTTCCAAAGTCACAGCTCCAAGACATAAGGACCCCCTGGCAGGGTCTGTTTCTCAAAGGTTCTGTCACTTTGAATAGGGCCACTTTGAGAATCAAGCTCTCAATCATAGCCAATCTTTTGGGGACATGATTAAATAATTAGATGACATTCAAACCATAGCACTGCTATGCCACAGTTTTATGTGAATTTTCCCTATTACTGTTATTTTCCAGGTTATCTATTACAGAGGTCAAATTCTAGCAAATTCGTGTATATTCTCCACTGTATTTAGATGCTGTCAAGAATAATAAGATAAGGCCGGGCGGTGGTGGCACACACCTTTAATCCCAGCACCTGGGAGGCAGAGGCAGGCAGATCTCTGTGAGTTCGAGGCCAGCCTAGTTTCCATAGCGAGTTCTAGGAAAGGCGCAAAGCTACACAGAGAAACCCCGTCTCGAAAAAAACAAATAAACAAAAAAGAATAAGAAGATAAATAGCCAATTTATATTATCAATTTTAATTATTAGATTAGCCTTATTTATTTATTTATTTGCTGTGAGCGGAGTCTCACTATGTAGTCCTGGCTCACCTGGAACTCACAGAGATTCACCTGCCTCAGCCTTCCAAATGCTGGGATTAAGGACCCCATTGCCAGCAGATTATCCACATTCTTGACATGTTTTAAATCATAAGAAACAAATGATCTTATAGTTTCTCTGAAGATTTTTGACATTAAAAAATCGATAAAAATTTTTGAGAATAATCTCACAAATGTTTGTCTGGATATTGGGCAGGTATTAAGAGTGAGTGTCGGGCAAAGGAGTAGAAGAAGAATCACAAGATTGATTGATCTACTTGGCATAATTAGAAAAAAAATCTTCCCAAGATGGGTTTCTTCCCTAGTTACTCTCTTCCTCATGTTTCCCTCATGATATGAGCCATTCAAGTCTTGTGACACAGGGTAGGATGATTTAAATGTTAAAGGTTTCCACAGACCCATGCTTTGCATGCTGGGTCCCTACGTAGTAGCAGTTTGGGAATGGTAGAAATTAGCTAAATTTCTATCCAAGGAGGTAGGATTTATCTGGAGTAAGTAGGTGACTGGGTATGGGTCCTTGGAGGGATCTTGTTCCTGGGTCCTTCCTGACTCACCCTCTGCTTCTTGTCTACCAGAAGTAAATAGCTTCTGTCACATGATGCCACAGCTATGACAGTCGCCATACTACAGAGCCGACCATGATGGAGGGAACATGCTGAAGCCAGGAGCCAGAATAAATCCTTCCCCTTTAAGTTACTGTCTCATGTATCTTGGTCAGCAACACAAAAGCCTGGCTAACACACACAGACCTCTGGACGTGTCCCTTCCCCTGCCATACTTTGTCACTTTGTGTCTGTCCTGAGCTGGAGTTTTGATGACATGGCTCCATGCTCAGATTCTTCAGGAACCTTCCATCTTCCACCACGTTGCTCCCTGCTCTAGTCTCCCTTCAGCTGCTGTGATAAAACACTCTGGCCCAAGGCAACTTAGAGGATGAAAGGGTTCATTTGGCTTATACTTCCAGGTTGAAGACCATCACTGAGGGAAGTCAGGACAGGAACTCAAGCACAAGCCTGAAGGCAGACATGCTTGCTATTCCAGGCAAAATTTTCTCTACCCAGGAACTCATTCACAGCCAAGGAAGGACAGCAGAAACCATGGGAACCGCACCGCCCACATTGGGATTGGACCCGACGATAATCCCCTCCACATGCGCTCACAGGCCAGTTTGATATAGGGAATTCCTCATCTGAGGCTCTCCTCTCATGTAATTTATAGGTTGGGTCAAGTTGACAGTTAAAGAGGTCCTATTTTCATTAATGTCAACCCTTGGAGAGCTGGAGTCTCCCACTGGCATTCCTTTCCTCCCTACCTCTCCTGATTCTCTGCTCAGATTTAAAACAAGCAGATTTTTTTAAGCACAGAAGGCATCCACTAGTGAGTCACCTGTATGCATAAGCTACACCTTTGCCCCAGGTCAACCTAAAGACAGATTAGAGATTCTTCACTAGAGATCCTTCACTAGAACCACTACCCTCAAGGTAATTTTTTGATCTTCACAAAGAGTTAATGACTTTCAAAGAGAGACCAAATGAAATAGAACATTCGGTTTTCTCTTTTCCTAAAGGCCCATTCTAGCTTTGCCCCCAACGGTGTTATTAAATGATGGATTTTCTCCCCTGTGCATCTCCTCTTTATTCTCCCTCCGTATTCCCCATTTCAAGAGAGCATTTGAGCTTTCTTGTGACTTCCATTGTCCCTTGTGGCTTCACCTTTCTCTTGAGCTTGTCATATACATTTATTTCAGCAAATGCAATGCCCTTGTCAAGGGATACTCTACCAGTAGTGAAGAGAATAAGTATCCCTTTATGTGTCTGAGGTATGGATTCCCTCAACCCCACTAATCTTGGACATCTCCTCAATTACCAATTCATTTCACAGTTTGTCAACTCATGGACTTGTTGAAAAGAATGCAACATTTTCCTAATGGCTTTATGTTTTTCTTCAGCTCATTGTTCCTGGTGAGCAGAATCTAACACAGTTCTGGATTTGCATTTGAAGACAGGCAGCATCCCTCTAGGAAAGCCTGCTTCTTAAATGGAACATTGATATTTGCTAGTAAAGAAATTAAACAGCCATTTAACAGAATGAGTATTGCCAACTTTACCTTGATTATCTTGATATACTACTACCCAGGATTCTCAGAGAAACAGCAACTATATAGTCCTAGATGTATTTAAGAGACGTATTTTGGCAATTGGCTCACATCATTATCAAAGCCTGTGCATCCTACAGTCCTCCATCTGCAGGCTGGAGAACCAGGAAAGCTGATGGTGGAATTCAGTATCAGAAGGCAGATCTGAGAACCTGTGCAGACTTTGGGGAGCGGACTACATCAGTTTAAGTCTGAAGTGTAACTGGATGTTTTTTGTGTCCTGCCTGGTCCTGCAGCTGCTCAGACCCAAGTAAACACACAGAGACTTGTATTAATTGAAACTGCTCAGCCATTAACTCAGGCTTACCACTGACTAGCTCTTACACTTAAACTCAGCCCATTTCTGTTCATCTATACTTTGCCACATGTTCTGTGGCTTTACCTGTATGCCATTACATGCTGCTCCCTTGATGGCCAGGGCTGGCACCTCCTGACTCAGCCTTCCACTTCCCAGAATTCTTCTTGTCTGCTTATCCTGCCTATACTTCCTGCCTGGCTACTGGCTAATCAGCATTTTATTTATCAACCAATCAGAGCAACACATATTCACAACATACAGAACATCCCACAGCACTGAAGACTCAAGACCCAGGAGTTCCAGTGTCCCAGGCAGGGAAAGGGATGTGTCAGCTCAAGAAGAAAAAACAAATTTGTCCCTTTTTTTCTATCCTTCTGGTCTATTCCATTTCCCAAATGATTAGGCATTGATGTTCAGTTAGAAAGGGTTGATCTTTACTCAGTCTACTGATTTAAATGCTTAATCTCTTCCAGAGACACCTTGACAAATATAGAAAGACTATGAAGTATCTAGACAATCCTAAGCCCAACCAAGTGAATATAAAAAATTTACTATCATATATGGGAAACTGATATAAATGAAGTGAGTCTATCAGATCTGTGACTTAAAACATAAATATAATTCTCAGAAGATCCCATTAACTTTGACAGCTTAAGGAGAAAGGTACAATTCTTCAGTAGGGTTTAAAAAAGTTAAAAAGACCATTTCATTTGCCCACAACAGCAACTTAATTACTTAAAAAAAAAAAACTTTTTATTTCTCAAAAAATGTTTCATCTCATGCAATAATCTCCATGGCACTTCAGCAAGGCACCTACAGTATGTTGGCCAGCATGATGATAGCTCCCAGTACAGTTGGCACCTACAGAGCTTAAGTGTGGGTTCTGTACCAACTGACAGGGTTCAAGTTTTTGTTTTGGTATCAGAATATCCAATATTTACCTGAGAGGAATAGAAACCAACCCTGACCAACTTTTTTTTTTTTTTTTTAAGATTTATTATGTATTCAGTATTCTGTCTGCATGTATCCCTGCAGGCCAGAGAGGGCACCAGATCTCATTACAGATGGTTGTGAGCCACCATGTGGTTGCTGGGAATTGAACTCAGGATCTCGGGAAGAACAGCCAGTGCTCTTAACCTCTGAGCCACCTCTCCAGCCCCATGACCAACTTTTACAGAAGAGAAATTTTACTTAAAGATTAGGAGGTGTGCATCCAAAATTGTCAGGCAGTCTGGAAAGCCTGCTCAGAGACTAGACATCTAAGACAGTGCAAAAATCACAGTGCAGACATGGTCTGGAGGTAGAAGCTTCGCTGTGTCCTTGAGCACAGTGGTGTCTTCCATCTGCCAACACTTCAGGCCCTGTACCATGGCCTGTGCTCAGGGACTTCTGCTGGTCTAGGAGGACTCCCCCGCAGCCCCTGCTTCTTGATGGTTCAGGTCAGCGACAAAGTGAGCCTCCTGGTTACCTCTTCCCAAGGTCATTCATCACACATCTTGGACAGTCACTTCTGCTCTATTTGTCTGAACCCCCGTCCACACTGGGACGTCTGGGTCTCTGGGTTAGCCATCTGGAAATACCATATTCCAATATTTGTGTGAACATTTCAGTTAATGAGCACAGAACTCTTCCGTGAGGCTATACACCATCACTATAGATAAATAAGGAAAATGGAATGTAAAAATCCTCCAAGTCTAAAAATACCAGAGAGGCATGCTCAGACTTGATTAGAAAAGCAGTACACACTGACAAAAATCATTAATCTACTCCTGAATCTGTTCCCACAGGAAACTCAGATGTACCGTCACTTCTTTATGACTTACACTGGGTCAGTCTTAAGAACGGTCACAACCTGTTGTTTGCACATTAGCCACTCACCTTGGTAAATCAGTAGGTCATTATCTCAGAGTGCTGAGCCCTCTGGAGAGGCTATGGGCATGGCTTCCAGTTCCATTCAGATTTGCCCCATTGGTTTGGCAAATAAACCCACAGAAAGACTGAGCAGAGTCAGCACTAAATGGAGTGGCAGATGCTGTTCGGGCTGGTCTTGCTGAAGCTGGCATCCCCATCCCAACTAAACCACTGAGATGCTGTTCCTAGTTGCCAAGTCCCAAAATTAGAAAGCTCAGCCTGGGCTCCTGTTTCCCAGTGAATTTAATGGACAATGACAAGATTCGAGCGTGATTCAAATGCTTCAGCACTCAAGCATGCCATGGGGAGAGCAGGTTCTCACTGTCGTATATAGGATTTTCCATTTTAATTACAAACCATTAGTGAAATGTATTTACCATCTTGCAAATGATAAACAAATTCAGATCTTAATTTTCAGTCTACAATTGGATGCAGGTGACAACAGGGATAACTGTTCCTCCCAGACTGTCGCATGTGCATCTGTGACGTGCTCCTGAGATCGGAAGGCGGCCAGATGCCAGAACTGCTTCTCAGGGTGGCAGTTCATTTGATACATGGTTTAGGTTTGTTATGCTTATTTCCCTTTAACCTTGAAATTTTACAGAAAATGACCTATGAACTGATTGTAAAAGTAATGAAAGTCAGGCTATTTCTAATATGACAAAAGCTGGACATATTTTAAAAACCAAACAAACTGCAGCTTATTCCTGAATACAAATACAGAAATGCCTGTGTTGGGAAAAAAGATGTCTGTCCAATACACCTAATGCCCATGAATAAATCAGACATTGACCTCACAGGACTTCAATTGGCTTGGCAAGCACTTTGGTGTAAATCAGAAAGGGGGGAAGGAGGGAGTGACAGGGTGGAGGAGTACTTTTAGGTTGCCAAGACCTTGGGAAAAACATTTCCTTTTTGGAAAAAAAAAC
Organism: Peromyscus eremicus; assembly: GCF_949786415.1. Lineage (NCBI taxonomy): Eukaryota > Metazoa > Chordata > Mammalia > Rodentia > Cricetidae > Peromyscus > Peromyscus eremicus. The sequence goes on from NC_081419.1 coordinate 38,010,723, forward strand.
GGCAATTCAAGGCACATAGATTGCTGTGGCTCCTCGACTACCCCCAGCCTATCACCCAGGCTCGTCCCATGAATGAGCCTCAGATCAGTTTTTCTTCCTTCCTTCCTTCCTTCCTTCCTTCCTTCCTTCCTTCCCTCCCTCCCTTCATCCTTTCTTTCATCCTTTCTTTCTTCCTTCCTTCCCTCCCTCCTTCCTTCCCTCCTTCCTTCCTTCCTTTCTTTCTAAGATTTATTTTTATTTCATGTGTATGAGTGTTTGCCTCAAACTATGTATGCATGCATCCACCTCATGCAAGACTGGTACCCATGGAGGCCAGATAAGATTGTTGCATCTTCTGGAAACAGTTATAAATTGTTATGAGTCACCCCCTGTGAGTGCTGGAAACTGAACCTGGGTTCTCTACAGGAGCAGCAGGTGCTCTTAACCACTAAGCCATCTCTCCAGGCCAAGATCAATTTCTTTTCTTTTCTTTTTTTTTTTTTTGTTTGTTTTTGTTTTTGTTTTTTGAGATAGGGTTTCTTTGTGTAGCTTTGTGCCTTTCCTGGAACTCACTGTGTAGCCCAGGTTGGCCTCAAACTCACAGAGATCCGCCTGCCTCTGCCTCCTGAGTGCTGGGATTAAAGGTGTGTGCCACCACCGCCCAGCCCCAAGATCAATTTCTTTCTTTTCTTTTTTTTTTTTTTTTTTTTTTTTTTGGTTTTTTTGAGACAGGGTTTCTCTGTGTAGCTTTGCGCCTTTCCTGGAACTCGCTTTGGAGACCAGGCTGGCCTCGAACTCACAAAGATCCGCCTGGCTCTGCCTCCCAAGTGCTGGGATTAAAGGCGTGCGCCACCACCGCCCGGCCCAAGATCAATTTCTTAATGGGCTTTTCTGGTCCTTCTCTGACAGATGAGTGTGAAGAATAAAGAACATAGGACTATTGTGGGTTTGAAATGTGTTCCTGGCACCTACAAATGTGACCTAATTTGGAAATGGGATAAATGAATGATGAGAAAATTAAGATAAGCCCCAATCCTCTCTGCTTGTCCTCAAACAAAGGGGAATTTGGACACAAAGGGAGATAGACAGAAAAAGAGGATGATATAAAGAGATAGAGGAGATGGCCAACTGCAAATCAAGGACTCTTGATGTCCCCAGAGCTGGGAGAGAACTTGGAACAGACAGACCATTGTCTCTCTCCATCAGAGAGATCATAATTGTGCTGGCAGACTGGGTTCACACCTCAGGAGACAACAAATTTCTATTATGTAAGCCACTCAATATGTGACACTTTCCTAGGGCAGCTCCAGAAAAAATAATATGGTGAATAACACCAGGGTTCAGACAGAAGGCAGTCCCTCCAGGCATGACTTTAGTCATGGGGTCAGGATTCAACAAAGGTTGCCATTGGTCCAGAGTAGTCCCCTATGGCTGTAGAAACTGTGTGTTAGGGAAGGGTAGTGTAGGGAAGGGCTTAGGCCTGCAAAGCTGTGAAGGTCCACACTGGAGGAAGGTGGAAGACACAAAAGGAACTTACGGGGGGGGGGGGGGGGCATCGGAGTGGGCAGGCTTGAAGCCTTTGAAGAGAGCACTAAGAAGGCATGATACTAACACCACAGGGAACCTTTACAGAATAGAAGGGCCAGGGTCTAAAGACAAGGATTGGGGTTAGGAAAAACAGGTTAGAGCCAATGGGCACTCACAACTGACTGTAACTCCAGTTCCAGGGGATCTGACCCCCTCTTTTGACTTCCATAGGTACCAGACATCCATGTGATTCACAGACATTTGGTAAAAAAAAGTCCATATATGTTAATTAGAAAAAACTACAAACGTGTTAATCGTCATTCCATTAGCGGGTATAGTTTCTTTGTTATGTATAGAAAGAAACGAATAGAATGTTGGAGGCCATTGAAGGATTTCCAACTCAAGCCAGAGAGGGATACAGGGACACCATGTTTCTATATGTTGTATCACACAAACGTTTAATTGACCCCTTTAGGCAACATTACTGAATGTTTTCTAGTTCCTCTGGATAAACACCAAACCATAATCCCATGCTTGATGAGAACTACCCAGACAGTTGCTGGCTGAGAAGGAATAGACAGATGGCCTAAGAGTGAATACACTGAGTCTTACGTTACATTTATGGAACAAGAAATGAGTTCAGCCCACAAGTGAAATGGAAATAGAATAATACAGGGGTTCTGTGCACCCATCACATCTGAGGAGAAGCAGAGGCGCTGGGCATCATTTCTGCTTGTCATTCTTGACTTACCATGCATAAATGAACTGGCTAACTGAGGTATAATCACAGAGTCCCAAGTGGGTTCATTTTCCTAGACAGCTTCAAATCACTTCATAACCACATTCAGTTTAAATGTACTTTGCCCATAACCCATGAAAGGGCTGTCACCTTCCTTTGTCACACAGAATGTGAATGTTACCCAGGCCTCTGCACGCTCAAGACTGCCCAGATGTTTAACATTCTGAATCCTTCAAGTTGAGGAACATGCACTGCTTTTGTCTTTTAGAGAAAATTGACTCTGACTATTAGAAAAAGGAATCATAAATACACCACATGCTCTAACAACAACATCTATAAAATCATTGGCAACACGGGTAGTGACGAGAGACGCTATTCTTCAGCATTGCTTTCCACGGAAGTAGAGATTACCTGACATGCATGCAACATTTCTCTTCTGTTCTGCGGTCGATGTGAAATACATCTCATCACTACATGCAAAGAATCTCTGAAGAGTTTCACCTAGGACTTTTATTATTTCCCAGGGATCTTAAGGAGGAAACCAGAGGTCACTAAGGACCGACGGAGGATGGTAAATGACTTATGATATTGTTTTGGTAGATAAAACGTACTTTAAAAACCATGCCATGACTGTGTAGGATCACAGTTGGGGAATGTTTTAATTAGTAACCAGGGTCAGCTAAGGAATCCAATCTGACTTTGGTAAAGGAAATAATTGGGGCTGAAGAGATGGCTCAGAGGTTAAGAACACTGGCTGTTCTTCCAGAGGTCCTGAGTTCAATTCCCAGCACCCACATCGTGGCTCACAACTATCTGTAATGAGATCTGGCTCCCTCTTCTGGCCTGCAGGGATACATGCAAACAGAACACTGTATACATAATAAATAAATAAATCTTTAAAAAAAATAATAGAAATGCTTAATTGAGCATTTATTTTAAAATCTGCTATTCTCTACCATGTAAACATGAAAAGGATTCCACAAGCCACACGCACACACAACACAACACAATTAGATCAGAACAACTGTGTCTAATAAAGGATACAGGGACATGGTGACAGCTTCCAGTGAGACGTAGAGTATGAACTGGGCGTTTAGGTTTATAGTCACCATTCATTTCGGTCCCCAAACTTTGAAGGGCAGATGTTCTCTGTGCTTTACAGTTAAAGGAATGAAGGCTGAGGAAAATGTCTACCAAACCGCTCTCTGTCAGAACTGGGAAGGTTCTGAGGTTTTACCCTAGCACACTGAGAGTAACCACCCATGGCTTCATACATGCCTGCAGAAGACCCGAGACTGACTCAGAGATGAAGGTACAGCCAACAACATGAACTTCACATACAAGCCAGTTTCCTAGTTAGGGTGCCCAGCCATCCCAGGGTTCTCAGGACTATTTCAGTAAGCCTGAGCTATGGGCCAAGCATTGGTAATTAATGTAACCCTAGGGCAGTTAGTCACTCAAGTCCCCGCTGTGAGTCTCACAAAGGGACTAGGAAACAGCTCTAGAGGACAATGCACACACAGTAAGCCTGACTCACAGCTTAGACATGGGAGATTAGGAAACTCCAACTTTATGAAGTGCTGTAAATAAGTACAACCAGCTTTTGCCCCAACAGAGACCTTAAAAAATTATTTATTCATTCATCCAACCATTCATTTACTGTAGTAATTGTTCTTGTCCCTGTGGTTGCTGCTGGTGGCAGTGGTGATAGTCGTGTGTGTGTGTGTGTGTGTGTGTGTGTGTGTGTGTGTGTGTGCCTGCCTGTGTACTTGGATGTCAGAGGACAACTTTTGGAGTTGGTTCTGTCCTTTCAGCTTAAGTTCCAGGAACTGAACTCAAGCCATCAGTCGTGGTGGCAAGCACATTTATCCAGTGAGCCATCTCACATGGACGTGGTAATATTGTGTTCCCCCAATATATTGTGCATGCTAATAAACTTATCTGGGTCAGAGAACAGAACAGCCACTAGATATAGAGGTCCAAAAATGGTGGCACACATACCTTTAATCCTAACATTCCAAAGGCAGAGATCCATCTGGATCTCTGTGAGTTCAAAGCCACACTGAAAACAGCCAGGCATGGTGACACATGCCTTTAATCCCAGGAAGTGATGGCAGGAAGCAGAAAGGTATATAAGGTATGAGGACCAGGAACTAGAGCCTGGTTAAGCTTTTAGGCTTTTGAGCAGCAGTTCAGCTGAGATCCATTTGGATGAGGACTCAGAGGCTTCCAATTTGAGGAAATGAGATCAGCTAAGGAACTGGCGAGGTGAGGTGGCTGTGGCTTGTTCTGCTTCTCTGATCTTTCAGAATTCACTCCAATACATAGCTCCAGGGTTGTTTTTATTAATAAGACCTTTTAAGATTCGTGCTACACATGTAGGCAGTTTTCCTGTCCCAGGAGCCACTTCCAAATTGACACATTGAGGCTTATATTAATTACAAATGCTTGGCCAATAGCTCAGGCTTATTACTAGCTAAATTTAAATTTAAATTAGCACATATTTCTTATCTATGCTTTGCCACGGGTTTTGGAACCTTTTCTCAGTATGGCATGCTAATCTTGCTTCTTTGCATCTGCTGGCAACTCCTCTAACTCTGGCCTTCTTCTTCATGCCATCACTCTCAGTTTGGCTTTCTCACTTGACTTTATCTTGTTCAGCTACTGGCCAGTCAGTTCGTTTATTAAACCAATCACAGTGACACATATTCACAAAGCATAAAGGAGTATTCCACAGCATTTCCCTTTTTTTGTCTAAATAAAAAAGAAAGATTTTAAACATAGTAAAACTATATACAAAAAACTAAGTACAATAACTATATACAAATATATACAGGTAAGAATTACAATGGGGCTGGAGAGATGGCTCAGAGGTTAAGAGCACTGACTGCTCTTCCAGAGGTCCTGAGTTCAATTCCCAGCACCCACATGGTGGCTCACAACCATTTGTAATGAGATCTGGCGCCCTCTTCTGTATACATAATAAATAATCTAAAAAAAAAAATTACAATGCCCAGTCCATTTGCATTTGGCAAAATTAGATAAAATATATCTATCTTATCTTGGTGAGTCTGAAGTTTTATATCTAAATTACCTTATTATCATAAGGAAAACTATAATTATAACTATCTAGTCTTCAGCTCCATCAAAGACCCCAGAAGGATGCAGTGTTACCTAATGACAAGGACATCAGGCTGCCTGGACAGTCACCCTAGGTTTCTCTGCAATGTTAGGGCATCCAACTCAGGCCTACAGGCCTGGCATATCTGACAGACTTTCCTGTGAAGCAGGGAATTTTGAAGGACTGTCCTACCTTGTCTTGGCAGTTTGGCAGTCCTGCTGGTCCAGTTTGGAGAGTAACTATCAGCAACTGAGGCAAGGGCAGTTTCTTAGCCCAGTGACTAGCTTTTGCCATAAAGAAAGCAAACTCTATATGGAGTTTCTTCAGTGCTCATTATCTACTCTGAAGTAAATTGGTGCTGCTAGGAGCAGACATGCCTCACTGTCATGAAAAGCCTTAGGTAATTAAACATATTAAGTGCCACATTTTGTAGGTCCTCAAAGTGATTGAAGACCATCTATCTAAATATATCTGTGTATGACCTTGAAAACATACCTAACATGACTATAAGTTTGTCTATAATAGATGACTATTAATCTGTATTTCTTAATTATACATTACATTTTAAAATGAGCTGCATAAACAAAATACCTTAAATAAGAGTAGAACCATACATACAGTATAACAATATTAACTTTAAATTTGTATCAATAAACCAAAATCCATACCAATGTAAAATATTTTGAAATTAATAGTTTTTTTTAATAAAGTGGGTTCAATAATCTACAAATCTCCTCTGTTTAGCTTTTTCCTGACCGTTACCAATAACAACTTGTAACCATCCCCCCTTAAATGATAATAAACATCCATAACCCATTTTTTAGGAATGTGGGCATAGTTCTGTAGACTACTTCCTGTTAATTGAGGGCACTGGTAATCTTTGGGGGACACTGAGAAAATTCAGGATTATGGTCAAGTCCTGACAGAAATATTCTATGAGGCTGGATCATCTCAGCCGGCAGCCTTGAAACTGTTCTGGATGCATAATTCTGAAGAGACTGTAACAGGGGCATATTGAAATGCTGGGTCACCTGGGCCATCAATTTTCCTTTGTGTCTGGTCTCCTTGCTCTGAAAATAAACTTTTAAAGGTAACATACATATCTGCATGAATAAAAGCATAGACTGTGCATTGTATACAAGTCAACCAGAGATGATTTTTTGTTATGTGTTTGAGCAGATAAAATATACATCATGTGTCTTGTAGTTTTTTTTTTTAGGTTTATTTCTTTATGTCTGCAGTCAGGATTTCAGGGAGTCTTCCTCAATCAAACCTGATTTTCTTTAACTTTGAATGAATCCACAGCCTTTTATTTTCTTTGGAAATAAAAGCAGAATCTCTTTTCCAAAGTAACGTATCTTTTGACTTTTTTGAAGTCAAGATATTTTTAAAATGTTTGGGTTGGTTGAATCTAGCAGTTTTCATAATCCAGTGTCTCTTAGCAGCCAAAAAATTCAAAGACAACACAATGACAAACAGAATTCAGACTCTCTGTATTTTCCATCTTTACGAAGCTTATTATATTCTTTATTACTCTATTCCTTTTTCAAGAACTTTACTTCATTATTTTTAAATTTTTTTTTTATCTATGACTGTCTCTACCCTTTTCGTCTTCTCTCTCAAGTCTATGTATATTTTTAAACACATTGTAACCCATTTAGAGGTTTATTTATTTATTTATTTTAGGTCTGATTCTGTCTTTACTGCATATCTTTATCTTTTTCTGACCTGGTTACCTCAGACGCCAAGCTGTTGGCCAGAATTTTATCAGAAGTCAGTAAATCCCCAAGTAAAGCTTTGCTTTAAATATTTGACTAAGAAAGGTGGACATATGACTTGGTCTCAAGTGCAGTTTGGCTGACAGAATCTTTCAAAATACAAACTCTATGGGATAGCAAACACTGGGGAAAAATGCTTAACATGGAGCTGGTTTTCTCTCCAAATGAGTCAGAACCTGGCATGCGAGGAGAAAAACCAGAACGCATTTGGATCATACAAGAGAATTTAATAAAACCTGATTTTCAGCAGGCTATTTTTTTTTTTTTTTTTTTTAGAAGAAACATTCTTGGAGACATGAAGGCTCTGTTTTCTACTGCCTGACACAAAGCATGAGCTTCCCGGACTTGGGAACACAGACACACAAGCCCTATTGCCATTTCCAGTTTTAAATTGAATGGGTGCAGGCGTTGAACGGCACAGGAGATGGCTGCCTTTCTGGAGACTTCCCGCGGGCTCCGAAGCACAGGATGCTGAATGCTGCCATTTCCAGGGGGCCCGCTGTTGTGCGGGGTTTGCCCTTGAAAGCGGCCTGCCTCTCCCTCCTCATTCTGTACCCCTCCAATTTCCACGTTATGTGAAGCATTCTTAGCTGCTGCCGTTCCTTTGACTCCCTGTTCTCCTGCCCGGTTTCTGACATTTCCATCCTTAGCTTGCCACCCCGTATCTAACCTTCCCCATAGCTCACAGGCTTAAGGTTCCTTTTCTTGGCATTTCTGTTTTCTTAGACTAGGTTCTGACAGCAAGGAGCACTTCAAATGATGATTGTCACAATCGGTTACCACCGCGCCTTTCACTGCCGTCAGGAAGACTGTTCAGGGACCAGCGTGGGTCACCCTCCCTTTCTCGAGTGGATTTTAGAAGTGGGTGCAGCTGGCCTTCCTACTGACTGCTACTTCTACCATCCATCTAAGATTGAGACACTTCCCACGGCTGTCTATCCCGGAATTGTCGGCACTGTCAATAACATACATTTATTTTGTGCCAGACGGATGCCATGTGATCCGAATAACAAACATCCTACTCTCGTAAGTCCCAATCCTGGAAGGTAGAAACGTGTGCAGAAATGGAAAAGCTGGTGTTGCAGGCTAGTCGGCGCTAAGTCCATCGAGGGACTGACAGGGCAGAGCTAAAACTCTCTTCTTGACTGTTCTACATCTTAAGACCCATGGCTTCTGATTTCTGCCCATGATACCTGGGAAATCAAGGTCCTCTCTTGGGGTCCTTAGTCTCATTAATAGAAGGATTTAAGAACAGAATCAAATGGAAACTGGGGGACAATTTTATTAGTTTAAAAGAAAAAGAACCCAGGTCAGACAAGCTGTGAATCTCAGCAGCTGTCCAGAGGAGGAAGATGGGAAGCCAGCACAATGGTCAGCCACATGGTGGGCAAGCAGTCATGGGGAAGCCAACCCAAAGTACCAGGGAAGGGTACACTGAGGCTCTGGCAGCACCCAGAAGAAAATGGCAGAAGGGGAGGGGAGGGAGGAGGAGGAGAGGGAGGGGAGGGGAAGGCGGAGGGGAGGGGAGGGGAGGGGAGGGGGAGGGGAGGGGAGGGGGAGGGGAGGGGCGGGGGAGGGGAGGGGAGGGATGAGGGGAGGGAAGAGGAAGGAGAGGAAAGGGGGAGGGGAGAGGGGGGAGAGGGAGGGAGGGGAGGGGGAGGGGAGAGGGAGGGGAGGAGAGGGGGAAGGGAGGGAAGGGGGAGGGGAGGGGAGGGATGAGGGGAGGGAAGGGGAAGGGGAGGGAAGGGGGAGGGGAGGGGGGAGAGGAGGGGGAGGGGAGGGAAGGGGGAGGGGAGGGGAGGAAGGGAGGGGAGGGAAGGGGGAGGGGAGGGGAGGAAGGGAGGGGAGGGAAGGGAAGGGAGGGGAGGGAAGGGAAGGGAAGGGAAGGGAAGGGAAGGGAAGGGAAGGGGAGGGGAGGGGGAGGGGAGAGGAGGGGGAGGGGAGGGAAGGGGGAGGGGAGGGGAGGAAGGGAGGGGAGGGAAGGGGGAGGGGAGGGGAGGGGAGGAAGGGAGGGGAGGGAAGGGAAGGGAGGGGAGGGAAGGGAAGGGAAGGGAAGGGAAGGGAAGGGAAGGGGAGGGGAGGGGAGGGGAGGGAAGGGAAGGGAAGGGAAGGGAAGGGAAGGGAAGGGAAGGGGAGGGGAGGGGAGGGGAGGGGAGGGGAGGGGAAGGGAGGGGAGGGGAAGGGAGGGGAGGGGAAGGGAGGGGGAGGGAAGGGAATATACACCTGTTGTGAGTCAGGATGGCAAGCTGACCAACCCAACCAAACCTTATGGCAACCGTTGGGACCTCATTAAGAGGCAGGAGTTCTGGGAAGAAAATATATAGTATCTCATTAAAGGTATAATTATTTCACCTATGTCTTTAACATGGCTTAGGCAAAGCCTGTCTTCTGAAGCCTGGAGATCAGAGAAATATCCCAGAGTGTCAGGGAAAACTTAGGCTTCTGCCTGGTATCAGGCAAAAGGAAAAACAGAAACATGTTTCTTCAAGCCGCGGAATCTGAGTTCAGAGGACACCCAAATCCTGGCTCCTGTGTCTCAGGACAAAGGATTACACCAGGGAAACACGGTTAGAAATAAAGACAGCTTATAAAGAAAGGAAACCGCTCCCGAGAATGAGTGGGCTAGGGAGCTAAGGAAGAACCCTGAGGGCCTAGGCTCCCAGGAGCTGGACCTGGTAGGACCTTTATAGAGCACTCAGCTCCCCCAAGCTCGTACAGCTCAGGCTTTCCTTGTGCATGTTGAGTCCATCGGGAGCTCAAGGCTTCCAGTCTTCCTTTGCAAGCTAGCTCGTGTAAGCTGCGTCTGCCCTGTGAAGCCCAGATGGGGGAGTCTCCAGTCTTTCTCTGCCACCTGGATTCTTCCATAGGTTAACCCCGAGGCAGCTCGTGTCAAAGCATGGAGAGTTGTGGTGGTATTGTGTTCCCCAATATATTGTGCACCCTAATAAACTCATCTGGGGTCAGAGGACAGAACAGCCACTAGACAGACATAGAGGCCAGAAAATGGTGGCACATACGCCTTTAATCCTATCATTTGGGAGGCAGAGATCCGTGAGTTTAAAGCCACACTGGAAACAGCCAGGCATGGTGACTCACTCCTTTAATCCCAGGAAGTGAGCCTTTAATCCCAGAAAGTGATGGCAAGAAGGAGAAAGGTATATAAGGCCTGAACACCAGGAACTAGAGCTGGTTAAGCTTGTAGGTTTTTGAGCAGCAGTTCAGCTGAGATTCATTCCGGATAAAGACTCAGAGGCTTACAGTCTGAGGAAACAAGACCAGCTGAGGGACTGGCGAAGTGAGGTTAGCTGTGGCTTGTTCTGCTTCTCTGATCTTCCAACATTCACACCAATACCTGGCTTCAGGTTTGATTTTATTAATAAGACCATTTAAGATTCTGCTACAGGGCCGGGCGGCGATGGCGCACGCCTTTAATCCCAGCACTCGGGAGGCAGAGGCAGGCGGATCTCTGTGAGTTCGAGGCCAGCCTGGGCTACCAAGTGAGTCCCAGGAAAGGAGCAAAGCTACACAGAGAAACCCTGTCTCGGAAAAAAAAACAAACAAACAAAAAAAAAAAGATTCTGCTACAGGGAGTTGAAAGAAAGGACTGTTTTCTCAATCTCTGTCTTCAGTTTATCATCGTGATCAGGCGAGAAAGACGGCAAGTTTGATCATTATCTATGTTTGAAAGTTTTTTCTCCCAGACATCAGAGTCTTGGGTGATATACTTCAGTAACTCTATTAATAATGGGATTTAAAAACTTAAAAGCTGGGAGGCTGGAGAGACGGCCCCGTGGTTAAGACCACTGGCTGTTTTTCCAGAGGACCCAGGTTCAATTCCCAGCTATGCACATGAGAGCACACAGCCATGTATAACTCCAGTTTCCTTTTCTGGCCTCCACAGGCACCAGGCATGTAAGTGGCGCATAGACATACATACAGGCAAATACGCACACACATTACACACTTAATTAATTAATTAATTAATTAAACTTAAATCTTAGCTGCATATCTGCAATTCCAGCACTCAGGAAGAAGATCTCAAGTTCCAGGCCAACCACAGATACTTAACGTATAGAGTAAAACTCTGTTTTTGAAAACAATTTTTTTAATGTTTTACACCATTATTTAAAGCTTCTAACCAATGCTATTGATATGCAGCTTGAGAAAGTGGGTATTTTCTTCTAAGTTCTCCACACAGCGTCACTGAAATCAGAGTAGTCCGCATCTTTCCATTTTCAGTTATTTTCCAACCAATGAAGAAATAGTGGCCATTTGTGTAGCCAGACCCACATGCACTCACAGAAGGACATCCAAGAGAGAACAGAGCATGCTGCCTCCTCTCCACGCCCGTCTGCTCCCCAGCCCACGCAAGGATGGGTCCGCACTTGATAACAAACGCTTGCAATTTCTTATATACCCACAGGAAAGGGAGGAAGGCCCAAAGAGGGCCATTTATGGGAACTTTCATCAGTCTATCTTTAGGGGTCACCAGGCGGACAGAGGCTGAAATGGGATTGACTAAGGATTGACGGAATTTTAAAAACCATTTACAAGATATAATTATTCAGAGCTGTGCTTCTCCTTTATTTGAAAAATGGGAAATTATCTCTTACCCAAGACGTCTGCTCAGCTACATTCATTTCACTTAAATAGACAAGCAATCGCAGATACTGTACAATGGTTTAGAGAAAGCAATTTCCCATTGAAAAACCACTTGGCCTACTTGTCTGAGAAGAAATATAGCTGTAAAGTTACATGAAACAAACTTGATTCCCTTTCAGCAAGTGCTTCTGGAAGATGTACGGGTCGATTCAGACCCCAAGGCCCATGAGTTCATCAAGCTCTCAGAGCGTCACAGCTGGCCAGAGTGGGCTGCACAGGGCCAACTCACAGATGGATGGATGGCACGTGGGAGTCTGGGACTTGATCACCAGCTAGAGAGGATGGAGGGAAGAGAAAAACAAAGACGTGAAAACACAGAGAGCAGCAGTCATTAAGGAACTGAAAATCCACAAAGCTCATCATCACCAAGACCACAGGCGCAGCCTCCTACCGGGTGCTTTCCACGCCCCTAAACTCTCACTGACATTTGAAAGGCAGCTAGCAGGAACATTTTAAAAAGTGAAACATACGCAAGATGAAATAAACCATTACTTACTCTAAGTGAAAGGAAAAGCCGAGGCGGAGAGAGAAGTGCCTGAAACACATTTTGTCATCGTGAGCCAGCAAATACTCCTCAAGACACCTGACAGCAAAATCCTAAACAGGGGACAAAGACACTCTTCTCTGGGAGTCTTCTGCTGTGTTAAATACAAAAGTCTGCTCTTCACGTTGCATATGTTCCCCTCCCAAAAGCAAAGCTATGGATTTCTCCTTTGATGCTTCGTTTTCTACATTGAGACAAGTACCATTTTCTGCATCTAACAGCATTCTTTAAAAACAGTACGTCAGCTGCCATGACAGGTCAGCCACAACAGCACACAACGACAACCAGACTTTATATGCCTCTAGATGTGACTCAACAGGAAGTGTACAAAAACTGCTGACCTGTGCTTGCCGAAAGGAAGGAAGGAAGAAAGAGAGAAAGAAAGAAAGAAAGAAAGAAAGAAAGAAAGAAAGAAAGAAAGAAAGAAAGAAAGAGAGAGAGAGAGAGAGAGAGAGGGAGGGAGGGAGGGAGGGAGGGAGGAAGGAAGGAAGGAAGGAAGGAAGGAAGAAAATTTAAAAAAAAAGAAATCAAACATAAAACCTATCTGGCCTCTAGTCTGCATGAACTAGAACAAGAAAACATATTCAAACAAATGCAACTAACCCATCAAGATTTGAATGTAGCAATTGCTGGACTAAACACCCAGGACCTTCAATGAGCAACTGCTAAAAAATAAAAAAAAGTAAAAAGTAAATGTTTTTTTTCTTTTCCGAGACAGGGTTTCTTTGTGTATCAGCACTGGCTGTCCTGGAACTCACAGAGATCCGCCTGCCTCTGCCTCCCGAGTGCTGGGATCAAAGGTGTGTGCCACCACCGCCCGGCGCAAAAATATTTTTTAAATATTTTTTAGAAAATAAAGTGAAGGACACAAACATATTTCACTGTGATTTAACAGTGGCTGAGGTTATTAACTAAGCAAATGTTGCACTCAGGAGCCCCAGAGTTCAATCTGGAGCACCCCAAAACAAAAAATAAGCTGGCAGTGGTTGCACATGCCTCAGGCGGGATCTCTAAGTTCAAGGCCAGGCTGGTCTACAGAGCAGGTTCTAGGATGAGAGCCAGGGCTACACAGAGAAACCCTGCCTTGAAAACAAACAAACAACAACAAAAAGAATAAATGGACTCATCAAAGAAACACGTTGCATACATCTGCTTGGTTTCTGGTGTGAGCAAGCTGCCATCTATAACCAGAAAGTTATGAAACAATCAGACAAATCTAAATACTGACTGAATATTCAGTGACATTAAATAAGGACTTCTAGGGGCTCGGGGGACAGCTCAGTGGTTAAGAGCAAGTTTGGTTCCCAGCACCCAGGTCAGGCATCTCACAGCCCCCTGTGACTCTGGCTCCCTGGGGCTCTGATGCCTTTGGCCTCCATGGTACCTACACTTACATGCCATAGCCACACACAGACACAGGCATGCACACACACACCTACTCACACTTAAAAATAAATTTCAAAATAAAGACATAGTAACATTTGAAAAATAATGGCAATAATCACTATTGAAAGTATATAAATGCCATAGATCTTTGCAACCAAGATCAGGAGAAATTTTTGTAGGGGTTTGGGAGCCAGGGAGGAAGACAGTGGTAGGTATTAAGATGTTTAGAAAGGGGAAGGGCAAAAAGAAAAAGAGAAAAACCCCCCTAGCTGAGAAGGTATGGGTAACTGATGGCTGCTGGTGGATAATCAGTTTGCCTCACTTCTGTGATTCCAGAGAGGCTCCCCATACTGCAGGGGATGGTCCTCCACCCATGTCTACAGACAGCACTAAGTAGATTGGATTTAAAAGCAAAGCACAGGAAGTTGGCAATGGAAAGTGGCAGGCAGATGCAAGAGGGCAGGAGAGGAATTGGAAGGGAGGGGTCGAAGAGTGGATCTGACCAAAACACATTCTAGGGGCTGAGCCTGGTCCAGCCCAAGCCTTTACTCCAGCACTCAGGAAGCAAAGGAAGGTGGATTTCTGTGAGTCTGAAGCCAATCTGGTTCCCATAGTGAGTTTCAGGCCAGCTGGGGCTACAAAGTTGAAACCTAGCCTAAATAAAACAAATGAATGAAAATCCACATTATATGCAAGTATGAAATTCTCAATAAGAAAAAGAAAAATTAAAAGTTGAAAAAACTCACTCCTACAAAGAGAAATTCAAACTAAAAGCAAATTAAATGAAGCGTTTATTTTTCCCTTAGCTCTGTTGAGAACACAGGCTGACATACAGGCACAGCACTGAGGGAGAAGATGCTCAGTGGTTTGAGCTATAGATGGCAATCCAGCAGTGTTGATGGAACCACACTCAGGTCTTTTGATCCAAAAAGACTCCTAGGAATTTTTCTTGTGGATGATATGCAATGTCTAATTTGTATTTATAAGGAATTGTTTACTGTAACAGTTTTTGGAATAGAAAATGCTACAGACAAATCTTCAACAGGAAGACACTGGGAAATTTCAATCCATTCGTGAATGGAGGCTGGGGAGTACCCGAGGCACAGAGAAGCCATTGTCTGATGAGAACTGTCTTTGGGATATTCTAAGGGCAGAAATAAGTTAGGCACACAAGAATAAATGTAAGGGGCATGTGGATTTTTTTACTATAAACCCCGTTTTATCCTCTGAGTTTTAAATTATACAAATGTATTACCTGCTTGTGGTGGTTTTGATGAGAATGCCCTCTAAAGGCTCATACATTTAAATGTTTAATTACCAGTTAGTGGAACTGTTTGGGAAGGATTAGGAACTATGGCCTTGTTGGAGGAAGTATAGTCTCATTGGAGGAGGTGTGTCACTGGGGGTGGGCTTTGAGGTTTCAAGCCCATGCCCCGCCCTGTCTACCTGCTGCCTGTAGATCAGGATACAAACCTCTCAGTTACTATTCTAGCACCATGTCTTCTGCTTCCTGCCATGATGATTATGGACCACCCTCTAGAAGTGTAAGCAAACCCAATTAAATGCTTTCTTTCATAAGAGTTGCCTTGGATCATGGTGTCTTGTCATAGCAACAGAACAATAACTAAGACATTGTTCAATTAAGTAAAAATGTAACCATCTTGGAGATGCTCAGTTGGATGACTAATTAACACAGGGATTGGCCAATAAAGAGATGTACAGACATACAGAAAACAGTGAGTGAATGTCCCAGTTGATTCCTCGCCCAATGGGAGAAAGGGGTCCGGTCAGAAGCCAGGGTTCCCAGGCTCAGAAACCCACACTGGACTTTCTGTAACCAAGAAAAACCTCCACAAGCTCCTTAACCAAGGACTACAGGATGTTTACTCCACAAAATTGCTCCCTGCAGCCCACCACCCAAAGCATGCACAACGGAGAAACAATAGAGAAAGTCTAAAAACAAAGCCCAAGTATCTACCTGACTTGTCCATTTCCGGCAGGAGACTTTCCTTTAACAGGAGGGGCAGGCTGCCTCCCCAAGGGTTGTGGGGGAGGGGGGAGGGCCACCAGTGGAGCAGATAATGGGACCACAAAAGAAAAAAAAGTCAGACACGGGTCTCTAAAAGGCTGGTGTCTTGGAACCTTTCAAGCTCTCCCTCCCCATCTCCCCCCATCCCTCCATCTCTTTACTCCTCTCCCATCCCTCTCCCCTCATCCCAATCTGTGCCATTGGACTCCTTTTCACAGTCTTTAGTACCTGAGCCTCTCTTAGCCATGGAAGAGCCACGTATCTCTTTGACGTATCAATATTACCATCCACTACTCAGTGTGTACCATTCCTTGGCTGTCTTGTCTGGACGCATTATACAGATTTCCCAGTATTACTTCTCAGACTCTTGATGGATGTTTCAAACTGTTGCACAATGATGACGATTGAGCCAATAAAAAAAAACTAATTTCAAGCTTTAACCATTTCTCTGCCACCTTGCCTTGTTTTTTCCTGATTATGAAGTGGGATAAAGACATTTTGTCTTACGGAATGTGGAAAACATAAGATGACTGCAGAAATTAATGTTTTCATATATTTTCTATGATTTTTTTTTGTTTTTGTTTGTTTGCTTGTTTGTTTGTTTTTCAAGACAGGGTTTGTCTGTGTAGCCTTGGCTGTCCTGGAGCTTGCTCTGTAGACTAAGCTGGCCTCGAACTCACAGAGATTCACCTGCTTCCCAAGTGCTGGGATTAAAGACATGTGTTACAACCACCCAGCTCTATGATGAATTAATATTCTTCATTTTAAAAATAAAATAAATAAGGCTGGTCTGCGGTGGCACATGCCTTTAATCCCAGCACTCAGGAGGCAGAGGCAGGTGGATCTCTGTGAGTTTGAGGCCAGCCTGGTCTACAGAGCAAGTTCCAGGACAGGTTCAAAAGCTACACAGAGAAACCCTGCCTCGAAAAACCAAAAATAGATAGATAGATAGATAGATAGATAGATAGATAGATAGATAGACAGATAGACAGACAGACAGATAAAGTGAAGAGTAACTGAGGAAGACACCATACATCATCAACCTCTGGCCTCCACACCTAGCCAGCCACACAAGCACATTCACACATATGCACACATACTCTAGCCACACATACACGCCAATTAATAAACAAAAAGAACATTAGGAATTAAAAGTCTCTCTGGGGACTGGTACAGTGGCTCGGCAGACAAAGGTGCTTACCTCCAATCCCTTTGACAACCTGAGGTACTTCCCCAGAATTCACACGGTGAAGGAGGGAACTGACTCCCATAGCTTGTCCTCCGATCTCCACACATACACTGTGCATTTACACGCACATATACTACTCCTTGCAGAAGCAAAAATAAATAATGACTGCAGTCAACTTACGTTTTCATTTCATTATGTCTGGAAGCAAGGGAAATCCCAATGTTTAGGAGGAGAGACATCTAAAAACAGATAGGTGTTGGGAGCCCAGGAATTTTACTAACAGGAGGCCGGATCTGTAGGAGGTTTCCCTCTAAACCACCCCAGCATCCTCTTGGGAAGAGTATTGCTTGCCTATGATTTCTGACACAGATTATTCACACTTTCAAAACTTGGCATTAGATACACCATGTAACTAACATTAGGGAGGAGAAAGTAAAATATAAAAATGAGATGCATGCTGCAAAAAAATAAAATAAAATAAAAATAAAAGTGCATGAGAAATGTAGTAACATCACCACACCCGAATGAAGAGAAGAAAGTGCTGTCATGAACGCGAAGCCTGATTAATGTCATTAATGTTATATAGGCCTTTCATTTAAAAGTCAAAGGGCTGTCTGGAAACCTCTGTGTCGTGAGAATCCACTTTACTAGGCTTTTAACATTACTAAGCACAATTCCAGATGATCTAGTCCTAACAGGACCACTCCCCCCCTTCCCTGCCCCGCCCCGGAGTCACCCACACCAAGGCCTCCTTTAAAAGGAGGTTTATAAGCCCACTCCAGGGGTAATAACATGTTGCTCTTCTTTAGAAAGACTTTCATCCTTACAGAAGTTTTAGTAGCCTTTTCCAAAGCAAATAATGCTGACTCCCCTTAATTCATGGTTCGCAAAACAGACCATGGCTTTAGATGACTGACCTAAAGATGGGGCACTGAGAGCGCCCCACCTCTGGGCTAACTGTGCACCAAGACGGTCAGAACAGACTCTTGACTCCTGCTGCTGCAGGAGCGGAGATGGGCAAGGGTGTGGGAAGAGACCACCGGGAAGACAATGAACAGCGGCCCCATTCCCCCTCCCCCTCCTACAGGTAAGCAGAGGGTTTGTCTCTTCATGGGTTATGACACTCTTTTATAGATCACTTTTACAGTCCTGTTATAAACTTGGAGTTTATTTTCTTTTTAGGGGTAAAGAAAAAAAAAGCAAGCGGTCCTATGACCCATCACAGACTGAACAGCCTTTATCTGAGATGCTCAGAACCAAAGTGTCTAGTTTGTGCTTTTTCAAATCTTGGAATCCACACATGAAATCTCTTCCGAGATGGGTTCCAAGTCTAAACATGAAATCCATTGTGTATCACAAATACCTGTAAGCAGAGTCAAGTCTACACATGATGTTTCAATGATTTTATGCCAACGAACACACATACACGTGTGTGAGCACCTGCACACACAGTTAATAAAAAAAATTAAAGAAGATTTTTTTTAAAAAAATCAACAGGTGATAGGCTACTTATAAATAACCCCTCAACATTTTATAGTACACATCCATCAATTTATTTAATAAGCAGATATTCTTTTGTTTATTGAGTTTTTTTCGCATGCAGTAGTATTCACCACTTTTATAGAAGGTGTATGTGATCTGTGAATCATGTAATCACCCTATAACCAAGATACAGTATAGACGCCCCCCCCCCAAGTCCCTTCCCATTCCTTTGTAGTTTAATCTCGCCTCCCCTGCAGTAGTCACTGGTTAGATACTGCTGCTGTATCCGAAGCCCTCCCTTCCTTCTCCACCATGCTGGGGGTTAAAGAGGTCTACCTCCATGCTAGGCAAGTGCTCTGACAATGAGCCCTTCTGTTAGCATTATTTCTTTTTAATTCAAGTGTGTGTGAGAGCGGGCGTCCAAAGAGACCAGAAGAGGGTGTGAGGCCCCTTGGAGCGAGTCACCGGAGGCACGTGGTATGAGCTCTGGGAACAGAACTCCAGTCCTCTACAAGGCAGCCTTCTTAAGGGCTGAGCCATCTCTCCAGCCCTGATTTTTTTTAGTCTGGCATATTTCATTTAACATAACGTTTTTGGGGGTCCCTCTTGATATACTTTTCTGTTACTGAATTGTATTCTGTTATGTGAATGTAGCATAAGCTGTTTGTCTACTCCATAGTTAATGGGCTTTGGGGTTGTTTTAACTTTTGCCAATTCTGAAAAGAACTGTTATCGACATCTATACACAGGTTTCTATGTATACAAAAGTTTTTATTTCTCTTAGGAAAATTTCCAGCAATTGGATTATTGGTTACACGATATATGCTAAGTATATTGAACTGACTCCTAACATTCTTACTTTTTTATGGTCTTATAACATTGTATAAGAGCTCCTATTGCTCCAACATCTTCACTGACATTTTGTAAATTTTTTTTGCAATTGTGGCATTCTAGTAGATAAGTAGTGATATTTCAGTGGTTTTAGTGAGGCATTCTAGTACATAAGTGGTGATATTTCAGTGGTTTTAGTGTGGCATTCTAGTACATAAGTAGTGATATTTCAGTGGTTTTAGTGAGGCATTCTAGGACACCGGTAGTGATATTTCAGCAGACCTCTCATCTGCGTTTCCCAGCTGATAATGATATTGACCATCTTCTTAGGTGCTTGGTGTAAACCCTCTACACTGTGGATTTTGTTGTAAAAATTATTTCTATATTCTAGATGCTGGTACTTCATCCAAATTGTACTCTATAAACATTTTCTCTCTTTTCATGGTTTTCTTCATTTTCTTCGTTTGTTTCATTTTTTGTTTTCGAGACAGTCTCTCTATATAGCCCTGGCTGTCCTGGAACTCACTCTGTAGACCAGGCTGGTCTTGAACTCACAGAGATCCACCTGCCTCTGCCTCCCAAGTGCTGGGATTAAAGGCGTGCACCACCACACCTGGCCAAGGAGCAGTTTTTGATGAAGAACAGTTTGTCTAAGCACCATCTGCTAAATGTTGGCCCTGGAGATACAGCAATAAGCAAAAATTCTATCCATCGGTTTCATCTACCAGTTTACTGTATCATCATTAATACTTTTTCATCGCTAAATATTACTTGAAACGCGATTTGGATACATATCATTCTCTTGGCCACATCTTAGCTTAGTTAAGCCTCTCTGTTTGGGGGATATATATATTAACTCCCTTAAAGAAAAAATAAGAGCCGGGCGGTGGTGGCGCACGCCTTTAATCCCAGCACTCGGGAGGCAGAGGCAGGCGGATCTCTGTGAGTTCGAGGCCAGCCTGGTCTACAAAGTGAGTTCCAGGAAAGGCGCAAAACTACAGAGAAACCCTGCCTCGAAAAACCAAAAAAAAAAAAAAAAAAAAAAAAAAAAAAAAAAAAGAAGAAAAAATAAGAAAGAAAAGAAATGCATGGTCAATATACTTGCATAGAAGCCTCTGTCGACACCTGCGATGATTTTCTTGCTCATCATTGAGAAGCCCTCCAAAAGGCATAGTGCTCACTTGGAATTGTCTCTTGGAAAGACCACAGATGTCTTGAAGCAAAGGTCCTGTCTTGTCCCCCGTGTCATGCCTGTATGTGACAAAGAGCCTCACACTTTCTGGAGAGAATTGTTGACGTTGCTTTATCTTCTCCACTTCCTCCTCTGCCCTGTAGACATCTACCTTGCTTTCCCAAATCAAAGAAGAGAGGAGAAGGCTTGTCAAGAAGATTCGGGTTCCAGGGCAGCTGAGTGACAAGCCTGGTTGTTGCTCAGCAAGGCCCTTAAGGGGCCCCGCCCCCGGCAGCTATAAAGCCTTAGTGAGGTGAGGTGAGGCGGCCACCGCTGGCACTCAGCCTCCAGAGCACCAGGAAGGCACTGGCACACAGGCACTATGGCAAACGAAGTGCGAGTCCCGCTGTCCCCGCTGAAAGGGCGGCACCCTCCAGCAGGTAGGTCCCCCCACCTGGCTCCCGCAGCGGCTCCCTCGCCCCCATTCGTCCTCCCGGAAGCACCTGAGCAGAGCCAAGGTTGTCAGCCCACCACCGATGCTTTCACTTCCCGCAGCCTGAGCTCCTCTGGCTGTAGATTAGCCGCGACACACCCTCACCTGAGTGAGTTCCCCCCGTGGGGAACACTACTCCGTTTTCCACCCCTCACACTCCGATTCTGCAAGACACCCATGGTTAGCTGACTTCGTACTGACTCCGTGCAGAGAGCAGTGCCCGGTTCTGCTTCTGGAGTCTTTGGGGTTGGGCAATGCTATCTGCCCACAAGCTGAGGAGCACTCTTTAATAAGGACCCAGGGACTGGAGGGGCTCTACCATCTAGAGTGTCTCCTGTTTTTAAATTCACGCTATTCGCATCGACTCTGTGGGATAATCAACACTGGTTCTCCCGTAACTAAGCATATGTTTATGTAGCTTGGCTAGCAGGAACAGGCCTATTTTTAGTCAGTTTCACATTCTTCCAACTGCTGTCCTTTCCTCCTGACATCTCAAAAGCTTGGCTGCTTTGTGCTTGCCTGTCTCCCTTTAGAAACCCGGTTATTTGTATAATTCTTTGTTACCTCTAAGGGGAGGTCGCGGTCTCTCACCGCAGGCAGGTATGACAGGCCCGGGCTTTGCGAGGATGGGGATCTGACACAGACCCAGCACGTTCTGGAAGGCAGCCCAGTAGAACGAGAGTTTTCTGGCTTGCTCTAGACACCATGTCCAATCTCTTTTGTCAGTCCACTGACGGTCTACACTTGTAGTTGAATTTAGCAACTTTTTACATTAAAAATGGAGAGGTATTGATGTAAATGATTGGGAGCCGTCCGTCTATACAGGTGTTAGGAGAGGAACTCATATATTGCACAGATGGAAAGAAATGCACCGTTCTCCTGTGGCCTCCACTCCAGTCTTTCAGAAAATGCTCCAGCTGAAAAATCTGATTTGCTACAGTACATGTGTGCACAAAGTTAAACTTAGACAAACGATTCCTTTGGCTTAAGTCCATTTAAAAAGCGCAAGTTTGAACAACACCAGCCGGAACTTCCTGTCCCTGTCACTAACGATTGCTAATTACTCTGTGTACATAGCACACCATGACTCCATCAAGCATGTCACAATGCCTCCGGCATGACAATGAATTACTATGAACTGTGACACCGCAGATAAGAGGTTTGGGATAATTGGAATGGAGATGCAGGCCGACTTGCTTCCCCACTGAGCTCAAGAGAACAAAGAAACTTCACCCTTCAGCTGGTTCCCCATATTTTTTATTTTACGAACCAGTTTGCAATGATGCAAATTTTTAGTTATGGAACAAAACTAATAAGATGCCAAAAATTCTATTAAATTTTCATCTGATATTTAGAAGCAAAATACAGATGTCTGAGAGCAGGAAGCTAGTACCATATAGTGGGAAGGTAAGGCATGGCGGTTAGAACCTGACAGAGTAGGGTTTGGACTTCACTTTCAATCTACATCTCAGAGCCTCGGTTTTCTCACCTGTGAAAAGGGAAAATAAATAACACCAGTCTGGTAAGGCTACTGTGTGGGTGAGAAGAGACTGTGAATATAAAGGACCTGACACTTGAATGTTGACCCCTTTAAAATGCAGGCCTCATAAAAACCCACTGTAGTCAGCAGAATGCAGAATGATCCTTCCGGACTCCAAGGCCCCCAGATGTGGGAGCCTCACCAGCACCTGCTGCAGTAGTCCAGACAGAAAACAATTGCGATGGGAAAGGACACCAGCGTTACCAGCATAGTTGTGAATGAAACCACTCAGAAATCAGCCAGCCATAACACACACACCCCACTCGCATGTGTGCTGAGCACTTCCTTTACGTGTACTAATGTAATATATCACACCTCTGTTGATTTTACATTTATGCCCTAAAACAAGATAATGTTAACCAGCAAGTAGCCTGGGCTCTGGGAAGCATAACTTTGAATTTCCTGCTGTTTTAATTTGCCTTTCTCTTAGTTTTACATGATCAGCAATACCAAAGTTTTGTGAGGTGGTCCAGGGAAGTGAAATGCAAGATGAATAGGAAGACTAACAGTCTGTCCTCAGGTCATCTCCAGTCCTGCACTTCTTAAATTGACTAAGTCAAAGGAATCAGAAATGTGCGGAGGGTCAGTTGTGAATTGCAAGAGGCATTTTCTGGCTTGTGAGGAAAAGAGAAAAGTTTATGAGGAAGGGTTATCATGAAGAACCCCAGAGGTGATCAACTGCCTAAGGACCAGTGTCATTTAAAACAACCAAAATGGAGGGCAGGGGGGCTGGCATAGGTCAGTGAAGGAGGGAGATTAATAAGAACACACTATAACGACATATACACATGAAAAGGCTGTAATAGTTGGAGGTGGGTGTGAGATACACTGTGTGTATATATACATATATATGTATGTATGTGTGTGTGTGTATATTTGTTAAAGAATGCATAAAAGACATTCTATTAACATAATAAAAATAGGCCAGGCACAGTGGTGCACACCTTTAATCCCAGCACTCTGGAAGCAGAGGCAGGCAGATCTCTGTGCATCCAGGCACAGCTTGATCTACAAAGAAAATCCCAGGCCAGCTGGTGAGATTCTGTGAGAACAGAATTTTTAGGATAGTGAGATTCTGTCCTAAAAAAATTAATAAAAAAAACATGAAAAATAAACAAAATGAAGTCTTGATTTTTCTCAGTCGAGCTGGTTAACTCGTGCAGAGTAGCGGGGACAGAGAAGTATATGAGATCCACTGTTCAAAACAGCGAGAAGGGGCTGGTGACCGCAAGGGCAAGTGCGCTGCACTCAGAGTCAACCTTGCACCTGCACAGCATAGAAAGTTCTAGACATGGCAGCAGCCTTACAGATAAATGACGCTCTGCAGAGAAGCATCACAAAAGAGCGAACTAAAAGTCAGAGCAGCAAAGAGACTCTACTAATGCCACCAGCCCTGAGACTGGAAAATAATTGGCTTTGTGACAAAATTTTCTGGCTCTAAAAAGCCTCTTCTCTTGATAATTTTCCAGGGGTCTTGATTGGCCACCAAAAATTCGCTGACGAGTCAACCCTGACAGTACACTGAGCAGTCTGTAAGCACTGACCTCTTAATTATATCTTCAAATAAGTTTTCAGCCATAAAACAGAGCTGGAACGAACTTCATGTGTTCTTGCTTTCTTATACACATTCCCATGGTCTAGGGAAGGAAAGGGGCTAATTTTTCTCACAGGCTGGTTTTCATCTTGACGATTCTCTACCAAATACTGGAAAAAAATCTTAACTGGAAATTATGTATAATTTGAAACTATAAGGTCCATCATTGAAAACCTACAAAGCATGAAATCTACCACAAGAACTTAGCTCTAGCCCAAGACAGGAAGGGGAAGTTTCAGTCCTCCTGTATCAACATTGGTTTTCTAGTGAAACAACCCAAAAGAACATCATTTTATGCTTCTGTAGATTCTAGTTCATCTTATTCATCAGAAGTCCTGAAAAATCTTACTGTATTTATATTCAACTTTGCATTTATTCTCCATTAAAATAGTAAACACAGTCACATTTTACTTTGTTGAACTGCAGTTGGTTTTTTGTTTTTTTGGGTTTTTTTTTTTTCCCCCGAGACAGGGTTTCTCTGTGTAGCTTTGCGCCTTTCCTGGAACTCACTTGGTAGCCCAGGCTAGCCTCGAACTCACAGAGATCTGCCTGCCTCTGCCTCCCGAGTGCTGGGATTAAAGGCGTGTGCCACCACCGCCCAGCTGCAGTTGGTTTTTTACACAAATATTCTAGAGAAAATACAGTCCAAATACAAAGCTGAAGTGGGGGTGCATGTAAGTTTGAAAGGGTTGATTTAGACACAGGCTCCTTGGAAAGACTTTCCAGCCATCCGTCGTATCAAGAATAGGCCAGGGTGGCTGTCATGGGCTATAGGGGTGATTTGTCTAGATACTGTGAGACCAGTGTTCCCAGCAGAGCTTTGAAGATGACCCTCCCATAAACTGGTTCCAACTGGTTCATTCACCCCAAGTTTTTGAGAGCCTTACTCTATAAACCAGCACATCCACCCACAGAATGGGGATATTTTCTGTCTTCCCTAAATGTCTTTGCTTTATTCTTGAAAACGAAGAACTCTTGCAGTGTGGGTTTCCAAAATATTCTTTGGTGTTTGTTTCTCTGTTGAGTGCTTATGCCCTTTCCAATGTGAGGAAGTGATGGACATTCTTTTCACAGTAGATTAGCAGGGTTAGGATCACAGTAAGGACCTCATTGACAATGACCATGTGACTCAATTTCTGCTAAGTTCTCCAGAATTCTCCTAGGATGCTCGTGGCAGACGAACCTCTTTCCCTTGCTCTAGTATGTTGAGGGGCACTGACCATTGTACCACCAATGTGCTTCACACTAACACAAACTATTCTGACACTTTTCTTATTTGATATTTACTCTGCCCTTCCCTTCTGGAGCAACCCAAAATAAATCTAAATAATAGCAACTACTAATTATCAAGTGCCTACCATGCAACAAAGGTTTGCATATCTTTTTTTCAGTATTCTCCATTTTTAAAACTTTACATTTATTTATATGTATGAGCGATGAACCTGCCCCCCCCACCCCCACCCCTGCCAGCACACACATGCATTGGAGGTGAGAAGACACTCTACAAGAGTCCGTTCTCTCCTTCCACCATGTGGGTCCTGGTGACCAAACTCAAGTTATCAGGCTTGGTGGCAAGCATCCTTCCCCACTGAGTCATTTTGCCAGTCTGGTTTATGTATCTCTATTCTCAAGAGTACCTCTGAACAGTGGGACTTACTCCCTTTTGAGGGATGTGGAAACCAAGTCTGAAAGAGAACTAGGTATTTAGCTCACAGTCACTTTATTAATCTGTTCTTCATTAGTATGAAATACCTCAAACAGGCTAACTTTATGAGTGAAATGGGCTTCTTTAGCTCCCAGTTCTGGAGATTGGCTCTCTGGTGAGGACTGTATGGTAGAAGGCAGGTCTAATGTACCACAGGGCTAGAATCAACCACAGAAGGCAAGAGGAAGATTGACTGGGATCCCTTTATCCCTTCCAAGGGCCAATCCCAACTGACCTAAGGATCTCCCAGGAGGCCCTACCACTTCTCATTTCCTCCTCCGTTATCACCACACTGAGGACCAGTTTCCCTTGGAGGACAAACTCAAACCATAGGCCAATCACAGCAGTCTCACGACTTCAGGGCAGTGGGGATGCCCTACTTTGCACAGCATTTCCTTATGACTCCCATGATCCCCAACATGACACATGGCCCTTCAGAACTTTGGTGATGGTACCCTCACCTCCCACTAGTGAGTGGTCTTACTGGATTCCACAGCTCCTCCTGTGACCCAGCTCCCTGCCC
This sequence comes from Peromyscus eremicus, assembly GCF_949786415.1. Taxonomy (NCBI): domain Eukaryota; kingdom Metazoa; phylum Chordata; class Mammalia; order Rodentia; family Cricetidae; genus Peromyscus; species Peromyscus eremicus. The sequence goes on from NC_081419.1 coordinate 38,037,016, forward strand.
TCTTTCTAGTGACTCTCCTTTGGAGACTCTCAGAGTCCTTTCAAATGAACTTCGCAGTGCCTAAAACAGTGATCTACATTAAGGAAAAAACCCATATGACCATATCCATAAATGTTGAAATGCATGTGTTGAAACCCAATATCTATTCAAATAATAGAATGATATGGAATCATAATAGAAGGATATTCCCTAAACGTAATGAAAGATTTATAATATGTGTATGTATGTAAATAGATAGATATGTAGAAAAAGAAGGCCACCCAAAGAATATTAATAAAGAAACACAAGACTTTAAAAATTAGAAAGGCAAAGATGTTCACAATCACCACTATTTAACATTTTTCTAAAGGAGACATATTATTCTTTATAAATTACATATGTTTTTCACCTGGAAAATCCTAGAGAATCTATAGAAAGCTATAATAAGCAATTCTAGAATTCACTATATCTTAAGTATAAAATCAATTATGATAAGCTTACTGATATTCAGTTAATTTTTTCAGCTTCAAGTTCTTAGTTTGGGCATGAAGATTAGACCTGATTTACAATAGCAGTATCAACACAGACAAAATGCTTGTAAAGGATGAACCTAAGCATAAATGTACAAAATTGGTCTGGACAAATTTCCAAGGGATTGAGAAGAGGCAGACAATAGAAAACCACACACATTCTCAAATACAGAGCCACCAGGAAGATAATGATATGAATTTCCCCCTTTAAAAACATCCATAAATTTACCCAGGTGTGGTGGTGTACATCTGTAACCTCAGTTCTCAGGAGGCTAAAGCAGGAGAGTTCACAAGTTCAAAACAACCCTGGGATACACAGTAATACTGTATCTCAAAAAATACCTTATAAATTAAAAATAAAAAATAAAAATCAACAAGGTTTTATAGGGGATTGACAAATTTTTAAGTTCTTGTAAAAAAAAGCAATAGTATAATTTTTTACATAAAATGTAACAAGATAAACTATTAGAGTATACCAAAATGCTTTAACTACTAATATACTTATAGTGATATTTGTACAAATTAATGGAACAGAAAGTTCAGAAATAGTCATAGATGTACATGTTTTTGACATATTCTTATATACTCCCATATATACGTGTGTGTGTGTGTGTGTGTGTGTGTGTGTGTGTGTGTGTGTGTGTGTTGGTGGTGGTGGTGGTTGTAAAGAAAATGGCCCCCAAAGCGAGTGGCACTATTAGGTGCTGTGGCCTTGTTGTAGGAAGTATGCCAATGTGGGGGCAGGATTTAAGGTCTTTTTTGCTCAAGCTTCCCTCAGTGTGACAGTCAGTTGACTTTCTGTTGCCTGCAAGATGTAGGGCTCTCAGCTCCAGTACCACATCTGCCTGCATGCTGCCATCCTCCCCATTATGATGATAATAGATTGAACCTCTGAAACTGTAAATGAGCCACCCCAATTAAATGTTTTCTTTATAAGAGCTGGTGTGGTCATGGTGTCTCTTCAGAGTAATAGAAACCCTAACTAAGACAAAAGTTGGTACCTGAAGTGGGGTATTGCTGTGACAGGCCTGACCATGCGTTTGTTTGGAGGAATTTGGACTTTGGTACTTTAGTTTTGGAAAGCAGTGGAATGCTTTAAGCACTGCTTAATGGAACATACTAGTAGGAGCATGGGAGACAGAGGTACTAAGAGTCATTTGAACTGTGGGGGACTCATTCAAGAGGTTTCAGAGAAGAAGAACTTTAGTATGTTGCCTAGAGATCTTTCTTGTGATATTTTGGTGAAGAAAGTGGCTGCCTTTTGCCCTTGTCCAAAGAGTCTGCCTGAGGCTAAGGTGAAGAGTTTTGGATTAATTCCATTAGCAGAAGAAATCTCAAAACAGCCTAATATAGACTCTGTCCTATAGTCATTAGTGGTAAGGCTAATGAAGATTAATAATGAAAAGGAGCAAGCTGAGCAAGGTAAATTAACAAAATGAAAATTTTGAGGAGAAAAAGAGCACCAGGAATTAGAATAGAGCTAAATTCTCTGTTCAAGGAGATAAACAGATTAAGAAATGGAATAAAGCTGGGCGGTGGTGGCGCACGCCTTTAATCCCAGCACTCGGGAGGCAGAGGCAGGCGGATCTCTGTGAGTTCGAGGTCAGCCTGGTCTCCAAAGCGAGTTCCAGGAAAGGCGCAAAGCTACACAGAGAAACCCTGTCTCGAAAAACCAAAAAAAAAAAAAAAAAAAAAGAAATGGAATAAAGGGAGTGGTGACCTCAGGGCAAGATTCTACTCAGCTAAATTTCCAACAGGTGAAAAAGGAGCTAAAGAAAAGCTTAGAGCCAGGTGTGATGGTACACGCCTTTAATCCTAGCACTTGGGAGCCAAAGGCAGGCAGATCTCATCCACCTAAGTTTCCAACTTGTGGAAAGGGATTTAAGAAAAGTTTAGAGCTGGGTATGGCAGTGAACACCTTTAATTCCAGCACTTGGAAGACAGAGGCTGGCAGATCTCTTAATATGAGGCCAGCCTGATAGAGAGAGCAAGTTCAAAACCAGCCAAGCTTTGGCAGTGAAGATGGTAAACAGAAAGCTGGTGAAGATGTAATTGAACAAGGGGGCCATGTTCCAGTCCCAGCAAGCAGGAAAACTTGGCAACTTCAGCCACATGATTCTGACGTTAGAGTTAAGGATAGAAGAAACGGGTTATAGAAATTGCCTCTATGCCTAAGAAATGCCGCTGAGGCCAAGCATGTGTCAAGATGTCCCTGAATGCAGGCCTAGTAGAGAGGCTGTTGTGTGAGGATATGAAGTTGAAGCCTGGATTGCCTTGGAGAACCCAAGATGTTAGTGTAAGAATGATAAGCGGCGCTAATTACCCCACGGAAAGGTCATGGTCACAACAGAACCCAGTATCAGAGCTTTATTAGGAGGAAGAGAACCAGGCCTGGGGAAGGAGTGCATGCAGAGAGAGAAAGATGGTGGGGGAAGAGGAAACAGAACACAGAGATAGGGTGAGGTCTGAGTCACAGCTCTTTAAGGTGCAGGCGGGCTTACAGAGCTACGCCACGCAATCGCAGATTGTGTGACTATGCTGTGCCTACGTAATCACCAGTGCACACTGATGATGTAAGACGCAAGACCCCCTTGTCAAGCTCTTGAACTGTGCATGTGTGATCATGCAGCTGGAGCGCAGCAGTATCCTAACAGAGATGCCAGAGCTGTGGGATATCTGTTAAGGAGAGCTGCTAACAGGGACTAGAACCAGCCCAAGAGAAAAAAGTATGTTGTAGTCATCAAAGCTGAACAGAGTTGGAGATCCAAAGAGTGTTTCAACATCAGACATGGAGATACAAAGCTTGGAGTTTGCCCAGCTGGTTTTCAGTATTGCTTTTGTCCAGTATTTTCTTACTATGCTCCCTGTGTTAGTTTTATGCCACACAATGTTATTCATTAAGCAGTGCTGTTTACCATGCGAGAAAAGTCACAAGGCACAACAAAACCCACTATAAGAGTTTATTATGAGAAGGAACAGGCCAGGCGGTGGTGGCGCATACCTTTAATCCCAGCACTCGGGAGGCACAGCCAGGCGGATCTCTGTGAGTTCAAGGCCAGCCTAGTCTACAGAGTGAGATCCAGGACAGGCACCAAAACTACACAGAGAAACCCTGTCTTGAAGAGAGAGAGAGAGAGAGAGAGAGAGAGAGAGAGAGAGAGAGAGAGAGAAGGAACAGAGAGGAATGTGCTTAGGCCTATGGAGATGGTGCAGGGAGAGAGAGGAAGAAGAAGAGGGGGAAGGAGTCTGTGACCCACTTTTCATGGATTCCCCTGCACATGCACATATGGGCCTACATAGCTATGCCACACATGAGCATAGATTACTTGATCACACTGCAGGCAAATTACGTGACCACGCAGCACATAGATTACGTAGAACGTAAGTCCCCAGGATGACAAAGGTTCCTGCTTGACTACTGGACAGCGCATGTGCGGTCATGTAGCAATATTCCAGACTCTTTGCTTATTATAAAAAATGGCAGGTGAACGGGAATGGGGGCACTGTGTCTCCTGAAACTGCTTCCTGCTGACTCGGTGGGCATTGGTTAACTCTTGAGGGTAGGGAAGGGAGCTTTTGGGATAGCCAGACGTCCTGAGGTAGTGGATTGTCCTCTGGTGCTTTGGGAATCACCCAGCACCTTTCACTGTTTTAGGGCTCTGTGTCTGCTTGGGTCTGACAAGGTGCTGTACAGATGGATTCAAGCTGGCTCTGGAGCTCAGAAGAATTTTTAAACATGTTAGGAAGCAGCCATAGGGAATTTAAAATCTTGAGCTGGTAGCCATGATATTATAATGTTTAGTACTCTGCTATATTGGTTAGTGAGAGAGAGAGAGAGAGAGAGAGAGAGAGAGAGAGAGAGAGAAGAGAGAGAGAGAGATTTAGAACATGCTTTTAATTTTTACCTGAGATAAGCCTTATCCAAGACAATCCTCAAGGCACGTGTTTTCTTTAGTAGTTTAGCAGAGTCAGGACCCTTTTGAGTCTTGGGGTATAAATACCTCTGGACTGTTACTGCTCCTTACTGCCTGGGTATACTTGATGGTCCTTGGCCTCTGGCTCCATGGTGGTCCTGTAACAATTAGCTGAGTAGTTAATTAGGAGATTTGAATATGTTATTAGAGACACAGAGGGAAGCTGATGTAGCAGAATAGGGTCAGTAGAGACAGGAGAGTGTCTTGAAGCTGACGAGTCTGGAGTAAGGCAAATGGGAGGAGCAAATAAAATAAAAGCTCCTACCTTAGCTAGAAAATCTTGTCCCATTAGGGGCACAGGGCAGGTTAGCACCACTGAAAACGTGTGGGTGAGAGGGATGCCCCTTGAAAATACAATTAAGTGGTGGGGTCTGATGAGGTAGGTAAGGTTGTCCCCTTACCCCAACAATAGGGAATTGAGAAGAAGAAGTGGGACCCCAAAACTCCCTCAGGACTGAGTAAGTGGCTCAGTGTCCAAAAGGAAAGAAATGGGTCACCCTGATGGTGCAATAGTTATCCTGGGTTCCCTGTGAGCCCATGGCCAAGCCTAGGAGATCAGCTGGAGGGGTGGTCTCTGATGTCCCCATGCCGTGAGGGGCAGTCAGCTGACCAGTGTCCTCTTGGTGGCACTTTGTACAAAGCACTTTGTCCTTTGTTGGTGGCCCTCATGGGGCAGGGCACGCATGAGCCCAGTGGCCTTTTTTTTTTTTTTTTTTTTTTTAACCACAATTAAAACAGGGACCTGGAAGCCTTCAGGTAGCATGTGCCAGCATTTGGCAGTTCTGCTTACGGGCTTTCTCATCTCTCCCATGTTACACCTTGAACACCACAGCTAAGACCTCTGCCTGTGGGAGGGAACCCCCTCTCCAGATGCTTAAGTTTAACCCTGATGTCAGGGAAGCTCTGGGAGACATGAGACAGATTTTATTCCTTATCTTGAATTACATTTTTTAGCTTTTTATAGCTTACTAGTTTGAGGGCAGCCTTAGGAAGACCTGCCAGGAGGCGGGTTATAAACTGGTCTCTAGCTAGAGAGCCACCCAGGCTATTATAATCCCAATGAGGGTCCTGATCATGAACCGCCTCAGCTCCAGGTGGGTGGGCCGCATTGGTTTGGTGAAACATTTGCATGCATCCTAGCCTGCTCCTAGACCGGGCTGTGCTTCTCAGGGCAGCTTGAGAATGAGTGACAGGGAGAGTGAAGGTGGGAGCCAGCGCTGGGCGGTTGTAGCGGCCTGCCCAACACCGGAGACTGGGAGTGGAGGTCAGATAGGCCGAGGTTCTTGGGAGTCAGAGATTCCTCCGGTTCAGATTGAATGGCTGGGAGCACGTGGGCAAGAGAGAAAGAATCAAAAAGGGAGGGGGGTTCAGAGCTTAGGTAACAAGCTTGGGGATAAAGTAACTCTTCCTTTGACCGTTCTCTGGCAGAAGTTAGATAATTCCTGTGAAATATCGGGGTCCGAGGAGCCATTATGTGGCCATGTTTATTGTTATCTAAGGGATACTGCAGGCATTTTTCAGAGGAGGAGTGGGACTAAGAGGAAAAAGCCTTATTTCCCATGGCTGCGGCAGAGCGAAAAAAATAAAATACTAAAAAATAATTACTAAAAATGTGATCCAAGACCACAGTCTCAGGTGCCCCCAAGATCAAGGAAGGATCTGTGGACTGGCACAAGTTACCCAATACTTTGTCAAGAGAAGGGTAAGGGCCAGGGCATACGTAGGTAGCACAGGGAACCCCCCACTCTGGAGGGTCCAACAGCATTCAGTGCTTCATCAAGAGAGAATTAGTCGGTGTGTGCACCGCCCAAGGACACCCCGGGGGTCTGATAGCAAGAAATATATATCACGCTGCAGTCCTGGGAAATGGCTAGGGACTGGAAAGGTAAAACTCACCAACTGGAGCAGCCGGTATTGTGTGAAGCGGTCTGATGGTCAGGCAAATGAAAAAGCAGGCAGTCATAGACAGTAGATCGAACAAACCTTGGTACAGGGTCCCGGATGCAGAGTGCTGGGAGGGCCTGCTTCATCTCGGCACCAATGTTAGTTTTACATGGCACAATGCTACTCATTAAGCGGTGCTGCTTACCATGCAAGAAAAGCCACAGGGCACAACAAAACCCACTGTAAGAGTTTATTAAGAGAAGGAACAGAGGGGAATGTGCTTAGGCCTATGGAGACTGTGCAGGGAGAGAGAGGAAGAAGAAGAAGACGGGGGAGGAGTCTGTGGCCGCTTTTTATGGATTCCCCTGCACAGGCCGAGATTTCATAATTAATAGTAAGGCTCGTGTCATTATTTGTAAGCTGACAGTCCCGACCAAAAAGCTTGCTACAGAGGGGCAACCCCAATTAAATGTTTTCTTTATAAGAGTTCCCACAGTCATGATGTCTCTTCACAGCAATAGAAAACTAACTAAGACAATATGTGTATAATTATAGTTCCAGTTTTTAGCTTACTGGTTGAAAAAACAAAATATTTTCTAGCTCATTGTGACTGGAGAAACAATCGTAGCTGATGAGATCGTAAACTAATGCAGCCTCTGTGAGGGCCAATTCAGCAAGATTTAGCAAAATTCCAAATGCACCTAGCAAAGCCACTTCTAGAAATATATCCCACAGATAGCCATGTGCTAGTGTGAAGTTGTATTATAAAAAGGATACTCATTACAGCTTTGTTTATGAATTAGAAGGACATGGGGTGCTTTAGCATTAGAAAAGTGGCTATGTAAACACAGAAGGTTTTCATGATGAAACTGCAAAACAGGTATTAAGAGGAAAGAGCATTGTGGCACACACTTTTAGTCCCAGCCCTCGGGAGGCAGAAGCAGACAGATCTCTTAAGTTTGAGGCCAGCCTGGTCTACAGAGCAAGTTCTAGGACAGCCAGGGCTACACAGAGAAACCTTGTCTGGGGGTGGGGGGCAGCTAGGAAGGGGAGGGAGGAGGAGAAGAAGACAGATAAAGATAGAGAAATGTAAAACATTCTATAAAATGTATGGTTAAGGTGGGGTGGGGGCAGGGGTGGAGGGCAGGATGAACCAAATAGGGAACAGTTAGTGTCTTATTTTACCATTTGAAACAAATAATGTGTTTAACATCTGTGAGTGAAGACCAGGAACTAGGAACTTGGAATTCAGCAGTGTCCAGAGAGATTGTCTGCAGGCTGCAAAGGGATGGTGACAGGGATTCACAAGTCTTTTCATGTTTCTTGATTTCTTCTGCATGTAGGCCCTATCAAAAGATTTAAGTATTACTATTTATAAGAACAGTGATAAAGTCAGCACAGAAAGGTTTGAGAAATAGGTTTTCTTTCCTTTTCACCTTGTGGGAATTTGTTTTAGAGACTTGCTCAAGCGGCATTTCCACCAAGAGAATTATCAGGTTCAAACAAATCAACATCCGGGTAGCCAGCCACTTCCCATCTGAGCTTGTCAGATTTTAGATGGGTGATTTTTCTGGGAAAAGGAGGAAAATACTTGTTTTGACTTGCAACCTAAAGCGGGTTGCTCCTTTTCCAAAGCTGATTTCAGCTGACATTGTTAAACACTTGAATTGCTTTTAGGTCGTCTGTAGCCTAATTAACACTAATTGAACTCTTGAATGACATGACTATTAATACAGTTTAATTACTCATTAGAACCTCAGAGCTCAGCCAACATGGAGGTTTGGGGTCTGAGATGAAGGTGGCTATCCCCTGGAATTCAAAGCCCTTTGTTTGAATTAAATGTCTGTCAGCACCCTGGAATTTAGCTCATCTCTCAGAATCTGGCATTTGAAAACTTCGGTTGAAAAAACGAAAGTGCAAGGCACGCAAAAGCTTTCATCCTGTGGGAAAACAGAGGGGTCACATTGTAATTATGGGTTGCTATCTTGAAGAATGTAATTGGTTTGATAACAAGAGAAAAAATGTTTTTCAGCTAAATGCCTGAGGGAGTGTGTTGTTATTCTTCCTAAATCTAAGGTGTGACCTCCTGCCCTTTCAACCTCCATCCCACCTCTCTGAGCAAAAAAAAGCAAACCCCAGGCCTTCCCCCTCCCTGCCCTGGCTTCCTTAGGTTTTATTTTTCTTTTATTCTGTTGTTTAGATAAAAGTTTTTCTGTAGAAATTTGGAAGCTCTCCTTAGATGGGAGTCCTGTCTGCAAAACAAAGCTGTTCTAACGTGCATGCTTATTGTTTCAGTGAAAGCCGGAGGAATGCGAATTTCCAAAAAACAAGAAATGGGCGTTTTGGAAAGACACACCAAAAAAACAGGACTGGAGAAAACAAGGTAGGGATCGCTTATAGTTCTGCCTCCACAAGTCACTCGGGGACAAACCAAGGCCCCAAGAATTTCCGGGAAGGCAGTCAGGCTTGGGTAGAGGTGAACATCATGATGAACATTGGTTCTGGGATACGGACTGGAGCGTTTCTCCCATCACATCCTACCCATTCTCCTCTCTGTAGCCACCTGGCCACCTCCTAAAGTGTCCTAAATTCATCTGGCCCCAATGCTCATCCATTCATCTTATTTTCAGGTCACTCTTTAAAATACTGCCCCTCATCTGGCCTTTTTCATAACATGCTCTATGACAAAGCAAATCCCCTGAATTAAAAAATAGCTGCCTCTAAAATTGTGAAATCACCATTCACCTATTTAAGAAAATAGCCACTACGTGCTGGCTAGTTTTATGTCAACTTGACACAGGCTAGAGTCATTTTGGAAGAGGAAAACTCAGTGGAGAAAATGCCCCCACCCGACAGGCTGGTAAGCAAGCCTGTGGAACGTTTTCTTGATTGATGACTGATTCAGGATGGCGCAGCTCACTGTGGGTGCTAGAAGAAGTGCCTCCCTGTACTACTGGTCCTGGTTGCTGGAAGAAAACAAGATAAGGAAGCCATGAGGAGCAAGTCAGTACGCAATTCCTCCACGGCCTCTGCCTCAGTCCCTGTCTCCAAGTTCCTGCCCTGCCTGAGTTTCTGTCCTGACTTCCCTCAGTGACAGACTGTTACCTAGAAGTGTAAGATGAAATTAACCCTTTCCTCCCCAAGTTGCTTATGGTTTATCACAGTGACTGAAACCCTAAGACAAAGCCCGAAAGCATGCCAACACAGGGGCTGTTTTCCTCTCTGTTTCTTCTACCATGACCTGACGTTATAAAGTTAGACCGCAACATCTCCCCAAACCAATAAATAACTTTGCGGGGGCAGTGCCGGGGACTGAATCTAGGGTCTGCAGATGCCAGGTACACACTGAGCTACATTCCCAGCCCTGAGCTTCAGATCTTATCTAAAGTTCCTTTTCATCTTCACAGCGCCATCTCAAACGCTGCCAAAATACAGATGTTGGATGCTCTGAACGACACACTGGACAAGGTGAGCCATCCAGGAGGCGACTCACACAATACTCTTAACTCTGCATTTCCCCAGTGGATCAAGTGGCCGCTGTGAGCCGGCTGATGACTAATTGAGATTTTTCCAGCCTGTGAGTCTGATGTCCTTGTGAAAGAAATCGATCTGTACTCACTTAGAGAAACATAAAATAGTTTAAATAGAAGAGCTGTTTCTCCCGAATCCCTAAAGTGTCTATTAAATAAATCGTTTCAAAACAAGGTAAGGGATGAAGTGCAAACCACGATGCTGACTGTGCAGAACTTTCGTTGCCCTCCCAGATAGTTCTCAGAGACTGGCATCGTTTACAGAGACAGCGCATGCGTCAAGCCTCCAGACATTTTAGCCTTCCTCCGTACCTCAGCATCTCCATAGGAAATACTTGATTCGTGGCCATGGTGGGTAGTGGAGTGCTGAGAGGTTGGGGGCTGAAGGCAGTCAGACACCAGCTGGGTTCATCTAGTAAACCACGTTTGTAAAGATGGTGACCCCTACTATGTTTCCTTCTAGAGCTTGAATTTTCCCCCCAAGTAGGTCAAACAGCTCAAAAATGTCATATTGGGCAAACAGCAATTTGGAGTTTGGGACTCTGGGTTTTTCCCATCCCTGTCCCCATCCTTTGTCCGTCTGCCCATCCATGTGTGTCCCACCACCACCACCAACCCGGCTCCCCGGCCCCACCTCCCATCCCACCAAACTCTGTAGGAAAACTTTGTGCACCCTTGTTCCAGTTTGAGGAAGCAAGTGCATTTATCCTAAGGGTGATAAAGAGAGTTTCTCTCTTTCCTCTACTCACCCATAAATTGAAGGAACAGGACAGGGCTGCCTCTGTTTAATGAAGACTTGTAATTGTAAGGGGGACTCCAACTTCTCTCCAGTGATGATCAGCAGAGGAAGGCCTAGAAGTTTATTGCATGCCCAGGAGCTAAATGAGAAAAGTGACTATCCCATAGCCCGGCACAGAGTGAAAGCATACACGCTTGTAACATTGTAGCTGGAGAGCTTCTTTCCAGGTCCCACCAAGCCCTGCAGTCCCACGACCCACTTATAAAATAATCACTCAGACGCTTATATTACTTATAAACTGTATGGCCATGGCAGGCTTCTTGTTATCTACTTCTTCTATCTTGAATTAACTCATTTCTATTAATCTATAAGTCGCCACATGGCTCGTGGCTTACTAGTACCTTACATCTTGCTTGTCATGGCAGTGGCTGACAGTGTCTCTCCCCTTCAGCCTTCCACTTCCCAGAATTCTCCTCTCTCCTTGTCCCGCCTATACTTCCTGCCTGGCCACTCGCCAATCAGTGTTTTATTTATATAGAGCGACATCCACAGCATAACATAAAGGGGAAGGAAGCGGAGAAGGTGAGAAATTCAGAATAGAAATCACTTCTAGAGGACTGGACAGACTAGAACAGCTGACAGCCTACACCAAGTCTGCTCTGTGGTCAACTCTGGTCTCCTTTTCTGAGGTCTGTGTCAGTTTTTCGGCTGACAGATATCTGGGAGAGAGGTTCACAGCAACAGAGAATGTCCCAAGGGGTCTGGCCTTTGGGCAGAAAGACAACTTTAGTGGAAGCCCCTCCTGCACCTGCTGCCTACTAGGCTTTCTCAGTGTGAGGTATCAGTGTGCCAAGGGGTCATACTCTGAAGCATTGTGTTGCCAAAATCAGGATCTCGGAAGCATCAGCTCAGTTCTAGAAAGAGTCATGCCTCTGTGTGTGTGTGTGTGTGTGTGTGTGTGTGTGTCTGTCTGTCTGTCTGTCTGTCTGTCTGTCTTCCTGCCTGTCTATGTCTGTGTGTGTGTTTGTCTGTATATCTGTGTGTATATGTGTATGTGTGTCTGTGTTTCTGTCTGTGTCTGTGTATCTCTCTGTGTGTATGTCTGTCTATCTGTCTGTGTGTCTGTCTATCTGTCTGTGTGGGCAGATGTGCGTGTACACAGAGACCAGAGAGGGGATCAGATATCCTCGACCACAGTCCACCTGTCCCTTTGAGGCCGCTGCCTTGCTTGTCTTCCATTGCGCTCTCACGCACAGGGTACGTATGGATAAAATGGAATCTACAGGTGGTGGTGTCACACACGCTTATGCCCAGCACTTGGGAGGCAGAGGCAGGTGGATCTCCATAAGTTCAAGGCCAGCCTGGCCTACATAGCCAGTTCCAGGACAGTCAGGACTATGTAGATAGACCCTGTCCCAAACCACAAAGGAAGTAGAGATCTATACCTCTTTTGATGTTTTTCCCTTGTATTAAAGTGGTTCCTCAGCCACACTATACACTACCATGAAGACCTAATGACTGGTCAGAAGCAATACAGGAGCACAATTGAGGGCCATACTTTTTGTATTTGCTAACATCCTTTCCCACTTTCAACTGGTTGGTATTTCTGATCTTGATTTTGGATCTGTAATGGTCTAAGATGACCACTTCCTAGAAGGCCTCTATGGTTTAAGCCTTGGGAGATTGAAAACATTCCCCCAGAGGGCTGGGACTGGGTTAGTTTAGATGAGGAGCACCCTGGGCATTCTCCTCCCACTATTTCCCCATACAGACCTTTCTTTTTCCCCACCCTGCTTCTCCTCCTTCTCTGCCTCTCCTGTCAGTCCCTTCCACCTCTCCATCCCTACAGAGAATACTTGCACCATCCAGTGGCTGCACACATTGCCTGATGTCACTGTAGAAAGGCATTGTGTAATCTGGATGCTCTCTGTGCTGACATCTGGGAGACCTGGTCAAGACTATCTTCTGCTGGCCACTTTCAAAGGCAACTGGACTTTTGAGATGTCACATAGTTCCTCAAAGGTTTATGGTTTCTCATGTGCTTTTAAGTTTCTCTTTTTAAGACAGAGGGGGGAAAATGATACTGAGTTGTGTTGTCAGCACACAAAGGTATCTGGTTAAACATTAATAATATTTATGGTATGTAGAGGTGTGATATTAGAGTCTGATTAAAGTTCGGTGACATTTTCCAAATTGCCAAGCATTAGGTCACCCACTGGCCAAAGTTGCCCAGCTGCCTGTGAAATGGGATCCTAGGAAAGAGAACTATCAAAGGCATCTGTGAAATTAGGAGGGTTCCTCTTGTTCTGCAGATTAAAATCTCCATAGGAGTGCCCTTGAATGTCACTGATGTGGAGTGTGTGGATGGCTTTAAGTGTTTTGCTTAACAGGGTGTGGAAATGTAAGCACCAACATTGGAGTTGGAACTTAACAACCGAGGAAGATGGATGGACGAGCTGGCATCCGCTCAGACCATCACACTTCAGCTCAACAGCAGAACCTGCTCTGGATCTCTTTCCAGCTAGAGTTTACTTCAGAGCTCCGGGCAGACAAGCTTTGATCAGACTTCTTAGGCTGTTTTCTCTGAAACTAAAAATAGGGATTTTGAACTCACAGGTGTCTACAAGGAGGGAAAATTCTCAACACAGGAATTTCTCTTGATGTGTTTTTCATGTTCAGTATGTCACCTCTGTAATGAAGCTATGAGACAGAAACCACACAGAGATACATACACAAAACACACACACACACACACACACACACACACACACACACACACACACACATACAACTCAACCTTGGGTTCTTCCTCTTGTGTTCCGTGAGGTACCTTAGTGACTCAGATAAGAAACGAATTTTATTCTACTAACACTGTCACTTTATGATGACCAATGATTAAAACTCTAGAAGTCTCCCAAAATAAGATGCTAGCCTAAAATATAGTTGGTTACAGACTGTATTCTAGAAACTGGCTTCTATTTGTTTCCAGTTCAGTTTTGAAACTATAATCTCAGTACCTCCAATGACATGTAATCTATAGCAAAGACCCGGCACTTAGGTACTGACCATTTTATTTATGGTCTCTCTAGCCTCCTGACACCACCCCCAAATGCTGGGATTACAGGTGTGTCCCAGCACCACAGTTGTCACGGCTACGTGAGAATGTTCCTGCTGACGGGGATGGGGATGTGTCAAGGAGAACTTAACTCTCTGTCACTGTATTATTAAAAATTGTCATGCAGCTCTGGTGTCCACACCCTAAACCTACACACTTTTAGTTTAACAATTGTTTTGCATTGTTTTTTTAATTCTAGTCATGTTAATTCTTTGAGGATTTCATACAGTGCATTTTGATCATACTCTTCTTCCCCAACCCCTCTCAGATCCTCCCCCACCCACCAACCACCCATTTTTGTGTTGTTTTTTTAACCCATCAAATCCAATGTGTGCTGCCCATCCCTTTTTCGTGTAGGCCCATCCCTCTGACCTACCAGAGACCACACCCTTAAAGAAAACTGACTCTCCTTCCAGCAGCTATCAATTGCTCTTCAGGTAGGGGTAGAACTTTAGGTCTCCCTCCCCCATCCATGCTAGGATTTGTTTTCTGGCTTGGACTTGTACAAGTCTTACGCATGCTTTCACAATGGCTGTGAGTTCACAGTGTGACTGCCCCACTGTATTTTAACATCGCTGTTTCACTTCCGTCATCCTCTGGCTTCCTTACCGTCCCTCTGCCCCTTCTTCCGCGACGATCCCTGAGCCTTGCTTGGGAAGAGGGGGTGTGATGGAGCTTTCTCATAGGACTGAGCATGCTGCAGTCTCTTTCCTCTGCACCTTGACTACTTGTGGGTCTCCGTTAATCAAAGAAAGAAGCTTTTCTGAGATATGGATACAGCAGTAAGTCATTAGGAGTTGTTTTGATGCCATGTCTGTTTATGAGAATAATAATAGTAAGTTCTCCCCTACGGTATATAAGCTGGCTAGACCCAGGTTCTTGGCCCTGATAATGGTGCTAGGTATGGGTTCTACCTTGTGGAGAAGGCCTTAAATTCAATCAGAAAATATTTGGTCATTCCCCTAACATTTTGTGCCACTACAGCACCAGTGGGCATATCTTGCCAGGCCAGGTATTATAGTGGCTCACTGGGTTCACAGTCGGGTAAGACTGATGTTTACTTTCTCCTCTCCAGTAGTGTGTATATCACCTTCAAGCACTATGAAAGCTTAGTCAGCCAAAAGTGACTAAGCTTCCAGGCAAGTACCATCTGACTTTGTGCATGTGACTCAAACATATAGTGTCTTCACCAATAGAGGATTACTGTCAAGTTCTGGTGGATAACCCAGAGCAATGGCAATAGCCAATTTGGGTACCTATGGGACCCCACTGTTTAAGAACCTTAAAATAGGTTACTCATTCTTGGCACTCAGCTTTTTATTTGCTAGTCTGTAATGTCTAGTAGGGGCATTGGCTCCCCTCATCCTATTACAGAATACTCAACTCTTTTTGTATGTGTAGGAGGTGTGGAGGTGTGTATCTTTTATACATACATGTATATTAAAAAGACTCTACATCATCAAGTTTCCATATAACTTTTTCAAAAGGTCTTTAGTGTTAGTTATAACTCTCTAAATTCCCCTTCTACCCTGCCCTCCCATCCTCCATCCTATTTAACCCTTTCTGTTCCATTATTCCTCTTGACCCTTTACATCACCGTATTCTAGTTCCCTCCCTTGAAAGACTACCTCCAGGCCCCATACTAGTTTCCTAACATCTAAATGGTATTAGAAATGAAACACATATCTTTAAAGATTCAGAGCCAACATGCACATATGAGAGAAAACGTGACATTTGTCTTTCTAGGTCTGGATTACCTCACTGAGGATGATTATTTCCAGCTCCGTAAATTTATCTATGAACGTCTTAATTTCATTTGTAAGAGGTGAATAATATTCCATTGTGTAAACGCACTGCATTGTCCTTATTCATTCAGCAGTGGATGGATACCTAGGCTCTTTCCATTTCCTGCTATTGTAAATACAGCACCATTGAGGATAGATGAGCAAGTGTCTCTGTAGAAGACTGCAGAGCCCTTTGGGTATATGCCCAAGAGTGGTATAGCTGGGCTGTGTGGTAGATCTATTTCTAGATAGTTGAGGACCCTCCACGCTGATTCCCATAGTGGCCATGCCAGTTTACCCTCCCACAAGCACTGAACAAGTGTTCTGCTTTCCCCATATCCACACCAGCTTCTCTTGTCATTTTTTAACCTTAGCCTTTCTGACTGGGGTAAGATGAAGTCTCAAAGTAGTTTTGATTTGCATTTCCCTGATGGCTTAAGAATATTGAACATTTAAAAATATATTTCTCCCGGTGGTGGTGGGGCATACCTTTAATCCCAGCATTCAGGAGGCAGAGGCAGGTGGAGGTCTGTGAGTTCCAGGCCAGCCTGATCTACAAATCAAGTTCTAGGACAGCCAAAGCTGTTACACAGAGAAACTCTGTCTCAAAAAACAATATATATATATATTTCTTAGCTGTTCACATTTCAACTTTTGAGAACTCTGTTTAGTTCCTTGCTGCATTTTTAAGAATTTTAAACTAATTTTCCTCAAGATTTATTTTATTTTTTAAAAATGTATCATTTAAGAATTTCATGTTGTATGTTTCTATCATATCCATTACTTTCTCCCAACTCCTCCCAGATCTTCCCCTCCCTTCTTCCCAACCCAACTTCATATTCCCTCTCTCTTACAATTCTTTTTGTGGGGGGGGGGCAGGGGGTGCACACACACACACACACACACACACACACACACACACACACACACACAACTTGAAAGCAAGGACTTTAACAGACATTTGTACACCAATGTTCATTGTATCATCATTCCCAAGTGCCCGAAAGTAGAAACAACCCCTCCCCAAATATCTATGGATTGATGAATGGAGAACCAAAATGTGGTATAAAATGCAGTATTGCTCACCTTTAAAGGAAGGAAATTTTGACAAGGACTATCACATGAATGAACCTTGAATATATCATGTTAACTGAAGTAAGTAAAGAGAAATAGACTGCCTGAATTCCACTTATAAAAGATATCTAGAATAGTCAAATTCATAGAAACAGAGAGTAGAATACGGTTGCCAAGGACTTGGGGAAGACTCAAGGGGTGTGCTGGGTAGATTTACGTCAACTTGACACAGGCTAGAGTCATTTGGGAAGAAGGAGCCTCAGTCAAGAAAATACTCCCACCAGGTAGGTCTGTGATGTATTTTCTTCATTGATGACTGATGTGGGAGGGCCCAGCTCACTGTGGGCAGTGCCACCTCTGGCCTGGTGGTCCTGGGTGCTATAATAAAGCAGGCTGAGCAAGCCAGTAAACAGCACCCTTCCACGGCCTCTGCCTTATTTCCTGCCTCCAGGTTCCTGCCCCGCTTGAGTTCCTGTCTAGACTTCCCTCAATGATAGACTTACCTGGAGGTGTATGATGAAATAAACCCTTTCCTCCCCAAGTTGCTTTTGGTCAACTAAGACAATGGGTGCCATGTTTCAGCTTGGAGACCAAGTTCCAGAGATGAGTAGTAGTGGTGATGGTACAATAGGAACATATTTAAAGGTATTGGACTGTAAAACACTCTTATAAATAGGTAAAATGATCCATTTTATATCATATGTTACCACAGTTTGTAAAACCACCCCCAGCAATGGAGCCCTTTAAGCTCTTTGAGATCATCCAGGACATGGCCACTAACAAATTCCTGCTAAGCCAAGAAACAAGGTGCTCTGGAGCTGTCATCCCTTCCAGTTACCTAGCTCCACCTGTCACCTTTCACACCTAAAGAACAATGACAGCTGTGGCTTTCTCCTTCCTGTCCCAACTTCCTGTCTCGGCCCTCCTCATCCTCACTGATTTCCCAGGCAGCAGCTCTAGCAGGGGCTCCATTTGTTTCTTTCCTCACCCTGTGCCTCACATTTGACCTTCAGTAACTTGCCACATTGTCCTTTCTGTCTGTGACTTTTTTTTTTTCAGTGTGATTTAAAGTCAACCTGAAAAAACCCATCTGTTTTAGATGAAGCTAAAAAACGCCCACTCTCGAAATAAACCACTAAAGTCAGTGACCCCCGAAATTTCCTTTGGGCTCTAATGTTAAAAGAAAAACAAAACATAAAATTCTCCCTTACCATAGTAAAAAACACATATACACTAATGATAACTGCTCTGACTTTAAAAAAAAATAAGTTCCCCATTCTTTTCAGACTTTAAAGCAACACTTATAACCAATATTAAATTATTTTGATCCCTTCTGCTAGAATGTCAGCAGGGGACCATCTTTGGGGTTAATTAGTATATACTGTATCTGCTTGTTGTAAAAGACAAAAGTAGAATAATACTTATAAGTAAAGCACTAAGAATTTCTCATGACTCTATGCTGCCTCTGTGTGTGTGTGTGTGTGTGTGTGTGTGTGTGTGTGTACACATGTGCATTTAATGACCAAGAAGAGACTTCTCAGAGTCAAGTTTCAAATGAAAGTCACTGCTGTTCATCATAGCTTGGCCAGGGGTATTTGAGAAGAGATGGAAGGCACATGTTCCCTAGTTTAGAAGAACCCAATCAGCGTGCTACTTAGAGTCCAAACAGTGTGCTACTTAGAGTCCTAACAGTCTGTCTCCCCTCTTATTTAGTTTGAGGGTCAAAACAAGGACATTCACATTCAACAGTGATAAATTAAACGCCTAGCGAGGGAAGGCCCACTTCCCGGCTGGCTAACAGCAGTGTCTTGAGGTACTTTGGGGAATATTGATGAGCTTGGTAACCCAACACTGAACAGACCCAAAGGTCACTGAGTCAAACGCTTCCTAGGAAAAGTGTGCAAATCACTCCGCAGCTCTGAACCCTCACCATCTTAAGCTGCACTGACTGTAAATCCCACGGGATCTTTGGTTGATAGGAAATATTTTTTACTGTCAGAAAATCTCAGACTGTGTTTATTTCAATGCACTTCCTCACAGCTAACTAATGAGAATTGTCTTCACCTGAAGCTAGTAAGCTACTCTTCGGTGCTCCTTCACCACACTGTGTAGTTTGAACCAGGTGGAATGATCACCATCACGCTCTTTTCTGAAAAAAAAAAAAAAATTATAATTTAAAATGCATTACCCTAATAAATAAATTGACACTTTCTAACTTCTTTCAAAGGCTCTTTTTCCTGATTGTTTGATGATTAAAGAATTTTCCCATCCTCAGAACTTCTCCTTAATGTCTCCACATCCTTCTTCAACTATAATGATCTGTACTACATACACTAGTCCTAGAACCACTGCTATATTACAGAGCACTCACACAGATATGAGTCACCAGTTCTACTTTTCAAAATGGGACCTCAAAACAAATATATAGCCTGGTGTGATGGCACATGCTTTTGATCCCAGCCCTTTAAAGCCTAAGGCAGGAGGATCACGAGTTCAAGGCTAGCCTAGACTTTCACTTATATATGTCATACATTCTTATGATTATAAAAGTTAAAGGCTAGCCAGGCAGTGGTGGCACACTGCCTTTAATCCCAGCACTCAGGAGGCAGAGCCAGGCAGATCTCTGTGAGTTCAAGGCTAGCCTGATCTACAGAGTGAGTTCCAGGACAGGCTCCAAAGCTACACAGAGAAACTCTGACTCGAAAAACAAACAAACAAACAAACAAAATTAAAAGCTAATGAAGAAAACAACAGTGTAATCCACACACTTACTTTCATGGGCTGAAGACTGGAAGTGCTGTGGAAGGAAGGTCTCGACAAGGAAGCAAAGAAAACTGTGACTTAACCAAATGTATTATTTTCTATTATTGTAATATTTCATAACCCAATGGATTCAATATACTTATCTCTTCTTCCCTTTTCACCTTTAGCTCAACCACAAATTTTCAGCAACAGTTCACACAGCACACCAAAAACCCACACCTGCCCTGGAGAAGGCCGCTCCGCTGAAGAGGACCTACATTATCCAGCAGCCTCGAAAATGATGGGCCAGGATATAAAACTCAGCCATCTGGTCAACCTTCCTAGGCTCTAACAGTTCAGAAAAAACAGCCAACACTTCCATGTAGGTCTGCTCCTTTGCTTGGTAAATAAAGCAACTTTTGTATCTTCCCTTTTTGGTTCAGATAATAAAGCTTCCAAAATTATAAATCCAATACATTCCTGTGCTCCTTTTGTTATATATCAGGATCCTACTGGAATTGTATGTAATTCTAGAGAGAGAGAGAAGAATCCAGGACATATAACTTTTTCTTTTTTCTTTCTTTCTTTCTTTCTTTCTTTCTTTTTTTTTTTTTTTTGGTTTTTTTTTTTTTTTTTTTTTTTGGTTTTTCAAGACAAGGTTTCTCTGTATAGTTTTGGTGCCTGTCCTGGATCTCACGCTGTAGACCAGGCTGGCCTCGAACTCACAGAGATCTGCCTGACTCTGCCTCCCAAGTGCTGGGATTAAAGGCATGCACCACCGCCACCTGGCGGACATGTAACTTTTTCATCTACTACCTGAGTCAGTGTTCTCCTGGATACTGACTCTGAGTTATTCCACACATGCTCAGTTCTTGCAGATGAAGGTTGGGGCAGCGGGAGCATACTGAGCTTTGCAAAAACTAAAACTCTATGCAGACAAAAGGAATACATCTTTCAGTTTGTTTGTCTCAGGATGGTCACATTTTCACTTAAACTGAAATGTTTGTCTCAGTTCCCCACATAAATACATAGTTTGTTTTGGAAGTTTGGTAAAGAAAAAGGAAAATAATTTAAATGATTACAAACATGGTACCTTCTGCCAAGGAATCAAAGATAGAAGGTAAAATGATTACAAGCATATTTTCCTCCAAAGATTGTTTTGGTAGAAAATCTGCTGATAAACTCCCAGGAGGTCAATGCTCTAAACTAAGGAGGTTGTGGTACTATGGTGCACTGGGTCTGGGTACTGTTATATTATATTTTGTTTGTGTTCTGACAAATAAATCTTGCCTGGAGATCAGAGGGCGGAGCTAGCCACTAGTTAACCATAGAGGCCAGGCAGTGGTGGCTCATGCCTTTGATTCCAGCACTTGGGAGCCTCATGCCTTTGATCCCAGCACTTAGGAGGTTCACACCTTTAATCTCAGGACTTGGGAGGTGATGACAGGAATATAAGGTGGGTTGAGACAAGATCTGGGCCCCATGGGGTCAGAGGATCTGGAGAGATAAGAAGTCACTGGTGGCTGCTCCTTTGCTTCTCTGATCTTTCAGGTTATTGCCCCAATATTTGACTCCTGGTTTTTATTGATAAGACTAACTAGGATCACATTTCAGGACATCTTTAGAGGCGTGGTGCAAAGTAAGGGTTGTCATAATTAAGCCTGCTCTAGCTTCCCTACCTCTCCACCATACAGCTAGCTCCCGCTTATGTTTGGGTGATAGTAAGGGACAATCACATTCCTGCTTCACAGTGGTGGCTATCATTCACCATCCCACCATTCTGCACCCCTTGTTGATCACACTGTCCAACAATCAATTCTTCTCTTTACTTAAGAAAGGAGATCCACACTTTACCCATCCTCATCTCTCATCTTTCCAATTAACATCCTCTAGGGCAGTGTTTCTCAACCCTCCTAATGCTATGACCCTTTAATACAGTTCCTCATGTTGTGGTGACCCCAACCATAAAATTATTTTTGTTGCTACTTCATAACTGTAGTTTTGATATTGTTATAAATCGTAATGTAAATATCTGATATGTGTAATATCTGAGATGTGACCCCTGTGAAAGTCATTTGACACACACACACACACCCCAGGGTCCTGACCCACAGGTTGAGAACAACTGCTCTAGTATGTATCCTGGTGCTGAGTCTTATCTGGAAGCCTAAAGCATGTTGTTGTTTGTTTTTACTCTTTTGGGGGGCCTGCCACCAGTTCCCAAATAAATCATGCACAATGGCTTATTCTTTTTTTCTCCCCTGAGACAGGGTTTCTCTGTGTAGCTTTGGTGCCTTTCCTGGAACTCATTTTGTAGCCCAGACTGGCCTCGAACTCACAGAGATCTGCCTGCCTCTGCCTCCTGAGTGCAGGAATTAAACGCATGAGCCACCTACGCCAAGCCCAATGGCTTATTCTTAATTATGAATGCCTGGCCTTAGCTTGGCTTAGTTTCTTAGCCAGCTTTTCTTAACTTAATTATCTTATCTACCTTTTATCTCTGGGCTTCTCCCATTCTGTTACTTCTATGATTCTTATTCTTATTCCGTGTCTTTCTGTAGCTGAGTGGCTGGCCCCTGGAGTCCTCTTCCTTCCCTGGCTAGTTCTCTCTTGTTCCTTGTCCCAGATTTCTCCTTCTCTTTATCCTCTCTGCCTGCTAGCCCCACCTATTTCTCTCTCCTGCCTCATTATTGGCTGTTCGGCTCTTTATTAGACCATCAGGTATTTTAGACAGGCACAGTAACACAGCTTCACAGAGTTAAACAAATGCAACATAAACAAAAGTAACACACCTTAAAATAATATTCTACAATAAAGGCACCTGGTAAAACTCAGATGGGGTGATGGGACAGATCAACATATTTCATCCTCTGGCTTGTTAGGGTTTTTTCAGGAATAAGAAAATTAATTGGAGACAATATCAAGCTTTTAGTCAATATCAGCATTAGTCCAAAAAATAATCCTAATCACTCCACCTAGGCTTAGCCCTGGTCTCTGAGCTATTGTCAGAAAATTCTAAGATGTAGGGGACAGGGTTCTATTTCTGCCTCTTGCTGGTTCTGCAACCTTAAACAAGCCACTTACCCTCTGTGACCCTTGTCAAATGGATGCAATTATACATGTCTCCCCAGTTGAAACCTTGAAGACAAAGTGACCCCTAAGATTCATAAAAGCTATTTAAGGTAGTGGAGGTAAGGTAGAAGCTGCCAGAAGAGACTAGCAAGAGATGAACAACTGTTGGGAGCACAGCACGAAGGTCCTTGAAACCTCCAGAGAAACCAGGACTGTTATGCACACAGGATTGTCTTTCCAATGGAAAAGATGAGAAACTCAGAAAGCTGAGAACTGGAAGTGATTAACTGTCTGTTGTTCTAGGCCATAGCAAGCTCTTACAACCAGGACTGGAGATGGCTAGTGATCTAAATGACCCTTATAGCCAGAAGCTCCCCCAAGCTCCCACAAGCAGAACCAGAGGGGGCCAATAGCCCAAATGACCTCTACACTATCTGTGTTATGAGACCAGGCCAGACCCTTAGGCCCTTAAGCTAGTACAGGTAGCTGTCTCCAGAACCCATCTTCTTGGAAGAAATGACAAGTACCCTGAGTTGAGTTTTGATGTAATTGTTCTTCCTCGTGCGATGGGGATTGTATTATACCAGGAAACTTTTTGCAAATTATACTGGGCTTCAATACATTGGGAATAAAACACCTGTTATTAGACTTCCCGAAGTCTGATCCAGGTTGACGAAGTCAATCTGAACCAGGTTGTTTTATTCTTATCTCTTCATGCAGTTCATTTCCCTATGTGACACCTGCAGGGACCCCCTCAAACAAAGGATGGATCCCAACAGAAAGAATTCAGGGAGGTGTCAAGGCTTTGGGTCTGAAGGGAAAAACATTGGGACCATAAGAGAAATGACAAAGATATGAACCGGGTCCAGGCACCCAACAGATGTGGGAAGAGAAAAAGCATCAATCTCTCTGTCCAGGGATGAAGGATGTATTAAGATAGAGGATGCTCAAAGCATACTATACAGCGAAGACAAAAACACTAATTTACATCCACACCTGAGTTATTAACTATAAATCACTGGAAGCAGCAAGTCTAGCGTGACCTTTAGATCTGAAAGGAAACTGGAATTACGAGAAGAAAAAGGACCAGACCTATGAGAAAATCCCATAGTGATATGGCCATGTATGCAGAAAGCCAAGAGGTCTTCTCTCACACTCAGAGGGAGAACCCTGCACAGATGTGCTGTGGTTTCACTTAGGAGCTCCTGCTGTCACACTTCCAGAAAGAGTCATGGCAGTGGGGAAGGAATGTCTATGGGCCACGGATTTCCTGGCGGATACTTTCCTTGGGCTCATTTCAAGTCAATAAAATCTGCTAGGTACTGTGCTCCGAAGATGAGCCAGGCACTGTGCCTGCCAGAGACAAAGGCGTGACAATCAGTCACTAGGAAGCAAGAGTTGAGACATGGTTTAGGAAAGGATGTTGTGAATGGAGTTTAAGAAGTCACCTGAGGGTCATGTGCAGTCAAAAAAAAACTGTGGTGACTGTGGAGACCAATAACCCATGTCCAAAACGTTAATAAAACACCTAAATTACATCTTTTATCATGAAATGTCAAACATCCTCAAAGCTGGAGTCAATACAGCTGTTGAATCTTTATGTTCTCATTAAAGAGCTTCACAATGTGACCAATACTGTTTAGCCATGACATAATTCCTTCCCTCCCTCCCCTCTCTCCTCCTGGGGTATTTTAGAGCATGGTCCAAATATACAATTTCCTCTAGAAATGTTTCAGTATATTCTTTCTAAAAGATGAGCGCCTCCTCCCTTTCTCTCTTCTCTCTTACTTTCTTCCCATTTCTTTGTCTCTTCCCTGATGCTTAGACAGACTTTTCCCAAATACAGTGGAATGAAAGAGTGTTTCTGTCAGCCACCAGGAACCTTTGACCATAAAATGAAAATTGTCATTGCTACGCTTACCACAGGAGCCAAAGCAAACAAACAAAAGACACACAGCTGAGCCCATGAAACTGGAGATGCCAAGGGAAGAATACAGAGGAGGAGATCACTCTCAGACAGAAGGAGGAGCGGAAGGAGCCAGCAGAGTAAGCAAGAGTTCGCGTAGGGTTAACCAGGGGGATGGAAGGAAAGTGCTGGAGAAAACGAATCCTTATTGAGGAAAATGATCTAAGAACCACCTCTGAGGCTACTCAAAAACCTAGAACAAGAACCACAGTAAGTTAATGAATTGCAAATAAAACTGTCTTTACTCCACAGACACTCGCAAGGCTCTCTGTATGAGCTGCATTCTTCAGAAGGACCCAAAGGCAAGCCTTGCATATGGTGCATGTAGCATCAGCTGGTGCCACTGCCCCCTTCTGACTAGATAAGATTGCCTCAGATCTACCCCGATGGTCCCCCACACCCATCCCATCTGCAGTGGGAGCTCAAACCATCCTCAAGATGGCTGCCAATTCCTGTGGTTGCACTGTCCTAATCGCCTCTGATTCCTGATAAATTCGTTCATTGCTTCCTGTCCCCATCCACCACCTTGATCTGGAAACCCATCTTTTCATGCTGGCTGTCCCCCAACTCAGCCATTCAGCTATTCCTTGGATACTTCAGGGAGTCGGTTTACCCCCAAATAGCTTCCCAGCCCCAACAAGTTTGACATCAACTGTCAGCATTGCATCCAAATATGACAGAATGGCTAAATGATAAAAAAAAAAAATTCATTAGAAAAAGTGAAGTGGCAGAACCTGAACAAAGGGAAGTGAGCAGTCAGAAGAAAACGCAGAAAACATTCAAGGAAATACCAAAGGTCTGAAAGAAAAACAAGCCAGAAGGTCACGCGAGTCTCTGAGGTTAGGTGGGGGCAGTTTCTCTGGGAATGCCTTAGTCCTAAATCCACAGCTGTCTCTCCCATCCCCTAAGAACAAAGGCTAGAGAAGAAGCCGAGAATCTCCAAATAGACAGGGTCTGGTATAATGTTGACAAGAAACAGAACTGAATTTGAAGAAAGAAATCTTTGAGAGAAAAGACTGGTTGGGGAAATAACCAAATTCCCCCACAGGGCAAGAGCTCTGTAAGTTCAGGCTTTCAGGGTTTTGTTTAAAAAGAGCAGGGTAAGAGTTGAAAGATCATGAAAGTGAACAGGAGAGGGAAAAAAGATCAGTGGGTTGATGTGAGCCCTCAAAGGGCCATTGGAAAGTTAAAGGGGAGGTTTGAACAGGATTCCTTGCCTGGGTACCGCGAAAGGCATGAGCTGGGCAGGAGGGAGACAAAGGGTGGCCTCTGCATTAAAGGGGACAGCATCAGACTCCAAGGTGTAGGGACAGATTGTAATGTTTCCCGCAAGGGCTCCCCAAACAATCAATAATTATAGCAACATATTTTGGGTGACCCGGATGCCCATCCAATAAGCCAGCATGGCACTGGACCTCAGGCACAAATTGGTTCTGGAGCTGTCAAGCCCACTGGGTACAACATGTCACTGTTGTGATGATCAGAAACTGGTGAGAAAAGACCCAGCACATCTTCCTCCCGAGCAAATTTCACAAGGCTTTGAATATGAAACATGAGACTTGAGTCATCATCACCTTGCTGAAGTCAAGAAATGACCCACATGAGGCAGCATCTTATCTGTCATTTATTATAAATAAAATCACTTCGGTAATTCTTAATTCTTAGTACTTAATTCTTTTCCTTTTCTTCTCTAAGAAGGGTCCATTAGTTACTCAAGGACGGAATGACTAGAAAGAATAGATGTGGTAAAGCACCCATCTGTAACCCCAGAACTCAGGAGGCTCAGGAGGAGGATGGCAAATTCAAAGCCAGCCTGGGCTACATAGCCAGACCTTTGCTCAAAAAGTGAAGTACAAAATGACAACAAAAGGTGCCATTTAAGAGAGTAGATGTAAAGCAAAAGATTGTGTCTCTCCTATTTATGCAAGAGCAGGGGTCGAAATTAATTCCTTAAAGCATAGAAAATTGAGAAAGGAAGTGGAGAAGTCCTTCTTCCCTTTAAAGACTGCCGAATAATGAAACATTTTTAGTGTCATAAAGAGAGCTTTCTAAAGGACTCTAGCCAGAGGCTTTCCCGAATAAAACAGATATTGCTGCGAATGCGTTTCAGGGGAAGTGCGGAGACAGAAAATGAAGGTGATGACCCTGGGGCAGAAATAGCCAAATCAAAGAGCAGATGCAAACAGCTCGGGGAAATGAGAGCAGAAAAAGGTCACCAGGAACAAAACCGTTCCCTCTGACAGCTGAGGCCCGGGAGACGGTTGCATGGATACAACAGGCAGAATAAGGAGCCATCCAAAGACAGAGATAATGGAAGGTTTAACTGAACGCCTCGAGTGCAAGGGAGCCGAGTGCTGAGCTGGGCTGTGGGCTGACAAGAAGCAAGCAGCCTGATGGACGGACGGTCAAGTGGTTCTGATCCAGCTGGCTTTCAAAGCAGGGGCATGCTCTCAGGTCTGCAGGTGCCATGTTTGGCTGAATGCAGACGTTGGAAAGGAAGGCAAAGTGTCCTGGTGAGGGGGACATATGGAACTGGTGATAATATTTCCAAAGAGAAGAAAGGTCCATACTATGCTTTTTAAAGAGTATTCTTTATTGGTTGATTGACAATTTCACACATGTAGATATATCCATAATCCCCTAGTCCCTTGTCCCGATCCCCAGCCTCTCCCCAAACATCCTCCCTCCCACTGTCATATCTTATTTTTAACCCACTGAATCAAATTCATGCTGGCTGCAGATACAGGAGACTGGAGGCCGGCCATCCTACAGCAGCCACACCTCCAGAAGCAAATAACTCCCTCTCCTCAGGAAACTGCCCAAGGAGGTGGGGCCCCACAGGCCCTCCCCCACCCCATAGACTGTTGATGGGCCCTACCTTGTGGAGGTAACCACAGCTGCTCTGAGCTCCTGCAAGCAATGGCATGTCATGTCTGGAAACTACTTCACAGCACTCCTCCCCACCCAGATCTTACTTTCTCTCCATCCTTCTTCCACAATGTACCCTGAGCCCCGGAGGCCTGGATATAGGGACCCCACTTAGGGCTGGGCCATCAACTGTCACTTCTCACACTCTAACCAGTCCCTACATTAACGGTTGCCCACGACACTGAGAAACTTCTCCTGCCCACCCCTCTCTCTATCTCTCTTTGGTTTGGAGGATACATGATGATAGCTAAGACATGTTGGAAAATTACTGTGTGCCAGAGGCTCCCCACTAGATCTGATCTCTCTCTAACATTTCCCGTACCCCCATTTTAATGCTGAAGGATTGCTCAAAGGACCTACGACTTAAAACAGCCACGCCTGTGGGCTTTTACTTAGGCTCTTTTTCTGTGACTGGAAATCTTCCCACTACTTTTCTAAATTATATTTTCACCAAGATAGTCATGGTAACATTACATATAATATTTAAAAACCAACAGCTGACAAGATATGAAAACTGGTGTACCAATAATGTCCGTAATAGTGCTATTCATAATAACACCAAATTGGAAACATCTCGTATGTCCATCAAGCGATGAATGTGTAAATGAAACTGTAGTCTCTCCTTGCAGTGGAATGTTATTTGGCAATGAAAACCAATGAAGAGTTTGGGGATATGCTTGCTTAGTATACACAGGGCCCCACGTATGATCCCAGCACCAAATGAACAAATCAAAAGAGAACTGAAGTACCGACATGTACTGTACACAGATGATGTTGTTGCCCACGGGATGCCAGCCACAAGGAGCCAAGCATTACCATCTAAACCAGATGTCCACAATAGGCAGATCCACAGAAGTAGGAAACAAGTGAGTAGTGGCTGGGGGCAGGGTGGAAGTGCTAGGTACCATTTTTAGACCTAAGCAGCAAGGGGTATCTTTGGGGATGTCGAGGATATTCTCAAATTGATAGGATTAGCAGATGTACAAGTCTGTGAAAACTTACCAATTTTATTAATTAGATTATATTCTTTTTTAAAAAAAAACTGTTACATGTATTCATTCTCTTATTTGCATGGGGGCGGGGGGGGGGCGGTACACATGTTCCAGCGCACACATGGAGGTCAGAGGACAACTTTCAGGAGTCACTTCTCTCCGTCCAACTTTGGGTCCCAGGGAGCAAATTCAGGTTGTCAGGCTTGGTAGCAGGCTCTTTCATCCACTCAGCCATCTCCTCAGCCCGAAAATCATTTTGTTTTATTTTTGTTTCAGAGGTGCTGAGGTCAATTCCCAGCACCCACATGGTGCCTCACAGCCTTCTCTAGCTCCACTTCCAGGGATGCGGCGCCCTCTTCTGGCCTCTACAGGCACTGCATGATGTGGCGTGTTGACATGCATGCAGGCAAAATATTCATACTCATATAAATATATTTTTTTTAATTGGCGAGGGCCTGCAGTGCAGATGCGAGACCCTCAGTTTGTTGCCAAGCAGGGTTTGCCTATAATCTCAGTTACCTGAGAGACCAAACGGTCAAGTGTGGCCTGGATAACTTGGTGGGATTCTGCCTCAAAATGAATGCTCTTAAAAGCTAGGGATATATATGGCTTTGTTTTAGAGTTCTTGCCTCAAATACTTGAGGCCCAGCATTAAATCTCCAAAATCTTAAAAAAAAAGAAAAGAAAAGAAAAGAAAAGAAAGTTGAACAAATAAACATCATGATTTTCATCCAAGTGTCGAAATTAGCTCGAAATTCTAATCTCCGTCCACAAAGACCTAACTAATCAGGGCAAAGCACGTCCCCCGCCAGTCTGGCCAAGTTCAGGTATGTTCTGAGGAGAACAGGAGAGCAGAGGGAGTAGGCAGAAACAGAGTCAGAGGGGAAAGACAAGTCCAGCCTGGCTGATTTACGTCACCCGCGCCGCCACCCACGTCTCCACAGGATTGTGGAACAGTATCTGTTAACGGCAGAGCCACTTAGCCACATGGCATCTGGCACTGAAGCATCTGTGGAATGTTTCTGAAATTGTTTGCAACACCAGACAGCACAGCACTGTCTCACAGAGTCGGAGCCTCTGTGTGAGGCTCTGGGTCCTTGACGAAGCCTCGGAAGGAAAGGCATCCCCTCCCGGCTCTTTCCAGCTTCTGGCATTATCAGCTGCACGTGTCTCCCCTTTCTCAAGCTCAGCCAGAGTGGGAAGAAACAGGGTCCAGACCGACCACTGACCACGGCAGTCAACAGAGGGAAACAAACGCACTTGAAACAATGCACCATTTGTTTAATTACTTTTAAACAAAGTGTAATGGAAGAATCTTCCCCTAGTTCCATTGCAGAACTGTAATGTGACTTTTCCATTTAGAACTTCAGGGGAGCTGCTGGCTTTGGGAGATAAATGGCTTGGATTGGAGCAAAGGGAAGAAAGAGGAAAAACACCTACGAGACCCTAACAAATGGACCCATTTGAAGACTTTAATAAGCTCCATGGTGACATCTCATTGATCTCCTCAGCTGTGGTAGCAGATTGCTCCGCATCCATTTTGTACAACAGAGATGTTTCAAAGGGTCTTTGGTTTAGAAATATTTGTTTCCTAAACAAAAAGACTCTTGCCCTCAGTGCATAACCATAAACTCTTGAAGATGATAACTGTTCAATAGCTATATCCTTAGGAGACGCTGTGCTGCTTAAAATCAATTATCAGCTCACAGCATCTAGAAGAGACAGGCCGCTAGGTGTGTCTGAGGAATTGGCTAGATCTCACCCTTCCTGAGCCGCACCATTCCATGGCTTGGGGTCCCAAACTGAATGAAAAGGAGTGAGTCAACACCTACATTCATCATCCTCCGATTCTTGACCAGTTGCCTGAGGTCTTATCATGATGACTTCCCAGCGGTGATGAACTGTATCCCTTCAAACCACGTGCCGAGATAAAACCCCTCTGCCTCAAATTGGCTTTTTGTTAGGTGTTTCCTCACAACAACCGATACAAAACATAATTAACATTTAGACATAGGAGAACAAGATCTCAGATGGGCCCGAGAGGCAACTAGGTCTGGAGAGAAACCGAGGCAGATAAGATAACTCAGACAAGACAAAACACCGGCGGGTGGGTGATACACCGGCGGGTGATACACCGGCGGGTGAGTCTGCTAAAGGGTACACGGTTCTTCTTTTTGCGCTTTTATTTTTATGTTTTTAAGTTGAAATCATTTCTAACTCAGTTGTTTAAAAGGCTCTCTAGGCCAGAAACGAAGAATACTCTGATGCTTTTTAAACAGTAACATAGCACGTGAGGACTGTCACTGACCACACCTTCTATTATCTAACTTTTCAAATGACCGACATTTTAGAGTGTGTGTGTGTGTGTGTGTGTGTGTGTGTGTGTGTGTGTGTGTGTGTACACGTACATGCACACGTGCGGATGTCAGAGGACAACTTTTTTTTTTTTGGTTTTTTGATAGGGTTTCTGTGGTGATATATTGTGTTCTTCAATATATCGTGCACCCTAATAAATGTATCTGGGGTCAGAGAACAGAACAGCCACTAGACAGACATAGAAGCCAGAAAATGGTGGCACTCACACCTTTAATCCTAGCCTTCTGGAGGCAGAGATCCATCTGGATTTCTGTGAGTTCAAAGCCACACAGGAAACAGCCAGGCATGGTGACTCACGCCTTTAATCCCAGGAAGTGATAGCAGAAAAGTATATAAGGCATGAAAACCAGGAACTAGACCTGGTTAAGCTTTTAGGCTTTTAGCAGCAATTCAATTGAGATCCAATTGGATGAGGACTCAGAGGCTTCCAGTCTGAGGAAACAGGATTGGCTGAGGAATTGGCAAGGTGAGGTGGCTGTGGCTTGTTCTGCTTCTCTGATCTTCCAGCATTCACTTCAATACCTGCCTCCAGGTTTGTTTTTATTAATAAGACCTGTTAAGATTCGTGCTACAGGTTTCTCTGTGTAACAGCCCTGGCTGTCCTGGAACTCTCCTTGTAGACCAGGCTGGCCTTGAACTCACAGAGATCTGCCTGTCTCTGCCTCCTGGTAGAGGACAAGTTTTGAGACGTGATTTTCTCCTTCAAATGTGAGTTTCAGGGATCAAAGTCAGGTTGTCAGGCTTGGCAGCAAGCACCTTTCCCCACCGAACCACCGAAACAGCACTTACTTTTCATGGTCACTTTAAATTGATACTACGTGATTCAAAATTCCAAATATTGTAAGTAACAAAGAACTGCACCCGGCCTCCATCCCATCTACTCTGGTCGTTCTCACATGCTACCAGCATCCATATTTGCTCATTTCTGATTTATTTTTCCAGTGATACTTGTACAGGTGTGAGTCTGCATCCTCCTTCCTTTTCTTCAGAAACTGAGCACCCTGTACACAGAGCTCTGTGTGGTTTGGTCGTACAAAAAAAAAAAAAAAGCAGCAGCGCATCCTGGGCAGCTGATTGTTTTGCGGTCACTATAGGATGCTGTCCCTGTCGGTTATGTACAGAGATGCTACTCACTGCTTCTATCATTTACTCGGAAACGATGCCCAACCCAAAGACTTAGCTGTGAATTAAATAAACTACACTGTGTACTTACACTTCACAGACGATTAGAAAAGTCACCTTCTAAGATTGTCAAAGGTCAAATTCAAAATGTCTAAACAGTTCAAAAAAAAATATTCTGTCTAGTTTTGAACATCAAGAAAGCATAAAACTTCAAATACTTTTCATAAAAACACACAGAGAAGATGGATTGACCATGGTGTTTATTAACATTTCCATTATTTTTTCTTACAATTTTAGACAATATTTGCTTGGGGCTTCTGCTCATCCTTATTCTTGGCGACAGCCTAGTACTGCTGGAGGAGATCACATTTACAAAAGGAAGGTTTCTAAATGTCAGAAATATTATCACCAAAGGAAACACTTCCATGCTGTCTGCAATACAACCTAGTTCAATTCCGCAGACATTCGGGGGGCCTTTGACAAACCATTGAGCTTCCACAGACATTGATTCTGGCCTCTAGATACTCAAACAAAAATATCTTTCAGTGTGGATTACATCATATGGCCTGCCCTGGAGCTTGGACTCACTCTGAGCAGGGGCTGCAGGAAGGATCTTGGTCAGCTTTGCCTTCTAGAAGGTTTGTGTAGGCTTGGATGTGAAGGATTTGATGGAAGACTAAATCTGTAAAAGGAGAACCATAGGGACGACAGAGACAGAGAGGCTTATTGGAGGAGGCTTTGGGCAGTTCACACTCCAGGGCCTCAGGACTACTGGCTGTGGATAAGAGGAGGTCAGGAACACTGTGGGAACCCACGGAGGCTATCTAGTGAGAACTTATTGAGGGTCAGAGAATCTGGGCTTGCTTTACCCAGCAGGGCTGCAGGAGATGATTTGTCCACAGGGCGTGTTTACCAGGTGTTTGGAAGGTTCCACACTTGGCAGTACAGTGTGCTTTGATCTTGCAAAGGGGAGGTCTTTTGCCTCTCCCCTTGGCATATTATAAAAAGCCCTTTTCAATAAAGGACAAGGCTGTTTTCTACTGACTTAGGCCCTCCAGAAGCTATCCTGTGTCTCTGTCTTTTCTTCTCATCATCTAGGTCTCTCTCTATCTGATATTTTTCTTATCCCTCTCTCCTCCACCTAAGAACCCTTCAAAAGGTGGGAGCTGGACTCCCACAGAACACCCTGGTTCTCACTTGTGAGACACAGGACATGGTGGCTCCATTAAATGAAGAACAGAAATGAGAAAGGAAGAGGGTGATGGTCCTGAGCTCTGTTCAGGTCTCACTGGATCCAAGAACAAACAGATGTAGATATGGCTCCGATGGACAGAGGAGAGTTCTTGTCTGAAAGATAGAAATGTGAGCACAGCATTCACTTCTTACTGCTGATGTGACAAATGGCTCCGAGCCCAGTGTGCTCAAATTTAGCCTCTCATAGTTCCGAAAGTCAGACATCTAAAATCTGTCTCACTGAGCTACAGTCGGGAATCAGCAGGACCAGCCCCTTCCAGAGGTCACTGAGGAGAATTCTGTCTTTGCATTTCACTCCTTCTAGAGCTCATCTGCATCCTGCCTCCCTGGCCCCTCTTCCATCTTCAAAGTCAGTCTCATGGTTTCTTATCCCAGCTTCACGGTGCTTTCTCCCTTTGGAATCAAGTCTCCCTCTGTCTTACGATTACTTTGGGTCCATGCAGATAATCCCAAACTTATTCTTGTCCCAAGTCCTTAATTTAGTCACATCTGAAAGTTCCCATTTACCATATAAGGCAACATTCACAACCCTAGATCTATTAAGGCAGAAGCAGGAAAATCACTGTGAGTTTGAGGTCAGCCTAGGATATATACAAACTCCAGGTCTACCAGGACTGAAACCCTGTATCAAAAAAAAAAAAAAAAAAAAGAATAGCCGGGCATGGCACTGCATGCCTTTAATCCCGGCACTTGGGAGGCAGGGGCAGGTGGATCTCTGAGTTCAAATCCAGTCTGGTCCACATAGTAAGTTCCAGGACAGCCAAGGCTACACAGAGAAAACCTGTCTTGGAAAAAAATGAAAAGACAAGTTTGAAGTGAAAAAGTTTCCAAACATATACATAAAGAACACATGAAGCCTCCAAGAGTCCACAAACAAGAAAGCACGGGAAAGGTGTTTGGTCATACAATGCATAAACTCCTTCCCATCCCTGTCTGTAAGTGAGAACCGAATGGACAAATGGGTAAAAGCTAAAACTGGCATTTCACAGAAGACGAAAAGCAAATGGCTAGTGCATATTTTTATGGGAGCCCATCATTCTGCTGGTAAGACCAATGGAAATTAAGAAGATGGGCATCTGCTGGTGTAAGGTTAGGCAGAAAGAGAGACAGGTTGGTGGAGGGTAAACATGCACATTCTTAGAGAGCAATCTGTAAGGATCTGTCAAAATTTCTAATGTACCATTTGATTCAGCAATTCTCTTAAGAATACATCTACATACACACTCAAGAAGCTGTCAACAACACCTCACTTCTTCACGCTTTTTCACTTCCTTAGAATGGTGGAAAGTTGGACCCAACCTGAAGATCCACTAAGAGTTAAAAACAGTTAAATGAATTAAGCATATCATGAAATCCTGGGTCACAGTTTATAAGAAAAGAATTAGATCTAGACGGAAGAACTTACATGAAAGTAAGTTTACAATACTTAAGTCTACAAACAAAATAGCTAAGCAGCCAATCTCATTAGGGAAATAAAAACTGTTCCCATGTGCTAGGTGGAATAAGAATTTGATAAGTCACCAGCATGAACAGATCTCAGGTTCATTGTGTTAAGTGAGAGATGCCACACTCCAAAGGTTCCAGACTATAAAATTCTGTTAGTGTGACCTTTCCCTCCCTGTGACAAAACACCTGAGCATATGAAGCTGTAAAAAGGAGAGATGCATTTGGCTCATGGTCTCAGAGGGCTCATTCCATGATCACTTAGATCTGTTGCCTTAGGGCCTATGGTAGAACAGTTCATATGACAGGGTGTATGTGTGGTCCAGGAAGCTACTCACCTCCTGACCTCTGGGAAAGAGGAAAGGCAGGGGTCCCAACTTCAAGGGCATGCCTCCAATGACCTATAAAATCTAGACCATAATAGTCAGTGACTCACTGGAGGGGAAGGAACAATAATAACAGAAAAATCTATACAACAGCAAACAGATAAGTGGTTTCCAGGACCAGCATCCAGGTAGGAAGAACCAGAAGGGGTCACAAACAAGAATGATTTGGGGAGTGATGGAAATGGTCCATCTCTGAACTGTGACAATGGTTAGGAAACTACGTAGATTTTACAGACTCACAGACTGTACACCCCAAAGGGTGAGTGCCACTAATATGAATTTTACTGATATAAATTTTAATTTTGGGGTGGGGGGAGTTTTTTGAGACAGTGTTTCTGTGTGTAGTTTTGGTGCCTGTTCTGGATCTCGCTCTGTAGACCAGGCTGGCTCTGCCTCCCAAGTGCTGGGATTAAAGGTGTGTGTCACCGCCACCCAGCCAGATTTTAATTTTTTAAAAAGTTTACAGCCAGGTATGGTGGCACTTACTTGCAATTCCGGCTGTGTAGGAGACTGAGGCTGGATTATTGAGAATTCCAGCCAAGCCTGGACTGCAAGGCAATGAGATTCCATCTTAAAAGTCAGAAAGGGTATGAAAATGGATCCTTGGAAAACAGCAAGAATTTTCATGTTTCTTTTCTCTGTGACTTAATTAAGTTGCTTTTAGTAAGAATACGCTACTCTGTGATTTTTTATGGTCTTAATAAGTAAATTAATCATGGAACACTTGAACTACAGTTAAAAAAATGTACAAATACAAAAAGCACTCAACCACCATTCAGTAGAAAAACAAAAATTATACAATTGTTGAGTCTAATTTTAAACAATCAGTAGTCCCAAATATTTTACATCGGTATGGATTTTTTTATATTGATACAAATTTAAGGTTATTTTTGTTATACTGTATATATGTTTCTACTCTTGAGTAGATATTTTTGTATACTGAAACAAATTTAAGGTTATTTTTGTTATACTATATTATATGTTTCTATTTCTTGTTTAAGGTATTGTACCTATGCAGCCCATTTATAAATGTAATGTAAAGTCCTAGTCCTTGGAAGATATTTAGGATAATAAAGAAATACAGGATAGCAGTTAGTCACCTATAACAATCAAACTTAAAGTCATGTTAGGTATATTTTCAGAGACACATTTTAAATAGATGGTCTTCAAACATTTGAGAGACCTACAGAATATGGCATTTTAAAGTTTTAATAACATAGGGCTTTTCATGACAGTGAGACATGTCTGCTCCTGGAAGCACCAATCTACTTCATAAAGGATGATGGGCATCAAAGAACCTCCATGTGAAGTTTGCTTTCTTTTTGGCAAAAACTAGCCATTTGGACAAGAAACTGTCCTTATCTCAACTGTTGACAGTATGCTGCTCAAACTGGACAAGCAGGACACACAGGAAAGTGACTACTGAACTTTGCCAAGACTAGGCAGGACAGTCCTTCAAAATTTCTGCTTCACAGAGAAGTCTGTCAGATATTCTAGGCCTGTAAGCCAAAGATGGATGCCCCAACATTGCAGAGGAATCTTGGGTCACTGTCCAGGCAGCCAAATGTCTGTCATTTCTATAGTTTTAGAAATTGCTTTCTCTACATTTCCTGTTTACTCAGGTAATATTATATCATTCTGGGGTCTTTGATGGGATTGAATACTAGATAGTTATAGTTTTCCTTAGTTGTGATAGATAGAAGATAAATTAGTACAAAACCTTGGTTCATCAAGAGAGGATAGATAATGGAGTATTTTCTCTAAATTTGCCAAATACAAATTTGGACATTGTAAATGTAATTCTTACTTGATAATTATTCTTACTGTATATGGTTTTACTATGTTAGAGTTAAAACCTTTCCTTTTTATTTGACAAAAAGGGAGGGGAATGTTGTGGAGTAATATTTTTATACACTGTGAATATGTGTTACTCTGATTGGTTTAATAAAAAGCTGGATGGCCAATAGCTGGGCAGGATTTTGGGGCAGAGAGAACATTAGGAAGAAGAAGGGTGGAGTCACCAGCCAGATGCAGAGGAATCATGACATGTAAAATATGAGGTAACAAGCCATGAGTCAAGTAGTAGCATGTAAATTAATAGAAATGGGTTAATTTAAGTTATAAGAGCTAGTTGGAAACAAGCCTAAGCTATCAGCCAAACATTTGTAATTAATAATAAGTTTCCATATCATAATTTGGAAGCTGGTTGGTGGGACAGAGAAAGACTCATTATATACATACAATAGCATGCAATCTTTATTATTTATTTGTTTGGTTGATTGGTTGGTTGGTTTGTTGGTTGGTTGGTTGGTTTTTCAAGACAGAGTTTCTCTGTGTAATAGCTGTTCTGGAACTCACTCTGTAGACCAGGCTGGCCTTGAACTCACAGAGATCTGCCCACCTCTACCTCTAGAGTGCTGGGATTAAAGGTTTGTGCCACCACTGCCCAGTGCAATCTTAATTTTGGAAAAACACAGTAAAATTTTGTGCACAAAAATCTGCTTAGTGGGTGTGTCTTGTGGAAACAGACAAGGAATGAATCTATGAAATATTTATCAGTAATTTAATTGTGTTAGCTTTGGGACAGTGTTATCCTTGTGGGTTTGTAGAGGAAGTGACTTATTTTTAACTTTTGTTAAATAATTTGAAACGGTACCATTTCTGTAGTTATATTTAATAAAAGGGTTTTTGGTTTTTTTTTTTTTTTTTGGAGACAGGGTTTCTCTGTGTAGCTTTGCGCCTTTCCTGGAACTCACTTGGTAGCCCAGGCTGGCCTTGAACTCACAGAGATCCGCCTGGCTCTGCCTCCCGAGTGCTGGGATTAAAGGCGTGCGCCACCACCGCCCGGCAATAAAAGGGTTTTTAAACAGTGTGACTGCAGAGGTTCCTTTGACTAAAAGCTGGAGGTCCCATTCTCTGAGAAGGCAAGATTTGTACATATAGCTAGAAGTGTGGACGCTGGAGATGGATGGAATATTCAGTAACTAGGGCCTCGGTTTTCTCAGTGAGACTGATGTCAGCAAAGGTGGAGGTATAAAGAAGGGGCAAAGGCCAAGGGTAGAAGGACATAATTGAGACTCAGTGTGAAGTTCTCCCCGCCCCCTCAACACCCCCCCATCACTGAGCCAAGCGGCTATATATAGAACGACCAGCAGGGGGCACCAGCAAACTGGGGAGAGAATTACTCGACGTGGATCTTGGTGATTGCCCTGGACCAGAGTCAAGCTTTAAAAGGGGACAGAAATACAGCTTTTTAAATAAAATCGTCCCAGTAAAAGCATTGGCAACCAGTTAAATGTTGTTTCACCTACTGCGAAACCAAATGAGACCTGTCAGCCTGTGGCGGAGGTGGCCCACGAGGGAAGTGAGAGGTGGTGCACACTTATTTTTCTAAAACTGCTCTATAACCACAGGGCTTTGTGTTGTTGTTGTTGTTGTTGTTTTTGTTGTTGTTGTTGTTGACAGGGTCTCCCCATGTAACCCAGGCTGTCCTAGAACTTGTGACCCTCTTCCCTCAGCCTCTGGAGTGCTAGATTACAGGTGTGTGTCCAGCTCTTCTTCCCCCTTTCCTGCATCTTTTAACTCACCTCAGCTTGCCTCATGGGAAAACAGTTCAGAACCAGAAGGAAAGTCATGGACCGGATGTGATGTACAAAATAGGCCTTTAAAAAAGCACGAAGCAGAAGCGAGGTTGTGAAGCCCGGGCTTCCAACAGGAAGCGCTTAGGTTCTTAAGAGCTAAAGGTCTGTTGAATTCTCACAGTGTCTGGTAGAGTGGCCAGCTCGATCAGAGCCTGCGGGAGAAGGAATTCTGTGAGACACAGCAGTGCAGGGTTCCCCAGAGGAAAGCCTGAGCTATGCCGAGGAGAGAAAGGGTGGCCAATCAGAGAACAGCGCCCGGCAGACTCCCTGTGGCCCTGCCAGGAGCTGCATTCCAATACCAACTGCAATGGGTCGGTCTCTGCCGGGGTGGGGGTGGGGGGTGGGGGGCAGTGACCGTGTGACCAAGGCTTACAGGATGGCACCAGAGGCTTCTTCGGGTAAGCCTGGGCGGCTGAAGGGGTCCGAGAAAGGTTTCAACCCCACTGCACTGGATCAGTGAGCAGCAAAACCAGTGCTGGGCTTTGCCTGGCCAGGGGGAGAGGGGGGAGGGGAAGCCCCCCATCCACCCACCCACCCAGGAGCCAGGAGAAGAGCGCAGCAGTGACACCGAGGATGCTTGAGAAAGATCAGTTTCCAGCACTGGTGATTAACTTCCACGAATGCTAGAGAAAAAGGCCCCGGGGTTCAATCCCCAGCACCGAATAAACTGGGTGTGATGGCACATGGTTGTGAAGCTAACACTTGAGAGGTGGAGGCAGGAGGCTCGGAAGTTCAAGGTTATCCTTGGTTACAAAGCAAGTTCAAGGCCAGCCTCGGTTACATGAGACCCGATCCCAAATGAAAGGGGGAATTGGGAAGATTCCAGTTACCCAATGAACAGTCCAAACCCATGCATGGGGCATAGAGTATGTCGGGCACTCAAAAATAAAATAAATTAAAGCATGTCCTATTCTCCCTCTTCTTCTACCTCCCTGCCTCTCCTTTAAAAACACTAAGCAGACACCACAAGGCACAACTCAGAAAGTGGACTCTCTTACAAGCCTTTTCTCAGTTCCCCTAGAGACAAAGAACACAGAACTTCTTCCGGGCTTTGCGGCATTTAGCCAGGCCCTGACTTTCTGAATAACCCAAGAAACAGAGAATACTGCAAGATGAAAAGGAGTGGAGGCATCAGAGCTGGGAGGGGTGCTCTCTGGGATCAGAGGTCGGTCACAGAGCCAGGGATGGTATACAAAAAGCTATGGTCAGAGATTCCTAGAGATGGGCTCTGTGCTGTGGCCTTGTGCTGTAGAGATGGGCGGCTGGATGGAAAAAGGACACAAGCTTGCTGCAAAGGTCACACAGAACGCAGTGGGCAGTGGGCATAGGATGAAGTAAGGACCAGCCAGTCAGATACCAGAGTTCAGTGGGAAGCCACAGAACCTTCCGGTACTAGGCACCCAGTGTAGCATATTCAGTTTACTGACGGTCTCAT
Source organism: Peromyscus eremicus (assembly GCF_949786415.1). Taxonomy (NCBI): domain Eukaryota; kingdom Metazoa; phylum Chordata; class Mammalia; order Rodentia; family Cricetidae; genus Peromyscus; species Peromyscus eremicus. The sequence continues at coordinate 38,076,982 of NC_081419.1, forward strand.
ACCCAAGGCTGGACTTCCATCTAATGTAGCCTGATAGCCATGTAATATTGAGCTCTGCATGCGTGCTTCTTAATGTAGTGAAGCTTTGTAAAATGTGCTGGGAAACACACATTAGCTACTTCTCTCGCAACATGCTGCAGGAAAAGTGGGGGCCACGTGTCCCCTACTGCTTCCTGTTGCACACACTATAAATTCAACCTCTTCCCACTCGTCCATCTGACAAAGGGGACTAGTCATATATGGAAGGTTTTGCTTCCGGATCTCTGAAGGTAGGCATGAGCTGCTGGAGAGGCCATGCTGGACATTTTCACTTGCCATCCAGAATGAGGTCACAGAGACAGCTTTTATTCAACACGAATGTCTTTTTTAACTTTCCAGAGAAAATGAAATCAGGAATGATTTTTTTAAATCTTGCTTTCATTTTTCCTATGCCAAACTAAGCATTCCTGACAGAAAACAGACCTTTTCAGGGAGCCAGGCTTTTGCTCCGTCTATCTATCTAATTCGGAGTGATTACTGTTTTTCCTACTGGGGTTGGCGGGGTGGGGAGGACCAGGCCCTGAGAGAATTCGTGTTGACTCCTAGCTAATCTTCAGTTTTTTTTTTTTTTTTTTTTTTTTTTTTTTTTTGGTTTTTCGAGACAGGGTTTCTCTGTGTAGCTTTGCGCCTTTCCTGGAACTCACTTGGTAGCCCAGGCTGGCCTTGAACTCACAGAGATCCACCTGGCTCTGCCTCCCGAGTGCTGGGATTAAAGGCGTGCGCCACCACCGCCCGGCTCTAATCTTCAGTTTTACAAGCAGTTCCACTGGCTTTTCTCTTTAACGATCTAAGTATCTGCTATGAAATTTTCTGTCCACATAAACTGAAGGTCTGGCTTTATTCTGTTCTGAAGTTTGCAGCTAAATATTTACGTATGTTCTGGGGGAAGAAGGGGAGACCATGCTGCCTGTGATGGAGTGCCTCAGGCAGTGTGAAAAATGGCCCTCGGGGCTCCTGCCCCATAGATGCTCAGTCTGCCTCGGCGAAGGAGGTGTTGTTTATCAATAACATCCATTTCATTTTCTCTGGTTTTTACTCTGCTAGTCACGGCTTTTGCAAGATCTGTGAGGCCAGCATTGGATCATGTAGGAGTTTGTAAGGTGAGGGAAACCCTTGAAAGCCCACAGCTGATGTAACAGAAGTATCACCTAATTTTCCATGGCGACAGAGAAGCCACATTGTGTGAGAAAACCATGGATGGTACAGGACTCTTTTCTTGCTCTTTTGGGTTCTTGTCCTCCACACACATACATTTCTATCATGAAGTCATGTGCTACAGATTGATGAGAGCTGAGGAAGGAATTCTGCCAGGCTTACTTCACTGTCTCCTTGGAAACTTCAAAACTGGTATGCTGTGGCTTGGAGATCCCTGGAGTAACACACTCTAGGGCCTCCTGAGGAGGGAGACTTCCATCACACTTCAAACCAGGTAGGCACCTCAGTACTTTCCTAGTGCTGCTGTGGCAGATTATCACAAATGTAGTGGCTTAACACACACATGTACTCACATGTGTGAACACACACATGAATACATACACACGTGCACACACGTGCGTATACACACACACACACACACACACACACACACACACACACACACACACACGGGAGATCAGAAGCCCCCAGTTGGTCTCAGAAACTAAAGCCAAGATGTTGGCAGGTCAATTTTCTTTTCTAAAGGTCGTTTTGTTCCAGTTTCCAGAAGCCATGTACATCTTTAAAACACCTCTCTGACTGCTGCTTCTGCCCTTGAATGTCCTTTTCTGGGCTCCCACCCTCTCCGCTCCCTGTAATAAGGGTCGCTGTGGATGTCCTTGGCCCACCTGCATAATCAGGTATTATTAGACCAGTCCAGGATCTTAAATTAGTTACACAGACAGCTACCTTGTTATGGGAGCTGGCTCATTCTGAGACCTCAGAGACTAGGAACAGGTGACTCAGTGGACCACACCAGCCCGAAGCTGGGTTTTCTCAGCCTACGGCCAGTCCTAGACTTCAATCACCACCAGCAGGTTTAAGCCTGGCCAGGTCTTTCAGGGCTCTCTTTGGTTTCTGAGCTCCTTGCCTGGCTTTCACAGCCTGCTTCTGCCTCTGCCTCATCCTCTCAGCCTGGAAAACCGAGGAGCAGGAAGAGTTCGTAGGTCAGCCCAGGAATTTCAACCTCTGTGTCATGGACACGGTAGATAAGCACAAATGGAACACAATCAAAACATGCTTTTACTTTGGGCAGCCATCGTCCTTTTCAAGGCCTGGCCTCCGAGGGTGCAGCTCCATGGGGGTGGACCTGTTCAAATCTCACGCAGGACAATTCTGGGAAGTCTAGGATGCTTAGCATCCCAGGCCTTTGCTCTATGCAGACTTGCCGCATCCTCCCCGCCAACCATTGTGACAATCAAAACACACTCCCACACATTTCCTACAGACCCCTAGGGAGTTGGCATTGCCAAAAACCTCAGGCAGGACTATGCTTATCTGTGTACTCAGGTCCTCAGGGAGAAATTGTTTCTTAGGTCACAAGCAAGCTCTTGTTCAGGTATCAAATGTATGGTCCCAGGTAAAACCGTAAACCCTGAGGGTTAGGGCTGCTCCTAAGGAGATTTGTGGTGGAGAAAGGGAACTGTCAACTTCTCCATGACCCCACTCCCTGCTTGATAGCCTGAGCTGATGAAGACTGGGGGGGGGGGGGGGGGGGCGGGGGGCGGGAGGCACCAAATAGTACCTAACAGTACTTGAGAGCTGGAGGCAAGAGGATCAGTTCAAGGTCATCCCCAGCTACTCAGTGAGTTCAAGGCCAGCTTGGGCTACATGAGACCCTATTCCAAAAAACAAAAAAATAAGAGGTACTCTCCACACTTCTTGCTGATGGGTTGATGTTATGATTCCAACATGGTTTCAGAGTCCATTCTGAAACTCCTGTTAGAAGTTTGGCCACTCCTGTGGCTGTCTTAGGAGGTGAAGGTTTTGATGTGGTTGATCCCAAGGAGAATCACAGCCTTTCTTGGAGGACTGAGTGTATTGTTGAGTGAGCAGGTTGTGATAAAGTACACTCATCCCTTGTGCTCTGTCCCTTATACAGGCTTCCGCCCGCCCTTCAGTTTTCTGCCATGTTATGAATCAGTGCCAGGCCCACACCTGATCCAGCTACCTGGTCATGGATTCCAGAGCCATAAGCCATAACTACCACTGTACTTTTTAAGTTACTAGGTCTCAGATATTTTGTTAGAGCAGCAGCAAATGGACTAAGACATTGAGTGCAACTGATTTTTTTTTTTTCCTAAGGGGGCTTTTGTGTGTTTTTTTCAGAGCTTCTACCATGGGAATCTCTGTCACAATTCACAGGAAGTAAGGATGCCCAAGGTCACAGCCCTGCATCCCTACTTCCCTGGCAACCCACACATATGTGCTATGTACATACATAGATGACACCTCTTTCCAGGGTGAAGAGGGCAAACATCAGACCTCCCTCTTTGTTCTATAGGTGGTGTCCACAGCCTAACTTTGGAATATTGTTTCTGTTGCAGCACGTGGCTGAGCCTTCCTTTGTGATATCCTACTGTGGTTACAAATTCAGGGAACATCTACTTTCCTTTTCTTTTTCTTTCTTTCTTTCCTTTTTTTTTTTTTTTTTTTTTTTTTTGGTTTTAAAAACAGACAGGGTTTCTTTGTAGTCCTGGCTGATCTGGAACTAGCTCTGTAGACCAGGCTGGCCTTGAACTCAGAGATCACCTGCCTCCTGAGTGCTGAGATTAAAGGCACATGCCACCACTGTCCAGCTTTAGAGAGCATTTTCAAAGCAAATAATGTAAGAGTTGGTGTTCAATGGCTGAGGATCGACGTGTCCCTGAGTTTTCACAGCTTTGACAAGAACATTTAGCCAATTTTTTATTAGCCAATATATTTTCAAGCTGAATGTTGGAGATAGTACTTGAGATTTCCTTCTCTGCGGTAGAGGGGCTAACAAGGGCCTTTTGTTCCAGTCAAAACTCTGGGGAACTAGGCATGGCAGTCCATGTCCATAATCATAGCATTCAGGAGGCTGAAGCAGGAGGATTATGACTTCAGTTCCAGTCAGGGCCACACAGTGAGGCCTTGTCACAAAAGTAACATAACATAAATGAGTTCTTTTCTTTGCTACTTAAACCTCAGGGGCCTGCTGCTACATTGTGTTCCTCTCCCTTCCAGATGGCTCTAGGACCCAGAGTGATTTGCCATTCACGCTGTGTATAGACTTTACAGAAGGTCTGGAACCCAGGAGTGACTAACTCAAATATGAAAATAGAATGCCCTTTTGTACAACAGCAGCATCTGCAGCAGCACGTCACACTTCCAAAACATCTGCAGGTATATTTTCCCCTTGGAGTCCTGTGAGGCCAGCCACTTTCCATGGGGAGTGAGGCTAAAGAGGGAAGAGACTGACACTCAGTGGGAGCTATTCGATGCCTAGTGGGACTCAGCATAAATACTTCTGTTGTCTTACTTAAGACTGACAGTGAATAGAAAGGGAAGACATTTGTAGCTGAAGCTTTCCTGGTCCTTTCCGTGGCCCTGCAGCCCCTTGGACCCAAGTAAACACACAGAGGCTTATATTAATTAAAACTGCTCAGCCATTAGCTCAAGCCTACCACTGACTAGCTCTTACACTTAAATTAACCCTTAATTCTTATTTATGTTTAGCCATGTGGCTTGGTACCTTTTCTCAATTCTGCCTTCACATCTTACTTCCTCTGTGTCTGGCTGGCGACTCCTAACTCAGCCTTCCTCTTTCCAGAATTCTCCTCTCTGCTTATCCCACCTATACTATACTTCCTGCCTGGCTACTGGCCAATCAGCGTTTTATTTATCAACCAAATCAGGGCAACACATTCACAGCATACAGAACAACATTCCCATCAGACATTGTTATCAGCCTGGTTGACCAGGGCTCAGAATGAGTCAATTCCCTGCCTAAAGTCACACAGCAGCTAAGTGTCTCTCAGATGCATGCTCTTTTTGCGGTACCACACATTTAGCTTTCGCTCCTGAATTAGAATTTGATTAATTACTCATAAAATGCTCATTATTCATTCTATGCCAAGGCAGGGAAAAAAAGATTTAGGAATGTTTTTACTCATCTATATGATTGAATTATAATGCTAGAGGAAGGCCAGAAGGCCAAAAGGAATAGACATTTATGGTTCTCAATGTTTGGATTTAAGGATGAGTGAAAAGGCTTTGAAGAAAAAAAACAGTGCAAGGCATTGCAAAGCCTTGTGAAGTTTGTGCTTTGGGACCAGTCAAGCTAAGATAAATACCAAGTCATTTCACGTGAGACAAACACCGTCTCCTAGTGTCTACACTGCTCATTAGGAGCCCAGAACACAAACCCCACCGTCCTGTCAGTACTTCTAGAACCTTCCCTTTGCCCTTTGCCGTTTGCACATAAACAACTTCCTCAGCTCAGGGGCCTTGAAGCTCTCCTGCTGCCCAGGGCCTTCTTACTCATGAGTTCTCCCTTGAGTTTTGGGGAAGCTCAGTTCATGCCTTTGGCTACATGCAGTTAAACCCCCGCCCCCACAGACAGGCTTTCCTCGGCCCTTTGTACCCCCAACTTCAAAAGCTTTAGTACCAGGGTAGCCATTGGAAACACATCACATTCTTTGTTGCCCTTCTGCACATTCAAGCATTCCCACTATTGGGCTTTTCAAATCACCGATGTACAGCAAAGGATTGTATAGCACAAGTTCTGGATACAGGAAGTTCTTAAGAACACCAAGAATGTACGCCGGGCAGTGATGGCGCACGCCTTTAGTCCCAGCACTCGGGAGGCAGAGCCAGGCGGATCTCTGTGAGTTCGAGGCCAGCCTGGGGTACCAAGTGAGTCCCAGGAAAGGCGCAAAGCTACACAGAGAAACCCTGTCTCGAAAAACAAAAAACAAAAAACAAAAAAAAAAAAAGAACACCAAGAATGTGAATCCTTAGCAGGGATGATGTGGCTACCTATACCACAGAACAGAGGGGGGAAGGCTGGTGAGCACTATTCAGAGGATCCTACCTGAGAGGAAGAGGGTGTTTTTAGAAGCAAATTAGGAGCAGGATTTAAGAAAATGATAGGAGGCTGGACATTGCAGCAGAGGCAGGTGGCTCTCCATGAGTTCAAGGCCAGCCTAGTCAATATAATGAGTTCCAGGGCAGCAAGAGCTACATAATGAAAGACTATTTCAAAGAATCTCAAAGGAAAAAGAAAAAAAAAGGGTGGGTCAAGCCTCATATCCAAATACCTTTCCAGAAGGAACCTGATCCACCCTATGCCGTGCCTGAAGCTTTCCCAGACATCCTATGCCCCTGGCATTTCATATCATGCATTCTGATCCTGCTTATCTCTCTGTCTCCTCCTCAAATCTGCCCTCTGCTCTTCCAACCTCCCCACAAATCAAAACCAAATTTAAAAGAAAAACAAAACAAAAAGAGACAAAACAAAAGAAAAGAAGAGAAGAATCTTGTTATGGACGCTGTAGCGTGGCCCGTTGAGACACACAGTTTAACCCTTTAGTCCGTTCATCTTTATGTAAAAGTGTTCATTGCCACGAGTCACTGGTGTGGCTTGAGGCCTCTGATTTCTGTCACACTACCAAGAGTGGGATCTAATAGCCTTATTCGTAAAAGCTCTAAAGTGGAAATAACTCAAATAGCCATCAGCCAATGAAAGGAGGGTAACCATGCCTACAAGGAACAAGAAAGGTAGCTAATCTATTGAACGAAAGCAGCCAGATTTAAAAGGACATTGGATACAAAAGATAAGAATAAGCACATTCATTTGGCAAGGGATAAGCATCATTTTCTGGGATGGAGAAAATGACTTCCCATGTCTTATATGGCTAGACTTGCTTTTCAAAATCCTTATCCCTTAAGATCCATGTTGGGTTGAGAGTGTAGTTCAGTGGTACAATAATTGCCTCCATCAAGGCCCTAGATTTAAGTCCTAGCACTTTAAGAAAAAAAAAGTATACATAGTATTTATTATGTTAAATCACACATCAACATGAAATTGCATGTTTTATATTTTTACATTATCATCATCATCATCATCATCATCATCATCATCAATCACAGTGAGTCATCACCAGGGCCATCGGCCTCAAGGAGAACTGGAACAGGTTTCTTGGCTGTTCAGGATGTATCAGCTGCTCTCTGACTCCAGTATTTCACGGTGCCCATGAGAACTGAGCATCTGCTGTTTCTGATCTAGTGACTGCACTCTCATGACTCAGATTCCCTCTCAACTTGCCAATTCTTTCTCCTGCTGTTTCTATCTTTACTCCTGGTTGCTATTTCAATGTTTCTTTCTTCTCTGATCCCTGGAGGACGTGAGGTTGAACGAGATAGCTAGTACTTTCCAATGGCATACTCTCTGTAGGTACCAAGGTCCAACTGCCCAACTGGCCTATGTTTTCTCCTTGGTGCCCCAGGCAGCATGTGGGTCTCCTTATTCTGCTCAGTTGTAATGGCGCTGGACAGGACCATGTTTTCTCCTTGGTGCCTGGGCTCCACATGAATTTTAATGGGGCAACCTACATACTGACCACAGTATCTGGACAGGTTGGTATAGGGAGAGGGAGAAGCGATGGGAGTTAGGATCTGGAATGAAAATCAGAAGTGGGGGGCAAGGGGGAGCCATGATGAAAAGTGCTTTAGGGTCTCCTTAGGTAGATGTACTCAAGGTATACAACCTTCGGTTGCACGATTAAAAATTAAATCACTGTGGTAGGTATTTGATGGGCTTGTATCTGTGAATGAAAATGTCTCGGTATATTGAATAGCTATTAGGGCCATACTGGTGCACTTTGTTACTAAGGGTCAAAAGTGGGGGAGAGCAAAGACTTAGGACAAGGGCAACTGGGGAATTTGTCAACAGTCTGGACTACAGCTTCCTGGCAGAGTGCTTACTTAGTGTGCACAAGGCCCTGGAATCATCCTCAGTATCGGGGGAAAACAAAAGCGGCCAGCTCACTGGGCAAAGGTGCCTGCCACCAAGCCTGATGGGCTGAGTTTGATCCACAGAACTCAACAGGGAAGGAGAGGACTGACTCCTGAAGCTGTCCTCTGACCTCCACACATTCTCCACGTGTACACATGCCCACATTCACACACACACACACACATACACACACACACACACACACACACACACACACACTAATAATAACAAATGAAAAATTTTAAAAATTTGTTAAGACATATTCATGAGCATGGTGGCCTTTAATCCCAGCACTGGGGAGGTAGAGGCCTGAGGATCTCTGTGAGTTCAAGGCCATCTGGGTCTACATAGTGAGTTCAGGACAGCCAGGGCTACATAGTGAGTTCCAGAACAGCCAGAACTGTAAAGAAAGACCCTGTATTCAAAAAGAAGAAGCACATTAATGACACAACAGATTACTGTAATGTCATGTCTAAGTTAGAGAAAAGAGGCAATAATAATAGTAATTATTATTATTCCAAGATCCTTATGCTTCTGTAAGTCATTTAATCTTTATCACAATTCCATGAGGTACAATTATCCCTATTTTACAAATGATTAAATTGAGAAGTTCATTGTGTCACAAAAATCAAGAGAATGAAAAATATATGTCATCTCACTGTCTTATAGGAATTAAAAACAAAACAAAACAAACAAACAAAAAAAAACAATTGCCAGTCTATTATAATCTGTGCAAGGCCTCCTACTGCAGCTTTGTGATTGACGAAGGGGTATGGTTCATGTTCTGTGGAGAGAGGCAGATATTAAGAGATGAAGGAGGTGAGGAGTGGGCTAAGGTGGGTGACCTGCTTGCCACCTGAGGCCATTGTGATGTCCGGGCCTAGGCTGTCACCAAGGGCCATGTCTGGGTCCATGGCCCTGCTGCATCGGAGGTCTGTGTTGACATCTGTGACTCCTGTTACCACTGAAGGGCAAGAGGATAGGGCTGCACCGAGTTGGCCCCGCCCCTCACTGGCTGCAACACTGGGGAGAACTGGTCCCGCCCCACCCCAGGATAGGGGGTCCTACACCTCGCCTGGTTAGCACAATAGAGCTGACTCTGTTCAAGGGGGCATGGGCGAGTGAGCCGGCCCTGAGGGCATGAGAGTGAGAGAGCTGGACCTGAACCCCTTGTCTGCCATGTGGTGGTGAGGGCAAGGAAAAGACGCCCTCCCCACCTCATCCCTGCCACCTGCAACAACCAAGGGAGCTGACCCTCCCCCCTACCAGCTGCAGCACTCAGGAAAGCAGGCCCTGCACCTCACCTGTGCAGCATAGTAGAGATGACCCCGTTGAAGTGGGGGGGGGGGGCAAGGGCCCACCCCTCTCCACCTGTAGCAGATGGGCTAGCCCTGAGGTCATAAGAGCAAGAGAGCTATTACTGCCCCTCATTACCTGCAGCACAGGGGAGAGTGGCTGCTGTACCTCACCTGGGCAACACAGTAGAACTGGCCCTGATGGTGTAGGTATCAGTGAGCCGGCCCTGAGGACATGAAAACAGGAGAACCGGTCCCACCCCTTGCTCCTAGTTGCATAGGGTGAACTAGTCAGGGTGATGCTGGAGAGCTCACCCTGGCAGTGGGGAGGAAGGAGAGCCAGCGGGCTGACCAACCCTGCAACCACCCAGGCTCAGAACTAGGGCTATGAGCTGGCCCACCCCAACATCCACCCCATCTATAATCTGCTGGAGCACATGAAGGGGCTGGTCCTGCAGATCCAAAGCTGCAGGATCTCCATGACACAGGGCAACAAAAGGATAAGTCCCAGTGAGGGCCCAGTATCAATGGTGTAGCAGAAACCAGAGGCCTTGAACCAAGCCAATGGCTCTGCAGTGAACACTTGCCAGTAAAGATATATGGACAAAAGGATATATTGTGTGGCTCACTGTCACACTACAGCTTCCATGAAGAGATTTTTCTTTTTCTTTCTTTCTTTTTATTTAACTTTTAAATTTTATTTTATTTTATTTTGAAGGGCAGGTTGCGAGGGCAGAGGGCAGATATGAAGGGACAGGGGGATGAATGGGATGGATATAGATGCATGATGTGAAAGACACAAAGAATAAGTAAAAAGAAAGTTAAAAAACAAAACAAAACTCAAGTGTAACTTTGATTCTCAATTTAGCGGCATTGACAAGTGGGGTCTCTAAGGGGTGATTCGGCCATAGGGTCTCCACTCTTAGAACAGATGAATGCAGTCTAACAGGAGTCTTTTATTTGGTTGATTGGTTATTTTTGTTTTCTGAGACAGTGTCCTCATTATGTATCCAAGGCGGGCATTGAAACGGTGACCCTCCTGTATCAATCTCCTGAGGGCTGGGAATACAGACATAGGTCACCATGATGGGCCCTCACAAGAACGCTTGCTCTTGTGGAACCAGACTAGCAACCAGAAGAGTGGGCATGACAAGGTAAGCCGGACCCTCCCTGTACTCTCCTGCACATGTCCCCTACGGGCACAAAGCCATTTCTTTTCTATGAGGTGAAGTGGCATGCGGCCCATGTGGTCACAATATCTTGGAGCTTCTAACCTCAAAATCTTGAGCCAAAATAGACCTCTGTCCATCATAAATCATACATTATAAGTTATAAATTATACCTAACGTCAGGTGTTTTTAGTTTTTTTTTTCTTTTTACACTTATGGGGGGGGTGTTTGTGTGGGGGGAACACGTGTGCCATGATGCACACGTGCAGGTCAGAGGACAACCTGGTAGAGTCAATTGATTTCTGTCGTGTGGGACCCAGGGACAGAACTCAGGTTGTCAGGCTTGGCCATAGGCACCTTTACCTACCAGCCATCTGGCTTGCCAACTTCTAAAAGTTATACAGCATATGAGAAAAGCTTAAAAAACACCAAATAATGCTTAGCTTAGAAAATTAAAAGTTATTGGGATGGTTAATATTGTCAGCTTGACAAGACCTAGAATCGTCTAGGAGACAAATCTCTGGGCATGTCTGGGAAGGAGTTTCTACACTGGTTAATTGAAGTGAAAGTCCAACCCCAAATATAGATGACACCATTCCATGGGCTGGGGTACAGGGTTAAAAAAAAATGGAGAAGGCCGGGTGGTGGTGGTGGTGGCACATGCCTTTAATCCCAGCACTCGGGAGGCAGACCCAGGTGGATCTCTGTGAGTTTGAGGCCAGCCTGGTCTATAGAGAGAGATCCAGGACAGGCACCAAAACTACACAGAGAAACCCTGTCTTGAAAACCTAATAACAAAAACAAAAACAAAAAATGGAGAGGGCTGTAAAGCATCAGCGTTCATTGACTCCCTTGTGCAGACACAAGGTGACCAGCCACCTCAAGCTCTTGTCATCATGATTTCCCCCACCATGAAAGACAGAATTGGCCAGAAGCTCATGGGCCAGCTGGCCCAGTGTACTCTGTGCAGCAGAAACAAGGGAGACCTGGCCTTGACAAATGGAGGAACCAACTTCTAAAGAGCCACACACAAGCCTCCAACACACACACAATGAGTAAATAAAATTCGTGTAACACTCTGAGACTTTAAAAAATTAAAACAAAATATGTAAGCCATATAGAACTCTTTATATTAAAAAATGTGGTTGACATCTCAATGTGTAAACAAACAAGCAATATTTTTGGAATAATAAAAATACCATGAGAAATGAGAAACAGGAGGGAAGGGTCTCAGTGGGTTGGCTACTTGTGTTTGGTACCATTTAGCAGTCATTGAGCCTAGCATTGTGCCAAGATGGGGGCTAGAAGAAAGATCTCTCCTCAGATCTTCAACTGCTTAAATCCAATGTTCCATTAGCCCAAAAGCCAAGAACTGAACACATCAGCTCGGCCCCCGGAGTCAGGGCTGTTCTCCAACCACAAGACCTTTGCCTCAGCCTTAGCTCTCTCTGATAGGCTCATCAGTATGAGCTGTTATGGAGGCAGGCAACTTTGGGGGGCACATTGCCATATTAACGCAACTTTAGAGTGTTCTTTTAATTATTCCAGCTAGAATTTCGTGATGCAAACTGAGTATGCCCAGAAGCTTTTCTGTCCACTCTTTTAACCTTTGACCATGTGCTCCATGAACCTGAATTAAGCATGCCCAAATAGATATCTACTAATTTTCCCTCTTTTTTAAGATTGTGTGTGTGTGTGTGTGTGTGTGTGTGTGTGTGTGTGAGTACTTGCATACAAGAGCAGGTGCCCATGGAAGCCAAAGGCTTCAGATTCCCCTAGAGCTTGAGTTATAGGCACATGTGAGCCATGCCATGGGTACTGGGAGCCAAACTCAGGAAGAGCAGCGCTTGCTTGCTCTTAACTGCTGAACCGCCTTCTCCAGCCTCTATCCCTTCCTTCTAAAACTGAGCATGTTCAGGAATGGGCCTAGCCCTGAGTCATACATACAGACTCCTCTGTAAACACCATGTGCTTGCGCGTTCTAGGAGAGCTCTGCTTTGGAAATGACCCCTGGCTCTCCTGGCCTGCTGCCGTAACCTCCTTCCTCTGCTTTTAAGTCTTGGCTGTGCCAGTTTGGACCTTGGACTCACCAAGACGTGAACCCATTGCCTTTGGTTACACCGACAGCTACCAAATTCAAGCCCTTTTCTCTCACTAGGTGCTTTTCTTTACCATGTATCCTGCGCTCAGCTCTTCTCCGGATTACAGGGAGCTGGTTCCCCCAGCCTCCTTCCTGCTAGAGTGTAGTACTCTACCAGAGAGTCATAGTCATGTCACACGCAGACCCACAGCCGGGGTGGACATTGGTGACACGCACCATAGGCCTTTCGGAGCCCTGGCCACGGCTGCAAATGTCACAGCACAAGTTCTGCTGGCTTGGAGGTGGAGGCGCCCTGTGAGGGCAGGAACAGATGGTGCCTGGAGGTGAGGGTGAGCAGCCCCACCCCCTCTGCCCAGCTTGTCCTGGCAAGTTCTTTCACTGCGGAGGCACAGCCTGCAGATTGCAACAGCCACCTACCTCCCTGGTGTCCCCGCCTCCACCCCCTCCCACTGCCGTTTGCCCTCCGTGAGGCTTATCCCCCTCAACACAGAACCCTCTACAAGCGGTGGCGGTGGCAGTGGCTCACTGTCCTCGGTCGACTTGGTTTGCTACAGGATGCAATGACAGCTCTTCGGCCTGCTCTGGGTCACCTCCCACAGAGTACGAGACAAAATGTCCCCGTCACTCTTAAAATCATCCCCTCTCTAGACGCTGCCTTGGGCACCCAGAATTTCAGACTTTCCCTCCTGCCAAACTCTCCCTCACCCTTCAAGACCTGCTCTAATGTCCTTCCCTCTAGAAAAATGTCCCCAAGTCCTTCATAGGAAGATAGGGTCACCTGCTTAAGGTCCCCTCAGCACTACATTCCTAAGTCTAGAACAGCACAGTGCATGCTTTGCTATAAATCACGTGTTTCTGTATCTGTTTCCTCATTAGATATATGATCTTCAAGCATACTATAGTTAGGGAATTAATGAATAAAAAGCCAAATCTTAGCCGGGCGGTGGTGGCTCACACCTTTAATCCCAGCACTCAGGAGGCAGAGCCAGGTGGATCTCTGTGAGTGAGTTCAAGGCCAGCCTGGTCTATAGAGCGAGTTCCAGGACAGGCTCCAAAGCTACACAGAGAAACTCTGTCTCAAAAAAACAAAACAAAAAGCCAAATCTTATCCCACAGTTATGGTATCTTTTTAAACTTTAATATGCTTCTCAATATTCTGGTACTTCTCCCCCTTCCCCTTCCTGGGGCACAGAGACTGTGGGAAAGGGAAAATGACATTAACTGGGATATGGACCCTCTTGCCTCTGGAATCTTCTGTCTTCCCTTTCAGACGCCCTTTCACTCTTTGAGGACCCTCCCCATCCGCACATGCTCAGGAGATCAAAGCCGGGCACCAGCTAGTCTGTGAGTGCGTGTGGCTCCTGACGTCTTTGCTCCAGGCTGGAACCTTGGGGCGTCACAGGTCCTCTGTGCTTCTAATTGTCTCTAAGTGATCCCAGAAGTAATTAGAAACCTGGGCATTCCCAGCCACTAGGAAAGCCACTTCTGAGCAGAGGCCCACGTGACCACCTGTTTCTCTGGCCACAGCCTGCCAGCAGCAGCTCCCTGTCCTTCCTAACAACACTCCCACCACTCCTGACTCAAAGCTTCCTTCCCAGTTGCCAGCTGGGCACCTTGGAGCCTGTGTGTGGCTTTGGTGTATTAACTTGGATGCCTCCCGCGCCGTTACAACCTGTGTAATTCAAAGTCTCTGTATCATATCAAAAAAAAAAATCGCTCTATTTTATTTTATTTTATTTTCTGGGTCCCTGTACTCTAGACTACTAGCAAAGCTAGTGGGAAAGAGGCTGGGTCTGTGCTTTTTGTGTTGGTCTCTGTTGGGGATTCTTAGAGATACCGTGACTGGAATACACCCCACAACTCCAGGGGTGATCCTTCATACTAGTGTTATTATAGACTTGAGCACACGTTAGGATAATTTTCTGGCAGATGGCAACGAAGTTATCCATAAATTCACTCATTCATTTAAATATCAATGGATTCTTGGGATGTTTCTTTCATTATAAATTATTATTATAAATAATACCAGTATGGATATGCCTTAGTTAGGGTTTCTATTGCTATGAAGAGACACCATGACCACAGCAACTCTTAAAAGGGAGAAACATTTAATTGGGGTGGCTTGCATTTTCAGAAGTTTAGTCCATTATTATCATAGTGCAACATGGTGGCATGCAGGCAGACCTGGTGCTGGAGAAGGAGCTAAGAGTCCTACATCTTGACCCCCAGGCAGCAGGAAGTGAACTGAAAACTAGGTATGGCTTGAGCCTCAAAGCCCACCCCACTTCCTCCAACAAGGCCATATCTACTCCAACAAAGTCACACACTCCCTATGAGCTTATGGGGTCCAATTACATTCAAACTACCACAGGATATAAGGGTACAAATTAAAATTGTTTTGAGACCAAATGTTGCCTATAGCCCACACTGACCTCGAACTCACATCTGCCTCCAGCGGGCTGAAATTTGGGGCATGTGATACCATGCCCAGTTTTTAAAAAGTTAGTAACACAGCAAAACATTTCATGATGGATAACTCCTTTGGATCTTTGTTTCGTTGTTATTTGTACAGCTTTGTTTTGAGATGAGCTCTTACCATGTTGATAGAACCTCAGTATGTTGTCTGGGCTGGCTTTGAACTTCTGATCCAAGTGATACTTGTGTCTCAGCTTTCCTAAAAGCTGGGACCACACATGTGCCACCACCACAGGTAACTCCATTGGGTTTTTCAAAATGTCTCCGAGTTGTTTATTGAATCTTACTTCCTTTTGTTGGTTTGAGGTCAAGGTCACATGGCCCCATTGTTCCCATCCCTACAGCTGTGGGTTCTTTTTCAAAAAAAAAAAAATTATTTGTTTATTTGTTGTGGGGAAGGGAATGGGTATATGTGTGTGGAGGTCAGAGGTCAGTTTGCAGAAGTCAGTTCTCTTCTTTCATCAAATGGGTCCTAAGGATCAAATTCGAGTTGCCAGCAGGTACCGTTACCTGCTGAGCCATCTGTCAGGTCTCATTTTGTTGTTGTTTATTTGGGAGATATATTTTGTTTATTTTCTAGAAGGCCTCTATAGAATAACCAGAATGAATCAATGCCATTGAAATTATTTTCTGAAACTACTGAGGACAAATTGAAGAGGAACGCAGGGAGTGTTTTGTATCGGATTTTGGATATGCTGGGAACTGATATTGCTACACAGCCTTTTTCTTTTTTTAAGAGATTTTCTACTCATTTTACATACCAACCTCAGATTCCCCTCTCCTCCCTCCTCCCATCCTATTGTCACACAGCTTTCTGTCATCTGTCTTAACACGACGTTACATTTTCAGAAAATGCTTAATTAGGAAGGTAAAGTTAAATATAAAAAAAAAAAAAAAACCTATCCAAATAATAGACACTTAATTTCTCTTCACCAGAGTGTCTTTGTTGGGTGGACTTGTTATGACAAATACTTTGGACTGGGTGGCTTGACTCACACTCATTCTCTCAGGGTTCTAGAGACAAGCAGGTTCTAGAAGAAGGTGCCAGTGATATGGTCCCTGTTAAGGGGTTTCTTCCTGCCCTGCTGTTGACTGCCTGTGACATCTAGTGGCCTTTCTTGGTGTCAGGCCCTCTTCTTCTAAGGACACTAACCCTAGGGTGGTGGCCCCACCCACACAACCTCATCTAAACCTAATTCCTTCCAAACTCCACTTCCATGTTGAAGATTAGAGCTTTAACAAGCACATGTAAAGAATAGAACACTTGGGGCTGGAGAGATGGCTCAGAGGTTAAGAGCACTGCTTGTTCTTCCAAAGGTCCTGAGTTCAATTCCCAGCAACCACATGGTGGCTCACAACCATCTGTAATGAGATCTGGTGCCCTCTTCTGGCTTGCAGGGATATGTGCAGACAGAACACTGTAGACATAATAAATAAATAAATCTTTAAAAAAAAAAAAATAGAACACTCAGTTCCTGACACTAGGAAGTAGCATTTCCCCATGGCAACAGAGGTCTCAACTACAGTTATCCAATGACTATTTACTCGTTGGGGTTTTTGTTTGTTTTACAAAGGATCAGTTCCTGGGCCTGGCTCATGATAGACAAGTTCTCTCTCTCTCTCTCTCTCTCTCTCTCTCTCTCTCTCTCTCTCTCTCTCTCTCTCTCTGAGCTATATCCCCAGCTTAATAGTCTACTTTTGGATGATTCATTTCACAATCCTAACTCTAATGACTACAAAATTATGAACTTTGGTCCAGTAACAGTCAAGCCCCAACACTCAAAGACCCACCTTAAAACCAGACCCCACAAACTTCAAAATCAACTCTACCTCTGACATCTCTGCTACTAAGATTGGATTTTTAGATTCTATTTATTTTTATTTTATGCGTGTTAGTGTTTGCCTGCGTGTGTCAGTAAACCACATGCATGCAGTACCCTTGGATGCCGGGAGAGGGCATCAGATCCCCTGAGACTGGAGTCACAGAGTTGTGAGCTGCCTTGTGAGTGCTTGGAATTGAACCTGGTCCTCTGGAAGAGAAGCAAGTGCTCTTAACCCCTGAACCATCTCTCTAGCCTCTTTTTGGTCAAGATACTGGCTTCCATCAGACATCAAAGTCAACAACATAATTGTATGAGAGCGTAGAAAAGAAACCACCAAAATTGGCTGCTCCGTGATTGGAGGTGGGAGTGGACAAGAGAGACAGAACAAACTGAGACTTCTGGAAGAGTCCAGAGTATTGGCGAAATTATTAAGGCCACTCCACGTAGTTAAAAGGGAGGTTTATTTAGTGGTGTAACTTACAAATGAAGGGATAGGTAGGTCACAGGGTCTGGGAAAGATGTAGCGCAGTCCGGCTGTGTTCTCAGGAGAACTCTGCTAGATCTACCTCCAGCGTCCAGGGACCGAAAACCAAGAGAGCCGGTGCATCCAGATCTCGGGTCTTCAGGGTCCTCTCTTGGCTCGGCCTTGTAGGCGTGACAGTTACCGAAGCCTCAGTGGGGGTTGGAACTTCCAGATCAAGGTTGGAATGGCTACCCACTACACCAGAGCATAGAGAAAAAGAAGCAAACTGGACATGGCCAGGGCTAGGGAAGCGGGGCGTGGAAAAATCACGTGGGTTACAAGGAAGATGAGCACCTGGGGGCGGGAAGCCCATCAGCTGGAGCAGGCCTGGCAGTTTGGGGCAGAGGTAAGAGGGGCCAGAATGCTAGTGTGGAGCCTTTAAGGTGCATAACAAGTACTTGTAGGTAGGGACTGAGGGAGCCTGGAGGTCTGCATGTGCTTTGATAGGCAACTCCAGGTATAAGTCAACAGACAGCCATATGTCCGTTCTGCTACAGGCAAGGAAATGATTCCTTTTGGCGGATGGGAACCCAGCTCACAAGCCCCTGAGGAAGGCCTGCTTTGATCTAACCACCAGAAGTTCAGTTGGAGCTAAGTCAAGACCATCATTTCTGCACATATACACTGCCCAAGACCTAACAATGATAAAGTAAGTGGAAAAAAGATAAAATAAAAGTTTGGGTTTTTGGGGTTTTGTTTTTGTTTGTTTTGGTTTTTTTGTTTTGTTTTGGTTTGGTTTGGTTTTTAAGTATAGTTTAGGTGTTATGGCACTTGCCAGAAATCCCAGTATTTCAAAGGCAATGTCAGAAGGATCCGAAGTTCAAGGCCAGTCTGGGCCACATAATGAAATCCTGTCTTTAAAAGAAAATTACACTGAGCTGAAATGATACCTTAGTGGTTAAGGGTACGTAGAGGATCAACGCCCAGTTTCAGCATTAGGCACAACCACAACGACCTGTAACTCAGCTCAAGGGGAGATCTGGTGCCTCTGGCCTCCACAGACACCTGTGTTCACATGTGTACACCAACCAACACAATTTAAAATTTTTTAGATTAAAAAAAAATTACATGACAAAAAATAAACAATATCTTGATGGCAGCAGGGGGCGGGGGAACAGGACCATTGAGACAGGCTCTTAATACATAGCCCTAGCTGTCCTGGAACTCACTATGCAGACCAGGCTAGCCCCAACTCACAGAGATCTGCCTGCCTCTGCCTCCCCTCGAACGCTGGGATTAAAGATGTGCACCACCACCATCCAGTGATATGTTTACATTTCTTAAGAGAAGCAGAAGAGCTTACACCAACATTTGACCTGTCACAGCCATGAACAGCATCACATTTTCTACGTTCAATGCTTAACTCAGGCAAACTTGTCCAGGATTGTCAAAAATCTGAAAGCCTTTTATTACTATTTCAGTATCCTCCTTGTTGTGGGTCTATTTAGGTTGTTGGTCCTTGTTTTAACTTTGGTAGTTTGGATGAACCAAAAAATTCATCATTTCTTTTAGATTTTCCAATTTAATGGAGTGTGAGGGTTTTTTTTGTTTGTTTTTTTGTTTTGTTTTGGTTTGGTTTGGTTTTGGTTTTTCGAGACAGGGTTTCTCTGTGTACCTTTGCGCCTTTCCTGGAACTCACTATATAGACCAGACTAGCCCCAACTCACAGAGATCCGCCTGCCTCTGCCTCCCGAGTGCTGGGATTAAAGGCATGCGCCACCACCGCCCAGCTGAGTTTTTTAAGTATACCTTTATAATAGTCTTTATTTCTTTGGTGTCTTTTGCAATGCTTCCCTGTTCATTTCTGGTTCTTCTAATTTGAGTTCTCTCTCTCTCTCTCTCTCTCTCTCTCTCTCTCTCTCTCTCTCTCTGTTAGTTGGGCCAAGGGTCTGTCTATCTTGTTTGTCTTAGGTTCACTGATTCTTTGTATTGTTTTCTTAGTTTCGATTTCATTCATTTCTGCCTAAATTTCTGTTATTTCTTCCCTTCTACTGTGTTTGGATATGTTCTTGTTTTTCCAAATTCTTGAGTTGCATCATTAAGTCATTTATTTGTGCTCATTTGTGTAGCCCTGGCTGTCCTGGAATTCCCTCTGTAGACCTGGCTAGCTTGGAACTCACAGAAGTCCTCCTGCATCTGCTTCCCAAGTGCTGGGATTAAAGGCATGCACCATCACTGCCTGGCTCATTCTGATTTTTGTTTGTTTGTTTGTTTGTTTGTTTGTTTGTTGTTTTTCAAGACAGGGTTTCTCTGTGTAGCTTTGGAGGCTGTCCTGGATCTCTCTCTATAGACCAGGCTGGCCTTGAACTCACAGAGATCCGCCTGGCTGTGCCTGCCGAGTGCTGGGATTAAAGTTATGCTCCACCACCACCCGGCTCATTCTGATTTTTGTGATATAGGCACTTAGATCTAGAAACTTTTCTCTTAGAACTGCTTTTAATATGCCCCGAAAGCTTTGTTTTGTTGTATTTTCATTTTCATCTAAGTTCCGGAAATATTTAACCCAGACCTGGAAAGACAAACACCTTATGCTCTCTCTCATCTGAGATCCAGATCCTCAGATATGAGTGTAGCTACCACTGTCATCGAAGAAGCCTCTCTTTACACAAGTGGAGGCAATCACAGAAACCCACAACTGGACCGTGCAGAGATCAACAGGTCGTGAAGAGCCCAAGCCCAAGGGATACATCTCATAACACTTCCTACATCTATAAGGAACTCCATGGCAGAGGGAATGGAAAGACTGTAAGAGTCAGGATTCCAGGAAGTCTGCAGTGACACAGTCTTCAGGGCTGTATACCTAAGACAGGAATACCGCTAATACCAATGGGCATATTAATACAGCAGGGAGGGCATTCCATGCTGTCCCACCTCCCAGACACACAAACAAAAAACTACAGGCAACTAGTGATTGCTAGGAGAAGGAGACTTAGCCCCTCCTGGGGGTGTGCCCCCGTTGGTTGTCCAATGCAGAGTGGTCACCCCTGAAACCATATGCACATCATCAACAAAAACAGACACAGAAAGTTGTGTTTATGCATATTTGTACACACACACATATACATATACAACATAATAAAAGAAAAAGAGGCTATCAACTCTGAGGGGCTTGAAAAAGGTTGGAGGAAGGATACCTAGGAGGGGCTGGAGGCAGGGAAAATAATATAATTCTATTTCAATTAAAAACAGATTTCTAAAAAAAAATCAATTCGAAAGGCACTGCAATTGTGTGTAGAAGGTTTTGCTGTGTGTTAACCAGGTATACATTAAAACTAAATATATTGTTCAGCTTCATATTTGGATAAATGTAGAATAAATAAAATATACATGTCATTCCTTTAAAAAAGACAGAATTGTCCAAAATCAACCATCAGATGGTAAGCACAGCTGTCTTTATTCACACCAAGCAAAACATATTTTAACCCAGTTTAAAGCAAAGCTTTCCAATGAAACAATACCTATATAAATAGTTAAGAAAAGTTGCCGGGTGGTGGTGGTGCACGCCTTTAATCCCAGCACTGGGGAGGCAGAGCCAGGCGGATCTCTGTGAGTTCGAGACCAGCCTGGTCTACAGAGCGAGATCCAGGACAGGCTTCAAAGCTACACAGAGAAACCCTGTCTCGAAAAAAAAAAAAAAGAAAGAAAGAAAGAAAAGGAAAAGAAAGAAAAGTTAAGCATCAAGACGACATTGACAAATTCACAAAAGTCTCACTTCCCAATGAGGCTGAGGTTATGATATTACTCACAGTACTACTATAGAATGCAGCTGTCAGACAAACAAACCTCAAGATTCTGCTCTGGGAAGTTCCTCATAAATTCCTTCTGCATTCCCTTAAAACTTTCCAAGTTCTTCTTATGCAAAAATCAGGTAAAATGGCTGAGTGATAATAAATCTTGACTGGACCTGACTTTACAACGAGTCTCCGGCTGGAGGGAAATGTCCCAACAACTCCAATGTTGCTCCATCTAGTTCTTCTGGCAACAATGGACCCGCATCTTTCGTGAGAGCCATCTCCTGATGCCCTGGTTCTGCAGGGTTGATAGTGTTCTCCACAATGCCTTCGTGTGCTCTTCAGTCAAAAACGCTGAAGCGTAGTGTTTGGGCTGTGATTGGTCCAACGTGGGTATTTGCTGACCTAGCCAAAGAATCTTGAAGGGAAAGCCTAATGTATGAGCTTCAATATCAGCCATGCACCCCCACATCCTGTCTACAGATAAGCAGACAATACACACATGCGTGTGTGCATAGACATATACATAGCCTTGGTTTCCATATCTGCACATGCTATTGAGATTAATGAAAATAAAAGCACATTCATAAGAGATACTAAATCCAAGTAGCTTTTAATCCCTGTGTATTTTTGTCAGCCAAATGTTATTAAAAGCACAAATGCAAGCACACATGCTTGCTCTGTAGGTTTAAAAGGAATCTCTTAAAATAAGATGCTCTTCTTTGTCATCAGATAGCACTTTGAGCAGCTCTCTAGCAACCACTAGAGGGTAGTACAGACCAATCAAAAGCCCAAGCTTCCACGGTAGCAGTGGATTTGAAGGGATCTCAAGGTGGTAAGCAGACCAGCGCTTGATTATAACGAGGACTTTAGGTAAAACATTTAAGGCCTCGCGTTTTTAAAACTCAAAATGAAAATGAAATGCTTTTCCTCAAAACTGAGAAATGTGTGTGTTCTTCGTGGTGGACAGCCTTAGACATTAGGCACTATGAGTCTAGGACCAGTATGCCTAGGTTTAAACTTCATCTACCCTTACCAGCACTGTAACCACCCTGGAGTTCTTTAACTTTTCATTCCCCCTCCACCCCACCTCTCTGTATGAGCATTTTGCCTGCACCACGTGGAGTCCTAGGAGGCCAGAAGAAATACTGGGTCCCCTGGAACTGGAATTAAAGACAGTTGTGAGCTGCCGTGTGTGCTGGGAATCGAACCTGGGTACTCTGCAAAAGCAATGGTTGCTCTTAACCCTGACCCCCCTATGTATCTGTAAATTAATCTTCCACTACTTAATTAAAACAGTGAGCATGTTCTGAGTTCACTCTAAGGAAAGCTGAACACACTAGAGGTTACACTGCCTGGATCCAAATACTACCTTCTCCAAGACAAACAGCTTGGTAATTTGGGCAACTTCTCAGGCTCAGTTTCTCCATCTATAAAATGGAGCTAACAGGATCAACTCTGTGGCAAATGCTTGAATCGTGAATGTATACACATTTAGCACAGTGCCTGACACACAGTAAAATATAATTTATACAGTTTGTATTATACTTAATATTCTTTTTACAATAACAAAAGACATTATTATTATTATTATTATTATTATTATTATTAGATTTGTGACAAAAATGTAGAACTACGCTTACACTATTGCTAACCTTAAAGGCACATTGAGAAACAGCAACATGAAATGTATTTTCTGGTTCTGACTTCTGGGCTGGCCACAGACTGGTTGCTTCTTACTATGCTCTAAAGTTTCGCTTTGGCTGAACACCAGAATGGGAGGGTCTATGTGGAGAGCTTTGTCTTTGTCAACAATGACTTGTGCTCTTAACAAACTTGTTCTCTTTTGGGAAGTAGATCTTTTCCATCGAATCATTCAAAATCTTCAAGTTTCTCCGAAGAGGCTGAGTCCCAAGCATCATTCCTTGTCTGTTTCGGGACTGACTTTCACAGATCAAAGTGTCTGCTCCTCCCTAAGCTGCTCTCTTGCCAGGCTCTTGCTTGTCCCTAAGCAAGGGTGACTCTGTTAAGCAGGGGTGACTCGGTGCAGGCTTGCTTCCTGTTTCTCTAGAGGGGATTTGTCTTTTTGAAGGTCATGACTAGCTCATATAAAAGTGCCCCCGATTATTTCATGTTTTACTAGATCTACCTGAAGGGCATGATGGGGTGGAGTTGTTGCCAAGCTGGTAGTCTCTTTGAGCAATGAAAACAGTGAACATTGTTTTCAACGAAGCAAATTGATCTTGTGAGCTTACTGATAATTTGGGGGATGTACGGAGTCAAGAGGGCCATACTGCTTTTGCTGCCCCAGAATCCCACAGCTGCCAGCCAATCGGGTCACTTCTTGGCAATGGTTTGAGTTTCCCATGGAGTTGTGTCCCATGTGACCTCTAAGTGCCTGTTATGCCCCACACCATCCCTGCTCTGAGGAGCTCCATTCCCGCCCCAGCTCCAGTGGGGGATATCACCAAGAGCCAGAGAAAATGGTAAGCCCTGGATGGCTTCCAGGAGACAAGTAACCGGGCAAGCCAAGGATTCTGTTTTCGCCATGTTAAGGGTTCAAAAGGCTTGTCTAAAAAAGCCAGAACTTCTTTCTGTAGCTGGCTGGTGTTCCAGTGTGGTCATGTCTGCCCTTTAAATGTGGGAACTGAAGTACTTTGTAAAACCTGAAAACAGTTTAGGACATTAAAGAGACCTCCCCACCCACCCACCCCAAAACAGGAATTTTCATGCACTGTGGAAACTATTCAGAGGCAAAAACATAGCATCCTCGTGAGTATAATAGGGTCTCACATCCCCCTCTTATCGGAACACAACTCTCATTGACTTAAAAGTGACATTTCCAAACAGGCTGCAAGAATGATTTGTCTCCCAAACAAAGCTACTGCATTTGTTCTGAGAAAATGGCTTCTCTTCTTTGTCTCTCAATAATTTGATACAGCATTCATTCATTCATTCATTCAAGGGTGACTCTCCCTTGAAACATTTTCTCAATGAGGCCATTTAAAAATATTTTTAAATCCAGAGCTTTATTCTGAGGCCTCTTTCAGCCTTCTGCCTTGTAGCTTAGCAGGGAAGGCAAGATTGATCTTTGGAAATAAAAAATTCTGCAAGAAATTTCAGCCCCAAAGACATCATATACTGTAACATTTTGTCTGACTGAATATGTGCAGCTTGTATGTACATTTTCCATCTGATTGTATCAAGGTTTTTTTTTTTTCTTTTCTTTCTTCAGTTAAAATAGTATGGAAGAAAAGAAGTCATTTAAATAAAGAGACATTTATGTGCTACATTTGTTTCCAGAACGACCCATTTCTGCAGTTTAAAAACAGTGCTCGGAAACCAGAGCTGCAGGTATGTCCCACCCCCACCGGGGTCCGGTCTCCCTCCTATCCACCTTTTCCAGTCCCGTGCACTTCCTGGCCCCACAGGTCAGAATTCCCGTAAATTTCAGGGTTTGACATGCTCTCGGGGCAGAGATGAGGCCTGAGGGAAAAGCGACTCCAAGCGCACATCTTCATCAAGTCAAACGAAGCCGTCGTGTGGAGTTTACATCTTGGGCATATGGATATTCTTCATGATGGTTCTTTAAATAAACAATGTGGAAAGAAAAATGTGGTGGACTCTGTTGACAGCGAGGCTGAATATGACCCCTGCCAGAGACGTGAACCAGGGCCGTGTGCCCGAAGAGCTCTGAGCTCACTCTTCGCTAAATACAATCAACCCACAAGTTACCAAAGTGAGTGAGTGCGTTCGTTTTTATTTTTCATTTATTCTGGTGCTGGGGATCAAAGCCAAGCTCTGACTCCTGGGAGCTAACTGCCTCGCCACTGAGCAACATACACCCCAGGCCTGTGTACAGAGTTAAAAAACTGAAATGAAAAGGTGTAGAATACCAAAGGTCCGATGGGGGTTAAATTAAGAACTGGTCGGCAGGCAAGCTGTGGGCTGTTTTTCAGCGTTAACTTCCTATGCTTGAACATTTGAAACTTTTTTCTTTAAATTAGTGTTTAAAGTCATCCTAGCTCTTTAAAACTAAGAAAAAAGAATGAGCTTGTTAAATATCAAATATCAAAGAAGCTGCTGCTCCATCCTAAACGCCCCCTTGAGTGAGAAGTGAACGATCACGTTCAGAAACACTTCACTTGATAGAGCCAAATGGATCCTTCTTGCTAATCTCCTCCTGGGAGTTTGCTCTTTCCTTGAACAAATTAGCTGAGGGTGAACGATGATCAAAAGAGGAACTTAAGAGCAAACTCCATAAACTGTTAGACTCAAATGCAGATCACAAAATCTCCCTGTAGATAGAGATCAGAAGCCAAGGCGCGGATATAAGCAAGAGGCATCAGCTGTAAAATACATGGAGGAAAAATTAAAAAAAAAAAAAAAAAACCGAGAAGAAGACGGGGAAGCGCTAAGAATGTCACCATCGAGGTGTGGTGCTGTGTGCCTCCCATCCCAGCACTCAGAAAGGCAAAGGCAAGAGGATCTCTGTGAATTCAAGGCCAGCCTGGTCTACATAGTGAGTTCTAGGACAACCAGAGCTACATAGTGCGACCCTGTCTCAAAAACAAAACAAAACAAAAACAACAATCCTCCCCTCAAAGAATGCCACCATCAGTGGAGACCTGTGGGGAGCGGAGCTGAAGGTTCCTCACAGCTCTTTCTTGGCAGGTAGAGACTGCATTCTGAAGACCCAGATTAGAGTTCACCCATCCCAGCCCTAATCTCACCTTTCCCACACACCAAGTTTCCATTTTCACCAATAGGACTTAGACACGCCCCTCAGGTAGCATCAAGACGAACAGGGGATGCTTACGTATGAGTGAAGACCATGGTTTAAGACATAGAAATCCGGGGGCTGGAGAGATGGCTCAGTGGTTAAGGGTACTAACTGCTCTTGTAGAGGACCTGGGTTTGTTTTCGAGCACCCACATGGTGGCTCACAACCATCCCTAATTCCAGTTCTAGGGAATCTGATGTCCTCTCCATCAGGGGACGAGCATGCATAAAATAAAAATAAGTTTATTTTTTTTTAAAAAAAGACATGATTGGATTTGATTCCCAACTGTAGGAGGAAAAGGAAATTATTATAAACAACTCAAATGTCCACCAACAGGGGACTGGTTCAATACACTACTGCTCATCCCTTCCCTAGAGCATTGTGAAACTGAGAAGACAATACAAAAATCCAAGGGTGTCATTCAGGGTGTACTGTGCTCTCATATACATACATAGGTATATATACTTCCCCCATGAGGCAATGGCCTTTTCAATCACTCCAGCTGTTCAACCACATCCCTATAAGTTCTATTCAGAACTTTTATTTCAGATAGCAGGGCAACTCAATAAGACAACACTTTATTTTTAAATTTAGATATATTTTTTATTTTATGTGTATAAGTGTTTTGCCTGCATGTGTGTCTATGTACCACATCTGTGCCTGTGTGAAGGTCCAAAGAGGGTATTGGATCCCCTTGAACTGGAGTTATCAATGGTTACGAGGCATCATGTGGGATGCTGGGACCTGAACCCGAGTCCACTGCAAGAGCAACATGTGCTCTTAACTGATGGATCATCTCTCCAGCCCCTCAACTCCTGTTTCCAATAGGCAACAAGTTTGCATACGTCACCGCAGAAAGATAGGGATGTACACATGAGAAAAGATTCCCAGCCTCACTAGTTATTAGAGACACGCAAATGAAAACAGAACAGCTCAAGCTTTAAATCAACATAGTCAAATGGTGAGGAGGATTCAGAGCACCTGGAATTCATACACTGCTGGTAAGGATACAAAGTGGTACTTCCACTTTGGAAAACAGTCTAAGCTTCTAATAAAGGTTAATGCATATCTACCCTGGGGCCCTCAAGCCCCCATACCTATATAAGTAACCAAGAGAAATGATTATTGCCTTCCACAACGCTCACACAAAAAATGGGGGGACCTGCACCCGAGTGTTTATAGCAATTCTAACCATAGTTGCCAAAAACTGTGTACAACCTAAATACCTAGCAACTTGTTTTGGTAATTTGGGCAGTGTTGTAACTGCAATACGACTTAGCAATAAGAAGAAGTAAACCACTGATACTTGTAGTGATATGAATATATTTAAAATCCGTTGTGCTAAGAGAAGGAAACCTGCCTTCCTCACGTGTGCTTCCTCTTTTGTTTTTGTTTGGTTTGGTTTTTTTTCCAAGACAGGGTTTCCCTGTATACCCCTGGCTGCCCTGGAACTCTCTCTCTGTAGACTAGGCTACCCTCGGAAATCCACCTGTCTTTGCCACCTGAGTGCCGGGATTAAAGGTATGTGCTCCCACACCCGGCTTGTGTACTTCCATTTCTGTGATGTGAAAAGAGTTATACTACAGGACAAAACACAGATCAGGTCGGGGGCCCTGAGGGGAGAAAGGTTTGGGTACAAAAGGATGTAAACTTGCTAAAGAGAATTTTACACCTTCAAAGAGTCAGTTTCTTGCACATAAATTGAACCTCAACAAAGCTGATTTATAGGGCTAGCAGGACAGAATACTAGGGTAAAATCACTTGCTGCCAAGTCTAACAACCTGAGTTAGTCCCTGGGACCTGCATGGTGGTGGAGGGAGCAAAATCTTGGAAATTGTCCTTTGACCTCTGCATGAGAGAAGTGGGAGGGACAATAGCAAAATGCTTTGGAGATGACACAGTTGTCCTGACTATCTTTGTCCCCAGATAACCAACCTGGGTGGAGGTGGGGTGAGGACGGATAAGAAGAGGCCCATTATATACAGCCTTGGGAGTGATAAAATGTCCCTCAGTGTCCATGGGCCACTGGTTCCAGAAACCCCACAGATACCCCAAGTCCATAGGTACTGAAGTCTCATATAAAATGGCACAGTGTTTGCAGCTAATCGATATGCATCCTCCCCTATCAGATATATCCACCCTCCTGACATTGCAACACAATGCTTTTATCTATAAAACTCATACTCCAGAACCAAACACCAAATATCAAAACATGCAAATACGTCTCACAACATCTTTACTAATGTGGTAGTTTGAATGGGAATTGGCCCCCATAACCTCAAAGGGAGTGGCACTATTAGGAAGTGTGGCTTGGTTGGAGTGGGTATAGCCTTGTTAGAGGAAGTGTGTCACTGTGGGGGTGGGCTTTGAGGTTTCCTATGCGCAGGATAACACCTAGTATCTCAGTGCACTTTCTGTTGCCTGCAAGATGGAGGACTTTCGGCTACTTCTCCAGCATCACATCTGCCTGCATGCCGCCATGCTCCCCACCATGGTGATAATGGACTGAACCTCCAAAATTATAAGTGAGCCACCCCAATGAAATGTTTCCTCTATAAGAGTTGCCATGGCCATGGTGTCTCTTCACAGCAACAGACACCCTAACTAAGACAGGTAAGCTTACAGTTTTGCATTGAGCCACATTCATTGCTGTCCTTAGGCACGTGTAGCCTGTGGACCACAAGTTAGACATGCCTGAGTCATCTCTAGATCATCTGATACTTAATACCAAGTAACATGTAAATAGTCCATAAATAGTTGTTATTCCACATTGTTTTTAGACCAGTACAAGAAGAATCTTAATGTGTTTACTACAAGCACGATTTTTTTTCTGAATATTTTTTGTCTGCAACTGGTTGGCTCTACACATGTGGAACCACAGCCATGGAGGGCCAAGCTGAAGAGATGTGCTAATACACTGACTGGAAATCAGAGGGAGATCTAGCATTATCCAAGGAGACTCCAAGGATTTTCTGTAGCCTGTGCCGTTTGGGGCAGGGACGGAGAAATGAACATCAACAGTTCTGTCCTGACTTGGCCATGAATTACCTACAGAACCTATGTCTTCCAAGTGCGCATGCTAGCCACATCTGTATGTGAAGGACAGGAAGAGTAACACAAAAACCAAAGAGCATCTGGCAGAGAACCCCTTTGTTATTTGACCTGGAGACAAAAAAAAAAAAAAAAAAAAAAAAAAAAATCAATGAACTAGTCTAGTCATCCTTGGAGGAGAGAAGGGCTGTTCTCAAGGAAGCTGATTCTCATGTCAGAAGGAAAACAGCGCAAAGATGGAGATGTTTCTGTGTTTTCTTGTAAACACAGAACAGCCTTATGAGGGGCTGCAGAGATGGCTCAGTGATTAATGTGTCGCTTTTGCAGGGGACCCAGAGTCAGTCCCCAGCATCCACACGGTGGTGAAACCACTATAAAGAACTGTAGTAAGAACTGCTGGAGCTAGAGCTCAGAGATGGAGGGCCATGTGCCCAGAGATGCATACACAGTCCATGGCCAACTCCTAGCACAGAAGAAGAAAGGGGGAGCCGGAGCCCTTTCCAAATAGTCTACTAACATGATTCCCTCTTTAATTTGACAATATAGACTTACATCCACATATGGGTGCATTGTGATTATAAAATTGATGAACAATTGGAGGGCTTGGAAAATGGCTTAGTCAGTGAAGTGCTTTTCATAACAACCATGAGGACTCAAGTTCAGTCCTCAGCATCCATGATGGCCAGGCACGATGGCACATGTCTATAATCCCAGTGACGGGTGGGGGCGGAGATGGGTAGATCACTGGAAAGCTAGTCTAGCTAGTCTAGGTTCAATGAATGACCCTGTCTCAAAGAACACAGTGGAGAACAATTGAGAAAGAGACTTAGTGTCAACTTCTAACCTTCACGTGTATAGACACACCTATGCGCATGCACCCACTCAAAAGTGATAACAATCATAGGGTGTTAGAAAATACTTCAGAGGCCCAGGCATGGTGGCGTATGCCTGTAATCCTTGCACTCAGAGCCTGAGGCAGGGCACAAGTTTGAGGCCAACCTGATCTACACAGTAAGACTTTGTCTCAAAAATCCAAACAAGCCGGGCGGTGGTGGCGCACGCCTTTAATCCCAGCACTCGGGAGGCAGAGCCAGGTGGATCTCTGTGAGTTCGAGGCCAGCCTGGGCTATCAAGTGAGTTCCAGGAAAAGGCACAAAGCTACATAGAGAAACCCTGTCTCGAAAAACCAAAAAAAAAAAAAAAAAAAAAAAATCCAAACAAAACAAAATGAAAATACATACAGAGTTTTAAAAAAAACTCCCCAGTTCCATTTTCCAGACAACCACTGTGCTATATTTCTTCAGTTTGTTTGATGTATAACCACATTTATTTTAAGACCACTGATTACAGAAAGGTAATTTAAAGAAATTCAAGCATATATATATCACTGGATATTAATGCTTCATCTCTGATTAGACAGAGGAAATGATATGACATAGTACATTTAAATACCTCCAAAGGATATGTCTGATTATTCATTAATTTTTAAAGTATTAATCCATGGCCCTTTCTTTTGATGGTTATCAAGAGAATATGATGAAAACCCATGGAAATCAGTAAAATAAAATTACAGAATTATCTGATTCTGTAGGCTGTTTCTTATCAATCATTTCAAAAGGACCTATTTTGTTTATAAAAATATTTTGTTCTTTAAATAATATAATAAAGTATATTCCTGAATGTTCCTTGTGATTTGAATTGAAGAAAAATATAATACCAACCATTAGGTTAATCTAGCATCAAGATATTCCTTTAGATTAGATTTCTTAGCACCAGGGCTGGTGAGGTGGCTTCAGTGGATGAAGAGCTTGCTGAGTAAACCTGACGATTTCAGTCCTTGGAACTCAAGGAAAGATGAAGGGAGACAACCAACGCATGCTGCCATATGTGTACCCATACTCACAAACGTGCATACAAACACAATAAGAGTAAGTAAAATCTTTTCAAGACATTTCTTCAGGCCCAGCCTTATTAAAGAAAAATTAAGAAAATCTTCCCCATGAATGTGCTTTAAATCATCCCATACACAATTCCTCTTAGTTGTAAAAATACTTGAGGTAATCAAAAACTACCCAGGCATGATCTGAATGGTCAAATAATGTTATGAAACTTATAATAACAAACAATGACAACAACTGGGTCCAGAAACAGACTCTTTGAAGAGAGACGCAACTTCTAACCTGGTTGGTTGTTCTTCTCTTTACCGATGACTATCTGTAAAACAAGCGTGCGCTGTACTGTACAGCTCTTCTCTGGTAGTCAGCCATTATGATGAACTGAATGTTCAGAGTTTCCACAAATTCATGTGTGGAAACTATGTCCCCCGCCCCCAATGTCAGTAGAGCCCTGAGAGAGAATTGGGATGAGAGGGTAGAGCCTTCATAATGGAATTAGTGCTCTCTTGAAAAGGCTCCAAAGAGCTCGCTTGCCCCTTCTCCTTGTTCCTAAGACCAGGAATTGGCAGTTAGCACCCTGGAAGCGGCTCTTCCCAGGATCTGGCCGTTCTAGCATCCAACCTCAGACTTCCAGCCTCCAAAAGTCTGAGTGTGATGGGACCTAACTACATTGTTTTGGGGGAATATTTTGGACGTGTTTGGAACCTTGATCTGGAAAAGATACTGAGTTCTCAGAGTTTAACGAGCTGTTTCTGTGGGAGCTCGTTAGAAGAAAAGAGCTCTGAGAGAATGAGGCCTGGCTTGTGAAGTTTCAGAAGAAAGTTTGAGAGTTCCTTAAAAACTCCATCAATGTCATTCATGCAATATATTTGAATTAAGGATCTGTGAAGCCTTTTCTTTACTGGAATAATGGATGCTCATTAGCTGGAGCTGAAAAATCAGCTGTGATTAATAAGAGGCCAACTAGCGTCATTGAGGAAAAATCTTCTGGGAAGTTTTTCCTCAAAGTCAGCACATAGACACTCTATCTGGTGAGGGGCCAAGACTGCACACCAAACTGGCAACAGAACTTGGCAAATAATGTGCAAGAGTCTCCCACATGGTACTTGTTTTGAAGGCATGAAGGGGTCATGGAGAGCAGCTGAGGCTTGGCATTGTGTAACAAGATCAGAGTCTCCCTGCAGAGACTGAGAGGGGCCTTTGGTGAAGGTGCAGCCTCAATTGCAGTAGAGAGCACAGCGTATTGGAGGTGCCAGGACAATGGAATGTGCAGGAAGTAGAGCGGCAAGCGTGGGGTGGGGCTGACCGAGCCTGTGACGAAAGCTTTGGGTACTTTGGGCATCAGGGCCAGAGAAGTGGAGCCGCCCAGCCTTTTGGAGTCAGAAGATCATGACTGAGTCCCAAATGTCAGACACTGAGTTATGCACACTGTTGGATTTGGGTTTTGCTTTGATCTCATTATAGAGGTGCCCTGGTTCTTCACTCTTAGAATAAGAACATATATAACTTATTCTGGATTTTACAGAAGCCCATAGTCAGTAGTCTTGGGATTTTTAAAGAGAACTTGGACTTTTAATGTGTTGAAATGTTTAAAGACTGTAGAACTTTTAAACTTGAATTGTGTTATATTGTGATATTCATATAAGATCTCGGGACAAGAAAAGAAAATTTATAAATAAATTAATATATGTACATATATACATATGTACATCATTTTTGAAAGGTCAATAAATTAAGTGGCTAGGATGCCATAAATATCAAGCAATTACATATATTCAAAGAAGAGAATGGGAGGAGGATGTTAAATGCATAGAAATCTTTATTGTAAAACTGGGTGTGGTAATCTCAGCACTAGGGAGGCAGAGTCCAGAAGATTGTCACAAATGCAAGGCTAGCCTGGTCTACATAGCAATTTCCGGGCCCGACAGCTACGTAGCAAGACTCTGTTTCAAAGAAAGAAAGAAAAAAAGGAAGAGAGAAAGATACCTTCACTGTAAAATGATGTCTCATCGTGAATGAGTAGAGCCATTTCTAAGGCCTCCCAACCAGAGATATTAGGAATGACCTAATTTACATGCTAAACTGAAGCATCCTCGAAGTTACATAAACACACAGCCACAGAACATATAAATTGATAGCTCTGTAGTTCAATTTACAATTTGTATTTTTAGAAAACATGCTGTACCAGTAGCCAGTAGCCAGAACCACCCTGTGTCAGTTAGAGACCTGACAAGCAAGAGGCACTTCCCAACGAGGCATCGAGGAGAATTGAATGATGGGACCATTTTCAGTATGGGGCAGGGTTAAAAGAAAACCAGGAAAGAATGGTGACATACCTTTAGCATAGAAAGTAGTCAATGGGCACTGAGAGTGAGTAGCTGTGAGAGCGACTGCCTGCAGGAACCATGGCCATGATAGAAGGTCACAGACAGCCTTCAGGGGTCATACAAGGGAGGAGATGGTCAGACAAGCCTGCCTCACTCTTCACCTTGTATTTTTATTTTGCTAAACCTGTAACCCTGTGTGGGGAAGGGGGAAAGCAATCTGGAGGAGGACATGGCAAACAGTCTACTTACATCAGTGCCCTACTTTGTCCTTAGTAGCCAACCAATGATGAGTGTATTTAGTCACGGCAATGAGGTGGTTAGGTCCCTACCTTGGCTTATAATTCTAATTCCGTAGAAAAAGAGAGTGCACATTAAAAGAGCTAGTAAGAAAAGTAAAGTTAGGAGAGAAAAATGCTCCTTGCTGCCACCAATTGGTACTCAGCTTCTGCACATGTGGCATGCCATCAGAAGCCAACTGGGTGTCTCTGTCCTGAACTTAGAAGAAAAGTCTCAGCATGCTCAGGGGCTTAACTGGCCAAAGAATGCTGGAGGAGTAACTCAAGCCAGAGCTGGGACCCATCCCCATGTTTATAATAAATATCAGCATAAGAGAAACAATGTACAGAGAAGACATGGGTAGAGTGGTAAGGGGCACAGCCCTCTGCAAATCAATGCGGCGAAACAGTATTCTGGAAATTGTGAAGCAGCAATCTGCTTTAAGAATAAAATTTATTTCAGCTTCTTAACAAGCAGACACAAATTGGAGACAACATGTCTACAGTTATCCTTACCTAAAAATAATGTCTAATTGGTTGAGGGGAAGAAGTGCCCAGCGGAAGACCTGAGATTTCATAGGTTTGGTAAATTAATTTTCCTTCAAAACTGTTTTAGTTCTTTAAAAATCTAATGTATCTCATTGTCACAGTCCCTTTATTTATTACCATGTGGTATTTATTCTTAAGAGGTTTAAAATGGCATCCTTTTTGTTAAGAAATATGCTTT
This sequence comes from Peromyscus eremicus, assembly GCF_949786415.1. NCBI lineage: Eukaryota > Metazoa > Chordata > Mammalia > Rodentia > Cricetidae > Peromyscus > Peromyscus eremicus. The sequence goes on from NC_081419.1 coordinate 38,111,150, forward strand.
TTTGAGCTGGAGAGATGACTCAGCAGTTAGGAGCACTCTCTGGCTACTCTTCCAAAGGACACTGGTTCAATTCCCAGCACCCACATGGCAGCTCACAACTGTCTGTAACTCCAGTTCTGGGGATCTGACACCCTCACACAGAGTATATACAGGCAAAACACCAGTGAACATTAAATAAATAAATAGATAGATAGATAGATAGATAGATAGATAGATAGATAGATAGATAGATAGATAAATAAATAAATAAATCCTTGAAAAAAGAAAGAAATATTATTTTTGAAATAGCATCGAAGAGGAAAGACAATCAGTTGAATTCTTGCCAGCTGTAAGAGAGTTTGAACTCACTTTAAGAGACAGGTGCTGCCGGGCGGTGGTGGCGCACGCCTTTAATCCCAGCACTCGGGAGGCAGAGCCAGGCGGATCTCTGTGAGTTCGAGGCCAGCCTGGGCTACCAAGTGAGTTCCAGGAAAGGCGCAAAGCTACACAGAGAAACCCTGTCTCGAAAAACAAAAAAAAAAAAAAAAAAAAAAAAGAGACAGGCTGCTATTCCCTTCTTGGTGTCTGGAGATACCCAAATATTTACTGAGCCATGTAGCTTGGTTAACACCAGTGATGAAGTAGTTTTAATGAATCCCTCCATATGTGATAGAAGCATTTTCATACAATGAAATGAATAATGATAGCAAAACAACCCACAATGCAATGTTTCTTTTGTTGAATTTTCTCTATATAATTATATCAGTAAAAATATAAGCAGGGCAGTGGTGGTGCATGCCTTTAATCCCAGCACTCAGGAGAGAGAGGCAGGTGGATCTTGGTGAGTTCAAGGACAACCAAGGCTACAGAGAAAAACCTGTCTCAAAAAACCTATATATAAATATATGTACATTCATGTGTATAAGTATGTATATGTATGTATATATGTATATAAATATGTGTGTATATACATATATATACATATATAAATTAAGACTTGGGTGTAGCTCAGTGGCAAAGCATGTGTTTACTAAGTGTGAGCCCTTAGGTTCAATCCTTAGCAGAACAATTATTAATATTATAATATCAAATAAATATTAATATTATAATATCAAATATCAATATCTCTAGGTAAGAGCACTTTCTGTGCAAGCATGAGGATCTGAGTTCAAATCCCTAGTACCCTTGTAAAAAGCCAGGCATTGGTGCACATGCCCAGAACCCCAGCATTGTGTGGTAGAGACAGGTGAATCCTGGTAGCTTGCTGGCCAGCCAGCCTAGCAAAAATAATAAGCTTCCGGTTCAGCCAGACCCTATAACGCCAATAAAGTAGAGAGTGATCCTCTTCTGGCTTCCAAATGCATGTGCATGAGTCTAAACACACACACACACACACACACACACACACACACACACACACACACGCACAGAGAGAGAGAGAGAGAGAGAGAGAGAGAGAGAGAGAGAGAGAGACTCCTAAGTGCACACATACAATTATATTAAGATATTTTCATTAGAAAAAAGAGGCCAGAGCCAGGAGAGATTGCTCATCAGTTAAGAGCAGTAGCTGCTCTTTCAGAAGACCTAAGTTCTATTCCCAGCACCCACATGGTAGCTTATAACTATCCATAACTCCAGTTTCAGGAGATCTGATGCCCTCTTCTGGCTTCCTTGGGCACCAGGCATGAATGTGGTACACAGACACACACGAGGCCAAAATACCCACACACATAAAACAGCAACATTTTGAAAGAATTAAAAGAAGAGGGAGGAGGAGGGGAGAAGGAGGAAGAGGAGGAGCTGCTGAGATGGTCCTGGGTCCAGGGCTTGCAACACAAGCCTGGCAACTTAAGTTTCGTCCCAGAACTCTTGTGAATTGGAAGGCTAGCTGACTCCACAAAGATGTCGCCTGACCTCTGACACCACACAAGGACAGTGGTATTCATGTGACTCTGTACACAGATGGCACACACACACACATTTTAAAAGTTTGAGAGAAAGCTTTGGGGCTGGTGAGATGGCTCCGTGGGTAAAGGTACTTGCTGCCAAGCCTAATGACCTGAGTGTGATCCCTCAGACCTACATGGTAAGAGGGAACCGACTCCCAAAGGCTGGCCTCTGGCCTCAAGCTCATGATAAGCCTCCATGCATATGCACACATAAATAAAAAATAAGTATAACTTTTCTGTTTGTTTGGTTGGGTAGTTTTTAGATTTTCGAGACAGGATTTCTCTGTGTAACAGCCTTGGCTGGCCTGGAACTCGCTCTGTTGACCAGGCTGGCCTGGAACTCATAGAGATTTGCCTGACTCTGCCTCCTGAGTATTGGGATTAAAGGTGTGTACCACCGCCACCCAGTTTAAGTGTAATTTATTTTTTTTAAGAGGCTGAAAACACACAGAGAAAGATTTTCAAATGTCGAACTCTGCAAGATGTGACTATAAAGGGGCAGAGTAAGGAGACTGTTAACAAGACAGTTCTGTCCCTAGGTCATGATGGGGAACCGAATCTAACCATGATGGAGCCATACAGAATGGCACACTCACCGCAGTGAGTACCTGTTAAACAGATAACCTCTAAGTGAAACCTGTGGCTTATCTAATCTTAACTTCCAAGTTTCACTGGGGTGCCTGGTAAAGACTGCTGGGAGCGCTCTGTATTATATTCAAATCTCTCTGTGAATCTATTACTTAAAAACATTTTTAAAGGTTACACGATCAGCAATTCGATATACTTAATACTCATAAAAGTCAGAAGTATTGGTTGGCGGGTGTAGGGACCAGGCATTGAGTACAACACAGAAGCTCTGGCAGAGAGTTTGGGTGAGGGAACAATTCTGTATCCAGATTGTGGTTGTGATTAAATGGTTCAATACATGTGTTATAATTCATGGAGCTGCATATAAATACAGGGTCAACTTACTGTTATTTTAATATTTATAAAATTTTGTTATCTTGCCGGGCAGTGGTGGTGCACGCCTTTAATCCCAGCACTCGGGAGGCAGAGCCAGGTGGATCTCTGTGAGTTCTAGGCCAGCCTGGTCTACAGAGTGAGATCCAGGACAGGCACCAGAACTACACAGGGAAACTCTGTCTCAAAAAAAAAAAAAATTATCTTAAATATTATTTAAAGTGTTGAAAGATTTTTGAATAAGTCAGACTTTCATTTAGGTGTTGGAATATTGAAAGATAAGTCTGTTTTTTAATCTATGGAATGAGAATAACATAGTTGACCCAGTGACAGCTAGATCTAGTAACAAAGATCTCATAGCATATCACCCAGCCCTGAGACAATAGCATTACTCATTTACTGCTACGGCTTTGTTGTTGTTTTTTTGTTTTGTTGTTTTTGCTTTTTGTTTTTTGAGACAGGGTTTCTCTGTGTAGCTTTGGAGCCTGTCCTGGAACTTGCTCTGTAGCCCAGGCTGGCCTCGAATTCACAGAGATCTGCCTGCCTCTGCCTCCTGAGTGCTGGGATTAAAGGTGTGTGCCACCACCGGGCTTCTGCTATGGCTTTTTATTTATGGGATTCTTTTTGTTAAATTGCTAGTTAGGTGTTAGCAGGTTTGAAGGTCATTGAGAACAGATTCTCACCTCATAATTAATAGCTTATAAATCCAGAAATGAAAAAAGAATGGGATTTGATTTTAGCTCTGATCCTTGGTGAAGACATGACATTCTCGTAGCCCTAAAGGTCATTAATAGATAACTATCAACCTACACGGTAGCTCTCTAGCCTGAAGCTTCCCAGTAAGGAAGAGAGCTATGCCAGACACACCATTTCCTCTCCTGAGGAGAGTTAGTCTGAATGGGCCTGATCACGTGGGCAGGAACACACCCCTTAAAGACAGTTTAAAGTCTGTTGTAGAGACTTCAGAAATAGGATCAGTCCTGGGCAGGGAATGAAAATTGATCGGATAGAGTAGATGCCTGGCTTGCACGAAAGCCTGGGTTCAGTCCCTGCCACTACATGAACCAGGTGTGACGGTCCAAGCCTGTGTGATGGTCCAAGCCCGTGGACCCAGGTGTGATGGTCCAAGCCTGTGGACCCAGGTGTGATGGTCCAAGCCTGTGGACCCAGCATGTCAGAGGTGAAGGCAGAAGGATCCGGAATTTAATGTCATCTTCAACTACACAGCCAATTTGGGTCAGCCTAAGCTACATGAAACCCCATTAACTAGAGAGAGAGAGAGAGAGAGAGAGAGAGAGAGAGAGAGAGAGAGAGAGAGAGAGAGAGAGATCGATCTAATCCCAGCAAAGAGAGGCAGTGACAGGGGAATCCCTGAGTTTGAGGCCAGTCTGATCTACAGAGCAAGTTCTAGAATATGCAGGACAACACAGAAAGACCCTATCTCAAAAAATCAAAGGGTGAGGGGTGAGGAGGGAGGCAGCAAGGGAGGAAGAGAGGGAGGGAGGGAGGGAGGGAGGAACTAGGACAAACTGGCTAACAGGAAGGTTAGCACAGTGGTCTTTGGCCCCGATTCATTCTCAGCCCTTGGGAGTGCTCCACTTTACTCTAGATAAACGCTTCCTATCTTCTTCAGGCTTCGTGCTGCACCTGAATTCTTAGGACAGTTCGCAGGGAGGAGGGAATACAGGAGAATACGACCTCATTGACAGTTCCATAAGGAGAGTTTTAAAAACCGTCACGTTAAATATATATCTATCTTTGTGTACAGACACTGGTTCGCGTGAGTGGGTGCTTTGGCATGTGTATGGTGGTCAGAGGACAATCTTGGGTGTCGCTTCTTCCTTTCCACCTTGTGGCTTCTGCACAGGCTCTGGGGATCCAAACCCAAGCCAAAGACTCTTTTGACAAACCCTTTACCTGCCAAGCCATCTCTTCAGCTGTAGAATAAGGTGTTGAAATCATCTGTGCCCGGCTCTAAGTGACTCCATATTCTCTAAAACTGCTTTTAAACACTGTGCCCTGCGCTGAGAGATTCTATTTTACAAGCAGCATTTGACTCCATCTTGGGGTCGGAGAAAGACTTTGCACCTTAGCGGATACATAGTCTACACCATTTGTCTGGCACCACCCACAAGGCACAAAGTGATGAACAACAGATTACAAAAAATAGAAAGGGCACCACTCTATGAACTTGTCAAAATAAATTGGAGCTGTACAAGCTCGTGGATATATTGAAAATCTTATCAGGGGTTGACAGGAAAGGAACTTGGTGCCAAGACTAATGGCCTGAATCTGATCTCCAAAAAACTCATCCAGAAGAAGGAAAGAAATGATTTCTGCAAAATATCTTCTGACCATCACACACACACACACACACACACACACACACACACACACACACACGTAAATGTAATTTAAATCAAATCAGGAAAACCAGGCTGGAGAACTTACCAAATTCACCAGACTGAGGAAAGGGGACAATGTTGTCATTTGACCCCCATAAAGAGGAGGACATGACCTACTTGAATTCCATCCACCCATCTGACCACTTGTCCATCAGAACTTGGCCTTACCCTTTGCCTCTCCAACCTCCAGAGTCCTCCACTTCTTTGGTTCAATTTGGCTCCTGGGCAGGCTTGAACTTGTGACCCAGCAGTCTGACTCCATAGCTTCCTGCAGATCTCCAGCAGGGTTAGTTATATGAGCACACTGCAAAGAGCTTGGAGTTCCTATCAGCTTCCTGCTTCTGTCTCTCAGTTAGGTCTCTTTGAAGCTTGTGGAACTCTGCTGAGGCCTCCTTAACTGTGTGTGTGTGTGTGTGTGTGTGTGTGTGTGTGTGTGTGTGTGTGTGTGTGAATGGATGGATGGATGATGAACAGATACATTTACTGTGAAATCTAAGTTAATATTAGTAGTTAAGATTAAAATAAAACAACTTCTGTTTGCCTTACTGGCTATCAAAGAAATTGGGACTACTTGGCAAACTGCAGCCAATTAAACTGTTGTATCTTATAAATTTGTTATTCACCGAATTCTGACCTTGTGCAAAGAACAAACCTGTTTGTTTAGGTCTCCCACTCCCACCCTACCCCAAGGATTCTCTGTATAATCCTGGCTGTTCTGGAACTCTGTGGAACAGGCTGGCTTCAAACTCAGAGATCTGCCTGCCCCTACATCCTGAGTGCTGGAATTAAAGGTGTGCACCACCACTGCCAGGCTATTGTCTGTGTTTCTGACAGGGTGTGTTCACGACAAGGTGACAGAGATTTCTACTGGACATCTCCAGTGGAAGACAACATTGCCTATAACATATTTTTGCCTTATCTGAATCTAGCCTTTCACTTACTGTGAGCTATTTTATAATTTTGTAATTTGTAAATTCCAAATCTTCAATTTGCCATACTGAGAGAGCTCCAAACGATTCTCATCTGCTGTTTGCCAATCAATGCTGAGGTGGAACTGTGGGTGTGTCGGTCTCATTTAAACACCCCTCACAACCTAGTACCACCAATGGGAGAAAAAAACAATTTTGGGTCTAAGTGGAAATTCATCCCAACATTCTTTTACTCCACATCGAAGTGTGATCCTTCTGGGTTCTCCTCTGAACCCGTTGTGGTGTGTTTCTGGTTTCCGCAGTAAATAATGAACGATGTGAAGTCTTTGACATCTGTTTGTTTCAGATCCACAGGAGAGTCACGAGTTTGCTTCTTTGGGGAACAGTATCCTTCAGTAACTTTATAGCTGGAAAAGGCTCAGAGGCAGTGTGAGCTTGTAACAGGCAATCTCCCATCTCCTCAGCCTCTGCAGTCCTTTCGGCTGTTTTGAATTATCTGGAATTTTAGTGTCTAATTTTAAGAAATAGCCCTAATAATCAAATACAGTTTTTATCACTAGCAGGGATGTTTGGTGCATGGGTTTTGACTTTTGTTTTTGTTGTTGTTGTTGTTTTTCTTCTGTTTGTTTTTTCCTTTTTTTTGAGACAGCATCTTGATATGTAGCTCAGGCTAGCCTAGAACCCCAGATCCTTCTGCCTTAGCTGAGATAACAGGCTGCCCAGGGCCCTTAATTCAGTGCCTCATATACAGCGGCTCCTCAGCCTACATTTGCTGCATAAGTAAAGTGACCTGATACTTCCTCTGAAATTGCTCCCTTAGATCAAAAGATGGATTTAAGCTTTTGTACTCGTGACAAATATTCACTACCTGTCTGGATTATTTATAATTGCTCTGAATGTTATCACTTAAGAAGGGCTGGATAGTAACAAACAATTCAGAGATTAACACAGCAAAAGTGAATTTTTGAACCAGCAAGATGGCTCAGTGAGTAAGGTACTTTCTACATAACTATGACAACCCGAGTTCAATCTCATAGAGAAGAGAGAGAAGAAAAACGGCCCAAAGTTGTCCTCTGACTTCCTTCCACACACACCCCCACTCACATACACACATTGTGCACACTTGTGTGCATTTCCACACACACAAGAGAATAGTTTTTTGTTTTTTGTTTTTTTTTTTAAAAAAAAGTCAATTCTTGCCTGGCACATGTGATGACCCATAACTTTAATCCCAGCACTCGGGAGGCAGAAGCAAGTGGATCTCTGTAAGTTCAAAGCCAGCCTGGTCTACAGAGTGAGTTCCAGAACAGCCAGGACTGTTACATGGAGAAACCCTGTTTCAAAAAACCAACCAACCAACAAACAAATCAGTCCTTCACTGTTCATTGCAGGTCTCAAGGGAGCTCTCCTAGCCATTGTCACTCAAGCCCAGCCCCAGGCTATGGGGATTCTGCCTCAGTATTTACTTCCACACTGTCTTACTTAGGGTCTCTGTTGCTGTGAAGAGACACAATGACCATGGCAACTCTTATAAAGAAAAACATTTAATTGGGGTCGCTCACTTACATTTCAGAGGTTCAGTTCTTATCATCACGGTGGAACATAGCAGTGGCAGGCGGATATTGTGCTAGAGAAGTCGCTGAGAGCCCTATATCTTGCAGGCAACAGGAAGTGGTCTATGACGCTGGGCAGTATCTTGAGCATAGGAGACCTCAAAGCCTGCCCCCATGGTGACACATTTCCTCCAACAAGGCCACACCTCCTAATAGTACCACTCCCTATGGGATTATGGGGGGCCAGTTACATTCAAACTATCACTATAGCAACCCCAGGGATGGGAAGTGAGCCTGAGGGATCATTGGGCTTTGAAGTTTTCACCTAGCAAGGGCACCTGGCACTTCACACAGTCCACAGGACTGAGCAGATCACAAAGCGACACTTATAAAAGAGGAAGGAAGCACAACTCTATGGTGTCTGGAGGGAACAGCATTAACAATTGCCATACCAGTGCACTTGGAGAGAAAACGGCCTCGGAGAGAGGGTGTGCCCGCAATAGACTTCTAACGAAGTTGTTAGTAAAAGCTGCAGAGATGCTAGACATCTCCTACAGGCCCTCCGCTCTGGCTTTACCCACCCGACGGCACGGGTTCACGAAAGAGAAGACCCTCCTGCTCATTGCCATCACCAGGGCACCACCGAGCACCAGCAGAGGCGAAGAACACAGACACGAGCCAAAGAAACAATCCGAATGTCTGGGGGGAAACTAAGTCACAGTGTAGGAGTCAAGACACATCTTCGAGTGAAGAAATAAAAGACGAATTAAAAAAATAATTTAACTGGTTTAAGGTAAAAGTCATCAAAGAACAGACAGATGGTGGAGCTATCTAATGTATCACCCATCTTGGGGGCTTCACGTAGCCGGGGTTGAAATCTGCACACCCCTGGCGACAGAATGATTATGCCCTGGCACAGGCATGCAACAGGAAGAGTGAGGCTTTTAAATCACTGTTTTATTGAAGAGAAACTATGTCTGTACCAGAAGACTAAAAAAAAAAAAAAAAAACAACCCAGGAAGGGAAGTGCGGCCAACTGCTGCCTGGAGTGGGGGTGGCCAAGGAGTCTGTACCTGGATTGGGACCAAGTCTGTTTCAAATTTACTTGATTGAGAATTTTACTTTGAAAAGAGTACTTCACGGGACCTTTGGGAGCTGTCAAGCTCTGCCCTGGGGCAGAAGATTAACTGCTCTGAGGGCCGGCAGGGAAAGCCTAGTAAATCAGAGGTCCCTTGTTTGTGGCAGTGTGGACTTACAGGTGGCAATGTTGCAGGCTGTGCCTCTCTGCAGGGCGCCTGGGGACTTCACAGTTTATGCCTCAGAAGGAGCCCTGTGAGTGGGAAAAAATCCTCTAAAGCCGTTCTCAAAACTGCTGGCTGAAAACAGGGATGGAAATGCTCACTTCAACCTGAAAAAAAGTGTGGAAGAAAAAGCCAGAAACAGAGAAAAAAGGAAACAAACATATAACAAATATGATAGATAGTAATGCAAGTATGTTAATTACTATTTTTTTTTTCTTTTTTTGGTTTTTTGAGACAGGGTTTCTCTGTGTAGCTCTGGCTGTCCTGGAACTCGCTTTGTAGACCATGCTGGCCTCGAACTCACAGAGACCTGCCTGCCTCTGCCTCCCAAATGCTGGGATTAAAGGCGTGCATGTCGATTACTATCTTAAATATCAATTGTCTTATATATACTCATTAAAGGACAAAAATTGTGAGGATCGACCCAAAAGCAAGACCCATGCTGTTTACAAAATCCTACTCTAAATATGAAGATATGTGCATATTAAATGCAAAGACATAGGGAGACACACACCACACCACACTGATCAGAAGGAAGTAGAAAGTAGCTGAGCTGATAGAGGAAAATTTTCTTGAACTACCTGCACTCTGGAAGGTTCTGGTAGCCTCTGCGAAGGTGGTTCTTTTCAGTCTAATTGAGAGCAGGGCTCTAGAAACTTGGCTCTGCCCCTCGCTCTCTCTCTCTCTCTCTCTCTCTCTCTCTCTCTCTCTCTCTCCCTCCCTCTCTCTCTCTCTCTCTGAATTTAAATGATCTCAGCTGTAAAATGGAGATCATAATGAGGATATGATGAGTCAATTATATAGAAAAGAGCATTAACATAGTAAGTACTGTATAACTACTGTCTTCTATTACTGTGTGAGCTGAATTAATGCATTGTGTTAATATTGGCAAATACTTTCAAATATATATTTTTATAAAGGATTGGAAATATTTTTCTTTTTTGTAGTGCTTTGGGGTTGAAGGGTTGACAATACTTCTACAAGGTAAATATTTGTAAAAAAAAAAAAAAAAACAAACTTGTTTTCTGGGGAGGTGGTATAACTGGGAATGTCCCACATAGGATCAGATGTACGAATACTCGGTCCCCAATTGGCGGCACTGTTTGGGTAGGTTTAGGAGGCATGGCCTTACTAGAGGAATTATGTCGCTTTGGGGCTGGCTTTGAGATTGCAAGCCACACATCATTTCTGGTTCTCTCTTCTCCTTCCCGCTTGCTGGTCAAAGGGTGAGCTCTCTCAGCTTCCAGCTCCAGCGGCCATGCCTGCTACCTACTGCCATGACGTCTCTGCCATTTTGGACACCAACCCTCTGAAACTGTAAGCCCATGTTAACTCCCTCTTCTATAAATTGCCTTGGACGTGGTGTTTTCTCTCAGCAACAGAAAAGTAAAGAAATGTATCTGGGATAATCATCTCTATTCTCTGTAAAAAGATTTTTTTTTTAATGTGTGTGTATGTTCTGCCTGCATGTATATATGCACACCACTTATATGCCTCGTGGCTGTGGAGGTCAAAAGAGGGTGTCACAGTTCAGGGGACTGAAGTTACAGATGGTTGTGAGCCACCATGTGGGTGCTGGGAACTGAACCTGGTCCTCAGCAAAAACAAGTGCCCTTAATTGCTGAGCCATTTCTCCAACTCTCTCTCTGCATTTCTTGATGATTCTGCCAGTTCCAGGCAGAGGTTCCTGAACCTATGTGGTAGCCTGGAAAGATGCACAATCATTGCTATCAAATGTTTCCAGAGGTCCATTCTCCATTTATTATGAGAATGTTATCCAGAAAGTCTATCAATAACTATAGAAATGAACTATCTACTAGTCCCCCCAAAAGAAAGGAAATTAATTGGTTTTTATTCCTCTATTTAATTTATAAGTAGTAAGAGCAAAGATATATGCTTTCTGAAATTAATACTTAAAGTGTTACATTGGAACCACCACCCTCCTTAAAATGATTAATACTCTATTTTCAGAACAACTTTAGGCTACAGAAAAATCAAGCAGCAAGTGTCTCCACAGAACCCCCAACACACACACACACACACACACACACACACACACACACACACACACACACTAAATAGCAGAACTTTGACTTGGCCCAAATTGAGATGTTTCATGACTATGAAATGAATTCCAGGTTTTGAGACTTGATACAGAGACTGAAAAGTTTATCATGACAGGAAGCATGTCGGCGTGCAGGAAGACATGCTGGAGAATTAGCTGAGAGTCCTACATCTTGCAAGCAACAGGAAGTCAACTGAGACACTGGGCGGTATCCTTAGCATAGGAAACCTCAAAGCCTGCTCCCACAGTTGCATATTTCCTCTGACAAGGCCATACGCACTCCAACCAAGTCACACCTCCTCATAGTGCCACTCTCTATGAGATTATGGGGGCTAATTACATCCAAACCACCACACTGGTATATGCTAGCTATACATGATAATGAGTTTCATTGTGACATTTTCATTCACATCTATGATGTATTTCACTACATTCACCTTGCCCTTACTCCATCTAGTCTCCCTCTCACGACTGCTTACTCTCTTCCTCCTCTCACCTAATTCCTCTTCTACTTCCCCCCAAAAAACTATTTGTGCCATCCTTACAGAAAAAAACACGCTCATCTTCTCCGTATTGTTTCAATTTTAGTACATGTGCGTGTGCTGCTGAAGTGAGCGCCCAGATCTGTTTATTACCATTTGTCTCTACAGGGAGATGCTTTCAGCTTCCTTATCTATTTTTTTAAAATCTTTGATTTCCCAAAATTATATATAGTTATTTTATTTTTTATGATATTGTTAATTTTTGTGTGTGCACATGGGAGGGGCCAATGCATGTGCGCCACACCATGCACGTAGAAGTCAGAAGTCAACATGCAGGAGTTAGTTCTCTCCTACTACATGGGTCCTGGGGATCGAACTTGTCTCACCAGGCTTGGCAGCAGGTGCCCTTACCCACTGAACCAGCTTGCTAACCCCAAGATTTTGTTTTGTCTTGTTTTGAAGTATTAATCCTGTTTGGTGTTAAGCTTCCTGGCTCTGACGTTTGGTGTCTGACATTAATTTGGATAAATGGTTGGTCATTATTGCTTTAAATATTTCTCTGTTGTCCCCTCTCCTCTTTGGGCAATCCCTTACAAGCAATTATACCCTGTGTAGTTATCCCGTGGTTCTAGCTTCCTTCTGCCCTGGAGTCCTCACTTGTCCATTCGGAAGTTTCTGCTTCCACATCCTCAAGTCCTCCATTTGCTCTGTCAATCTACTAACGCCCCCACCAGAGGCATTCTCTATTTTCACTGCTGGTTGTGATCTCCAAACTTCTTTTTTATTCTCTCTTAGAATTCCCAGCTCTTGACTTCTACTGCCCGTCTGTTCTTGCATGTGGTCAACTTTATCACTAGTCCTTTATCAGATATCATGCCCTTACAAAATTGTCACCTAACAATCCCAGTACTCCTGGCATGTCTGACTCTGGTTCCGATGCCACCCGGTCTCTTTAAGCTGTGTGCCTTCTGGTATTTAGTATGTCTTCTAGTAAGAAGGCAGCCGTGATGTAAGGAAGTTAGTGTTTAGGTGGAGGGAGCAGGGAGTCTTTTTCATCCTTTTGGTGGCCTGTATCCATGAGCTGTGGGTATCTCTTCTGTTCCACATTCCCCATCGCTCCCTTGGGAAGACACCATGCTTCGAGAGGACTGGAGTCCTGTGCCCCCTTCTCCTCCGTGGGAAACTGAATGGAGCTGGCGTGAGGTTTTCCTTTTCCCACAGGTAGGTAAGGTACTGATAAACCCAGCAGGTGAGTCTCTAGTAAAGGGGTTTCTCCTCTGGACAGGCCTTGTTAGGAAGCACACAATGCTCTGGTACCTCTCAGTATGTCCTTTCTCTTCCTCCTGTTGGACTCTGAAGAGAGTTTTCTCCCATCCTCACCATAAGAACCTTCTGTGCTCCTGCAAGAAGGTTTACAACTGTGTGTGGCCCCCCTGTGACTGAGCCTGGGACTTTAGCTCTCAGATTTGCTGCTACTGAGCTTAGTAAATCATCACTTAGACTTCAGGTCATGCTCAAGTCACCCAGTGTTAAAGTTAAAACCTTTCCTTTTGATTTAGACAATACCTGATAATTGTTCTAATTGTATGTAGTTTTACTCTGTTAGAGTTAAAACCTTCCCTTTTTATTTAGACAAAAAGAGGAAATGTTGCAGGATACTTGTTTGCACTGATACTCCGAGACAATAAAGTTTACCTTGAATCAGAGGGTGGAGCGACTGGCTAACCAAATTAGCCATAGAATTTTTGGAGGACCCAGGATAGATATAGAGAGACACAGGAAGTAGTATGGAGGGGTTTAGAAAGACTCATGGGCCTTTTTTGGATCAGGGAAGGAGAGAGAAAGGAGGTCACTGGTTGCTTCTCCATTGCTTCTCTGATCAATCAGGTTTTTACTCCGATATCTGACTCCCGAGTTTCATCTAATAATAGAACAATACAAGTAAACGCTTCAGCCCAGCACTGGCTCCCCAGAGGCCTCTGCTCATTGGTTCCTACCCAGGTAAATTTGAAAGGACTCTGGTCAGGCCGGGCCTGGCAAGCATGGCTCTGGCAGGCCTTGCTCTTCTCTCCACTCCCTCTGGCCTTGCTAAAAACTATTAGATGACATTCCTGAAGCCAGCCACCAAGGTCTGTTCCCTTATTTAGCCAATCTATCCTCCTTAGGCTGACTACCATGATCCAGCTATCAAAGTCTTGAAGTCCAGCAATCAAAAGCCCTGTTTGGCTCACCTAATTAACATGCCCAATTAAAATTAAACACCTCACCTTAACACGGGGTCATTTCCCTATGGGCCACGTCTGTCTCCTCTCTATCCAGAGAAGTCCTTTGTGCCCCCACGCAGACAAGTACCCCTGCCCCCTCTCCCTTGCTCCCTTCCCCTTCTCCCTCATCCTCTGTCTCCTGTCTTTGTCTCCTATCCCTGCCCTCTGTCCCTCTGGGACAAATAAATCTCCTTTGTGCTGAGAACTTGGTCTTGGGGTTCTTGAGTTGATACCTTTCCTTTCAGAATTAGTTCTCAGTACTTACCTATCTGTTGCTCCAATTTGGGGGTTACAGTTGACCCTGCCACTTCATTTCTCTCGTGGATCTAAGGAGAGTTGGCTTGTTGCTTTATTGTTTCATTTTCTCCCTTTCTTTCCATTTCTTTCCCTTTCCTTCTTCCCTCCCTCCCTCCTTCCCTCCCTCCCTTCCTTCCTTCCTTCCTTCCTTCCTTCCTTCCTTCCTTCCTTCCTTTCTTCTTGACAGTTTTATGTAGCCCAGGCTGGCCATGGCCTGCTCCCCTGCCTCTATCTCCCATCTCCCAAATGCTGGCGTTGCAAGCGTGAACTACCAAATGTGTACAAAGTGGGTTTTGTCTGTTTGTTTTCCTTTTCTTTTTCAGTTGAGCTTTTAACTCGTGCCCCACACCCATGCCACACACGCATTTTTTGACAGTATCTCACGATGTAGTTCTGAGTGTCCTGGAACTCACCCTGTTGACCAGGCTAGCCTTGAACCCACAAAAATCCTCCTGTCTCTGCCTTCCAAGTGCTGGGATTAAAGGTGTATGCCATCATGCCTGGATTACTTTTATAATATAGTGGCAACTTCTAAGCTCCTTAAATATCTTACCAGTCCTAGAAATAGTCTTGCTTTTTTAATTAAAAAAATTAAATCTACAAAGAAGTAAAGAAATTAGTATAGCATATGCTCACATAGCCAGCATTCAGGCTTAACCATTGTTAAGTTTCCTATATTTATTCCTGGGTGGTTTGTTGTTTGTTTGTTTTTGTTTTGGGTTTCTTTGTTTACTTAGATTTTCTACACGAAATTATAACTCTTTACTCTTTTTAACTTTTTAAAAATAGTGCAGTTGAAGTGTAAATTCACAGGCCTTTTAAAGTATACACTTCCACGTTTCCCTGTCACAGATAGGTGCGAGCATCAGCACCATGAATCTTACAATGTTTTCACCTTTAAAAGAAAACTTAAACTCTCCAGCTCTTAGTCCCCACATCCCACCTCTTCCCCAGAGAACTACTAATCTTGCCCACTGTGTCTTAGATTTACTATTCTGGACATCAGGTATAAACAGAATCTCCCATTGTTCTTAGAGAGGACCTTCTGAGTAGCTTCATTCACTCGGCATAACTTTTTCTTGGCTTAGCCATGCTGTGCCATAAATCACCACACCATTCCTTGTCCTGCACGGACTGTAACTTATTCTTTGGATAGACCATATTTTATTTATCCGTTCACCTGTCGATTGGTAATTGGATGCTATATAAAAAATGATACTAAGAACATTCACCTATGAATAGCATGTTATTTTACTCCTTACATTTTTTATTTTCATTGCTAAGAGGTGAGATTATTTGTCCACAATACCATACAAACGAACAGCCATCTAAGAACCAATCAGAATACAGATTTAAGATCCAGCAATACAGTGTGTCAATGTTCTGTGCTTGGCTGCTTGCCCATCGAGTGCCTTTGGGCAGAAGAAAGACACCTTTTACTCCTCTTTTCACTAAAAAGTATTGATTGATAAAGTTTTCTTTTGTGGTGCAACTTGAACCTAGGCCCTTGCATACTCAGCATACATCTGCCACTGAGCTACACCCCTAACCTGACACTGATCTTTTGAAAATCCACAATTGTTTAAGTCACTTTCTGATAGCCGACAGGGGTGAGTGGGGGGCGGGGAGCGGGAGGCGGGGAAGAGCAGGGGAAGAGCAGGGGACAAACAAATACAAACAAACAAACCCCCAAGCAGTCCAGGCTCCAGGGCTCATAATAGCAAATTCATCCATAGCCCTTAGTTATTTTTTCAGTGTGCTTGAATCTCAGCACACAAAATACAAAATCCACACACCTTCATCTTCCTACAGAGAAATTAGTTTCTATTTTGAGCCCTAGTGTCTTCCCGCTGAGTGTGGAGACTTAATTGTAACCAGATTGAGTTTGAAGTTCACCCTTCCCTAGGGTGATGGCCACATTCCCAGGGATTTACAGTGTGTGCAAGTGTGCCAGTTGTGGTGGCACACGCTGCTAGGATATGCTGGAGAGGTGGAGACAGGAGGATCACAAGTTCAAGGACAGCCAGAGTGTGGCTGCGTGTGGTCAGATAAGTCATGATTCTCCAGTTCGCCACCTCTCTGTGGTGACCACTGGACATCCAAATGGCCCGCTCCTCTCTCAACCCATGCAGGTCAATGCTCTTTCCCCTTATCATAAAATAGGGCCTCCTTAGGTCCTCTGCCTCCTGGGGCTGTGCCTGTAATACTCTGGAATGTACTGTACACACACATACATGCACACACAAATCATAGATAGATAGATGGACAGACAGACAGATAGATAGATAGAGTAACCAGGTTTTGGCTATGGGCTAAGAATTCTATAAGACTATTCTATCAAGACCTGCACTGTCTAATACAACCTTCTGATACACGCATACAAAATAACAGAGCTATGACTTGGCCTAAATTGAGATATTTCATGATGATGAAATGAATTCCAGATTTTGAGACTTGATACAAAGACTGAAAAGTTTAGCTAGGCATAGTGGCACCTGCCTGCAAATCTCAGCACTTTGGCAAGTAGGAGCAGGAAGATCTTAAATTAGAGGCCAGCCTGGTTTACCTATCAAGACCCTGACTCAAAAACTGAAAAATTAGGGGTTGGAGAGATGGCTCAGTGGTTAAGAGTACTGGCTGCTTTTCCAGAGGACCCGGGTTCAATTCCCAGCACCTACATAGCAGCTCTTAGCTGTCTGTAACTCCAGTTCCAGGGGATCTGACACCCTCACACAGACATGTATGCCGGTGAAACACATGAAATAAACAAATAATAAAATAATAATGAGATGAAAGAAAACTAAGTATGCTAATTGTAATTTTTGTTGATTACCTGCTGAAATGATATGTGGGATATATTGATTACATCAAATGTATTGTGAGGA
Source organism: Peromyscus eremicus (assembly GCF_949786415.1). Classification (NCBI taxonomy): domain Eukaryota; kingdom Metazoa; phylum Chordata; class Mammalia; order Rodentia; family Cricetidae; genus Peromyscus; species Peromyscus eremicus. The sequence goes on from NC_081419.1 coordinate 38,128,219, forward strand.
AGGGAGAGAGCTCATGAAGTAAAGCACTTGCCTGAAAATCATGAGGACTGGAGTCGGGTCACCAGAACCCACATAAAAAGCTGGATAGTGGTGGCGCACGCCTTTAATCCCAGTACTAGGGAGGCAAAGGCAGGTAGATAGATCTCTGGGTTCAAGACCAGTGTGGTCTACAGAGTGAGTTTTGGGACAGCCAGGGCTACACAGAGAAACCCTGTCTCAAAAAACAAAACAAAAAGCTGGGTATGGTGGCATGTGCCTGTAAGTCCGTGATGATGAGACAGACAGGCAGATCCCTGGAAGCTCTTAACCCAGGAGCCTGGCCTACACGGCAAAGTTCATGTCAATGAGAGACCAGATCTCAAAGAAAAAGTGAGAGAGACCTGAAGACCAATGCCTGAAGTTGTCTTCTGACCCATACATTCATGTGCCCTGCATATGTGTACCCACACTCATCCACACATATCAGTTTACACACACACACACACACACACACACACACACACACACAGAGTAAATGTGTAATTCAAATTATTTTCACTTCTTTTACTTTCTTTAATGTGGCCACTAGAACACTGAACGTTGTGTTCATGATTGGAAATAAATTTATTTTTTGTTTTGTTTTCAGGACAGGGTCTTTCTGTTTGTAGCCCTGGCAATCCTGGAACTCATTCTGTAGACCAGGCTGGCCTGGAACTCACAGAGATCCACGTGCCTCTGTCTCCTGAGTGCTGGGATTAAAGGCGTGTGCCACCCCAGGCCAGCGTGTGTGTGTGTGTGTGTGTGTGTGTGTGTGTGTGTGTGTGTGTGTGAATTTCTAACAACGATGTCTAGTCCTTCTGTGCAGCCATTTTGTCCCTGCTCTGCTTTACCCTTCTGAGGTTGATCTGGTAATTTCAATTCAATAAGCTCTGAATGGTTGAGCAGGATCGGGGGCCAGCCTCATCCACTTGCCTGGCTCTTTTCCCTTCCTCACTCTGCCCTCCACAGGGAGTCAGTGATGAGCAGGTGATGATGCTTCAGCCGGTCCTAAAACCATCTTTCACCAGATGTCTCAAAGTCAAAGACCAGGCATTCAGTTTTTGTTCTATTGTGGATTTTTTTAAAGTTCTTTGAGACTTTTGTATAATATATTTTGATCATGTTCACCCCTTCCCCAATTCCTTCTAAATCCACTACCCTTTCCTACCACCCGACTTTATGTCATCATCTCCCCCACCCCCTTTTTTTAACCCATTAAGTACAAGTTTGTGGTGCTCTTGGCTCTGTGGTCATCCACTGGAGTATGGTTGACCTACCAGGAGCCACATGCTTAAAACTGTTTCTCTGTCTTCCAGCAGCTATCAATTGCCAATAAGTCCTCAGCTAGGACTCAGAACGTCATATGTGGGAGCCCACGGAGCTTTCCTAGTGACTGTACCAGCAGGACTGCATAAGAGGATGATTGGACCACAGGCCTGAGCACCAGGCGTTTGTCAGGGTCTACATTTGACTCTATCTAGCAGGGGGAGGTCTTTTGCTCCACCCCTTGGCATTGTTATAAAAGCCCTTTGGAATAAAGTTCCAGGCTGGTGGATAAGGATCCAGGCCCACCAGAGGCTATCCTGTGTTTCTATCTGTTTCTCTCCCCTCTTTTTTTTTTTATTATTTAACTTATTTACTTATATGAATTGGTGTGAAGGTGTCAGATCTCCTGGAACTGGAGTTACAGACAGTTGTGAGCTGCCATGTGGGTGCTGGGAATTGAACTCGGGTCCTCTGGAAAAGCAGCCAGTGCTCTTAACCACTGAGCCGTGTCTCCAGCCCCTCCCTCTATTTCTATCTAAGTCTCTTATTCCTCACTCCTCAAGAGTCCCTGGGGTAAATAAATGTGGGAGCTGGTCTCCCACAGCCATACCCATCTCCCTCTCCATGCAGGATTTTGGCTGGCTTTAGCTTGCATAGGTCTTGTGCATGCTGTTACAGCTGCTGTAAATTCATATGCACAACTGCCTTGTTGTGTCCAGAAAACAGTTTCTTTATAGTCACCTGCAGCCTGGGGCTCTTACAGTCTTCTTGCCACCTCTTCCATCATGATCTCTGAGCTTTGATTGGGGATGGGGGTGATATAGAGACTGCGGCTAGACAGGTTATACACACTAGGGCAGAACCCACTACTCTTATTCTCCTAAATGGACATTATATTAAACTGACTCCTCATGCCTTAGTGTTATACCCATAGATTAGCACATGAGATTAGCACATCCCTCAGCCCTCATTAGAAACTTCTTTATGCAGTAGAGGTTGATTAGCACAGACCCACAACTGGTCAAGGTGCTGAGAATAAGAGGCTGCAGAATGCTTAGCCCTAAACAGGACATCTGTATTCCTGTGTGGTTCTTACATGGTGACAGTTGGGGCCTAGAATATCCTACTCATTTCTAGAAACACAAAGAGGCAGGGGATGGGGATGAAAACTGCATCAGTTACCTGTTACCTTTTCTTCTGCAAGAACATTCTTCATTCCAAGCATCTGGCAAATTCTATGCTTGGATTGAGACTGATAAAATGAATGAGGCTCAGGTCTGCTTTCACGCAGTCCGGGCCTAAGAAATATGTAAGTAGGTAGTGCTTTCACACCTAAGAAATATGTAAGTAGGTAGTGCTTTCACACCTAAGAAATATGTAAGTAAGTAGTGCTTTCACACCTAAGAAATATATGTAAGTAGGTAGGTAGAGTGAAATTTTAGACACTGTGGCTGAAACCTGTTCAGAACATGACAGGGCACAAGATTAAGCTTTTGGCTGGTCACTTCTTTGTTTGGAAACTTTGTTAGGACATGCTGGTCAAAGCTCTAGGAAGCTACAAGGTGCTGTGGAAACAAACACTTTGTTTTGGTCTGTTTCGGTGCCTAGGAGACTCACTTTGTCTTTTGAGCCTCAGTTTCCATGACTGAGCAGAATGTGAATGATTCTGACCTGAACACTGTGATGATGTTTTGTTTGTACCCTTAACAAATATAGCACTCGGGAGGCAGAGATCTATCTGGATCTCTGTGAGTTCAAAGCCACCCTAGAGTACACACGATTAATCCAGTCTAAAAGAGAAACAGAGTAAGGCAGTGGTGGCACACACCTTTAATCCCAGCACTTGAGATCTTATGCCTTTGCTACTAGTATTTGGGAGTCACATGCCTTTAATCCCAGCATGAGGAAGGTTGAGACAGGAAGTGATATGGCTGGGCAGAGAAAGGCATATAAGGCCGGAGGAGACAGGAACTCAGTCTTTTTGACTGAGGACTCAGAAGCATTCCGTCTGAGGATTCATGGAGACAGGATCACGCCTTTCAGGCTGAGGAGTTGGCGAGGGGAGAAGTGGCTGTGGCTTGTTTCCTCTGATATTCCAGCATTTACCCCAATATCTGGCTCCGGGTTTTTATTATAAGACCAATTAGGATTCGAGCAACAGAACACTTTACCTCAAAGCATTCAGGGGAAATGGTCACTCAACAAATGTGCCAAACAGCATAGTTTGGCTTTGATAAGATTATGAGTGCTTATTATTCTTTTTTTGGTTTTTCGAGACAGGGTTTCTCTGTGTAGCTTTGCGCCTTTCCTGGGACTCAATTGGTAGCCCAGGCTGGCCTCGAACTCACAGAGATCCGCCTGGCTCTGCCTCCCGAGTGCTGGGATTAAAGGCGTGCGCCACCACCGCCCGGCGAGTGCTTATTATTCTACTACTTTTGTTTCCAAAATTTTTAGATTTATTTGTTTTACTTTATGCGTATGAGTGTTTTGCTTGCATGTATTATGTGCCCCATGAGTATGCCTGGACCCATGGAGGTCAGAAGAGGGTGTTGGATACTCTAGAAATGGAATTACAGATGGTTGTGAACTACTATGTGGGTGCTAGGAACTTAACTCGGGTACTCTGCAAGAGCAGCAAGTACTCTTAACCACTGAGCTGTTCCTCCAACCCCTGTTCTACTGCTCCTAGTATTCTGTATTACCCGGCTTTTATGAGTGGCTATTACTTCATAATCAGTAATAACAACAATAATAATTGTTTTAAATTTTGCCTTAACTGCCAGACTACAGTACTAGTTCTTGCTACTTCCTTCCAATCCACTGAATCCAACCACTGTAATTTGGCTTCCACTCCTCATCCTGTCCAAATCTCTCCAACAGCCTCCCACTTGCCAAAGTCAATGATCTCTTCCTGGTTTTTATGCAACTTGACTTCTTTGCAACATTAACCTAGTTATTTAGAACTTCAGAAAATTACTTTTAAATTATAGAGTAAGATAGCTATACTACAAAGTATTTCCTTAAACCACCCATTACCCACAATGCCACATGACAACACAATCAAGGTTGGTTTGTTGTTGTTGTTGTTGTTGTTTCTTTTTTGAGACAGGGTTTCTCTGGGTAGCTTTGCGCCTTTTCCTGGAACTCACTCTGTAGCCCAGGCTGGCCTCGAACTCGCCGAGATCTGCCTGCCTCTGCCTCCCGAGTGCTGGGATTAAAGGCGTGCGCCGCCGCCCAGCTCAATCAAGGTTTTTTGTTGTTGTTGTTGTTTTGTTTTTTGAGACAGGGTTTCTCTGTATAGTCCTAGCTGTTCTAGAACTCACTCTGTAGACAAGGCTGGCCTTGAACTCACAGAGATCCACCTGCCTCTGCCTCCCTAGTGCTGGTATCACTGTCACCCGGCATAATCAAGGCTGTCAGCGTATTTTCTGCTATCCTTTTTTCTGTGTGTGTGTGTGTGTGTGTGTGTGTGTGTGTGTGTGTGTGTGTGTGTGTTCATGTGGATGCTCACACATGCATGTGGAAAAATGTGCCTGCATGTGCCTGCATGTGAATGGAGAGGCCAGAGGTCAACATTAACTGTCTTCCTTGATTGCTCACCCACTTCATTTTTGAGACCGGGCCTCTCATGGAATCAGAAACTCATCAGCGAAGCTGAACAGTCTGGCCAGTAAGCTCCAGGGATCCTGCTGTCTCTGCTCCCGCAGCACCAAAGTTACAGTGCATGACACTGTGTCCAGCTTTGTTTCATGGCTTCCGGGCACTGAAGTCAGAGGCTTGTACGTCAAGCACTTTAAGGACTGAGTATCTCCCCAGGCCCCTCACTCTCCTTTTTACTTAGGTGTATTTTTACATCATTATGTATGAATGTATACATACATACATACAATTTTGGATTTGGTACCTCTGTCTTGAAATTCTCCTTTCTTTTTTTGTTGTGTTTTTTGTTTTTTGTTTTTCAAGACAGAGTTTTTCTGTGTAGCTTTGGAGTCTGTCCTGGATCTCACTCTGTAGCTCAGGCTGGCCTCGAACTCACAGAGATCCACCTGGCTTTGCCTCCTGAGGACTGGGATTAAAGGCATTCACACTACCGCCTGGTGTGAAACTCTCCTTATTTCTACAAGATAATTACTTCTTGGTTTTTCCAAACTTCACTGACCCACAAACTTGAAAACAGGATCGACCCCATGTCTCCCTGGTTAATAGGACGTGACTGCCACACTACTGTGGAGAAAAATTGTCTGAAGTCTTTGTTAACATGTAAATGCCTGCGCCGGGCGGTGGTGGCGCACGCCTTTAATCCCAGCACTCGGGAGGCAGAGCCAGGCGGATCTCTGTGAGTTCGAGGCCAGCCTGGGCTACCAAGTGAGTTCCAGGAAAAGGCGCAAAGCTACACAGAGAAACCCTGTCTCGAAAAACCAAAAAAAAAAAAAAAACAAAACAAAACATGTAAATGCCTGGGGCACAGTCTATGTCTTCAAAAAGATCCTACTTCATTACTCTTTATGTCTTGTTTTTGTTTGGAGGCAGGGTCTCACTACATAGCCTGGGTTATGCTGGAACTCACTATGTAAACCAGGCTGGCTTCAAACCCACAGAGATCTGCTTGCCTCTATCTCCTGAGTGCTGAGTTAAAGGTGTGTGCCAACACACTCGACATTTCATTAGTTTCTTTTGACCCCCAAGACTTTATAGTTTCTGCTTTACATAACATATAGTCCAGAGATCCCATTAAAAAATATACAGTAGACACACACACACACACACACACACACACACACACACACCATACTAACCAGCTAATCAATCAACCAACCAACAAAACTAGAGCGCTAACTAGTGCACACTAGTCATCAGATTGAGTGGCAGTATCCTCTGAGTGTCTGTCGTCTCAACACCCTTTAGGGAATTCGGATGGCCTCTCCCCTTGGCCTCACTATTCTTCCACCTGCACTTCTGGGAACACACGGCTCACTCTCAGCCCCACCTTTGTCTGGGCCTTTCTCTTGGCCTAGATGGCCACTTCTCATGTCCATGCTTAGAGGACAGCTCAAAGGTGGTCCCCTCTACCTTCACAGAGCCTTCTCCCCTACCCTGTGTCTTCCCACCCTGCTCACAAAGTAGAGCTAGACATGCAAATGTCCATGTTTTCAGGCTGGATGACAAACTGCTTGGAAGCCACTGTGCTGAATCAACTGTGTTAGTCACCTCCTCCCAAGTAGTTCTGTGGTGCTAACAGTGGGATCCTTCCAGCTCTGGCCCTGGCTGAAGGCTGAGAGAACCGCAGAAATACAAACGTTTAGCTGCAGCTTTGGTCAGTAACTTCATGGTGAGCATCACAGGGAGAAATTAGGGACAATTAACATGGAAAGAAAGAGACAAGTTGCCCGCCTTTCTCTCTAAAGCTTCCTAAAACTTAGTAGCTTTGTTGCTTCTCAAAAAACTGTTATACACACCATCAAGCAAGTGACAGGTCTTTATTTTTAATTCATCATGGAAGCCTGCTGCCCAAATGATGCCTGACAGAAAAATTTCTTGTTGGTAAGGGCCTTTTTGGATGCCAAGAAAAACTTCAGAACTCCTTGGTTTTCCTCTGGGTCCTTGTATTAGTCAGGGTTCTCTAGAATAACAGAACTTATAGAAGGAATACCTCTATATATAGAGAGAAAGGGGATTTGTTAAAATGACTTACAAGCTGTGGTCCAGCTAATCCAAAAATGGCTGCCTATGAATGGATGGTCCAAGAATCCAATAATTGTTTGTTTAGTCCACAGGGCTGGATGTCTCAGTTGGTCTGCAGTATATGATAGAATTCCAAAGAAGCAGGCTCTAATGACAGTGGGGGAATGGACTTACTAGTGAGAGTGAGAGTAAGCAGGCAAAGAGGAAGAGCTTCTGAGCTTCCTTCATCCATGGCCTGCATATAGGCTGCCAGCAGAAGATATGGCCCAAATTAAAGGTGGATCTTCCCACCTCAAAGGGTCTGGATTAAATCTTACCTTCCTACCTCAAAGATCTGGATTAGAAGTAGGTCTTCCCACTTCAAATGATTTAATTAAGAAAAAAATCCAGGCTGGAGAGATGGCTCAGAGGTTAAGAGCACTGACTGCTCTTCCAGAGGTCCTGAGTTCAATTCCCAGCAACCACATGGTGGCTCGCAACCATCCGTAATGAGATCTGGTGCCCTCTTCTGGCCTGCAGACAGAACACTGTATACATAATAAATAAATAAATGGTTTTAAAAAAAAAGAAAAGAAAAGAAAAAAATCCCTCAAAGGCATGCCCAGTCACTTGGATTTTAGTTAATTCCAGATGTAGTCAATTTGACAACCAAGAATAGCCATCACAGTACTCAAAGCAAATTCAGTCTTCTTTAACTCTGTGTACTCATGAATGGCTCCTAGGCTTTGATATTTTCCAGAAAGGAAACTGATAATCTAAAACAGGTAAGGCCTGGGTCCCAACCAGACAGTCTAGATTGAAACAATTGCTTCTGCTGGGCAGTGATAGCGCATGCCTTTAATCCCAGCACTTGGGAGGCAGAGGCAAGCAGATCTTTGTGAGTTTGAGGCCAGCCTGGTCTGAAAAGCTAGTTCTAGGACAACTAAGTCTACACAAAGAAACCCTGTCTCAAAAAACAAAACAAAACCAAAAAAAAAAATATTGTTTCTCCAGTTGCCAGATCTGTATGAACTGGGACAGGTTATATTTTGTGCCTCTGTTTCCTCCTCAGTGAGATGGAGAAGATGTTATGTCTTCATAGAGTTGTGATCTTAAATAGTAAGGTATGGTGATATTTTATTTGTACTGAAATGTGATTTTATTTGTATGTTAATAAATAAAGTTGCCTGGGGGTCAGAGCTAATAGCAAGCCATAGCAGAGCTGGGTATTAGTGGTGCACACCTTTAATCCTAGCATTTGGTAGGCAGAGCTAGGTAGATCTCTGTGTGGTCAAGGATACAGCCAGCATTGGAGACACACGCCTTTAATCTCAATACCAACCATAGAAGACCTGGAGGTCTGTACAGACAGGCAGTGACGAGGCAGTCATGTGGTTGGGTTTACAACCAATGAGAAGGCAGAATAGAAAGTCTAGATAAAGACAAACACACAGGAAGTAGGTCTCTCTCTTGGCTGAAGCAGGAAGGGTAAGGCTCTTAGCTCTGACCTCTTGGGCTTTTAGCTTTACATTGGCTCTGTGTTTCTTATTTAATAAGACAGTTACTTCTACAGTAAGGCATATGTAATTTTTTATAACTAATTCTTTATTGATTCTTTGGGAATTTCACATCATGCACCCTAATCTCACTCACCTCCCCATCCCTCCATATCTGCCCCTCACCACTGCAGTGTCCTTTCCCCAAAAGGACCCCCCCAAAAAATTAAAAACAAAACAAAGCAAACAACCAACCAACCCTTTGCTCCTCAGTCTTTCCAGCCACTCTAGCACATTTTCATTGGTCCTGGTGGCAAAGGGAGCTGTGGTGTGTCACTCACTGTATCCTTTGGTCCAATCAGCCCCACCCACAAATGTCCATTGCAATGAGTCATTGGTGTGGTTCAAGGCCTCTGGCACACCATCATCACTGGACCCTCACCAAAACTCCTCTCGGATATCCTGCCATTGCCCTGAGTCATGGAGATCCTGCGGCTGTCTTTCCACAGGACCAGTCCCTTCATGCACTCCAGCAGGTCATAAACGGGGTAGATGTCAGGGCGGGCCAACCCAAGGCCCAGGATGTGAGTCTGGGTGGTAGCTGAGCTTGTTAGTCTGGGCATCTGGGACCACCCTCCTCAGGTGAGGTATGGAGCCTGTTGTCCTAGGCCCACACCATCAGGGCCAGCTCTCTCACACCCATGGTGAAGGGTGGGACCATCTCTCCTGAGTGCAAGCATAGGGGATGTAGCTTCCCTTCTGCAGTGTCCAGTCCAGTGAAGGGCAGTCCAGCTCAGCATAGGCCCCAAATTTCAACACACGTGGTTCCTACAACACAGGCCATAAACATCAACACAGACTCCAGCTGCAGCAGAACCATGGACCCAGACATGGCCCTTGGCAGCAGGTCAGGCCCAGACATCACCATGGCCTCTATGGCAGCACAGGCCACCCAGATCAGTATGGCCCTTGGCAACAACATGGTCTGAGATGGCTGGTCAGACCCTGGGCATCTGCGCATCCCTCGTTGGTAACAGGAGCCATGGACATCAACTCAGACCCTGGCTGCTGTAGGGCCAAGGACCCAGACATGGGGTCTGGACATCACCATGGCCCCAGGTGTCAGACCATATGTAATAATTACATTCTACTACTATTGTAACAATGTTCTAATACATATTTCTTCCTATAACTTCTTCCCAAGCTTCACCATTATATGTAGGGGTTTTTTTTTTTTTTAATTTTGGTTCTTTTTTCCTATTTATTGTTCATTAAATATACTTCATGGTAACTATTTGTAAACAAAATGTTAAGTGGTACACAGCCACCTGAATGGTGGCCAGTTGACAATGTCTTAGGACCTCTGACAATTCAAGACCTAAACCTAGGTTCACTCCAAGGCTGCTTTGTGATGAGACCATGAAAGCTAATCCTGCCACCAACTGTACTGATTAGTGAACAAGGGCAAGAATCAAGCCAATCAGCCTTGTAAGATCTTGTAAGTTTGTAGGCTCTGATTAGAACCTCTAAAGAAATAGTCACTCAAACTAGACACCACAGTGTCCTAAAATAGGATCCCATGGATCAGGGGAGTGCCTCCTGCACAGAGTGGCAGGCACAGGACCAAGCAAACACTGAGACCCAGAGTGTGGTCCTGGGCTCTCCCCAAAGTGACTCCAGTCCTTGGAAGAGTAAGGTGTCCATGCAGGAGACAGACCTCAGCACCAAGCACTTCAGTAAACAGATCAGTAAACAGCGACAGCCAACTTCCTCTAAACTGTAAATTCCCCAATTACATTCAGACAGGAATAGTGGAAGGAGCTGGAACAGCGGCAGATTCCAGGTCCAAGGTCCGCATTAGAGAGATGAAATGCTAACAACCCACTCCCTGGTGTGTGTATTCCCGTTAGAACACTTCAAATGTTAATTAAGAATTTCTGGGGTGAATATCAAAACTAACTTTTCAAGCAGATACATATATTTTACTGCTCAAGCTGAGGTATTTAAATTATTTTTTTTTCTTTTTCTTTTTTTTTTTTTTTCTTTTGCAATACAAATCAGTTCTACATATCAGCCACGGATTCCCTTGTTCTCCCCCCTCCCGCCCCCCTCACCTTTCCCCCAGCTCACCCCCCATTTCCACCTCCTCCAGGGCAAAGCCTCCCCCAAGGACTGAGATCAACCTGGTAGACTCAGTCCAGGCAGGTCCAGTCCCCTCCTCCCAGGCCGAGCCAAGTGACCCTGCATAGGCCCCAGGATTCAAACAGCCAACTCATGCAATGAGCAAGAACAGAGAGGGAGAACAAGTAATAGGAGACCATGGTAAATGAAGACCACATGAGAACAGGAAGAAGCAAAGTGCTAGAGAGGCCCACAGAAATCCACAAAGATACCCCCACAACAGACTGCTGGCAATGGTCGAGAGACAGCCCGAACTGACCTACGCTGGTGATGGGATGGCCAAACACCCTAATTGTCGAGCTAGAAACCCCATCCAACTACTGAGGGATCTGAATGCAGAGATCCATGGCTAGGCCCCGGGTGGATCTCTGGGAGTCCAATTAGCGAGAATGAGGAGGGTTTATATGAGCGAGAATTGTTGAGACCAAGGAGGAATTTAAATTATAATAATTTCTTAATGTTGGTGAAACTATCACAACCTCATATTTTTATTTATTTATTTATTTATTTTTTTAGCGGACAGCTTTTCTATTGACTTTGTTGAGACAGGGACCTCAGTAGCCTACGCTAGCCTCAAGTCCTGTGTGAACTGTGGTGGTTTGAATGAGAATGACCCCCATGGGCTCCTATGTTTGAACACTTGGTCTCTGGTTGGTGGAAATGTTTGGGAAGGATTAGGGGTCTTGTTAAAGGAGGTGTGTCACTGGGGGGCAGGCTTGAGGTTTCAGAATACCCTTGCCATTCCCTGTGGGTTCTGCCTCCTTGCTTGTGCATTCAGATGTGAGCTTTCAATCTTCCTGCCCCCATGCCTTAACCTCACCATCATGGATTCTAACCCCCCAGAGCTCTAAGCTAAACGACACACTAAAAGTAACTAATACAGTAACAGAGGACGGCCTTGATCTATTGAGTGCTGGGAATACAGACGGGCGCCACCCTGCCTAGTCCATACTGTGCTGGAGATGAACCACGGACTTGCTGCATGCATGCTAAGCCATCACCTCACCAACTGAGCTGCATCTCCAGTCCTTGACACTAATTTTTAAAGAGATTTATAGGGACTTCATTAAACATGAATAATTAAAACATCAGCTGATAAATGCTGTTTGCAAGGAACCTTCACAGCTCTTGGTTTTATAATCACTGAAAGAAAATGTGCTTCCAGACGTGTGGGTGTGCTGGAAGTAACTCTGCATGTGACTCGGGCATATCAGAATCGGCATAGCTAGAGCCCATCAATATCAGGAGTAGCTGCAGGAAGTTGTCCTCCCAGGAGTAGATTTTTGATGAAATAAATGGAATTTCAAAATTGAAATATCAATGCCGTGACAGGAGCAACTGTGTCCTCTTGGCTGGCTCTGGGACACAAATCTCTGGCTTGGGGGACAAAACCTGTGTGGCCAACACTGAAACAGAGATCACAGGCCTGTTTATTGAGGACACACCTCAGTCCTTTGCTTTTGAAATCAACTAAAAGTAGGTCACAGCAGGCAAACTATCAGAAGAAAATATAGATATTTATTTTTAGTGTCCTTGATGGTGCATTGGTTTGGCTCTGGTTAAGTCAGCGGGAGGAGGGGGGCAGAAGGGAGGAGACAGAGAGAAGGGCATTTGTTAAAGGGAGCTGGGTCTAGTTTGAACTCTACCATGTGGCATTGAAAGTGCAGGCCAAAGAATTTCACCTTTACTTTTTCTTCTGCCGTTGAGAAAACTAAAGACCTCTTGGGATTATTAAGGAACAGCAAGTACTGGGAGAATACAACCATGAACATTTCTGTCCCCTTCTTCCTGTGAAATTCCTACCTTGCTGAGTCCTCCTGATTTTTATTTTAGCTAGTTATTTATTTAATGTTGAGGGAGCATCTTGCTACGTAGCTCAGGATGGTCCAAAACTGAAGATCCTCCTGCTTCTGCCTCCCTATTCCTGCGGGGGGAAAGGTGTGTGCTGCTAACCTGGGTTACTACAGCCAGCTTTAAACTTCAGTCCTAAAGACAAAAAAAAAAAAAATCGATGTTAGAAGATTCGATATTCTCTGCCACCTCCGTCCCCGTACACTGTGTGAGGGGCACAGGCTGACTCTCAAACGCCATCTTTCTTCCTTTTCCCAGAGGACCACCCTAGGTTTGGAGGATGGAATAAGAGAAATGGTTTCTTTCCTTGAGTCCTCCAGACAAGGTGAGCAGGGCTTCTACCTGAGCTGATAACCAAGTAACTCCAGCAAACCTTTCTCCCCTGCAGTATCCTCCTAAGCTGTTTCTCAGCATCCCACCCCCTGGTGCACAATCCCTGGATGCAGCGGCTGCTCAAGCTCTGCTGCCTCTTCCTGTTAGCCCAGGTTAGGATGTACTCACTCTATCCTGTGTCTCTCACTGTCTTTGATATGGTCCCCACAAGATAACTTGGGCCCAGCCACTCTGCCGACTGCCCTAATGGGAAACTCTATTCTTAGCACGCACAGGAGCTTCATTAGGAATGGACCAGAGCACTTTGCAGCAGCAGAGGGGAACAGCGGAAAACAAATCTATTGTCCTTTCGAGAGGATGCACCATTGCCATTCCCGGCATCACCGCAAACTCGTGCTCAGGCCTGGAGGAACCAGAGCGGTGGTTCGCAACCTTCCCAAGGCTGCGACCCTTTGACACAGCTCCTCGCGTTGTGGTGACCCCCAACCATAAAATGATTCCGTGGCTACTTCATAACGGTCATTTTGCTACTGTTAGGAATCATAATACAGGTAAATATTCGGGACAGCTGATGTGCGACACTGGGCTAGAGCAGGGCCCCGACTTTACACATCGGTGCAATGCCTTCTACACAGCACGGCAGGGGCTTCAGCCAATAAGCACGAGTAAGAAACCATAAGAGGAGCAAGTCCAAGTCCAAATCAACCAACGATTTGAAACTCATTGTGAAAGCACCCACCTATCAACTAAAGCAGAAGACTGATAAACTGGCATGTACCCACCACCCAGCTCTGAAGCGAACACTTCACAGTTAGTCTTCTTTCATCTGTGTTCCCACCTAGTCCCCTTCCCCCTGCAGTATGTATTCACACTATAAAAACTTTCTTCCTGCACATTACAACTAGGGATTTGAGTTAATAGTAGAGTACTTGCCTAGCATGCACCAAGGCCTTAGGTTCAGTTCCTAGTACCACATGCACAAAAAAAAAAAAAAAAAAATCAAGCCAAATGTACAAAACACACCTGAAAATAAATAGCAATTCCTCATTCACCATCTGTTAGAATTAGCTTTAGCTGTCAACTTGACACACCTGAAGAACGGGAACCTCAACTGAGGAATTGCCTCATTCAGATTGAACTGTTCCCACGTCTGTGGGGTATTTTCTTAATATTACTAATTGATGGAGGAGGGCCTAGTCCCCTGTGGGTGGTACCATCCGTAGGCAGGTGGGCCTGGGCTGTATAAGAAAAGTAGTGGAGCAAGCCAAGGGAAGCAAGCCACTAAGTAGCCGTCCTTCGGTGGTCTCTGCTTCAGTTCCTGCCTCAAGCTTCTGCCCTGGCTTCCCTAGATGATGTGAGCTCCAAGTTGCTTTTGGTCGGTGTTTTAGCACAGAGAAGGACACTAGAACACGATCCAGTATCCAGTTCCTCCAATTGTCTCCTACATCGGGATTCTAGTAAGGTTCCTATGTTGAGTTTGCAATATGACTTGTGTGACTCAGAGTACATTATGTTATGCTGTGGTGGCAGAAAACTCTGAAATCAGGCCTCCAACAGCCTGGGTTGACTTCCTGCTCACGTGAATTTCCATTGTGAGTCACCTCCACATCCTCTTCACTCTTGGCTAAAGAAACAGTCCCTCTTTGGGACGACCCACTTCCTGGCAGATGGCAATGAGGAGTGGTTGGAACACACAATGACTCGGAAAGCTTCTGCTCAGAAGTGGCTACCCTCACACCTGCTCACAGCTTACTGCTCAAAGCAGATCTCATGGCAGAAGTGGAGGTCAGCACAGGCGGGAAAGAGTGATTGTCCCACAGGAGAGGACGGGTGATACTTATACTATACCTCAGAAGTGTCTCTTAATAGGTCTCCCTCTTAGCTCTTCCCCTTCAGTTAATCAGTTGGAGAAATTGGGCCATTTGGACTGTAGAGTCTCCTCTAGTCTAGGTTTTGATGATTGCGTTTCTATGGTATCCACTTAACTGTGTTCCTCTATGACTTCCACTTCTTCCAAGCCTGTAGTTAAATCTAGAGGCCTACTCCAGTTCAGAAAACCCAGAATGTGTGGGTCTACTAGAGCTTTACTATGCAATGCTGTTCAGCAATTCACATATTTAGGTATGAATGCATTCTAGGTGAGCATTGTGTTGTATCGACTGTCAACCCTTGTATAACAAGTCCCCCACCCCCAATATGGTGGCATAAAACAGTATAACCATGCACTATATTTCTTTGAGTTAGGAATTGGGCTGGAGAGGGTAACTTGTTTCTATGATTTCTGGGGTTCTTAGCTGGAGATCTCAAAGACTGGGCAACTGAAGTCATCTGAATATTTGACTGAGACAAAGATTCTGCACCCAATGTGGCCTGATTACTGCTTTCTTTTCTGTGTAAGCTGTTCATTGGGCTTCATGAGCATGCTAGCTGACTTTCCTCAGAGTGACTGGGACAAAAGAGCAATACTGATACAGGACTGTCATTATGACCTATTGTTAGAATTCATATATTGACACTACTGTAAGTCACAATACCAGCTCTTATCCAATATAGGAAAACTCTATACAAATACATAAATACCAGGAGAGGGTTCAGAGCCGGATGTGGTAGCACAATCCTATAATGCTATGGGCCTAGCCCGATTCTACTGCTCAACTCTGCTAAGTACATTCCTATAATTCTAACATTGGGAGGTAGAAGTGTGTGTGTGTGTGTGTGTGTGTGTGTGTGTGTGAGAGAGAGAGAGAGAGAGAGAGACAGAGACAGAGACAGAGAGAGACAGAGAGAGAGAGAGAGACAGACAGACAGACAGACAGACAGAGAGATTGGGAATCCAGTTTTGTCTATATAGCAAGTTTGAGGCCAGCCTGGGCTAACCGACCCTTGGTGAAGGGAAAGAAAAGAGAAAGGGAGGAAGTGAGAGAAGGAGGGAGACTGATTCATTAGGGGTTAGCCTGAACTAGAGGCTAGCTCTTCTATATACTATATGTTTTTTTCACATCAAAACAGAAAAGAAGCAGGCAGTGGTGATGCACACCTTTAATCCCAGCACTTGGGAGGCAGAGGCAGGCGGATCTCTTTGAGTTCAAGGCCATCCTGGTCTACATAGCAAGTTCCAGAACAGGCTTCAAAGCTACACAGAGAAATCTTGTCTCGAAAAACCAAAAAAAAAAACCAAAAAAAACAAAAAACAAAACCAAAAAAAAAAAAAAAAAAAAACCAACAACAAAACGGAAGAGAAATGTTGTGAGAATTTCCTTTCAATCAATGACCTTTGGGCTATCTGGCTCAATGGGCATGGCCTTTTCTAGGTACATGGTGGGTTAAAATTAAGGAGGGGGTGCTCCTGCTCTCTCTTGGGTGGTCGGAGACCGGATGGTGGGTTCCCATCACCCTTGGGCAGAACGGAGGATAATGACAGCTGGATACACCAGATGTTTATTTCCTTCTGTATCCGTGCGTGCATTATCCCCATTTTATATCTGAATAAACTCCTGAGATCTTTTAACAGACTCAGTGCGTTCGAGTAACAGAGAAAGGATAATCCACAGCACATTCTGTGGGACGGTGATTTTCAGCATTTGAAATGTTGTGGTCGGATAGATTTCAGGGGAAAATCAGAAGTTTCTAAATGGAACCACCAGATATTTATTTTGCCATATGACAATATACAAAAAGAACAATTTGTCCCTCCTCCCCTCTCTCCTTTCCATCTTATTTTGTGTCATTTAAGACAGTCTTGCTACGTAGCTCAGACTGGCCTCAAACTTAAGGCAAATCCTGCTACTTCTGTCTCTCAAGATGGGATTACAGGTGTGTGCCATCATGCCCAGATTTTTTCAGTTTGTTTTTAAAGGGCCTTTTTTTTATATATATAAAAGCATCTTCATCTTAGAATGAAGAACCCGCTTGTTTGTTTGTTTATCTTTTTATTTATTTATTGAAACAGGGTTTCTCTGTGTAAAGCTGACTCTCCTGGAACTCACTCTATAGGCCAGGCTGGTCTTGAACTCAGAGATCCACCTGCTTCTGCCTTCTGAGTGCTGGGATTAAAGGTATGTGTCTCCACTGCCCGTCTTATTTTTTCAAGTGCTGGAATCATACTATTTTCCTCAGGCTGACCTCAAATTCCTGACCCAAGGAATTCTCCTGCCTTAGCCTTCCCAGTAGCTGGGACTATACATTCATGCTACCATACCCAGCCAAAATGTCTTCTCTTAGATATGAAGCCAGGAGAAATCCCCTCGACTTCCCATGGCAAAGTATGTGTGGAATCCACTTGGGAAACACTCTACAGGCAACTTAAGATTCTGCTACCCAACATCTCCAGTACTGTACCCTAAAAATGTGAACACACACACACACACACACACACACACACACACACACACACACCCCAGGTGTAAGAGGCATGTGTAAGAATGTTCCTAACAGCATGTTCAGGATGGCCTTGAAAAGAGAACCAACTAGATGTCCAGCAGCAATAGCAGCCTCCCAGATAAGCTGGTGTACATTTGCATTGGGTCTTTCCATTTGTAGGGGGTCTCGAAACAAGTAAGAGTATAGTAGTTTAGGATGCATATTTTAGATGGAAAATGCTAAAAGAGCAAGGACGTGATTATTAAAAGGTCAAGCTATGGTTACTATTGGAATGAATGGTGTTTCTGATCCAGAAGGGAGTCAGCAATGCTTTCCTTATTGACTGTAGTAGTAGCTACATAGCTATAGGCTTTATAACTAACTCACTGAGTTACACATTTTTAAACATCTGTGTGCTAATATTTTACAATAAAGTGTACTTTTTAAAAAGGAAAAAATACCATCTTTGGAATAAAAAATGTTAACTGTAGAGAACACTTAATTTTTTCTAAGGCCCATCTGTTCTTTCTCAGCTTCATCAACGCTCTCCCACCCCTTTCTTCATACAGAATGCCAGACTGCCAGCGGGGTCCCTGCTACTTCCATCACTGGCAACCTTCACACTGGAGCCCGTCACGTGGCACCGACTCGGTAGAACAAGAGTGATGCACACAGGCCTGGAGCTTCCCTCCGGATGTCTCACAAAGAGGCCTGCCTTCATTTCTCTTGCAGGGTGAGGAGGAGGAGTTAAGGAAACAGCCCCTGCTTGTGAAAACCACCACAGGTCCTTGTGTGTGGTGGACAAGCGCTCTGCCATAGAACTCTAGCTAGTCACTTGGAGTTTCGGGCACTGGGTTGAAACTCAAGGCCCCCAACAAAGTTAAAGACTTACTCTTCCACTGAGCCTCAGCCTGTGACAACTTAAAAATACGTCCACAAGGACTTCAGGACTCCTTTGGGTATGGTCTAATTTCCCTTTCACGGTCTGTACAGAGAGTATGAGCATGACTCTCAGGCTTAGGTCATTAAAGATTGTTGTTGGCTTCCTCCTGGTTCTGTCTTTGGATCACTTCCTCTAGGGGAGCCAGCTTCCATGTCCTCCTGTCAATAACCAGCAATCACTTGCCAGGAGCCTAAGTCATTTCAGCAGTGAGTCTCCCATCCTGTTGTCTTAGTTACGGTTTTTATTGCTGTGAAGAGACACCATGACCACGGCAACTCGTATAAAGGAAACATTTCATTGGGGTAGCTCACTTACAGTTTCAGAGGTTCAGTCCATTATCATGACGAAGAGCATGGTGGCATGTGGGTAGATGTGCTGCTGGAGTAATAGCCGAGAGTCTTACATCTTACAGGCAACAGGAAGTTGACTGAGATACTGGGTAGTATTCTGAGCATAGGAAACCTCAAAGCCCACCCCTACAGTGACACACTTCCTCCAACAAGACCATGCCCACTCCAACCAAGCTGCCCCTCCTAATAGTGCCACTCCCTATGAGATTATAGGAGTCAATGACATTCAAACTACTGTAGGGGACCAGTTGGGAGACCAGCTCCCACATTTTACCCCAGGGTACTCTTGAGGAGAAAGGGATAAGAGATTTAGATAGAAGGATAGAGGGGAGAGAAACAGAAACACAGGATAGCCTCGGGAGGGCCTGAATCATTATCCACCAGCCCCTTCTGTCTCTTCTAAAAGGTTATTTATAGGAATGCCAAGGGGTGGAGTAAAGACCTCCTCCTAGCTCAGCCAATCACCTAGAAACCAAACACATAGACAATCTTCTAATGCAGCTCTGCTGGGTAAAGCAAGCTCAGATCTCAGTAGGAATCCTTTGTGGGCCTCCCCAAACTACCACACCTGTCAAGCCTGTAGGTGACTGCCACCTGTGAGAGCCCCTGTACAAGAACCACCAAGATAAAGCCACTCTGATTCCTCATCCACAGAAACCATGGGAAATATTGTTGGTTTCAACCACTAAATTTTGGGGCTAATTTTTAAATACAATAATAGATAATCTAAAATCAGTATGAATGGGAGAAAAGATAGTGGAAGAATTTTTATTTTTAAATTTTGTAGGTATATGTGTGTATGCAGAAACATGTGTATGCTAGGGATCAAACCCAAGGTCTCACATATGCTGAACAAATACTCTACCACTGACTTATGATCCCAGCCCAGCATTTGTAATTTTTAAATTAAAAAAAAAAAAGATGGCATATGCCTTTAATTCCAGCACTCTGGAGGCAGAGGCAGGCAGATATCTGTGTGTTGGAGGCCAGCCTGGTCTACAGAGCTAGTTCCAGAACAGCCAGGGCTACACTGAGATACCCTGTCTTGAAAAACTCAAACAAACAAACAAGCAATTAGGTTAAAAGACAGAGGCCTGGGAGATGGGTTGGTGGATAAAGTGGTTCCAGTGAAAGTGTGAGGACACAGAGTTCACGTCATTTTCATCCACACAATCCTGGACATACTAGACAGCGTGTAATGGCTGCCTTCAGGAGGCATCGAGAAGGGAATTCCAGGCCCAAGCCAGTGATCTAGACTATCTAAGCCAAATCTGCACACTTCAAGTTCAGGAAGAGAAGATGGAGGAAGACACTGGACATCAACTTCTGGCCTCTACATGCACGTGCACACACATTCAAACATGTGTGCACACACACCACATACACATGCTGATAATTAATCTTTAAAAGATAGGAAGGCAAGCTTTAAGAAAAAGTATTAGTTGATCATTTGCAGAAGAATAATACATGGTTCTTAAAAATTTGTGAGACACTCTCCAGCCAGGTGTGGGAGGGCCTGCATGTAACCCCAGTACTCAGCGGTAGAGACTGGAGGTCACAAGTCCAGTCTTGGTTGCACAGTGAAACTTGGTCTCAAAAAAGTAAAATAAAAAATGAGAGAGAGAGAGAGAGAGAGAGAGAAAGGGAAAGAGGGATGGAGTGAGGGAGGGAGGAGGAAAAAAACAAACACTAGTTATGGAGATTGTGTATGTAGAGAACTAGGCCAAAAATATGTCTGTTTCTAGTGAAATAAAATGTGATATATTGCCAGTCATCAATCACTATTATATTTTTCTGGCTGGATATTACTCAGTCATCCCTGACTACAGAGGAGGAAGCCACAGAAGGGCATTTCTCTTTGTTCCACAAACATTTATGTTTATGTTCACAAAGGACGAAGAACCCCTTTTGACTTCTTTTTTCCCCCTTAGAGAATCAGTTATTCAGCTTGTGGTTCTGCTCAGTGGTAATGGCACCAGCCATGATGCTAGCCGAAACTGCTTTCTCATGGCCTCCTCCGTAGCCTTCCTTTGGGGTGTTACCCACCAGAACTCCAGGTTTTGCCTTCCCCTCCCTTCACTTCTTCTGTTTAACCAATTGTTTTCTCTCCTCTGTTCTCCTTGGGCAAACCCAACAAATAGGCTGTATAGTAAGGACTTCCTAGAAAAATACCATTAGCTTAATGACTTCCCCTGCTCATAGTTACATTTAATTCCTGTTGAGCTAATGGTACCAGGGGACTGATGTCTGCATCCTGAAACAAAAATTCCCATCATTTTTCCCTGCCCCCACTTAAAAACATTCTTTAGCTCTTACTAAAGCTAAAAGCCCCAGACTTCTCTGAGTATTGTATGCACTGTTAGATGGATTTTATGCACCAGCCAGATTTTGTTTAAAGTAAATATTAATCTTGCCTGGTATATAAATGAAACATCTGCAATTTTCTGTATGTAATGATACCATCAGGAGATGGTATGGGGGGCCAGGGAGAAATCATTAAAGACAGAATATTAGGCTAAGACAAAGGAATCTAGACAGAGACCAGCTGTCTGAAAAGTTGAAGTAATTGTTCTCCTTGAGTTACATCACCAGCCCAAGTTGGGGTGCTGGGAGCCGTTCCAGTCATGGTCATTCTGGCTAACCACCCAAGTAGTGAATTCATTCTTGGTATTCAGACTTAATGGCGTTCAGACAGGAACCCGACACCTATTTGACACACTTACTTATACAACCTGTTAGTCAAACAGTTCTCCCAATATCCTTCCCTCACTCCCCTTTGCTAACATAAAAAAGGCACTAGAACTTTCCCAGAAACCAGCCAAGGCCTACTCTGTTTTGACTGTGAAAACCAGGCTTTCAGCTATGATCTGTTTTATGGTCCCTTTGGGTTATGCGGGGCAAATGGGATGAGATAAATCTGGAATAAACTGGTTCGGACAGCGCCATGCTTGCGTGGATTGATTTGGCCCTGTGATGTCTTTCTTGTTTCTCGGCTGGAATGCTTCAAATATGCACTTAAGTCCCCCACAGAAAAAGCTGCTAATGTAAATGGATGTGTGTTTAGAATGGTCTGCCACCTTAACCTTCCCTGAGAGGCAAAAGCAGGAAAACACAAAGGATCAGCTGGAATAACTTCTTCAGTTTCTTGCAGAGTTCAGATTTTCCCTGCCTTCTTCTGGCTCTATTTATCCAGGTGACTTCAATTTTAGCTATTAAAAGAAGGGGTTGACCCTCAACTCTAGGACATTCCCCTTAGAGTTGAGTTTTGACTTCTGTGCCCAACTGATTCTTTTAAGAGCATTATTGGAGTCTTTGATAATCATCTTCAACAGTGATTTTCATCTTTAAAGGTCTATAGGAATACAAAATTATATAAACAAGTACCTGAACTCGTTTACAATGCTCTTTTCAGTTCTAAAATGTATTTCATCAGCGAATCTGGGGACAGTATGCATGCTCAGTGGTAGAATGCATGTCTAGCATGCTTGAGGCTTTCGGTTCAGTCTGTGCACATGCACACACACACACACACACACACACACACACACACACACAAAGTATTACAAAAGAAAAAATTGAGAAGCAGTAGAGAAATAATAACTTATGACTCACACAAATATTGCTATATTAGACTTAATCGAGGTGAGGCAATGCATTGATCCGGCCATATGCAATGTTGCACTCATGTAGATGCTGCTGTGTGTGTACGTGGCACCAATAGTTAGTAGAAGTCTGAACGGCGCCCTTTGCGTGGAACATTACATTGTAAGAATCTTTAGGTACAATTTTCTTTAAAAATAGCATTATATCTCTTCAGATTTCTAATTTGTCTTAGAACATACTTAGAGAAAGCTAAGTCCAGTTACATCAACATTTCCAACGTTAGCTGAATATGTAGTCTCACTGTTTGACTCTGTAATAATTGTAGTAAGTCATGGTGGAAAACCCTTTCATAAGCTTAAGGGGTTGTTCTTAAATTACATCCCTGGCCGAAGCAGGTCAATGGTCCTCAACCATGCTCCGCCAGAGACTTCTAAAGCCAGTCAGGCTCTGTGGTGCTTTGGTGCATATTTCACTCCCAAACGCTGGTTCCCTCCAGAATGTCCATACCCAGAGCCAGTGATTGCACACACACACACACTACACACACACACACACACACACACACACACACACACTCACACACACACACACACACTCGACGTTAAATGGACTCCTCAAAACTGCAAACACTGCTTAGGGGTGGGCGGTGAAAACCGAGGGGCAGCCAAGAGAGCCCTTTCACACAACTGGCCACCATCCTGGATATCGGGAGGCTTCGGAAGTGGATCCCTCGAAGGCTTTTGAGGGCCAGAAATAGAACAGTGTCGCCTCTCAATTTCATGGCGCTGTCTGCCTGACCCACTTGGCACCTCTAGTACCCCGTTCTCCAAAATCCTGCCTTAGTCTGCTTTTTCTTTCTCCTCTGGTGATTAGCTTTGCAGCCTCGGCCAGGTTAGTTTACTTGGTCACTTCATTATACTATACAAGGAAGAGGGGACCCTTTGGCCCTAGGGAGAGAAGAATTTATCTATTTAGGTATTTCTCTTCTTGTTTGTTTTTATTTTGATACAGGTTCTCAGATAGCCCAGGTTAGCCTGGAACTCTGTAGCTTGAGGCTTGCCCTGAACTCATGATCCTCCTGCCTCTATCTCCCAAGTGTAGGGGTAACGAACAGGCACCCCCACTCCCAGCTTGGATTTCTTATTTAATAATCCCCTTTCTCCGCCTTCCATTCCTCTGCTCTACCCTGCTCCCAAGGGTTTGAGGCTGTGGGCAACTGAACAAATTACACTTGGAGACCGGGGCATCATGGGAAACTTAAGTATTTAGGAAATCTGAAGAAAGTGGAACCAATATTCATATTAGAGAGAATTCCTTTCAAATTGTTTGGTCTGCTCATCTGGGAAGTGACGCTAAATGGTGCTAGAATTTGTTGTGAGAATGAGGGGACACAGGTTAGGAAGTACCATGGCTCAGGATATTAGGGTCACCCACTCTCTCTGGCGCCCCCTTTCCGCCACACGGGAGGATTTCTCTTTATGGCCCAGTTATGGTTGCTGGCACCATGTAGCTGGGTCCTGCTAAATAGGAAGACAACAAAAGCAACAGATACTTCAACTGCCAGAACCTTTAAGACCTCGTTTCCCCTTGGCCCTGATGACAGGCCTCATTCAAGATGGAGACGGCTCCCTGGACTTGGGTTGGGTAGTTACCATGAGGAGTGCGTACCACCTGCCCGCCAAGGCACCTGTGGAATGAACAAGAAACAATTCCATCTCCAGCCACTGAGAGTTGGGTGCTGTTCCTCCTTCCGCATGACTACCGCCATGTTTTTCTCCTGCTGGAAAGCCAAGTGTACAAGAGTAAACTGCTTTGGGTGTCATAGACTAACCCTTGGAAGCATCGAGAAACCTCCAAATGTCTTTTTTTTTTTTTTTTTTACTTTGGTTTTTCTCTTGGGAGAAGGACATATCCTCCCCCTCCCCCTCCCCCTCCCCCTTCCACTGCCAGTCTTACTTTTTAATGTATTAAAATGTTCCTGAATACCAGAGAAAATAACTCAGTATGTTTGTAGATAAAAATAAGAAAGCATCTCTTGGAAATGATCATTTGCTTTCCCGAAAATAAAGTTTTATTTGGGAAATAAAGATCATGTTAGCTAAAATATTTAAGTGCCTTATTCCCTCTCCCCTTGTAATACCAGTTCTATTTTTTTTTTCCTTGTTGGGGAGTGGGCAGGTAGAAGCAGGGGATTTGAGATAGAGTCTCATGTAGCTCAGGCTGGTCTTGAATTCACTATGTAGTTGAGGTTAGCCTTGAACTCTTCACCCAACCTTCTCCAGCTCCCAAGTGATGGGCTTACAGGCATGTGCCACCACTCATGGCTCTTGCCCAGTTCCTTTTCAGTGAATGTTTACAACTAATGTCTGAGAATAACGAGAATGCTTACCAGTCCTAGTTAATTATCAGTAACTTTTTGCAGACCCTACCATAACTAAATTTCAGAACAGTAACTAGGAACCTCTTCTTGGCTCACTGTAGTGACTGACGGCATCATTACATCCTGAGGTCATGATATCATTAAAGAGACTTTCTGGAAAAATAGAAGGCAATCTTTTCTAGGTATTCTTATTGCAGGGACATGCTAAGTGTTCAGATTAGGACTGCACTCAGTTGTGGGTGACAGAGCCGGAGCACAAAGGCTGAGTTAGGTAGAGTTCCTTTTCCTTAGATAAGAAGTCTAGGAGCCCATGTGGTAGAGCGTGCCTGTCATCTCAGGACCTGGAGGGTGAGGCCGGGTGGAGAGTTCTAGGCCGGCCTTGGGCTACAGTAAGAGACTCGGCCTTAAAAACCAGCAGATGTCTGGAGGTGGGCAGTTCACTGTGAAGAAGAACAATGGACGGGAGACATGCTGGCTGAGTGTCTACTGCTTTCCAGGACGCCTCTCGCTGTGGAGCCACTGGACACGACAGCTGAGAGGAAGCTTAGCAGGTGTGAAGGCGAAGGGCAGCATTCTGTAGTTGTTGCTGCTGCTGCTGCTGGGTTTTTGTTTGTTTTGTTTTCATTTTCTTTCTTTCTTTTTTCTTTTTTTTTTTTTTCTTTTGAGATAAGGTTTCATTTTGTAGCCCTGGTGGCCCTGAACTCAATCACAGAGCTCCCCCAGCCTCGGCCTCCTGAGTGCCGGGATCAAAGCTTTTTGCTGTTGTTTTGCACAAGGGGGCAGTAGTTTTGAGCTGGTCACTTGACCACTGCAAACGAAAGCAAAATGCTCCTTCTGTTACTGACATGGAAGGGTAGAACAGGTGGACAGTTAGCAGTATCTTCCAGGGGATTGTAAGCACCCTAGTCTCAGGTTTTTTTTTTTTTCCTGTAAAACTGGGAAGCATTTACAGGTATCTTTCCACTGTGTGCATTAAAAACTGAGGTGCCAAGGCTTACCTAGGACAGAGCCACATATGTGCGAAGCTGTAGAACTGGAAGTTGGACCTCCTTTGGACAATGGTTCTCCTGTAATCACAAAAGTCAAAGACAGAAACTGGGTCAGGTCTGGAGGCCTTGCTCCTTTAAGCTTCTGACGACTGCCTAATCCATTGCACAGAGAGCCAGCCCAGGGCATGGCCAAGGTCTCTTGGGCAATCTGCCAGCCGGCCCCCATGGGAGGCCGTTATGCGGTCATTCCTTCCCTGCTGTAACCACACACTCCAGTCGTTCTTAGGCAGCTGTGACATGTATCTGGATTAACTTGCTTGTGAGGCAGAGTTCATGAGTCCAGGAAGCTGGGCACATCAAAGATCTGCGAATCGACTTAGATGGGGGAGGGGTGGGCAGACAGTATGTCCCTCCTGGCCTCTGGGCTCAGGGTGTGTTTCAGACAGGACAGGAGGCACTATCGATTCGTGAGGAGAATCAGCTGGTGCTGAAGGAGTAAGTAAATATATACAAAGATCCAATCATCACAATGCAGGGGGGTCTGTAGTCACCCTGTTATCTTCATTCACTGTTTTAGTTGACTTTAACAGCTCCTGGGCCCGTAGTAAAATACATGAAGTACAGGAACAAGAAGAAAGGCTTGGCTCGAGGCAGGGAAGCAGAGGCACTGGGAGCCAGCCATGGTTCTCAGGTTGTAAAATAAAATCTCTAGACCAATTGGACACTGGCCTGAGGCCACGGCAGTGATTAATGCCAGAGCTGTAAAAAGTGCTAGGCAGGAGCGGTCAGCCAGGTTGCACAGTGTGTCCATGTGAGTGCGTTTTGTTTTTCTTTTCTCTTCAAAGCAGCTTAATACGAAACACACAATTTTCAGTTGTTTTGGCATCTAAAATAAAATTAAAAACTCATTTACTTTTCTCTTCTAGTTAAGAACGTAAGCAACTTTCCAGAAGAAAAGCCTAAGTAACATGACACCCCGACCTGGTGACATCATTCTGTCGCCCCAGATCTTAATATACATTGGTACATTTCACACAGGTGTAATTAGTGGAGTAGACAAACAGTTCTGGGTTCAACTTTTTTCCCTTAACCTTATTTCATGTAGACATTTTTGGACTTATTGGAAACATGTGTTTGAGGGGTTTTCTTTCAGCTGTATTCTGTTACATTGATCTGCTGTGGTCTGCGTCATCATCTCTTGTTTGTGGGGCATGTGGGCTGTTTTCATGGTTTCGTTGTTATGAATGATGCTACTTCCAGCAGTTTTTTATTTAAATGCTTTCTTTTCTGCCTTTGGGTTATTCTTAAGGATTATGTTCTCCAAAGGGCTATGCCTGTGTCAACATTATAAAAAGTCACTTACTTCTTACCGTGTGCTTGTTTGGACTTAGTGTCAACAGCAGTGTGAAAATACACATGCTTTTCAGTATCGCCGAATGTACCAATGGTTTATCTGTGTCTCTTAGCTCCATACCTACCCTACTCTATTCTCCTTCATAACACTGGGGCTCGGGGCCTGCAAACTACATCTCCCAGGATTCACTCCTGGCAGGCTTCACATCAAGCACTGTCAGTAAAAGATGCCAACAGAAAATGAGAAAGGGAAGGAGGGGATAGCGAAGGAGGGGATGCTGCACTTCCCTTCCTTTTGACAATGTCACTTCTCCAGAAGTGACATCATTTCTGGATACCATCTCTCTGGTATTCCCAGCATCTTTTTAGGTACTCCCAGAGACAAGAAAGAAGTGCAGTTCTGTGCTTCTGTAGTATTTCTCCCGCCTTTGCGTCCTACCACCTGCTTCCTGGCCACCTGCTTCCTGGCTCTCTTTCCTTACTAGTCTCAGGGGCAGCTACCTCTCCTTGTCTGATTTTCAGTTGGTCCAACAATATGGTTTTCCATATCAAATGCTTTCTCTTTGAAAATCCTAGGCAGATCTTCCTTCCTTCCTTTCTTCTTTCCTTCCTTCCTTCCTTCCTTTCTTTCTTTCTTTCTTTCTTTCTTTCTTTCTTTCTTTCTTTCTTTCTTTCTTTCTTTCTTTCTTTTCTTCCTTTATTTCTTCCTCTCCTGTTTTTGTTCGTTTATTTTAAGAAAGATTCTCACCAGGTAGCTCTGGCTGGCCCGGAACTCACTATGTAGCCAAGGCTGTCTCAAGCTTGCAGCAGTCCTCAGCCTTCTGCTTCTAGAGTGCTGGGATTGTAGGCATGTACCACCATGCCTGGCTCCCTTGTCCACCTTTTGAGAAAGGAGTTCATTATCAGTTGCTCTGTTCTTCTCGCTGATGGCTCTAATAAATATTTTAGTCTGCGCCACTCATGTTCAGAGAGAAACAGACAACAGAATTCCAGTAACCTCTTACTAAGCCAAAGAGCCTGAAAGTCAGCTCTGTTGCTCCCTTTGGTCATTTTCATTTTACATCTCCCTGTTATCTTTCCTTTTTTCCTTTCTGTTGTTTCCTGTTACATCAGTAACTGTGGACCTGTTTTTCTAGAATTGTTGTTAAAAAAATAAATAAATAACTGTTGGGGCTGGAGAGATGGTTCAGTGGTTAAGAACAGTGGATGCTCCTCCCGAAGACTGGGGTTCAATTCCCAGCACTCAAGTGGTGGCACACAAATCATGTGTACCCCCAGTTCCACCCTATTCTTCTGCCGCCACGGCATGCACATGGTGCACAGACATACATGCAGTCAAAACACTCATACACATAAAGTGAATATAAATAAAAACCTAAAAAAAAAAGACTGTCGAAGATTGATTGTTTGTTTGTTTGTTTTGAGACAGGGTCTCTTTATACAGTCCTGGTTGTCCTGGAATTCACTATGTAAACTGGGCTGGCCTCAAACCCACAGAGATCCTCCTGTCTCTGCTTCCTGAGTGCTGAGATTAAAGGCATATGCTACCACTCACCACTTGTCTAAGATTTCTTTTTTCTTTTTAATTGTTTTTAAGATTTATTTATTATGTATACAGTATTCTGCCTGCATGACAAAAGAGGGCACCAGATCTCATTATAGATGGTTGTTAGCCATTGCTGGGAATTGAACTCAGGACCTTTGGAAGAGCAGCCATTGCTCTTAAGCTCTGAGCCATCTCTCCAGCCTCTAAGATTTCTTAATTTCCCTCTACAATGTGAAAAAATTTCCACCTGTAATCCACCTTTCCCATTGTAGATATTTGTTGGTTTACTCTACCTTATCAGATATTTCTTGGAGAATTTTACTTTTCCTGTTGTAGCCTACTTGCCTTAGTACCAATCAACCAATCCCTACATACTAGGAACAGGCTAGGACTGAATCAGTCCAACCAGCATGCTCCACGTATAGTCCCACTTTGTCCTACACTGTTACTGTCTTAGAATTAGACAGTAGATGACAGATTGTCCAGGTGAAGTGATTTCAGGGCTCGGATTTGGGGACAGATGTGATGTTTCCCTATGTGTCCTGGTTACAGTGGCAGCATCATCGAATTCCCGGGGTGAACCAGGGTCAGGATGAAGGATGAAGCCAACGTAATACATAGCTACAGAGGATAAAAGATGACATTTTACCAGATGGATCTGGTATATCAGACTGGTATATCAAGGGATAAGTAGTCAAGGATAAGCAGTCGGTCTAATAAAAATCTGAATGGCCAATAGCTAGGTAGAAGAGGGATGGGTGGGGCTGGCAGGCAGAAAGAATAAGTAGGAGGAGGAATCTCTAGGCTTGAAAGAGAGAGAAGGAGGGAGAAAGAAAGGGAGGTGCCTAGGGACAGCCACAGAGTAGGACATACAGAAAGAAAAAAAGGTAAAAAGCCCTGAGGCAAAACATAGATGAAGAGAAACAGGTTAAATTAAGTTATTAGAACTAGCGGGACAGGCATAAGTTAAGGCCGAGCATTCATAACTAATAAAAAGTCTCCATGTCATGATTTGGGAGCTGGTTGGTGACCCAAAAGAAAGCCTGCTACACCCCTCTCCAAACACTCAGACCAGTTTGGTGTTTTCTCTATTACCTTGCCTCTTAACTCATACTCACACTCTACCCTGATAAATGTTTTCCCATTAAAGACACTTACCTTCAAGACAGCACAATTCACCTCAGGATGCAGAAAAACATAAGTCACCTTTCCAAAGACTCCTGGTAGGAAAGGGAAAGCTATGCTGTGGATCAAACATGTCTGCAAAGTCCCAGGCCTTTTGATGACACCAACTCTCAACAAGAGCGTTGAAAGATGCTGTGTGCCATCTGAGTTAGATTTGAAAGGGATGCTGCTCTTGCTGTTGCCCTGGGAACTCATTCCAGGAGCCTCCTGCTGCCATGTGAGAGGTTTGTTATGCTGGGACCACCATGTGGAGAAAATATGAGACAGCTAGAGATGTCCCGAAGCCCCAGCTCTCTTGCTCCCAGTTGCTTGGCTCTTCCCAGCCCCTAACCCTAGCTATGTTCTGAATATAACTTCAGGAAGAACCCTCAGTGAATACTGCTTGACTGACCCAGCCCAACTCAGCTTTGTGAGTAAAACATCCGATAGCGTATGACGACACTGAGTTTGGAGTGGTTCACTAGCTGATGATAACTGCCATTGACACACAATTTATGGATATTCCATCAAGCAACGTGTTCTCTGTCCTTGTGGAACTTACAGTCTAGTGGGGAAAGTTATGAGACCTCCTGCTGGCTCTTAAAATCTGCCATTTGGCCATTAGCACTATATTGTGAATAAACTACTCTTCTCTTGGGACGCTGAGATATTATATTTTAATTAGTTAATTCATTAATTAGTTTATTAATGGTATTTGGAGACGGTGTTTCACTATGTAGTCCTGGATGACCTGGAATTTGCTATGCAGACCAGGCTAGTCCCAAACTTGTAGCAGTCTCCTGCCTCTGCCTCATAAGTGCTGGTATTGTAGACATGTACTACCATGGCAGGTTTAGATGTGTTTTAATTAATATTTGGATCAGTCAGTCTTGGCTTCTTATTGATATATTTGTCATTCTAAATGGTGATACATAGGACTTAAAAAAACTACCTGTGTATGTGCATGTGTGCGTGTGTGTATGTGTGTGTGTGCGTGTATGCATGTGTGCATGTGTGAGTCTAGCTACATTCTTAGTTCAGCCTTTTTGGAAAAATTAAACTTTTTTATTGTAAAATTGTTATTAGGCTGGTGAGATGGCTCATTGGGTAGAGGCACTTGCATTGCAAGTCTGAAGACCTGAGTTCAATCCCTGAACCCTGTAAAGGTGGAAGGCGAGAACTGACTCCACAAAGTTGTCTTCTGACCTCTACACCAGCACCGTGGTATTTGTGCAACCCTCTACCCCACACACATGTCACACATGCTAATAATAATAAACACAATGAACTTTGAAAAGATTAACAATATGCCGGGCGGTGGTGGCACACGCCTTTAATCCCAGCACTCGGGAGGCAGAGCCAGGAGGATCTCTGTGAGTTCGAGGCCAGCCTGGGCTACCCAGTGAGTTACAGGAAAGGCGCAAAGCTACACAGAGAAACTCTGTCTCGAAAAACCAAAAAAAAAAAAAAAAAAAAAGATTAACAATATACATATAGTTATATAATATAGTCATCTCCTGCACTATTTATTTACCTATGACAAATAATCATACAAATATATAGTAAACTATTATCAGGATATCAACAGTTCTACAATCCAGATACATTTCTGTCACTGTGAGGACTCTTCTTGTCACATATTAGATTAGTGGTTATCAACCTGCGAGTCACAACCCCTTTGGGGGTAAAATGACCCTTTCACAAGGATCACCTAAGACCATGGGTGTAGCTGGAGAGTTTCTCTCCAGCTCCCATCAAGCCCCAGCAGTACCATAACCCACTTATAAAATAAACACATGGACTCTTAAATTATTTAAACTGTTTGGCCTAATGGCTCAGTCTTCTAGCTATCTAGTTCTTACATCTTAAATTAACCCATTTCTATAAATCTATACCTTGCCACACGGCTTGTGGCTTACCGGTATCTTTACATGTTGCTTGTCATGGTGGCGGTGGCTGGCAGCATCTCCTGACTCAGCCTTCCTGTTCCCAGAATTCTCTTCTCTGCTTATCCCACCTATACTTCCTGCCTGGCTACTGGCCAATCAGCATTTTATTTATTAACCAATCAGAACAACACAGTCACAGCACAGAGAACATCCCACAGCACTTCCCCTTTTCTTTTTTTTTCCAAAAAGTAAGGTTTTAACTTTCACATAGTAAAATTACATATAACAAAACAGTTATCAAGCAAGAATTACAGTTACAGCATCTAGTCTATTTATAATATCTAGTCTATTTGTGTTTGGCAAAATTAAAGAAGATATCCTGTCTATCCTATATTTGTGAGTCTAAGGTTTCATATCTAACTTATCTTTTATCATAACTAAGGAAATTATAACTATCTAGCCTTCAACTATAATTATCTAATCTTCATCTATAACTAGCTAATCTTCAACTCCCTCAGAGACCCAAGAAGGAAATAATATCACCTAACAAAAATAAAAACAGAAGTGCACGCAAACAGCTTTAAAAAAAAAATGTGAGTTGACAGAAACAGCCAGCTGCCTGGACAGTCGCCCGAGGTTTCTCTGCAGTGTCTGAAACTAATTGGGAATCTCCAAAACAAATAAAAAAGGAGAAAAAAGCAGAGAGAAGTGAATGAGAGACTCTAGGCCTGTGGGCTGAAGACAGATGCCCCAACTTTACAAAGGAACATTAGGTGACTGTCCAGGCTGCCAGCTGTCTCTGTCTACTCTCGCAAGACTCCTGAAAGTTGGTTGCGTCCTTCTCTCGTTTCTCAGGTAATAGCATATCCTTCCGGGGTCTTTGATGTAGTTGAAGACTAGATAGTTATAATTTCCTTAGTTATGATAAAAGATAAGTTAGATATGAAACCTTAGACTCACAAATATAGGATATCTTCTTTAATTTTGCCAAATACAAATAGACTAGATATTATAAATAGACTAGATGTTGTAACTGTAATTCTTGCTTGATAATTGTTTTGTTATATGTAATTTTACTATGTGAAAGTTAAAACCTTCCTTTTGGAAAAAAAAAGAAAAGGGGAAGTGCTGTGGATATCGCTCTGTATAAATAAAATGCTGATTGGCCAGTAGCCAGGCAGGAAGTATAGGCGGGACAAGCAGAGAAGAGAATTCTGGGAAGAGGAAGGCTGAGGCAGGGAGCCGCTGCCAGCCGCTGCCATGGAAAATGAGATGTAAAATACCAGTAAGCCACGAGCCATGGTGGCAACTTATAGATTAATAGAAATGGGTGAATTTAAGATATAAGAACAGTTAGCAAGAAGCCTGCCACGGCCATACAGTTTATAAGAAATATAAGTCTCTGTGTGTTTACTTGGTTGGGTCTGAGCGGCTGTGGGACTGGAGGGTGAAAGAGATTTGTCCTGACTGTGGGCCAGGCAGGACTGGAGCCACTCCAGCTACACATGGGAAACCACGGATATTTACATTACAATTCAACAACAGTAGGAAAATTATGAAGTAGCAATGAAAATAATTTTATGGCTGGGGGTCACCACAACATGAGGAACTTTATTAAAGGGTTGCAGCATTAGGGAGGCTGAGAACCATTGTATTAGAAACACCCTCCCTTCAGCTGTCCTTATACAGTCCTCAACCACTGAGCTGTTTTTCCTTTCTAGAAGTCTTTCAGCTCCAGGAGATTTTTTAAATGGATCCTGTAGTATTTTGGATTCACCTGCCTTCCTCCCTCCCTCTGTCTCTCCTTCTCTCTCTTTTGTGTGTGTGTGTGTGTGTGTGTGTGTGTGTGTGTGTGTGTGTGTTTTGCTTTGTTTTTTGTTTTTGTTTTTCAAGACAGGGTTTCTCTGTGTAACAGTCCTGGTTGTCCTGGAACTTGATTTGTAGACCAGGCTGGCCTTGAACTCACAGAGATCCATCTGCCTCTGCCTCCCAAGTGCTGGGATTAAAGGTGTATGCCACTACCACTTGGCTGTTGTTTTTTTGAGACAAGGTCTCACTAAGTAATCCAAGCTGATCTTCAACTCAACTCACTGCTGTGGAGTATCGTTCTGTATGCTGTGAATATATGTTGCTCTGATTGGTTGATAAATAAAGCTGTTTGGCCAATGGTGAGGCAGAATAAGGTTAGGCGGGACATTCCGACTAGAGAGAGAGGAAGAAGAAAGGCAGAGCTGAGAGATGCTATTAGCCGCTGCCAGAAGAAGCAAGATGTAAAGTACCAGTAAGCCACAAGCCACGTGGCAAAGTATAGATTTATAGAAATGAGTTAATTTAAGATGTAAGAGCTAAACCCGGTCTCGAAAAACCAAAAACAAACAAACAAACAAACAAACAAACAAACAAACAAAAAAAGATGTAAGAGCTAGCTAGTGAGAATCCTGAGCCATTAGGCCATATAGTTTAAAAATAATATGAGCCTCTGTGTGTTTATTAGGGTCTGAGTGGCTATGGGCCTGGGCAGGACTGGAGAAAACAATCAACTACAACTCACCATGTAGCCCATGCTGGTATCATACACTTGATCTTCCTGCTCAGACTTCCTAGTCCTGAGAATGACCCACCAAACCCAGCTTGGTGTTTTGTTTTTGTTTTGTTTTGTTTTTTCTATTCTATATAGTTCCCTAGAGATAAACACAAGTTGTATGCAACAATATTTCATTCCTTTTTACTGCTGAGTAGTAGTACTCATGTATTAATTTATTTGGCCATTCATCCTTTAATAGGCTGGATTGTTCCAGCTGTTGTCTGTATTATGAATAAAGCTGTTATGGGCATTTTGTGTTTAGGTTTTCCTATGAACTCCAGTCCTCATTTTTCTGGGATAAATGCCCACAAGTATAATTGCTGGGTTCTATGATAGTTGCATGTTTAGTTAGTTTATTTATTTTTAAGGAACTCTCAAGCTGTGTTTTCAGAGAAGTGATATCATTTCATATCCCCAGGAGTGATACATGAGTGATCTAATTCTCTGCATGTTACCTGATTTTGAACAATACTTTAAACACAGCTTTCCAGATTATATTTCCCTCCATGGATTCTTTGGTCAACGAGATTTAAGCCTCTAAACCTGGGTAGACTCCCAGGGGTAGGATGGAGCATGGAAAATTGAAAAGGAGAGGGAGAGGGCATACCATCTAATTTTAACGCTCAGAGATTGCTGTCTTATTTTGGGTCACTGACACCTTGTTTTAACTGGTTTCTATGGTAATTGTATTAGTAATCTCTTTCCCTTCAGGTAATCCTTTCAAAGCTCACTGAAAAGCTAGAAGAATAAGAAGCAATAGATTAGTTGTGAGCACAGAAACTGGTTTAGGAAGACCTTGAAAATCATTGAAAGGTAACAGGGTTTGAGATAGAGGTAAGCAGTCAAATCTATTTTTACCAAGCAGCTGGTTTTCAGAGCAGATGCCCTAGGTAAGGGTGACCCCTTTAATGAAGCCTTGTAGTTTAATATCTCCTGATATTTACAGAGTGTCTATTTTCTCTTAGGCACACATGACTCCTGCTACAGCCGTTGACACAGACATGACACACACAAGGAAGACAAGAGTTGATGTCTTAACAGTGTGTCTCAATTCTAAGATGTTTAGATCCCGCTAGACTGCTGCATAGACAGAAAGACCTTCTAAGAGTTAAATTTAAGTGCTAAAGTGATTTCATTTCCTCTACTGTTTTATGTTAATAATAATTACTAAAATGTGGATACTAGCTCAAAATGGCTTTCTCAGAGTAGGAATCCTATTTTATATACTTTCCTTTTAGCATGAGTTGCTAGTGCCTTTATACTACATTGTCTTCTTATAGTCAAAACGCTTCAGTTCTATCAAATTGATTATCTTCCCCAATAACACCAGCAGCCTTCCTCCATTTCAAGGTTGGGTTGTGTGACTGTCAAGGTGGAACAGCAAACTGATTGAGTTTCCAGTTTGTCAGAACATGCTATATTTATGCCCCGCCCCCTTCCTGCCCTTTGCTTTCCTTTCTTCCTTTTGGAGCAAGCTCTTCCTATGTAGTCCAGGTTTGACTTCAAATCTCAGTTCTCTTGGGTTAACCTCCAGTGCTGGTGTGACATTAGGTGCTATGGTGCCCAATTTTGCAAGGCAGTTAAAGTCCCAGGCTGGCCTCAAACATGGCCATTCTCCTGACTTAGCCTTCCAAGAGCTGGTATGAGGAGTGCATAGCACCGTGTTCAGATGCAAAGCAGCTTTGCTTAACAATTGCTCTTACAAAACTCTTCGTAGAGGTTCAGGTTCATAATCTCACTAGCATTTAGGCTCACTATTTTATAGGACCAAAGGGACAATCATTGATCAGTGGTATAAATAAGATAGTAATGGCTCTTGCAAAAATTTTCAGCTAGGATTTCTTAAAGGAAACATTTCCTTTACACTAATATATTATTTTGTTAAGAATTTCCAAGCCAAAGGCCAGGTATGTTGGCACATGCCTTTAATCCCAGTAAAGGCAGGTCTCTGTGAGTTCAAGACCAGCCTGGTCTACATAGTGAGTTCTAGGACAGCCAGAACTACACAGTGAGAGCCTGTCTCAAAAAGAAAACAAACAAATAAACAAACAAAAAATTAATTTCCAGGCTGGGTGTGATAATGCCTTTAGCCCTAGCACTTGGGAGGTAGACACAGGTGGCTGTTTGTGAACTGGAAGCCAGTCTGTTCTGCATAGGGGGTTCAAGGCCAGTCAGGACTACATGATGAGACCCTGTCTCAAAACAAGCAAGCAATCTGGACATTGATGTGCATAAAGTGAGGTATATCAATATAGGATGTGTACTATAATCTCTCCTCTGTAATACTAACAAGGGAGGAACTCATATCTCTGTAAACCGTTCCTGTGTGCTTCTGTTTGAGACAAGAACTGCCAATTTACCCCCAGATGAGACCCTGAGAACTTAATTGGTGTCATTATCTACTACTGAATCATCATTAAGTCACTCTTCCTCAGAGTGGAGATGTGGGCATTCTGGATTGTTCTGATTATTCCAAGCACGCTGGTCCCAGGAACAAGAGAGGAAAAACATCTTGTCTATTAACTTAACTTTACAGACTACTTTCCAACTTATTAAGTTTTTACAAATCTTATCTTGTTTCTTCTTCTAACAGATCTGTGAGGCAGGGATTCTATATTCTTCTTATTTTGTAGCCTAGGACCCCAGGCTACAAAACAAACAGTGCAAAAGTCAGAGCAGCAGCCTAGATGTCACAACTCTGATTTCAGTGCCTTTTCTTACAAAGCTTGGTGAAAAAAGGGAAGCCATACTTCTAAGGAGGAGACTGTAAAATATACCTTGTATATTCTCCAAATCAACAGGCTACTTTTGTATTATCATAAGCAGATTCAGCATATGGTAGTTGGATTAGTACCCAATTGCATTACCTCACCTTTTCTGAAAAAGGAAAATTTTGTTTCTGTCTTCAGGTCATTTCACAATCAAAAGATTTGAATTTTTTTTTTTTTTTTTTTGGTTTTTTGAGACAGGGTTTCTGTGTAGCTTTGGAGCCTGTCCTGGTCTTGCTCTGTAGACCAAGCTGGCCTGGAACTCACAGAGATCCACCTGGCTCTGCCTCCCGAGTGCTGGGGTTAAGGCATGCATCACCAGCGCCTGGCTTTGAATAAATCTATTATATTTATAATATTAGCCAGCTAGTGTGTGCTCCTGTAATCCCTGCCCTGGGGAGGCTGAGGCAGGAGGATCTGAAGTACCGGGCTAGTTTAGATTACAACAGCAACTGAAGCAACAATAGCAACACAACTGGTCACACTGCCTGTCACCCTCAGCCAGACCTTCCTAGGACTTCAGCACAACTGGTCACACTGCCTGTCACCCTCAGCCAGACCTTCCCAGGACTTCAGCACAACTGGTCACACTGCCTGTCACCCTCAGCCAGACCTTTCCAGGACTTTAGCTAGTCCCATGGTCTTTAAAAAGTTTTATTACAGGCTGGAGAGATGGCTCAGAGGTTAAGAGCACTGACTGTTCTCCCAGAGGTCCTGAGTTCGATTCCCAGCAACCACATGGTGGCTCACAACTATCTGTAACAAGATCTGGTGCCCTCTTCTGGCCTGCAGTCATACATGCTGTATACGTAATAAATAAATAAATAAATCTTAAAAAAAAAATCATATTTAAAAAAAAAAAGTTTTATTACGCCAGGCGGTGGTGGCGCACGCCTTTAATCCCAGCACTCAGGAGGCAGAGCCAGGCGGATCTCTGTGAGTTCGAGGCCAGCCTGGGCTACCAAGTGAGTTCCAGGAAAGACACCAAAGCTATACAGAGAAACTCTGTCTTAAAAAACTAAAATAAATAATAAATAAATAAAGGTTTTATTACATGTATTGGTTTATTCATTTCCAGAGACCAGCTTTTGGGAGGTGGTTCTCTCCTTCTACTCTTTTGGTCCCAGGGATCCAGCTCAGGTCATTAGGCTTGGTGGCAGACGTCTCTACCTGCTGAGCCATCCTTCCAGGTCTGTTCCCATATCTCCTAACGTAATGTGAACCCCGAGGCTATCTGAATCTGTTTCGCCTACTTTCTTCCCTAACCGGATTTCCTTTCAGTTTAAATAGTTCACTGCCTACCCTATGTGGGATGAGTTCCTACAATACTGGCAGGCCCAGGCCGTGCACTAGACCTGCGAGCAGTTTATACGTCCTGTGACTCCTTTGACAGCCTGGCTAACCGAGCACAGCAATGGATTTCTGAGTCCCGGGACGAATGTCTGCCATTAGCCCATCGGAGCATGGTGTTAGCAAACATGTGGGACTACGGATCATTGCACGTGCAGGGACTGTATAAGGGTGTTTGATTTCATTGTTTCTCCCAAATGATTTCCAACTACAAATGTTCAAAAGCAGAGGAGGAATGAACGAACCAAAGGAGAAGAATGAACTCTGTAATTATTAAATGACCCTTCAAAAAAGAAGTGTGTGTGCTTCAGTTTGGATTTCTTACCTTGTCTTGTTAATTTTTAAAATTTCATCTGGCGTTTAAATTTTAAACATAAACTCTTTACTTCTTACTATGTGCGCTATACTACACATCCCATAATAAACACTGGCTATGACCCTAATTTAGGTTTGATTTAAAATAGAACTACTTAGGAATCTGACCAAGGCAGAGAAATGCACCAACACTCACAAGGCACATTCTTTTCTCAGGCCTCCTCAGTCTTTTGCCCTGGGCAGTAAACTGTACCGTAAAATAACCAGTTTAATAGTTTCTGTTTTCCTTCGGTCTGCTGAGAAAAGCTATATTGTTGGCAAAGTGACAGAAAATTTACAAATGGAACCCAGCATATCACATATATATGTGAGGAATGTGTGTGGTACATAATATCTGTGCCATCTACGGTTCCCTCTTATTTCTTTCCACTTGTTATAAACAGACAAGGAATTAGGGAACATTTAAAACTGGCTGAGTGGAGAGCCCCAAGAAAAGCAAGTGGTGATTCTTGAGCCTCTGTTGCCCCGGAAAATACAAAGTTGTCTAACAACCAACTCAAAGCACCTTCTATTTTTTTTAAGGGAAAAGCAGATTGTGTTTTTTTTTTTTTTTTTTTTTTTTTTTTGGTTTTTCGAGACAGGGTTTCTCTGTGTAGCTTTGCGCCTTTCCTGGAACTCACTTGGTAGCCCAGGCTGGTCTTGAACTCACAGAGATCCGCCTGCCTCTGCCTCCCGAGTGCTGGGATTAAAGGCGTGCGCTGCTCCCGCCGCCCCCGCCGCCGCCCCCGCTGCCACCACCACAACCACCACCACCCAGCTGCAGATTGTTTTTAAAGCATGAAAATTCACTATTTGAACTTGTGTTCAGCTAATTCTTTACATATTAAGAAGAGACTTTTTTTATTTATTTAACTTCTTTATTGACTCTTTGGGAGTTTCACATCATGCACCCCAATTCTGCTTACCTCCCAGTCTCCCCATATCCTCCCTTCATCCTTGCTGTGCCCCCCACATAAGGAAACAAAACAAAGCAACCAAGCAAGAAAACAACCCCCCCCCAAAAAAAAAACCATCACCACCACCACCACCACCACCACCACCACCACCACCACCACCACCAGAAAAATCTCCTTGCGTCTCCATCTTTCTGGCCTCTCTAGCACCTCTTCATTCGTCCTGGTGGCATTGGAGGCTTCGGTGTGCCATATAACATACCTTTGTCCCATCAGCTTTACTGGCAAATGCTCACTGCAATGAGTCTGGCCTCTGGTTTCTGGTACACCATCATCCCTGGATCCTCACCAGAACTCCTCTGGGGTATCCTATGGCCTTCTATGATCTGGGAGATCCTGTGGGTATCTTTCCAGAAGTCCTTTCACAAGCTCCAGCAGGTCCTAAAGGGAGTAAACGCTAGGATGGGTCAACCCAAGACCCAACTGTGGGCCTGGGTGGTAGCCAAGCTCCTCAGTCTCGGCC
The DNA here is from genome assembly GCF_949786415.1 of Peromyscus eremicus. Taxonomy (NCBI): domain Eukaryota; kingdom Metazoa; phylum Chordata; class Mammalia; order Rodentia; family Cricetidae; genus Peromyscus; species Peromyscus eremicus. The sequence goes on from NC_081419.1 coordinate 38,168,094, forward strand.
ACTGGGGCCACAGTCCTCCCCTACATGCATGCCCTCAGGGTCAGGCCACCCTCACCTGTGGTGAGGGGTAGACTGCGCCATCTCTCCCAAGTGCAGGGGCCAGCTCAAGGAGACACTTCTTAGGAAATCTAGAAGAGACTGTGGCTGTCCTTACACAACAGATCTTCATGTGCCCCCCAGCTCCCTTTTTTATTCTCACCCATGATTTTTTTCTTTAATCTGTTGTATGTTTGAGTTTGGCTTTTGCAACATGTATCATTTTCACTCACAGGTTAAGACAGCTTTGAGGCTCTTAGTACAACATTCTGTATATAATGGTAATCGTTTAAAGCAGGAGATCCGGTTGTGCTTAATAACTTGTAGTTCGGATTATATAAACACTACAAGAAGGAGAAGAAACAGGGCCCTTCTGTGTACCGATTTCATATTGCTAGCTCTCTGCCTGGGTAGAATGCTACGAACCCCGAGCTAGGCCATGATGAGATTACTTGGTCAGCGTCCTTGACTTCTGAAACTATAAAACCAAACCCTTTTCAACCCGAAATAAAGATGATGCAGGAAATTAGCATATTTACTTTCTGTGATTTTGCTACTTAAGTTTGAGGGTAGAGAGGAAGAAATTTGATGGTCTTCATAGTTCTTTAAGCAATTTCATTCAAGTTTGGAAAGATAGCTGAGGATAGTCCAAGAAGAATGTGCAAAAAAATTATGGATTTCCTCCATCACCTACTCATTTTGCCCACTGCAGACAAGCCTGAGCAGGAAGCTGTCCTGTTTATTTCTTTAGGAGTTTCTCACACATCTTAGGGTTCCAGACTGGACTGACCTTTGAGTTTTTGTCTTTTGCTTGGTTCAGTGTCTTATTGTTGCTGTCTTTGTTATCTGTGGTTGAAAGATTGGTAACTTTCACACCCTGTATTTCAAGAGAAGTTAATCAAATATCACTCTGGTTTTCGACAACCAGGCACTTGAGAGTGGGGAGGGCTGTCCATAACTTCCCCGCTTCCCCTGTTCCGCTCTTACTTGCTTTGAATATTCATATCCTGCTTTGCTTGAGGGAAGCCTGAGATACTTTTGCTGCTTAATATAAATACAGTGATAATCAGGCCTTTGAATGTATGAGTGAGAAATACCCGGCACATTTCAGTCATCTTTTATTTTATTGAGTAGCCTTTGCTTCCTGTCGCTTTTCACAGGAACTTTGAATACGAACACCTTTCCGGCTGCTATCTTTATATTGGGAAGCTCTACGTGAGGCTGAAGTTTTTACAGGGAAACTTGTTTAAAACACAGTTGTCTTTAAAGGCGGGTTTGCCACAGCAAAGGTTAGGGGTTGCCAATAAACCCATTTATAGCAACTTCTGTATTCTTCCCTCTATGCACACGGACGGCTTGTGCACAGTTCCTTTTGGAATTTCTAATTGATCCTTCTGCAAAGAAAGGGGGTCCAAAGGGTTTTGGGAACAGAGTGGGGCTGAGCCTTCTACATGTAAATGGGCTGTCTGGATGGCTGGGAGGTTCTGGAGGACCCAGGTCTCCCAGATCCCTAGGCCATTCTTGGACTTCTGTCTGTTGGGAATAACAAAACATTTTGGGAACTAGGGAGTTTAATTTACTGCCACCAGCCTACTTAATAATAGCATCTTTGTCTGTTCCCCTCCACGACTCCTCCTCCTGACAAGGAAGCTATACGCGGCTGGCCAGTGGACTCAGCCCAGACCGCATCCCCAGCCACAGACTTCGAGGAGGCGGTGGACCCCCGACCCTGGACAGTCACTGATCCCCGAGCACCCCCCAATTCATTTTTGCGAAAGAAAAAGGTGCAGTGAGCGAGATGCACTGTCTATCTCTCTTAGCTCATTTTGGAACCAGGAAAAAAAAAATGTGTTTGTTTGTGTATAGTTAAGCGAGGGGAAGGAAAACCAACAAAGCCACCCTAAGGCATCCGCGGAAACTCCAGCTTGGCTAATTGCTCTCATATGTCCTCCTCCAGTGCTTTTTTAGAGAGCAGTGTAGACCGAAGGCCTGGCCACTTTACTGATTTTTAAAGAGGCTGGGAGAAAAAAAAAAAGCGGGGTGGGGGGCGACTAATCACACTTCTGGTCCTGTCCCACAGGCGTCCAGGCGGAGGGAGCCCCAGGGGAGCAGCCTTCTCAAAGGAGGCTTGGCCTCCCGCAGGGAACGGGCCGGGAGAGGAGGAGCGGAGGCGCCGGGCGGAAAGTTCGCGTGCCGCGCCCCAGCGGGTCCCCGGGCCCCGGCAGCTTCCAGTCGGGAGGGGCGCGGGAGGCGTAGCCCCAGCGGGCGCGCACAGCGAAGGTGCCTTCCGGAACACGCGCAAGGGCGGGGACTCGCGCTGCCAATGAGGTCCCGGTGTGGGCCGAGCGAGGCGGGGGGACGGGCCCGAGCGCTGCCTCCGCGGTGGCAGCTGCGGGAGTCCGGCTCGGGAGCCGCAGGAGCCGCCGCAGCCGCCGAGCGCCCAGCCCGCCGCGCCCTGAGGCCCGGCCCCCGGGGTGGGAACGGCGTCGAGAGCTGGAAACTTTCCTAGCAGGTAACTCCAGCTGTCGGGGCGCCCGCTGCGGGCCTCCGGGCGTCCGCAGCCGGCTCGTTGCCCGGGATGGCCGGGGAGGAAGGGTCCCGGGTTGCAGCCCGGGAAACGAGAGCCAGGCTGGTGGGAAAGTTTCGGGACGTCCCCCCTCCTCCTCGGCCGGGCACAGCGGGAGCTTTCCGGGAAGAGGCGCGGGCGGACATGCCCGGTGCTCCCGGCCTCGGGCTAGGCGCTGCCGGGGAGTCGGTGCAGGCCGTTTCCTGCGCGCCGGGAGGAACGGGTTGCAGCAGAGCCGGGCCGGGGGTGGGGGACACCGGGATCACGCGGCTCGCAAGACTTTCCCAGCCGCCCCTCGTCCGCCTCCTCCGTCCCTTGGCTAGACAGGGCCTGGGCTGCGCAGGGCACCTGGGGTGGGGGTGGGGGAGACATGCGGGAGGGGCGCATGGCACCGCGGGGTCTCGAAGTGTCGCGCTGCGCGGGTCGCGAAGTTGCCGAGCGAACTTCAGCTGGGAAAATCGTCTCGCCCGCTGTGGGCTTGAGAGTGTGTGCTTCGCTCCTGCAGGCTGCGACTCGCATATGCACGCGAATTTCTTTCCTTGGTGGTGGTGGCGGCGGTGGGGTGATGGCTTGGGATTAGACCTTGAAGATTTTTCTTTGCGTGCCAGCTAAGTGGAGGGTCGTGTCAAGTTTGCGAGTCCCCTTGCCCTTGGGCGATGAGTGGTTACTTTTGGAAGCATTATGAGGAATCAGGTTCTTCCTGGAGGACTTTTGGGTGTGTAGGGGGGCTCCCCGGGCTCGGCGCGGTTCTTTCCGGAACGGCTGGCGGGGAAGGAAGCCCTGGGCATTGTGTAGCTTGTTTGCAGACAGCAAGATCTCTGGACTGGCGTTCCCCAAACTTACTTATTGTGTAAAGGCTCCGGGAGGAAATGCGGCCGTGGCCAGGTAGAAATGCGGCGCCGCGGCCGAGGGCGGGGGACGCCGGGCTGTGACAGTCTTCTGCAGTCTGCCTAGGCTCCTGCTTGGGAGCCCCGGATCCTTGTGCCTGGAGTAGTGGGACTCGTCTCAGTGTTACAGTTTCCTGCGGAGTGAACTCAGGGAGGTGAGGAGGGCACCTTCATCTTGAACTTGACCCCAGAAGTAGCGTCCTGAGTCTTAACCTGGAAAGGAGTTCAGACGCTGTTGGCTCCTTGGTTCAAAATCTTTTAGGAAAGGGCTCGGGGCGGCCGAGGTCGCGAACTCTGGAAATGCCAGACTCATCAGACGGCCGAAGTTAGTGTGCTGGGAGACTGGAAGGAGAAACCTGGTTGGCTGGCCCGGGGAGTTGATTTTTCTTTGTGGTGAAAAAGAAGGGAGCCCGCGTCTCTGCTTTCACTAGATCCGCTACTCCCCCTTCACCCCACTCCCCCCTTCCTGGGTCGTCCTTATCCTGCCAGGCTGGCACTCCTGGGGTGGGGGAGGGAGGAAGAGAAGAAAGCCGTTGTGAAGTTTCTCCGGGCAGCCCGGAGGTATTTCAGATCTGCTACTGGGAAGATTCCTGGATTTTAACAGCTGCTTCTTGATTGCTGGGAATGAAAGAATTTATGAGCGCCTGTGAGGTGCTCATTATGGTGGCGTTCTGAGTGTTTTGCTCATCTTGGCTACTTAAAGAGCTCACAGGGACTTCCCTACAATCTGCAAAGTTTGTGTCAGCCAGAATGCTTGTGGGTGTCAGTCAAAAAGCATCATAAATAGATCTTGGTGCTTTTACAATGAGTATGCCTAGTAAAGAAAGTTTGGTGTCTGACTTTACTCGAGTCCCCTTCCTAGAGATTTCTTCCTACCTGCCAAGTGGACGTGTCCTGGCTTCCCAACTACTGTGATTCTGTCAGCAAGGGATGGGAAATAGTGTCATTGATTTTTGGTGGAGGCAGGGAAGTCCAGAAATAAATGTAAGGTCGCTTCCATGTTCCTGGTGCCACAAACTTTTGCTGGAACTCGAAAGTATTGATTTTCCTGCTTTTTTGGTTCAACCACCAGAATGTCTAAATTATCATAATTCATGTTCGTTGTGGAGCTAAAACATAACTGATTCATAGTCAGTCAGCCCTTTTCTGCTTCCCATAACAGCCAGAAGAACATTTTGTCTCTTTAACCACATAAAATTTATTTGATGCCATAGTGGGGTTTTGATGCTGGGTGATTGAGGGCACAATTTTAGAGACAATGGAATTACTTTGACTAAATCATCCATTTTTAGACAACTTCTTTTCTGGGTTGCTGATTAATTCTTTATCTTCCAGAGAACATTAAAAGCCCTGTCCCTGGGCTAGTAAAGCTATAATCCATATTATAATGAGGCTTGCCAGAATAGCTGGGAGGTAGTTGGGTCTGTTTCGACCAGGCACTTAAAACTCAATAGTAAAGATTTTGTTTCTGTTAGGCTGAGAATTTCCTAGTTAGAAAAATGGGTTTATGTTCTTGTCCAACATACAAGGCCTTGTTGGTGGGGTGTGTGTGTGTGGAGAACATACTTTTATTTTTATTGTTGAACTTTTAGTTTATACACACATGTCACACACACTGGGAATTGTGTTAAGTCTCTAGAACCGTCTTTTTCTTAACTTTTTTGTTTGTTTGTTTGCTGTTTTGAGATAGGGTCTCACTATAGTCCTTGCTGCCCTGGAACTCACTATGTAGACCAGGCTTCCCTCTAACTCAACAGAGTTCTCTCTGCCTCCCGAGTGCTGTGATTAAAGGTGTGCATCACCAAGCTTGACTCTGAACTGTCTTTTAAATGCTTATTGTAGTTGTAAAACCACCTCTCCCCCAGCTTACAGAAGCATTTGCTCTCTAGGGCTCTTCAGCCTTCCTGGGTTTTTGTTTTCTTATGGATTATCCCCAGAATGGAATCACATTGCAACTTTGTGACTACAAGAGTTGGGGAAATCTAGGAATTTTGGAGCCCATGTGTAATAGCAGAACAGTGTAACAGCATTGGTAAAGAGCTACAATACATATTTTATCCCCAAACCTCTCAGTTGAGTCAACCAGGGCCCTAGGAAGTCAGATCGGTTTGCCTGATGTCACCTGTGATGGAGCTGAACTTGAGCCCAGCAGGTCCTTGTTGTCCTTTCTCTCCCTCTATCTACCTTTATTCATGGAAGTCACCTGTGAATTCACTAAGGCCTGACAGACAGAACGTGTGGCAGTTTCTCACAGTGTTTCATTTATGGTTATTTTGGTTCGAGAACCCCAGGGCTTTATCTCTGCTCTGATATGAAGGATTAAAAACAGTTCTCTAATAATGATAACTGAATATTTCTCCCTAGGAGAGTTTCAGAAAGTCACATACCTCTCTCTGACTAATCATTTGTTTACTTTTTTTTTTAATCAAGTAGGCTTCAGTGATTTATATTCCAGATGTGTATCGCTGATAGCATTCTTGAGGAGATCCCTCCTCAGATCTACGTCTTTTTAAAAACAAAGATGAACACACTCTTTGCCTTTCATCTTGGCTCCTCTCAGACTAAGTATAAAGCCTGGCTGAATATCCCCTTCTTGGATTCATGTGCCCTTCCTATGGAGTACATAGATCGATTTTGTAGCACTTTTCATGCCATGGAAGTCTTTCCTTGTGGTTAAATGGTGAAGTAGGAGGAGGGTGTAGTGACCCATTGGTCTACTGTGTTCCTGCCTGCCTGTTTAGGAGGACTACATGTGGCTGGACCCTCAGTCTGGAAGCTGGTCAGGATTTTCGGTAATACTGAGAATCAAATCTAGATTTTATGACATGCTAAACACATATACCACTGAACTACACCGTTTGTCTATGAACTTTAACAGGTTCAAAATGAAATCATATGCTAGGATACGAGCTTTTTTTGTTTGTTTTGGTTTTGGTTTTTCAAGACAGGGTTTCTCTGTGTTGCCCTGGATGTCCTGGAATTCACTATGTAGACCAGGCTGGTCTCAAACTAATGAGAGATCCACCTGCCTCTGCCTCCCAAGTGCTGGGATCAAAGGCATGCGCCACCACCACCACCACCACCACCACCACCACCACCACCACCACCGAGCAGATACCAGCTTTTTTACTTTATAGCTTTTATTTATTATTTGATCTGTGCGTGTGCAAGCGTGGGTGCACATGCCATGTTGTGTGTGTGGAGTTCAGAGGACAACTTCTGGCATTAGTACTCCCTTCCACTGTGGTTCTAGGGATTGAACTCAGGTTGTTGATCTTGTACATCAAGCCCTTTGGCCCATTGAGACATCTCAGTGGCTCCATATAAGCCCTTTTATGATCGAGCAACTTGTCTGTATAAGGCATTTATTTATTGGTTGGTTGTGACAGAAGGTCCTGACTGAGTAGCCCAGTCTGGCTTCAGACTTGTGCTCTCCCTGCCCCAGCTTCTGTGTGCTGAGATTACGGGTATGCGACACAGCTTGTAGCTTCATAGCTTTTAAAACTTAACTTTTGGAGGAATATCTTTGCAAAATATTAAGAAACGGGGTTTAACCCCATTTAAACAGATGTGTCAGTATCTGTTCCCTGACTGGTAAATCTGAGCCGGTTGCTCTCTCCTCGGGAAGTGAAAGCGGAAGAGGACGTTGTGACGTAGTATTTCCTAGTAAAGTCGGAAGGCGGTCAGTGTACCAAAAGGGGACAGCAACAGAAAGAGGGTTTCCATGAAGAAGGCTCTTAGAAGCATTATCTGGAGGTTAGTGAAAGGCATTCTGGTTTTGTTTGCTGTCTTGCCGGTCAGTTGTCTCTGTAGAGTGACTGTTGTCTTTAAGGGGCTTCTGTGAGTCTGGGTGATGGAGGAGAATGTTCTAGAAAGAAATGTCCAAGGCAAGAAAAATGTTGCAGAGACAGGACATAGACCCTGGGTTTCGGCATGGATTTTGCCATCAGCATGAGAGAATTTATTAGTCCCAAAGTCTCCCAGCCACTATTCATTGTAAATAGGTGTGAACTCACAATGCTCAGCCAGTTAACATAGAACCACCGTGACTCAGCACCTTCCTTGCCTCACCCGGAATGCCTAGGGTCACACACCTCGGAAGGGTGGAGAGCGTGGAAGAAACAGGTAACCGTGCGTGGCCTTTTCGCACCAAGAATGTACTGAAGCAAAATGGTATATTACGTGACATACAGCTTTGAAGATGTGAAAGATACACAAATAAAAACGCATATATTGTACCTGTGCAGTTTAGAGTCAGTATATGATCATGTGATACACTTTCTCTTGTCATACACGCATCCTCTGTGTTGAACATTCTTTGGCCCTGTTTTAATGACTGGTTACTAAATCTGTTGCATATGTTACCATCACCAGATAATCCACTTTGACCTTTGATATCTTTGGACCAAAATCTCCCTTGAGGCTATTGGAGCCCTTTGCCTGAGACAGGATGCATATGTGTAAGTCACCGTGGCCTAGCTCAGCCTTTGCCTCAGAGAGGATGCCTGTATGTAAGTCACCGTGGCCTGGCTCAGCCTTTGGCTCCCGGTAGCTCCAAAACTTCCTATCATCAGAAAGCTACCTCTTTCTGTCAGTGCCAACCCGAGAACAATATGAAAGGACCCGGATTGGCCAGAGAAGAGTTCCAGTTGGCAGGCCCCATTACACCCACAAGATGGGACGTTGTCCCACAGAGGAGGTTCTTGTGGGGAAGAGACGGAGACTAAGAAAACAAAAACAACTGGCCAGCACAGCATAGATTTCTAGAGGTGGTATTGGCTGGCCCAAAAGGCAAAAGACGTGAACATTCTTAATGTCTTTATGACGTACGCCCCTGTAGTCTGGAAAGCATAGGCTTGTCCACATTCTGCAGGGATATAGTCTCTGTGTGTAAAGGGGTATTGAATTAACTTCTAAAAACTTAGGACGGGTCATGATGCCCATATAGTGTAGTATGATCCCTCTCACTGCCAGGCTTTGCTCTAAATTCCTTGAGATTCATAACATCAATTATTAATGTTTATTGAGTACTTGCTGATGTGGACCTAGATGTGTGAATTTTAAAAAATCCATGAAGATGAAAGAGTAGTTCTTCTCTCATTATCTCCCCCCCCACACCCCCAGTGACAGTTCTGCATATAACAGCTTTCTGTATCCTGCCTGGCCTCCCTTGCTTCTTGTGAGATAGACCAACCACCACTGTTCATTTATTTAGAATGAGAACTAGCCTCAGTTGGATGGTGGTTCTGCCTAGGCTGAGGCTCATCCATGACTCACTGGCTTGAGTGCAGGGCATGGGTTGGTGGTGGGGGGCATTGCTGTTAAAAACTCACAACATAGCCGGGCGGTGGTGGCGCACGCCTTTAATCCCAGCACTCGGGAGGCAGAGCCAGGCGGATCTCTGTGTGTTCAAGGCCAGCCTGGGCTACCAAGTGAGTCCCAGGAAAGGCGCAAAGCTACATAGAGAAACCCTGTCTCGAAAAACCAAAAAAAAAAAAAAAAAAAAAAAAAAAAAAAACTCACAACATAACTTCCTACCATGATTCTGCGTACATGTAAAGGCATACGTCCTAAAGACATTAAGAATGTTTATTTTGTTTCTCGGTGTAGCCCTGGACATTCTCGAACTCACTCCATAGACAGGGCTGGCCTTGAACTCAGAGATCCGCCTGCCTCTGCCTCCCCAGTGCTGGGATTAAAGACGTGCACCATCACCGCCCCACCCACTGCAGGGCCACAATTCTGCTTTTGATGACTTTTTAATTGTCCACATATTCATGGGTAAGCTGGGTGTGTCTCCTGCCCCAGGGAGAGAATCTTGCATCAGGATAATTTTAGTATAACTGCACCTGCTGTCAGTGGCCAATTAATGAGCAGGTTTGTGACACCAATTACAACTTGCCTATCTTCAGCATCACCTGAAGCTTGGAGTGGTCTAACACCATGCAAAGGTTGACAGTACCTAAAACCACAGTGGCTTCTCAGCTGCTGAGTTAACCAGCCCTAGAGCTACCATGACTTAGAACCTCTCTGAGGAAAATAATTCTTCTTATTGCCTGAGACAGTGATTACCAAAGCAGAATGTGCCAGACTATCCAGTGAGGGAGAGAAGGAAATACCAGAGCTTTTCCAAGGGAAAACAAAAGAGTTTTCCTAACGTTTTTGTATGGGTACACACTGGGTGTAGAGCTGCTCAGTACCTGTCACTTGGGTTGTGTGAGGAGCGTTTTACAACCTAGTGGAGTTGACTGTGGTAACCTCACTGCTGTTCTTGCCTTAGAGCCATGGTTCTCAACCTTCCTAACGCTGCGACCCTTTATACAGTAGTACCTCATGCTGTGGTGACCCCCCAATCATAACATTATTTTCATTGCTACTTCATAACTGTAATTTTGCCCCTGTTATGAATCATAGTGTAAATATTTGATATGCAGGATATCTGATATGCAACTCCTGCCAAAGGGGTTATAACTCACAGGCTGAGAACCTCTGCCTTAGATGAACCCTATCCATTTACATAGATTTATGGTTTATATTATCTATTTTTAATTAAACTGGCTCCCACAAAATGGGAAGCAACTTTAAAAGGTTCTTGCAAAGAAAGTGTGGGAAAATGCTAACGGCACACAGTTGGAATAAAGAGAGTGAGAAGGTATGAAGGATGAGAACTTATCACCAAAGCTGGGCGGTGGTGGCGCACGCCTTCAATCCCAGCACTGGGGAGGCATGGGCAGGTGGATCTCTGTTGTACGAAATCTAAATTGTCTTTTAATAAAAAAATCTGGAACCAGATATTGGAGTAAAAAGATCAGAAAAACAAAGGAACAAGCCACAATCACCACCTCTTACCTTACCAACTCCTCAGCCTGAAAGGCCTCTAGTCAAAAGGGATGCTTCTGCTGAAAAGCCTTTAGTTCCTGTCTTCTCATGCCTTATATACCTTTCTCCGTCTAGCCGGCATTCCTGGAATTAAAGGTGTGTGCCACCATTGTCTGGCTCTGTTTCTCTTCTAGACTGAGTCAATCTCCTGTAGTCCAGTGTGGTTTTGAACTCACAGAGATCCAGATCTCTGTCTCCCTCCCAAGTGCTAGGATTAAAGGTGTGTGCCACCACTGCCTGGCCTCTATGTTTAATCTAGTGGCTTGTTCTGTTCTCTGATCTTCAGACAAATTTTATTAGGGTACACAGTATATCACTACAGATCTCTGTGAGTTCAAGGCCAGCCTGGTCTACAAAGTGAGTTCCAGGACAGCCAGGGCTACACAGAGAAACCCTGTCTAAAAGAAAGAAAGGAAAAAACAAAACAAAACAAAACAAAAACAACTTACTACAAAGTGGTTAGGAGTTTTGATAGGTTGGCACAAGATTTGCCTAACAACTTATATTATTAATAAAAATAAACTAAAATATTGATTGAATCATAAGTCTCATTAGATTCTTGGGAAAAGCCATATGTTATATTCTTATGTGGAATCTAGTCACTATTATATGCACATATATAAACAAATGTACATGTGGATACAGTATTAACATGTAGAAAAGGGAACAAGAAAGGCTAAGTATTGGGTGAGGAAGGACTGATTGCAGGTAATAGGCACAGGTTAGGAAAGAGGGTACACAGTTAGTTGGTTTTCTAGTTCTAACTCTGTCATAGATTGTTTTTGGTGGCTTAAGTGCCCAAAAATATATTGGATAGTGAAAATCTAAAATTCAGTGTGAGCTCCTCAGCTTCCGTTCTGAATGGCCCACTCTAACTGTACAGAAGTTCATTGTGCTGTGTGTGGTGTGGCACACTTTTTATCCCAGCACTCGAGAGGCAGAGACAGACAGATTTCTATAAGTTTGAGGCCAACTTGGTCTACATAGTGAGTACCAGGACAGCCAGGGCTGTGTAGAGAGACCTTGTCTCAAAGACCTGCCTCCCTCCCCCACAAAAGAAAAGTTCATTGAGATGTATAGACTTTGGGTCTGGTTAATTCTGGTGTGTGATGATTTTTTTTTTATTTGCAACTTTTGTTTTGCTTTTTCAAGACAAAGTTTTTCTGTACAGCCCTGGCTGTTCTGGAACTCGATCTGTAGATCAGGCTAGCCTTGAACTCAGAGACATCCACCTGCCTCTGCCTTTGGTCTTTGATAAGGCTCTTCCTCTTTCTTCTCCAAACTGAAAATTGCATCGCCCTTAAGACACAGCTCAAAGGAACTCAGAAACTGATTTCTCGTGAAGATTTCCCTCTCTGTTCCCACATTTCAGTGACCCCGCCCCCTTCATCTTCCTGGCACGTGCCTGTGCATTTCTTTCTTTCTTTCTTTTTCTTTTTTTTGTTTTTTCAAGACAGAGTTTCTCTGTAGTTTTGATGCCTGTTCTGGATCTTGCTTTTAGACCAAACAGGCCTCAAACTCACAGAGATCTGCCTGGCTCTGCCTCCCGAGTGCTAGGATTGAAGGTGTGCGCCCCCACCACCCGTCCATGCCTGTGCATTTCTTAAGATGTTTTTCTCCTTTTGCCTTGTATAATTAAGTTGCTCACCTGTTTGCCCTGCCCTGATGAGGCTTTTTGATGGTAGGGGTCTTGCCTTGCCTTAGTCACTTAAAAAAAATTATTGGCTCCTTCTTTGGAATAGAGACAGGCCAAGGATCCATTTTTAAATATTTGTATATAAAAGGTTTTAATCTATATCTTTAAACTATAGACTATACATGATTTGGAAAGGAGACTGTTTCAAACAGTGATCAAAGAAGAATCATCCGTTCTCTGCCTTTCCTTTTGTCTGGTCACTCAGAGATATAATGCCATCAGCTATGATTGTTGTTGTTCGCTGCCTCACATGACTTTTATCCATGTGTTCACCATAGTCCACGCGTGGAAAAGGTTCCACGTACTGATAGGCCTCCTCTCCGAGGCCTGGTTGAAACACTGATATTCTGTGCCATGTTGTCTTTTGACTGATGTCACCTGTTTGGAATACTTCACTGTCCCCTGATCACCACATCTCACTTGTTGCCAGAGAAAATATTGTGACTGGGTTTTGTTTTGTTTCCTTCCACCTGTCTTGTGACAGGGTCCTGACCTGCTCGCCCAGGGAACGGAATGTGATTCAGAGATCGTTCAAGAACCAAACTGCTGGCTACCTCAGATGCTTGTCTTACAAACTGATGAAACACCTGCAACTCAGGTGTTCAAAACATGCCTTTGGTTTTTCTTACAATCTAATCTTTAGGCTTTTCCTGACGCACACCACCACCCGGCTTTGTGATAAGTCCTCATCCTTCATCCCTTGAGTACTGGAGTTCAGAAAAACCAGATAGGCATGGTGGCCTCCTGTAATCCATCACTTGGGACACAGAGACAGGGGACTCTGTGTGTGTGTGTGTGTGTGTGTGTGTGTGTGTGCGTGTATGGAGATCAGGGGACCAGCTATGGGAGTTGGTTCTCTCCTTCCCACAGGGGACACCAGGAATCAGGCTCAGGTTGTCAGGCCTGCGCAAGCCCCTTTTTGCCTTCATGTGCTGAGCCATCGCATTAGCTCGATTTTTCTTTTTCTTTAAACAAGGTCCCATGCAGCCCAAGCTGGCCTCAAACTCAATAAATAGCTGAAGCTAGCCTTGAACTCCGGATCCTATTCTCTCGCACTTTTAAGGGACGGGCTTGCAGCCGTGCACCACCATGTACAGCTGATATATAGGAAGACCTAAATGCCTGTGAATGGTTAGCCATCTGTAATTACCACCAAGCAAAATCCTGGGAGACTGTCCTGTATGCTACTGTGATCCTGGCCAGAGCATTCCTGTTGGGAATGATGGACTCTTCCACCGCTCAGCTGACATTCCTCACATAGAGAGGCTAATTGAGGGTTGACAAGCTGTCTGCTTTCAAGTTGAGCTCTGCTAGATACTTTGTGCTGCTATGATGAAAAACAGATTCCTCCAGAGTTTTGAGGGTCAAATGACAGAGTATATACGAAAGTGTTTGGAACGTTATAAATGGCCTTCTGTAGGCAGGGGAGGCATAAAATCTGATTCTTGTGGTGTTGACTTCTATCTCGTATTTCTTCGTTAGCCATTTCTGTTTCCTTTTGAGTACATTTCCATACATTTTAAAGTATAGCATATCCTAAGTAGAATGGGATGTAGTTTTTCTCAAAAGAATTGCAGGTAGTAATTGGAAGTGGCTGTAAAGCATTTAACTGTGGAGTGGGGATGATGTGTGATCAGGTGATGTTTTGGCAGTTTAGTTGGCTGAGTATTGGAAGGACCTGCTTACACGTGGGATACGTCTGCATAAAGATGGGAATCGAGGCTTCTGAGGTAAATGATGGCAAACCTGAAGTGGTACCCAGGAGACGTTTGATTTTAGGAGTATTTTCATCTCCTCCTGAGAGAGGTGTTTGGTCTTCCTTGGAAATATCTCAACAGAGTTTGGGACTGAAAAGTTAAGTGTAGTTTGACAATCTGGATGAGTTTGAAATTGTTCCTCTGTGGATTGAGAGGAAATGGATGAGAATAAGTAGAATTTAACTTCGTGGAGGGCAGGTTTGCAGTGGAGTTTAGTGTCTGTAGAAACCAAAACATATCAGAGACACAGTGTAATTATAGACGCACGGACCACAGAAGCACTAAGTAGCTCTTAGATTGTTGACATGCAGATGTGATTTTATTTATCTGTTTGTGTCACAGAGACTGGCTTTGTGGCCCAGGCTAGTCTGAAACTCTCTGCCCACTTGCTTCATTCAGCTTCCTCGGTGCTGGGATTGCAGCTGGCCACCACTGCATTCTAGCTGCCTTGTCTGAGGTTCTTAACTTGAAAGTGACTTAAGACAACCTTCCCACAAGGTGATTTGTCTAAACAAACATCAGTTCCCAAAGTGGCTTCCATGAAAAATTAATTTTCATGGAACTGCAAGGGCACCGCAGAGGAAAAGGGTTATGTAGTTAAATAAATGCAAAAATCTGGGCTAAGCAAAGTGTACCAGATTGATGTGTGTGTTCACATGTGTGTGGCTGTACCTGTGTGTGCAAAGATGTATAGAGGCCTGAAAGTGATGTTGAGTGTGGAATTAGTTCTTTTCTATGGCTGTGATAAAACATGTCCAAGGAGACTTGTAAAAGGAAGGGTTGAATTGGGCTTACAGTTGCAGTTAGAGACCATGATGGTAGAGCAAGGGCTTGGTGGCAGGAAGAGCTGAGAGCTCACATCTCTAAGTGTAAGCAGGAAGCAGAAGAATGCACTGAAGATAACTGAGTTAAAGTCTGCCCTTATGACATTCTTCCTCCACCAAGGCCACACCTCCTAGTCCTTCACAAACAGTTCCACCAACTGGGGCCCAAGTCGTCAAGCATATGAACCTATTCGGGCTGTTCACATTCTAACCACCACAGTCTTCTTCCATCACTCTATTTGGTTTACTTAGGGTCTTTTGCTGAACCTAGAGCTTGCCAGTTCAGAGTAGTCCAGTGAGCAAGCTTGCCCCTGAGTCCCCTGTCTCTGTGTCCCAAGTGATGGCATTACAGGAGGCCACCAAGCCTACCTGTTTTTTTCTGAACTCCAGTACTCAAGCTTATGTGACAAGTATTGAGCAATCTTCTCAGCCCGAAACTAGGTAGATTTTTTAAAATGTCACAACTTTTAAACGCTCAGGTCTTATTCTAGATCTCTTAGAGGTAAATAGAGAATTCATTGTTTTGCAAATGCATGGAGCAATAGGTATTTTTTTTTTTTTTTTTTTTTTTTTTTTGCAAAGCATGCTTTGGCTACAGAACAATGCTGGTTGAATAGTTTGTCAGATATTTTAAAGCAAATCCAGTTATATAATTTTGCTTCACCAGCTTTGGTACATTTCTAACTAAGGACTAAAAAAAAAATCACTACTTCATTATCACATAAAATTAACAATAATCTCTCCGTATTATTGTCCCCTAGATGTCATTTACTAACTTTTTTTTTGTACCAAGAGTGAATCAAATATTCTCATTCTACACTGTGTCGATTCTTCCTTCAATCTTTTTCAGAACAGAAAAATACTGTTTACTGCTTCCCTCCGCGTCTTGAGCTTCGGCAAGGAGCTTGTAGATTACCTTATATTCTGACATCATTTTCATGTGGTGGTCTTTATGGTGCTGCTCTGTCCCTGTTTTCTATAAACTGGAAGCTAGTTTTAAAGGTATAATCGGGGCCTGGTGAGGTGGCTTAGCAGGTAAACAGACCTGCTGTCAAGTCCTATGACCAGAGTTCGATTCCTAGGACCCATCTGGACGGAGAAAGAGCTGACTCCTGCAAGTTGTCCTCTGAGCTCTACTCTCAAGCCATGGCAGGAGCGTATACACATGCCCACAAAATAACTAAGAATCTAATAGAGCCATAACTAGAGTCAGATGAAAGTTTTGGGGCAAAAAAGAAAAAAAAATAGGTCCTAGACTGTCTATTTTTTCAGCCCTATGGTTTGGGAACATTTAGGTTTAGTAACTCATAAGCAGTAGCTTTTTTAAAAAAATAAAGAAATAATGATGTAGAATCTGTTTGGATTTTATTACTTTTATTATTTATCTGTTGATTTTATTATTAGCATGTCAAGGAGGTGCCAGTTGAATTGGTCCAGATGTTATGGAAAAGCCTGGATAACCGGAAGGAATAGTATACTGTACCTTAGATGGCGGGTGTCTTTTGAGTAAAGTGTTTTGGGTGTTGAACATTTTTGGTTTAATTCAAAATGGCAAGGTACCCGAGTTTTAATGATAAACTTCTGTTGTATGGTGGCTCATTTTTGTTTGCACGATAGTTTAGAAATATGCATCCATTTTATTTTTCCTAGATACAGTTATTTTTCCTAGGTACAGTTTTTAATAAAGATACTTTTCTGATGAATGCTTGGGTCAATCTCAGAACAAAACTGTAAGGAAGTCCTCAGAGCGGTAAATTTATCTACATATTATCTTGTGAACTCAGATGTGTAAATCAAAGTCCTCAGCATTGCTGACTTTGCTAATTTAATTTGCCATTAAATTTTTTCCCCTCCCTCTGTAGCCTTTTGAGCGCTTTTATGTCTGGGAAAAAATAAAAGGAATTTGTGTGTTAATGAAGAATAACTTAACCACATATTAAAGTGGCTTTATATGATGAATAGCAACCTTCCTGAGCTTTTGCCAGCACATTCTTATATTTAATCCCTCAGCTGGCAGGGACACTGTTTTATACATTCAAATTTGCCTTGTGTGAAGTAAGGTGCCTTGGTCATAATAGGTATTTTGTAACTATAGCACTGTACTGCAAATATACATATATACTCTCTTCTTTCTTTCTCTCTTCCTTCCTTTTTTCCTTCCTTCCTTCCTTTTTTCCTTCCTTCCTTCCTTTTTTCTTTCCTTCCTTCCTTTTTTCTTTCCTTCCTTCCTTCCTTCCTTCCTTCCTTCCTTCCTTCCTTCCTTCCTTCCTTCCTCCTTTCAAGATTAGCATCTTGAGTGCAGCAGGTGTGTGCCACTGTGCCCAACTCCTTTTTTTTTTTTTTTTTTCCAGGTGTGGGATGTCAAACCACAGACTGTACATACTAGGCCAGTACTCTCTACTGTGGAGCTGTGCTCATGACCTTTGGAGTCATGTGAACCTAGATTTTGTGTGTAGCTGTGATAGGAGACTTGACCTATTTCCCTATTTGTAAAATGGGGATAGTAATGCCTCTTTCTTGGAGTTTGTGCCAGGACCAAAGGTAGATGCTCCAAACTGCTTACTGCCAGACTTGGCTCATAGGTACCCAGGCATGACTCTTCTCTCTTCTTATCATTGTTGGATGAAAAACTGAAATTTATTTATTTTACGTCGTCTTTGGTGTGAGCATGTTTACATGTGTGGGAAGAACACCCATGTCAGGGTGAGAGTGGAGGTCAGAGGACACCTTGCAGTTATTGGTTCTCTCGTCCCACCATGTGGATCCCAGGGATTGAGCTCGGGTCATCAGGCTTGGCGAGACCTCTACTGACGGAGCCACTTGTTCTGAGCGTTCTAAGAATTCTTAGTTTAAAGGGATCTCAGCTCAGCAGTAGAGGATTCTCTCTGTGGGCTTCAGTCCTCAGCTCAGGGATGGGGGAAGAGTTGATAATTTTATGATTTTTTTTTTAATGGAATCTAAATAAGAACTTGGTTTCATGCTCCTCTCTAAGGTGGTTGGCTTCTATTTAAACAATTAGATGTCCATACAAAAACTTTTGAAGAGACATGCAGGGTAATTTTAGGTGGTAATTTGTGGAAGAGAAGGAACTGGCCAACCAAAAGGGGTATTTTTACTATTGGCATAGGAATATTGCTAAGTAGCTGTCTGGTTTTTATGAAAATCCATTTACCTGCTGAGACCGTGAGAGTATCACTGGCTTCTGGGACTTTGGTGGTGTTTTGCTCTGTGGTTCAGAACAGTAAATAGTATTTTATTTAGATGAAGCATTTCCGCATACCACACTCCAGTCCTGCAGATGTGTTTATCTATGGGGCGGTTGCCAGCCAGGAGGGCAGGCTTCCCCAAAGAGCTCCCAAAGTGGGTGATGGTGGTGGGGGAGCAATCCTCTTTACAGACAGGGTGTCTTGTTAAAGACCATGTCTGCTGGGATTAGCTCTTGCCCAGCGGGATTAGCTCCTCTGCAGTTTTTCTCCAGGCCTTTCTTATGTCACCGACTTTGGACCTAGCTTGTATAAGGAGAATGCTCAGTAAGACAAGGGGTTTGCGTTGCTTACTACCCAGGTGGTATTCCTTCTGAGAATGAACTCAGTACTCCAGTGACACCTAAGTCCAGCTACACTTGAGGGCTTTACCCTTTTCTTCCATTTCCAGGTGTGTTGGTCTTTCCCATTTTGAATATTTTCTTTAAGCCTGAGGGACCTCTTCCACTGACCGGCTTCACAGTCCTGAAGTCAGGCCAGGAGGAATGAGGCACATACCTGCTGTCTCCAACATGGATGAGATGCCCTCTCTCTAAGGACGGAGACTGGGTTCTGAGCCAGTGGAATTGATAGAGATTTCACCTTCCTTGGCCCCCATTGCTTTCTTCACTAACAGCAGCTTCAGCCAATCTCACAAATACCATGCTTATGCCTTTGCAAAGATCCGAGGATGCCTGAAGGTATGTGTCATCATGCCCTGCTGGTCATTGATGTGGTTTGTCCTGGTTAGGGTTACTACTGCTATAATGAGAGATAGGGCCCAAAGCAAGTTGTGGGGCAAACGGTTTATTTGGCTTACACTTCCACATCATAGTTTATTACTAAAGGAAGTCAGGGCGGGACCCTGGAGGCGGGAGCTGATGCAGAGGCCATGGAGGAGTGCTGCTTACCGGCCTGTTCCGCATGGCTTGCATAGCTTGTTTTCTTATAGTACCCAGGACCAGCAGCCCAGGGGTGGCCCCACCTGCAGTGGGCTGAGCCCACTCCCACTGATCACTGATTGAGAAAATGCTGTACAGGCTTGTCTGCTTACAGCCAGAGACGTTTGATCAATTGAGGTCCCTCCTTTCTAGTGACTATAGCTTGGGTCAAATTGACATAAAATTAGCCGGTACGTGGTTCCTTTGCGTCAGAGGTAGGTAGGACTGTCTGTTGCTTCCCTCCTTTGGAAGCTTGCATGATGCCTTCTGGTACCATGAAAGCCAGTGCTCGGGGAGGGGGCATTCTGGTCACTCCCAGCTTTGGGGCCTCTGGGCCCTGCGTCTGAAGTGCATAATGTCTTCAGCAATCAGGACTTAATTTTCCACCTCTGAGGGGGAGGGTGACAGTGACAATAACAATAGAAATAATATAATAGCTTAGACTATTTTGGTAGCCTCTTGCATAACCCTGACCAACAACTCAAAAGAGGGCTTCTTATGCCTGGTGTTGGGGTTTTCTGTCTTTGGCTCTTGCAGTTTTTGAGGGCTGTCACCTCTTTGAAGGACCAGGCTTGTGTCTTTGTCTGAGAGAGTAACACACAGGACCCTAGGGGAAGGTGACCAGGGAGGAGCTAGTCCTGCAGGAGAGAGGAGGAGGAGGAGGAGGAGGTGGTGGAGGAGGTAGAGGAGGTTTTGGTTCTGGACCGGCTTCAGGGAGCAGAGGGAGGAGGTGAAGCGTGTGTCGGATTTTGCCAGGTGGGAGGGAGTGCTTTCTGGATGAAGGGATCACAATGAACAGAGGCTGGTAGGCATGAAAACAAGTCACGATTGGGGGTTTGTTCTAGAACAGACGGTGCCTGGCATTTGGGTAGAGTGGCTGGGAGGAGAGAGCCAGATTGCAGAGGCCTTGCATGCCAGGCTAAGAAGTGTGGACTTGCTCCCTGGAGCAGGGATAGATGTCAAAGGCCTTTCAGCTGGGAGGTGATGTAATCAGATCTGTGCTCTGGAGCAAAGCCGTGGCAGCGGTGGTATGGAGCAAAGGAGACTGGCGTGGGCACAGATGGGTGGCAGGGCACTCTGGTAGGCTTTTGAAGTAGGTCAGGTGAGAGATGACATTTAAGGCTGCAGTTATTGGTCGGGTGAGGACTGACGGCAGCTAAGTGCCTTTTAGTGTGCATTTAAGACATATTATTAGCTTGTGGGGTTTTCATAAAGGGAAACAGGCCCAGGGTCAGGTGGGTCAGCCAGGATTTGAACCCAGGTTGCTACCCCATGGCACTGTCCTCTTAGAACAGGTGTCTAAGAAGACCATTTCAACAGACTGAGTTTTCAAGGTGCAGTGTACTTTTTCAGCAGCGCATGAACTGGGCAGCATGGAGTCCAAGGCAGACAGGGACTCAGGGCAAGGCGGAGCCAGGCAGAAGCGTGAGCTGGGACATCAACAGGGAGACACCACAGTGCCACAAGAGGACTGGGCAGGGCCAGGCTGAACCTTTTTTTTGTATGCCCGTGTTTGCTCCGGATGATATGGCTGGCTTCGATTGGCTGCCGTGAGTCTTGTTTTTTGGAAACCTGTCCATTTTGGGAATTTGAAGAAATACCCTTTCTCTTCTGATTTCTAGGAAGCTTAGACTCCAGGGGGGAACACAGTTTATGCTTCTTTTCTGGTTTCCTTTAAGCACCCTTACCCAGTAAGGAACTTTGCCAGCCTTCCACCCTGTTTTTGGACACAGGGTCTCTCACTGAAATTGGGTTTGGCTAGGCTGGGGGCCAGTAAGCGCCCCTGAACCACCTTGGTCTCCCCCAGTCCCTGACTGACTCAGCCATCTCCCCAGCCTCTATTTCAGGAACTTTTCGTAGCCCCTTAAACCATATGGTGTTGATTTTTGGTTTAAAAAAAATAATCACCTAGGAAAATGATTTATTTTTATGATCTTATGTGCATTTATATGGAATTTTGCCAAGGTTGCTCTTTTTAAAAAGTTATTTGGATTAACATTAGGGAGCAGCAAGCCCTCAAAATTAGAATTTGCCTTGCTTTTTCAGTGGACTTTCAGAAAGAGATTTCTAGGAAATTAGATTCCTGTTTTTCTTGCTTACACATAAGAGGTTGAAGGTTGGGTGTTGGTGGCACAGGCCTTGAATTCCAGCACTCGGGAGGCAGAGAGGTAGGTAGATCTCTCAGGTGGAGACCAGCTTGGTCTACATAGTATACATTCCAGGCCTGCCAGGACTACATAGTGAGTCCACGTCTTTGGAAAAAAAAAAAAAAAAGTTGGACTTTTGGAACCCTGGAAAATAGAGAGTGAGACTGAGGAATGCTGTATATTCTGGGGTTATGCATTTGCCCAGGAATGGCCTGGGTTATTCCTGACTAAACATTTATAGAGTCTAGGTGTGCAGCTCAGGGTTAGACTAGAGAGTGCTTATGGGGTGGGGAGGAAAGGCCCTGAATTTGGTTCCCCATCACAATGACAAAAGTCACTGATTTCAGTGTCCTCTTCTTCCCCCAAATAACAAAAAAGCACCCAACTCTCTGAAATCTGAGTTTTCACGTCAAGCCACCTCCCATCATACATTGGTTTATAACGAGTGACATCCAATCCCTGCCCTCTTCGTCATGTGCAACTCTGCCAAAGTAGAGGCTTTGAAGCCAGGCGACTGTGGTAAGGTTCCAGCCCAGTGCCTTGGTCCCAGTGACCTGAGCAGATTGCTCGGCTTCCTGGAGCTTGCTCTCTGGGGATCTGGGGTGTGGCTGCTTCTGAAGGTTCTTTTGGGAATGGAGTGTGGTGAGGTCCTAGACTTCGGCTTGGTGGCGGGAGGCGGGCGAGCCTGAGTGCCTGTCTCCCTCTCTGGGCGTGCCAAGGGCCTGCTTATTCTGCCAAGCAGCGAGCGTAGGCTGACTGTGTGCTGCTGTTCCTTGCTGCCTTCCGTGACTCCTCCAGAGCTGGCAGGAAATGTCTGATGTGTGTGGCTCTGGCTGCTTGGAGTTGATAGTGGGTCTATATGTTTTGGTTTTTGTCTTTTGTTGGTACCTGGCTGCCTACAGTAGTATTTGCTGCTTATCCTAGCAGGCAAGTTTTCCGTTAACTCTTGCAGATCAGACTAGTTTCTTGTTCATTTTTCTTGTGTTGGGGAGGGAGAGGAGCCTTCTCTAACTTCTTGTCTCAGTGACAGCGCTTCTCAGCTCCCCGCTCCTTAGTTCCCATTCTGCCTGGCGAAGGGCAGGTGGAAGCTTTCCTTGGTTGCTCGTTCAGTCATTTAGAAGATGCCAGTTTGAGCATCCACTGTGTGCTGGGCTTGGGGCCAAGAGCTTATTTATTTTTAACGTGTTTAGTTGGTCCCCATGGGGCCTTAGCACGCTCAGCCACTGTGCCTATTTTGTAGGTGACCATGAACCCCGACCCTGCCCCACCACTTGTGGCACTGGCTTTGCTCTTGCCCTGCCCATTTCTGCCATGGGTTCTCCAGTAGGTGTTCACAGGGATTGCTGTGTCTGTCCAGAAGGGATCCACTTTTAAATCCTTACGGGTTCTGGTTCTGAGGTCCGTTGCAGTGAGTGGTGTGGGCCTATGGATGCTGTGGAGTTGGGGTGTGGAGAGAAAGATTTGGGACACGACGGACTGTTCATGAGGAGAGCTAACTGGTGGGACTGAGGTAGAGTACTTAAGCAGCTGCTTGAGGTGGTGGGCCCTTTGGACTTTGATCCGCCCTCCCAGAAGCCCTTGCCCGGGTATGCTAAAAGCAGGTTTGTGGAGTGGGGGCTGATTACAAAAGCTGTTCATAATATTCTTTCTGTTTTACTGTCATTTCTAGATTGCTTTGGACTGATATTTGGGGGGAACACACTGTCCTTAGATTGCCCATAATTGTGAACTTGTTCTTATCTTCAGGACTTTACAGTCCAAGCTCCAGAATACACAAGGGAAGAGTAAAATGTAAGGAGCAACGGTTGTGGCGTTACGTAGACTTGGATTCAAGTTTCAGCGTCTGCTTAATGCCCTGGCAGATGTTTCTTGATGTTAGAGCCTCAGTTTCTTCATCTGTAGAAGGGGGTCATTGTCCTCATGAGAACTGTTCATACAGGACACCTGGAATAGGTTTTTGCACATAGTAGGTTTTGGGAAGTGTAAAAGTCTAGGAGCCCCAAGGCTGAAGATGTATGTGGTCTCTGTTTTGGAAGAACCTGACATCTGTGGGCAAGGCCGACACATGTGAGTCCCTCAGGGGTTAAGAGCCAAGGGCTTGGCAGATTCTTTGACACTTTTCAAGACAAGTTTGTGTTGACGTCATCTCTGGAAGGACTAAGAACTGAGGTTGCCTCTTTGTTGCCGTGATAAACACCATGACCAAAAGCAGCTTGAGGAAGAAAGGGCTTCTTTCATTTTACAGGTTACAGCCATCACCGAGGGAAGGAGAGCAGGAGCAGGGGCAGGAACTCAGACTGAGATCACAGAGGAAGGGCACTTACTGCCATCTCCCCTGACTTGCCCTCACGTTAATACACCTAATGTGGAGATGCTCCGTGGGTGTCAGAGGACAAGGATGTAGCCAAACGGTTGACGGTGCTGCGTGAACTGCAGGTCATAGTAGCCAGACATCCCCATTTTGTTTTCTTTGTCCAGTTTATGTACACCTTTGGGTGGCCCAGGGCTCTACTCCCACCATTACAGTCTATGACCACCCAGTTGTCCACCTCGCTAATGGGCTGCTCTACTATCAACTCAATGATAAACTCTTGTTCATTTCTTTCTGGTGACCTATAAACTGAACCTACTTGCCTAGTAGTGATACCTAGTGATACCTGGGCCCTTCTACATCAATCCTCAATCAAGGAAAATACCCCAAAGACATGCTCACAGGCCAATCTGATAAAAGAACAATTCCTCATTTAAGGAGCCTTCCCAGGTGTATCAAATCGACAACTAAGATTAGCCATCACAGATGGGTCGTAGCCAAAGCAACAAACAGTATGAGCAATGGGTGGGAATATTCAGAGATATAATCAGTTTGAGAGCGATGGTAGGTTGTAGGAGGAAGGCAGTCCTGAGCCAGGAGCCCTGAGAGCCTGGTGTGTGATATTATTGGTGGGCCTAATGGACCTTGCTGAAGAACTGAAACTTGACTCTCTCGGTGATGGGATCTCTGAATGGCTTATGGGAAGAGAGTTGGTTAAATTTGCTTCCATGTAGATTGGTAGGAAGGGCAAAAGGGAGGCCAGGAAGCCAGTGAGACTCTTGTATGGTTAAGATAGTAACTTGAACTTGGGTAGGAGTGGGAAGCATGGAGAGTATGGAAAGGCGAAATCACTGGTTGATTGATAGGTGATAGGGGGAGGAAGCAGGAGTTGTTTAGAGTACTGTTCGAGATTTCAGTGGAAATAATGGGGAAGGGGGACACCAGAGTTGGGAGAGAAGGATGCAGGGGTGGAATAGACTCTCCTCTCTGGGAGCATGAGGGGTTTGGGGCAATTAACACAAAGATACCTGTGGGGATCTAGGTGGAGTTCACGAGAAGTTGGATGTTGGCCACAGGCCTTAGACGCACAATGGAAAAAAGAAGTCAGGGCTGGAGATAAGACGCAGCTTAGGGATTAAGATGCAGTACCAGGGATGAAATGTTAATAATACTTACATGTAAACCACTGGTTAAAACATAAATCTAGAGTTCACTATTTAATAAGACAACCCCAAAGCCAAGAATCTGAGACGGGAGAAAGCCTTGCCTTTACAGGCCCCTTTGTACTGTACAGCTGTTTTTCTACATTTGTGTTTTTTTAGCGATTTAGAGGAAATACTGTAAAGAAATGATTAATGTTGTACATTATCAGGTGAGCCGGAAACCAAGCGCAGAACATAAAAATAACCCACGCTGCAGTCTGTAATGCTATTATGCATAATTCTAGGTTACTTCATGCTCTGACAATAATACCATTCATGGGGGGTTTTGAGTTCCCACCTTTCACATACATTATTTCCGTCAGAATTAATCACGCCTCCATCTGTGCTCGCAGCAATTAAAATATTTTAAGAATTATAAATGTTAAATGATGCTCTGTAAAGTTTGGGAAGCGGGAGAAAAGAATACCATTATGGGTTTAAGGCAGCGGCCATGACTTCCTTCTAGCCTCTGTGTGTCTTCAGAAACACAGTTGCGGCCAGCTTGGATGACTTAGGGGCTTTCTGTTTCACAGATTCCCCAGGTGCTTCCGGTGTCTGGGTCTTCGCCTGACCCCCCAAATCCTCACTCCCCATTTCTATTGTGGCTGGGTTGGTTTGGGTCCTGTTGCTCCTCTCTCGGGATGCTTGGGGCCGGGTTGGCCTCTTTGTCTTCAGAATCAGGGCACAGAGAAAGATCTCAGCAGGCACTCTTGAAAGAATCATCATTTTAGCCTTTGTAGACTCTGTAAAGTAGAGATGGTAGATATTTGGGGCCATTTTCAGCCAAGAGGAGATTCGGAAAAACAGTTCCCTACAAGATGTTGGACTCAAGCGTTCTCCTGACCTCTAGCTCAGCAGCCTTCCATTGCCCTGGAAATCAGAATCTTCCAAAGGTTTTTCTGTGGG
Organism: Peromyscus eremicus; assembly: GCF_949786415.1. Taxonomy (NCBI): domain Eukaryota; kingdom Metazoa; phylum Chordata; class Mammalia; order Rodentia; family Cricetidae; genus Peromyscus; species Peromyscus eremicus. The sequence goes on from NC_081419.1 coordinate 38,193,488, forward strand.
AAGATGATTCAGCATGTAGAATGAGTGAAGTAGGATTTGGGTGTTTTTGAGAAGCTTAAGAGCTGTCCTGTGTTCTGCTGCTGCTGAGCCGGGGTCATGCGCCATCAGCATGGTTGACAAGCCTTGTGACCTTGAGCAGGTCACATGGATCTGGGCCTCACTGTCCCAGAGTGGTGTGACAGGTTACACAGGTGTAATGTATTTGGGGCACCTGTTTTCACAGGGCTATTGTAAGTTCGGGTGCTAAGAACTGTGGCAGTCATTTTTCTGTTGCTGTGGTAAGATGCCATGACCAATGCAATGTAAGGAAGAAAGTGTATTTTAGCTTATGATTTCAGAGGGATTAAGGGTTGATGATGGCAGAGTGGAGGCATGGTGGCGGGAGCAGGATGCTGAGAGCTTGCATCCGGGAACTGCTAGCTCAAGGCAGAGAGAACAGTTGGAAGGGCTTTAGACTCTCAAAGCCCACCTCTAGTGACACCCTTCCTCCAATCAGGCCACACCTCCTAAGCCTCCTCAAACAGCATCATCCACTAGGGACCGAGTGTTCAAATACACGGCCCTATAGGGAGCATCCTCATTCAAATCACCACAGTAACTGGAGAGCTTTTCAAGTGGGACCTGGCATGTGGATAGTGCTCACTGAATACTAATGAAAAGATATGTTGATTAAAAAGAATCCTCATGTTAGTAAGGGTGATGGAGACGTGAGAGCTACCTTCCAGTGTTGGGAAGACCAATAGGGACAGTTATGCAGGCAATCTGTCACTGTATTTATGTGAACCACTGGGACGGAAATTCTCGTTCTAGAAGTTTATGCTAATGAAATAATTGTACAAGTGCACACACAGTTATATCACGTAGATGGTTACCACATTATTTACTAGCAAAATATCAGGGGAAATGTTCACTTTGAAAGGAGAGCTTGAGAAGAAAGAAACATGTCACCCGTACAGTAGGCTGCTCTACCATCATAGTAACTAAAATATTTCACCAGTAGTGTGATGGGTAATCTTGGTTATTAACTGGACATACCTGGGAAGAAGGGCCCTCAATTGAGGAGTTGTCTGTATCAGATTGGTCTGTGGGGCATTTTCTTGATTGCTAATTGATACAGAAGGGCCCAGCCATCCCTGGGCAGGTGGGCTGGCCTATATAAGAAGGGTAGTAGAGTATGAGCCTGCAGGCTTGTGAGTAAGCATGGTTCCTCCGTTTCTCCGTGGTGGTCTCTGCTTCCATTCCTGCCTCGCGCACCCTGCTGAGGCTTCCCTCCACGCTGGACTGTGTGGTGGAAGTGGAATGAACCCTTTCCCGCTCGAGTGGCTTTTGGTAAGTCTTTTGTCTGTCACAGCGACAGACACCAAGCTAGAACAAGTAGGCGGCTCTGCACAGAGGCACATGACCGCTCCTAGGGACGCTTGAGGAGAAGGTTTTTAAATGTAGATATGAGGGAGAGTTCAGCCGGAGGCATCTGGAAGAGTCCAGACAAGACCACAAGACCAGGCCATGAGAGGGGGTGGGGTGGGGGGAAGTGAGAGAGGAGAAGAGAGGAAGACAAAAGACCAAGAAGGCCAAGGGAGAGGGAAGGAACCAAGAGAGTGCGAGGCCAAAATGGCAGGTTTTTACAGGACTCAGAGGCTGGGGGAAGGGAAGCCAAGCCTTTGGGCTGGAGAGGTCTAGGGTAGGGATGGGTGGGGAGAGGGGAGGGGGAGAGTGCTGAGAGGAGCCACAGGTATGGAGTGAGCCTGGTGGTCAGCGTGTGCTTTGGTTTGCTAAATAGGCACCACAGTGAGCCATTTGTCCTGAGTTGCTTCTGGACCTGACAGAGAGGAAGCTCAGTGGTGTGACAGGGACAAGTGTCTTCTGCTGAGGTGAAGAGCAGCAGCTCACAGCTTGCCCTGTGTAGCATCCCTCCTATCCGCCATTCTCCTTCCTGTGGTTCAGAAGCGTACCGTCAACGGCACCTGAAATTTCGAGTACTTACCTTGATTTGTTCAAGAGGGACACACACACTTAAAACTTCTCTTTAGTGTTGTAATTGTTTCGTTGTTATTGTTAATCATTTCCTGTGATAGGAGTGTGTGTGTGTGTGTGTGTGTGTGTGTGTGTGTGTGTGTGTGTGTGTGTTCGGGGAAACAGTATGAGTAGGCTTTGGTGCTCAGGTTCTTGGTATCTGTTGAGGGCAGTCTTGGGATGTATCCTTTGGAGAAGGGGGATTAATTAAATGGTACCGTCACATTTATTTATTTTTTTAAAGTATGCATTACATATCTTTAAACTTATATTTACTTTTTGTGTGGATGAGTGTGTGTGTGCGCGCGCCACAGCAGATGTGTGGAGGCCAGAGGATGACCTTCGTGGGTCAATCCTCTCCTTCCACCATGTGGGTCTTGGGGATCAAACTCAGGGTGTCAGGCTTAGCAGCAGGCGCCCTGACCTGTTGCGTCATCTGTCATCTCCCTAGGTCTTGCATTATATATCTGTTACACATTTACACCATGCCAAGATAATGCCTATTTAAGCATGTGTGCGTGAACAGATGTGTGTGTGTGTGTGTGTGTGTGTGTGTGTGTGTGTGTGTGCACGTGAGTGTGGATAGGTGCCTGAAAGTGTAGGGAAGGGAACTTGGCTTCTCTTCACCCTCCTAGATTCTTGGGCTACAAGTCAAGTTGACACAGACGGCTTAGTAGGGGAAATCCATCCTCTGTGTTCGGGCATAGGAGTCTGTCTCAAAGCAAGAGAGGAGTGAGGTCATTGACGCTTACGTAGCATAATAGGCATGGGGACTTGTGGTGGGTGGCGGAAGCCGCCTCAGGGCAGATGGAGACTGCCTTCTACGGAGGTAAAGCCCCTGTGTAATGACAGCTGTCGGGAGCAGCTTTCTTACTAAAGGATCAATCTTTCCTGTGTAGATGCCCGTTCTCTTTCAGAAGGACAACTTCTCAGGATGTGTGAAGAGGGGGCTTATTTGGGTCTTCTGAAGCCATGTTTTGGGGTGGCACATCCTGAGCCTCAGAGCAGTATCACTCTCTGTCATTTCATGAGTGTGTAAAAGATGAAATCACTTTAATGACAAAAACTTGTCTCTTTTTTATTTTATGATTTGTAGATCAAAAAGTTATTTTAGTTATTTCTGCAGTTAGGTGAGGAGCAGAGTCTTTATTAGGGTGTGGGAGAGGTAGACGGGACAGAAAGGGAAGGGGGTGATGTTGTTTAGAGTACAGACTGGGTTAGTCTCCCCCCCCCCCCCCCCCCCCCCAGGAAGCAAGAGCTCAATGTCTGCTTCCAGTTGAGATCTTGTCTTTGATACAGGGTCTTGGATGGTTTAGTTTGGCCTGGATCTTTCTGCCTCAGTCTCTCAGATGTTTTCTTTAGTGCTTTGTGAATGGCGAATATTATTTTTGGCTGTTTGTTTCTGGATTTTTAACATAGGATATGTTTGTACATAGAATGTGTTCGTTCTTGATCTCCTCTGTGTAGTTGAAGCTGGCCTTGAACTCCTGATCCTCCTGTTTCTGCCGCTTGAGTACTGGGACTGGTATGTACGGCCATGCTTGGCTATGCTTCAGATTTTTACCTTGAGTTTTCGGTATTATGTCCAAGTTATTTTTGGAAAAAAGGAAAGAGTACTACTTGAGGAAAGAATTGATCTGATTTTTTTTAAAGCTTTATTTCTACTTGTGTATGTGTATTGTTGTTTTTTTGCTCTTTTTGAGGGGGCCCACCACCCAGATCCCAAATAAATCACACATGGAGGCTCATTCTTACTTATGAATGCCTGGCCTTAGCTTGGCTTGTTTCTAGCCAGCTTTCCTTAACTTATTCTGTCTACCTTTTGCCTCTGGGCTTTTCCAATTCTCTTACTTCTGTAAATCTTACTCTTATTCCATGGCTTGCTATGTAGCTGGGTGGCTAGTCCCTGGAGTCCTCCTCCTCCTCTGACTTCTAGGTCTTCCTTTCCAGATTTCTCTCCCTATACATTCTCTCTGCCTGCCAGCCCTGCCTGTCCTTTCTCCTGCCTTGCTATTGGCCAGTTCTTCGTTAGACCATCAGGAGTTTTACACAGGCACAGTAACACAACTTCACAGAGTTAAACAAATGCAACATAACCAAAAGCAGCACACCTTAAAATAATATTCTTCTACATATGTGCCTGCATGATTATATGTGTACCAAGAGCGTTTGGGAATCCTTAGGAGCCAGCAGAGGATGTCTTATCCCCTGGAACCAGAGTTACCGGCAGTTGTCAGCTGCCATCTGGGTGCTGTGGGGCACTGAACTGGAGGCTTTGTGCATTCTAGGTAAAGACACTACCATTGAGCGGTGAGTGGGTGTTTGCTGACTAGTCCTTTCCTTGCTGGTTGTAAGGTGAAGGAGATGGCATGTGTAACACACGCTGCCTGGTCTAGCTAAGTGTTTAGCACATAACTAGTCCTTCCCAAGCCCTCACAACTGCGAGAGTCTCCACGCAATGTCTGGAGAAGGTCGGCCTGTATTTCTCTCTAGCCTTATGTGATCTGGGACTAGAGGTGGTAGTCTACCCGGCTCAGTGTTACACACTGAAAATGACTTGAAAGTGAGCGACAGACTTTACTCCCATTAAACCTTCAGCAGAATGGAAGATTCCTGTGTACTGGAGTAGTTTCTGTTCCAAAGCACTTTCTGTAAAGGTGGGGTGTAAATTCCAGTGTATCAGCCACTTGAGCTTTATTAGGTCCTCAGGAGGCAGATACCCACAGGTGATTTTTTTTCTCTCCTCCCAGGGCATGGCCGGAAGGAGGACTCCCTATTGATGTTAGGACCCAGGATCTTCTTCATGGAGTGGATAATGAGATATCTTCTAGGCAGAGGGATACTTCCCTTCTCTGCCTTCATCGAAATCTTCCCTACCCTTTAAACCCCACATGTCCACACACTCTCCAGACAGCCCCCAGTTCTACCCTTGCTCTCTGTAGGAAACAGTGTTGCCCACATGCCTTGTCTTTGAGGTGTTCCTCCTGGGTGACAGCAGACCTGAGGGATGTCCCTTGGACCTTTGCTCTTTGTTCCATGCCCATAGCCTTGCCCTGGAAACTGTTTCGAGTTAGGACATGGCTGCTGATTCTAGTTGTCTTGTGTTTTGTTTTGTTTTTAGTCAAAGTCTCTCTATGTAGCCCAGACTGGCCTGGAACTTGCTGTGTAGACCAGGCTGGCCTCACAGAGATCCTCCTGCCTCTGCCTCCCGGGTGCTGGGATTAAAGGTGTGCAATGCTGGACTAGTTTTACTCTTTGTTGAGATCACTACTCCATGTCTTAGAAGATTCTCCTGTATGGTTTTCCACATAGCAAACAGGCTCCTTAACTTTAAGGAGGAAAAAAAAAAAGGAATTTAAAAATAACTTGGTGTGTCCTTCAATGCTTTTCTTTTCACAGACATATGCTAAATGGCATGCCATTCTTTTTTTGTTATTTAGCTATGTATTTTTTTTTAATACACAAGTGTGGTATATTTTTATCACATGCCAATATGTATTCAAATGATTCCCAGCAGTTGTATGTAATTTGCTTTGTAGTCTGTTAGGAATAACATTAAATTTATAACTATTACTACTGAATTTTAGGTAACCTTGTGAAGAAAATTGTCCTTCAAGTTTTGTGGAATGTCTTCCAACCATTAAACTGCATTGAATTAACATAAAATGACTAAATCTTTATAGCTTGTTCATCTTTTTAACAGCCGAGCAGTCTCTGCGTTCCAGAACTGAGCTAGGTGCTGGGTGAGCTGCTCAGGTCTAAGAATCCTAGCCTTAAGGGTAAAGCATGACATGTGTGCCTCCAGGAGGGTTGGACACAAGCACTTTAGTTGATTAGGCACAGAATTGCAGTGTATTCAGATCAGACAGTAGCTGTCTGCGAATGTGGGATGTGTGTGTGTGTGTTGAGGTGCAGACTGTGATGGACGAGTTTAGCTGTGTGACAGTGAAGATTTGGGACACAAGGCACAGGGACCTAGTTCACTTTGAAGAATGGTGTTTTGAGTATCAATCTAAAGGCAAAAAAAAAAAAAAATGGAAAACACGTTGTACTATAGTTGGAGAAGTTTCTCACGGGGTATGGGTTAGCAGTTCTGGAGTTCTGTTACCTGTGCCTGGGTTAAGAGATGGTGAAGTAAGCAAGAGAGAAGGCTGGGATGTTCCTTGATGGGAGGGATTAGAGTTGGAGACCTAGGTGTGGACTTGGGTTTAGCTAAATACTGATCCAGATAGAGTTGGTGTGTAAATGTGTGTAAATGGGCTGGTACACACACACAGGAGGGATGAGGGCCTAGCAGCCACGACACACCATAGCAACAAGCACACCCCTATCTTCACTCCAGGGGTGCCACTGTCCAGCGACCTGGACTCCTTGGAGAAAGGCGTAATTATAGACCTGGAGCATCTTGTGTGGCCAGAAAATAAGGAAGTGCTCAAAAAACAAAGGATGTGGGCATGTCGAAGGGAGGAAGGAGCCAACCTCAAGGAGCTCTTAATAGCCAGAGCTAACTTTAGCAACAGAATAAATAGTGTGGTCCTGCATAATAATCCAAAGCGTAATATGTGTATTCACATGACATGAAATTTGTGCTAAGACAGGAAACCTCTTTTGTGCAGAAGAATTTCAAATAGTTTTTGTAGATACCTTTTCCTCCAGGAGCCTAAAGATGAAGTTTGCACGCCCTCCAGCTCGCCGAGGGTAAACTGAGGTTGAGTTTTGTGACTCTTCTCCAGGGTAGAGTATGGGAAGGGAGAAGTGAGTTTACAGCAGCTGTCACTGAGCTGAGCAGTCAAAGCTAACCTGGTGTGTAGCCGTCCTGTGACATTGTAGGCATACAGTGATGGTAGGACCTTAACCTGATGTCTCCCTACACCTGCAGCCCAATATAGCTATTAAAAAAAAAGTCAGACAGGCCTACCTCTCTGCCACCAGCCGAGCCTGCCGAGGAGTTGCCATGAGCTAGCCCACCCTCCCGAGCTGAAGAAATTTATGGACAAGAAGTTATCACTGAAGTTAAGTGGTGGCAGACGTGTACAGGGAATACTGTGGGGCCCTGGTCCCTTTGTGAATCTTGTGATTGAGCCTGTGGAGATGGCAGCTAGCGGGCTAACATTGGAACGGTAGTCACACAAGGCAAGAGCATCATGTTAGAAGCCTTGGGAAGAGTCCTCACAATGGCCGCTCCGCAGAGGAGTCCACATATCTCCCCAAAGGGCAGCTCTGACTATGGTGTAGGATTGGGTTGTGTACGTTTTCATATGAGACTTTTTTTTTTTTTTTTTTTTTTTTGCTAAGTAACTTTTGTGATACTGGGGGGAAAAAAGAGCCAGACAAAACCCACTGAGGAACATTTTGCAAAATACTTGACCAGGACTCCTCATCACCGTTAAAGGATTGGAAAACAACAACAACAACAATGAAATAAAACTGTAAGATTCCAGAGGAGGCCAAGGAGACAGAGGCCAGGTAGCTACAACGTGGGACCCTGGACCTGGAGCCTAGAACGGAGGGATGTTAGTGGGAAGCGAGAGTAACCTGGATGATGTTTGTTATGAGACATTCAAATGAGGGGAAACCTGAAATGAACAGACAGTGATTTCCCCATTATCTCCACTCTCCATCTGTGGTTTTACTCTCTTGGCTTACTCTATACCTGCCCGTTAATCCATCTTATTTTAGAAAGTACTTCAAAGTGGCAAACATCAGTGCATAAGCCTTCCCCTGTACAACCCAGCCTGTTTAAAGAATAAGTTCTTCTTCAGAGCGTTTTTATTAGCATATTAATTATACAGGATCATGGGCTCCATTATGACATTTCCATATATGTAATGCATTCGATCTCATTGAACCCCCCGTTTTGTTCCCCCTCCTCCTCCCACCAATCTTCTTCCTCTTCCCTAGCCTCCTAAGGTGGCTGTCCAGCAGGCACCGGGCACTTCACAGTTGACACTATATCTGTGGTTGTGTCCTATAGAGTGTGGAGGAAGATGAAGAGTTACAGAGGACCTAGGTTTTGTTTTTTGTGTCCTAGAGTGATGAAAGCTGTATGTGATCACCTGAGCACGTTCGACTGCCGTGCAGCTGTATCTGTGGGCCCTGGGACGCTCTGGGGCCCGTGAGTGTCCAGGAAATAGTAGCTAACCTGGTGTCAGGGCAGCTGGAGGGCATTGTGTGGGGTGAGAGGCCAGGCTGGGGCAGTGAAGTGCCCGAGTTGGGATGTGTTGTGGTAGAGCATTTACCTGAGGAGAGCCTGAAGCCTCCCGACATCCGTCTTCCCTTTCCAGGGGTCGCCTGAGGAAAGAGGACGCCAAGGAGAGTAGCTTTAGCTCTGGAAGGGGCCAGGAGGGTGATCCATCAGAGAGTGCAGTTATGCAGAAAGGACAACAGTCACCCCCAAAGCCCACAGAGCTGGGGCTGTGCCCGGAGGATGGCCTTCCAGCTGCTAACAGTGGCCCTATTCAGTGTGGATGCATAATGACTTCCAAACTAATCAGGAACCAAAGCCTGAGGCTGGGGACGAGCACAGATATCTTGTTGACTGAGCAAACATCTCGATTTTGTCCGATAGGAAGTTACTGAGGAAGGTCAGAGTGATGTAATGACGTGTGCTGAGCTTTCATCCTCAAACAGATGGGCCCCCGGGGTACCATCTGCAGCTCCCTGGGCCCTTGGAAATCATTTCCTATAAATGAAATTGTCGTAAGGTACCGTGGAGAGATTGGTGTGGTAGCCATACCAGAAGTAACTAGACAAAGGAAGGAAATTTCCAGTGCCGTTGGCTGCTTCCTTTCCTCCCTTTGCCTTAGAAACCGCCCTGAGATTTATGATTTTGTTCAGCTTTCTTGTGTAGCCTGTGAATATTGTTGGTGTCCACTCCCCGCCCTCCCCTCGGTCGTCCTCCAAAGTAAACTTCCCTTTCTCCTCTCAGGCTCGCAAACTGCCTCGTACCCCTAAGCCAGTGTCAGCTGGGCACTTTTTATAAGCTGTTTTGCTATTTCTGGTTTTTGTTGAGGAGGAAGTAGTGTTTTTGTTTCTGGTCTCCCCCCCCCACTCCCCAATCAAAGGAATATATTTGTTCTGGGAAGGCAAGGGCAGGGGATGTTTCCTAATCGAGTTCAGAGAAAGACAATAATATCGTATTTTAAGTACAGCATGGTATGTAAGTGGTGGGCTTGTGAGTCATAATTGAAGTTGTTTTTGGAGACAGGGTTTCTCTGTGTAGCTTTGCGCCTTTCCTGGATCTCGCTCTGTAGACCAGTCTGGCCTCGAACTCACAGAGATCCGCCTGCCTCTGCCTCCCGAGTGCTGGGATTAAAGGTGTGCACCACCACCGCCTGGCTAATTGAAGTTTTTAATGAAATGTCTCAATAAAGTATATCGGAGCAGAAAACAGGGTCTGTAGTACTTCTTGGTTTATTTATTCAGTAGTCACTGGCACCCTGTGCCAGGCGTAGCTCTGTGTCCTGGTAGAGAGACGCCTTCAGTAGAAAATAGTGTTCTTGGAGGAGTGCAGCCCGGTAGAGGCAGGGGGACAGACTTCTTGGAGGAGACGGTTTTTGTATTGTATCTCAAGGGAATGTCTAGGTGAGGGACGGGGGTTTGGCAGAGGGAGACACCCAGAGTGAGATGTGAGCCAGCCCAGAGGGAGCCCAGACAGGCATGGGTTGTAAATGGCTGGTGTACTTGTCTTCATGGGGATAGAACAGAGTGACAATGGTTGAGACCCAGAAAGGGGACTCAGGAAAGGTTGTTTTGGAATCAAAGTGGAAAGCTGGGGGAGTCCTGTGGCTGAGTCCTGGTGGGGAACAGAGCGGCAGGGAGGTGGGGGTTAGCCTATCAAGTTTGCTGGCTTTGGTTTTCTGGATGGAGTGGGAGGGATTGATGAAAGTGTGGAGCGCTTGTCGAAGGCAATTGGAGGGGCCTTTTTTCCGTCTTTTGAGGACCTTTCTGGGTCTGAGGATTCCAGGGCTCTGGCATTCTGGGCTACAAGAGGGCCTCTCTCGGAAGTCATTTTGGCTTGGAATGTAGTTGAGAAGCTGAGGCCTAGTCTGAGTCCCACCTTGTGCCCAATGAAGACGACCGCAGAGTAAAGAGAGTGCCTAAGGGACAAAGGTGGATGATGAGTGATGGATTCTGAGAGGCCTGGGTGTGAAGAAGAGGACACACTGAAGGGCTCCCAAAGGGCCAGGACCTTGGGAGGGGGACTCTGTGCCGGCTGGAAGGACCGGAACACAAGCATGAGCCACACTGGTGACTATGACGTGTGCCTGCTAAAGCCTAGATTCGGGAGCTGGAGGTGGGTGTGATGAATGACCGCTGCTGTCACTTCATGTGCTGGACACAGCTAAGTGCTTTCAAGTGTCCGCTAGGACAACAGCGCCATGAAAGGCTTATCCCCATCTACAGATGAGGCATTGAGGCCCGGAGAGGGGAAGAAGACATTGCTCCAGGTCACATGGTGAGTCAGAAAATGGAGTGGGGATTCTAATCCAGACTGTCCCCTGTGCTCTTTTCCCTCAGGGGCCGACTGCCGGGCACAAACGTACAGGAAAAGACAGGAGAGAGAACTGTGACCTAAGGACCACTGTACCGCGTTTCCTCCGTGAATGAGAAGTTACCAGAAGTAGGTAGGTGTCCGCTGAGAGTTGGGGTGGAGGGTGGTGTGACCATGCATAGGGGAGCACCAAAGGACAAGCGGCGAGAGGGGAAATGGACTGGAGAGGTTCCATTTGTCCAGAACCGTGTTTGAGCCGGTGCTTCCTTAGCTGAGCAGGCGAGTTCATGCCCAGAGAGCCGAGTTCTCGCGGCAGGGCGAGGGAAGAGTTCTGTTCAGACATTGCTGCCAGCGATGGCTCAGAACCATGTGCGTGTGCATCTGTACCACTGAACTCACTGTAGCCTTACAAATGGTAAAATGTTTGTTTTTACCATCCTAAAAAGTAAGGTAGTGGAGGGAGGGAATATAGCCATCACCAGTTACAAAACTTTTTCCTTTGCCAAGTGGGCACTTAGCAAATATGTGAATGAATGCTAGGGATTTTGCTAAGTGCTTTATGCATTGTTTTCATTTAATCCCTATTTTGAGGGATGAGGTCAGCTCCGCTGCACCGATGAGGGTCCTGAGTTTAAAGGGATTAGACAACTTGCCCAGGGCCGCACATTTAGAAAGTGGGGAAGCTGGTGCTGTTGGATCCCCCTGCCTCTACTCAGGGAACTGAAAAAGCAGAAGGAAGATTCTGGAAGCTGTGTGAGGGGTGGGAGCTGTTAATAGAAGTAAGAAGAATGCATGATGAGAAGGGAGAGGTAGGAGGAGGCCTAGTAATGAGACCACATGCTTGAAAGTGTGGTGGAAGAGCCTGGCCTCCAGTGTCTGGACTGGGTGGGCTATAGAACTGTCGGAGGGTACAGGAGGGGACTCCAGGTCATCATGAGTGTGTGTGGGAGGCTGTGTTACCTACAGATTCCCACTTGCTAGCAGATTCTTCCCAGACTGGGACCTGTGGCTGGGCGGGGTGGACCCAAAGAGCAGCTTAGCCTGTTCCCTTTCTCATGTTCCTCCCAAGTGTACCTCCTTCCTGTCACCTTGGGGGGGGGGCAGCTGAGGACCCACTGAGTCTATAGTCAGGAATGTGATACTGGATGGAGAGGCATGGATGGGGAGGAGGGGGGGGAGGAGGAGGAGGAGGAGGAGGAGGAGGAGGAGGAGGAGGAGGCCTGAGTATTGCTCTGTTGCCAGTAGCAAAGCCCGAGTGTGAGGTCAGATCATGGCCAACCTTCCCACTTTGTAGACAGACGAGACCTTTTGTCACGGGTGTTCTTTCTTTTTGGCAGAATAGTGTGAAATGAATCTATTAGGGATTGGATGGGACCGGCTCCTCAAGAACGTTTATTTGAGACTGTAACCTGAAATGCCTGAGGCATGTCTTCAGTGGTGGCCTGTGCTATTTGGGATCCCCCAGGGTACAGGTGCTAGGATGTCTCAGGTCCTTGGACTGAGAGGTGTTTATGAAGGGGGCCTCAGCTGTTTATGAGGGAAGTACCCCCTTGAGAGTCGCTGTTATCATTTTCCTTCATGTGTTTTCTTTGGACCCAGCAGGAGTCATTCATCCTCCTGGTTGGTGGCTTTTAAATTCTGTGCTGGGAGGTGGGCTGGCTGAGCAGCGAAACAATGGTCTGTGATTATGTAATCCTTTAGAATAAATAAAAAGATGGTTCATGGCAGGTCCTGCAAGGGCAGCCTGGAAATGAGCGGTATCGGGAGGGATTAAGTTGCACTGCAGTTGAATTTTGCAGCTGTCAGGTTCTCCGCAGTAAGGTCTGTCGGCTGTAACCTCCAGGTGTAAACAGAGCTTCATCAGCATCACTGAATAGCCTTCTGAGGATCCAGACAGAACTCGGTGGGATGCTGTCCATCAAAGAGTCATTGGCCAGGCCTTGTTTCTGGCTGTGATGTTTACCCCCAGCGGCTGGCAGGATCTGTGGAGCTTTGCTGCAAGGAGAGATAGAGGGTATCTGGCCTCCTCACTTGGGTCCTGTTTTCTTCAGTAGTTTGTCTTCTTTTCAGCTAAGACACATTTAGAGGCCAGATGAAACTTGCCTTTCAAATGGGACTGGAGTAACAGTTACTAAAGTAGTCTTTCACTTGGTAAAATAATTATATGCTAATTTTGGGGCTAGGGTTATACCTCAGTGGTAAAATACTTCCCTTGCAAGGGTGAGGCTCCGGGTTTGATTCCAGCCCCTCCTGGGGGTGGGCGGGGACTAATATTATAATAACTTAACCTTCTGTGCTTTTGCAAGAGGATTTTGTTGTTGTTTTCATGCCTGTATGTTCTCTCATCCGAGAACCTTCCTGGTGTGTAGAATGAATTTAATATAGATGAATTACTCGCACAGGGCGGACACATTGCCTGATCTGTTCAAAGCCGCACAGTTAATAACTGGATGCCTTGAGAAATGGTAGGCAGAGTATCAGGAGAGAATGGTTTGCCTTCCGAACCTCTTCACTAACAACACTATTGAGGGGGCTGGAGAAATGGTTCTGAGGTTAAGAGCACCTGCTGACCTTAGAGACCCGTGTTAGGTTCCCAGCACCTACATGCGGCTTATACACCTGCTTGTAGTTCCAGCTACCAGGGATCTGACACTGTTTTCTGGACCTCGAGGGAGTCTGCACTCATGTGCAGATATCCTCCCCACACATAATTAAAAAATAATAAGAATAAATTTTAAGAAAGGGAAAGACTCTAAAATAATCAATATTGAGTATAGAAGAGTCCTGAGGTTTATAACAGTTTAAAGGTTTTATAAAAGTGTTTTTCTGGGGTTGGAGAGATGGCTCAATGGTTAAGAACACTTGCTGCTCTTGCAGAGAGGACACGCTTTTGGTTCATGTCAGGCAACTCATAACTGCCCGTAACTCCAGTTCCAGAGGGCAATGCCTTCTTGCAGCCTCCCAAGTTTACCTGCTCACACTCACCACACGTACCTATAAAATAAGTAAATCTTTAAAAAATAGTTTTCCCCAGCTATTAAAAAATCCTAATCTTTTCTAGAACAAATAAGTACAATTTTATGTATTTGAAGTGTCAAAAGCATTAAATGAGAAAGAACTTAGGAAAATTCACATATTTTATAAGTTTTACATTCAGGAGTTTGAAACTTTGCCCTAAATGTCATTGGTTTTTAAGAGCCGTTTCTCTGATTATTTTAATTTTGAAATTATATATATATATATATATATATATATATATATATATATATATATATATATATAAACATTTAAAATATTTATGTATGTCTGAGTGTGTGTGTCTGAGTGTATGTATGTGCACCATATACATGCAGCAACCCTTGGAGGTCAGAGGGGCATTGGGTCCCCTAAAGCTAGAGTTACAGATGATTGTTAGCCACTGTGTGGGTGCTGAGAACTGAACCTGGGTCCTGTGTAAGAGCAATTACTGCTCTTCACTGCTGAGCCATTTCTTTAGCCAACCCCCACCGTGTGTGTGTGTGTGTGTGTGTGTGTGTGTGTGTGTGTGTGTAGATGTCTCCAAGAGTAGGCCTGAATAAAAGTAATTTTTTAACTCTATAATAGGAACACCAGGAGTGAAGTATGATTTTAGGAGTAAGAGTGTTGTGTTATGATCTAAATGGTGTGAACACAAGACATTTTATGACCCCACCTATCATACAGTGGTTTACTTGGCATTGTCAATAGAGCACTATGGTAATTTGAATAAGAAGCGTCTCTCATAGGTTCAGGAATCTGAAAACTTGGTTCCCAGTTGGTGGCCCTGTGGTGGAGGTGGTGCAGGGCTCCTGGAGAAGTATGTCACTGGGGTGGGCTTTGGGAGCTTATATTATAGCTCACTCCATTTCCCTCTCTTTCTCCTTTATGTCTGTGGTTGGAGATGCAATCTCTTCACTTCCTCCTCACCATGCCTGCGGCTCGGTGCCATGTCTCTCCTCTGCTGTGAGAGGCTCTTAGCCCTCTGAAACCTTAAGCTAGAATAAACTTTCTTCTGTAAGTTGCTGTTGGTCATGGTGTTTTATCAGAGCAACAGAAAAGGAACTAATAAAAGCAAGTAAATTTAGGGACAAAAGTGTTACTATTTGTCCTGTAGCATTTATTATTATTATTATTATTATTATTATTATTATTATTATTATTATCATCATTTTTTTTTCCGATACAGTGTTTCTCTGTGTAGCCCTGGTTGTCTTGGAACTTGCTTTGTAGACCAGGCTGGCCTCAAACTCAGAGATCCTCTTGCCTCTGCCTCCCGAGTGCTGGGATTAAAGGTGTGTGCCACCACTGCCCGGCTTTATTTTACTTTTAAAGAGGCAAGATTTTGCTAATTTGTTTGCCCATGGTAATCTCCAACTCCTGGATTCAAGTAATTTCTCCTGCATCAGCTTTCCAAATACCTGGGTCTGTTGGTGCATGCCACTGTGACTGGCTAGGCCAGTAGTCTTGAAACATTCCCAACATCAGTAAAATCCTTTCTCACACCTGCAACATTTGTATAGGTATAAATTATAGTCACATATTTGCTTAGTGACAAGTGGTTTGTATTTAAGATAATATGTAAATGGAATAATAAATAGAAACGAAAGATGAGGGAAGTAAACACAGTTAGGAATTCACTAATTCCTTTAGGTACCCTTGGAGAGCACCTCCTACCCTCTGCTGTGGAGACATCTGGTTGAGAACGACAGTGATCCACAAGAGGAAGCACACAGCCCTTTTTGAGGGAGGGTTTGCTAGTTTCTGGAGTCGTGTGTGGATGAGAAGTCGACAGAGAGGTACACTGTCAAGCAGATTGAGAGTAGGCTGGGTAGAGAGTCAACCAGAAAGCTGGGGGCTATAACTCCCTCACCATCTGTCTAAGAACGTTGCTGAGGTATCACGAACCAGACTCCTGAGGATTAAAGCTGTCTATCCCATTAGAATGGTCAGATCACTTTCTCATAGCTGGTAATGCAGGAGACTGGACCACAGAGTGTAGTTCCTACAGAAGGCATGCAGAATCGATGGGAGGTCTTTCAATTCTTTGAGAAGAACAGGTTTGAATGGAGTGGGAAGGAAGCCAAGCCAACCATCGGGAGTTGGAAATGAGGTGGAAGTACTGGACTCGGGCTTGGTGAATTTTGAGTGGATGGAGGCTGCGAACTGGGAAGGCTGCAGGGGTGCTTACTTAATTCTTGTGGAATGTTTGCTGGTCAGCTAGTCCGAGTCTTCCACAGCAAACATTGTGAGATTGTGTTTACTAGTTACTTTTCTAGTACTGTGATAAAGCACCATGACCAAGACAACTTGCAGAAGGGAGGGTTTATTTGGGCTTATAGTTCCAGAAGTTTAGAGTCCTCCATGACAGCAAAGGCATGGTGGCAGGATCAGGAAGCTGGAGGCTCACATCCTGAACTGCAAGCCGAAGCAGAAAGCACACACTGGGAATGGAGCTTAACGCCAGGACTGTTACCCAGAGAAACCCCACCCCACCCAAACCAAACCCAAAACAAAAAACCCTCAAAGCCTGCCCCCCAGGGATCCATTTTCTCCAGTAAGGCCACATCTTCTAAATTTACCCAGCCGGTGCCACTGCCTGGGGACCAAGTATTCAAACATTTCTGGAGACATTCTCATTCAAACCACCATCCTAAAAGCATTGCTGGTTTCTGGAGTTCAAAAGATGGCACGGTTAGAACCGTGAGGGGAGAGCGGCCCCTGTGATGTGGGGAAATCGCTATAGCAGAACTTGTAGGAAGTTAGCTCTGAAGCACCAGGAACCACCTCAGACCAATGTGTGGTGTGATGCATGTCCGCCTGGGTGTAACTTGAAATAAAGGTGATGATATCAGGCAGATTAGGAATTCAGACTGTTGTTACTTAAAGGAATAAAAGCAGGCAGGGTGCTGAATGACAGATTGCCCGAAGCTCTGCCTTCATTTGAAAGTATGTAGAACAAGAGTGCTCAGATCAGAAAAGAAGGTGGACTCGGACAGCATTTCGGTAGCCATGGGGTTTTATAGACTATCCACAAATAAAATAGTTAAGCGTTGTTTGAGTAATTCCAGCAGAAGTTTTTCACAGCAAATGAGAAAAGAGCATCTTCAGGAAACGGGGGGTACAGATAGTCAATTACCAGAAGTAATTGCAAACACAGTCACCTTCCATTCCGTCAGGAACTATGAGAAAGATGAGCTGTGCAGAGCTATATTAAATTCTGGAGAACTCTTCCTGAATGATGCCTTATAGCATCTAGAGGCACTTACCATTCCTACCCTTACTTCTGAATAAGAAAGAGTTAGTCAACTTCATAACAGGTAGTCGGTGTGTTTGTGGTTTAGATGGGGAGACCACGTAGTTGAGAAATCTTAGAGGTGACAGCGGTACAAACTGATAAAATTAGGATTTGAGATTGCTGGGTAGTCCCTGAGCGAGGAGGCCTCCCTGAAAGATTGAGTCAGGACCAATTTATGTTGATTTCTCAGTGGGACAGTGCAAGCATGCCCAGCCTCATCCTTTGAAGGGGGCGCCCTGAGAGCCCAGCAGGGGCTCGGCCTCACCATTGTCTGTACAGTAAAGAAGGACTTCAATTTACAGATTATAATCTCCCAAATCCTATTTCAAGGAAAGGGATGACATTTAAGAATTGTGTGCTTGTAGTAATGAAGGGCTTAAACAAAGATCTGTGAGTGATGTCTGGCAGATCATTTGTTCATACTAGATCCCAATTCTTTTACCCCCAAATGGAAGAAAGGCTTACTGGGATAATCTCCGGACCCCCTGCTGGTTCTGAATGGATGTATCCATTCTGAATAGATGAGGAGAGAAGAGGACTGAGTACTGCCTGCTTTCTGGAATGGCCCTCTCTGTGTGTTCCAGCCGCTTTATGTGTGGCAGTTCTGCAGATCTGTGTGTCCCTTGCTCTCTGTGATACCAGTGAGGTAGGGATAACCCTGTTCCCATCTTACAAGCACAGACAAGTTCACTAGTAAGTGGCTGAGTGGGACACATTGAGACATGGTCATAATGGTCATAATGAAGGTACCAGTGACTCCTTGTCAGTATCGATTTAAGAGTCAGTGTTTTAGGGACTAAGTTATTCTGTTTAATTTCTTTCTGTTTTCTCACAGATGGCTTAGAAGTAAAATAAATGTAAAGCCATTTATTTTTATTTATGTTTGCAGTCTTGGGGGTGTGAAACTTGAGTCCTGTTCGTGCTGGGCGAGCATCTTACTGCTGAGATACACTCCCAGACTAAAGTCAAATTTCCAAAGATTTCAAGATCTTGAATACTACCTTATACTCTTTTTTGGGGGCGGGGGGGGGGGCAGGTAATGATATAGGAACAATAAATGCTAGTCTAGTTTTCCCTTTTGAAGTTCCGAACCAGTTCTGAGATAGAAGCTGGGGAAAAGGCATACTGAATTCACATTATGCTTTTTGAAATTTTTAATGGATAGACATACAGATGAAGAATGTGCCTTAATTTAGTGTAATTACTATTATTTTAATTATCTTGTCTTGGTTGGTTTTCTGTTACAATAACAAAATGCTAGTCCAAGACTGGACAACTTATAAATAAGTTCATTTGGCTCATGGTTCCCGAGGCTAGTCAGTCCAGGGCATGGCTTTAAGCATCCGCCTGGCGTCAGGTGAGGGCCCCTTGGAGGCAGCATAACCCAGCAAAGACTGGGGCTGGGGGATGGCACAGTGGTTGGGAGCACTTGCTGCTCTTCCAGAGGACCTGGGTTCAATGCCGAGGACCCACCTCAGGCAGCTCCTAACTGCTTGTAACTTCACTTCCAAGAGTTCTCATGACCTCTTCTAGCCTCTGCAGGCAGTGCACACATGTGGTGTACACAGAGACAAGCAGGCTCATGTACATACATACATACATACATACATGTAAATCAGAATAAAAACATATAAAACATCTTTAAAGAAAAAAGAAAACATAGCAAAGAGTATCTCACGCAAGCCAGCCAGTTTGGGTCTCTCTTCTTTTTATGACAATCTCTCAAATGCTATCATTAAAGGCTCCACCCTGATGACCTCATCTAATCCTAATTTGGAAGCTCCTCCTCCAAACGGCATTAGCATAAGGATTTGGGGATTAGGTTTCCAACACAACCTTTGGAGGACACGTGTAAATTCTGTGTGTCCCAGCAGTGGGCTTTGCCAGCCAGGTGAATTCTGCTATAGGCAGACATGCCTGGCTGCTCGCTGTCCATGAGGGGCCATCATTGTGCCTCCCTGTGGAGGCTGTTCTCACATCACCACACGCTGTACCAGAACTTCCAGTGTGTGCTTTAGGAGAGAGCTTGGCAGCCAGGGAGGGACAGGCTTCCGCCCACTTCTCGGTGTTTGTTCCCATGCTTCATGAATTAGTAAGTTACTGTGGCTTCTAGAAGTGGGGCCCCAGAAAGAGACCCAGATGGTGAGCTAGTAGGGAGCTCTCTCTATGAAAGAAACAGGAACCACACTGACTCCAGTTCCCAGTAACAAACCCTCTTCTGTTTCCCAAAGCCAACATCATTCTGGGTAAATGATACCTTGGACCAGAGATACAAGCTTTTGTAAAAGGGAAGGTGGATTAAAATAATGACCTAAAACCTTCACCCCATAGCCACTGTCAAGGATGCTGCTGCTATGGTTTCTGTTTAGTAGAAGGCGAAGTAAATATTCTGGTGTGTCTTATTTAGTATTTTCGGAAAGTCCCGGCCCTGAGGATGCAGCTGGGAGGTCATGCTTGTCTAGCATGTGTGAGGCCCTGGATTTGATCTCAGACACTGGGAAAAAGTCCCTTATGTGGTTATACTGCTAGCAGTGTCTCTCTGTACCTGCACGCAGACGCATGCTTTGAGGACATTAAGTTACCTTGGTATTTCCTGATGTCGTGGTTGTTGAAGTCTTCACCATGTCAGAGACCCAGTTTTAAGGTACCTTTTTCCTTCATTTTTTTTCTAGTATGAATGGAAAATATTCAGATGAAAATATATTGTGGACAACTGGTTTGTCAATTTCTGAAGGAACATTTTTATTCAACAGCAAGTAAAGCAAGTTTGCCCAACTAAATTATTCATAAGAATTACAAAACTTGTCATTTAGAATGGATGTTGGGATATTCAGGTCATTTAGGAGACTGTGGTTAAAAATAAAATGACCCAAATATATAGCTCTAGTTTTTTTTTTTTTTTTCTGAAGGCAAGTTTAAACTTTTAATTTTTGTTTGACATTGGTCCTAATTCTGTTTCTTGAGGAATGTCAGTGACTATTTTACTCTCGGTGTTTAAATAAAAAACCAATTCTTCTGCTGTTGGTGATTTCTCTGTAGCCAGGTTGTATGCATGTTGTAGCCATGGTCCATGCATGAGGGATATGTAAGTGAGTAACAGAGAAGGTCATGAGCAAATCACTCCCCCAAGAAAAACTGGAAACAATTTATTACTTGTTCTGATCACTCCTTTTGTACTTTAAAGGGAGAAGCAGTTGAAATATGAACTTGTCCCAGTCTGCTTTGGGGTGGTAACTGGAGCATAAAATGTTGAAAATCAATTATGTATTTAGGGAGATGAAACAGGCTGACACATTGAAGGCATGCTATATTGTTTGGTGGACACATCAGGGCATTACGTCATCTTTCTGCAGTAAAAGGGTCCCCTGGGAGGGAGAGACAGATAACCGGCCTAATGGGTCTAAACTTCACAAACTTGCCACTGATCTTGGGGAACATCCTGTCCTAAGAGTTGACTTAGTTTTTGTTGTTGTTGATTGGTAAGCAAAGTATTTCATACTTCTGTTTGAACCCATAATTTGTCATGGTTTATAGCAGTGTGGTAAATCGCAAAGCCCTGTTTGTTGCCCATGCCACTGAGGTGGTAAGATCTTTGCAGGAAAGGGTGGAGAGTTTCAGACTGAAACTGTGCTCACAACTGCACTGAGGTTTATGGATCTGGGATGCCTTGTGGACACTGTCTGAACCCTCTGATAGGGGAGGCACCCAGTCTGTGGACTGGGCTGCATGGACTCTGTATTAGTACAGTCACACACAGTGACTTGCCAGCTGGAGCTAAAACCCAGGGCCTGCAAGCATACAGCTACAACTGTATTGTACAGTTGTATGTATGTTTGTGCCTACATACAAACAACAACATACACACCAACTGTGTGCTTTCACAACAGAAAGTTACTTAGTTGTCGGAGACAGAGCTCCAAAATCAAGGTATAGGCGGGCTGTTTCCCTCTGAGGCCGGCAGAAAAGGATCTGTTCCAAGCCTCTGGTTTCTGGTTTCTGGGTGACCACCTTGCTTCTTCCCTGTGTCAGTACCTGTATGCACATTCCCACTTTTATGAAGTATCAGTCACATGAGATTAGGGCCCACTCTAATGACCTCCTTGATCATCTCTGTATCAATTTTCTCTCTCTAAATAAGGTCCGGTCCTGAGATGCCGTGTCCCTGAACTTCAACCTTCATAGTGGGAAGGACCTATTGACCCTAACGGCAGGGATCGGGGCTCGCTCTCTCCTATCTGCTCACTGCTTTTCATCATTGTTTAGTAAACATTTGACAATATTTGCAGCCTGGGCAAGAAGGTCAGACTCTTTCTCTCTCTCTCTCTCTCTCTCTCTCTCTCTCTCTCTCTCTCTCTCTCTCTCTCTCTCACACACACACACACACACACACACACACACTTTATTTTCTTCTTGTAGATGGATGTCAAGTCTTAAATGGCAGTAATTTTCCTGGAGGATGTATTTCAATCAATTTTAAAACACTTGTCTTTTCCCTGTTCGCTCTGTAGAGTTTAAAAATACTTGTTTTATGCACACATTGATTGTAGAGAATAAATTGGGTACTTTGTCTGTGATCATTTTCCTTTTAATCTGTTGGTAACTTTTAAATTGTATTTTTTTATTCATGTTTGTGCCTTCACAGGGGAAAGTGATCACTGTTGGAGGATTTTTTCTTTTCTATAGCATATACAGACAGCCACTTGGGATCTCAGTGCCCGCAAACCAGACAGCCATGGAATGAAGGTGCCAGAGGTTATTTCCAAGATGGATAGGCATTCACTGTGCTATAGTTAGGAGATAAACCATGTGCCATATCATTTGACTTTTACTAGTATTTAAAAGAATCGTTTATGCCCCCAAAGACACTGATTTATTTAAGAAATTCCTGTGGGCAGACAAGTTTTTCCTTGGAGTCAGCCCTATTCAAGATTATAACATTATGGGCAATGATTCTCTCTGTCACTGTTAAGAAATAAGTGTTGCACACTGGGCATGGTGGCGCACCCCTTTAATGCCAGCACTCGGGAGGCAGAGGCAGGCAGATCTCTGAGTTCAAGGCCAGCCTGGTCTACAGAGTGAGTTCCAGGATAACCAGAGAAACAGTAATTGGAAAAACTAAAAACAACAACAACAAAAAGAATGTTTTGAGCCCAGTATGGTGGCACATACGTTAATCCTAGCATTTGAGAGGCCGAAGCTTGTGGTCTCTGTTAGTTCAAGACTAGTCTACTCTACAGAGCCAGTCTCAGACCAGCCATGGCTATGTGGTGAGATCCTGTCCAAAAAAAGAAAAAGAAAACGTATGTGGTGGATCCAGGAAAATTGTGGGTACATACCATGTATACAGGATATAACTGGTTTATATGTTCTAGTAAACTTCAGTTTTCAGAGTATTCTAAGTTGGGGTTTTTGTTTTTTTGAAGATAGATAGACAACTTAGGAAATGATAGCATGTAGAAATGCAAAAACCTTTGGCAATCTGGGCATGGTAGTATACCCTTGTGTACTGGCTGGTTTTGTGTGTCTACTTGACACAAGCTAGATTCATCAGAGGAAGGAGTCTCAGCTGAGGAAATGCCTCCATGAGATCCAGCTGTAAGACATTTTCTCAATTAGTGATCAATGGGGGAGGGCCCAGCCCATGAGGGGTGGTGCCATCCCTGGGCTGTTGGTCCTGGATTCTATAAGAAGGTGGATTGACTGAGCAAGCCAGAGGAAGCAAGCCTCTTTCTTCATCAGCTTCCAGGATCCTGTCCTGACTTCCTTCAGTGATGAACAGCAATGCTGAAGTGTAAGCCAAATAAACCCTTTCCTCCCCAACTTGCTTTTTGGTCATGGTGTTTCGTTGCAGCAGCAGAAACCCTAACTAAGACATCTTGTAATCCCAGAACACCAATTTAGGTGATTTGGGACTGTCCTTGCATTTGTTTATAGCTGCCCCTTAGTGTCTATGTGCCTTTGAATATTACCATAGAACAGGCATGGACCAAAACTGTATGTCTGGTTTGCTCAGTATCCCACAGTTCAGAGCCGCCAGGTATGTGGTGCCTGGCTGGAAGCCTTCCATTTTGTGTATTTCTGGAGGGAAAATAGAGAGTGGGGAAACCCTAACACCCGATAGTGAAGGAGCAGCCAGTCCTGCCACTGAGAAGGCACTAAAAGTTGGTCTTACCTCGTACTGTGTTTGCTACAGACTCCATCCCATGACAGCCCCAATCCAAAGGAAAGGCTTTTGTTATGAAACACAGCTGTTAAAGTACTTAACACTCTTTCCCCCCAAACATATTATGGGATATGTGGCATGTGGTTTTTGAGAACATAGATTTATAGTGCACTCGAGTGTCTTAGGAAATGGTAATACCTTAATTTCAGCAAATTGCTGCAGATCAAATTATGTAGGCTAGAGTAATTTTTTTTTTAATTATGAGATATGGTGGCGCATATCTTTAATCCTAGCACTCAAGAGGCAGAGGCAGAAAGATCTCGGAGTTGGAAGCCATCCTAATGTACATCGCAATTCCCAGGCCAGCCAAGGCTGCCTAGTAAGACCTTGCCTCAGGAAAAAAAGAAAAGAAAAACAACAAGAAGAAAAAGCAAACCAAGCCGGGTGGTGGTGGCGAACCCCTTTAATCCCAGCACTCTGGAGGCAGAGACAGGTGGATCTCTGAGTCCGAGGCCAGCCTGGGCTACAGAGCGAGTTCCAAGATAGCCAGAGCTTCCCAGTGAAACCCTATCTCGAAAAACCAAAAAAAACAAAAACCCCAAAAAACCAAAAACCAAAAAACAACAACAACCAAAACCCACCAAACAACCAAAAGGAATTATAGGCGTGGTGTGGTAAAGCACACCTATACCTTATCTCAGAAAAAAACAACAACAAAAAGAATTACGGTAAAATATATGACATAAAGTTTCTTCTTTAATCCTTCCTAAGTTTGTTATTTGATGCCCTTAAATGAATTTGTGTTTTTATAAGCACCATCATCCACCTCTAGAATTTTCTCATTAGCTCAAAGACAAATGCTGTGTCCTTTAAACAATAGCTCCTCACTGCCCCGCCCCCAGTGTCTGTAACCTCTCTCTGCTTTCCGGCCATGTGAATTTGCTGAGTCTAGGTGCCTCACACGGTGGAGACCTGCACTGGTCCCTTTGTGTCTGGCGCCTCTAGTTATCCTTAAGTTATATCTGTACAACTCTCACCGTAGGCAATTTCTTTTTAAATCATAAAATAATTTGGCAGATCACTGTGGAATATTAAAGTTCTGAGACAGAATTTTGAAACTGTCATGCCTCCAGGGGCCAGAAGAAGGTAGTAGCATCTAATATTGATGGAGCAGTAACTGCGTGCCAGACTCAGCTCCAAGCACTTTGAAGGTAATAGCACGTTTACCCTCCCACCAGCCCAGTGAGGCAGAGACAGTCACGAATATCCCAGTTTTACACGCAGGACCCTGAAGTTGGAAAGATGAACCGTGTCCTTAAGATAATGACCTGGCTTGTCTGTGAAAGGTGGGGCTTCCAGCTCCAAAGCCTGGCTAGGCTTGGGTGCAGTGGACTGGGCCTTGGGAAGCTAGGCCAGCCAGTCCTGGGGGCTTCTGATCCTCTGTCCTGGTGCAGGAGTTCAGGGAGCTGTGCAAATAAATACCCTCGGTGTTGCCGAGAGGAGGTGCAGGCACAGTACTGCTGGCCCTTGGACATTTTCACCAGAAGCTAGAAGGCCTCTCCCGCTCTGGCCTCCTAATTGCTAAGCACAGACAGCCTAATTCAGGCCAAGACAAAACAAAGCGTGCCGCCAGACAGCGGCTCTGGGACCCACTAGTTTGAGGCCTTTGCTCTGGAGGTTTCAGATAACCTTTTCCTCCTTATCCAGAACCCAGGACAGTTTGCACCCCCAGGACGCTCGCTTGCTCGCTGCCTTTCCCCGGAGGGAGAGCCCGGCTGCTCCTCACTTCCTCAGCTGCAACTTGGATATGGCAATTTTCAGGAAATGTGTTGAACGATGATTCTTCACAGCAATTTTGATTTCTTCTCCAGTGCTGCCAAGAGTTCACTGAAAGTCTAATTTAAAACAAAACAAAGCCGGTCGGCTTGGAGAAGCCTCTTACCCTTTCATGTAGGGCTTCGTAATTTACTGTTTCATTTTGGGGCTGCTTTGATTTAACAGTGCTGATTAGAATAGGCCTTTCAAGTGCTCTCCGGCCCCCCTTTAGAAAAAGCCTCCCCAAAGACACTCAAACGCGTGCAGTGTGTAACACGTCCAAGCCTTGCTGTCCTGATTGTGTACCAGCCGCTAGCTTTCAGGACATGGTTACTGCATGCCAGCCGCTGTGCTAAGGGTTCCCCATGCCTTCTTTCTTCTTTCGCTGTGGAGTCGATCAGTTAAGAGTTTGGGAATTTATATTGAATTCTAGAATGGGGAGGATTTGAGCAGTTGTAATTCAACTTATTGATTTTTTTGCATAGGAAACTGTTCAGGGTCAACTGATTTAAGCAACCAGTCGAAGGTCATTCAGGTATTGTCTGGCAGTCAGAGCGCCGTGAACACGTACATCAATTGCGTATATAGCCAGATAGGCTTTGTTTAGGTGTACCAATGTGTTATCACTCAACAGCTTCTGAAGCCACAGGTCATGTCTAGATGGGTATATCTTAGTCCATTCATGTTACTATACAAAATAATGAAGACTGGGTCATTTTTAAGGATAAATTTTAAGAATTTACTGCTTATAGTTCGGAGGCTTAGTTAATCCACACTCCAGTGCCTGCAGTCTGGTAAGACGGCAGCTTGTGGACTGTGTTTTCGGGTGTTAGAAAATGGAAAGGCAAGGGGGCTTAGGGTACCCCCTTCAACTCTTTAATAAGGCCCTAAGTCAGAGTCCTCATGGCTTGATCACCTCCTCACAGGCACCTTTTAATGTAGTAGCCTCCCTTATCTTCAGGGCTCCCCAGAAAGCTTATTCCCAGCACACTCTGAGACCGGCAGTGGATATCGGAAGCCCTGGAGAATGCTGAACCCTGTGTATATATTATGCTTTCCCCCTGTGCATACATACCTGTAATAACAAAGTTTAATTGACACATTAAGCACAGTGACTAATAATATAGAACAAGTTAATCATATACTAGTAGTGTAACAGTTGCTCTGATTATGCAGACAGCTACCAGAAGACTAACAGGTAGATCGTGTATGTAGTCTGCATGTGTCGGATAGAGATTATTCACATTCTGGAAGGGCGGTAAATTGTTTTTATCACACCACTCAGTACCCGCATGTGGCGATGTAGCTCAGCTGGTAGAATGCTTGCCTAGCATGTGCAACACCCAAGGTTCAATCTCCAACCCTGTTTTAACTGGCCATGGTGGCTCATTACCTGTAATCCTAGCACTTGGGACGCAGAGGCAAGAGGATCAGAAGTTCAAGATCATCCTTCCTTACATAATGAACTTGAGGCCAGCCTGGGCTATAAGGGACCCTATCTCAAAAAAATTGTTTTGTTTTGTTTTTTTAATATAAAAGCTTATGAATTAGGGTTTTCCATTTAACCCTTTTGGATCATAGCTGACAAAGGATAAATGAAACTGTGGACTAGAAGGGACGCTTGCACTATCATGTGGTGTATTCCTCCTGAACCACCATATGAATTTGAGACACTCAAACCACAGTACTCTGCTGGTTCTAGTGTGATTTGCTGCTCTGCCTTTTGGCTAAGGTCAGGTGGAGTACTAATGTGGAGTTCAATTATACGTGGTTCCCTTGCAAGGTGCTTGGGATCTGAGGTTTACTGTGCTTAAGAAGAGGTCCAAGCCCTTACTGCATCAACACAGGACTCTTAATGATCTGATCATCTTGCAGAGAATATTTAAAAGGAAAATATAAAGATAATTTCTAACCTGAAACAAGCAGTTTTCACAGGAATGGAATAGTAGTCACTACATTCATCTGAAACTGGGCTTTTGGCTTACATTTTGGTAGATGTGAGTTGGGTTCAAGCTCAGCAGTGAGGAGGGTGGAAGCTTGCCTCCTTTCCATTCAACAGAAATCACCCACACTTTTCTTTTTAAGAAGTTTTCTTCCTAAAGCTGGTTGTGGTAGCGCCTGCCTTTAATCCCAGGCCTTGGGAGCTAGAAGCTGGAGAATCAGGAGTGTAAGGCCAGCAGCAGCTACATGTTGAGTTCAGGGGCAGCCTGGGCTGTGAGGTCCTGTCTCAGAGAACAAAAAGTAGGTAGGGTGAGCTTGGGAAGGGTAGCTTAGTGTGTCAAAGTGCTTGCCACCAAGCCCAGTAACCTAAATTGAATCCCTGGGACCCACGTGGTGGAAAGAGAGAACTGATCCCTGCATGTTGTCTCTGGCCTCCATACGTGGTGTGACAGGGACACACACACACACACACACACACACACACACACACACATTTTCTCTCGATAAACAAAAGTTTAAAAAGTTATTTTCTTGATGACAAGAGCAACCTACCTTTTGTAGATAATTTTAAAATCATAGAAAGATAATTTAATTCACAAATTTAATGTAGGCATTTAAAACAAGATCATTGTAAATTAAAATTGTTATTGAGGGCATGTGTGTGTGCACATGAATAATGCATGTGTGGATGTGCATACTGTGGTATGCATGTGGAGGTGACAACTTAGCAGGGATTGGTTCCTTCCTTCCATTTTTACATGGGATTCTCAGACTTGCCTGGTGAGTGCCTCTACCCACTGAGCCCTCCCGATGGCCTAAGACAGTAAATTTTATTTAATTTAAATTTAACAGAATACAATTGAATTTAAAGTAGAAGGAATGGCTGAACTTGAGAAGGATTTTTTGACTTTCACAGATTGCTGTGAAGGTTGAGAAGATTTCAGATGCTTCTCAACTTCTTACGGGATCATAACCTGATAAACCCAGGAAGTAGTGAAGTATTGTAATTGTATTCATTAGTACACGTGACCTACCAAGCATCTTAGCTTAGTCTCGTCTGCCTTGGCTGTGTTGTTTTTGAGGTAGCACCTTCACTAGCCTGCTACAACCTTCCAAGGGCTAGTTGTACTGGGATTACTGCTCCATCTCACTGACTCCCTTCCGCCTCTAACATACTCAGCACTGTGTGTTGGTGGGCAACATCATCTAACACAAGTCCGTTTTGTAATGAGTGTTGAGTGTCTCTTGTATACACGCAGGTGAGTGTTTAGTAGACACAACGTGATGCAAAAATACGACACACGATACCCCCAAACACTGGCCACACAGTGTGCTGTAGAGTGCCTGCTGACCTCATGAACATGTGACTGGGAGCTGTGGATCGCCGCACTGTCCAGCATGGAGAGAACACATGCTGTGAGCCTGGGAGAAAGTCCAAATTTAACTCCAAGTATGGTTTCTACTGAATTTGTATCAATTTCACACCATTCCCAAGTCATATCATCAGAAGTCAGTGGCCCTGTATATGAAGAGATGGAAGCTCCACCTCAGGATGATTTTGCACAGCCTGCAAGGCCTTACCCACTGGCAGGACAACACTTGTGGTTTGTAATAACTCCAGGCTAGCTAGGCCTTGTTTGTGTTTCAAATACTTATCAGGTGACATACTGTATACCACATCCTGGGCATGTGATAATAAAACAAATGAAGCTCCCCACTTGTTCACAGTCTAGGAGGATAGATGGCTTTCCATGCAAATACAAGATAATGTCACGGGAGATTCAGAGTGAGGGGAATGGGATTTAGTGAGAACACGTGGGGAAATTGAAGCAAGCCTCATCTTGGTAGCAAACAGTCTTTGCAGAGTAGCATTGAACAGAAACGGTGAACAGGAGCTTTCAGGAGGAATGAGTGTATTCCAGGGACACTCCATGGATCTGTGTAGTCTAGTGAAGTGTTGAGGATTTGGGGAGCAAACTTATGCCAGATGGGGGGACCACCCAGAGGATTAAAATGTCATGACAGGAATTATCACAGACCTGTAAGTCATGAGGCATGTAATTAAGTCCATGTAAATACTCACTGGCCAGTTTCAGGCGTCAACATTTTGCTGAGTTTATACGTAGTTTGTGTATGGATGTTTTGAGTCATTTATTTTTCCTTGTCTGTCTAACGTGAGCAGCATGAAGTTTGATCTGCCGTCACTTTCTATGTAACCATGTTTGGTTTATAACTGATTGCGTATACCACGGTGGTCCTATAATGGTACTAAAAACTAGTCCCTTTGCTTAGCGATGCATCGTAGGTGGTAAGTAGAACAACACAACTCATGTTTGTGGTGATGCCAGTGTAGAAATAGAAAAGTTCACGGGGACTCGGCGTATGTACAGCATACAGTTTTATAGGGAACTTTTTAATATTAAAAAAGTGTTCTACTTACAAAAAGTTTCCTGTAATGCAGTGTGCTGTTACGCCTGCAGCAGCCTCCTATACCTTGCATTTACATCTCATGGTTGAACAGGATGACTAGGTTTCTCTTAGTCCACTCTGGTGTTTGCACAGTGATGAAATTGCCTAGCAATGCTTTTCTCAGGCTATGATCTTGTGGTAAGAGTACCTGAGAGGTAGTCCTTGGAAGCTACCAGTGTATATAAGCAATCGACCTCCCTACTGTTTCGACTTACTCATCCTGTATAACTGCAATGTTATAATCTCTGACCTCTGTCTTTTTCCCTTCTACACACCGGCGTTGAAAACAAATCCTATACTTATGTGATTTTATTTATAAACAATATTCATTTCCAATTGATAAAGCTTCCTGTCCCCATGCTATGGGCACACAATGAAATGAGACTGATTCCCTGATGCTCATCTGCTACCCAGTCCAGATTTCCATCACTATAATGAAATACCTGGGATAATCAACCTAAAAGCAAAAAGTGGCTTATTTGGCTCACAATTTTGGAGGTTCCAGGACAAGATGAGTTATAGGCTTGTGATGAGTTAACCCATCATGGCAGGCATGTGAAGTGGAGCAGAAACCCTCACCTCCTGGCCAGGAAGTTGGAAAGAGGCTGGGCTCCTATGGTCCTTCTCGGGGTCCTGCCCCCAGTGTCCTAAAGACACCTTGCCTGTGGGTCCCCACCCCCACCCCCACCCCCAGCATGGCCTTGCCTTGGAAAGGTTCCACCCACTTCTGACAGCGCCATCCTGAGGACCAAGACTTTACCCACAGGCCACTGGGACATTTCAGATCCGAACTGCAGCGCATCGTCTAAAGGGTTCATTTATTTTCTAAACCTAAACTTTTCAAGAATATGACTTTTATTTTACTAGCACATTTGTCTGTGTTTGTATTCCCTTTACGAGTGTTTTATAGTTTATCCGGTGTTATTCACATGGTTTACCATCAGAATGGTTCCCGTGGAAGGTGATTCCATAGCCGCCCATATTGCTCATTTATCACGTAGTACTCTGTGTGTGTGTGTGTGTGTGTGTGTGTGTGTGTGTGTGTACACTCACCTGCCTGCACTCCTCTCCCCACCCACCCCTCAGCCCTCCTATATGCTGACCAGTTCCAGTGATTTGTTTGCCTCAGTGGTTTTGCTTTGTGTTTAGCCGATGATTTGGAAGCATGCATGGAGTTGGTCTCCATCACACCACAGCTCCAGCCTTTGAAAGCTGTCCCCATTTTGTTGCTGGGATTTTATTTTCTGGCGTTTCCTTTCTTTTCTTTTTTTTTTTTTTTTGGGTAGATAGATCCAGATCTTATGACTGACTTGTACCATAGCCAGAGGCCCCTCGGTGCTTTGTGATGAGTCATTTCCTAATCAGTGCCAAGCATTGGGCCTGGAGTGCCCTGCCCAGGGGTGGGGATAGCTGGCCTGTCTGCAGCTGGAAGGAAGTCCTTGTTCCAGAAGAGAAGGGATGAATGGCCTGGATGGGGGTCCTATGGGCCTTGTCATGGGAGTGGGTTGACACACCCCGTGTCCCCGGGCTCTGGCCTTGTGGATTCAGAGTGACTGCCAGTACCCTACCTAGACAAAAGCCAAGGGCAAGGATCTTCCTCAGCCCCAGGGGACTTAACAGGTTATCTGGGGAGAGTCTGCTGATCAGAACTGAGGTAAAGGGTGGGTTAGGCCTGTGCAGTTGCAGGAAAAGAAGCTGACAGGGTCAGGACTGGCCAGGGGCTATTTAAATCTCTAGTGTAGAAATTCCCACTGGATTGAGCCAGGAAGGGATGGGTGGGATTGAAGGTTAGAGGCTTGGCTGTGGGAAGGAAGGGCTCTGTAGACACTGAAAACAGCAGACCAAGCCTGGAAGTCCCAGCTGCCTGGATCTCAGCTGAGTGTTCTCAGTGTCCCAGGCAGTCATTTTGGCCTGTTCTGTAAATAAATGACTGGGGTTTAGAGTGTATGGATCATATTTAATAAGTCTGAAACAATACTGAGGAATTATTTTTTCAAATGTAGAAGCAGATCTGGATTTTATTTCTCATTTTGAGCTAGGATCTTAGTAGCCCAGGCTAGCCCAGAGCTCACGATCCCCCTGCCTCAGCTTTCCAAGACGCAGGACTGTATGTAGTGTGCACTGTAATGCCTGCCTTGTAAGTATATAGCCTCATCTTACAGAACTACCAGGTTAAGTGTATTGCGGCAATTTCTTCATTCAATCTAAGACAGTTTGGTGCTTTTGAATGCTGTTGTCTATCAGGTCACACAGTAGGCCCACTCTGAGTAAGTAATGGCCAGAGCTATCCTTTTAGAGCAAGGGTAAGCCCACTCTTGCCCTTAGGCAACAATGCTGAGTTTGTTGCTTGGCTGTCTATTCCATACAGGTTCTGTACAGGTAGTTGCCACTGGCCTCACTGATCACAGAACCCTAATATGTCAACCCATTCTGTTAACCTCAAAGCAGGAGAAATACGACTATCTTAAAACCCACTCATTTAAATACTGCCTCCCCAGGGTCCTAAGGCCCCAGGACCAGGGCAGATGGAGCTGACTGAGCCACAAGGCTTTAGTGTAGTCCGGAAGGAGGAAGGATATGGCTTCCACCCCACTGTATGTAGCCCTGGGCTCAGAGAAGCCTGTAAGCTGGCAAGGAGCTTTATATGTACAGATGCCATAAAAAAGGTAGGTAAGGGAGTGATGGATGTCGGTGTAGCCAGAGGAAATTCCACGTCCACACGGCAGTGATGGGTGCTGCGTCCTGCCTTTGAGGAGGGCTGTCGGGGCCTTGGGTGGTCCTGGAGGCTCCAGGACACAGAACATGGCAGTTGGCTGCAGACTCCATTTTGTTTTTTTAGACTACTTGGGTTTTAAGGGACAGAGTTTGGCCGCATCTTTCCTTTTTGGTGCCCAGGGTCATCTTTCTGAGCAGCTCATTGTGCATCTTGTAATGCCCCTGGTGCTTTGGGGAACTCAAAGGCTAAACTGTACATTTTCTTCCCTGTCACTCTTTAGTGCTGTCTTGTGCCTTGATCTGGCAGTCCCTCCGCCCTCTTAATTGCCAGTGGCTTGGGAAACCAAATACTCCCTCCTGTGGGAGTTGTATCCCAAAGGAGATGAATTAGCTGGAAGGGTGGGTCTGGAAAGAGGTGGAGGGTGGTGGAGGTTGGGAACCCCTCTGCTGGACTCTGAGTGTAGTCCCAATTGTGGTAACTCTGAAAACTTCTGTGCTGCTAGGCTCCTGGTGTCTTCTGGGTAAGAGGGTTTTCAGCTGTCAGGCTTAGCGTCTCACCAACAGCATCTTCTCACCTGTGCCCAGTGCAATTTCATCATGAAAAGAAGAGAACGAACATTTTATCAGATGGCGAGACAGTGGATAGAGAGCAACTCGGACCCGAGGCAAAGGCCTTTTCTGATCCAATGTTCTGGAAATCCATGGGACTTCCTTCATGATGACATGGACCCGGTCATCAAAAACCATAGTTTGTAGTAGGGAGAATTAGCAGACTTCCAACCTGCAATTAGAAATAGTAGCATTGTGTCCAGGGTGCCTGTTGTGTGATTGAGTCAGGCATTTGGAATCGAGAGGGCAGGGATCCAAGTGGCACTGAGTTTGAAGGGCCGTGCAGTCTACATTGGAGACCCAGTGGGGCTTCCAGAAGCCCTAGGCGGAGGAGAGGGAGTTCTCAAAACCCTCACAGGGGAAGTTGTAGGTGCAGAGGGAGATTGCACAGCTCATTTCAGAGGAGGAATGAGAAGGATTTGTGATTGGAATGCAGACACTTGGATTCTAGCTCAGAGGAGTGGCCGTGGCGGTGGCCGAGAATGGCCGGTCACTCTGGGCACAAGTGAGAAGCACTAATACAAGGTGGGGGAGGCAAAGGTTTCCCCCGGGAGAAACAGAAATGGGAAAAGAGGCATCCAAGCAGACCAGGGACAGGTCGGGGGAGGGGGGGAGGGGGCGGGCGGCTAAAGGAATCCTATGTGTGAGAGCAGAGTTAGCAGTGGCTGGGGCTGGCTGTCCCTTCCTGCAGGAGACCATCAGTATAGTCTCTTCTCGCCTCTGAAAGGGCTTAAGGTGAGAGTGTTCTTTACAGACAGCTTTGAATTGTTACCACTCACCCTTATCTCCGGCCTGCCAGAGCAACCAAATTTAGTGACAGTTTATGCAAGACTTAAGCAGTGGCCCCTTCTCTCTCTATTCTCGTCTTCCCCTCAGGCCACACCTTGCAGCTACCCCAGTGATGTCCCCCCTGAAGTTACCCACTCTTTCTTTCTCCACTTCCTTCTCAGGTCTATTTGTTTTCTCAAGGTGTGAGGTTTTCCCAGCCCATGCTCAGAAGGACAAAGTAAACAGTCTGACAATTGGTCGAGGGTAGTGGTTCGCACTCCTGGTACCAATGAGAAGCATCAGTTAGGTCAAGCTGATGAAGTACACTAATGTTAAACCTGCAACTAAAGATTCTCTTAGAACTCCCGAGAACGTCAGAATCAATTGTGAAAACTCCCCAGGAAATTTGAATAGGTGTTTGGGAGAAAGCCATCTGTCTCCCTGGGGGGCTAGTAGGGATGCCTGCCTCCAAGAAAAAGAAAGTTTTGCAAGATTTGAAATGGAAAATGATGCCCTTTGCAGCTGGGCTTGGTGACACCTGCCTATAGTCCTGGGTACAGGATAGGCTGAGGCAGGAGGAGTTGGAGTTGGAGACCAGTATGGGCAAAACAATAAGCCCCATTTAAAAAAAAAAAAAAAAAAGTCCTTTGCCACTTTAGCTCCAAATGCCAGAGGAATTCCCACAAACGTCTCCTCCCCGACTTGCTGTTAGCTGGACCTGCTTTCTATTAAGCACCACCCCTCACAGCCCAGCAGAAACCAGAGCTTGCTTGGTTTGTTTTTAGGAGCTCTGGGGTACTGTTTCCCCCCCTGGTTGCAGTTGAGTGTGACTCGAACCTCGGCATGAACTCTGCCCTCTGCCCTGTTGTTGAACCTCTGCCTCTCTGGCTTCTAGTCCGTGTTAGTCAAAGCTGTGGAGCCCCCCCAGAGCCCGAGGACTATCCCATGGCAGGCTTTGGTTCATGAACATATACAGTACCTTTTGTTTTGTGGCCTGAGGAGGCCAGTCGTGGGATAATACTTGAGTGGGGGGGAGTGGGTTTTTTTGGATGACTACTTCTATTGGATACACAACTTTGAAGTCTATTCAGTTTTGAATGAAAGTGGTGAGCAATAGATAAGCCCTAGTGATTCTTCTCAAAAGCATTACATCTTGTATACTGGGGCTTGACCCTGAAGTCTCACACATGCTAAGCAGGCACTCTACCACTGAACTATATCCCCAGCCCATTTTATACTTAATAAAATAAGTAGGGGCTGGAGAGATGGCTCAGCGGTTAAGAGCACTGACTGCTCTTCTAGAGGACCCAGGTTCAGTTCCCAGCACCTGCATGGCAGTTCACACCTATCTGTAATTCCAAGATCTGACACCCTCACACAGATACACATGCAGGCAAAACATATATGCACATAAAATAAAAAAAAAAGAATGTCATTTAAAACAACAATAAGTAAATATATTATTATGTGGAGGGTTGGGGGTATGCCACAGTATGTGCATGGAGGTCAGAGAAAACTTATTGGAGTCTACTCTTTCCATGTGTGGCTTCCAGGGATCGAACTCGGGTTTCCGGATTGTATAGCAGGCCCGCCTTTAACCACAGAGCTATCTCACCAGTCCAGTTTTTACTTTCTATTGGAAGATAGGGTCTTGACATGTTTCCCAGGCTAGCCTTGCACTTACTGAGCATGGTCCAGGCAGGCCGTGAACATGTCCTCTTCCTTTCTTCAGCCAGCTGAGGTGCTGAGCATGCACCCCCAGGCCATCTTTCTGTCTTAAGTCAGTTGGAAATCTGGGTGTGGTGGGTTGTGGTTGTAATTCCAAACACGTGAGAGACAGAGGCCGGAGGGTCACTTTGAGGCTAATGTGATGGTCTACATGGTGCATTTCAGGCCAGCCAGGGATATATGGGGACACTGGCTTGGAAAACCAAAGTAAAACAAAACAAGCACAAATGGAAGTCAGTTTGAAATGAGATCTGAAAATTAAATGTTAGTAAAAGGTGGCTGGAGTCCTCCGTCTCCGTGGCAGTGGTTCTCGACCTTCCTAACACTGCGGCCCTGTAGTACGGTTATTTTCGTTGCTACTTTATAGCTGTAATTTTGCTATTGTTATGAATCATAATGTGAATATCTGCTATGTAAATCCCCAAAGGCATTGTTACTCACAGGTTGAGAATCACTGCTCTATAGACTTGGGTTTTAGCTTTCATAAACATCCCATTAACACTGATGCGTTTTAGCAAACCGTCTATTTTATGTAGGAATATTATATAATATAGTGCTTTTTTTTTTTAGAAACTTTATTGGGTACAAATATTGTTCTGTGTACTGGAAGCATTTTTGAATGGAAAGGATTTGAAAGAGATTCGGAAAACATCCCATGCTTTTTTTTTTTTTCTTTCTTGCTAATCTAAAGTTGGTTTTGAGGGACAAAAATCTCAGGGCGCAGTTTTTGTTGGAGTACAGCAGGCAGTCTGACTGTAGTAATAAGTAACTTCGCAAGTACCACGCAGAGTTCCTCTGGTCTCCCGGGCCTCTCTTTTTCCTTACCGTAATTACAGCGGAGATCCTTAAGACCCATGTAGGACCAGATAGAGAACCTGCTCTCTGTGATCGCACCACCACAAAAACAGGCTGTGGGGGCGGCCCTTCTCCTCGAAGGAAGCTCCTGCCCCTCTGGCCTCTGTAATTTCTACTGCTGCCTTTGTTGTAGTCTCAAATTCAGAAAGGATGTTTTCCCTGGCCTGGCCGGAAGCGATGGTACAGGCGGGTTGCTCTTGGTGGGGCAGAGGCCAGAGCACAAGGGTGCTTGCTGCGTACGTAACCTGCTGCAGGTCTGATTGGAAGGGTGTGCATGTCTGAGGGCCTCAGGGCCAGCCAGGGTCCCTCTGGCAGAGGGCCTGGTGTGGACTTGAGTGGATGTCCTTTGGTGCTTGTCTGCCAGTAGTGGAGGGCACAGGAGAAGTGTGCCTTTTCTATGGAGGTGTGCTGTGCAGAAGGACCGAGGGAAGGGCCTGCCATGGCTGGGAGACTCTCAGGCCTGTCTGATCCCCCTGAAGGAGACAGGTGATGGGGGAGGGGCACACACTAGGACACCTAGACATGCAGGCTGTTGTTCACCAGGTGGTGCTGTCCTGCAGTGGATGAGACCCTGCCTGGTGTGGGAGCAGCTGGGGTGCCCAGAAGCCCCGGCATTTGCTTAACCAGAGCATGAACGGCAGAGGCGTGCCATTTTGAGGCAACATTAAATATTTGGTATGAGAGTGACCCCCTGTCCCCTGGAGTGTCCTCTCCCTTGTGTTTGCACCAGTGAGGTCCTAGTTGATTCTGAGGTGGGTGGAGGAGACTGGACCTTCCCCAGATCAGTGCCTGGTTTCCTCCCAGAGAACAGCTCCGGTGCTCTGTTCTCATCTTTGAAGTCCTGGTGGGTATGGGGGCGGGGCATGACTTCCAGCTCCTCATTAAACCAATTTAAAGGGGGGGAAAGGACTCCACTCAGCCTCTGCATGCACAAACCCATTAGTACTCTGCCCATTACACCTGCCAAGGTGATTTTGTTGGCCCAGTGGTGACTACACACGGTCCCGTCCTGTTGGCCGTGAAGCCTGGCATCGTGGCTGTGAGAGCACTGACTTAGGCCGGAGCCTGGCTGTCAGTGTTTGTGAGTGTGGAAAGCACCCTTGGGAATAACACTTTTCCTGGACAGGTGTAGAAACAAGGAAATAGGCTCTGAGTCAGTCACGGGGGGGCCTCTAGAATCCAGTGAGGAAGCCTGCCTTGAGTCTCTGTGTCTGACTCTCCTTTTCAGAGGAGCGGGAGAGTGGCGTCAGGTCACACCAGCCCCCCAGAAAACCAACAGTCCAGGTAGAATGGCACCGAGGCTGACCCAGGGCCGTTGCGGGCAGATTGTCTTTGGTGCAGAGGAAGCATTGTGGGGGTGGAGCAGGCCTGCTGTGTGACTAATACACCTAGTCGGGGAAAGGCTGTTCAGAGGGAAGAAAAACAGGAGTGCTAAGGTGCTGAGCTGAGCCCTGTGCTCAGAAACGGTGAGTCTCGGAGAAAGCTGGGGTTTATAATGGAGGTAAGAAATTTGGGAAGGAGAGGTCAGGGGCACTCAGGTCCCCAAGATTACCTTAAATCCTGAAAACATTTCACTGTGGACTGGGTGCTGTAGACCTCTCTGAAGAGACCTCGAGTTAGCAGCGATGAACTGGACACTTCCAGGACTTTGCTGAAGACTGGGGCCTTTCAGGAACCGTCAAGGCCAGCTTGTACAGAGCGGGGCAGGGAAGGACCTGAGTCCCCCTGCTGTCCTCGGGCTCCCTCTCCCTCTCCACTGCTCCCGGTTCTCAGGGAGCCCAGGGCTGTTTTTGGGGTGTGTGGGTTGCTTGTCCCATAGGGTAAGTGTACTGACAGGCTTGCACTTTCTGGTTCTGTCTGCCAGTCTTCTTGGTGTCTCTGTAGAGGAACTTTCCAGGTGCCCTGAGGAGTGAGACAGTCACTCTCGGTTGCAGGCAAGTGGAGCCTGGGGTGAGGTGAGGTGAGGTGAGGTGAGAGCCGGCAACACACTGATGCACACAGACCCTGAACATTTTGATGGCTTAGGAAATATAGCATATTTTAATGAAAACAAACTTATAATTTTTTAAAACAATAAGTGTCTTACTATTAAAACACTCTGATTAATAGTGTAGAAACTTCAGTAGATCCTTTGAACATTTTCTAATTTAATTCATTTATGCTTATTTCAGAGTTCTTTGGGCTTTTTTTTGGTATATATCTAGTACAGTACTTTTCTATTGAAAATATTTAATATATGTTGATTACTATAATGTATGGGCTCACAGTTTGCACACAGAATACAACTGATTAAATTGTCTGTTTATTTATAGACTAGGCCTCTTATATCCCAGGTTGACCTTGAACTCCTCCTGATCCTTCTGTCTCTACTGGAATGTTGGGATTCTAGGCTTGTGTCACTCCACCTGGTTTGTGTGGTGCTGAGGATCAAACCTAGGGCTTTGTGCATGCTAGGCAAGCGCTCTACTGAGTTACAGTCCTAGGCCCTACTTACATATTTTGAAGTGTCTCCTGGGCTCAAGTGATGTCGTTTCACCCCCCACCCCCACCCCCTGCTTCCAGAGTTAGAGTAGCAGGGACCTCAGGCACACGCTGTTGTGTCTGGCTTCAGATGTTTTAATAAAGTTAGATTGACGGTCTCTTCTTCTGTCATTTGCCTGCCCCTAGCTCCCCGAGAAAACTTGGTTGGGTTTAATTACAAGCTGCCTTCTGCCTCCCAGGAGACAAATAAGGGGATGTTTATAGCCTTCCTTACATAAAACACCCTTCACAGGTTGGCTTTTTGGGGTCATCAGTTGGAGCTGGCATGTCTCCTGCCAGACTGCAGACTGCTCGTTCACTTCTGGTGTCTCTGCCCACACTGGGGTTCAAGGAGGATTTGCTAGGTGTGTGGGGTTTTAGGAATTTCAGGGGAAAAATTTAAACCTGCCTTGTTATTTTTCTGTCCAAATACCTACTTCCTGGCTGGGAGGTAGCTCAGTTTGTAGAATGCTTGCCCAGCATGTAGGAAGCCCTCGGTGTGGTCCCCAAATCCTGAAATACACAGACATGCTAGCAAATGCCTTTAATCCCAGCACTCAGGAGGCAGAGGCAAGTGGATCACTGAGTCCAAGGCCAGCATAGTCTACATAGTAAGTTCCAGGACAGCCAGAACTACACAGTAAGACCCTATTGAAAACCACCACCACCACCTCCTCCACCTCCGCCACCGCCACTGCCACCGCCTCCGCCACCGCCACCGCCACCGCCACCGCCTCCTCCACCTCCACCACCACCACCACCACCTCCTCCTCCTCCTCCTCCTCCTCCTCCTCCTCCTCCTCCTCCTCCTCCTCCTCCTCCTCCACCACCACCACCTTCACCACCACCAGACTTTCACAGTCATCGTCTACATAGTAGGTAAGCCTGGGTCACATGAGAAAAAAAGAAGAAAGAAAAAGGGAGAAAGGGAAAGGAAGTCCCTTTCACTTACTCATTTTTCTTTTTCTTTCTTTCTTTTTTTTTTTTTTTTTAAAGATTTATTTATTATGTATACAGTGTTCTGTCTGTGTGTGCCAGATCTCATTACAGATGGTTGTGAGCCACCACGTGGGTACTGGAAATTGAACTCAGGACCTCTGGAAGAGCAGCCAGTGCTCTTAACCACTGAGCCATCTCTCCAGCCCCTCACTACTCATTTTTCAAAACACTCTTCATTCTTTTCATTTATTGTGCATGCATGCGTGAGTGTGCGCGCGTGCGTGTGCACATCTGTTTCTCTGTCTGTGTGCGTGTTGCAGGAGTTTGGTTTTCTCCCATCCTGTGGATTCTGGGATGGGACTCAGGTCTTAGGTCTAGAGGCATCTCAGCGGTCGGTCCTCCACTTACCTTTCTGCTGTGTTCCTTATCCCTACTGCAAAGCGCACAGTAGGATCGGAGCGTCCCTTCCTTTCCCTTCAGGAGGGTGATCTGATTGGGAATGGGTCCCGAGGGGTGAGTACAGCTTGGAGTATTCTGGTTAGGCTCAAATGCCCACACAGGCATGGGCAGGCACCCACAGGGTGTCCACCAAAGACTCCAACCTAGATCTCTCTGGGTCCTGGTAATTCTCCGGAGGGATGGAGGTTAGGTGAAGGCTGCTCCGATACCTGTTCTTCAGATGTCCCTGGGGTATGCTCTCTGCCACCTTCCCGGTGTGGCTTGCCAGTGGGGTTTCTTTTTCTGCACTTACCTTTTGGTCACACCCTGTTTATCCATCAAGCACAGTGGCTGCACTGCTCCCCCCGATCTGGGGAGTCTTGCCAAAAGGGAGTGTGTCAGGGAGTGCGTATTAGAGTCTCCTGTGAAGGTGGAAGATGAGAATTCTGGGATTCAGCCCAAGTGTGCTGAGGTAGGGTCTGGGCAAGGATGAGATCCTGCTATGTTTTTGTTTTTAAACCCTAACACCAGGTGATTGGTGTGTGCTTGTCCTAGATGAGACTGATAGTGACATGCCAGATCAGGGACCAGAACATCTCAGCACCTGCTTAGATTCAGTGGTCACTACAAAGAGAATGTGATGTGTTTGAGGTGACACATCTCAGAATTTCCCTCCCTCCCTCCCTCCCTCCTCCCTCCCTCCCCCCTTCCTTCTTTCCTCAGTCCCTCCCTCCGTCCCTCCCTCCATCCCTCCTTTCCTTCCTTCCTCCTTTTTTTTTCTTTTTTGGTTTATTGAGACAGGGTTTCTCTGTGTAGCCCTGGCTGTTCTGGAACTTGCTCTGCAGACCAGGCTGGCTTCGAACACACAAAGATCGGCCTGCCTCTGCCTCCCGAGTGCTGGGATTAAAAGCATGTGCTACCACCAGCAACAGCTCAAAATTTTCAAATAGTCAAACCCTCCCTTTGCTACATTAATATTTGAGATATTTAATTTTTTGAAAAACACTTGTACGGGTGTTCACTTGAAAACAGAAAAACGCCTTCTCACCTGAGCAGATGTTTGAGGGTATTATTTTGAACCTCACTAACTAGTTTAACCACTTTGTACTGCCAAGCCAACATTCCCTTCTGCCATATATCCGTTTCACAACCTTAACCTAAATTGCATGGGAACAGCGTTTTCTACAATTTTAACTGCACGCAGAAT
This sequence comes from Peromyscus eremicus, assembly GCF_949786415.1. Classification (NCBI taxonomy): domain Eukaryota; kingdom Metazoa; phylum Chordata; class Mammalia; order Rodentia; family Cricetidae; genus Peromyscus; species Peromyscus eremicus. The sequence continues at coordinate 38,234,475 of NC_081419.1, forward strand.
GGGAAAAATAACACCGAAGAGTAATTTGCTAAATTCAGCAAAAGTTTGGCTTATTTAGCAATCCAGGTGGGAATCTGCTTGGGTGGAATTCTAACAGAGATTTGCATATTGAAGTGGAGGTTCACACAGCAGCCACACACTCCTCAGGGTCACAGTGAAATAGTGATTGAGATGTGCTACCCTTAGAGATTTACTGGGCTAGAAATGTATTAGTGAGTTACCAATTTTTCCTCCTCAGGTTTTGTGTGCCAGAGAATTAGCTGATTTTTTTTCTTCTCTGGATGAGTTTCAGGACATAGGTAGGAGCTTACTAACAGATCCTGTGACACGATTTTGTTTTTAATTACACTCTGTGTGTGTGTGTGTGTGTGTGTGTGTGTGTGTGTGTGTGTGTGCACTCATGCCATAGTTCCTGTGAGATCAGAGGACAGCTTGTGAGAGTTGGTTCTCCTCTACTGTGTGGGTCCTGGGGATCAAACCAGGTTGCTAGAATTGGTGGCTAGTGCCTTTTCTGCTCACATCTCCTTGGTTCTATTTTTAACTATGTCTCTCTTTGCAAATTCCCTTTATCTGAAAGACGACTTTGCAGTCCATTGATATTTGAGATCTTACTAATGTTTTGGCTTTGGGGAATAGTGAGCTCCAGTTTTGAAGTTAGAGAACTTCATGGCTTACGAGGGTCCTCATGGATGGCCTGTCATGTGGTTCTCATTGCCTCAACAGAAGCTGCTCTCGTTGAGGTCCTGTGTGGCTCCTGATGGGAGACCTCTGTGGTTATTTGTAGCCCTTGACAGGACTTCTCCCTAGCGCCCAGACTCCTGACCACCTCTCCTTGGAACCTTCGCTGGCTTCCTTTGCATGTTCACGACTGTTCTTCCTCCTCCCTGTCAGCCCTCCTGTGCTCATGTCTCCTAGGTCAGGCTCATCCGTGGTGGTTTTCATTGATTCCGCTCAGCCCTTTCAGGCCGTCTCAATCCTGCCTGGTCTGCCACCGCCCACGAGTCACTCCCGAGTCTCTCTGAATCCATCCTCATCTCAGTCTTTTGGACCTTTCTCCTTGGATGACTCACGGGTACTTTGAACTCGGGATATCTAAACTTAACTCATTTCCTCGCTAATGATCTCTGACTTCCTGTCCCGCTCCAAAGCTCACTCCAGTGTTTCTATTAGTGTTTCCATTTTGGTGGTTGGCTGTCAATAAAACCAGATATTTGTGGCTCCCCTTCCTCGGTTAACAACCCCTCGGTTTAGTTAGTAATTAGTTACTGTCATCTTCAATATTGTAAATAACAAAAAGGGTGGTTTTATCTGGGGAGGTCGTCTTGGGAGGGCAGCATCTTGATCTGTAGCTCAGGCTGGCCTGGTGGTCATTATGTAGCTCAGGCTGGCCTCAAACTCACAGCAATCCTTCTGCTTTAGCTCCCCATGTACTGAGATGACAAGTATGTACCACCACACCCCACTGAAAAAGATTTTAAAGTCCTTTGACACCACATAGCTGTTCCAGGCTTTAGAACATGTACCTAGTCTGAAGTATTGTAAGAGCCAGTTGAGAACATTTCTAGTCATATTTCGTACTGGACACAGTTAACCTAGGCACTTATTAAACAGTATTCTGATTTTCATGACATGTTACAGGGCATGGAAAGTGTGTTGGAGTTGGGGTTCAAACCTATGGGCCACCCTCTCCCAAACCCAAAGCCTTTGGCTCTACCCACGCTGGCTCACATTGTTCCCATAATGCCAGTGTTGTTTTAGACTTCTGTTGGGTAAATTGAATTTGAGTTGGCAATTAGTTGGTCTCACTCATGTGCTCAGCTGCCAAGAGACATCTTTTCTTCCAAAGTTGGTATGGCTTGGATGTAGTTTGTCCTCTCCCAAATGGGTGTTGAAACTTGGTCCCCATGTAACAGCGTTGACGGGCGAGAGGAAGTATAATGACTGGATTGTAAGAAGTGGTCAGTGCAGGGCTCAGAACTGGGTTCTGCTCCACAAGAATGTATTCTAAATTGAACACTTGTCAGCTTGCCCTTCTGCGGTTTCCCTGGATGCTGCCACACAACTGTGGCCTTCGAGCTTTCTGAACTCTGAACTCAAAACACTTCTTTCCTTTATAAATGATTTTCTGGAGTATTTTGTTATGGCAACTCAAAATTGATAAAGATGTGGCTTTAGGAAAACTGTAGTCTGTGTTGCCTATGGCCTTTTCTAGATTCCAGCCCTGGGCTTCTCATAGCTGTGTATTAACCAGGTGGCTTGAGTCAAGGAAAGAGGGCCGAGGCTTTCTTTCCTAACCGGGTTCTCATGAGAACTGAATGGCTTGAGGGAAAGTAATTGAAGCCCAGGGACAGTTTGTGGGAGTTGATAGTTGACCAACAAGTAAGCTCTTGTCTGCCTCCCAGATTTCTGGTGTTCTTAGTGATGATTGGATCAGTCATGTGATGATTGGATCAGTCACGTGTAGGCATAGAGGCCAGAAAGACTCATGTAAAGACCTTATTAATAAAGACAGTATACATAGAGGTAGTTTCTGCCATTAGTACTTAGAAAAACTGTTTTTAGAGCATAAATATGCTCTAAATAAAATAAGGTCTGATCCACAAACTCAGGCTAGGTAGGTATAGGCAGGCGCGTTTGCGTAAAATCTTCTCAAGATTTTTTCTATTCTGTTGATCTTAGGAGAATAGATTTGGATGTGCTTGTGATATACCAAAGGGAACCCTACTTTGTGTATTATTATAATCTTTTTTTTCCCCTCATATTTTCCCATTACATTTTGGTAAAAATGATTGGCTAAGAAAAGGGCCCCAGCTTGTTACTGTGGGATTTTGACATTAACTTTTAATGTTCGTGACCTACAAAAATTGTCCTATAAATTTTGGTGTGATGCTGTATATTTGTCTGGTAGTTTTGACAGAACATGTACCTGATGTTCTCGGTGGGCCCCAGTAAGAGACAACTTAGTTATTAGAAAGTTAAATTTCAGATTTAATAAGGGCTACCCTGCCCTGTGATGAAGTGACTGGGGTAAAATTCAAGTGACAGTGGGCCTCAGAGGACCCGGGAAATCTCAGCATCATGTTCGGCTTGGGATCATTAGAGTCGGAAAACCCAGCTGCTCCTCAGACACAGGAAACAGACACTCGGGGCTGGGTCCCAGCAGTCTGCCTCGGCAATACCTCCAGGTGATTCTGACACACTCTGGAGCTTAGAGCTAGCAGAATCTGCCTGGAGGCTCTGGGGGCAAAGGGAGGACCTCTAGAGAGAGGTGGGGTGAGTGAGGAGGAGCTAGACCTGGGGAGCAGTGGCCCTGATTGCTTAGCAGATACTTGAGGAAGCCATGAAGACAGGGAGGCTTTGAGTCTGGTGGACAAAACAGCATGGAGCTCAGAGCAGGAACCTGGATCCCAGGGAGTGCGTCTGGAGGTGTGGGAGAGGAAGGGTCTAGGTTAGGGCAAGCAGTGTTGGCATTGCCAGGGTTAGTGCCGTCGTGAACTGTGGTCGTGGTGCTGTCGGAACAGTGGAGCGGTCGATTTGTGAGCTGTCTATACAGAGACAGCAGTCAAGGTGGCTTCAGTAAAGGGACACACAGGAGAGAGCACCCGGGGCTAGAGAGAGCATCTGGGCCTAGAGAGAGCATCCGGGGCTAGAGAGAGCACCGGGGCTAGACTGGTGGAAGCTGTTGTGGGATTATGGCATTCACTTACACAGGTAAATGTGTTTCAGAGTACACGGGACGTAGGTTTACACCAACACTGGTGATAGGAACAGCACCAGGGTCTCTCGAGGAGGCTGTCTTTAACCTCCTTTCGAAGTACTAGAGACTTCATGTGCATGCCATTTATCTTTCCATCTAAGGTCTTGTGGTGCAGGGCAGAGTTCTCGTAGGTGACCTGTCCCCAGAAGAGAAGAGCGTGGAGGAAAAGCAGAGGTGTGACCTGGAGCAGGCTGCTGAGGTTGTCTCCGATCCCTGTTTGTCTGGAGAGGAACTACAGCTCTGTCTGTGCATGTTTCCACAGCTGCTGTCTCTGAGCCCATCGCTGGGCCGTACAGCTTTACAGTACAGTAGGGAGATGGTTACAAGAAGCTCTGCTAGGGGTCTAAACGGGAGATGAATGTGATTCTATGCTTTCCGGAGAGTTATCAAAACTGAAATACGAGCTTCGTGTTGTTTGTGAGCAGGCAGAAAGGATTTGGTTTGGAAAGTTTTAGTGCACCAAGGTTTGGCTATTTAACAAATCACTCTCTATCTGGGCTTTGTCGCAGACATATTTTGCTGTACCAGAGAGATGTTTCGCTGAGACCGAAAACCAAGTACATCTGTGCAGCATCTTCCTTCTAAGTTGAACCACCTCCATTGGCGGTCCCTCATTCAAAGTCATTCAAGAAACATGTGTCCTGGTTTCCGTTGGGCTCTGATTGGGCTTCCTTAAAGGAAGGCATGTGGACCACACACTGATGTTAGGAAGTAACTTTGTCTTGTTTATGTGGGAAATGTCTGTGAACATTCTAATTTTGGAAATTGGCTCCTGGATATCAGGACCTCCACACCCAAAGTGATCTCTCTCTCTTCTCTCTCTGTCTCTGTCTCTCTCTCCCCCTCCCCCTCCCCCTCCCCCTCCTCCCCCTCCTCCCCCTCCTCCCCCTCCTCCTCCTCCTCCTCCTCCTCCTCCTCCTCCTCCTCCTCCTCCTCCTCCTCCTTCTTCTTCTTCTCTCTCTCTCTCTCTCTCTCTCTCTCTCTCTCTCTCTCTCTCTCTCTCTCTCTCGATTCACAGTGCTCAGTCACAATGCCCATCTTGTTCCCGAGGGATAGGGTGCGACTTATACATGTTCAGAGAGGTGGTGACAGATTCAGTGATCAAAAGTTTTCAATGCAGACTTACTAAGGGCTTGATTGAACCATGCACTGAGTTTCAAGGAAAAAAAAATGACAAACAAAACACCAAACCCCAAAACATATGTATGTGGGATGGGACATGCCTTTAGATTTAAAGCTTGAACTAAATAGATTTGTTTTTTATATTGAGATAGAGTCTTATGTAGCCCAGACTGGTATCAGACTTCCGATATAGCCAAGGATAACCTCAAACTTCTGATTCACCCTCCTGTCCCTAGTGCTGGGGTCCCTTGAACCCCACTCCATACTGTTTGCCCCGTGTAGAGGACAGAACCTAGGGCTTTGTGCATGCTTGGCAAACACTTTACCAGCTGAGCTACAGGCCTAACCTCCGCCCGCAAATTCATAGGCTTGATTCAGATTTTACGGGACTCCTACAAATCATGTTTGATGTCTCCACACACATAGAAATTATTCTATGATGCAGATTTAGTTGGGGTGGTTTTTACTGTTGGCTTGGATTTTACTGTTGGCTAGTTCGGTCAGAATCACCACCCAGCATTTTTAGCATAGCTCAAGGCTCGTATCTTTTCTGGAAAGTTTTTGGCCGCTGCCACAGCCGACGTTGGGACCCAGACTTAGGTAATTTTATTAATCTAGGAGAAGCATGGTGCTCCAGCAGCTGCTGCTGTAGTTCAAGTCACAGAAACAAAAGCCTCCTCGGTTACTGGAGAACATGAGAAGCGGGTGCTGCCCCGTGGGAGTCCCTGAATTTTAGACTCTGAGTCATAGTTGTCTTTCTACGGGGATTCCCTGATTTAGGGTGTGCAGCTGGGGAATGGCCTGACTGTATACTGGGCAGTGGTGGGCAGGCAAGCCTAGGGGTTAGACCCTTCCTGGGAAGCCGAGTGTAGTTAGCTGAAAGATGGTGGTTGCCAGGCCATAAGTGCTTTGTAGAATCAGTGAGACAAAGCCAGGGTGACGGTGCACTCCAGTAATCTCTGCTCAGTAGGCAGAGGCAGGTGAATTGCTGCAGATTCAAGACCAGTCTGGTCTACACAGAGTTCAGACCAGCCAGAGGTCTGTAGAGAGAGCTTTCCCCCAACACACAGTAAACACATAGAAACCAGTAACGCCAACAGTGCATGTAAAATAACACTTGAAGTACATGTGACCCATGTAGGCACTCCGGTGTCTCCAGTTTGTATGTTGTCTTGCTGTGTGAAGGGTGGTCTTCCTCCTGCATTCCATGCTGGATGTGTGCAGATGAGTGAGTGAGTTGCCAGTGATGGGCGTTTTGGTACATAGCAGTTTTACAGAACTGCTAGAAAACTAGTCATGGGATGTGACATTGACTTGCGAGCCGTGGTGCAGATGAGAAGCATTCAGCCATTTGTGAGTGCCCATGGCAGACTGCTGTTTAATTTTCTGGATTTTACTGGTTCCACAGGTGGAATAAAGCTGAGTTACTGTTTGTTTTTAAGTACCTGAGCTACTAGCAAAGCCTTTTGGGTCTGTAGGCTTCGGAGTCGTTGGATGAATGAGGGAAAATTAATTTGAGTGGGTGGATCAGTGGACATCGTCTCACCAGTCTTTTGCCTTTGGCTTCAGTCATGAAAGCCAGCAACAGAACTCTGCGATTCTATCACAGAGAAGTTAGTCTACGTCTGGCAGCGTAGTACAAAAATCTATTATTTTTAATCATCATTGCCTTAAAAACTGCCACTCTTGTCAGAGTCTCTGCTTTTATTTAAACGTTAAGGACATATTATTGCTTCTGTTGCTTTTTAAATAGAGGGTCCAGGTAGCTGAAACAGTACATGGCACTCAAAGGTAGAAATTCCCATTGTGGGTAACACCTTTGTATCTTTCTCATCTGACTTTGAGACTGGATTTGTTCAATAATTTGTTAATAGCTAGATTTCCTGACGTTAGAAAACAAATCAGCTGGGCAGTGGTGGCGAACGCCCTTAATCCCAGCACTCAGGAGGCAGAGGCAGGCGGATCTCTGTGAGTTCGAGGCCAGCCCGGTCTACAGAGTGAGTTCTGGGACAGCCAAGGCTACAAAGAAACCCTGTTAGTTTCCACCGCAGCCACCAAAGCAGTTACATCATCACCTGTCACCAGGTGCCTTCCCAGGGTCAGCTATGCGACATGTGGGTCCTTTAAAAGTGCCCACAGCTCGCTCGCTCTCTCTTTCCCTCTCTTATCTCTTGCCTCTCTTTCCTCTCTCACCTCTTCTTCCTCTTGTCTGTCTGCCTCTCTCAGGTCCCCACTCGGACACAGCCTCTTGTACTAACTCTGTTGTGCGTGGGGTGTTTGCTTGGTGGTGCACCTTGGCAGGGCCGCCCAAAGGTACCCACCATCGCTTTTCTTTTTATCCTTTCACCCTGTCTTGAAAAAAAAAAAAAAGCCAAACAAAAACAAACAGACAAAACCAGCCCCACGTCAAACAAAAAACCAGACACCTTCATATGTTTGACCTTTGTTTCCTGGCATGACTCGGCTTTGACTTTTAATCTTCGGGAGCTCTGGTGTTCCCCACTTGGGGGCTGTTGGGGTCAGTGGAAATATAGTCATCGTGTCTGTCTGTCTGTCTGTGTGATCTCTCTGGCTCTGGTGGTGGTCCCCCTTGAAACTGATTAAAAAACATTGTGTGGATGGGTGTTTTGGCTGCATATGTGTCTGTGCATCACAAGCGTGTGTGGTGTCCTGGGCGGCCAGAAGAGGGTGTGGGACCCCCGTGGGACTGGAGTTAGAGATAGTTGTGGTGTTGGGAACTGAACCTGGATCCTCTGGAGGAACAGTCAGTGCTCTTAACCGCTAAGCCATCTGTCTAGCCCAAGACTACTTTCTATAACGACATGTTTATGGACATTCTAAGAGACTGTCCTGTCCTCAAGCCAAACTGCCATCACCCTTCATGAAGGAGAGCAGCTGTGCCCACTTAAAGTCTATCCCGACCCAGTTGAGGATTGTTGACATTTCCTCCTGGAAGGACAGAGAGAGGAGGGTCATTGGGAAGTCACCTGAGACTCAGCCACTCGTCCCAGCCATTTGTCCGCAATTCTGTAATTGCTCAGGGCTCTTCTAGTGCCTGGAGGAGGGGCTAGAATACATGGGTTGGGGAAGACTTAGAAGGGGGGTTCCTTCTGTGGGGCTCAGAGGAAGCCATCATCCATGCAGGGTGGGGACATTCTAGTGTGTCTACTTTCCGGTCACCCACACTCTGTAAGTCAGCCCAGGACGCTCATTGGTTGGATTTGTGCTTGGGTTTGTGGTTGGAACCTCAGGAGGACGCGGGAGAATCGGGAGATGTGGACAACATCCAGAGAAGGACTTTTGGTTATGGTGGCCAAGGAGAGTTTCTCCTGTAACTGCGGTGAGAGGGGCAGTGCAGGGGCTGACCCTGGCATTTTTACTTACTTATGTTTATTTGACCTGCATTGGTGTTTGACAGCGTGTGTGTCTGTGTGAGGGTGTTGGATCCCCTGGAACTGGGGTTACAGAGAGCTGTGAGCTGCCATGTGGGTGCTGGGAAGTGCTCTTAATTGCTGGGCCTCTCTCCAGCCCCCTTATACTTGGCACTTGCTCTAGATCTGAGAAGAGGTGATGTGCCCTGGGGCAGAATTTGATTCAGCTCTACTCCTTCCTTCCTTCCTTCCTTCCTTCCTTCCTTCCTTCCTTCCTTCCTTCCTTCCTTCCTTCCTCCCTCCCTCCCTCCCTCCCTCCCTCCCTCCCTCCCTCCCTCCCTCCCTCCCTCCCTTCTTTTTTGGTATTTCAAGATGGGGTTTTTCTGTGTAGCCCTGGCTGTCCTGGAACCCAGTTTGTAGACCAGACTGGCCTCAACTCAGAGATCTGCCTCTACCTCCCGAGTGCTGGGATTAAAGTTGTGCATCACCACAGCCTGACTTCCCCATTGCATTTTCAGTGCCGGCATATCCAAACTTGCTTTAGAGCTGACGTCCAGTGGTAAAACCCTATGGCATTATTAGAGTGTGTAAAACTGCCTAGAGAACACAAGAGGGCCTCAGGCCATTCCTTGCCACAGGTCCTACGTTTAACAAGTGTTAAACAATGAAAGTGGAATTCCTCTTTAACATGAGAGATAAATCTTAGGACTGTGAATCGATCGATGCCCGCGTGGCACAAATGTCTCTGTCCCACATGTTCTTCACTGTCATTCTAGCCTGCCTCTGAGTGTTTTCCCTGTGTGTGCAGATGAACTCTCGGGCTTGCACCTTTAGTATGTATTCTGTTGTCTAGTGCCTGTACGTGACAGCACTACTTAGAAATAACTGAGTTGGATGTCTAGAAATTCTGAGGGACGGGACAGTAGGTCCCCCAGTGGAGGCAGCTTCTTTTTCAGAATAGATTTGAGACATAGGATGCTGCTTCCTCTTCTTCCCTATAACCTCCTTGAAAATAAAAGTTTTCTTTTGACTTTGCCTGTGTTTAACTTGTTCATCAAGGCCTGGGAGAGATAAGGCATAGAGACCGCACGGCCAAGGTCTGGAGCTGTTCGAATCAGTCTGGTGTCTGAATGGACAACAAACAAGGCTGTGTCACATGTCCGCTCTGTGACAGGCCTTCCTGTGCCCCTGCAGAGTGGAGATTGGTAGTACTTTCCCCAAAGGACAGTTTGAAGATGAGATGACTCCACACATCCGAAGCGCTCAGAGCAGAGTTCAGCATGTGTGGTTAGTGTTGCTGTCTGCCTATTAGAATCACCTCGAGAGAGGTTGAAAAAAAGATCGGTCTGGGTGTGGTGGTGCATACCTTTGATGAGTTCGCATCCATCCTGGTCTACATAGCAAGCTCCAGGATAGCCAGGACTACATAGACAGACCCTGTCTCTAAAAACTGAAAAAGAAAGAAACAAACAGAAACCCAAAACACTAAGTGGGCATTAAGAATTCCAGCCCCCAGGACTGGAGAGATGGTTCACTGGTTAAGAGGAATGGCCACTCTTCCAGAGGACCATGTTCAGTTCTCCGCACAGATGTGGCAGCTCACGGCCATCTAGGAGATTCGACACCTTCCTCCAGTCTCCACAGGCACTAGGCAGACACATGCAGGCAAAACACCCACAAACATAAACATAAAGTAAAATAAAATGAAGAGCAAATAAACAAAACCCCCGAACCTCTCACCCTAATGAAATCAGAGCATGTGGAGGTTATAACCTTGTTAGTAGTCATTGCCAGTTTCTAACGAAGGGGAAAAGGGATTTTTGAGGTCTTTTATTCTGGGGCATTAAGTGAAAGATTCATCTGTCAGCTACATAAGCAGGAGCTTTTTCTGTAATGAATAGCTGCCTTTCATGGGGCATCTTTGAAGTTGTCTGGCCCTTTTCACTTTGCGGCCAGATGCAGTGCAATTTATAAAATTTAATTTCTTTAGATTTCTAATACCAGACTTCATCCGGCTGGCGTTGATTGATTGAGTGCCTTTTAACACTTTTGAAGACTGTCTTCAAGGCCTCTTTCCTTTTCATACTAAGAGCTGATCACCCACACCTCAGCCTCCCTCCGAGGCTGTTCTTTTTTATGGTGATGGTTTGTCAGCTACTGTGATTTACAGTGGGAATGTGAACAAGAAATGATTTCTCCTTAAAAATTGCAGCCCCCACTGGTGGAAGTGACCTGACCTTAGCCAGTCCAGGGGGTCGGGAACCAGCGTTCCCTTCGGCCCAGTGAAAGGGGGAATGGCTTTCTCTCACATTGTATGTGGGACCTCTTCTCTATTCAGGGAGTTGATGGCCATGTGTCAAGGAGGCAGCTTGGGTTAGGTGGAGATTGTAACCCTTTTGAAACAAAATGTAACGGGAAAGGGAGAGCAAGTACGACTTTCAGAGATGGTTTATATGGAGCTAACCTGAGGAACGTTGGGAGTCAGACCTCCAGGGAAGACTTCTGTGGCCTGGGTGCCGTCCTCCGCGAAGCTCTGTGAGAGGTCCTGAGATCTCATTCAACACTGGTCCCCATTCAAGCCCCAGGACATCTTCTAGAGCTTTTGGTCTCATGGCCAATGTTGGCATTCCCCAAGACCACCTCGGCTGGATCTCTGTCTGCTGTAGCTTCATCTTCTTTTAAAGTCCTTTTCCTTGGGGCTCCTACTGTGCTCTCTTTAACCTTCCTGTCTCCTTCTCTTCTCATTCACTGAAGACTTGGAAGGGAGCTGCTCAGTGCCCAAGGTTTCAGGTCAGTTCTGAGCTCCAGTTCCAGCGCCACCCTCCCTAGTCCTGTGGGTTTTAACCATCATTTGAAATGGTTACAGATCCAAAATTTAAAATCCCCGTTAAAATAACCAGGTTCTCTTCAACTTCCTCATTAGCTTGTTCTTCCGGCATTTGTGTTTTGATCTCTGAGATGGGATGTTGCGTTTCTCTGTGGCTCTCTTGTCTTGTTCTCCGTTCCCTCCTTAGGCAGCTTTTATTGCCTGCATGTGACACCGAGCCCTGCTGTCCTGGGAGTTCCCAGTTGACGCTTAGCCCCTGTGCTGTGGATGTTTGTGGTGCTGAGCATCCAAGGCAGGAGCTGGGGTTCCATCATTTGGTTCCTGGCCTGGTCTTCTGCCTATGCTGGGTGACTGGAGCTCTTCTGTGGTCCTTTGGTCTCAATGCTTGTCTTCCCTTCCTCCACAGGGCTAATGTGAGCCTTCATGTACCTTTCTCACTTCATCTCCTACTGGAGAAAGTGGAGGTGTAAAGTTGGTTAGCTTCCCGACAAGGCCGTCCACATTGCTGCCTTTCCTTTCCATGGTAGTATGCTCGACTTTGTCCCTTATGGTTGGCACAGAGCAGATACTTAGGGATCTGTGTGTAGAGTAAAAACATCACATTTGCTAGTACAAGAGAAAAACAAAGTTCTGTAACGTAAGGTCCTTCAGATTTGCAAACCCCCAAGCCCAGTGAGAACTGTCCATTTTATGCTTAAATTTGAAGATGAACTGCAGAACTCTGATTGGACAGTAGGGTCTGATCTACTGGAGGCCTTTATGTTCACATCCTTCTTGGGCTCTCTGTGTGGCATTCCTCCTTCCCAGCTCCAGACAGGTCGGGCCCCCTGGAACATGTATTTTACAGACTTTGAGACAAAGTAGGTCATAGACTTCATCGGAAGGTAGGGAAAGTTAGGGGACTATGTCAGGCTTTATGGCTTACTTTAGGGAGGAAGTCTTCTAGTTTCTGTGACTGGGAAGGAGGAGTTCTAGTATCAGTGACTGGGGAAGAATGGAGAGCGGGAGGAAGGCGGACAGGAGGTCAGAGGTTTACTGTGTGGCCTTTCGTTTGCCTTTAGTTGAGTCCTCAGCATGTCAAACTCAGGCTGTCTGAGTCCCAACACTAGCCCGGTGTTCCTTCTTCTGTTGGAAAAATCTGGTTGTAACCCCATTTCTGCAACTCGCTGACCCCAGAGACCCAGGGCCAGCTCCCTCGTTGCTCAGGGCTTTGTATTTTTATTGAGCATATTCAGTTTTCTAACTTCATAAAAAATGATGATAGTCTTTATTTTATTTTAGAGAGAGAGAGAGAGAGAGAGAGAGAGAGAGAGAGAGAGAGAGAGAGAGTGTGTGTGTGTGTGTGTGTGTTTGCGCGCGCATGTGACTACCTACTGAGACCAAAAGAGGGTGCTGGGTCCCCTGAAACTGGATTTATAGGATAGTTGTGAGATGCCTGATGTGTGTGTGAGGGACCAAACCCAAGTCCTCTGCAAAGAGCAGCAAGTGCTTTTAATTGCTGAGCTCTCTCTCCAGCCCCTCAAAATGATAGTCATTTTTTTTTTTGAGGTACAAAAATTACAGATGGTAACATCATGCTCCTTCAGAAATGTCCATTGATATTGAAATGAGGAAACATGTTTCAGGCTACTCCAGGCTGCTGGGCAAAGCAGGGGCGTCAATAGCATAAGGTTAAGGAAAATATCTAAGAGACGGAGATCCTGGGATGGAGTTTGCATTGGCTTGCCTTCTCTGATGGGCTTCACTGTCTGTGTGGTAGGAAGACTGGCCATGCTGCTACTCTAGTTAGGAGTGTCCTGCGGCCTGGGGGATGGCCAGGTTTGGTTAGGGAAGACACCTTGTGAGTGAGCCGAGTTTTCTGTAGGACAGGAGTTCACCTTTGCACTGACCTCGCAGGAATGCAGCCCTGGGTTATTTCTAGAGCCGAACTTGTCCTGGTTTGAGGAAGAATGCATCGATTTCAGACTTGGGCTTCTCTGTCATTGCCCTGATCTGTTTTGTGCGCATATTTGAAATACCAAAACAAATCTTCTTGTAGCCAGTGCTTTTAAGGCCTGATGGAGAACAGATCTGTTTTTCATGTGTGAACCAGAGAACTCTGACCATAAATTTGGGAATTAGTAGCTGGTACCAGAAGAATTTTAAAATAACTAGTCAAAACTTTGGTGGGGAGACTTACCGTTCATTGTACTTTGCTTTCTCTGATAACCCTCTTAGTTACTTTCTTGAAAACATTTGCTTTGTGTAAATAACCTCGAGGTGCTGTGGGGAATTTGTAGAACTGAGTATTTTTCACCAACAAAGATGTATCAAATGGAATGTGGGATGGACTATTGTTGCCTGGAGACCTTGTGGAGAAGGCATTGTTAGAAGCTGGCCCGAACAGATCCCTTCTCAGTTAATAGCAAGAGGCTATTATTGTACATAGAAGGAAGTAGAAAAGTCACTCTTCCCTCCAAAAGTGAAGTTTCCTTTTGGCCAAGTCATATCAAAGTGAGGGCGTCTCTATACAAACTGAACATAGTCATTTTTAGCAGCTTGGGATATACCTAATGTTTAGGAGGATTGGTATTCTAGTGAGGTTGAAAGTGATGTCATTATAATAAGGAGTTTCCACTTACTTTGTTAAACATTGAATGGATGTGTGTGCAGGTGCAAGCACACATATGTATGCTCTCTCACTGAACTTGGAGCTAGGCTGGCAGCCAGCAAGCTCCAGCAATCCTTCTATCTCTGCCTCTTGAAGTGCTGGGGTTAAAGACGTGTTAGGACCACACCAGCTTTTTAATTCGGTGTGGAAGATTTGAACGCAAGTCCTCATGCCATCTCTCCAGCCCTAATTCGTTTAACATTTGAGTTTAAATTCATGTCTTGAAACTTTAAAAAATCCACATTATGACTATAAATTTGCATAGCTTTTAATGTCATAAATTTCAAATCTTTTTAAAAAATTAAAAAAAAAATTATTATGTATACAGTGTTCTGCCTGCATGTGTCCCTGCAGGCCAGAAGAGGGCACTAGATTTTATTACAGATGGTTGTGAGCCACCATGTGGTGGCTGGGAATTGAACTCAGGACCTCTGGAATTGCTGCCAGTGCTCTTAACCTCTGAGCCATCTCTCCATCCCTCAAATCTTTTTTTTTTTTTTTTTTTAAAGGTGAATATAACTTGTAATCAAGTAAGTAATAATATAATTGGAGATTGACTTTGTAGACTCAGTTTGAATAAGGCACACTGAAAGATGAGGCCTTTGTGCTGTAGAGAATACAGCCTATGGGTACCATATTTTCCTACCGTGCATGTTGAGGAAAACCAAAGCCGATTCTCTGTCCCAATTGCTTTCTGGTTGTCTTAATGCTTTTTATGTGAAGTCTCAGAATCCTGGAGACATTCCCTCACTTGTTCATAGCTGCTTTGCAAGGATTGCTGGTTCCTTTGTATTGGTGGAGGAGGAATTGTAAGTATTCATTCATCAAGAGTTGGGCTTCCCCAGCCTCCTGGGATTTCTCGGGTGATGTAGATGGTGCGTTTGCTTTCAGGACACCTCTGTCAGGCAGGTTCCTCATGAATCCCCAGGGTGCCCCGGACCTCTGTCTGCGGACTCTTCTGTTTTGTTGTCTCCCGTTTGCATCATTCTGTATTGTTTATTACCTTGTAGGTTGGGCCGACCTACTGCTGCCATACATGTCCTTTCTTTGGATAAACACTGAATGTGGCTAATACGTAGAGAAGCCCACGAGGCCTTCCCTACAAAAGGCAAAACTAAATGGACTTTAAAAACTTGAGTTGCTAACATGAAGGATGTTTTTGATGTCTCCCTTCTCTGAAATAAAATGGCTCCTAATACTGACATGTACCATAATTTGCTGTATTTCCTTTGTAAATATTATTTTTTTTTAATTTTATTTAGTGTTTTACATTTTTACCTGTTATGTGAATGAATGTTTGGTCTGCCTGTGTTTATGTGCACCACGTGCATACCTGTTGTTTGCAGAGTTCAGAAGAGGGTGTTGGATCCGCTAAAACTGGACTTACAGCTAGTTATAGGAGCTGCCGAGTAGGTGCTCAGAGCCAGACCCGGGTGTTCTGCAGGATCAGTGACAGCTCTCAAGCACTGAGCCCCGTCTCTCCAGCTCCACTTGATTTTGACCAAAGAAAGGAAACATCTTCAGAGAGTTTTGCTTTGAGCAGATAAGTGGGTGGAGAGGAGATGTTCCTTGCATTGAAATGTGTACAGCATGAGAGTTTAGGTGTTTGGGATAACTGGACTGACATTTTCAGGTTAATTCAAGTGTGGGTGTGAGGGATATTAGGAAATGTAGCATATTCTTTGCAAGTGTCTCATCCCCTAATGTCCTACTGGTTTTGACGCATTCTTTGCAAGCGAGAATATACAGGCATGTTCTCTGTCCGTTCTAAACTGCTATAAACGTTGGCTAATTGCTTGATTAGGGAGGAAATTGCTTATCTGTGTCATCTGAGGCTGGTTAAATCTGTCAAATATTGAGAACAGAGTGGGTGCAGAGCCTGTGTTCTGGCTTCTGTTTGTGTCTGTTAAAGAATAAACATAGTCCCTGCTCTCTGCTAGGAGGTGGTCTCAACGCTCTATAGACAGGCAGCGTGCATGCCCTGCAGAAGCAAGCCCTTTAGAGCTAGTATTACCATGACTTGTAGTGATTGACAACTGTGATGGATTTCTACCTTCTCCTGAATTTTTCTTGTGGATTTCCTAGGGTGTTCTGTTCTGTGTCAGACAGAGTATTCCACGTACTGTAAAATTTCTGCTGTATGACACAAGGGTGTTGTGTCAGTCCCCAAAGACTTGATGAGCTAAAGGAGAAATACCAAAAGTGAAACTTTTGATGGTTAGCTTAACTTCTAGAGAATTTTGGTGCATTTTTTTTCTTTTTGTGTGTACATATACGCTTATGTGCGCGCGCGTGCACGTGTGTGTGTGTGTGTGTGTGTGTGTGTGTGTGTGTGTGTGTGTGGGGTGTGGTGTCAGTTGTCACTCGCCTTGTTTGAGATAGGCCCCCTATTTATTACTATAGACAACAGATGAGCTGGCCATGACCTTCCAGAGATTTTCCTCTTCTGTCTCCCATCGTGTTATAGGACACAGGGATTGTAAATGGATGCTGTCTTGTAGGACTTTTCCGGCTTTCTGGGGTTCTGGGGACTTGAACTCAAGTCTTCATGCAAGTGCATTATCCACTGAGCCATCCAACCTCCCACCCCGCAAAATGTTTTAAAGGATGGATTTGTGAATTTGTGGAGCCTGGGAAACTCAGATGTCAAGTGATTGTAACAAATAAGGAAATCTAGGTGACCCTAGGAGATTAGCCATCTAGGGGTAGCAATTCACCTTTGATTTTCCTTTAAATCATGGGAAACTTGCCTCTGTTAATTTTATCGCTAGTAGCCTAAAGGTTGTATTCTTTAGTTGGGCATTGTAACACGGCAATTTAAAATCTAGCCCTTTGCCAGATGATAACAGCAGCAGCAAGAAGGTCAGTGCCTCTTGAATGGCTGTAAAAAAATTTTCTATTTATTTCACCTTCAAGTAGGTCACTAAGACCCCTAGTCCAGAGATCTTGCCCCTTAGGGGGCCAGGAAGACTGGACAAATGGGCCTTACTGTGTTCCTCAAAGTTCACTGCTATTGGTTAATACCGTACTGAAGCTTTAAAAACTCTATTTTCCCGACCCTTTGGGTCTTCATTTTCAAATGCTTCCATATCACCTAAGACCTTGGCTTTCTTCTGTTATCTGTTACTGAGGTGTCAACCATGGATCTTGTAGTGGGCAAAGGAAAGATCATACTTCTGCCCTGCATTCTCTTCCTCAAAATAAATCTGTCAGTCAACCTATCAATCTCTCTCTGTCTCTGTCTCTCTGTCTCTCTGTCTCTGTCTCTCTCTCTCGATGGAATCCAGAGCCTTGAGCAGATTGGGCCAGTACTCTGCCACCGTGCTACACCCCCAGATCAAAAGTGTCTTAACTTAGAGTTGTAAATACTATCTATGTATTCTGAAATCTCTCTGTGTCACTGCCTCCAGGGTCTCACTGTGTAGTCTAGGTGGGCCTCGGTCTTACAGTTCTCTTGCTTCCGGGCTTCAGATGGATAGCCTTATGCTTGTGAACTGCCCAGCCCAGCTTTGTAGTGCGTCGCTCTCTTCTTCTCTTCATGTGAGACAGTGTCTCACTCTGTAGCTTGGGGTGGTCTCCCTCATGGTGATCCTCCTGCCTCGGCCTCCCAAGTGCTAAGATTACAGGTGTGCAGCTCAAAGCAGCCTTTTTTGAGACAGGGTTTCTCTGTGCAGCCCTGGCTGTCCTGGAACTCACTCTGTAGACCAGGCTGGCCTGACTCTGCCTCCCAAGTGCTGGGATTAAAGGAGCCCAACCCTACATTTGTTCCACATTCTGCCATGGAAGCTCCAGTTTTCCAGGGCAGAAATTGAGGGTTCTTAGTCGGCCACTTGCATCTGTGCCTTTGTGTCAAGCATGGTATTTGCAATTAAGATAAAGGACATGGCTTGTGCCTTCCATTGTAACACTCGCTCTTAAGTACTTCCTGGAGTATGCATGGCTCTGCCTGAGCAACCTGAGAACTTCTGGCAGTTTCTTTTCAGTGTGCTGGGCTTTCATCACTTGGGTCCGAATTTATGTGTCTGGAATCGGGTGAGGGATCTACGTCCTCTCTGTTTGGTGCTTGTTCATCACAAGTCGGTGTTCACCTGTCAGAGGGGATGGCAGTGGCTGCCCACCTGAAAGGAAGTGTTTGATGAACAAAGGGTACGTTCTGAGAGCTCTTGGTACCATTGCCATACAAGGATTTCTACTGTCTTTCTTGGTCCTCCAGCTGGGGTCAAGAAACTCACTATTCCGGAAAACGGATGGGGCTTGGCAAAGTGATGTCCATTAAAACAAAGCTCACAAGAGCTTTTGTTTAAATCCAGAACACCGACTTATTCATTTTCTCCCAGAATCATGTCTGCCAGCAGATCAGACCGTGGTGTGACTGGACCAGCACACCGTAGTGGGGTGATGGTGGGCTAAGGAAGGACCGAGTCAGGAGCTGCTTCACGGGGAGGTGGTTCTGTCATTCCACCGCGTAACATGGCTCTTGAGATGGCTCGCTCTGTTTCCAGACCTGTACGTAGGTGTGGGTATGTAAGTTCACAGGCACAGGTAGAGTCAGGCATGCTAGATGACCTTCGGGAGGAGGCAGTGTTAGCCTGGTTTGTTATTATGGCTTCTTTTTTGGCCATCCCTCATGGATTTGGGATGATTTTGCATGGCTCAGTTGGACTTCTGTTGATTTCAAAACTTGACTTTCTGGGAAGTCTTTATTTTACCCCTTTTTCCCCGTGTGTGTGTGTGTGTGTGTGTGTGTGTGTGTGTGTGTGTGTGTGTTGTACACATATGCACACATGCTATGGTAGTAGTAGGGTACTTATTTTCCATGTCATTGTTTGAACAGCTTTTAGAATAAAATTTAAACTTTGCCCCAAGTCAGCTGTTCACAGATGAGTGGGAACCCAGGAGAAAAACTTATGGTAGATATTTGATAGGCTGTTACATCTAAGACCGCTGACATCGATATAACTATCCTAAAAACAGCTGAGCTCCCGACACAGGCCAGCAGATGTCTGGGCTGAGGTGCCAAAAACCAGTGTCATCTAGACCTTACTCTGTAGCATGGTGGGTAGCATGGTAGTTCTGCTGCAAATTAGGAGTGACCTGCTGGCCAGTTAAGGGCAGCTTTGTGGACATAATGTGGCCTGAGATGGCTGAAGGGTCAAGCACAGGCCTCTCTCTGAGAACCACCACAGCATGTGTGAGGGGCCTGGGACAAGCCTATGGCATGGTTCTGCTGGTGTTTTCCTTGTTTAGGTGTGTAGTTTTCGTTGAGTTACAAACCGGGACAG
This sequence comes from Peromyscus eremicus, assembly GCF_949786415.1. Taxonomy (NCBI): domain Eukaryota; kingdom Metazoa; phylum Chordata; class Mammalia; order Rodentia; family Cricetidae; genus Peromyscus; species Peromyscus eremicus. The sequence goes on from NC_081419.1 coordinate 38,253,484, forward strand.
TTGATTTGAAGAAGAAAATGTGTGTGCCTATTATGCATCTATTTTTTTTTTTAAATTTCAAATTTCGCCTTTGCCTCCTTTAAATTAAAAAGAAACAAATCCAAAAACGCTTTCGAGAAAGGCTTGCTAAGTAGCCTGGGGTTGACCTTAAACTGGTGATCCTCCTGCCTGGGCTTCCTGACTACTGGGATGACAGGTGTGTGCCACCATATCTGGCTTTTATGGCCTCTTGAAAATACCACGTCACTTTGCATTGTTTTGAGCATGACTGTCAGGAGAAACTTGTGTTTCCGGGGGCTCCATATGGAAAGATGCTCCGCAGGTTAAAGAAGCATTTCAAAGGCAGAGTTGGGCCTGAGCCATGCTCCTTTTGTGTGTAGTCTGCTTTGTAGGAAGGTTTAACCCTAATAACCACTGTGGCTTTCTAGATATTATCCTCCTAAAACTTTGGGTTTTGTTTGTTTGCCCAAAGCTTTCACTGATCTGAGAGGAGAGCCTAGCCAGCCCCGGGCAGCCTGCTGAGGGAGGCAGGGCCCAGCTGGAACTCTGCACATTTGGAACCAGGCCTTGCTGTTAATTAGCTGAGTGACCCCTGGGTGGACTCAGTCTCCAGGGTCTGTTTCTTCGTTGGTAAAACAAAGGCTTGAAAAAATAAATACAAGCTTGGACCACATGATAAGGAAGGTCACTCTGCTTGCTTGTGTTGTGGCTCTGTGGATGGCAGCACATTGAGGCTCCTTATCCGTCTCAGACTCCTTATCCTTCTCAGTGGGCTGCACAGAACTGCTTTACTTACTCTCTGAGCATTGCGATGTGGCTTGTCAGACTGAGGCCACCTGAGGCTCTCAAGTTAGGCAGGTTTGGGATTTCTTCTCCAGTGGAAGGTGTCCTCCCCTCCCCCCATCCTTGTGGGCTTGGCTCTGCTGCATGCCTTCTGCCTCCTCCTTGGTGCATCAGCTTCATGAGGAAATAATAGTCCCATTGTTGCTTGTTGTAGAGATGGTTTCCAGTTTCATCTTAATCCTGGGCCATTGTGTTGTTTTTACAAACTCAGTCCCCGCCCTGCACCCCCCCCCCATGCAAAATGCAGTTCATTCTTTTAAAAGACTCAGCAGCCATCCACAAGGCCTGCTCTCCTCATCTCCTTCCCAAAGTCATAACTATATATAGTAAAACTACACGGGAGTATGCACTGTTTAATTGGGCCACCTGGCATCAGGGTTAAAATGGGTTCCATCTGTATTTAGTTTGCAAATGCTTGTGAGGTATGTTCCAATCCAGCAACCTTCCAAAATGGTTTTTGTGGTTTATAATTAGTGGCACCTGTAAAACATTTCTTTTAACCATGTAGCTTCTTTCTTCTTAACCATAATCTTTGTGATTTTATGTTTTCTTCTTTTTGTTTTTGTTCACTAGGGCTGGCAAACTGTATTATCACCTTGTCAAATATCTTACCACTAGTGATGGACCCAGGTTTAGCCTCGTAACCCTAATTAGATGTGGAATGCGGAGAATGCACCGCGTGTGGCTGTTGTAACTTTTCTAACATGACAGTGAACTTCTGATGGCTTCATCGAAAGCTAGAAAGCATTCCTTGTGTCTCCACCGCTTAGTTTCCACCACATGCTCATTCATAGGACGTTCACAGAAATCTCAGGGTACTTCTGGGTTATTCGAAGGCATCCTTTCTGAACGTGATTACACATTTGAGGTCAGTATGCAAACGATAGTCCCTACTTTTCCCGCGTTTGATTCCTTCCCTTCTCTCTTTAGAGACGAGACTGTTGACCATGTTGAAGGCTGTGCTGAAGAAGAGCCGAGAGGGAGGGAAGGGGAGCAAGAAGGAAGCAGGTAAGTGCACAGACACAAGTTGAGCTATTATGGTGGGCGGCACCGGGCGGCCAGATCCCACCACTTCAGCCTAGGTAGGAGCATGGCTTTGGTACCACCCTGGAGAGACTCAGAACCAGCAGTGTCCTGGAGGCTTCGAGGAGCTCTGTATTTAAGGGTTTTTTATTATTATTACTATTATGAGAAACGATGTTGGAAATAAGTTTCAATTTTGAACCAAATCCTTCTCTCAAAGATGTTGAAGGTTCATACTTTTAACAAGTCATTCAGGTCCGGAAGCTTAGTTAAAGAGGCTGAAGGATGGCAGTTGTGTTTAGGAATTTGATTTCTAGAAAGCCCTTTTCCTTGTCCCACATGGAGTTGAATTTTATGTCTGACCAACTGTTGCCTGACTGGTTCTTGTGTTTTTGAGTATCGAATTTTATTCCTAACAGGTGTGGGCCCGCTTAATGCCAGACGGTTCACTCCGTGTGAGGGGAGCGCCTTAACTTGGCTCTGCCTTACCTCCTCTCGTCTGTAGTGTTTTGGGGCATATTTGGCCACTGTGACCCAAATAGCATTGCATTCCGCGTGGTGACCTCCCCTAAGGTTGTTCTGCTCACCCGTCAGTCTTAGGTTCCAGTTTCTCTCGATAGAAAGTCTGTGCATCATGTATTTGTATTCCCAGTTAAAATGAGCTGCAGGAACTACCCTGTAAGCCACTCTGAAAACTCAGTGTGAGATCGACTCTTGTTGCCAAATGGCTCCTTTTAAAATTACTTAATGTCAAGTAATATTTCAGTTTTCATTTCTGTTAAAATATCATAGATAAATATATTCGGCGTCATCAATTATAATTAACTTTTAATGCAAAACACCTTATGTGTTGTTAATTTGTCTCCGTGCTTTTTATAAGGGACTCAGTAACTAAATGTTTTGGCTATGTGGAACCTAGATAAAGTTTCTACTTATTACTAATTATCCCTTAAACCGAGCCTGCAAAGTGGCCAACTCACCTCGAATGAGAAGCCTTTGTTACAAGGTTGCTGTTGGGATTCTGTTACAGACTTCTCATTAATGCCTGGGTAAACAGATACAAAGACTAGAAGGAAGCAGATTTTAATGATATAAACAGAAGGCTGCAGAGTTAGCTCATAACCTTAGAAAATCAACCCCTAGCTTTGAATAATTAATTAGAATTGTTACTATGGAGAAATTTTAGTTCACATAATTTCTTTCCAGGGGCACATTCATCCTTTGCTGGGTCAGGGCCAAAATGCCTTTCTCATTATTTTTCTGAAAGTAGTTAATTTTTTTCTTCCGAAGTTTTGGCTCATCAGATACTAATTCGAGAGACTTTATTTGTTGCCTTCGAAACCTTTGTAATTTTTAGCATAAACATAGTTCCTAAGCTGTCTTGGGATGGAGCTGCCAAGCAACCAGGTACCCACCCCCACTCCCTCTCAGGACCAGGGTCTGCAAGCCAAACTCCCTGTAGAGTAACAGAATCTCTCAACAAAGACCCTCCTCTTCCATGGTGCCAGGATCATGGGAAATAAGTTTAAATGATGTTCAGCACCTGTGCCTTTCAGGCAGGCCAGGCAGCAGGCATAGTTTGCCAGTTTCAAAACATGGGACTTGGGGTTTAGGTCTCCCTTTGGCCTTTTAAGAGAAACTACTGCTTTTTCTGTGAGTCCTGTCTTTATAGTAGTTCCCACACTCTGGGTTTTTCACTACGGTGCACCAACTTGAAAACGTAATGGGAGCTTTTGGTATAGAGCATCGGTATGGTCCTTGTGCTTTGCTGTTCCTAGAACCTGGTTTCTGTTGTGCTGGGAACAGAGCAGCTGGGGTTTTACATCCAGCTGAGGTTATGCGAAAAGATTTGGGTAAATACTTGGAATTTGACAACTTCTTTGAGTTCTGTGACAGCGCTCATCCTCTCGGTGTGTCCTAGCTGAATTTCTCAGCCTAAGCAGGTCTGAGACAACTCTGAGACTCGGAACAACTTCTCCTTCAGCATGGCCAGGCTTTGCAGTACTGTTTCCAATTAAAAGCAGTCTTGTTTGTTTTTTTCAAGGCAGGGTTTCTCTTTGTAGCCCTGGCTGTCCCAGAACTTGATATGTAGACCAGGCTGGCCTCAAACCCTGTCTCTGCCTCCTGAGTGCTGGGATTAAAGTCGTGCGCAACTACCACCTGTTGGTTTCATTTTTGGTGGTGTTTTCGAGGCAAGGTTTCTTTGAGCAGCCCAGCCTGGCCTTGAATGTATGCTCTTCCTGCCTCTGCCTCCCAGTTGCTGGGATTACAGTTCTGCGCCGCCACACCAGGCTAAATATTAATAATAGTCCCTCCTCACACCCACAACTAAGGATTCAGCCTAGGGAATAAGTTTAAATGATGTTCAGCACCTGTGTCTTTCAGGCAGGCCAGGCAGCAGGCATAGTTTGCCTTTGAACCTACTAGTGGGCATTCTGCAGCTGAGCTGTATCCCCAGAAGTATTGAAAAGCTTTTCCTCCAGCTTCTGTCGCTAAAAGAATATATCCTATGTAACTACCTTAAGCTGTATGGGGAACAAAAAAAATTAGCAAGTGTTGACACTCAGATTATAAGTATATATATCACAGAACGTGAGATTGGATCCCATTGGTTGAACTCTAAAATTAGCAAAATTCTTTTTAAAAATGATCATGCATTTTCATCTGTGCTTGTAGATGAATAAAATGTTAGTTTCTGGAAGCTGGAGAGGCATGTTGGGGAATGCAATACCAAAAACCTTGAGGTGTTTTGGGGATGAATGTTCTCTTTGTCCTTGTTGAAGTTCCTTCAGTAAAAAAATGAGCCACATCTGTCTCTTGGCCTTGAACTAGGTCTATGGGAGCAAAAATAAATATTAAGGGCTGGCAGGATAGCTCAGCTAGCCGAGTGCTTGCTACCAAGCCTGAAGGATGACGACTTGTATTTCATCCCTACCACCACATTCTGCAAAGAGAGACTTAAATAATAAATAAGTTAAAGGTTATCCTTTTATCCCCATGTGTGGACCCCACGGACGGGGGGACACACACACACACACACACACACACACACACACACACACTATACATGTATCAATGTAAGTTTAAAAAATTAGTATTTAGACACAGTAGAAGGGCATGTTGGACCAAGACATCTATTTTTTTCCTCCCTGTTTTCATGGCAGAGTCTTGATTTAAAACAAGGAAACAAGGCACCGTCTTTATCGCAAAGCTCTTCAGAGAGGTTTGCCACCTACCACCAAATTTCTTGATTTCATCTGACCTGTCTTACCAGGTGATTTTCATGCGACTCTTATTAAACTGTTATTAAAATGAGCTAACTGCGATATTCTCCAGTCAGGGGTATCTGATGCAAGATCAGAACCTAACAACAGAGTTGAGTGCATATTAAACCAGCAGAGGAAGCCAGCCTCTGGTCTCTAGAGAAAAGGAATATGTTCTATGTTGTAAATCATAAATCATAAATGATAAATGTGTAAGCTATATATCGAAATAAATGATAAAACTGTATTGGTGACTCAAGACTTGACTGAATAAAAAGAATTATTAAATTCCTGAGTATATATGCATACACATACATATTTATTATTTTAAGCCAACTAGTTCTCCTAAAATTATCTGTATAGTTCTTTTACTCCATGATGAAATTCCACTTTTGTTGTTGATTCTTGTAGTCCTGGGGATCAAACCCTGGGCCTCCAAATACGCTTCATCTGATCTAACCCTGCACGCATCCCAACTTTTTGGTTTGGGGGACTTTTTTTTTTTTAAGTTTTCAAAAGGGGTAGTTTTAGGTTCACAGAAAAGTCGACTAGAAGGTATAGCGGCTTCCCCCAATGTGCACGGCTTCTCCTGTTAAAACAGCCACACCGGAGTGTTTCATTTGCCGTATTTGTCCCGCTGGCAATCCCAGTGATGCACAGAAGGTTTACATCAGGACCCATTTGTAGTTATCGACATCCTGTGGTGTAGAGAAATATATTGTAGTGTCATAACAGGACATTTTGACCTCCTTAAACTTTCTGTATGTTTCTTTTTTCTAACACGGCACAAAAATGATATGAAAGTTCATCTGGAAGAGAGGAAGCTCAGGACTAGGCCAGGAGAATTGAAAACTGTTCAAGTATTTGTAAACTGGCCAAGCCTGGTTCTCATGCCTGGGTTCAACCTGCAAAGAGGCTGGAAGGTGTGTGTAAATGTCTCACGTCTATGGGGCAGGGTGAATTCTGCTTCCCATCAGCCCATATACCATGGAGGGTGGGTGAGTCAGACATTGGGAAGATCTCTTTCCCTCCAAACTGACAAGTGTGGTCCTTAGTCAGGAGAATAGCCAGCACTTCCAGCAAGCAGCTGGTTTGGCGAGGTTTTCGTTCTTGACAGTAGTGTCAAGAAATGAAACGTAATTGTATTTGATATCTAATATAATTAAAGTTCACAGTGGATAATTTTATTTTTAAACATAGATTTTTGCTCTCCTTATGGAAGATCTCTTGCCTTCCATAGGAGGGGACTGGGCACATTCCCTGTATGTATCCCTTCTCTAGCCAGCTTTTATTCCCTCTCTCTCTCTCTCTCTCTCTCTCTCTCTCTCTCTCTCTCTCTCTGTCTCTCTCTCTCTCTCTCCCCCTCCCTCTCTCCCTCTCTCTCTCTCTCTCCCTCCCTCTCTCTCTCTCTCCCCCCCCCCCCCCCCCCCGTCTCTGTGTGTGTGTGTGTGTGTGTGTGTGTGTGTGTGAGAGTGAAGGAAATGGTCTTAGTTTGGAGCAGTTTATTAAGGAGCCTTGGCCTTCACCCTTTCCATCACTAAAACCCAGGTGGTTGGCTAAACACACTTGTAATGTGTTAATGAAGGCAGTGGATAGTTTCTCAACATGTGTGTACCCAGTTAATTGGTTTGTTTTGCATTTGTTTCTTCACTTTGAATTCGAGGCAAAAGGAAGCTGTTGTCCTCTCCAAAGTCTAAAAGCCATTGATGTGATTGTTAAACTTGGTATTTTAAGCCATTCCAGGCTGCCTTGTGGCTTTCGGTGGTACCTTCTAAAAATGCCTCAATATAAACGATGCTTTGTTTCATCCAGAAACTATGAAGCTGCTTTTGATTAGTCTGTGCTCCATTGCCCGCTTGCTGCGGCTGTGGACCATTATTTAGGAATTCAGTGCAGCGACTGTATTGTTGATGTGGCCGTTTGGTATCTTCTGTTAAGAGACTACAAAATGTTTCTCCAGCAGCACAGTAACCAGAAACAGTTCCTTCTAAAGGTAATGCATTTCTCTTTACCAGAGCATTTGAATAATTGTATCAAGTGTCAGTCTCTGGTTTATGCAGAGTGGAGCTGGGATACAGCTTGGTTCTCAGGGTTTGCTGGGTTCCTGCATCATGTGTTTTCTTTGTTCTCTTCAGAGCGCAAAGTCTACGAACAAACCAAAACACCAGATTTGGGAATTAGAGGTCACAAATTCAAATCTCAGCTTGGTCATCTCTGGATAGCTGGAACTTGGGCAAAACTTTCTTATAGAGATATTGTCCAAGTTTAATTAGAAATTCTTTCAGCTGGGTGGTGGTGGCACATACCTTTCACCTCAGCCCTGGGAAGCAGAGACAGGCACATCTCCGTTAGTTTGAGACCAGCCTTGTCTACAGAGTGAGTTCCAGGGCAGCCAGGGCTACACAGAGAAACCCTGTCTCGAAAAACAAACAAACAAACAAACAAATAAATAAAACCCCAAGTCCAAAAACAAAAAAAAAAAAAAGAAAGAAATCCTTTCTACCTAGGTTGATACTCAGTTTCTGCTCGATATTCATTCTGTCTTGTCTTCAGAAAACTGGCCGCTTAAAGAGCAGAGGCGATGCAGACCCCGACTGTCCTTAAACTTGCAAACTGAGAGCTCAGTTTGCAGCCATTCTGTCTCTGCCTCCCAAACAATGGGGTTATAGGTGTGCACCCGTGTGCTGGCGCAAGTTTTATGTCAACTTGACATGGTCTGGAGTGATTTGGAAAGAGGGAACCCCAATTGAGAGAATGCCCCCACCAGATTGGCTTGTGGGCAAGCCTGTGGTGATTTTTCTTGATTGATTGGTGTGGGAGAGCCGAGGTCCTGTGTGGTAACCACTCCTGGGCTGGTGGTCCTCTGATGTATAAAAAAGCAGGCTGAGCAAACCATGGAGAGCAAGCCAATAAGAAGCATTCCTCTATGGCTTCGGCTTTGGTTCCTGCCCAGACTTCCCTCAGTGAAGGACTGTTACCTACAAGTGTAAGATGAAAACCCTTTCCTCCTCAGGATCCTTTTGGTCATGTTACTTCGTGAGACAACCATTAATTATACTGGGCTTCAAACAGAATTCTTGTTCTTCCCCTGGAAGTTAGAGAAGTCAGGACTGATTGGAGGGATTTCTTTCACCGCTTATTATCAGGTATTGTCCAAATAGAAAGGAAAAGTAATAACCTTAACAAAAATGAAACCAAATGCTCTACTGAATTGGACAACAGACCATGACAAAAGCAAAATTTTCATAACAACTGATCCCAGGCAAAAGTGATTTTCTAGAAGCTTCTTTTGATGACTTGCTATTCCTAAATATAGAGTCTACTATCTATTTGGGGCAATAAAGGTGTTTCTCCCATCTTGATCCGTTCTCCATAATGTAACTGGTAAGCTCTGAGTTGTTTACTAGATGGTAGTTTATACTTTGTAAATTCTTTTCCTGTATTTTTCATCTTTAGCCTTCATCAGATACTTTGTATCCTTCTTTGTGCAATTAAACTGAAAGGCACCTTCCCTTGCAAAAGTGATTTCAGGCGATGCCAAGCAGATCTGAGGATAGGTTTCTAAACACATTTATAAGAAGACTTCATTCTAACACATCCTCATTCAGGAAGGTCTTCATTTTTGGAAGCCTTTGTCTTTCATCCTCTGGTTGCTTTCCCGTGCTTTCCGAAAACATAAAGAATGGATGTGTTAGAGGAAGCGGACAAGTCTGGAGTATTTGTCATGTGTTGGACACCTGCACACATGGGCCGTGATGGCTTCATGATGGACTTCCTGTTTGCTGTGTGGTGCATACTTGGAGCAAGCCCTGTGCTCAGAGGGAAAGGGAAGGCCGAGGCGATCGCCCAGAACCTCCCACTCCGTGTGGCCGATGAGACCTCCAGGAAGAATCATCATAAAGGACGATGCAAAGCTTTCTACACTTTCCTCGAGTCCCTGCTGGATGTGTATGTATGCAAAAGGAAGCTTAACTTCAGTAGGGAAATGATAAATTAGAAACTCAGTTAAAAATGTTTATTTGTGTTTACCAAATTGGATTTCATTTCAGATTTTTTTCCTCATGAAAGGTTTTTTTCTGTTTTTTTCTTCTTTCTTTTCTTTTCTTTTTTTTTTTTTTAAGAACTTCAAAGAGCCTCATCAGTATGTCTCATGATTCCATAAAATCTCCATATTTTAGTTTCCATGTGAGCTCTTTGCATTTTGGGGAGAGAATTTCAAAGTTGATTATTTCTAGTCTACAGAAGTATGGAGAACTGGATTCACCTCCCTCTACTGGCCAGTAGTTCCTGCAGAGGACCGTCTGAGGTGGCTCGACTTTTAATAGACAATGATCTGAACTTACCATTTTGGGTTAAAGTCTTAGGAATAAAAACCAAACAAGTATCTCAACAGCTGATTTTAATTCTTCATTGTTAAGCTTTCAGCCAGGAGTTGCCCATATTTAAGGTGGTGTGGGAGCATCCAGGCTTAGATTTGACCCCCAATGGCTGACCCCACTCACAGAGGACACAGGAATGATTTGACTTCTGACGGGAACCTGCACTGGATAGCTGCAGTGCTCTTGGTTGGAAAGTATTTAACTAGTTATTGGTGTTTGTGGGTGTGTATCTGCCTCTTCCTGTCTGTGTGCCTGTGGATGCCAGGAGAAGCGTCTCGTCCCTTGGAGCTGGAGTTACAGGCAGGTGTGAGCAGCCTGACATAGGTGCTGGGATTTTCTGGAGTTTTCCTAGGTCATGGGACTGGCCGATGAGCAAGGCTAGAAGCCTGACTGCGAACTCTGGGTTAAGGATAGAGAAGGGGTGGGGTCAAGTACCAGCTGTGAAAAAATTTTGATTTTTGATAGTGGATTTTCTTATCTGCTTGAGCTGCCACCATGGAGCATCTTTGGTGGGGTGCCTAAAACAACAGGGACTTATGTGTTTCCAGTTCTGGAGGCTGAAAGTCAGATCAGGGAGCCAGCGTGTCAGATTATGGTGAGGGTTATTCCTGGTTGGTGGAAGGCGGCCTTCTAGCGGGGCCTGATGGGATAGAGACAGCACGCTCTTGGGAGCCCCTTCTTACACTAACAAGGACTGTGCACTCATGTCTCCTAACTGTGGAGCCTGAATCATCTTCCTGATGCTCTGTGTCTGCTCTCTTAACAGCCTCACCGTAGGAGTTCTGAAGAGGACACAGTGTGTCCATAGCATTTTATTGTTCTTAAAGTATAATGTCATATTTTGTGTACTATTAAAGAAAAATCTGTTCTCGATTAAATTTCGACAGTACTTTATCATTTAACATACTCTTATTAATTTTTTTAATCTATTTCCGAGATGGTTTTTAGCACAATATTACATTAAAGAGTTCTTTGCATTTGTTTATTTCTATGTATAATGTGTGCCATGGCCTGTCTTGTAATCCCCGCATTCTAGAGGCTGGGGTGGAAGGATGGCTATGAGTTCAAGGCCAGCTTGGGCTACATAGTGAGGCTTTGTCTTAGCAGACACCATTTTAAAAAAACTACTCTCTAATAGTAAAATTGAGAATAAATATGGGTCTTTGGAGCAATGTCCAATTGGGAAAATCAGTTAAGGATGGAGAAAAAAAAAGACAAGATAATTTTGCTTTAAACACACACACACACACACACACACACACACACACACACACACACACGCACGCGCGTCTTCAAAAGCTGCCCAGTATTCTACTGTGCCATTATACCGTGGTTCTTTTCTTCTCCTCAATCCTTTACTTAGTATTAAGTATGTTGTGAATTTTAATAAAGGGTCAATTTTGTAGGTAAAGTGCGTATCTAATTTAAGCTAGTATTCCTTTGCATTTGAGACCTCCGTGTTGTTCTGTTCAAGTACACTACCTTCTCAGTGACTTTTTGTTTCCCGGCTCACTGTGTTCTGCTGGCCTTGGTGAGGAACTGATCAGTCTCTCTTCTTTTCTAGTGTGGCCCTGGTTTGTATGTGTGGCATTTCCTTCTCTTCTGTTTACATTTTGTTTGTTTTTGTTTAAGAGATAGGATATTTGCTTTGTTGCCCAGAATGACCCAGAACTTGTGGACTTAACAGGTCCTCCAGCCTCAGAGTGCTGGGATTTAAAGGCATGTGCTACCACGTCTGGCAGATACACCATGATTCATTTCAATTGTTGATAGTGAAGCCGAAGCCTGGCCTGGTGGCACATGCCTGTAATCCCGGCACTGGAAAGCAACGTGAGTTTAGAGCCTGGACCAGCCTACGTGGTGATTCCTGGTGATCCTGGATGGCGTAATGAGACCCTGTCTTAGAATGGAAGTTTTGTTGTCTTTCTGGTCATGGTTCCAAATCAATACTGAAATGAATCTCCCTGAATGCACCTGTCTGTGTTTCAGTGGGGAGAGTTTTTGTTTTTGTTTTTTAAAAAGTAGTATTTTTATTTATATTTTTCTTAATTTTGCAAAAATACCCTTCTAAAAGATGACATTAAATTTATAGTTCTACCAACAATGTATTAGGAAATATTACCAGCATTGTAATGAAACGATTTTATCTCTGTGGGTATCCAGATAGTTGCATTTTAATGTTTCAGTTACGACTTTTTAATAAAAGGTATGAGCTCAGCACTTTCTTGTATGTTCAGTGGCCATTTGAAGTAGTCCTGTCCGGGGCTGTATTGTGGCTGTATTAGCTTACCAGCTCCACGAACCTGGACACATGACTTAGGTGCTCTGTGCTCAGTGCTTGCTCATGGGGATTAAATGAATATTTTAAAAGCATTTAAGCTGATGTTTGACACTGTATCTGTTGTATGACTTTTTGTCAATAATACAATTTCTTTCTTTGTCCTGCCTGTTTACTTCCTTTTTTCCATTGGGTTTAGTAGCTGTTTTAATATTTTAATGAGTGTTTAATCATTGAGAGCTCACCAGCTAAAGTTTTAAGCAAGGCAAACATGTCATGTTTAATTTCGAATTATAAAGCCTAAAAAGATTTATCTAAGTCATCCTTTATATTTGGGAGGATTGAGTGAAGGATTCTATACTAATTCTGTAAGTTCAGTGTTAAAAACTGGCTCGGTTACAAATCAGTTTTTGAGGCGATTGACTGTTTCCCTGCTTCGTGCTTGGGTGTGATGCTCATGTAATTAAAACTCTCAGACCTGCACCCGCAGGGCCACGGTTCTGAAGATGCCATTTTCTGTAGGGCTTGTTTCTTTTTATGTATTCAATTGACTCTCCAAACATGAGACCAGGTACCTTTTGATGTAGGAAAATGTTGTGTTGGAGTGAGTTAAGAGCGCTTTTGGAATGCCTTCAGCCAGACACTCAGGAGGCTGAAGTAGGGAGGGTTGAAGCTGGAGGCCGTCTGGGCTATATAAGAAAAGAGTTAAACTGTCTTGGAACACAAAACCAGATAAGCAACAAACAAACAAAACAAAATAAAAGTCCCCTGAGGTGGCCTCTCAGTTTCAAGTTTGAAGGCACCTAATAGTTTTCTTAGAACAAGTTACTATATTTCTTTGAACCTTTAGCTTTCTTGCCTATAAAATGAAGATAATTTGTGTCAGATAGCAATTATAAGAGTCAAATATAGTGAATTTTGTTTTAAAATTTCAGTATCAGGTGAGATTAAAAGGTATATCATGAGTATACTCCTGCAAATGTTTAAATTTATGTCATGGGTTTTGGTATGCAGATGCTGGGTTTAAAAAACAAACAGGAAGTGAACCACCAGTTGACTCAGATTCTCTAGAGAAGATGCGATGATCCTTATGAAAAAGTTATTCTTCACTGCACAGTTATACAGTGTGCTGAATGCTTCTGTTTACCTAATGTAGTGGATAGTTTATAGATGGAGAGTAGGGGCTGGGGTATACTGTGGTAAAGTGCTTGCTTAGCATGCTCGAGGTCCTGGGTTCGATTCCTAGATCCACAGAAGGAAAACAAAGGAAAGCCACTCTGAACTCTGTAAAGACGACACGGTTCTCGAGTTGTAGAGACAAAATTGCCCAGTTTCTCGGTTCCTGAAGTTGGTGATCTGGGTGCTTGAGTTCAGTTCCCAGCTTAAGCTGCTGAACCTCACTGTCTTTCCGGTTTTGCTTTTGTGAAATGGAGAATAACATTACAGAGCTGACCTGTTGAATATTTAAAATCTGAATTAAAAAAATTATCAGGGGAAAAAAACTGTATGAACATTGACCACAAACAGATTTTTGCCTTGTACTCCCTAAATAATATAGTATGACCCCAATTTACATAGCATTTCCATTGTATTAAGTATTGTCCAACATCTGGCAGTGATTTAAAGTATACAAGAGGATGTATGTAGGTTTTATGCAAGTACTATGTCATTTTCCATAAGGGATTTGCTCATACTAAGATTTTACTATCCAGTGGGGATATTGGAACCAATCCCCTGCCCATACCAAGGGGCAAGTCTTCTCTCTAGAGTGTTGATTCCTTGAAGAGTGACTAAGTTAAAATCTTTAGAACAATGTCAGGACCACAGTAAGCATGTTAGAAATGTTTGCTCTTGTAACTGATGATAATCCCTATACCATTCTGGTCTCTTTGCTTCTCTGTCTCTTTGCACTCTCCTTTAGACTTTGGTAACTGGTGGTATCTTGGACATATTGATTCATTAGCTCACTTGTCTATGTGGCCAGCCCGACCCTGGCCACTCCATCTGGTGCAGATGGAGGAAAGAGCTACTTAATAGGCATGCCCTTAGCAGAATGCTGCAGGGACAATTGCTGTAAACAGTCTGGAAAGATGTGTTCGCTAAGAGATGGAAGAGGGAAGGTGTACTGGGGCCTAGATGCAAGGATTCGAAACAAGAAGCTTCTCTGTCTGCAAAGATGTGGGTGCATTTGAAGTGCTGTGCACGAGATTCACTGCTCACTTCGTCTGTACAGGAACGGGCTCTGGTGTAACTGATGGGCAGTTGAGTCCTAAACCTGGCCATTTCTCCTCCATCCGACCACTGGGTAGGGACCACACATTTGCACCTTTGTGGGAGCTGTTGAGTGGTTAGAGCTGCTGACGTGCTGCCATTTCTTTCTGCGACACTGCAGGGACATCCCAGCTAGTTATGCAACACTTGTGCATGTGACTCTGAAAATTCTTAGGAGAAGTATGGTCCCCCAGTATCGCAAACTGTGTTCTTGGCAATCCTATAAAGATGAACTTTAAATACAGATGCAAAAGTACAGAAGTTAAAGGATTCTATTACAAAATAACAAGGCACACGATTTGATCAAAGCAATTTGTCAGTGTATTTCATTTGATTCTTGTGTTTATGCTGATTCTGTGTCAACATTTTGCTCTCTCACATACTTACACTCACAAGTTAGATACACAAAAAGGAATAGCTAGTGAATGTATTCTTACTGTTCAATTTGCATGACGTTCGAGAGCTCTTTTCCCAGAGACATACTCGAAGAATGAATGGAGCAAATAACTTGCAATCCACTTTATGTTTTAGAACTCATGGTTAGAGTGGAAAGTTAATATGGTTAGCTGCAGTGAGACAATATTGACATTGTTGCTAAGATATTTTACCAGACATGTTGTTGAAGCTGCTGTTTTGAAACTGAGCAATAATTGTGTGTGTGTGTGTGTGTGTGTGTGTGTGTGTGTGTGTGTGAGTGAGAGAGAGAGAGAGAGAGAGAGAGAGAGAGAGAGAGAGAGAGAGAGAGAGAGATGGTAGAGCAGACGTAGTGTATAGAATACAAAAGACACAAAATGGCAAATGAAGCCAGGTGGTGGCGGTGGTGGCACACGCCTTTAATCTCAGCACTTGGTAGGCAGAGGCAGGTGGATCTCTATGAGTTTAATGCCAGCCTGGTCTACAGAGTGAGTTCCAGGACAGCCAGGGTTACAGAAAGAAACCTTGTCTCAAAAAACAAAACAACAAAAATCCAAAAGCCAGTAAATGCAAAGTCATCTTGTTCTCTCCTCTAGTCCCACACCTCAATACAGGCCTGAAAAGGGCCTGGTTAAATAGCTGTGTGTGCATAGTCAATTGATACGTCTTTCTGGAATATGAGCGGAGTTGGCTGTGTTGTGCAGTGTTGAGAGTGTGTGTGTGTGTGGTGTGTGTTCATGTGGATGCCAGAGGCCAACCTCAGGTGTTACTTTGTGGGCACTCTGCACCTTGGATTCTCTCACTGACTTGGTGCTCACTAGGTAGGCCAGGCCAGCCAGGCAGTGAGCTCAGGGATCCCCCGTCTCTGTGTCTCCAGTGCTGGCTGGGATTGCAAGTGTACCACCATGCCCACGCAACATTTTCTTTTTTTTTTTTAATGTGGGTTTTGTGGAGGAAACTCAGATCCTCACACTTGAATTTTTTTTTTTTTGCTTGTTTTTGAGAACTTCACATGCTACCTAGAAACTTTGAGCTGCCCCCCGCCCCCCCAAATGTTTATAGATGCCATTTTCCTGGTAAGGAAATTTCCTTTCAACTGACATAGAGAGAGCAGCTCCCTTCATGCGCGCCCTTTCTCTTGCGTGAGGCCTGCTGGCACACGGCTTTGCTGAAGGGACTGGCAGAGTTTGGGCCTGGGTAGTGAGTGTGGGGGTGGTGTACAGGTTATGGTATTGTTCCAAAGCCTCCTTTCCCCTCCACTTATTTTTCCACCCCCAAAATGTCATCATGTCCAATGTGACAGAATGTTCCTGATGATTATCATTCAGAGAAACACGACTTGCTAAATGATCTGTGGGTGACAGAATTTCTTCGGCACCGAGCAGTTAGTTCTCCATTCCCAGTATGCACTTCGGTTAGGGCATCTGCTGTTTGGGCCAGCAAGCCAGTGTGCTACTGTGTTATAGAGTCGAGACTAGTCTGTGGGCAACTTTGTGTGCCCTCACCTGGAACATGTGAGATGTTAAAGCATCTTCTTGAGATGGACTGTGATGAGTAAATGAATGTATATAAAGTTTAATGAGGTGTCTGGCACACTGAGTAAGTAGTAATGACTACTAGCTTAATCATCCTTATTAGGAGGCTGGCAAGATGGCTTAGCAGTAAAGGTGCTTGCTGCCAAGCCTGACGACCAGAGTTCCATTCCCAGAATACACATAAGAGGAGGAAAGAACTGATACCTGTAAGTTGTCCTCTGACTGCCACGCCCACACCCACGGCCACGCCCACACCCATGCAGTCAGCTTTCTTAGTCCAGATACACTCAGTAGACAGAACATTTATAATTAAGACATAGCTACAAATCCTGATGGGTTACCGTGATGCCCACGTGACGGGAGTTTCAGGAATCGGGGAGCTTGGGCTGTAATCATTGGGCTAAGGCCTGTAAGTGAGATGGGCGAATGGCTTAAGGATGGATACTCTCTAGGCACTGGCCGTTCCGGGCTCTCTTGTCGCTTGGCTTCAGAACACTACTGGTATATTTGAGAGGTCTGTGGCACTGTGTTCCTCTTGTTCCTCATGTCAACCACAGGAAGGTTTGATGGGGAAAGTGAGGTTCTTTATATTGCTGTGAATTAAGAGGGTGAATTTGGGTTGTGTTTAAGGACATTTCGCATTAGGAAAAGAAAGCATTAATTAATTGGTTGAGCTTAGAAGTTGGAGGCAAAGAAATTGGAATAAGACAGCTGGGCTATATAGTTAATACATGTTAATCCTAGTTGGGGGGACAGCCTGAACTTCATGGGGAGACCCTGCGTCCATGTGGGGAAGAATGACAATCAGACAGAAGCCAGTTTAGAACATCACTGTAGAACAATCAGTAGAAAGTAGACCCATCTTATGACAGTTGAGACCGCGATGTATGGGTTGGGTGTGTCAGCTCAAGTCTGAACCTGTGGGTTGAAGCCCATAGTGGTTATGATTAGAAGCTTCTAGATAAGAGGGAAAGTGGGCTTCTTGGTAAGTATCCAGTGGGATGGCTTTACTGGGCAACCCCAGGAAGTAAAAAGAGATGGGTACAGATTTCTGTTTCTGTGTGCCAGATAGTCAAGTATACTTTATAAAATATTCATGTCCTAAAAAACATTGCCAGAATACATGCCACACTGAAAACAGCCAAGGCAGAGGAAGCCCATCATCCATGCTTCTACGCCTGAAGAGCAACCATCATCACCGTGGGTCTGTGCTCCTTTGGAGGCTTTGGTTGTGTGTCCCCTTTTATTGTCATGCAGCATATAAAATGTTACATACACTGGCCTACGTGTTTATTCCACGTGGCTTAAAAAATGCTGATCACATGGCAAACTGTTTATTTTTCTTTCTTGTAACGTGTCCATTGGCACCAAAATCAGTCTTTGTGCTGCCCTGCTTGTTTAGAGCTGTTGGTGGGGCAAAGGAGGGCATTCTTTACCGTTGTCCTGATCATGTAAAATGCTAGCAAGTTCTGGCAGGACAGTTACCGTTGTTAGTTTAAGAGGCCACCCAGAAAAGGTAAGGGCTTCTCTTTTCATTGTGGGGTGAAGTATATGGTTCAAAAATCACACTTCCTGAAAGAGAAGGGGGTGGGAAGGGACAGTTGACTGAAGTGCTGGAAGGCGTTATATAGTACATACTTTTTAAAACCATAGTGTCTCCACTGTAGTTAATTTGGATGGTTCTCTTAAGTAATGTTTTTGTTTTGTTTCCAAAGTAATAAATGTATTGTGTGTTTTGAGTCTGTGAGCATCTGAGAATGCTTTTGATTGATATGACATACAATTGAAAAGTTGTTTCCGCTTTATGAGACTTGATCATCCTAGCCCCTCTCTCTCTATATAGCTATTGTTTGGACTTCTGGCTTTTGATGTTGGAGAGAGCAAAGTGTTGTGGATTGAACTGTATTTCCTGCAAGGATATGTTGAAGCCCCAGCCTTTAATATGGTGCCCGTGGAAACGACCTAGTTTGGAAAGACAAGGTTTACAGATGTGATCAATTTAAAGGTCTTGATAGGATTAGGTAGGTTGGTCCTAATTTCAGATGCCTGGGGTTCCTAAGAGAGATTGCAACAATGTTGAATGTGATGTTCGTGCCTGTAATCTCAGGACTTGGGAGGTTGAGGCAAGCCTGAGCTCTGTAGTGAGTTCTAGGCCAGCCTGAACTGTGGAATCAGACCCTATCTCAGGCAGACTAACATGGAGAGAGAACACCAGATCGATGAAGGCAGGGGTTGGGATGGTGAGTCTTCAAGCCAAGAAACATCAGAGATGGCTAACTAGAAACACAGCAGTGGGCCTGGACTAGCTTGTCTCTGGAGGGAGCGTGACCCTGCCCCACACTCTGATTGGTGGCCATTAGGTGTGGAATGGAAGAAGTTAACTTCTGCTTGTTGGATCTGCCCCTTTTGTGATACCTTGCTGTGGAGTGCTCTAGGACAGCTCAGTGACCAGGCGTGGTTGGGCTCTGGTTCTTTGCAGCATCCTCTGTTTTATGCACATTCAAAAACACATACCTTGGTCTATGACAGTCTTTTCTTAAGTTTTCAATACAAAGTTTTTACCAGATGACTCCAGGCCTGGGTCCTCCCCCAGGGGAGCGGTATAGGGCCTGATGGTCCCTTTTGTCTGTCTTTCTCCTGACAGAACAGGGTTTGTTCTCATTACTTGGTCGTGTCCAGGTTTCTTCTGAGAAACAGCTTTTGTTTTCTGTATCTGTAATCTTTTCTCACATCGTTAAACCTTTTCTGTCACTCCCCTCTATGTCCTGGGGAAACCGTCCTGGGCCTTTGCTCTTTCTCTGTGATTAGTATGAAGTGTTGGTGGATCTTAGTCTGGGCTGCAGGTTAAGTGGTCAGAAGGCAAGCCCTGTGTGAAAAGTGTAGGCCAGCCATTCCGTAGTCCACCAGGGTGCCCAGCTGTCCTTGGGTGGTCTCCTCAGTTTTCTTTTCCAGGTCTTCAAGATGCCCACTTTCCTTTCATTGGTAAACTGTGTACTTTATCAGCTCCTCACCACCGATGATTTTAGGGGAGGCCTGTTGTGTAGGGGGAACCCTTTTAATCATGAAGTGTTTGTGCTGGGAGGCTTGGGGTGGAACAGTCTCAGTGACTAGAGCGTGGTTAAGCTATTGTTGTTCCAACAACAAAGTATGCTCCGTTCTTCACTTAAATTGCTAGGCTCTCTTGTCTTTCTTGCTGTCTCTTATTGGGGCTGCACATGTAAGTTTTTCCCTCTTAGTTTACAGATATTTTACTGGGTTCTCCGGAGGCTTTGTGTAACTTCCTGCCTGGTGCAGTTTTACACACAAACAAGGGTTCATGCTTTATCCACCTGCATCCCACCTCAGCCCACTCCATCAACTGGCTGTCCCCCTGCCAATGACAGCAGAGATGACCTGGAGCTGGCACAGAGCCAGTGCAGGTCCGGAGAGAAGAAATACTTGCCATTGAGGGTGGCATTCTGCTGTTCTTCCTCCCTTGTCTCCTCTCCACCTGCCAGTGGCCGTCAAGGTCACCTCTGGGTGATAACCACGGTGCACGTGTCCTTGAGCACATGCCGTGTGGACTGGACCTTCATTTCATTCACGTGCAAAGTTAGATTATAGCAGGTGGCCAGCTTAACCCGAAGACCTTCAGATATACACACGGCTCCCTCCTTGGGAGTGTAAATGTAAATATTTACATCAGGCATGCACACAGAGGGTGTCAGCCGTATACAAGGATTAACCTCTGCCCATGCTTCCAGTTGCTTACTTCCCATTTCCAGATGCAGGCATGACTACAGAATCCATATGTCCTTCTAGAGATCCTCCAGTCACAAACAGTAGGTGTGTTTACATGGATAGCACACACATAGTTATATATACATATTACGTAACATATACAAATATATACACATACACTCCCATGAAACGTACATTTCTAAATACAGGAAACTTTTTGTGCGTGATCGTTTCTTCCTTCCCTTTCTCTCCCATTTGTCTTTTTTTTTTTGAGCCCATGTTGGCCTTGCCTTCTGACTTCCTAACACAAACATTTAGACCCTGACCCACTTCTTGTTCCAGCAGCAGTAGAGATCTCTGCTACACATTGCATTGCATTACCCTCTCTGGGAGAGTTTTAAAGCCCATGGCTTGAGCCGCAGTAATTGAAACAGCTTCCCAGACAGCTCTAGGCCTGCTGCCCGAACAGAGGAGTTGGGGCCGTGCCCTGATCAGATGTAGGAACACAAGGCCTTGAAAGCTTCCAAACCCAAGAGGTGGTGAGGTCCACCAGGTCAGTAAACATCTGTGTGCTGCTGAGGACATGTAGACTTAAGGAATTTTGCATGCATCCCACAGACCTTTCCAGGCTGCTGTAGGGTGCAGCTGACCCACATCTTTATTCTTCCTCTGGGCCAGGCGGGGGAGGGGGGAGGGGGGGGACTAGCCTTGCCATTCAAATGCTGCAGAAGCTGCAGGCCCATATGCTGCAAGAGTGAATGAACAAACATATAGTACTGGGTGAAAGGAGAGGAAACTATTTCGGGTGCTTGATGACTAAACACCTATGCTTCAGGTGCACTTGGTTTGGGTGACGGCAGCGTAAGGTGTGACTGAAAGAGAAGGGATGATCAGGAGGCTCGGGCACCTCCCCAGCGGAATGTTCAGGAGTGCTTGGGACTAATTAAGCAGCCGGCACGAAACTGGGAAATAGATGATGGAACGGGCTTCTTCATGGTGGCCTGGGACTGCGTGTAGACCTACATACACTGTTCTTGGTTGTCCCTGTTAAGTTCTCGGAATGATGTAATATTGAAAGCGTATCTTGGCAGCCTTCTGAAGGAGGAATGACTCTGGGAAGATGGATTCCACGTTTGACTGTCTGAGTTCAAACTCACTCGTGACATTGGCTGGTGCCCTCGGGCGTGTTACTTAGTCCTTTCTGTTCCTCAGTTTCCTCATCTGGGAAGGGAAGTAGGAATAGTGACTGTTTGGAAGAGAGGTTGTGAAGATGAAGTGGGGGGATAGCGTGCACTTGGTGCTCTGTCTGGGCACCTGCTCACACTCTTGAAAGCGTTCGCTTTAAATTACGCTTCTGTAGGGTGCGAGAATGGAGGTTTTTCTGAGGTCATATATTTTTAAAGCATAGTAGTTCTTGCATGGTGACATACTTCAAAGAAAAAACCTGGACAGTTAGGGGGGAAATGCCAGTCTGTTTACTTGTGTGTTTCAGGATAAGGTGTCTTTGTGTGTGTGGCTCTGAGCATGCGGTGTGAGGACATTTGCTGACCTCTGTTTAGAAGGCATCTGTACAAAGTCTGAAGACAAAAGGATCCACTTGTGTCATTAGCTGGTACTTTTTGGACCCCGGGGACTAGCTGGATTCTTGTTTCTTTGGTGGTACTGTGGTACTGTTCGCGAGTTACTCATGATTGTGAATATGTTTTGGAAAACAGTTGACATGGATTCCTTTCTCCTTTCCTTTGGAAAATGTGCACTGAGTGATCAGTAGCTCTGACTAGATGCCAGGAGGTCACATAAGACACAAGATGCTTTAAAGTGCTTCCCATTGCAGAGAGGGCCTTCTGCAAGGTTCAGAAATGACACTGCAGAGGAAATTTTTTTCCAACTTGCTGGGTTTCTGTAAATATATGATTATAAAACTTTATGATGGAAAATACCTTTAGAAAACAGTGCACCCAGAGGCGGGAACCGCAGAAGGTGCTGTAATACATTTAATGCCCTAGTTAAATGTATCACCACAGTCCCGTTTTCGGGAGCTGGATAAACAGAACATCTTTCTCTTTCTATTTGAAGCTTCCAGCCCCCGCCATCCCCAGCCAGCCACTTTAGAGCACGATAAATGGAAATCTTATTTCCTGCCTCGGTAGACCTATTTCCCTGAATGTCTGAGCTCACCTTGTCTTTCTCAGGGCTACTCTTTCTCAGCTTGGCTTTGCTCTCATCTGCCTGCCTTCCCTGCCCTGGTTTTTTAAAGCCATCTTTAATCCTACCCTCCATGTTCTCCAGTCGACAGTGTTGACTCCAGCTTTCTGCATGGCCACTTTTAACACTCATCTCCTAGGTTCAGTTTTCCTTCCGTTGTGAATTGAAATCCTCATTCAAAGTCTTTACGAGTAGGGCGAGCAAGTTAAAATAAAGAACCATTATCAAAAGCCATTTCTGCTAATTTACAATGCTTTATTAGATGTCTTTATTCTCTTTGGTGAGTCCATTTTCTTTGCATATACAGCTTTCACTCTGATACTTCTCCTATGTGCATATTTTAATTTTGATTTATTATAAACACAGAAGACCTTATAAATGACCATTCATCCCTATGCACTTCCTGATCTTTTATTTTTAGAATTCAGGAAATCAGTGATTTTGATATAGGAAGAGAGGGGTGTGTGTGTGTGTGTGTGTGTGTGTGTGTGTGTGTGTGTGAGAGAGAGAGAGACTATCAGAGAGAGAGAGAGAGAGAGAGAGAGAGAGAGAGAGAGAGAGAGAGAGAGAGAGAATATCAGAGACTGTATATAACCTACAGAGCCTAAGATACTATTAGGTCCTTACAGAAAAAGTGTGATTGCTCCTTACATATTTAACTCATTTAGAATGTGTTTTTTTGGGGGGGTTCTCATTTCCCCTAGCATTCTTAAACAAATGGAGTAGTGTGTTAGACTCTGAGCTGACTAGTTAGGAGAAGGCTCCAGCTACTCCCTCTGTTCCTCCTAGTTAATGCTGTTCCGGTTTCCTGTCTGTGAGAGGTGTGATTGGATCTGGGGTTCTCTGAGGTGACCTCGAGCTGGGGTGATGTGATTCTCTGTGGTGTTGAAATATTCCATGGGAAGCACCTGCCAGTGTTGAGAGGGGAGCCTGGCAAATCCTGGTCATTGATAACATGGCTTGCACACCCTGGAGAGGATGCATTCGTCCTGCCCAGCCTGGGCCTTTCTGCTGTAGCAACAGGAAGGGTGATTGAAGTGTGCTTCCTATGACTTATTTGAAGTAAGGAATAAAGTAGGTTGTAGTTAAAACAACATCTACTCAAGGACCGATGAAATGTCCCAGGCATGCTGGTTGTTATAATCAATGTCTTTAATCCTTCTTAACTCTTTAAGCATCTGCTGAGGAATGTTGAATCAACCAGGGGTATAGCAAGATTTTTTTGGGGGGGAGGGGAGGTTTGAAACAGGGTTTCTCTGTGTAGTTTTGGTGCCTGTCCTGGATCTCGCTCTGTAGACCAGGCTGGCCTTGAACTCACAGAGATCTGCCTGGCTCTACCTCCCGAGTGCTGGGATTAAAGGTGTGTGCCACTGCCCGGCTATAGCAAGCTTTTTTGTTGGGACCACCAGCCTGCAAATAATGACATGGAGACTTCTTATTAATTATTAATTAGCCTTAGCTTAGGCTTGTCCCACTAGCTCTCATAACTTAAATTAATCTGCTTTTATTAATCTACGTTTTACCATGTGGGTTTTTACCTTTCTTTCATTCTGTATGTCTGACCCCCTCCATATCTTGCTGGCATCTCCTCTACACCTCCATTATCTCCTCCTCCTTCCTCTCTCTGTCCGGAAGTCCTATCTATAACTCCTTCCTAGCTATTGACTGTTGAGCTCTTTATTAAACCAGTCACAGTAATATATCTTCACAATGTACAAATATCCCCTAACACAGGGGATTTCTGATGTCTGGTTGCTTGGAGCATGCCCCATCATTTATGTGTGTGCCCCTACCAGAGTTCTGCTTCATAGGAGGCTCTAAGCTTTCTTTGACCTTAACCCGCTGCCCTGCGCTGTTAAAGTAAAGCTGTAGGGATGCTGCCCAGCTTCTGAGCTGCAGGATCTCCCACTTGGTGCCTTGTGCCTCCTGCTTACCCATAAAGCTTCTCTCTCCCTGCCTTGTGCCTTCCTAGTAAAAAGAAGCTGGAAGTTTAATCGTTTCTGAAAAACCAAACAGAACAGCATGTTTGGGACAGATACTGTCAGGAGATGGCAAAGTCAAGTTGAAATAGAAGTCCCCCTCCTCCAAGCCCCATCTCTAAGTCCCATTTTTATTGCAGCCTACATAAAATCAAAGGGCTGGAGCCCAGCTGTTCCCAAGGCTGAGGGTCCTCATGGCTGCGGCATGCTTTGGAAGCTGTTTCTCACAGGCTTGCAGTTAATGAAAATATTTGCTTTGCTTGATACAAACAAAGTTTATGGGCAGAATTTGTGATTAGGAAATGCTTTAAATCTTCTGCCCTCCAGTCCCTAATTTCTCTCGTTCTGTGTTAGAGAATTCCAAGTGTCCGAGATGAACCTTTTCTCAGGAGCAAGCTTAACTTGTAAAGTTTCTGGTGATGGTGTACGTCTTTCTCCATTTCTTTGTGTTCCCATCGAAATTAAGGGACTGGAAGTCTGGCTTTTCATGCGGAGGTTAGAAATCTTTCGGAGTGGGTAGGGAGACTGTTGCTTATGGCTTGTCAGGCCAGCTCACTGCTGTTTACAGCCCAAGTCTGGGACTTGGGTAATACACGGGTACCCGTGGTGCCGTATAGCTCTCTTCAAGCACATGGAAAGTCAACATTGCCTGGTGTCCCATGTCCTCTGTCACTGCGGGGGTATAACCTCAGCTTCTCGTATGTTCTTGTCTGGCTCCTGTTGTTACTTGCCTGGGCACCTGCGGATCAGGTCTACCGAGTGTTCTTGTAGGCACTGTACCTGCTTACAGAATGGTAGTGGGGTAAATGGTAGTGGAGACTGGTCCTGGAACTAGTTAGCAGACCGAGAAAGTAATTGTCCTTCTGCTGTCCCGCGCCCCTCTCTCAGCATACAGAGCCCTGTGGGGAGGTAAGTGTTCTGGTTGTAGCCTTGGCTCTGCCTCTCGTTGGCAGTCAGAGAGATGGAAGTCTGGGTCCCTCGTGCACTGGCTAAGGATCTCAGGAGGTGGCATCTTCAAGAACCCAGGCTGCTTCTCTGGTATGTATGTAACGTTGTAACTCC
The DNA here is from genome assembly GCF_949786415.1 of Peromyscus eremicus. Classification (NCBI taxonomy): domain Eukaryota; kingdom Metazoa; phylum Chordata; class Mammalia; order Rodentia; family Cricetidae; genus Peromyscus; species Peromyscus eremicus. The sequence continues at coordinate 38,278,456 of NC_081419.1, forward strand.
GGGAGGTATGTAGCATGGATGTTTATGGAATCATGCTAAGCGGGCAGGGCCCTCCACTGTTCATGCGGACAGTATAAAGGGCCTCTACTAACCCGTGTTTACGCTCCTCCCTTAGGGGTAGAATGCCGTGGTACCTGCCGTGAGTGCGGTTGTAATTCCAGTGAGGGCTGTCTAGTCATTGTGCCTTTCCTCTTCTTCAAATATGAATCATTTGGGCAGAGAGGGATAAGTCATCATACTTTCCAAAGTTTAGTGAAACGCTTCAAGTGTAGTTGGCGCAGGTGAGACTGAAGAGACCTTCCCGACTCCGCCAGTGCCCACGGCTTTTCTGTTGCTATTGAGTAGGTTGTGGAAGTGAGCCTTCAGCGCGTCCCTGCATTCTGTGGCGGGGTTAACACTCCTACCCCACAGCTCCTCATGTGGAAAACAATCACAGCAATGCGACATGGACCATGATGGGTTGGGGTCACATCCCTCTTTGGCCTTATGCACAAAGATCTGGAAAAAATGAGTGTCTGTCTGGCTATACATACAACTCACGGTTTTCATTTTTTTCTTTCTCACACCTCCCTCCTTCAAATGTAGTACTTGCTTTTTTTTTTTTAGCCAGGAGGTCATGACAAGGACTCGTTGGAGAGCGTTTGTCAGATAGACTGGTTTTGCTTATGGAAAACGTGCGTGTGTCCTCCTAATTCTACTGTCTATAATTTAGAACTTGGAAGATGGTTTGTGATCTATGGGGTGATGACTCAAGTTTCTCTGCAGTCCCCACTTGCTTGTTGGTCTGTACTGAGGGAATGTGACGAGGGGTGGAGCGGCAGAGTTGGGGAGGGTAGGAGCAAAGTGTATCATCTGAGGATGTGTGGACTGGCTACGCTTCTTCTTTCTCTAAGAGGCTCGCTCTTGCCAAGATCTGTATTCCTCATACACGTTGTACACTTGTAATTGCGTCCTCTATGTTTTTGGAGGATCTGCTTCCTCTAGAAAGTTCTATTTCATAATGCTGTGCTAGTTTGTTCCTTTGGGGGCTTGCTCCTAAGGGGATCTGCTCGGTGAATGAGCCCTGTGATGGTTTAGGCTTGGCTGGGCTTCAGAATGGTAGAGTAGACGGGATCAGAAAAGAGAAGTGGTTCCAGGGAGCACTGTGGAAGAAGCAGCCTGGATTCCATTGGCAGCCCCATATCGGAGGAAGCAGACCTTGGGCTCGAAGTCCGGAGAGCTCCCGGCTTTGGAATCTGTTCCACTGATACCCGCAAAAGTGCAGTGACCTCCAATTGTAACTGCAGCTGAAATCCGAGTGTCTTCTGTAGTAGTTGAGTGGAACAGAATGAGCCTCCTGGCTGAGTTCATTGATACTTCAGTGGTAAAGCTGGAGTTTCCCCTGTAGGCAATGGATTTCAAGAGTGATAAGGGAAATCATTTAAAAGAAATTCCATGTTCTGGTATATGGAAATTGTATTCTAAGGACGTAGCTCTTGGGGATCAAACTTTCATCAACTTGTTGTGGATGGTGTAACCTAGATATCATCTCTCTACTCCAGGTGGTGACTTTGGTTCCGAGACGCCTGCCTTGTCCTCTGGTCACAGCGGTGACTCTCCTGTGAGTGGTCTTCCTACAGCAGAAGACACCTATCGTGTGAGCTTGGCCAAAGGGGTTTCAATGTCTCTTCCTTCGTCACCCTTGCTGCCTCGACAGTCTCACTTGACACAGTCAAGGTCGAACAAAAAATCCCCAGGTAAAGAAAAACATTCCCAGTATCTACATAAGCTAGATTGGCTCTTTAATATATACATTAAAGGTATGATGAGTGAGTGCCTGTAAGAAATCTGGGAGAGCCAGATTTCTGTGTATGTGTGGATAGATGCACGTGTGAGTTCAGGTGCCCTCAGACCAGAAATCATTGGGTATTTCTGTCCACCTTTCTGTACAGTTCCACCTCCATATATAATGATAAACTACCCAGGGTAGACTTTCATACAGATTCGAGATCTTGATATAAGAACTCATGTTCACCATTGGCTTTGTCAATTTCTTCCTGGTGAGTGGAGGAACACTGTCTCTTACAAGATGCCCCTAAAGTTGTGGATGCAGGCAGGTGTCCCGGACAGCAGTCTGTTCACTACTACCGAGCCCTGTGTATTGTCTGTTTGCCTGCTGACATCATCCAGCGTTGGAGCAGCTATGAAGTTGAATTTCTGGTGAAGAGTCGGACTGTGACAGAGCGGGGGCCATGGGCTTGGGGGCTGCTTGTCTAAGGCCTCGTGACTCCTTTCTTCCTCACTGATGTCATACCCTTCTCAGCTGATACTGAGAAGAAAAACAAGGGGTAGCTGGCCACGAGAGACTGGGATTCAGATGTGAGGAAAGCCCTTCCCGAGTGCATCCCTGGGGTCCTCACGGTTCTTTGATAGTCTTTTCAATTGGCTGAATATTTGCTTAGAAAAGGCAGGATAATTTGGGTTCCCATTGATCATGTGCCAATGAAAATTCTTCTCAATTACATGGGAACATATTCAGAGTTCATCTAGATTGTGCCCTGGGGCTATGAAATTAATTAGTTTCTGGTTTCCTAAATATTTGTGTTACTTGAAATGGCATATGCATTATTTCTGAGTCATCTAGTCGGTGTTTGAGATTTATGTATGGTAAAATTTAAGAGGGGAAACCCTGAGGCATTATATGTTAGGAATGGTGGTGTGAACTTGGTGAGTGTCCAGAATCTTTCATTGTTCCAGAACTTTCTTACTTTGGACAGCATTGTTTACAGTTCAGTCATTAGCTGGAACTTGGGAACGTGGTTTTTGTTTTTTTGTTTTTTTTTTGGTATGAAGTGATTTCCTGTGCCAAGGAATTTGACCTGTTTATCAGTATTTAGGGAAATTCCTGGAATGTCCTTTGCTTGCCCCTCTGCTGTATCTGTGTGTCAGATGTCTTTTCTTCCTTCAAATTGTGGTTCCCACAGGGCCTCTCTTGCTAGGTCACCCCGGTTGGAATGACTGTTCTGACAAATCGTGAACATCTTCTTTAACTCAGCTGTGTTAACTTGTCTTTTCACCCTGGGTTAGTGAGTTTATCAACAGAAACTTTTTGCTTTGCCAGATTTCAGACCCATGAACCTTCCTTCTCCCAGGGCCATGTGGGCCGGCCACCTTGTAAAATCCAGATTCAGCCAAGAAACCTGTTCTGTCAGTTTAACAAGGAAGCCCCGCCCCCGCCCCCAGCTCTGCTCCTGTTCCTCCTCTGCCACCAACCCCCAGGTGACAACTGATCATCCTGGCCGGACTTCAGCAAGAATCCTGTTAGCTCAATTCAGCCAGAGTCCCCTCCTCTTCCTGATGTTCCTCTGCAGTTTTGTGTCCCCCGACCTTCACCCTGTACCTCGGCTGTGCACCCCCACTTGGCTGTGCGACTTTCAGAGTTGAGCCTCGTCTTTCCTTGGCTGAAAAATTCTACTGCAGTGGTCCAGCACCCACTCCTGGATTAAGTGTGCCTTCCGACTCTTCCACAAGTATCACTGAATAGTGCTTTTTCTTTTTCTTTTTTTCTTTTTCTTTTTTCTTTTTTTGGTCTTTCGAGATGGTTTCTCTGTGTAGCTTTAAGCCTTTCCTGGAACTCACTTGGTAGTCCAGGCTGGCCTCGAACTCACAGAGATCCGCCTGCCTCTGCCTCCCAAGTGCTGAGATTAAAGGCGTGTGTCACCACCGCCCGGCTTATAGTGCTTTTTCTTAAACATTGTGCACTTCACGTAACTGATGCGTTAGGGCGAACACAATGTCTTAGCTGAGTATGTCATACCTATGTAAAACAGGGATAATTCGGGGCCTGTTTCTTCTTGAGGAACCTCAGTGGAAGGGAATGCCAAGTACAGAGACTCGACATGCTGAACCGTGTTCATCTCTACCATGCAGTTGCTCAGACAATGAATTGCTATTGCTTTTGCCCCAGGGCTGGGGATCGCCTGAGACTCTAGGGAATATGACATTTCAGACTTAATTCAGACATTACTGATGGCAACGTCAGTATCTGTTTGGTGGGACTTTCTGTAGCATTGGCAGGCAAGCCTGGGCAGTGTGATTGTCCTGAAGAATGCCAAGAGGATTCTCTTCATATGGACAGAGAAACCCTGACCACTTTGTCACATGTTCCTGGGCCAATATCAGATAGTTTTAGCTTTGAGAAAAACATTCTGAAGTTTTTTTCTGTTGTAAAAATGAAATTTATTTTTACGTCCTTTGGTTGGTCTTATGGACGGAAGGATGTAGCCGGACTCCTGGATATTTAGTCTTTTAATGGATTCGAGAAAATGCCTTCCATTTCATATGCTTTTGTTCAGCTGAGCAGATCCATGCCAGCAGAACTGCTCCTGTGCGCTGCCCAAGTCCACGTAGCAATTAGTGTCTCCCAGTGCTGATGTGGCATCATTATCTTAGTGATTTTACCTGAAAAAATTGAAGGCAGAGATGACTGCTTAAGAATGGCCTCAACTCACCAGACATGAAATCATATTTTCATAGATCCTAACACACATTTCTACTTAGAGCGCATTGGAAAAATATCCTGAGTGCTAGTGTCTTACATGCTTTTTCTTTTTTAAATTTTTAAAAAAGGTTGACATATGGCAGTGAACATACACTGGCTTTAAAAATACCCATCTATTTTAAAACTAGCACCGTTGCTGCTAAGGATACAGTAAGTACAGTGTATCCGCAGTTCTCGGAAGATAATGAGCCAGTCCATCCTCAGGTACCCATCTTTTCTCCCCTGTGGCCTGTGCTCCCCTGACTCGTTCAGGCCCAGCTTTCAAATCACCTTGCTGACTTTTGTTACAATTTGTCATGTTTTTTTTTTTTTTGTTGTTGTTGTTTTTTTTCCCTGAGACAGGGTTTCTCTGTGTAGCTTTGTGCCTTTCCTGGAACTCACTTGGTAGCCCAGGCTGGCCTCGAACTCACAGAGATCTGCCTGGCTCTGCCTCCCGAGTGCTGGGATTAAAGGCGTGCGCCACCACCGCCCAGCTCGATTTGTCATGTTTATCAAGTTGCTTTTAAAAGATACCAAGCCTTGGAATCAAGAGTTCGTGGCCAGCCTGGCTACACATAGCAAGATCTTGTCTCCACAAACAAAAAACCCTCAGGAGCTTGTGTAGAAACACTTCACTATTTGATGCTCACCAAACTTCAGGTGGTCAGTACACATGGTTGTACATTTTGCTTGGAAGGAGGAATGGCCAGATAACACAATTCTTGACTGATTTGTGGGCTGTGGCTCATGTATTGGCTGGATGGTCAAGAACTTGGAAAGAGCATGATTGTAAAATTGGTAAGAAAGGCATTCAAGGAATATGGTGGTTTGAATGAGAATGGCCCCCATAGGCTCATGTATTTGAATGGTTGGTTGCCAGTTGTTGTAACTGTTTGGAAAGGATTAGGAGGTGTGGCCTTGATGGCAGAGGTGTGTCACTGAGGATGAGCTTTGAGGTTTCAAAAGCCCACACCATTCCCCATTTGCTCTCTCTACTTCCTATTTGTTGATAAGCATGGGAGCTTTCAGCTACTTCTCCAGTGCCCATCTGCTGCCAGGCTTCCGACATCACGCTTATAACCCTCTGCACCTGTGAGTCCCAAATTTTAAACACTTTCTTTTATTAGTTGACTTAGTCACAGGGTTTTGTCACAGCAGTTGAAAAGTAAGACAAAGATGAGGTATGTTCAGTAATCAGGTAGATAAGATGTCTGTTCTGTGGACAGTCGGCCTCTTTCCGTGGCCATCTCTCCTTGCCCAGTGGGCCCACGAACAGAGTAGTCATGGTGGTGGGGATGAAAATCATGCGTGGACTCAACATGTGCTTCCACTCACTAAGGCTGACCTGGCTCCAGCTGCTGCTGAGTACCAGCTCTGCCAGCACAGAGACCAGCGCTGAGGCCCAGGTTTGGCACCATTCCCTGGGGAACGGTCGTGGATGAACTACGTCGGACCACTTCCTCTGTGGAAAGGGCCATGCTTTGTCCTTACTGGAATACATACTTTAAAAAACAAAGAAGAAACTCTCAGAGACTAGAAAGGACTCTTATTTCATCCTCAGTCAACTTACCTGTAATTAGACACCTTGAACAACACAACTTACATTAGTGAAAATGTGGATTAATACTGTAGGTGACTACCTAGATCCTGGGAACTGTGGGCAAGAGATAATATCATTGCAGCCAGGTTGCGTGGCTCATGCCACACGTGGAAGGCAGAGACAGGAGGACTGACACAGAAATTCAAAGCCAGCTTGGTGTCCATAAAGTTCAAGGCCAGCCAAGGCTACAGTGCAACACTCTATCCCAAACAAACAAACAATCAGAGGTGTCTTTCACCTTCTGTTGATGTAAACTTTGTATAGTTGAGTTATTCATTTTTATCACTTATTTTTGGAAGTACTGAGGATTGAACTCATGGACTCTTTCATGCTGGGCAAGTGTTCTGCCACTGAGCTATCTGTGCAACCCCCACTTTGTGTTCAGTTATTCACATTTACCCTTCTGCCACCGTCCTCTGTTTATTTGTATTTTATTCCACTGCCTGCTAGAACATTCCATTTCCTGGGTATGGTTTCACTTTTTAATGTTCTTCTAATGGGAAGATCCATTTTATGATAACCATAAACAAGGATCGACACCCAGTAAGATACTTCTGTGGTTGTTGTGAGCCTTATGGGACTAGGAATTCACTAATATCTATACTGTATCCTCCCCCCCATCCCCATCTTTCAGAGATGAGAAAACACCATTTCCTGTGGCTTCTTCATAGTAATGTCATTAGCTATTTCCTTATCTGCAGGCTCTTCCCCAGATTACTTTGGTTCCCTTGTCATTAGGCGTGGATGAGAAGTGGCCTTTTAAACACGGTAATGGAAACAGCAGAAATGATGACATGTGGCAGTACAGGTTAAACAGCCTTAATCTGAAACTCTAAAGTCTGAAATGCCCCAGTAACTGCAGTTTTGAGCATGTCCATGACGTCACACCCAACCTCATGTGATTGGTCATGGGCAAAAGTCAGGCACACTGGAAGTGAAGTGTTGCATGCCTTTCCTTCTGGGTATGCCTAGAGGATGGACTTGAGGGTAAATCAATTTCATGTGTGTCCCAGGCCCCCCCGTATCTCAGCACTTGTATTCACATAGTCTAAAACCTGAAACACTCTGGGTTCTGCATTCTATGGGTCTGAGGCCCCCCAAGTCTCAGCATCTGTATTTGCATATTCTAAAACCTGAAATACCTTGAGTTCTGCAAACCTTAGATTAGAGATCCTGCCCTGTATTGCCCTCCTTGTAATTTTGGCTAGAGTGGGGAGACCAGAGAGCACCGGCTGTTTCCAGTTCTGGCTTAACATTTGACATAATTGTTACGGTGCTTGTGCGAACTCCACTTGGTGTATGTCAGGGAGAACCCTGGCGAGCTGTGAAGTGGAACTCATCTTCCTTGTTTGATTCTTGGACCGTGAGTTCATGTCTGCCAAGGCTTCCCTAGCCTATCCTGCAAGAGTGTTTCTTAATTTGGAAATCTCATCCTTGAGAGAGAACTATTGCTGGCATTATAATATTTGCTAGTCATTATAATTTTTTTTTTGCTAGTCTGTGTGTGTGTGTGTGTGTGTGTGTGTGTGTGTGTGTGTACTGTTTATGTATTTGTATATGTGTATGTGTGTGTGTGCGCACATATAGAAGTCAGAGGTTGATATTGGGAATCTTCCCTGATTGCGTTTCCACCTATTTTATTTTTGAGATGGGATCTCACTATGTATTTCTGGCTGGCCTGGAACTTTCTATGTACATCATATTGGTCTTAAATTTTGGACATCTACCTGCCTCTGCCTCCTGACTGCCGGGATTAAAGACACACTCCACCACACCTGACTTTCCCACGTTACGTTTGGAGATAGATCCTCTCACCCAGAGCTTCCCTATTCTTCTAAGACAGGCTTGGCCATCAGCAAGATTCAAAGATTCTCCTTTCTCTCCTCCCCAGCATTAGGATCACAGGCACACACTGCCACGCCTAGCTTTTCTGTATGGGTGCTGGAACTCAAACTCCTGTCTTCTCGCGTGCATAGCAGAACCATCACTGATGGATCCATCTTCCCAGCCTCTCCCCCAGATCTGCCCCATGCAAACCTGAGACTCACAGGATGTAATTCTTCCCTGTTCTTTTGTTCCTGCTTTATATCTTATTGTAAGGTACTTCTAGTTTTCTTTATGCACGTGATATTTATTGTCAGCTGTTGTAGTATTCTATAATCGATTCCAAAACTCGTTTCCACTCAGATATTTGTATTGTTTTTCATTCAAAGAACTGGTAGCCATATGTGGTGTGCCATGCCTGTAATTCCAGGGCATGCAAGGGTGAGGCAGAAGCATTGCATTCAAAACAAACTGTGTAGCGTGACCTAAAATGTTTCCTGCTTTCGCTGGTAATTCCTGGTGTGAATCTTTGGCTGTGGTGTAATATGTATTGTAGTATGTATCATTTCCCATCTTGCCAAGAATAGCTGTGCATGCCAGTAAGCCCAGTGCATATGAGGTAGAGGTAGCCGAGTCAGATGTTCAAGGCCAGCCTGGGCTGCATCAGACCCTGCCTGTAAGCATATTGTTTAACAGTAAGTCTTTCATATTGATGTATAACCCATCTCCAGAACTCCTGATACTTTTTTTTTTCTGGTAAATTGTATGCACGCCTGCTATCTCCTCAAGGACAGTAGCTTCCCCTAGTGGAATTAGTCAATGAAATGGCCTGCATTGGTGAAGAATCTTGCTGCACACTGGCTAGTTGCTTTCCAGAAAGTAGTATTGAGTTGCTACTCTTCAGAGTTCACTGAGAGCTGTTTTGAAGTTAGCATCTTCAGGAAAACATCTAACTGGTTGCTGCTTTTAGGCATTCTGTCGGGGCTAGTTGTGCCTGCTGAGACCTTTAGAGAGGTGGAGGGTCTCTCTGTGACCCTCCTCTTTTGAACTCCCCATCTGTCTGGGCTTCTTAGACATTTCCATTTCCTTTCTGTACAGTGTCGGGGGCAGTATCACGGCTGAATCGGATCAAGTTCGTGTTTAGAAAAACATTCAGCTGGTGTCCAGTTACATCTGTAACTGCTTGCTGTCTTTGATGCTTGGAGAGGCTCGTAGAGATCGTGGAGGCTTCTGAGACTGTTAGAGTTGGGAGGGCTCTTAGAGCAGCTTCTGGCTCAGAATTCTTTGAAGAAAAGGAAGCAAAGATCCCGCAGTCATCATGGAACATGCCTGGAATTTGTACAAGTTACTGATCTGTCACTAGTACCGTTCTGCCTGGATACTGTGGACACAAGAGCTATAAATGAGAGATTGTATGTTCTGGTTTCACGTGTGGAGGAGAGCATAGGCCAGGCGTGGTGCATAGCATCTGTGAGGCTGCGTCTGGGGCTGGAGAATAAGGCAGGGAACACACAGTCCTTCCCCTGTAGCGATAGTTACTGGTACCCGCTGCTTTCCTTTGAGTGCTTAAGACCGGCCTTGAGCAAGGACACTGGTGACTGGAACAGTCTTTGTTTCCCTGGAAGTTGTATGATAACCTTCTCCAAGGAGTAGGCAGACAGTTGTCCCTTACCAACTGGGACACACGTGCTCTCGGTCATTCTCCTCTAAACACACAGAGCCAGGGTTTATTCCACTTTGAATTCGAGGGCCTTGAGTCCACTTACTTCTCTGTTCATGAGTCCTAGCTCACCCACGTGTCATTTGGCTACACCCAGAAATTGCTCCAGGAGTATCCAAGGAAATACCAGCTCTCTAGCCTTCTGCTGGAGCTGGGGCTTCAAGGCATAAGAGGAATGGCTTGAGTTTTGTTTCTTTAGGCCCCAGACTAATGCTAATATATACATAACGAGTTGCTAGCCACTGATGAAGAATATGTGATTACTGCATATAAGTCCTCTTTAACGAGAGTAAGCATTTCTATATTATCATTAATTTCTACTATTAGAGATACTAGTTGACAAAGAATTACCCATGCACAAAAGTATATGAAGTTGCCAGGCATGGTGACACACATCTGTGGTCTCAGCTACTTAGGAGGTTGAGACAGGAGGATTGCTTAAGGCCAGTCCAGGCAATACTGAGACCTTAAAAAGTGTGTGTGTGTGTGTGTGTGTGTGTGTGTGTGTGTGTATGTGTGTGTGTGTATGTGTGTGTGTGTGAGAGAGAGAGAGACAGAGACAGACAGAGGAGGATGTACTAGATGTCTAGTCCTTCTGTCCTTCCTAACGAACAATGACTTTTGTCTATTGCTTGTCTTTGTTGGGCTCTCCTGTGGAGTCCAGGATGGCCTCCAACTCCAGTCTTGCCTCAGCTCCTCCCAGGGGATGGCTGCCATGCACCACCACACACAGTTTTGTCTTCCTCTCCTGTGGTACACAAAACAACAGTCACTCACACATTCGCCGGCTTTCCCTACCGTTGGACAAGTAAGGGGTTAGCTAGAGAACGTTCCTGTCTAACAGCTAAAGGAATGTGCGCTAAAGGCGTGAGAGGAGAGTGGCTGGTACAAGGTTAGCATGGAGGGTGTGGCCGGTCCTTCCCAACTGTCTTGTCAGCGTGTTTCTTAGGAATGGCCACAGTTCTGTTTGTTTTAAGCTGTCAGTCATGAATGTTATAAAAAAACAAAACCTTTGTGGTCCATTTTCCACTTAATTAGGTTATAGTGTTTTATGACTCACTCACAGAAGTTTCTAATTTTCTAAAGTTAAATTGATACGTTTTCCGTTGTAATTTACCCGGTTGTGTTTTTTAAAAACAGATTTATTGAAATACAATTGCGTACTACATAATTTAGCTATTTAAAGTTTCCAGTGCAGTTTTTTTAGACGTTTTCACATGATTGCAACCATTGCTACAGTCTAATTTTAGAACATTTTTTAATCTTACCTAAAAAAGAAAACTCAAATAAACTTACATTCATTATTAATCATCCTACATTCCTCCCCATCCTTTGCTCCCCACTCCCAGCCCTAAGCAACTATGACTCCATTTTTCTATCTCTCTAGATTACCTATTGTGGGCACTCTGTACAATTAGCATCATAACAAGGTGTGATCTTCGGTGAGTGATTTTGTTGCTGTTTTTGGAACAAGCTTTGTAGTATGATTGACATCATTCAGTTTTGTTGCCATATAAAATCTTACAGTGCCTACTTACCTTTGCTTATCCATTGTGGACAATTGGTTGTATCCACTTTGGGTTATTATAAATACACACTGCTACAATTTCATATTTTAACTTTGATGTACATACATATTTTTATTTGTTCTTGCCTATATATGTAGTTTTAGCGCCAGTGGGTCTTAACTGGAGCTCTATGTTGAATGCTTTACTCTCTTGCTAACTTAATTTCTACAGTAACTGCTCCACTTGATGTTCCCACCAGTTGAGTCTAAGTAGACTTCTGGTATACCTACAGCCTCTCTAACCCTGTTCCTCTTCCTAATTCATTGTCCTAGTGCATAGAAACGAGTGTCTTGTATTTTATTGCATTTTTAATAGTCTGGATGTAAATTATTTATCAGCTACTTTATGTGCAAACCATTCTTCCATTCTGTGATTTCTTTTTCGTTATCACGGTAGTTTGTTTCAAACAGGAAAGGCTCTCTGTTGTCCAGCTTTTTACCTGCCTCTGACCTTTTGATGTCATGTCTTCACGACCATCACCTCGTCTAGCATCATGCTGTTTCTCTCTCAAGACTTCCATCGTTTTCACGTCCTCGTATTTAGATCTGTGGTCCATTTGGGGTTGGCCTGTGTGTAGTGTGAAGTGACATGGGCACCGCTTGTCCGTGAACTGTTTATTGAAAAGACCGCTCTTTCCTCCTTGGTTGGCCTTTGTTGACCACCGTTGCTTCATCAAACCAGCCCCTGCTCCCCGCCTCGCTTGGCTCACTCTCTTTTTTTATGCCTGAGGTCAGAATTTCTCAGAGCTGACTTGCGGTAAGGCTTTGATCTCACTCCATGAAGCTTCCCCTCCGTCTTCCCTTGTCACTGTGGGAGGAGTGGCCTCTGAGGGCAGCAGACGCCACACACCATATTTCCCTGCACCGAGCCTTGTGTTGCATCTCTGCCTCGACAGTGAATGCATGACTCCTTGGGAACAGGAGTCTTGTCTTTGGTTCTTGTTTGTCCGCCCCACCCCAAGGAGGCCCGAAACAGGATCCAGTCACTTTCTTAGTGCTGGTGATGAGACCCAGGTGTGAGAATTTTGGTAGTCTGCATTGACCAGCTAAATGTGATTGGTTGAAAATACTAGTGGACCCATAAGCAATTTAGAAGTAGTGGTACCTTGTATCCATAAGGCTGTGGACATAGCTTTTTGCCATGTCTACGGTAGACCACACACTTTATAGTGAAGGTCCAGCCCCTGCTTCAGGCCGGGCTGCTCGTAAGCTGTGAGCACAGAGGAATGTGTGCAAGCATGTCCGTTGGCAGGCTCTCGTGTTCCCGAGCCCTGGTCACACTCTTATTTTCTTGGGCTTTTCAAGGTTTTGCTGCCTGTTTCCTGCCGCCTGCCTGCAGTTAATGACAGCTGGAGGTTTTAGCCAGTCACACTTAGAGCAGTGTCAGCTGCACCCTGTGGCTCTGTCAGATGGCGGCTGGAACCCGCCCAGAGTCATGCTCAGAAATGAATGTTTTGCCTCAAAGAAAACAGGTGGGGGTGGGGACAGAGGGAATCTTTTTGATTATTGCTGATTCACAGCGAAACCCAGAACTCACAGAGGCCGGCCGAAGCTCTTCCGTCCATCTCTGTCATTAATGCGTGTTAGTGTGAGGTAGGAACAGACAGAGAGGCTGCGCTCTGGCTCGAATCCTCAGATCCGTTGTGAAATGTGGATGTTGGTAGGGGGTAGGAATGGCTGGCTGTGTTGAAGGCAGAGTAGCCAAAGATGTGCAAGGCCAGGAATTGGGAAATAAAGGTAACACAGAATGATGGTTCTTTTTTTTTTTTTTTTTTTTTTTTTAAGGAAAGAGACTATGGAGAAGAACATGTCTTCCCATGGTCTCCTCACACGGCTGTAGCAAAGCCAGCTCTAGTTTCTTCCCCTTGTCATATAAGGACACACAATACTGTCATGGGATATTAACAAGCCTCACAACCCACCTATTTTTTGTTGTTATTGGTGTTTTGGTTTTGTTGTTGTTGTTGTTATTGTTGTTTTGAGACAGGGTTTCTCTGTGTAGCCCTGGCTGTCCTGGAACTCACTTTGTAGACCAGGCTGGTCTTGAACTCATACAGATCTGCCTGCCTCTGTCTCCCGAGTGAGTGCTGGGATCAAAGGCGCAGGCCACCACTGCCTGGCTAGGCCCATCTATATTTAATTATCTTCCCAAAGCCGGTTTCCTAATGTCAGGGTCATCAGGGCTTACTGGAGACACAGCATGTGTTTGTGCCCCGCCCCCTCTGACCCCTGACCCCCGACCCCAGTTGAACCCAGTGCTTTATGCACACTGGGCAAGCACTCTGCCACTAAACTCTATCCTCTAGTCCCACTCAAGATTTTCTTCTTTCCTTTTCTTCTTGCACTGAACATGCGAGCCAGGACGTCAAACGTGCTAGGCAGGTGCTGTACCTCCGAGCTACATAACCAGCCCCATAACCTTCATTGTTCAGGACAGTGAGCGCTGAGCCCAGGAAGCCTCGCCGAGAGTCGCTGCTTATTTAGTCATTGGCACCATGGCTCCTGGCATCCTTTCTTTGTGTGAAGATGCCGGGATACAGAATTTAGGAAATGCTTCTCCGTGAAAATTTGATTTCCTTCATCAAAAAGCCTGCCTTGCTGATCACAGGTGCCAAGTGTTGGTAAACATGTCACCTTTGAAAAGGCCTAGGAGGATTAATTCCCCCACTGAAAGCCCTGGTCTGGGTAGTCTCCCTAACTGAGATGGGAAGGACCTCACTGGTGCAGTTGCACCGATTGCTCTAGTCACAGGCAGGCCAGACGTGGGTCCTCCCAGCACAATGTGCTAGGGCAGGGTGTAGGTGTTTCCTCATTAGGGAGATGGGGATCTGGTGCCTTTCTTTTTTTTTTTTTTTTTTTTCTTTTTTTTTTTTTTTTGGTTTTTCGAGACAGGGTTTCTCTGTGTAGCTTTGCGCCTTTCCTGGAACTCACTTGGTAGCCCAGGCTGGCCTCGAACTCACAGAGATCCGCCTGGCTCTGCCTCCCGAGTGCTGGGATTAAAGGCGTGCGCCACCACCGCCCGGCATCTGGTGCCTTTCTTACAGGTGTGATATTGAGTGTGTTTTCTTACATTTCCATGTTGAAATATTAAGCCCTGCATGTAGGGCCCCGCCCCCACTTTTCCCCCCAGGGTACTCTTGAGCAGGGAGAAGTGGGAAATATTTAGATAGAAATATAGAGAGAGACAGATAGAAACACAGGATAGCCTCGGGAGGGCCTAGATTAAAACCCACCAGCCCCTTTTGTCTCTGCTAAAGGGCTATTTATAGGAATGCCAAGGGGCGGAGCAAAATACCTCGCCCTACCACAGCCAAGTGCAGACCCTTTCCAATCACCTGGTAACCACGCACATGGTCAGTCTATCCCCTTATGCAGCCCTGCTGTGTAAAGCAAGCTCAGATCTCACTAGGAAACCTCTGGGACACCAACTCCTGCTGACCTGCCTTTAGGAAATAGGCTCTAGGGGGAGGGAGAGTGATTAAGGGTAGATGGGCTTGCCAGAGCAGAGACCCCATGGCAGTATTATGTGTCCTCATGTGACTAGGGAAAGAAAGGAAAGCTGGCTTTGCCACAGCCCTGTGAGGAGACCATGGGGAGACAGTCTCTAGTTAGTTCCTTGATCTTGGACTTTCCGCTCTCCAAACTACATAAAACAAATAGTTGAGTCTGCTCAGTGTGTGGTGTTTTTATTATAGCAGCCTGAGCCGACTGTACCACAGGACAAGCCACATTTAACCTAGATGGAGACTGATGGGTAGGGTGTGGTGATTGCCATTTCCTGGGGAACCGTGTGCTATGGAACCCATCTCCATCGTCCTGCGTTTGACCCAGTGGCCACCACTGCGCTCCCACAGGGTTGGTCTGCCTGAGCCTTCATCCTCAGCCAGATGCCCTCCAGTGGGATTCCACCCTCAGAGCTGTGTTTTCTGGCAAGCGTGTGTCATCTTGATGTGCAGCTCGGCCTCCTGCAAGGCTTTGTTCCCTGTGAATAGGGCATGAAAGCAGCATAGCCCAGCGGGTTCCAGTTCCAGCTCTCCCGCCAGCCGCCGGGGTCACCCATCTCCTGTCGCTTTGCACATGACTCACGTGACATGAGTAAAATGCTGTGTGTGGGCAGTCACCCAGTGAAGGAAGCTAGCTTTCAGAACTGGTGATTGGGGTGACAAGTCCTTCAAAAGCAAGGGTCTCGGCCGGAAAGGGAAATGTAGGTAAAGCAGAAAGTGGCCAGCGATGTCCTGCCTTGACAAATGATGACACTCCCCATATGTTCTCAGTGGAAGAGAGATGTGGGTGTTCAAGAAGATCGAGGGGACTGCATACTCTGCAATGATCTCTATTTGCTCACTAAGCAATGGAGTGCAGTCAAGAAGTCAGTAGCCTGGGGTTCAGAGCTGTGCGCAGGAGAAAGTCATGATGTTGTTCCGTAATGCAGGTGATCGATCAGGTCAGTCCTTGAGTGGAAGCCTTCATGTTCGTTTGAACATGGCTTACACTGCTCAGAGAAGGCACTCACTGACATACAATGCAGCTGTGATTTCTTCTGTCATTGACAGATGGAGTAGAGAGCTTGTACATCATACCAGAAACATGTAGCTTGTCCATCAGAGTCCTGCCATATACGGGGCTTGTGGAGGCAGAGCCTGACTGTGGGGCCAGCAGATGAGACTGCCATAGTTGACCATGTGCCCTCTTTTTCTTTATGGAGAAGAAGGTGCAGTAGGGCTGCAGATGAGGTCATTGTGTCCTGGTTACGACTCCGCCATAATGTTCGAGGGGGTTGTTTGACAAGACAGCAAGTACTAGGGATACTGCTGTTTAGGGCAGCACAATGTTTCTTGGGGACTCTGGATATAATAACACTTGTATGCCGGGAAGCTCCCCTTTGGGTCAATCAGAAAAAGACTGTGGACCCTAAGCTCTTTAGTAAAAATTCAGTAAGGGATTTCTTTCATTAAAGACATTTTGGTACAGTTTATATTTTTTCAGTGATTCAGTTTTTATTAGAGCCAAATGTATCCATTCTAAGACATGAACGAATATACATTCATGTATACATTAACATTTGCATGTGTGCATGCAAGAGATCCTTGGGATAAATGGATTTTTGTAAAGGTAGCAGTGAAATGTGAGTAGGTATAGTCTGTAGTAAGTGAACGTGAATTTTTGTAAACTGTCCCCACTTTTCTCTGTCTTAATAGAAAAATTCTACCCAGGCTTCATCCTGTCCAGGAAGACAGACCTGGGGCTCGGGTCCCAAGTCCTTGTTGTTGGTAGTGCTGTGTCTCTGCAACTTACTAGACTGACCTCTCTTGATACTTGGTCTCTTGTAGAGACATGATAATCAGCTGCTATCTATATCTTTGGGAGAATTATAGAGGCTGTTGATGAGGAACTGTCTCCAGAACACGCTGGAGAAAAGCTGCTGATGTCACATCAAACTGACTCCGACTTCTGAGCCCACGTCATTTGCTCCCTGTGGTCTCTGGCTTTTCACAGGCCGTTCTTTTTATTTTCTGAATTTTATATCTCTGACCCGGAGGATAGAGAAGGCAATACGGTTGAGATGCAGGGACTTCTAAAACTGAGCTGCTGTTTGTAAATGTTGATGGGCCTGTTCAGTGTGGATTTGTGCTTAAACATTCTGGCCACGGCTTTGGGAGTGAGTTGACCCATCCACCGCTTCTGTAGACAGGATCTGGCCAGATAACTGAGTGGTTTTCATTTCCTGCAGCATGTCTTGTTCCCAGCCCAGCGCCTTACTCTTGTTTGTTCTTCTTCCTGTGGCCGCTTTTATTGAAAGCCTTAAAGATGAAGCATTGGCAGCACAGGGAAGCAGGCATCTCATGAGCAACAAGCAGCTGCCAGGGTGCTCGGAAGGCCACCTGAGCCCTAGGAGAGTCTGTCCACTCATGGTACGCGTGGGCCACATCAGTGAAACCAACCCAGTTCCTGACGACCGATAGATACTTATTGGTTTGGGGTTTTACAGTGCACACTGTTTTGTATGACTTTTTTAAAAAATGTGTGTATGTGTATGAGTGTACACACACACACACACACACACACACACACACACACACACGTACCTGAAGAGACCAGCAGAGGGCATTGGCTACCCTGGAGCTGGAGTTACAGACTTCCCTGAGCTGCCTGAAGTGGAAACCTGAAGGGGACCTGAACTCCTGTGTTCGGACCACAGCAAGCGCTCTTAACTGCTGAGCCATCTCTCCAGCCCCATTTCCTTTTCTTACACTTTGTGGTGTTTTACTAAGCAATTTACTTTTGAAGAAGGGAAAACAAATTCTTGTCTCCTAAAAGCTACGAGCCACTTTGGTGAGTGAATCATGTTGGCCCTTCAATTTTCTGTGATAGACAGAAGGTGAAAAACAGTCCCGGGACTTTGCTCTGAAGTGAGGAGGAAGCTTGGAGCAGATTGCTGAGGAGAATCACACTTTTACTTGTGTTTTATCTCTTCATTATCTGTGTGGTTGACATCCCGTTTTGTTTCTTCCACCCAAGGAGATTCTTAGTCACTGTGTCTGTCTTTATAGGGAGTGCCCCAAAGGTCCCTTTCAGCCCCAGGATCCTTTTCATCACGAGAGGACACTGTGGGATAGAGGTGGCTCTCTCTCGGGCAGTGGGGTTTATTTTTCCGCATGGCCTCAGAGGCACTCTGAGTTATTTGAGTCGGTCTTTCACTCAGTGACTCCGTGAGCTTTTTGTAAACATTTGTTTCATGTGGGTTTTCTGAATGTTAGCTGTGTGGGCTCTGGGCGAGGGATGGGGGAGACAGAGGGAAATAAACACTTGGCCCTAAGCTCTTGGGAACACCCAGTTTAGTGAGGGAGACGGGTGATGGTGAAGACACGGGAGTGTCTGTACCGTGTTGTGACCTCGTGGGAAATAGGGAGAACTTGGTTGGAAGCAGGGATGGTTCCCTGTGTGTGTGGCTCCTGAGTGCTGGGATGAAAGGCGTGCACCACCACTGCCCTGTTCTACCACTGCTTGACTTCTCCATGGATTCTAGACCGTGACAGTTTCTCAGACTTCCCTTGTTTTGATGACCCGGTGATTTGGGTATGGTGTTTTGTAGGTTGCCTGTCTATTGGAATGTGTCTGATGTTTTTCTCACCATTGGCCAGAACTTAGGGATTTCAGGTAGAACTCAGAGAGCCGCGGTGGCTTATTTCAGCCCACGGAGTGGAAGGTACATACCAGAGTGTAACTCACCTCTGCCCATTGGTCTTGATCATCTGGCCAAGATTTTGATGTCCACTTTCTCCGTGGAAGTTACCTTGTCTCCTTCCCTGCCTGTTTCCATCAGCCACATAAGGAACACACTGTTCTCCGCATGGTCACTGTACACAGCTCACAGGTAACGGTGGGTGCCAAGCTTATGCTTCCGACAGTGGAGTATCTATGTAAATCTTTGCAGATTATCCTGTATCTTGAGAGTTGTGTCTTCTTATTCATCTATTCCAGTATGGATTTAAGTATGCAGGGACTTTCAGAGTGTCAGCTGTATAACTAGGAGTGCTCTGGCCTTTGTGCCTGCTTTGGTGCCTGGTTGGCGCCCTGTGAGACTGGGACCTGTTTATGGGCATGTGTCGTTCAGAATCTGTTCCATTAGGTTAGGTGTAAAATGGGCAGGAAGCTGTTGCCGCTGAGTTTGTTTATTCCTTAGTGTAAACTGCTAAGCATATATGTGTCACCTAGAACCTTAAAGAAAAAGCATCCTGGACTTGTCACTCCTTTGGTTGACAGTCATTTCTGCCTTGATGGTGAAGAAACGTCTCTGGCAAGCATGTGACTCGGGGCCTTTGTCTGAAACTGGCATCAATGCAGCGCCACCTTGTGGTAAATAATGAGTGTTTCAGGGACAATTTCTGTTCAGTTCTGTGACTTAACTAGTCAGGCAGCAAGTTTTTAAAAGAAAAAATAGTTTTGTTCTTCAAAGGATTCAAAGAACTGCTACTTTCGTTTTATACATTACCAGGTTTAGATGAAAAGATAGATACTTTAAAGTAACCAATTATAGTTGTTCTAAAAAGAAAAAGAAAGCAACTTGGACGGGGGAGATGGCTCAGTGGTGAACGGTGCTTTCTACTCAGTCTCGAGGCCCTGGGTTTGGATCCCAGCACCCATGTCTGGCAAATGCCTGTTAACTCCAGCTCCAACTCTGAGGGACCCAGTGGCCTCTTCTGGCCTCTGCATGTGCATGCATGTACACATGGGTACCTGTATGTGTACACACACACACACACACACACACACACACACACACACACACACCCTTTTTAAAAAGCATAGATGTTAGGTCAGGTGTTCTCAACCCCTATGTTAATCTCAGTCAGCTTTCATAGGAAGGTCAGATACATTGTAGCAGTTTTCACCCAATAAAAATCCCACAGGCACCTGGGCTGTGGTGTGTTCAAGGTGGGAATCCTTCTTTCTGTTGTGTCTTGAACCCAGAACTTTGACAGAGTCAGCCCCATTGCTGAGGGCGTTGCAGTGGTCTGGGTCACTGCCGGGGATAGGCACGCTGTTTGGACTCCAGAGTGACTTACGGCCCAGCCCAGCACATCACTGCAGGATGTCTGCAGGAGATGTTTCGGCAGGCAAGAAAGTGAGTGCCTTTCAGTGACCTCACCGGCAAGTGTGTTTGTGTGACACAAGCCCGGTCTGCGCTCAGCTTATCGAGCCTGTACAGTAAAGTCCTGACTGTGGAGATGACTTAGGCCAGCCAAGGGGCCTCCTTTCTTTAAACAGCAGCATACCAGGTGGAGAGACCACTTTAAGAAGAGCCTTTAATTTCTGAGCACAACATTTTATTTGCGTAGAACACATAAAATAAATCTTAAATTACTTTTCAGTATATCCTAGCTAACAATTTAAAGCATAGTTTTCATAGTCTTTAAATTTAGTTTTAAGTATTGCATTTATTAATTCATTTGCAATCATATTTAACATGAATTCCCTCTGAGGCTGAGAATCACACAATTCAGGTAGGACCCACAGGCTACTCAGCTATTCCGTTTACTACATTTCTTTTTTTAAAGACTGGTAATTCTCTACGAAATATATTCTCCAGTTCTGACAGTGGTGACAAGCTTATTCCTAAATGTAACACAATCGTGTTGATTCTTTGAGTTTCTTCCAGCTCCTCATTTGGTTCTAAACTTTGCTTAGGTTGTAGGACAGCTGATAAGCTCAACTCAGGAAAGGTGAGCATGGGGCCGAAAATGTGCGTTCTTAGGATTAAATTTGGCTTCGAGTTTGGAGCAAACACATAATAGTTGAAACAAGATATTTATCACCTTTCTTGTTAACAGTCCAGACTGCCCAGAGGTACCTTGGCCACTTGAAGTTGTCTCTCATGGGGGTTGGGGGCATTGGGTAAAGCAGAGCTCCCGTCTTGGTTCTGAAAAGTGTTTGTTTCCTGGGGCTGTAGTGGCCTGTTATCACCATTTGGTGGTTTCAGCTGTGGATGCCATCTCTGTGAGTCACAGGCCGAAGTCTATAGAGTCCTAGTCTGGGAGAACTCCTACCTTCTGCACCTTCTGGTGGTTCTAGATGTTTCTGCCTTGTCCCCACACTTCTCCACTTTCTAACCTCTTCTTTGCGTTACTGTCTTGTTGGCCCCTCTCTCCTACAAGGATACATGTATTTGGGTCCTGTCTGGATAATCTGAGATGGTCCCATCATCTTAAGATCCTTATCCTAATCATAAATCTCTACAGACCTCTAGAAATCAAGTGGCTACACATTCCAGGGAGTAGATCATGGACATGTCCCTGGGAACAATCGTCATTTTATCTTATGCATCTAGCACAACATTACCTGACGGCCTCATGAAAACTTTGCTTAATTAATTTTCATACATGTCCACATCTCTTGCCAAAGGAAACAGAGACAAGAAAAATGGGGGCATCTCTCAGGTCCTCAGCTGCAACAAATGCATAGAAATTGAATAAATGCCACCACCATGAAGATGGAGACCAGTTCCTTCATCCCCATATATCCATCCCAATGTACTCATACTGCTCCGTTCAGTCAGCCATACTCCGAAGCTCTGGCAGCATGTAGTCTTCCTCCAAACCCAGAACTTTTCAGAGTGTGATGTGCAGAGTCATCTATTACCCAGTCCTTTTGAGTCCAGCTCCTTGGCTGGGTGCACTTGAGATTCATACATGTTATAGTGGATATCAATAAACCTACATGTTTCAGAATTGTCCACTGCATGCATATGGCACTGTTTGCCCATTTGCCTGTTGGAAGACACTTGGCTGCTAGTTCCCAGTTTGGGATGATTATAAATAAAGTTGTTATAACTGTGTGCACACCGGCTTTTGTATAAATCTGTTTCTTTCTCTTGGATCAGTACTTGGGAGTGGGTTTGGCAGGATCAGACCGTATGTATAATTTTGTATGACAGTGTCAACTGTTTTCCAAAGGGCTTAAACATTTGGTAGTCTCACCAGTGAAATGGGCGCTTGGTTGTGCTGCATCCTCAGCTGCTGCTTGTTCTGTGTGCTTGGAAGTGTTAGCTGTTCTGTGGGGTGTACACATCCTCCGGGAAGGACTTACATGTCTGTGGTGGTCTCAGTGTAATCCAGGTAGGCTTAGAAGGCTTTATTAACAAGTCCCATTATCTCTGCAGTTTTGAGGCAGGATTTTATGTAGCCCAGACAACAGTGACCTTGAACTCTCTAGCCTCCTGCCTCTACCTTCCAAGTTTTAGGAGTTCAGGCTAGGGCGACTGCATCTTATTTTATATGGTGCTAGGGATCGAACCCAAGGCTTTACGCATGCTAGCCAGGCACTTTGCCAATTAAGATACATCTCCAGCTCTCAGATTGTAACTAAGACTTATAATTAATCTTCTTTCTAATCTAATTATACCTGTACATTTTTTTACTTAACGGTTTTTCATAATCATCTCTCTGCAAACGTGGTTAAACTGTGCATCCTACCCTAGATGTCAGTACCCAGAGGTTAGGTAGAGGAGCTGAGGTAGGTCTGACCGAATGAGATGCAGATAATTCTGAGAATGAGGCTGAAGAATAACATATGTGTTTCTTTGATGTGGCCATCTCTTTGCAATGTAGGATATGAAGGTTCCTGTATATGGTGAGAGGTGGTGGAGTATGTGTGCATACATGCTCGTCACAAATAAAGCCAAGGAGGATGGGCTAGAGCTACCTGGTCACCGAGGACTGAGAATAAAATGCAGGATTGCTCTGTCCCGTTCCTGGATCCTTTGAGTGGAGTGGGACACCTGCCCTTCCTCTGCCTCTTCCTTCACTTCAAGTCTCCTGCCTGACAGAAGGGCGGAAGATTAGCAGAGATGTGCTGTAGCCATTGAACTAAATGAAAGTTTGAGGAAATGTTTGCATATTTAATCTTTTATGAGACGATAGTGCTTTTTAGCAATTAAGTAAAATTCATTTGAAAACCTCCTCTCATTAGAGTCGATATCTGTGGAAAGACAAGACCTTCTTCTACTTCCCCCCCCCCCCCAAGGATTCTCTATAGTGCTACTACCCCCCCCACCTCACCTTCAGGTGCAGCTCAGGAGGTCCCTCTCCCTCTTCTGATGCCTCTGCGTTCCCTGGTGACAGTACTGTGCCAGGGCAGGCAGCTGTCTGTCTCGTCCTTCAACTTGATTGTAAGCTTCCTTAGGAAGTGGGCAAGGTCTCAGATAGGCATTCCAGCTGGGCTAAGCCAGTGGGTTGGAGTGGGTGGGGCGGGGCTGAGAATGTGCATCCTGGCAAGTCTAGGAGACGGCACTGGGGAATCTAATGCCCGGAACCCACAGGGAAAGCGGATTCCCTAGGGTCCTGCTTCTCTACTTCTGTATTCAGCTGCTTCAGGCAATGCAGGGTCATTTCCTGCTGTGGGAAGAAGGGCAGAGCCATCCCCTTCACTCCGACTGTTTCTCTGTCTCTTCCGGAAACTGGGAAATGACCTTTCCCAGAAGGAAGCAGCTCTTTCTTCCAGGACCATCACAAAATAATGTCGGTACCTCTCAGCTTTAGTTACAAATGGTTCGCAGCAGATGACTACACCGAATCTGAAATCCCTTGAAGTTTTTAGTGTTTGGAATATTTATTTATACGTACAATAAGATATCACAGGGGTGGGACCAAGTCTAACCATAAAATTAATATTTATCTAAATTATATAAAAATTTATATAAACTACACATACATGACTTGAAAGTAATTCCTGCTCTTCTCCCCCCAACCACCAAACAGGGTTTCTCTCTGTAGCCCTGGCTGTCCTGGAGCTCGCTCTGTAGACCAGGTTGGTCTCTTGAACTCAGAGATCCACCTGCCTCTGCCTCCCGAGTTCTGGGATTAAAGGCGTGCGCCACCGCCGCCCGGCTTTTGAAGATAACTTTATACAGTATTTTCAGTGTGCTTGTGTTTTGACTGTGGCTTGTTACATGAATCAGGTGGAAAATTTACCACTTGCACATCTGCGCTTAAAAAAACCATGTTTTAAAGATCCCCACCCCCGTGTGTGTGTGTGTGTGTGTGTGTGTGTGTGTGTGTGTGTGTGTGTGTGTGTATTCTGACCTCAGAAGCCAGGAGCGTTAGCTCCCCCTAGAGCTCTAGTTGTGGGCAGTTGTGACCTGCCCACTATGATGGTCAGAACTGAACTTGGGTCCTTCCTCTGCAGGAGCAACAAATGTTCTTAACTTCTGAGATGTCTCTCCGTCCACCCCTGGCCCCCAACAGATAATTTTTGAAAGTTAGTATTATTAATTGTTAGAACAATGAACACTTTTGTCAGGGCTTACCCACTGGGTGGATTATTTGGCTTTGCCTTTCCTCAGAATGGATCCTCCCAGGGGGGCCGTCTCTGGCCTTATGGCTGTGTCTGTGGGCAGTAGTCCCACTGCGCTAAGCCTTCCTTGAGTCCAGGAAGGAATGGTCCTGTTGAAGAGTGCCTGTACGCTGCAGCCTTTGTTGACTCTATCACCCCTAAACTGTGTGCCGCTTCTCTACTCCTCCCACATTCTCTCTGGGGGTATAGGGAGGAGAAGAGTTAAACTTTACAAACTTTGTCAGCATATCATGTTCTTAAAAAAAAATTCAATACAGATCTCTCTGAGTTTGAGTTTAAGGCCAGCCTGGTCTACACAAGTGAGTTCAAAGCCAGCCAGAGTTACATAGTGAGACCCAGTTTCAAAAAGAAAACTTTAAGATTAGCCAGGTGCCATGTCGGGTGCATGCTTATAGTTCAGGCACTTAGGAGGATCGCTGAGAGTTTGAGACCAGCCTGGTCTACATAGAGGTGCCAGACCGCAAGACCCGGCTTTGAAGAAAAGGTAGGGGTTTGTGTGTGTGTGTGTGTGTGTGTGTGTGTGTGTGTGTGTGTGTGTGTGGTGTGTTATATGGTGTATGCATGTGTACGCTTCTGTGGGTCCAGCTCTTGTCACACTCTGCCTAACTCCTTTGGGATGAGATCTCTCACTGGACCTGGAGCTGGGCTTGTCTGTCTTCCGTGGTTCTGGGGTCACAGATGCATACCCACAGTCATGCCTGTTTTTATTAATACGAGTGTTGGGACTAGAACTCAGATTCTTAATGTCTACATGCAGCAAGTGTCTTGTCCATTGGACCATTTCTACCCCCGTCCCTGACCTTTTTTTTTTTTAAATTTAATTGAAAATAAAACAAAACCCCCTCAAGAGTATGATCTGGTAGTCCACTGTGGTTTGCCATTTGAATCTATACTGAATAACGAGCTCTAGAAACCAGGAGCCCTCTCCCATCAAGAAAACCCTTCATCTATTTCCTTTTCTTATCCTGTGCACATTTTCAAGCATAGGGTGAAACCTGGACCAGATAAAATTGACAGGACATTTAGTGTTTCACTGTTAAAGTTCAGGATTCTAAAGGAACACCCCTACATGAGGAATAACTCCAAACATCACTTCTCACAGTCTCTAGATGCTGCAAAAAATGTATAATCTAATTTAAATGCAGTGGGCAGCCTCAGGTGTTCTCCCTCCCAAGTATTGTGTGTGTGTGTGTGTGCGTGCGCGCGCGCGCACACACACACACACACACACACACACACACACACACACAGAGAATTATTTTTAATGGAAACACTCCAAAATGAGAAGTAACCTCCCTCCTCCCCTCTTTCACTGCCTGGAGATAAAGCCCAGCTTGGTTTATTTCTATCATCCTCTTTAAAAACATTCCTTATATGGCAGTTTCTAAGCAGCAGAATAGCTGTGTGATGAAAATGTCAAAAAGAACAGGAAAGCTGGCCGCTGGGAAAAGTGCATTTGGAGACTTAGACAAATACTGACTGACAGGGGAGAAGGCTGTGCCTTCCAGTCGCAGAACAGAGCAGCTGGGGTGGCTTCACCAGTACCTTCCAGACTCTTCCATGTGGTTACAGGAGCTGACGGCAGCCGTTACGCTCCGACTGTTTGGTGTCTGCAGCTTTCTGACCGTGACCTCTGTGTGGCACATTGACGTTTGTTTGTTTCCTTGGATTTTAAGGGTCCTTTATAACTGAGAGCCCTTTTCTTTATCACATGGTACACAGAGAGCTGGGAAAAGTAGATTGGAACAGGGAAAAAGAGAAAGGCAGATGCCATGTCTTGCCACCTTGAATCCCAGCACTCGGGAGGCAGAGGCAGACCCATCTCTGAGTTCTAGGCCAGCCTGGTCTACAAAGTGAGTTCTAGGACAGCCCCACACAGAGAAGCCCTGTCTCAAAAAACCAAAACAAATAATAAATAAATAGATAAATAAAAGTCATATAGAGCGTGAGTTAAATGTATGCTCAAAAAAAGCCCACGTGCCAGATGCCATGCAGATGCACTAATCCCAGCTCTTGATAGGTAGAGGCAGGAGGATTGTGTGCTTGAAGGCAGCCTGGGTAAATTGTGTATTCTAGGCTAGCCTGGGCCAACCGTGACCCCGCCTTAATAAATAAATAAATAAATAAATAAATAAATAAATAAACAAACAAATAAACAAATAAAAGCAAAAACCCAAACAACGGCAAAGAAAACACCAGTACCTTCAGCTTCTTCGTCTGGACCAGGCTAGGACATTGGACCCCATTAACGTACCGGAGGGGGAGGTCACTGGTGGTCTTTATAGGCCTCCCTTTTGCTAGTGAAGCTTAGTCTGAGATCCTGGCCAACACCTCAGACCACAGTGTAGCAAGACCACCTGGGGGCACTAAAGGTGGGGTGGCTGCTTGAACTGGCCATCAGGGACAAGCACTCAGGAGTGACAGGAAGAGGCTCCTGGCTCACACTCACAGCAGGCAGCCTCGATTTTCGGAGCGCTTGCTTTAACACGCAGATAGTAGCAGAAATACCGTTCGCTTTGGACAGTTACTTTCTAACCTTCCATTCTTGGTTTGTGTAAGGACGGAAGTTGTTTTGCTTTAAATAGTCAGTGCTTGGGGGAATGCATAGGGTTTTGTTTTAAGCATGTGTGGACATGTGCTGGGCCGTAATTTCCCCTGAGTGTGAGGGGGCTTGAGGGGAAATGGGCTTTTCAGTCTTGCTCTGGGTCCATAAGTTGTATGGCTGCTGTATTTGGAGTGACTTTTAGTGTGGATGGTTTCTGGATCATTGTGGCTGTTAGGTGGCCATTCCGGAGGAAGACCAGTGCGGGTGGGTGATTTCACCGGTGTGGTCTTGGTTGCCCTCTTTGGCAGCTGCGGCCTGCTTGGCTGACACATCGTAGTCTGAATGCTCCTTGTCACAGTACACCCTTGTCGTTGGATGCAATGCTGTTTTTTCTCTCGGGGGTGTTCCTTCCGGGTTCCTTAGTTCTTTTATGACACTGTTACAGTCAAGTGAGTTGCAAGGCAGGGCCTTTGATTGATAGGATCCATTGGGGATCCCTGACTGTTTGTACATGACTATAATGTACTGAGGTACTGGTAAAAGGGGTTTGGGGAGATCTGGCTGTGCCACAACGTGATGGTCAGGGGTTTGCCAGCTATGGTACTTGGTAGGTAGGTCTGAGCTTCCCCAGAGAGGTACCCTCCGCATCTTACCCTGCCCTGGTGTACAAGTGTGGCTGTCAGTATTCCCACGGCTGGGTAGACGGTAGGGGATGTCTCTTGAGCCCATCAGTGTACACATAACATTTTAATCCTGGTTTTTCGTTTTAGCACTACTGTTCTCAGGGGCTTTGAGTTCATCCTTCCTAGAGAAGTAAACTCAGCTGCCAGGATCAAGGAGGGACTATTCTTGGCTCGGGAGGAGGCCTGGCTCTTTCTCCACCCTGCATGGTTGGCCCCTGCTCTCTGACTGGACTGTGATTCTGAGGCCCCATGGCCCTTAGCTTTTCTGCTCTGCTTGGCCCTGTGCTCTGTGGGAGTCCTCTTCCCTGGTAGAGAAGTTTGGGTCTCACCTGTGGATGTCTCCTTTGCCCAGCTCTCTCTGTTGAATGTCTTTACTGCAACTTTAATGGCACTGGGGGGGGGGGGGGGGGGACGACGAATGTGGCTTCATCTGTGTTGCTTGGTAGAGAGCATGCTCGAATCCTCTAACGGCCAATCGGGGCACGTATAAAACCTCGCTGCCTATAAATGTATCTTGTTTTACAGCATCCGTGGCTCAGCTGTTCGTGAAAAGCAATTTAAATAAAAGGGTCATGCTGGAGAACAGTTGTTTATGTTCACTTTAATATTTCTGCTGCTAGTAAAAGGGGCGATCGGAGACACGTGGGATGAATAAAAGCTTTGCTACCTGCGCCAGTTCCAGTGCTGTGGCTCTGTTGAGAGCTGGAGGCCTAGTCTAGAATTCCGAGCAGCGGCTCAATCCATGGGCTTGAGAACTGTGCAGACAGCTGTGTGAATTCCTTTGCGTTTGGAGCTAATTGTTGGATTTACGTACTTGAGCCTTGGTTTCCTGACCTAAAAATGGTGAACATGGTGCTTTTCTTCCCAGGTTTCTGGGACTGAATTAGAGAATGCTTGCAAGTGTGCTTAGCTTGACTGACCACTGGGGGCTCCAGGCTTTCTTTATTTCACTGTATTGTTTATGCCTGGGAACCACAGAGTGCTGGTTTGTGCCGTCAGGGCTTTTGCCCCCATTGGAAGAGCCTTGAATATTTGTCTCTTAACTCTGGGACATGCTGGGATTAGAATGAGGGGACGATGAGGAAGGAGGGGTACAGTGATAGAACCCAGATTTGTCTAAATTTGTTCAAAGAGTCTACACTTAACATCCCAACCCCTCTGGGTTGCCAAGTGTGAATTTGTAGAATGTCTTTTAAGGAGGGATTGGATCTCGGGATGCCCATGTGATAGGTAAGGGCTCTCCTGGTAAGCTGTGTCCGTGGAGCTCTTGTTACTGTGTGTTCAGATAGTCTCACCAAGTTAACCAGGCTGTGAGGAAATTCCTCTGTAGCCTAGATTGGCCTCAAACTTGTTGTAATGACAGGCTTCTGCTCCAGGCACAGATCCATTGCAGGTGGGTGTGGATGTCCCTTGAAGGGATATAAGACTTCTTGTTCACACCATCCACAGTGCCTCTTGATATCCCTGTGAAGTAATCCACATTTTAAGAAAGCACCGGCCGGGTGGCGGTGGCGCACGCCTTTAATCCCAGCACTCAGGAGGCAGAGGCAGGTGGATTTCTGTGAGTTCGAGGCCAGCCTGGTCTATAGAGAGAGATCCAGGACAGGCGCCAAAGCTACACAGAAAAAACCCTGTCTCGAAAAAACAACAACAACAACAAAAAGAGCACCAGACTGTTAAGAGGGTGTTTTTGAGGGGATGCTGAGTAAGTACTTTGGAGCCTGAAACTAGATCCCTGGACTTGCTGCTCTTGCACCCCTAGTTGTGGTATGCGGGGCAGGTATGTCCGGAGCAGGGGTAAGGTTGGATGAGGTCGAGGCTGTAGCAGCTCAGCATCATCACACAGTGTAACGAAGGGCTTGGCCTCCTCTTTGCCCCTTAACTGTTAAGAGACAAGACAGCAGGGCTCCACTTGGCTGTGGGGAGTTGGGGATAACTGAAAGCCTGTGTAGGTGTCCACTCCCATGTTCTGTTGCTTTGTCCTGTTCTGGCCACCTTTCTGTTCTTCCTGACAAATGCTTTAGCCTTTCGGTTTTCCCTCTTAGATACCTTAAATGTGGATGCATACATGCATCAGATAAAATCTGAATGCTGGTGTATCTAGGCCACAGCCTCCACTTAGACTGTGGAAATACCTGTCCATTCCAGTAACCATTACACTAAAAAAAATACTCTGACAGTTAAATAAATTATTAAAACAGCCGTACATGTAAATACTTGCTTAGTTATTTGTAATCATGTTTTCTAAAGCTTGAAATAGCATCCTTTTCTTAAAAGAAGCTTCTTTGATAACCCAGCCTGTTTAAGATGCAGTGCATGACCGCTGGCTGGGGATTGGATTATTTTTCCAGGCTTGTAGAGACTTTCACAGTAAACCTTTAGATGGCAGCATCCCTCACCATAAGCCGTGTTTTGAACAAGCTCTTTCAGACGTAGAAGATGTAGACACAAGAGGATGTTCATATTCACCCTGCTTACTGTGGGGATGAAGCCAGGGCACTGGCCTGGTCACGGTAGCCTGCCCGGAGCACTGTCCACCACCCTCGCCAACCCTCCCCCCACTCCCCCACCCCCATCTTTCTCTATGACCTTGTGCAAACTGTAGCAGGTCAAACAGGTGATTCAGGAACAAAATGGAATGTGATACTTAGAAGGTGCACATGGGCATTATTGTTGCTTCTCAAGTCACTTTAGATCCAGTTCATAAGCCAAGCAGTTCACCTCTCCAAGCATGTCCGGTATTACAGTTTTTAGCATGCTCCCAAGGTGGTGTTAGGACTGATGGATTGCTCAAGTCTAATTTTAGAAAAGTTTGTTACTCTCCAGAGAATTCCCTCATGTATCACCCTACACGCCTGCCTATCTTCAGCCCTGGCAGCCGTTCAGATCTTTGGTTTCTATAGGCTCCTCTGTGCTGGAAGTTACATGTTGAAAGGAATCATGCAGGATGTGGCTTTTTGTGACTGGCTCCTTTCATGTGGCATAATACCTTTAAAGTCCATTCATGCTGCAGCATGAACGGCTGCTTCATCCCTTCTCTTTTCCCAGTAGTCTGCGTCGTCAGGTGATGGCCCTTTGCTAACAGCAGTAATGCTGCTGTGAGCACAGCGCCCTGGTTTCTGTGTGGACATAGGGCTGTGTCTGCATAGAGCTGCTGGACCACAGGACAGCTTTTCTGTTGAACTTTTTTTTTTTTTTTTGGTTTTTCGAAACAGGGTTTCTGTGTAGCTTTGCGCCTTTCCTGGAACTCACTTGGTAGCCCAGGCTGGCCTCGAACTCACAGACATCCTCCTGGCTCTGCCTCCCGAGTGCTGGGATTAAAGGCGTGCGCCACCACCGCCCGGCTTCTGTTGAAATTTTTGAACAACGGCTAGACTGTTTTCCAGAGTGACTGACTGCACCTTTGTCCCAGCAGCAGGGAACGAGGGTCCCATTCCAAGAGCTTTCTCAGGAGAAAAAAAAAAAAAAAAAAGACAAAAAAATGGTAAAATTATAAAGAATCCCAAGGGTGTGGTGATACAAGCTTGTAATCACTCCAGAGGCTGAGGCAGAAGGACGGATGTTAGTTCTAGGCCAGCCTGAGTGACATAGCCAAACCTTGACTCAAAAATTAAACTGAAAATTCCAGATTTTTCTGATAAATTGTTGTTGGGGGGGGGGAGGGGAATACAACTCTTGTTATCTTGTGTTCCCACATCTGGGCGGGACTGTTGGCACACCCGCTGGAGGGCAACTGCTTCGGCTGCCAAGAAAGCAACCATGCTTGGGCTCCATGCAGTTAGCATGGTCATCAGCCTGATAAGAGACTTACCTTGAGTGGCTGCTCAGCATGTTGATATCAGAGGCCAGCTGTTTGTAATTCCCAGCTCTTGACTTGGAGATGCCGAGCGAGCGAGCGAGCAAGCCATCTGTATCCCAATGAGAGGACCATGGGCTGTCTAGGTCTGAACACGTCAGAGTCCCCTATTTGACACACAGTAAAGACAGCTGTAGAAACTACAGCCGAGGGGAGCAGCTTTGGTTTCGGTCCGCGTTTACATTCTCCAAATGGAGCTCACCCTGTTCTTCTTTGGCAGACAAGCCTGGACATTCTTGTGTCTGCTCTGAACTGACTGTGTGTGTGTGTGTGTTGAAGGGAAGGGCCAGCCTTCCTTAGGCGTGTTTGGGTCCCGGTAAGGACACAAACTGTATGTTCTGAAGCTCTGTTTGCATCTGGAAAAAGTGAGCTACACTCAACTCTTTCCCACTGCAGGTCCCGTCAGGAAGCCCAAGTATGTGGAGAGCCCCAGGGTGCCTGGAGATACAGTTATGGTCCCGTTTAGAGAAGGGCCCAAGCCCTCAGAGCCCAGTGAGAACGGTAAGACTATGTTTTTCCATGATCTTCCCCCTTCCCTATAGACTGTGTAGTGGCATTCTCCATTTCTGAAGGAAGGCTGTGAGTCCCTTGCAAGAATGTTTCACCGAACTAAATGTATTTGGGAGATTTTTTTTCCCCCTTAGGCAGTTGACAGAGATTAGTTTAGCTAATGTGAATTCTTGAAATTGTTTACAGGAGGCAGAAATAGTTGAGTCGGGTGTATTTGCATTGCTTAAGGGTTGGGTCTTGTATCCTCCGAATTCTGACCTTCCTGGGTTTGGGAGACATGAAAAGCCAGCCAGTTGACTTTGGTTTTTATATAAACACATTACCCCTTCAGAATATTCAAGAGCGGGCTTTGGCTGAGAATCTGAGACTTCCACTAGACAGCTTAAGAGCGTGTGGCGACTTTGGGAAGCTTAAAAAGTTAAACATCTGTGATTTTCTTTAGTGGAGGATTAGATTAGAGACAAAAAAGAAAAAAAAATCCAAACTGATTGAAGCCAGGTTTTTTTGTTTTTTGTTTTTGCCATAAAGTCATTTGTATCACACCCCCACAGCTACTTCTAAATCAAAATGTAAGTATAACATATGTTATATGCTTGTAGCATTTAATAGATGCACTAATAGTTTGCTTATTTTTAATCAATTCAAGAATTTACTTGTTTGTTCTTTTTCTGGGATGTCGTTTGTCCACAGAATGTTCTGAACATGTAAGTCCCTTCCCTGCAAAGTCCAGAGAGTCAGACTCAGCCGGTGGAAGCTAGCTTTGTCCTCCATGAACACAGCTTGCTTCTCATAGCTTTGAACACTGAAGGATGCCCACCCATGGGAAGGATTTTTCAGTCAGATTTCCACTGTGGAATACCATTTGTGTAGTAGAAGGGGCTCACATTGAAGATTTGTGGCATTGGGAACAAGGCTCTGTGTGCGTGTGTGCGTGTGTGCGTGCGTGCGTGCGTGCGTGCGTGTGTGTGTGTGTGTGTGTGTGTGTGTGTGTGTGTTGAAGGTAGTTGAAGGTAGAGAACTCATGGTAGTGACCAGTTAGGTTAGAAAGCTGTCAACTGCTACAAGAGGCTGTAAGTGAGGGTGCAGTGAAACCATTGAACTGACTGAACACTTCCTGGGTAGAAAGAAAGGTTTATTGGGGATCAAACTGCCAAGGCTGTATCTTTTTGGGAGGGACACAGAGAGAAGAGGAAAATAGCAGAAAAGCAAGCAGATTCATATGACAGTAGCGGGGTGGGGTCTCTGAACTGATACTGGCTGTTTAGTTGATTGGGAGTTAGATGCCCTTGCCCTTTTGGGGCTAATTAAGGGAAGATCCTGGTAAGCAGAAACCCTTCTTCTAGGCCTCTGTTTACCCAATAAAGGCCCTTCTGTTTCCCTGGCCGAAGTCCTTCTGTTTAGGACTTCTCACCAGCACTACCATTTGGGAGGCGGGGGCTGCCTTGGACCTAACGGGGGCCTTTCTTGGCTGTGACATCTGCAGGGATCCTTTCTTCCTCATTTTTCTTCTGTGTGTTGAAAGGAAAACAAGAACATTCTTTTGAAGGTAAGCATTAGTCATCAAATTTACCAGCTCTCTGCTCAATTCAGATTCATTCTGCCGCCCCACACCTGATCTCCATTGACCAAAGTCTTTGTAGTCCTGGCTGGTTAAAGTGCTGGAGCTCTGACTGTATGAGACATAGATGCCATCGGGGGGGATTCATGGGGTTCTGTGATGGGTTCTCCTCATGTGAGGCGAGGGGACAGATTTAGAATTTTTATTGGACTAAGAAAAGTGGTTACAAATAATTCTCACTGTCAACTTTTCTCCTCTGGCTTGAGGCAGATTTGGACACCTTTCCTGGCAAGAGATGTGTATACTTGGCCATGGGCCAAGCTAAACTCAGGAGTAGCCATTGGTCTTGCTAGAGTGGCCAAAATCTGCAGGTGTGCTCATTGCTCTCTGATTCAGCTTCATCAGACCCCATTAGGACCCAAATCACAACATTACAGTTGGCCAGTTTTAAGAAAGGACAGGTGTTCCCTTGTGTCGGTGTGGGATGGGAGGGATGGCTCACGTGTCTGGGTACACGGTCATGTGTGGAGATAAACAAGCTCCGGCTGTTACTCCGCTGGCTGATGACGAGGCAGTTGTATAACAGAATTGAACTTGACAATTAGCAAAGGGTGGTATGCCTTGTAATCTTTGTGGAATCTTTTAAGTTTCAATGGAGTTAATTAAGGTTGCCATATCAAAGTATAAATGTTATGTCTAGATCACTGAACCTAAAGTAGAAGCTTCTGCTAAGTAGAGCCAACTCGCTTTGAGTAATAAGCCAAGTATGCTGGGCAAACTCTCATTTCCAGAGTTTAATGCCAGCATTGTTGCTCAAGTCCACTAGAAAGTTTGACCTTCTCGCCCTCCGTGCTTCCTTGGGACACTCTTATTTATGTCTCTGTGACCCCTCCCGCCACCGTTGTCAGTAGTAACATGACAGTATTCAGTAAACTAATACTGAATCTCCTCCTGAGATGACTTTGAAATTTCATGTAGACTTATGCAGTATCAATTTAATCCAAAGGTTTGAGCTACCCTCTCCTAGGCTGCCTCGTTTTGTTTCAGTGACCACAAACTCCATAAATACTTGGTTCTTTGCTCACTGTTTGGAATTTAAATCAAAATAAAATAAGACCAGTGAGCACATACAATTAGCCATCTGGGAGGTAGGTTCAACCAGGTGAACACTTTTTTTTAATAACTTGAAGTTACACAAACCTGAAAACTTCTGTAAGAAAGATACAATATATATTTTTTTAGTATTTTGAAATATGTCTGATACACGAATTTTTCTACTCCGGCAAAACCAGACTTAATGGATAGAGAAAACCAAGCAACTCCTCCCCGCTTTTCCCTCTGTCAAGCGCTCTTCTCAACCTAGGCACCGCGTAGAACAAGCCCTTTATATAAATGAGCATCCTGCCGTTAACTCGGTGTGTTTGTTTCCCCTTGAACAATACCTCTACCTGACAGAGGATGGTTAAAGGGCAATAAATTCTTTGGATTAGGAACAACCATATTTCATGTAGGTTTGCCTTACTGTATCATTAGCAAAGAGCATGCTGGGATAGGGAGGGGTGAGAAACTTCTTAATCTACTGAGTCATTGCTCAAGATCAATCTCAAAATATGACGAAACTTGTTTCCCCAGCAGGTTGGTTTGCAAAGAAAGGTAACCCACATACTAGATGGGGTGGTGAGGCCTTGGCTGTGATCTCAGCACTCTGTACAGCGGGAGGAGGGGGTGGGCACAAGTTGAAGGCCAGTTTGGCTTACATAGTGAGTTGTAGGCCAGCCTGGGCTAAATAGAAAGACCTTGTTTTGAAATAGCAAGACCTTGTTTTGAAAACTAAGACAAAACAAGAATGAAACAACATGCCTGAGGCAGCAGCAGCATTAAGCACAAAACTGTCCTCTGGGCAGAGGGTACCTTCTTAGATGAACATGTGGGGTAATATTTTTAATTGCTTTACACACGTTCAAAGTGGTGTGGAGAAGAAAGGAGTCTAAAGAATGATGACATCTGTCCGTTCCCTACCTAGTTTTAGAAATAAAACACCACTGTGTTTCCCCTAATTGTAATCTCCTCCCTGTCCCGAGAGGTAACCTCAAGCCCGCTGTCTTTAATTCTCAGCTTCTCTGATGGCAGTGCACTTTCTTCTAATGGTTGATTGAGATTTTGATGAGGTGTTGAAGTGGACATGCCTAGTACGTCCACTTATTAGAAGAGAGAATGGGTGTAGAGGAACTCTTCGTTGGTTTTTTTTTTTTTTCAGTAAATAAATATTTATAAGCCGTGAAATCCCTGTGCTGGGCGCCGTTTGAGATCAGTTATCAAGTATGTGTGGGGTCCTCCCTTCACTGAGCTTTGGTGTCTAGTAGGGGATTAAAGACCCGTGTGCAGTGTGACTGGTTAATCCAGAGTGGGAAGGGGGATGAATACAAACTGTGATGAAGGCAGAGATGCTGGGCATGGGAAAGGCTTACCTGACGCACTATGCTTTATGATTTGCCTGATAGTCTACCTAGGCTACTGTGTCAAAAATACTACAAACCAGGTAGTTTATTAACAACAGAAATAGATTTTTTTTCCTCACAGTTTTTGAGGCCAGGAAGTTAAAAATCAGGGGGCTTGCAGATTTCTTACATGATGAGAGTTGCTTCCTGGCTCGTAAGCCATCTTTTTGCTATGACTTCTTGCTGTAGAAAGAGGTCACAGGGTCCTTCTTCTATATGTGACAAGAATCTCATCGTGAGGGCTGTGCATTCCCCCTTCCCTGATCACCTTGCAAAGGCCCTATATTCTAACACCATTACCCCGAGGGTTAGGTTTGAACATCGAAATCGGAAGGGAGACTTAACGCTCAAGACAAGGCAGCTGGCAGCAGAGCAGATGGAGGGAGCCGGTGGAGGCCAGCATGAGTGAGGAGGAAAGATGGAAAATGGTTTCCACAGTGAGGTGTGTGAATACAGTCTCTAGAGCAGGGTTGGGAAAGAGGGGATGGGTGAGAGGATTCTGAGGGCCCCAGGGCTGGAGAGAAAGAGATGATGGCCCCTAACCTGTGAGGTGACTGCTGTGGACCAGAGGAGACCCAGCCCTTTGGTGTGACTTGTTTCAGGGAGGTTGTCTCTGGGAGATGGTGGAAAAGCTAATAATCAAAAGTACTGAGCTGAGAGTTGGAACTCACACTGGGCCCCAAGAAAGAGCTCAACCAGGTACCCTTTGTCCTAGAAGCAAAATGAAGCACGGGAGACCGGGGGTGGGGGTAGGGGGGCCGCCGGGGGAGGATCACCGTGTTCCGAGATTACCAAGCAGTTTTGGGATCTCTTTGAGAGCTGTAGTGGGCAGAGGATGCAGCAGGGAAGGGGCCGGAGAACCGCGTTTTCCTTCTGTCTCGGCCGGTGGTTGCGACTTTCTGCCATGCAGGACAGAGTTTGC
This sequence comes from Peromyscus eremicus, assembly GCF_949786415.1. Classification (NCBI taxonomy): domain Eukaryota; kingdom Metazoa; phylum Chordata; class Mammalia; order Rodentia; family Cricetidae; genus Peromyscus; species Peromyscus eremicus. The sequence goes on from NC_081419.1 coordinate 38,315,110, forward strand.
GAGGTCTAAAAGTGGAGGTGTGCCATCAAAAAGTGAAGCATCTAGCCGGGCGGTGGTGGCGCACGCCTTCAATCCTAGCACTCGGGAGGCAGAGCCAGGCGGATCTCTGTGAGTTCAAGGCCAGCCTGGGCTACCAAGTGAGTCCCAGGAAAGGCGCAAAGCTACACAGAGAAACCTTGTCTCGAAAAACAAAACAAAACAAAAAAAAAAAAAAAAAAAGTGAAGCATCAGTGCAGTGAGAAGGGCCATTTGGGGATTCCTGAAAGTGAGTGAATGAAGTTAGAGGTCATGAAAAAAGAAAATTCTATTTACCCCCAGGAATTTGAGCAAATGAAGGGAGATGTGTGGAGATATAGATATAGATAAATAAAAAAATTTTTTTTCTAAGAAAAAGGCTTTCCCTGAGCATAATTGTAGACTTCATTCAGAGCCTCAAAATGTGGGCCTAAGGCGCCTCTGTCTGTATTTATTAGGTCAACCCCCTCTCCTTTTTTTTAAAGTATATACTTACTTCTTGGCAGTTTTACACATGTATATAATAAATTTTAGTCATTTAATTATCTTTTTTTTTTTTTAGCCCATCTCTTTCTATAAAACCTTTCTTCCTAAGAAGAAGACTGCCTCCTACTTTCCTGTCTGGTGTGTGTGTGTGTGTGTGTGTGTGTGTGTGTGTGTGTGTGTGTGTGTCTGTCTGTCTGTCTGTCTGTGTTTTACCAGTTAGCTTTTATTGTCAGCTTGACACAGCTGACAGTCACTTAAGAAGTAAGTCTCAGTTGAGGAGCTGCCCAGATCAGACTGGCCTGTGGGCCTCTCTGTGGAGGACTGTCCTGATCGTTCCTTGATGGAGGAGAGCCTAGCCCACTATGGGTGGCATCCATCCCCAGGCAGGTAGTCCTGGGCTCTGTGTAAGCCTGAGCCTGAGCAAGCGAATGAGCAATGTTCCCCTGTCGTTTCCGCTTCATGTTCCTGTCCTGGCTCCCCTCAGTGATGGATTGTAACCTGAAAGAAAGATGGCACAAACCCTTGCCATCCCCGAAGAACTTCAGATGCCTGCTCTGCCAGCATCCTGGGATCCTCACACTGCTGCACACTTGCACCAGGACTGAAAATTCACTCAAGCATTCCCCTGATAAGACACTGAGAACAATTAATGTTATTAAATCCTGACCCTCGAATACCTCTCTTTAGTATTCTGGGTGGTAAAGTAGGAAGTCTGCCCAAAGCATTTCTCCTGCAGGTTGCTTTCTGATGGCTGGCTCCAGGTAAAGCAGTTTGCTCTTACTTGAATTGCAAGCTAGACAAGCAGCTTTTCAAATGAAACATAGCATTCATTTGAAGTAATGACAGGCAAACTGTGATTGTTCACAGTTAAGCATTTATCACAGGTTTTCTTGTAAAGGGATGAGATGAGCCTGTCACTTCAATTAAACAGACAAAACAACGAAAGACACCTCATAGGGTTAGTCATCGATGCTAAAACTTGACCTTTTAAATGGAAGTTACATTTTTGGGGAAACTTGCACCTGTCACATTGAGCTCGGTAGCTTCTCAGGATTTTTCGGTTAATAGCTCATGTGATATTAATGATTATGATAGTTTGATATTGTGTAATAAAATGTGCCAACATTTTTAAGATTTGCAAAACCAGCATTTTCCCAGTTGACCCAATCCATGATATTACAAAATCTTACACGGGTAAATGATCCCTTTAAAGCATGAGCAGGTAGGGGGGTAGCTCACTGGTAGAGTGCCAGCCCATTTAATATGCGTACTGCCTTGGGTTAATTCTCCAGCACAAAACAGAACAAAACCCATAAAACAGATCATTGGATTTTACAGGACCAGAGTACAGAAAGTTAATTGGTACACATTAAAGTCAGCGCTGGAATTTACCTTTAAGAAATTGCTATTTGTCAGGCGTTGGTGAGGTGTAAGAGAATTGCCACAGTTAGCTGAAAAGGGTCCTCGTTTCTTAGGTTTATAGTTCTGTGGTTCTGCAAGACTGCATCCCGGGGCCAGGGCTGGGACTGGGACTGGGACTGTAGCTCAGAGGCACAGTGAGTTCTGTCCCCAGCCCTGACAAACCCAGAAACATGCCTCAGCAGATTGAACGTGGGGTACATGAGTAAACTGCAGAGGTAAATGAGTTGACTTGTTCGAAGCTAGCTTGGATGCAGGTGTATTTTAAATGTTATGGCCTAGAAACACCAACTTGGCAGACAGATGCTCTGTTCACAATATACTGGTGTTTGGAAATAAGGAGGGAATTGTGGTAGCTCAGGAAAATTAACCAGAAAGAAATTGAAAAAGTAACCAGGCATTGTGGCACACACTTTTAGTCCTAGCACTTGGGAGGCAGAAGCAGGCAGATCTCTTGAGTTTGAGGCCAGCGAGTTCCAGAACAGCCAGGGCTACACAGAGAAACCCTGTCTCAAAACCAAACCAAACCAACAAACAAATTAAAATATGCTTATAGTAGTAGTCAGAGAAGACAAGAAGCTAAAATGCAGGCCATGGGTAAGAAGTGGCTAAGTTTAGGAAAAGGGGTGTAATGTCTGGTCCAGGGCCCATCCCCCTTAACACAGCTGATTAACAAACATCTTGGGAACTTCAGCTGTTCAAGGTCATATAGATAGTGGATGTCCAAGAGTTATCCAAGTAACCAGTGTACTGCAGAGTTCAAGGAAGACTGGGGGGTGAGGTGGGCGGTCGCCTCTCTATGGAATGACCACCAAGGACCTTGAAGGATCCCCAAATCAGAAAGGATTTAAATATGTAACTTAATAATGGACCTCAAAAGTTTGAAAAACAGGAACAAAGCAAAAACCCCAAACCAGTAGACAGGAAGGAATCATAGAAATCAGGGTAGAAATCAGTGCAACAGAAGCCTGAAAGACAAGACTCACTGAGACGGAGAGTTGGTTCTTTTAAAGACAGACAAGATTGACAAACCCTTAGCCTGATTACCCAAAGGATAGAGGGAGAAAATCCCATTTAGAGATGAAACTGGCAAATCGCACAACAGGCATCCCACAGTGTCTGGAGTGAGGGAGATGAACTGGGAAACAGTGAGCATGGGCCTGAGAGAGAACCTTTGCTATGAACAGTAAAGGGAGAGAGCTTTTCTTTTGGAATAGTGAGTTTAGAAGAAGCTGTCTGGGCCGAAAAATGATAGATAACCAATTACATTTTTGGGGGAAGAGATCTACAAGCACACTGGGAAACACACGTGAGTGTGTGAACCCAAAAAGTGCCATGCTAGAGGAGGGGTTGCCGCCTCGGTGGTGAAGCTAGTGGAGGTGCTAACCATCTGGTGGTGTCTGAGGCTTTTCTCACATGGTGCTGGTTTGGAGGTTCAGGAAGTGGGTATGGCCACTTCAGTGATCAGGAAATTGAAGTTCTGAGAGAGGTTCATTGCCAGAAGAGCTCTCTACTAGTGTTAGCACAGCTTCTGAAATGTCGGGAAAGGGGAGAAGAGGCCGGGGAAGGGCGCCGATGATGGAAGTGATGGTGGTCATCACGGCGTATGGACCGCTCTTCGATGTTCGTGCCTCAAATGCAGTACTCCGTGTGCAGAGAGCTGAAAGAGGCTGAAGGGAGGAAATCTGAGAACTCCCTTTCAGCTTTCTGCTTGGGCTGACTTTCCACAATGAGGATTCCATGGGGGCGTTATTGATTAGAGCGGCAGTGTCCATTTGCCCAGTGGGTTTACAGGAGGCCGGTTCTCTCAGTTGCAGATATGTTCACGTGTGTTCATAGTGGAGCAGTGGTGTGTGGCTTTGCAGACACCTCTCCCCTCCCAGAATGGCACTGCCAGTCTTCATTCAGGAGACCTTCTGCCAGAGGGAGGGTTCAATTAGAGTTGAGGAAAACAATAAATGGCTTAGTGAACATGAGGAGTTCAGTCTGAAGTGGACCTTCTGAGGAGACAGTCACTAAGGTGACATTTAGAAAAAATACAGCCCCCCCCCAAACAAACAAACAAACAAACAAACAATTGGGAAGCCTCTGGAAGGAAGACAATATTGGTGACTTTATGAATGCAAAATGAAATAAAGAATGCGTGTCTCTTCATCCTCAATCAAAGTTTTAGAACTTTGGCAATAGCCACACCCAGATTGAACAGTTCAGGGAACAGCTCATTGTGAATTTTAGTGTCTCTTTTCAACTCAGCCATTAAGCTTGGAATTGCCACAGTCCCCCAGCTCATTTGAGCATGGAGATTTGAATGGCTAGTTTTGCTGGGGGGTTGGGGGTTTGCTTTTCATTTTTTTGAGATAAATATCTTGCTGTGTTCGTTGGCTGTACATGTTGCACTTGACATGTAGCCCAGGCTGGTCTCAAACCCACTACAAGAGTCCTCCCTCAGCTTGAGTGCTAGGATTACTATATTATATTATGTATTATAGACTTTCATTGCCATGATTGGCTCTCTCTTGCTCTCTCTCTCTCTCTCTCTCTCTCTCTCTCTCTCTCTCTCTCTCTCTCTCTCTCTCCCCCTCCCCCACCCCCTCCGTCTCCCCCCTCCTTCTCCCCTTTCTGTGAGAACATGGGGTATCTATCTGCAGGCTCAGTGTAGAGGTCACAGTGACTGTGCCATGGCCCTCTTCAGTATACAGGTCCTGCCCAGGGTCCAGAACTTTCAAGTGAAGCCCAAGGGAGCCACAGGCTGTGTTTGTCCACAGGGTAAATGTTGTAGCAGCCGAGCTTGCGTGTACAGCTGCTTTTGGCCGCTATACCAGCTGCCAACTGGGTGGAGTTGCTGGCCCTTTCCCCAGAGTGTTTCTGGTTGAACCAGAAGCTAGACTCTCTGGGGCTGGGATGTAGTCACAGTGGTACAGCAGTATCGAGACTGTTTCAAAGAGAAAGAGGGGTGTGGAGTAGAAAAGTCCTGAGTTCCCCCCTCACCCACTTACTCCCCTGACCCCCAGTCATCTTTCAGCCTAGGGCTGCCTGAGGCCTGAGGTACACTGCAGAAGGGTGAGGTCTGGCGGATGAAGGAGGGGTCTGTAGGAGCTGTCCTCCGGGTTGAGTTTTTGGGTGTGCCTGGGTCGTGTTGATTTGAAGGTTTCCACCTTCCTTCCCAAGTGCCATCTCCCTTAAGAATCTGTCTGTGGTGTGAAGTCTCTAGTGGGAGGGACTTTTTCTAGGGTTGAGTTAGGGGTGTGGTTCGCCTGCCCTTGGGCTGGTTCCCTTCCCCTCTGTTGGCACGGGGCCGTGGATATTATGAGTTTAACCCAATTTATCTGGAAACAGCAGGGCTCTAAACACAGAACAGTCTTGTCACCGTGGTTCTAGAGTGATGCCCTGAGCAGTGAGGTTTTTAAGAGCAAGTGGCGGGTGCCTTTTCTTTTCATGAAGATGTCGCCAGCCTGCTTTCTCTCACAACCGCCATTCTGGGTGCATGACGTAGCAAGACTGCTCTGGAACTGAGGGTAATCCATATGATTTTCACCAAAGTTTTGCTCATTACATTTTGCAGTTGCTTACCAAGTTAGAACTGAGCGTGGTGGTGATGATGTTAGCTTATAGCATCGCTCATTTATTACGTTTTCCTCCACCTGCCGTCTGTAGAATCTGTGGGAAAATAGGTGCACTCATGTGTAGATCCAGATGTCTTGACAAGTTGAAGAGCAGACAAAACGTGGAGTAATTGTCTTGAAAGTCACATTGTTCTTAAGTTCCAGCTTCAGTAAGCACAGTTAGCTTTTGTGTATGATCTCATTGCAGTGGATGCTCTAAAGTGTGAGAGAGGTGTTAGATAGAATAATGTCCATATTTTACTGGTCAGCCATAATTGACAAAAGCTAAGTGCCCTTGGGCTTTGGGGTTCGAGATTGGTCTCCAGCTTGGCATTTAAGTAAATTCCAACATGAACAGTCCCTTCGGGACAGAGAGCCAGATGACCGACCTTGGAACCACCATGCTTCCCAGCATTATTGCTGAGAACGTTTTTCATGTGGCATGGGCAGCGGTGCTTTGGATCCTGTCTCCTGGCTTTTTCCCCTGGTCTTGGATTCAATGTGGATTCTTGTGGTTAGCACTTGAGTGGGAACCGGGCTTTGACTCTCATTGCTATGAGATACGTACAGCAAGTTTCCCACCCAAGTCCTCCTGCCCTCGTCTTGTTGAATGAGAGCTTGGGTTTTAGTTTATCCCAACGTCTGAATAACGTGGGTCTTTGCAGCATGCCATTCGGGCTTGAACGCTGACCTGCTGTGGCATTGGATGTAGTGCTCTTTGAGGGTATGGTGAAGTAGAAGTCCTTTCTTACCCACAGAGGTGTCTGAGGTACCCATTCTTCACGTGATACTGGAATTTCTGTCAGATAATGATGTGGGGAATCTTACTTTTCAGGTCCGGTCTTTCACCCTTTGCACTTGGTGTTTCTCTGTCCTGTTTTCTCAACCTGTCATGGCCTCTTAATTAGAATGTACTGCTAGAGGACAGGGCCTGTCGCCAAACGTGGTACATTTTATAAGGATGCACAAACGCGCCAGACAAGCAGCTGGAGTGCGAACTCGTCCAGATGCGATGCCGAAACTCCCCAGAGGGGCGCCTTCATTGTTTTCTCTCTTTGTTCCAGAAGCAAAGGCCGATAATGAACCGAGCTGTTCGCCAGCAGCTCAAGAACTGTTGACAAGGCTGGGATTTTTACTGGGAGAAGGGATCCCCAGTGCCACACACATAACTATTGAAGACAAAAATGAAACCATGGTAATGCTGGAAGAAGACACTGCATTTCCTACCTGCTCAGAGGCTGAATGAGGCCATAGTGCACACCCTACCAGTGTGTGTGTGTGTTGGGGGGGGGGGGGCGGGGGCGGGGGCGGGTGGGGAAGGGGGCAGGGCATGTTATCGTTTGGTCAGATGAGTTCTGGGCTCTTGTGTTTTGAAATTTATTACAACAGTTTGTTTCTAGGTCTTCGCAGGGGTGGTGGTGGTGGAAGTAGTTAAGGACAAACAGGAGGGATCAGAACTTAAGAAAATGTCCATATTAACCTGCTAGCCGCTACCCGGAGAGTATTGGCTACATGGTTTAAGGTGGCTGAACGAGTTGTTTGAAGTGATGCTCCTTCAGTCTTGAGAGCATCATTCCTCAGTTGACTGCTTTGGTCTATGCTGGCCTGTGCTCTCTTAGCTGTTGGGATTAGGGCTTGGGATGAGTCGGGGGCGGGGGGGGGGGGGGAGAGAAAAGATGTATAGGAGATGAGATAGAGACAAAATGAGGGGAAGTCAAATGGTTCATCCTCCCGGGAGGTACTCTCTGTCCGGGGGAGCACAGCCTCCTGCCACCTCTGAGTGTGCAAATCGCAGTGAGGGCCGGAGCTTCTGCCTCCTTCTGGGGTCTCTGTGAGGAGGCACGCATTGGGGAGGTGTTGAGACTACAGTGGTTACCAGTCTCCTTTCCTGAACACAGAGCCCATAAATCTTCAGGAATAGAAGCCATGCCGGTCCCCAGGTTTTCTGAACGGAGGTCACATAACCCATCCGTCTTCTGCAGGCTTTAAATGAAAGGAAGTCTGCTTGTTGGCAATCTCTGTTTTATGAATTCGTGTTCCCACTGAAGTATAGCTAAGACTGCCCTCAGAGGAGGCAAGCAGAACAAAAACACGTCTCTTTGAGCGTTTGGAAAACTGTGTCTGTCCCTGTTTAGCTTTCTAGAGGTTCAAACGTGTCTCCATTTGTCTTGTGCTTAGTTTCATCGTTTTAGCATCCAGAATAAAAACATGTGTCGAAGCATGCTGTGGGAGCCACATTAACTCTGCTTCCGTTCGCCTTGCAGTGCACAGCCCTGAGCCAAGGCATCAGCCCTTGCTCCACGCTGACAAGCAGCACCGCCTCTCCCAGCACCGAGAGCCCCTGCTCAACCTTGAATAGCTGTGTCAGCAAGACGGCAGCCAACAAAAGTCCCTGTGAGACCATTAGCAGCCCCAGCTCCACCCTGGAAAGCAAGGACAGTGGAATTATAGGTAAGAAGCTCACCGCTTGGTAATGTAATGGCTCGATGCACGTGGGCCCGACTGTTCACAGGCACCTCAGGAGAGGGATTCAGTGGGGTCTGTGAAGGTCATCTGCAGATCCCGCCCTGTTCTTGCAGACAGCTCTGGGCAGGGTTGTGTGCAGCCAAGAGAATGAAGATCCGCTTTTATATTCCTTGACGTGTATTTTTTATTGCTGGGCTCATGTGGTTTAAAAAAAAAAAGGGGGAAAAAAAAAAACCCAAACGAAGAAAAACACCTTATCAGGACTGGCCTGTGAAAACCCTCCCACCTCACTGGTCAGTTTATTCCTTGGGCATCAGGTCCCCTCAGGACACCACAGCAGGGTAATGAAATCTCTGTGTATGAAGCAATTTTCATAGCCCAATCTCCTTGCTTTTTCCCTCTGGTAACCTGTAGATCCTGCGTTCTCTAAGGCTTGCTTATCCTAGGATCTGGCCACTGTTTTGAGGCCAGGGTTTTCTAAGGAAGCCTTCCCTGAGCCTCATATGGTACACACGGTCCTGCTGAGGTGGGTGTGCGGAGACTTAAGTTCTAGGTGGCTTGGGTAGCATTGAATCACACACATCATTGTCTAGAAAATCAAGGATTTTGGTTAATTCATTAGTCTGTAGACCTATGAGATTAGAATCTAGTGGCCCTAAGAGCCTCTGTTTCCATATCCCAACTCAGACAGATGGCTGTGTGATTCTGCAGGTAGGCTCAGGAGTGACTGACAGAGGTCCCCAGCTTGCTGGCTTTCTGACAGTGACCGAGCAGATGGGTGAGACCCAAAGGCATGACTCAGGCACTCTGTTCTGTGATTGTGTTGATTTCACAGTGGGTCTCTCCTGAGAAGTTAGCAGCCTTCCCTTTGCTGGTCTATGCCCAGTCTTTGAAGGACATGCACATTCGTATGTAGTCAAATAGACCTCTGAGCTCCATATTCTCCAGGCTCCAATCACCTACAGTTTTATCCAAGTATGATTAAAAAAGCAAATCTTGAGTTCATCCAGTTTAGACTTTGAAGATGCCCCGAGAAAGTACTGGGGCAGGGTAGGATGTGGGCTCACTGTAGAGCTCTCCTCATCTTGGGTAGGACTCAGCTTCAGCAAGGAAGCATCTTTTACTAATGTTGGTGGGATCTGACTCTTATGGATTTGTTTTATGTTGTACTCATTGCAGTATCAAAATGTCGTGTGCATACCGTAATGTTCACTCAAGCTAACTTCAAAATTATGTACCTGTCATTATAAGCTGATCTTAGAACATGGTCACCATCCCCTCCAGAGACATTGTATATCAGTTTGAAATCACCGTTTCCCCAGGATCTCCAGGCCTAGTCAGCTAGTAGCCTACTTGCTGTCTGTGGTTGAGCCGACTTTGGACATTTCGCATGAATGGAGGATTTGTCACAAATCCTTTTCGTTTAACTTCAAGGCCTTCCACTGAGCTGACCCAGCCAGTTGGCATTCTCGTCGACTTCTGCTGCTTATGAATTCACTTCAATGAACTGTTCGTGCATTCCTGCTTTTCTTGGGCTCCGTTTCTGCGTTTTCCACCATACATAGCTGTACCTTTGATGTGAATTCGGTGGTAGCCACATGACTTTCCTAGCTCTTGAAATGTCACGTCCTTCTGAGAGTTTAATCTTCCTTCAAGGTTTTGCTACCTTTTTTTTTTTTTTTTGAACAGGCTTCTTATTTTTATTGTTAGTTCTAGAATTGGCATTACATGCCTCTTGATTTTAAATATGCCATTGGGGGGCGGGGGTCAAACATTCTCAAGTATTTCCAGTCACAGAACCACTCATCCATTATTTGTTCTCTCTCACTCAGGTGCATTGCTGAAATTTTGAATCTGTTTTGCGATTCTAGGGATCAGACCAAGGCTTTGTACATGTGGACCAAGTGAAATAGAACCAGGCTACACCCCCAGCCCCTACATGCATTTATACAAAAAAGCAAAAGCCCTGGCCTAGCTGTTTGTATTGCCAGCCAAAGATTAAGCTGCCAGGAGGCTTTTAACTAACACTCGATTTAATATAATCTTCCCCAATCAGACTCCATATTATATGCTCCCACAGCACCACAGTGATTTCCCTCAGTGTGCTTGTTAGTTAATTATGACTCCATATGGATCGGGGTCTTGTTTTTCCAACTCTGTTCTGAGTTCTTAGCCGAGTGCTGGGAATAAGAAATTAAGGAAAGAATTGCTGTTACTATCCAGTTGCACACAAGCAGGGAACATCTAGTTGGTCTACAAACAACTATTCAGGATTCCTATTTCGAGTCGGTTCGTTAAAACGTCTACTACCACAGTGTCTTAAGCTCTGCTTTGATTGAAAAAAAAAAAAGTAGAACCTTTTATGTCATTGATACTGCCTTGTGCTCCTTGTGCTCCTTGGCTCCTTGGCTCAAACCAACATGTTCCCTTAACCTTGGCTAAACATGAAGAGCTGAAAATATTGATGGGAAGGTGGGAAAAGCGAGAGAAAGGGGTTCGAGGTCTTTTACGGGAGATGGGAGACCTTAGCTCCTGGGGCCAGGCTTGCACCGCACAGCACAAGACTGTAAGGGAGGCACATGCTGGTGACAACATGCCTCTGTTCTCTCCCGTCTGTGACCTGTGCAACCAAAGTCTGTTGCCAAGGTGTGGTAGGGAGGAGAAGGAAAAGAAGCAAGAATTTCCTCCCCGGGCTGACTTGAGCTGCAGGTGTTTGAAGAGGCAGGAGCGGTGGGGCCAGAGGGGAAGAGCTTCCTCCACGATCAGTGCGCAGGGGAGCAGGTGCCAAGGCCTCTGAGCCGACAGGTAACGGGTTGTACTTAGGGTTCTGCCGTGGCTGGGGTGGGGTGTGCTTTTTTGCCATCTGAAGAGCTTGCCGACGTTATGAACTGCAGCCCGTGATCACAGCCTTTGGGCATCATTGATGTTTAAGAGAGTAAAATACTCAAGAATACCCCGATGTCAGTGGGCAGAAATGAAGGTAAAAAGCTGGTTCCCCGTCGGAAGGCCTGGCCTCAGCTTTCTCGAATGAGTTGGTAAGGAGCTGTGTTCCAAATTAGGCGAGTCCTGGAGGAAAGAGGAACCAGCTGTCTTTAACTTTCCATTTTAAGTAAGGTAAGCCTTAGGAACCAGGGCAGCCAGCGTTGGACGGTGGGGCCATGCGATGAGGTGGGCTGGGTAGGGCTACCTCGCTATTGCATGCTTGGGGCAGCAGAAGGCTCAAAGCACAGTTGACTCAGGGCATTAGGAGACGTTCCAAACAGTGCCAAGCTATCCTTGAAAATTCCTGAGCCTCCTCCCACTGTTAGGCTGATTTCCAGCATGCTGGTTGCATTTAACCTAAATCACTCTCTGCCCAGCCGATGCAGGGAGAGGAAGCCTCTGCGGCCACATGCCCGGGCAGCTTCCTCAGGGCTGCTACAGGTACCCCATTTACAAGTGGGTTTCCACTGTTTTGCAAAGGGCCATTGACTCATTAGAACTTATGGGGCACCCTTCCAGTCTTGCTCTAGGAGACCAAGGCTTAATGGACTCTGCCGCCCCCTTTCCAACTCTGTCGTGTCCTTCAGAAGGAACCCCACTTTATCCTATGTCGAGAGGTTCAGATTCTCCCAACATGAAAGTCTTTAGAAGGCAGTGGTTCAGTCATGTAGAAATACTGGCTGAGCAGATGGGATTAGCTGCATTTTCTATGAGTGTCTTTAATTTTTTTTTTTTTTTTTTTTTTTTTTTTTTAGTAAAGTTCCTTACTTCTTACTTATTTTGGAAGCATTGGCAGTACCTGGATGTTAGTGTCTGGTTTCCAAATTTGCAGTGTGAAAACCTGCCAAACGTGAACCCCAGCTGTACCTCCCTAGTCACAGTAAAACAGCTTGTAGTCACTTGCTTTGGAAAGAAAAGCATTTATAAAGAAACAGTCTTCAAAGGTGTTCCCTCTATGCCTAAGAAAACTGTTTTCTCAGGGACACTCCTTTAAGTTGCTTCCAGCTGTTAAAATGGAATTGTAATCTGTATTAATCCCAGCTTAGGGGAAATGGCCTATATGTATTCATTGGAGTATATGTGGAAACTAATCTGACCTTCAAAAATTGCTAGAAGTACTGTGTTTTAAGGCGTGTTCTGAATTGAATGTGTTTAATTTTTCTGTCCAGGTGATGATAAATATTTTTGTATATGTATTTCAAGAAACTAGACCTTTTCTACTTAGGAAGACAGAGGGTAGACTCGTTGAGGAGACACACAAACTAACCCTAGCTCTTCTACTGAGATTTCCTTTATATACATATATATGTGCGTGCATGCCGGGTGTGTGTGTGTGTACATACTACACCATTGGTGCAGGTGTCAGAAGACAGTGTGTGTGTGTGTGTGTGTGTGTGTGTGTGTGTACATACTACACCATTGGTGCAGGTGTCAGAAGACAGTGTGTGTGTGTGTGTGTGTACATACTACACCATTGGTGCGGGTGTCAGAAGACAGCCTGATGGACTCACCCTCCTCCTTCTGTCTTTATGGGGGCTCCCAGGATTGAACTCAGGCTGCCAGGTTTGTGTAGCACGTGAGCTGTCTCACTTGCCCCAAGATTTAAAAAAAACAAACAAACAAAACCAAAACAACCCACTACATTTTAAAGATTCTTCCTCTCTATTAATAGTAGATGTACCAAGAAGGATTTCAAGGTAGCAATTAGAGACACTCCGGCTGAGGGGGTCCGTTCAAAGCCTCGTCCCTTACGCTCCTTCTTCACTGTCCGCTTTGGCCTGTCCAGGTTTTTACTTGAGTATTCTGCAGCATCCGGCACCTCCTCCTCCTCCTGAAAGGTGGTGTTGGGAAAGCCCCAGGGAAGCTGGAGGGCTCTGCACAGTGGCTCTGTTCCCTTACTCTTTGTGTCTCTCCCAGGTCATGTGTGTCACCTGCCTGACCCCCCTCCACACCCCGCCTTCCCCAGCTGGACCATGGAGTCTGCATCCCGGGCGATGTGGCTGTGGGCAGTGAATGCTGATTTCAGCTCCTTGGGTGCCTCCCTCCCTCTGCTTCCCTGGGGTGCTGATCTTTAGTCCCCTCTGTTCATTTAGAAGTAGGGAGCAAGTGTAAGCTTTGAGGGGAACATCTACGTGGAAACATCTCTCTTGCAAGAATATGGAAACATTTCTCTTGCAAGAGTGGCTAAGTGTTAAGCTGTGGGGCCCTTGGGCCATACCCTGCCGCCACCTGATGGGAAGTGCTAACATTTGCTTTCCTGCAACAGTTCCTCAGAACATAAAACGTCGTCATGGACTGACTTTTATCTTCCGTTGACTCTCTCTGCCTCCTTCCAGGCTTGGGAAATGAAAGGGATTCTGGAGGTAGCCCTCGTCTGTTCACTTCGTGACTTTGTGTCTCCAGGGAGGTGATCAGATGCAGAGGTCTAGGAGGGTAATCTCATTGTACTTTCTTTTCATTTTAAACTTGTAAAGCCCACTTTTTTGATTTTTATACTTATGCTGCTCTGGTGCCACCTGTATCCCCCCCCCCCCCATATTAGAATGCTGTGAAATTGATTTGGTAATAACTATTTAAGATGTTTCAAATCTGGGTTAATACTCATTTTGCTGCAATTTAAAAATCATCGTTAATTATAGAAGCCTTTTAAAATCTCTTGGGTAAAGGAGCAAAGTTTCTCTTTACATTTATGATTTGTTAACACAGTCAGCGGGAAGAAGAAATCGCTGGCAGGTTCCAGTCACAGCGTCTGCCCTGATGGCAGCCCTCTGTGTGTGTGGGTTCTTCTGGCTGTTCTGTTCATAGTGGCCAGCATGTGTGGACGGACACCCGCTGTGTTCAAGGAGCACATTTGTTCAGCACTGGGACGATTAAAAAAAGAGAGAGAGAGACATGATATCTGTTTTCAAAATTGTCTCCCTGTGGGACTATGAAATTATCAGTCCAGCCAGTGGCTGAGAAGAGTGGGTGCCTCTCATGGAAGATCCTTGCTCCAGGTGCATAATAATGCCAGCTACTGTGTGCCATGAGCCCTTGCAAGGAGTCGGGAGCTCTGGGGCCTCCTTTGAGTGTGCCAAAGGCTCCAGTGTGGATGCAGTCTGTGTATAGATTTGCAGAACTTCACCAAAGCACTGTGTAACTTCTGTGAGGAAAAGTCACACAGTCAGGTCTTCAGACGTTTTCTGGAGACTTTGATTGCCATGCCAGATCCAGCTGTGGCTGTGTTCTTACTGAGAGAGGCCAGTCCAGTCCTCCCCCTCCCACACTGCCCTGCCTGAAGCCCTTGGTTCCTTCAGGTATTTCCACAGTTGAAGGGCCTGATGAATGTACCTGGGAACTGCAGCTGGGTCCCTGGCCTTGCTGCGTGTTGTGGCAAAGCATACCTTGCGCAATGCGGGTGAGCGCTGAGCTGGAGATTCGGTAGAGAGATCTGGCTGTCACAATCCAGTGCACAGGGTTCCCAGAACAACACCCAAAGGGGCAGGACTAGCCGGAAGTGCCAAGCTGCCATTCTGGGACTGTGCAGGAGGAGAAGCCAGGCAGTCCCTGAAGGTTCCCAGGGCACCATCCGGGCATTCCCTCTGGCAGGAGAGGTAGCTTCCATTCTTCCCAGGGAGCCTTCTCCTTGCTGAGCTAATAGATATTAGGAGCTGGGAGCAGGTGAGCCAGGGTTTGTGTGTGGCTTTTGCCGGTTTGCAGTGTGGTGGGCCTGGGTGGGAGATGTGAGAGATGTGCATTCCTGCATTCCTTGTCGGGAAGATGAAGCCACAAGGAATTCGGCCTTGCAGTCTTTACCTCTGTCGGTCCGGGAATCCAAAGCATGCCCAGGTATCCTGAGCCACTGCTGGTGTGAGGTGTGAGTCCAAGGGAGGGGGCTGAGACCTTTGGTCCGGCCAAGGACGTAGAGAACTGCTGCAAAGCTGCCTTGACTCAGTGCTGACTTTTTCCTCACAACCTCAGGCTTCCTTTGCTGCACTGAAATAGAACTTCTGAAGGTGTCACGGCCCTCCATTGGTCAGCCTAAAGAAGGCACTCCGTAGTGGCTGGGTGTCCCTTTGTAGCCTGTGTCTTCCCGTCTCCCACGTCCATAAGCAGCCATCATATCCCTTTCTTGTTTGCCTTTTAATTCATGGGTCTAATGTTTTAACATTTAAGCTCTTCCTGTCATCCATTCGACTGAATTTGGAAGTTAACAGATGTTTCAATGCTACTTTATTTATTTTTGGTTATACAGGAAGGGGAAAGAACTATTGTACTAATAATTTAAGAGGCACTTGAACTATGACCTCCTATTTAAATGTTTCCAAACCCAGGGAAGGGTGGGGTTCTCTTGGAGCTCTTACTTTGAATGTGGAGAATGAGTGACAACCTGTGGAGTACTTGAAATAAATTCCAGTTTGTTTTCCTCTCATTTAAAAATGTATATTTTTGGTTATGTGTTTTGTAGTAAATAAACTAGAGCGGTGTGTGTACATAACTTATCAGTAGATTCAGGAGTACATGTCCCAGATTTTCTGGAACTAGTGTGGCGGGATCAGAGTAGTGTTCTGAGGCTCGGTGACACTTCAGGAGTTGTGAGCGTTCCTGTCTGAGGGTGTTACAGGAAGTGAGTTAGGATATGACAAGGGCTTAGAACGGAGCCTGGCACACCATGAACACTTCTGCTGGCCATGTCAGCCACTGTAGTGAGCATGTTATTTCTGAAGGATGCTCATTACTTGATTGCTCCTTAGGGGTAAACAGTGCTCACTCATAGACATGTAGTGAGCCAGGAGTTTTCTGTGGAGGTGCAAGTCAGACAAAGGAGATGAGAGCAGAGACAAGATGAACTTAGAAGTCAGGTCATACAGTTGTCCTTGCTTTCCCAATGGTGACCAGAGAGTAGTGTTGAGTTCCCGGGTAGCCAGTGGAAAAAGAGAAACACAATTGCATGAAGTTATATCTGTAAGATGGATGTGTATCCCGGTGTCATGTGCCTGGGGAGTCAAATCACAGTGCCATTTCTTAAAAAGGGGAGAGCGCAGGCGGAACCCCAAAGCGTTTGTATTTAAGATTCTGTTCTAGGTGTTGTGTCCACATGCTGTGTGTGCATTTCCTCTGCACCTGTCTTTCCTCCGTAGCTCAAGATGGATCCTGCTGCTGTGTGCAGCTAGGCCTGGTCATCAGGCTAAACATGGGTTCACATTGTAATCTGTCTAGCTCTCCTTTTTTTTTTTTTTTTTTCTTTTGAGACAGGATTTCTTTGTGTAGCCTTGGCTGTCCTGGAACTAGCTCTACAGATCAGGTTGGCCTCAAACTCAGAGATCCACCTGCCTCTGCCTCCTGGGTGCTAGGATTAAAGGCGTGTGCCACCACTGCTCGGCTCTGTCTAGCTTTCTTAATGCTCTTTTAAATCCATGGTGTGACTTAGGTCCTAGTGAGCTCCTTGGCTCTGGACCTGCACTGGTTTTTCTGATTCAATTTTAAGGGAACCTCCAACATAGAACCTGAAATAAGGCAGAGATGGTTAAGAGAAGCTGAGGAGGAAGCAGTCACTGTCTCCCTTTACTTAGCAAATTATTTGGTGGCGGAGTGGATGGCAGTTCTTAACAAGATGACCTCCTAACAGCAAATCCTCCTGTAGCCACCACCTCTTACACAGCCCCTCCTCGGGTCTGAGCCCGGGCAAGCCAAGGAGGCCTTGCAGATGCGTTGATCGCACAGAGAGAGGAGCTTGTGTTGGATGTGCACTGGCCCTCTCCCTAGTCTGCCTCTGTACAGTAGGGTGGACGTCTAGCCTGGCCACCGCTGGTCACGAGGATCCTCTTTGTGTGTGTGCCTTCCTAGCTCAGGAAGGTCTTTTGTGTGTGAAGGAGCAGATGGTTAAGTGTGCAGTCACTGCAGAGGAAGAGAGACACCATCCTTGGCGGTACGGGAGTTTTCAAAGGACACATTGAGAGAACGATGCACATCGAAGCTGTAGCGAGCAGCACCGGGCCCCATTTATCCCACGGTCACGTGGCACAGTCTAGCCTGACAGCCTGATGGAGTGTGTACAGAACTGTATGCCTGTGTACAGCATCCTACACGTGGAAGAGTGGTTAAGACAAGGTGGGCGACAAGCTTTGGTCAACAAAGGCTGGCGTCTCTACCAGCTGCAGGACTGAAACGGAAGTATTGTGGGTGCTTAGCGGATTTTAGAGTATCCATTCCTTGGGAGATGTCATGTAGAGATGTTTTTAAGTTTTTATTTTCATATCATTATTATTGTTGGTTTTTTGAGACAGGGTTTCTCTGTATAGCCCTGGCTGTCCTGAAACTCGCTCTGTAAACCAGGCTGGCCTTGAACTCTAAGAGATCCATTTGCCTCTGCCTCCTGAGTGCTAGGATTAAAGACGTGCATCGTCACTGCCCGTCTAAAAATTTATTTTTATTTTAAATTCATATGTATCTGTGTGTCTCTGTGTGCGTATGCATACATGTGACATACAGAGGCCAGAAAGCATCAGATCCTTTGAAAGTGGAGTTACAGGCAGTTGCAGTTGTAAGCTGCCTGACGTGGTTGCTGGCAACGAAACTCAAACTCAGGTCGTCTGGAAGAGCAGCCAATGCTGCTGAGCCATCTCCAGCCCCTCCTGTTTAAAGAAGTCTTCAGATTCAAATGTTGCCCTAGTGTTGTTGTTGTTGTTGTTGTTGTTGTTGTTGTGTGTGTGTGTGTGTGTATATATATATATACCTGGCTGTGTATGCACACACATTCTCCAGACTGGCTGTGCTAATAACCTAAGTAGGAATTTGTGTTGCTGTTAGCCTGGAATCTCTTACAGTAACATGTTACTTATCATGAGAGCCAGCCCCCTCTCTCTAGGAGACTGGAGCATCCTATGAGGAGGTGTACTTCTTGTGTGAGGGGAGATGGAGTCACTGGCCTTTCTCTGTCCCACTGGCTTGCTTCTGGGGCTTTAGTTGTACCTGAGCTGAGCCCAGAGTCCACCACCTGGGCTTTGTGCAGTAGGACAATCCCACCAGGCTTCAGGAGCCTCTGGCCTCTGCTCCCAGTGCCCTGGTGATGTGGCCGGTGGACTGCCTCTCAGTCACAAGCTCCCTAGTGGCAATGGGGCTACTCTCTTCTCACCAGAGCCCCTGCTAATGAACGCTGCCCTTTTCCAGTGTCCACTAGACGCGGCTAGTTCAGGGTTAGGGCTGTAGCTCAGCAGTAGAGCACTTCTTAAGATGTGCAAGGCCCTGGATATGATGATGCCCAGTACCACAAAATAAACAGCAATCAAAATGGCTACTCCAAAGGAGCCTTCTTTTTCCAACCACTGCGCCTGCGCCCGTGGTCGGGGCTACCTTCTCTCATCCACGCTTCTTTCTCTCACTGCTGGTACTTGAGGGTTTCCTCCCATCACATCCTGGATGCCATGTAGAACGCTGAAGCCTTGGCTAGGCTCTCCCAGATGTTCCCAGCTGCTTCCTGGGACCCTGAGGCTGCAAGTCTGCTGTAACAGGAAGTGGGGTGGTCTAGGTCCCTGTTCCTACTGGTTAGGATCTTAACTGGGACTGAGGTATTTATCATAAGAGCACAGGGTACTAAGGGACAGCAAATGTAGAAAAGCATCAACTGCCCTGAGAGGCTTTTTAAGAACAGGTGCCACCAATAAAATAGCCAAAACAGGAACGCCAGACACACCACCCCATCCTCGTTCTGGACACCACCCCCCTTCATCTTTCCAACATTTAGATGTTGGGACAGCCCTGAGAACTTAACTTATTACAAGATGTCTTAGGAAAAGCACTCAGAATTCCACGTAGTGGACCTAAAACAATTTGTTTTATGAGACAGACTATATTTTTATGCTTTTAACTTATTAACAGAGTTGCTATTAATAATGAATTCCCATAAATAAACAATAAAGTCATTAATAAGTTAAACCATTCCTGTAAGGCATTAGTAGTCCCTGGCATAGAGTAGACCTCCAGTGAACGGCAGCAGCATTTCCACTGTGAGGAGTCACAGTGAAGGCTTGTTCTGCATACATGTAAATTGTCCATTTCACAACACAGTGAAGGCTGACTTGATTCCAGAGAGATGGAGGCGTGGTTTATTATTGCTAGAACGTGCGGGAATGTTGAAATAATAATCTTGGGTTCTCAAAAGTTGGAAACTGCCCCATACCTCACTAGTTTTCACTTTGGTTAGGTGTAAGGCCAATGGTCCTGAGCAGGAAACAGTAAGTAAGGCCAGTGAGATATAATGTCTGACTGCAAGTGGAACTGAAATATTATTTGCTCGCTCATTCATTCATTCATTCATTTATTCAATAAGCAAATATTTATTGAGCACTTATCATACCTAAGATGCTGCACTGTCCAGAAATGGAGAAGGTCAACTTGAGGTAGGTATACTACAAAGATTCCCACACGGAACCTGTTTCTAAGGAAGGGCTTATAAATAGGAAGAAACCAGAGAGCTGTCTGTCCAGGCTGCAGCACAGCAAAGGCAGTCAAGGTGTCCTGCGGCCACAGCAAGGAAATCGTTCGCCTTCTAAACCTTCAGGAACATTTCAAAAATCAAACCATTCCGTCCTTTCGGTCCTGGATAAGTGACTCTGTCTGAGCGCATTGACCAGTTGCTGATAGAGTGTGCTCTTCAGAGTGTGTGGATAAAGCTGCTCCCTCCAGCCTCTGCGTCTGAGTGCACCTTGGCCAGCTCGCCCCCCTTTGCCAGGATCCTGCTCAGAGGCCTGGGCTGCTGGGATCCAAGCCGTGCGCACATTAGTAGGCATGGCTCCTGTCCTCAAGGACCCAAGCCAGCATTAGGTCAACAGCTGGGGCAGCACTAGTGGCTGGGTGACCTGTAGTTACAGGAGATTGGGTACTGCTCAGGCCATCCGAAATCTAGGAGCGTCTGCCTGTAGCAGCTATGTAGGGTGAGTACTGAGTACTGGGCTTTGCTTTCCCATGTTCCTCTGTGCTTTTGCCAAGATGTTTTTAAGTTGAGTTCTCCCCCTCCACTCTCCCCCCACACCCCCCAATCCCCACCCTCGTGCTGGCTTGCTTTTTGTAGAAGTTAAATTTTAATTCTAAAACCGGAGCAGACCTTCCCATACTGGGCCTTTCCCTGCTGCAGTCACACAGATTTTTCCATCCTGTGTTGCAGAAGGAAAAAGGCAAGTTGATCTCTCTAGACGATGCTGAATAGACGTTAGAGTTCTTCGTTTAAAGGATCAGCGTCTCTTGACTTTAAATTGCATCTTTGTTTCCATACCCTGCCTCTTTTCTGCAGTAACTGTTGTTGTCTCTCCCCCAGCAAATGTTTGTTTGGATAGGGTATTTAAAGATTCAGAGGAATTTAATGAGATATGAGCAATTCATCTTGGTTAAAGGGAAGATTCATTATCTCCAAATTATATAGATTCGCTGTTAAGTCGCAGATACTTCCAGGCAGCTTTTTCATTATCTTCTATCAGTTTTTTCCCCTTTTCCTGTGGAGTGATTTAGCAGTTTATTTCCCCTGATAAGCAACGCTCTTTTTAATTTACCAAAATACATTGTATGAAACATACTTTGATAAAAATCTGTGTCGACCAGAAAACTTTCCATTGGTCCTGGGGGAGGGGTACGAGCGTGTCTTAACTCCCAGCAGTGCCTAGCCTCCTTCAGAGGATTTTCAAAGTATGTTGATTTCTCATTTCAGCCACAATTACAAGTTCATCGGAAAATGATGACCGGAGTGGCTCCAGCTTGGAATGGAGTAAGGATGGGAGCCTAAGGTTAGGGTTTCAGAAGGGACTGCTTCATGACCGGAGGGCGGCGGATAACTGCTCCCCAGTGGCAGAAGAGGAGACCACTGGCTCAGCGGAGAGCGAGCAGCCCAAGGCGGAACCCTCAGCTGGAGATGGTCCGGTCCCTTATTCTCAGAGCTCCAGCTCGCTAATAATGCCACGACCCAACTCAGTTGCAGGTAAGGCCACAGCTGTCCCCCGGGGCTTATCTCTCCAAGCCTCGGGCTTCTGGGTTCCCTTTATTTACACCCCCAAATTAATCCAGACACAAGCCAGTGGTGTGATCTTTTCCTTAGGCCTCAGTTTACCCGTTGCACACACAGAGGGTCTTTTAGTGGTCCCTTTACTCTGAATCTCTTTGTAGGTGAGGTGGAAAAGCTTAGAAGCTCTGCCCTTGGGGTGTCTTTTATTGAGAGTGAAGCTGACACCAGCTCAGAGGATTGCTAATTCAACTCTAAAACTTGGTTTTGTGTGGTTGAGGCCCATCACAGCTGGGAGGTCAAATGCTTCTGTCACGCTCAGCCGTCGTGGAGCTCACAGCCGAAAGCGTGTGCAGTGGGAGCTCACGAGAGCAGTGTGTCGCAGCTAGAGATAGGGCCACGTACACACGCACAGCGGCACGGGTGGATAGTTGGGCGGGTCAGTGGCCCATCCTCCAACAAGGAATATGGAGGGGGGGGGGCGTGACGCACCACTCTGCGCCTTTTGAAGGTCTTTCCTGTCTACGTTTGTGCTCTTGGCTGCATTCAGAAGAGGTGCTTGTTCAGGTAGTTCTTTGTTACCAGCATAGTGCTTAGAAGTGTCCCCTACCACCGTACTGACTCCTTGTACATCAAAGGCTCTTCCTGTAATTTATGCTGTCCCTTCAGTATGTGCTAGGTCATTCTGGCTGCTGATGGGTGGTTTCATTTTATTTTTTTATGATGGAACTCTGAAGCAGCTGGTAAATAAATAGCCTTAATGGAAAAGTTGCGAGGTACACCTCTTAATTCACTTTCAAAGGAAGCAAAGTGGCCTTGTTCCAGAAGAGGGATTTGGCCCGTCTGCTAGGGAGGAATAGTAGAGAGCATTATGTGTATTGATTGATGGTTCTTCCAAAAGCTCCCCTGTCCCCACTACTGGCCTGCCCCTGCAACATAGTACGAGGTACTCAAGATGCCTTAGGCTGTGGTTACTTGGTTACAGTGAATGGGTCACTTGTAGACTCCAAGAATTTGACTGCTTTCGTGTCCTCAACAAAACAGCACACTTACATTCAGGGTAACCCATCTACTTTGAAAATTAGGAAACTCGTTAATGCAATAGTTTTAGCGATGTTAACCGTACTCAGTTGGGGATGACCTGTCCTGCTAGAAGCTCTTTGGATGTCTCCGGCTGTGTGAAGCGACAGTGAGTGTGAGCTGGATTCGTCCAGAGACTGCCTGGCTTACAGAGCAAAGCTGTCTGGTTTCTGCTGTACCCACCCGGTGTGTCCTGTGTGTGCCCTTGAGCTAGAGCTCCTTAGGAACGGTTGGCTTTCACCTCTGGGTTTGAGCTGACTCCGTGGCTTGATGGGTTTGCTCATTTCCCTCTTGAATTGTGCTGCGAGCCCAGTGCATACTCACAGGGGAGGCAGGGGGCTGTCTTCCCTTGAGCTCCGGTTAACTAGTGAGGAGTCTGGTAGCTTCTCCATGGCCGCCTTCCTGCCACCAAAAGCACACCTCAGCCAAGAGAATGGCACCATGTGTCAGGGTTTGTGGAAAAGAATAATGTTCAGTTGTGTGGACTGTATTCAGCTTTGTTTATACAGTAGATTCAAGGCAAGCTGCAGACAGGGAGCACTTAGTGTTCAGATTGAAACCAAATGTGAGGGGCCATGAGGTAAAATCTTGTGGAAGTATTTGCGTGTTATCATCCATGCAAACACCAAGTGCCACTTGGTAGGAAGCTGGCCTGTGGGTTAAAGAGAAGCCTCTGTTGATAACTGTCCACATGGGACCTGGACCTGAGGTGAAGGGGCAGAGGTAGTCCCTGAGCTCACCAGCCATTCCTGTAATTTAGCCTCCTGAAGAGAAGTGTAAAGAAGGAGTTCTTTAAAAAAAAAAAAAAAAAAAAAAAGTCAGTTAGTATTAGAGATTGTGAAGGATTTTTTAGAGTTGGATTAATTTGAAGTGTTGCCTATCACTTCAAAAGGAATGACATGGACTTTTTTTTCCCTTCCTTAAAGGCAGGGCTCAAAGACTTAAAAATTGCATCTTGGGTAGTCTAGAATTTGGCCAATTGATTTTACTATTTTTTTAAAAAGTTTTTTTTTTGTGTGTGTGTATGGGTGTTTTGCCTGCATGTAGGTATGTGCACCGTGTGTCCATGGAAGCCATAAAAGGGCTTGGGGATCCCCTGGAACAGGAGTTACAGACAGTTGTGAATGTGTGTACCATGTGTGTGCTGGGATCAGATATCAAGCGCAGTGTGTGTGTGCATGCATGCATGCATGGGTTCCCACACGCCTCGTGCACGGCTTAGTCACAGAGGTGTTAGCCGTGGGTTTGCTGCAGTGTGACACTGACCTCCGATTTTTCTCGGCCCAGGATGGTTTTTAGCATTCTAGGTGGTAGCTGTGTAGACGATGTGAGCCTGGCTGTAGATGCTAATGTCTGGGAACCTGTGGAAGAGGACAGAATTTCATCATCACTTGGAAGGGAGTGCCTGAGCTCATAGCTGAGCAGCTGAGGCCCCGCTATTCCTGATCTCAGGTGTCTTTCGGCTTGAAAAATGCCCTAAGAAGTAGAGATGGTTGCAGCTTTTAGCTCAGCCTAGTCATGGGCGTTTATCGTTTGAAACAGTGTTGCCTTGTAGCCCCAGTCTGACAGTATTTTACCGTCCCTTGCCTCTGCCACGTGAGGTCTGGGATTCTTGCATGTGCCCCATGCCAGCTCTTAGCTATGGTTGAAGTGGAGAGTCAGCCATGTGCAGTGGCGTTGCTCAGGCTGGTGTGCTGCAGACTTCTGAGCCAACGCTGGTGGCTGAAAACAGAAATCTCCCCATCTCCTGTATCCACATGACGCTGGGGCTGTCTCTCCTCTCCAACCCCCGTTCTTTGATGTGAATGTCTTTTACAGTCTTTTAGTGTTTTCAGTTGTCACAAAATTACAAAGTGAATGTCCTGCTCTGAGGGACCAGGGAAAGGGGAAACAGAAGCCTTTTGAAACTCAATGTGTCTTTGTATTCGTTGGGACCAAAGCCCTGGCTCTGAAGAGAGTTACAGCCTATGACTGTGATGGGGCCTTCTGCTTGAACCACGGTGGTTGCTTTCACCGTGAGGCATGTTGAGCAACGGAGCTAGGATCCCAGGCCTCAGGCATGAACCAAGGATTAGGTTTCAAGTTGTGTTTCTACAGGGAGCCTGGAGGGATGGGGTGGTCTTGTAGCCACAGTACGAAGTTTCCCTCTGTGTAAGATCTCTAGAGAAACTTTGAGGCTCTTAGTGGATTAACCTGCTGAAGGCCACTGGAAATCCTGCCTGAGGAAATTACTCCTTTTCTTCTCTTTAATTTTTTGAGGGCCTCTTGTAGCCCAGGCTAACCCCAAATTGTCTGTGTAGCTGATCCTTGCTCAAACTCTTGAACCTCTGGTCTCTATCACCTAAGAGCTAAGGTTCCTGGCATACACTACAATACCAGCTTAGCTGAATCTTTCAAATGTGGAAGATGTCCATAGCTTCTGACCACGAGCAGAACAGTTACTTGAATGTGCACAGTATGTGATTAGGCAGTGGATGCACATCAGGTAAATGCAGAAACAGGGTTTGCTGCCTGGGAGGGACCGTGGTAGAGCATTTGCTTGACCGTTCTTGGAGGCTGTGTGAAAGGGGACTGGACATCTCCAATTCAGACTTTCAACCTTTGGTGCTTGTGGAATCAAAGAGTGGAAAGTGATGTTGGACTGGGTGGTTTGTGTGTCAGCTTGACACAAGCTAGAGTCATCAGAGGAAGAAGCTTCAGCTGAGGAAATGTCTCCTTGAGATCCGGCTGTAAGGCATTTTCTCATTTAGTGATCAGTGGGGGAGGGCCCAGCCCATGGTGGGTGGTGTCATCCCTGGGCTGTTGGTCCTGGGTTCTGTAAGAAGGTTGAGCAACTCATAAGAAGCAAGCCACAAGCAGGTCCCCTCCATGGCCTCTGCATCAGCTCCTACCTCCGGGATCCTGCCCTGTTTGAGTTCCTGTCCTGACATCCTTCAGAGATGAACAGCAATGCTGAAGTGTAAGCCAGATAAACCCTTTCCTCCTCAACTTGCCATTTGATCATGGTGTTTCATTTCAGCAGTAGAAAC
Source organism: Peromyscus eremicus (assembly GCF_949786415.1). Classification (NCBI taxonomy): domain Eukaryota; kingdom Metazoa; phylum Chordata; class Mammalia; order Rodentia; family Cricetidae; genus Peromyscus; species Peromyscus eremicus. Next base: position 38,340,156 of record NC_081419.1, read on the forward strand.
ACTAAAAGACAGATGTGAACTCCAAAAGAGAATAGGAAGGTGAAGGGAGCTATGAAGGTCCAGGATAGATGATGCTCCAGGTAGCTAGATGCTGGTAACAGCCGAGAGAGAGTTTTTCAGAGTACTGAGTGCCCAGTTTGACTTCTGTACCCTTCATCCTGGTCCTACTAAGCACTTCCAAAGACTTTCCCCTTGGAATGTAACTCCTCCTATAGTTACTACTTATGCATACATGTGAATGACCCTTAATGCTTTTAACAGGTGTCTATGTGTTGTGAACCTTTCTGTCTTGGTCAGAAATAAACGACATACACATATACATGTATTTGGGGTTTTGTTTTTGTTTTTTGAGACAAGGTTTCTATATGTAGCCTTGCCTAGCCTGAAGCTCTCTATGTTGACCAGGCTGGCCTGGAACTCATAGTGATCCACCTGCCTCTGTCTCCCAAGTACTGAAATTATAGATGTATACCATTATGCCTGGCTTCATATACATGTATGTATTTTATATACATGCACACATATATAGTTGAAGATTAAGAAACTGTTTGTACTTTTACTGCCAAGAGCTAGCTTTTCCTGTTCAAGTGCTGTGGAATTATACATGCAGAACCTGCTTATTTGATTAGGAGGGTTAGAGTTCCAAACAGCTCAGGGCTTCCCAGAGCTGCGAGAATAGTTCATGCCATGTGTTAGCAGTGAGTAACCAAGTCCGCCATGTGATACTGGGTATCAAGTTTGTTTGCTTGTTTGTTTTTCATGAAAAAAAATGTATAGTGAAGTCAGTTTCTTTCAAGGAATAATGGCTAATTCTGGCAACCAGGTCAACGTAACATTAAAAGTGAGTAGTGTTTAATTGTTTCAATTTTTCAAGATAACAGTAATGCTAGAAACATAAGCTGGAGCAAATAATTATCCTGAGGTAAATTTTCTTGAAAGTTGGAGCTGAACTGCTTAGTAGTTTATAGTGTACAGTAGTCTAGGTGTGGCCTTAAACTCAGTTTTGCTTTCCTCCTGTAGCGACAAGTTCTACCAAATTGGAAGACCTGAGTTATTTAGATGGGCAGAGAAATGCTCCTCTCCGGACGTCAATTAGGTTGCCCTGGCACAGTACGGCTGGAGGTAGGACACAGGAAGTTAAAGGTATTTATCCTTGCCTCCTGGGTCGCAACGACAAGCTTGCCTACTGAACGCTGAATGTCTGATAACCAGTGTTCAGACTGTGTTGGAAGTGTGATGTGAAGTGTGTTTGTACCCTTCTTTTAAGTGGTATCTTAAAGGTCTGCTGGGAGCCAGCTTTAAGAACATGTGGCTTCTTCCTGAAAGCACGTGATTAAATTACTTCTAGAATGGACAAATAATTCTGTGATAAGATAGTTGCCATCACAACCCATCAGTTTTGTTTCAGTCCCTTAGGCCGTATCAGCCACATCCTGTGGCTGTCCGTAATGCACAGCTGTGTGGTCAGGGACCTAGCTGTCCTGGGGGCAAAGCACCATGGCACCCAGATGAGGGCCGTGCCCTCGGATCTGGGAAACTGTTTGCATTTTATCTGAGCAGGGGTGGAAGAAGCCCGACTTCCATATGCCTTCAGATAAACCAGCCAGGCGTGGTGGGAGTGTTCACTTCGCTTCCTCTGTGTGCTTGAAAAGAACTTGGAAGTGAGGAAGGGCCAGTAAGTCATTGTAACAGGATACTTTGTGGGGCAGGATGATATAATGAGTAAAGGATTACAGACAAATTTACAGAACCAAGTTAGATATATTTTTTCCTTTTATATTAAATAACTACGTTCTCCATAACCATGTTGTCTGCTTGTTTTAAAGCCCGGTTTGCTCCCTACAAGCCACAGGACATCTTGTTGAAGCCTCTGTTGTTTGAAGTACCAAGCATCACCACCGACTCTGTGTTTGTGGGAAGGGACTGGCTCTTTCACCGGATAGAAGAAAGCTTGAGGAACGCAGAACTGGCAGAAAACAGAGGAGCAGTGGTCGTGGGCAACGTGGGATTCGGGAAGACAGCCATTATTTCCAAGCTGGTGGCACTAAGCTGTCATGGAAGCCGCATGAGACAGATTGCGTCCAGCAGCCCCAGTTCATCACCCAAAAGTATGGCCGTGGTTGCTACTTGTCCAGCTTATTATATTAATGTAAGATAGAGAGATGGAGGGAGCCGCTGTTTGAAGACGGGAAGTACCAGTTTTCCTTAAGGTGTTCTAGCTACTGCATCAGGTGTAAGGTCATAGGTTAAATGAACTTTCTGAATACTTCCAGCCATTGTAGTGTGTGTGTGTGGGGGGGTGTTTTAGCTTTTTGCTTGTTTTCTTTGGGTACTTTTATTTTGAGTGGGGAAGGAGAGAGAGGGTCTCCTGTCATTATAAGGTGTATTAGTTACAGTCTGGACTGATGCCAGCCTTCTTGTGTGGAACAAGATAACCTGGAACCCTTGTCGACTTCTCTCCACAAAGGGGGTTTGCATGCATGTACTACTACAGAGGTTTTTTCATTGAGAGACCTGGTGCAGTTTTGGTCTTAAAGTGCTTGGAAGAACGAAGTCTAATGTGTTTTGTTTTGGTTTTTCGAGACAGGGTTTCTCTGTGTAGCTTTGTGCCTTTCCTGGGACTCACTTGGTAGCCCAGGCTGGCCTCGAACTCACAGAGATCCGTCTGGCTCTGCCTCCCGAGTGCTGGGATTAAAGGCGTGCGCCACCACCGCCCAGCTTTGTTTTCCTTTTTTGCTGTGAATGTGTGTGTCTGTGAGTGTGAGTACACCTATTTTACCTCCTTTTATCCTATGCAGAATTCTTTTGTGTCCTGTTCACCACAGCCTTTTCTTCTGTGCTGGCTTTTCCAAAACTAAAAAGACTAATTTAAATAGGAGAGAGAATAGCTAGACACTTGATTTCTTACTTTGTGCGTACGCGAGCGTGTGGACAGGGCTCTCTGCATCCCAGGCGACCTTTGAGCTTGAGGTCCTCTTGCCTCGGCCTCTACCCCAAGTGCTGAGATACAGGCACACACCACCATGCCTGGCTTCCCTGACTATTTCATGGGCAGTGAACCTATTAACAAAGAAAATGTCTTGAAATAGGAACCATTTTTGTTTTCTTTTTCAAGACAGAGTTTCTCTGGGTAGCCCTGGTCATCCTGGAACTCACTCTGTAGACCAGGCTGGCCTCAAACTCAGAGATGTGCCTGTTTCTGCTTCCCAGATGCTGGGGTTAAAAGCGTGCACCACCACTGCCCTGCAGCTTTTTTTTTTTTTTTTTTTTTTTTTTTTTTTTTTTTGTACCAGAAGAAATATGCCTCCAGGGCAGGAGATAGCATGGGAGCTAGTGTGCTCATTTGAGACCTCTCATTTCCAGTCATGTTTGCTCATTACTATTCAAGTTTGTCTGGGACTGATTCAGAAGTGTACTCCACACTCGTGATACCACATGCTTATATTGCATCTGGGTGGCTCTCTCTCTGCAGCATCAGATCCCACCCAGGACCTCCCTTTCACTCCATTACTTTCGCCAAGTTCTTCCACAAGCGCTCTCAGTGTGGCCAAAGCACCTTCCGGGCCTGGTACTGCCGAAAGCCAGAGACCAAGAGAGGACGCAGTGAAATCCCTCGCTTCTAAGGTAACCTGCTCTTGTTTCAGAGAGTCTTCCAGATAGAGAGTTTGGCGTTGAAAAATGAGTTCGAGAGGGGAATTTAAAACAGAAACAACTGTTTGTCGACTGGGAGCTGGCGTGGAGGAGTGTAGCTTTTGATAAAGTATGATTGAGTACTCCAAATAAGAGGTTTTAATGCAAATAAATCCCAAAGACAACAACAGTGGATTTATATCCATCTGAACCAAGTTCAAAGAGTTCCTCGAGGCAGCAGAAGTCATGTGTACTCAGCCCACATCCATCCTGACAAGCACACACCCTTTCATTCGCTGTGTGAGCGGAGATGAGAAAGAAGCTCTTAACAGGGCCCAGACTGCTTCTGCCTGGGCCCTGTTGTCCGGGGCCTGTAGGTCTCTGCATCCTTCAGTCAGAGGCTTCTGAGGAGATTGTAAAAGAACATTGGCTGACTTTTTTTCTCTCTAAACACTTGATCGTCAAGGGCTTTCTGAACTCTTCCTTCTGCCCTGAGTCTAACACTGGCTCTAGGCCACCTTCCTGCATACAGACAGTCTCGCATTTCCTGCCTTGATGGGCCGCTTCCGTCTTCACCGGCAGCGGTGGAGGGATGCGATGAAGCCGGAAAGCCATCAGAGTGACAGAGAAGGGAACCCCTCAGCCTGGCAGGCTGTAGGCAGCTCTTCCCTTTCTCCCCATGTGCCCCTTCACATGATAAGCAGATCACTGGTAACTTCTTGGCTGCCCGTTTTGAATGTCTCCGTAGCATCCCTTGAAGAAGTGAGGATGTGGGGAGGGGGCGAGAGCCATCCCTGCCAGGAGGGAGAAGCAGCTGTGACTTTGCAGCTTGGGTTCACAGCCGCCAACTTGATCCTGTGCTTTTAGGATGAGCAGAGGGTCCCCCTGAGGTGCTGCTGATCTAGAGAACAGAAATGCGGTGCAGATGGCGGTGTGGGGAACAGGGCTTGCTTGGAGGTGCTCTAAGCCAGTCGACATTAGGTTTTCTAAATGCCTTTTGCTAATCCACATTCAATACAGAGAACAGTTGTGCTGATTTTTGTGTTAATCAAGGTGGATTTGTGGCTGCAATTAATGGTCTGCTGAGAACTTAGCAAATCACGCCAGTGAAGAACAGAATAAATATTAAGCTAGTTGGTGAACCCTGTCTCGGGGAACAGACGCACAGTGTCTTATCTCAGGGAAACGTCAGAGTTCTGTTCTTGTTAGAAGTCCTGGGAGGAGCCGTGGCGGGGGTGGGATGATGCCGATGTCTCTGCTTCTCCGTAGGTGGTGGCCTATCATTACTGCCAGGCTGACAACACATACACGTGCCTGGTGCCCGAGTTTGTGCACAGCATTGCAGCCCTGCTGTGCCGGTCCCACCAGCTGGCTGCCTACAGAGACCTTCTGATCAGGGAGCCCCAGCTGCAGAGCATGCTGAGCCTCCGCTCCTGTGTACAGGACCCCGTGGCTGCCTTCAAGAGGGGCGTGCTGGAGCCACTTACCAGCCTAAGAAACGGTACCTACCGGAAGCCTCGGGGCTGCTTCCCAGTACAGACTGCTGCCCAAGGGGTCCTCAGAAGGGAGGTCGGCTTAGTCCTGGGGCGGCGGGGAGAGGATATCGATGAGTCGGTACATGTCTAGGGCCACCACGTATCTCCTCCGTGCTATCGCTCCCAACGGAATGTCTCCGATGTGGATGAAATCGACACCTGAGCAGTTCTAAGGAAGCCGTGTAATGGAGGAAAGAGGAGACTTTCTGTCCTTCAGAGGTGTGATACTTGGTCCATGAAATGAGCCAAGGGTAGACAGATAACAAAGCCAAAGAGAGCTTGTTAATGCCTGCAGTGTGTGGACGTGGATGGTAACTCAGAGCGGGGCTTTAAAACTCCACCTCCCGAAGGATCTTCCACAAAGAGCAGTCACGTTTAGGAGTGGTAAGAAGTCAAAACAGAACAGGAAACAGCTTGGGCTTTCAGAGGCCGGAAACTAGGAAGATAAATATATGGGACGATTAGTGCTAGTTTACAAGTAGTTAGTAAGCTTTGAAACCTAGACTTGTCCAGTTCTCCAGCCGCTGGGATACTGCACTCTTCCCTTTTCCTGGTAGGAAGTTGTCTCCTGTCTGTAAGCTAAAAGGCTGGGCAGGGGGCTACCTGAACTTACTTCTTCATCGTTTACCCTCACAGTCCTTCACATTTCCAGGAGGCACATTCTGGTAATAACTGTAATCTATGTAGGTGATGCACACACTAAAGACTAGGTGATACACTCCCAGGCATCCGGGGAACCAGTGGATGGTTGAGAATCCTCTAGCATGTTCTCCTTTCTTCCCCCCAGCCCCTGCTTAGATGAATTGAAATCTAAATCTAATACTGTTTCTAGGCATTTCCATTTGTTTCTCCCCGCCCCTTGCCCCTGAATAGTCTCCAGGTGGGCGTACCAATGACATTGGTCTTTAAGATGTCCATCCTCTGCCCCCTCCTTTCCAAGTCACCCGTCTACAAAGCGTCTTCTGCTAGAAGATGCTAGAAAGAGGGCCTGAGATGGTGGTGTCACGCTTACTCTGTGCTCCGAGCAGAAGGCTGTCACTGCTGTGTGCAAGACCCACTCTGGGCATGTGTAAAGCTGGGCTGTCACCACTGAGTGATTCGGGGCAGGCAGCCCCTGGTGGCAGTGTGGGGAGGGAGGGCTGGGTCCTCATTCCTGAGGCAGTCCAGTCGAGGGCCTGGTGTCTGCTCCGGGTTTCGGCTCTAGGTGCATCCGTTCTCTTGGCTGCAGGCTACTCAGGTGATGTGGCTTACGCAGAACTAGCTGTTATATGTGTCCGATTGAGATTCCGTGAATGTCTGTAATGCAATATGTTTCTGAAAACTGTTTTGTAAGACTTTGGTTTGCTTTTGGCTCAGTGCTCTGTTTTTTCCATTATAAATTTAATAGAAAATATGCTTCTTTGAAAACATGTCTTCTGCCATATGTAAACCTTTGTAGGTTTTGCTAACACTTTAGGCTGTGTGTTAAAATGCACGGGGTGGTGCCATGTTATAGAAATGTATAATTTCTTAATTTGGAAAAATTAATTTCGTCTTTTAGAGCAGAAAATTCCAGAAGAGGAGTACATCATTTTGATCGATGGCTTGAATGAAGCTGAGTTTCATAAGCCTGATTACGGAGATACGCTGTCTTCATTTATTACGAAAATTATTCCTAAATTCCCCACCTGGCTGAAGTTGATCGTGACTGTGAGAGCAAATTTTCAGGTGACAAAAGATTTCTCCCCTCTTTTTCCAAGTTCCTACATCCCAAGTGTCCAGTGATGAGTGATCCCGGCCTAGTCTTATAGCCCATTTACCTACTGAGTTGAAAACCATGTCAGGACTTCAGAGAGTCCCGTAGGAACAAGGATTCTCAGGGGTCAGCTAAGAACCCTATCAGCAGTGAGTTGTCCCTGTCCTGAAGCGGCAGTGTCTAAGCCTGGCTCACCATAGTGGGGTGTGCACTGGCTGAGGTCCCCGGCCACGTGATGTACTGAACTTTAAAAGTGTTTCCTGGCGTTTCTGGTGGCTCATTGTGGGTGTGCTCTGTTTTATTTTGTAGATCTGGGTGATCATGCTATTTTTTTTCTCATTAAAGCTGAAATTAAACCTATATTTAAATGGCATGCTTAATTGTATGCACCTTTGAGCCGTACATTTTCAGTCATGTTTCCCTGAGTAGGCATAATTTGGCAGCTAGGCTAAAACTTGACCTGGGTCCTGTGTTCCTTTGCTGGCTGAGTGCGGAGGCTTGGTTAACTTCCATGCAAAGTGGAAATAACTGTCCTCTACCTTCCTCTTGTAGTTACTACATTTAAAATGGCACGTGCTTCAGAAGTAATAGTGAGAAGTTACAATTTTTCTTCTCTTTGCTCCTGGGGTTAGGGCTATGCTTATCTTTGAAATGAGAGAGCAGGAAAATTAATGACACCATGCAGTTAGGATTCATCTAACAGTTCACTCGGAGAGATGGTTTGGTGATTAAGAGCACAGGCTACTCTTTTCAGAAGATGCAGGTTTGACTCCCGGCACCCACATGGTGGCCCACAGCTCTCATGGTTAGTTCCAGGCATCCAGCACCCTTGCTGTAGGTACGCACATGAACACAAAACACTCAAGTTTATAAAATAATTTTTTGAAAGAACATTTACTTAAGATCCTTTAAAAATGAGAACATGCTATACTGGAAGAGGCAATGGTTTTTGTTGTGCATTGTCCGGGGACACAGGCAGGGCCGGAAGTGTCATATTTCCTGGTGGGGTTACAGGGCCCTGGTGTCTGATGCCGAGAGGGTACCTCTTATCTCAGAGTCCGGCTGTGTTCTCAGATGTGCGGTGTGGTTTGTGTTTACCCTTGTTTTAGAACCAGCCGCTCAGGGATTATGGGTATTGGGTCACCCGTGGGGTCTCGCCGCCCTGCTGCCCCCCTGTTGGTGTGGCCTGGTTGCTGCTGTCTACTTGGGCCCCTCCCTCTGCTCCTTTGGCTCAGAGTCCTCGATGAGGGCTTTGGGAAAGCCTTTACCGATCCTATCTCGAATCAGGATTTCTTTCACATAAGCTTTTTATCTGTACCTTATCCTATTACGTGTTTTAATACAAAACAATGAGTCCCTGTAATCCATGAAAATCCTCCTTGAAAGAGAACGAGCGAACCTGGTTTAAAGTGGAAAAAAGGAGACTCTGTGAAGTGACACCGTGGGCTTTTGTTCTCTCCTAGGAAATCATCAGCACGCTGCCCTTTGTCAGGCTTTCCTTAGACGACTTTCCGGACAACAAAGACATCCACAGCGACCTGCACGCGTATGTCCAGCACAGGGTCCACAGCAGCCAGGACATCCTCAGCAACATCTCCCTGAATGGCAAGGCCGACGCCGCCCTCATCGGCAAAGTCAGCAGCCATCTGGTGCTGCGCAGCCTCGGTTCCTACCTGTACCTCAAGCTCACGCTGGACCTCTTCCAGCGGGGACACCTGGTCATCAAGAGCGCCAGCTACAAGGTGGTGCCCGTGTCTCTGTCTGAGCTCTACCTGCTGCAGTGCAACATGAAGTTCATGACCCAGTCCGCCTTCGACAGAGCCCTCCCCATTTTAAACGTGGCCCTGGCGTCCCTCCACCCCATGACGGATGAGCAGATATTCCAGGCGATCAATGCTGGCCACATCCAAGGCGAGCAGGGCTGGGAGGACTTCCAGCAGAGGATGGAGGCCCTCTCCTGCTTCCTCGTTAAGAGGAGAGACAAAACTCGGATGTTCTGCCACCCGTCCTTCCGAGAGTGGCTGGTGTGGAGAGCGGATGGGGAGAGCACAGCCTTCCTGTGTGAGCCCAGGTACGGGAGGCGCTTCCGTTGGCGCCCAGAGGAATTTGAGTACCTGGACCTATCAGCATACATCGGGAGGGTTGCTGTTTGTGTCCCCGTTTTGGTCAGGAGAGAGTGAAAAAAAATTTCCATACCTTTTTACAAAAGCTGCCCTCCTTTGGTTGCTGGATTTCTAGTGTATCTGGGTGCAGGGGAAGCTGAGCGGTGCCAGGGTGGCATTTCCTAGCTGCTAATGATTTCACTGGTGTGACTCCACCCACCGGCATGGCAGGTCATACATGGGAAGTGTGTCTCTGCTTTAGGGACTGGCGAGCTCATGTAGAATGTTTGCTCGTGGCCGGGGTCTGACCTGGATCCTTTGCCATTGTCTGACCATCCTTGGCTATATAGCACCTCATCCCAGGGAGCACAAGTGTGGGGGACAGAGGGGAACCCTATAATCCAGCTTAGCTGTCTCCTACAGACAAGGCCGGTGCAGGATGCAGTTCTTGCAGAACTCAAACCACAGGAGGCTGGAGAGACAAGCTTGCCTGCCTGCCTGCCTGCTTACTAGCCATCACCTAGCGCAAAATAGGCTGAGAGGTCAGGAATGGAAGACTCCAAGTGCCTGTGGACACAGGCACTCTCAAGCCCTCTTTCTGTCCAGCCTGCATGCATCTTTGCATTCTTGGGCAGCTGTTCTCTGAGTCAGGATCACCTCCTCCTCTAGTGACAGGCTGGCAAGCTGCTGGGTTGTCTCCTCAGAACTGTAGGGCACTGGGTTAGATGCTTGGGCCTAGAAATGAAGAGGCCAGTGAGTACCTGGGAGTCACATAACCACAACCCTCCCGATGTATGCTGATAGGTCTATGTGCTATATGGTGTTTTCTTAGGTGATGCTGGACTCGGGTTTTACTATCTTTCAAACCTGGTTTAGGACCCCAGGTTGGCTACTAAAACCAAATTGCCAGAGGCAGCAAAGTGTGTGCTGTGACACAGCTCACCAAGTTACGGGTTTCCAGGGAAAGCACATTTTTTGAGGAAGATCAGCTGCAGTTGACTTGGTAGAGACAGAAACGCATCAGGAGACTCACAGGATGTAGACTGCTGGTGTGAGAGGAGGGAGTAGCTGGGCTGTGGTCATCGCTGACCCTTGCTGCATTTTGAACCGTGGCAGTCCAGCACAGGGCAGAGCCGAGTAAGGCAGCTGCTGCAGGCACAGAAACCACAGGCAGACAGCGGTCACCGGGACCTGAGGCTAGCAGCCAACCCCTTGTCAGAGGTGTTTGCAAATCCTTTCCCGTTTTGTAGGCTGTCCCTGCACTGTTTCCTCTCAAGTACAGAAGCTTTGTGGGTAAATCCACCTTACTTGCCTTGCTTTTGTTTCTGGTGCATCCGAGGTCTTCTTCAGGACAGTCCTTGTCCATGCTAACGGCTTGAAGTATTTCCTGTTTTCCTTGAGTGTAAGAAGGTGAATTCACTTCCAGAGTCTCTGTTGTGTTCCAGAGGGTTGTGGTTGTACACCATTACCACGCTGTTCTGATACCTAGCGTACATTTTGGTAGGAAATTTTGAAGTCAAGGACGGTCCTGCCTTTTGCTTTGTTCTTTTTGGTCGTGTGTTTTCTGTTTTTATTTTCATTTTTGCAAGGATACCTCAAAGGAGAGATACAACTTGAAATCTCTGTGTGATGCTAGACTCCCCCAGCCTTGGCCTGGATTTATCGGCTCGTTACCCTTTCACAAGGACTCACGATCTAGAACCATCTGTGCTATTGTCTCCACGTGATTAGCTGAGGAACAAAGGGGTACAGGATACTATCGGAAGAAGACAGTCCTGTAGACAGGGGAGCCTCAGAAACGGCACAGTGCACGCGCACGCACGCATGCACACACACGCACGCACACACGCACGCACGCACGCACGTGCTGACTTAAATCAGTCTAGTTTGCCTGGAGCTCTTGTGGTGGTGTGGAGGACTGGGAGGAGCCAGCAGGGGAGTATGCTAGAGATGGCTGACCTCTTTGTGGCATCTCTGGAGGATAGAGTGCCTGTCAGCAGAGTGGGGAGGGCAGAGAGTGTCGTGGCTACTGTGCCAGCAGAAGGAGAAAGAGGTAGACAGGTGGGAGCGATGGATCAGGTCTTTTCAGATCCGAGCTGCCTTTGGTTTCGAACAGTTTGAGCCTGTGGGGAACCTCTCTCCAGGGCGCAGATCTTGTGTGGCCGTTGGAGAAGTTAGTAGCTGAAGATGGAACATCACTAATGGTGAGCTGTGGTGTGACTTGGTGAGGGTGCTTGACACGGAGAGAAGAGAAAAGCTTTCTGGGCTTCTGGAGGTGGAGGAGAGTGGCAGGGAAGGAGGTTAGAGATCCCAACAGAGGTTAAGGGAAGTGAGGATTTGGAGGAGCCTTTTAGAACAGAATCCTGCATCCTTGGAGATGCCTTCCCCTGGGTTGCAAGGAGGCACAGAGAAGAGAGGGCACGTTGAGCAGTTTGGGTTTAGTAATGCAGGAAACTGGGGTCTTGTTGGGGACATCACTGAGACAGTGTCATCCACGGGGAAGGGGAAGCGGGAATGCAAAGGAAAGAAAGTCAGATTGTTTCTTTAGGGCCGCTTCCTGCCTCCTCCCACGGTATCTCTTCTTTGCTTTTCAGGCTGAATTTCATTATGGCTATATGTGTCTCCTCCAGTTGCTGAGAACTCCTAAAGGGAGGTACCCAGTATTGTTCTCCCCAAGTTCAAGCTCTTGAGTCTGGTAGAAGGTCTACTCAGTTACTAGCCATTAGGTCTTGGGCAAATCAGGCCACTTCCTGTATAAACAGATAGGGCATTATAACGCAAGTCGTATAACAAGGTTGCGTGGGTGAAGGAAATAGCTCAGTTCGGTTTCCGGATCTAAAGTGGAGCCCATGGAGCATGAACGGACTGGGGAAGGCCAGCCATAGGAGGGTAGCATGGGGGTGCACAGAAACAGAATGAGTGACAGGACTGCAGACAGGTGGGAAGCCATGTGCCTTGCTGAGAGCCCCGAAAACCCTTGGGCTGGCCACTGAAGTCTGCCCTTGTTGCCACACCGGGGCCATCTGTAACCGTGTGATTTACAAGTTTTAGCATACATTAATTATACAGAGTAATGGTTTCATTGTACGCTTTCATATGTGCATTTAACATATTTTGATCATAGGCAGCCCCTCCCACTACCCAATCTTACCCTCCCTCCCTTCCCCCCTTCTGCCTCTGTTTTCTTCTAGACTCCACATGTGACAGAAAACATAACGCACTTGTCCTTCTGAATTGGGCTGATTTCACTTAACACAATGAGCTCCAGTTCCTTCCGCTTCCCTATAAATTACATGATTTCATTCTGCTCTGTGGCTGGACAGTGCTCCACTGTATATATCACGCACCATGCATCTTCGTTCTTCAGTTAACTAGCAGCTTATATAGGCTGATGCCATAACTTAGCTGTTATGAAAGGCGTGGTGGAAAACGCATGTATATCTATTGTATGCTGACTTTGATTCCCAAAGGTACACACAGAGGAGTGATTGTGTTTTTTAGAGGAACATGCTGCTTACATTCTCCTCAAAAGTGTATAAGGGTTCTTCTCTTGGCCAGCATTTATTTTATTATTGCTGTTTGGTTTGAGACAGGGTCTCATGTATCCTAGGTCAGCAGCAGGCCTTGAACGCATTATATACCAAGAATGACCTTGATTTCAGATCCCCCTTAACCATCTAAGTACCAGGATTACAGATGTGCAACACTCCACCCCTTCTGCATTGCTGGGGTTGTACCCAGGATTTTCATGCATCCTAGGCAAGCATTATACCAAACTTATTATCAGCTGTGTTTCCTTGATGTTAGCTGTTTTGACTGACATGAGATAGAGTCTCAGTATATTTTTTATTTGAATTTCTCTGGTGGCTAAAAAAATAAACCTTTTTTTGAAACTGTTGGCTGCTTATACTTTTGAGAAGTGTGCGTTCACACTTCTCAACCCAATCAGCATTTGCTGATTGGATTCCTTGTTCTTTTGCTGTGAGCGTTTTTGAGATCTTGATTTGTTCTGGATGTTAATTTTCTCTCGGATGAGTAGCTGGCCGAGATCCCGTGCTGTGGGCTGTCAGTTCACACTGTGGACTGTTTCCTTCACAACACCGACTCTTTTCCGCCCAGTCCTGTTTGTGACTGCCTGTTGCTGTTTCCTGAGACATTGGGCTCTGATTCAGAGAGTCATTGCCTGTGTCTGTCTCTTGAAGTGTTTTTCTTAGTAGTTTCACATTTCAGATCTTACGTTGGTCTCTGGTCTATTTTCATTCACTTTCGTGCAGGGTCACAGATGCACATATGTTCTCATTTTTTGGAATGTGGATGTTTTCCCACCATTGTTTGCTAAAGAATCTGCCTTTTCTTTAGCATGTATTTTGGGCACCTTGTGGAAAATCAGGTGGCTGTAGTCACAAGTGTTTATTTCTAGGGCCTCTGGTCTGTTCCAGTAGTTGGTATTTTTATTCCACTGTGATCCTGGTTTTGTTACTATGGTTCTCTAGTGTATTTTCCAATCCATATCATGCCTGCAGTGTTGATCTTTTCCCTCAGGATTGCATTGGGATCTCCCAGCTCTCTGCACTTCCACAGGAACTTTCTCGAGTAGTGTCAGGGATGTCGTTGGTGTTGGTAGGGATTGCATTAACTCCATAGATCTCTTTCCGTAATCTGGCCGTTTACACAGTGGCATATTGCCCATCTGAGAACCTAGGAGATCCCATTTTCTAGTAGCTTCAGTTTCTTTCTTCAGTGGTTTTTAATTGTCGCTGCAGAGGTCTCTCACTCACCTCTTTACCATGAATGGATTTCTTTCTCAGAAAGTGTGTTACCAGTGTTTAGAAACCTGCTGATTTTGCAGCCTGGTACAAACCGGGTGTGGACACACGCCTTTAACCCCTGTACACGGGAGGCAAAGGCAGGCAGGTCTGTGTGAGTCTGAAGCGCGTGGGTTCCACCTAGTCTTCTAGGCTCTGCTCCTCGAGAGCTATTGCTGTGCAGGGCCTGGCTTTTCTCCCCTTCCCCTTGTAAGGCCAGGCCTGTCTTTTGCCAGTTGTGCCCCAGAATGATGATGGGGATGGGGTGGGGGCTGAGGGCAGTGAGGATTATGTACCTCCAGTCCTCATGTTCATCCATCCAGTAAGCACTTCCTTGTGTATTTACCATTCGGCACCGTGTTAGGCATCACAACTATAGCTGTGACTTAGTCAAGACCCTTGGTGTCATGAAGTTTGCGGTTTTTTTGTGACAAGCTTGACCAAAACTCCAGGTGATGAGGGAGTGGTGGCGATGAGCAGGCAGCGGTGGTTCTGGAGATCCAGGCACCGAGGTGCTCGCTCTACAGAGATAGGGAACCCCAGGAAAAACCTCACAAAGGACTGCAGAATAAACACCGATTGCCGTCTTTGTAAATAGCAGGCAGCCTGAGTGTTCTGTGTACGCATGCTGATGCCCACAGAAGACAGTTCAGAGACAGTGTGGTGTCCTCATCTGAGGGCCGTGGTGTGGTGGGATTTTGTCACGAGCCTTTGGATTTCTTGTCCTAGGAATGGACACGCTCTGCTGGCGTTCATGTTCTCTCGACAGGAAAACAAGCTGAACCGCCAGCAGACCATGGAGCTTGGCCACCACATCCTGAAGGCGCACATTTTCAAGGTGAGGTGTGAGTGAATTCTGTGGCCTGAAGATTTTAGGCAGGCCTGTGGGCCCTTCATTCATTCCCTGGTGTGTCATTACTAATTGAAGGACTTGAGTTCCATGGCCTGTATCATGTCATACTGCCTGGTTCTCTGACCCTGCTTGCTTCTCAAAGGGAAGTTTGCTGTGTACCTCCTCCCCCTGGGTTTCCTGTCTAGGCAGGTCTGTCTAGAGTCATTATCAGGTTTGAAGTTTTGTTTCCTTACAAAGTACCAAGATACAGTGGTGAGAATATTCTCTATCAGGAGACGACACAGCACTGAGCTTGCCTCTTCTGATAATGCCACCAGCGCCAAGCAGTGGTGGCGCACGCCTTTAATCCCAGCACTCAGGAGGCAGAGGCAGGCGGATCTTTGTGAGTTCGAGGCCAGCCTGGTCTACAGAGTGAGTTCCAGGAAAGGCGCAAAGCTACACAGAGAAAACCCTGTCTCAAAAAATCAAACTAAACCAAACCAAAACAAAAAAATAAATAATGCCACCAGCCTTTACTGCCTAGACCCCTTTATTCATTAGGAGTTATAGATCCTTTATCACTTACTATCTTCTGATCTCCTTCTGCAGAAGGACGCTTTCTCCGAGTCTCTCTCCCTCTGTGCATATAGTTCACAGGACCCTGAGCTGTGCTCTCCGGCCAAGGGGTTCTTTTGTATAAGACACTGTACAGCATACCTCTGTTGGGCAGACTCTTTCAAACTGATGGGCAGCTGGGAGGAGGCACTCACAGGCGTCTCTTTGGTTCTTTCCAGGGCCTCAGTAAGAAGACTGGAGTCTCCTCAAGCCATCTGCAGGCTCTGTGGATCGGTTACAGCACAGAGGGGCTGTCTGCTGCCCTGGCCTCTCTCAGGAATCTCTATACTCCCAACGTGAAGGTGAGCCGCCTTCTGCAGGGGAACCTGGCCATTTCCTCCTCTACCAGTCCTGCCAGCTGAGGCTCCAGGGAGGGCAGGGGAGCTCCTGGTGATGTCTCCTCCACATGCTCATCACAGCCTTCTCCCTAGAGGGAGATAGGGTAGATGAACCCACTGTGTTAGCACACAGTGACCCTTTCAGAGAGGATGTGGTCAGGAGGTTCACAAAGGGAACCAAAGGTCAGAGAGCTTTGCAGGGAAACTGAATCTTTAGTGTCCCAAACTACCATAGCAACCCAGCTCTTCATGGGTCGTACGAAACTAAGCATTGATGACACAAAACAGTGGGTCACAGGAAGCTACCTGCAGGTTCCAGGGACACACACACTTCTGGCAATGGAAAGAGTAGTAGGTTGGGCGTACACTGAGCTGAGAACGTTTTTGCTCTGTGGTCAGTGGCTTTCCTATCATGCTGTTCTTGCTGTACTTTTGAAGATAGATTTTCCTCCCCCATGTGCAGATTGTATAACAGTCTTAGAATCAAAATCACACCTTAGGCCGGGTCTCTGGTTAAGGCCACACAGAAGAGTCCAGCCCCAGGTCCTGACATATCTTGCTGCTCAGACTCTGGGGTTCCTTCCCAGTGGACTGAGTCTTCATTGTAAGTCACTACGAAGTGATAATTGCACCTGCTCCATCTAAGTAAAGCCAAAGGAAACTCAACATGGTCCTCAGTGAAAGGGGAAGCGAGGCCTGACTCAGTTTTCAGGCACCTGGCATCCACTTCACCTCAAGAAAGGGGCTACACGCACCAGAAATGGAGACATGGGGAGCATTCCCAGGCCCTTTAGTGCCTCTTCTCCCGCCTCACTCACTGTACCCTCAGAATACTCCCCTTGGCCGTGGCTGTGGGGTCTGCACTGTGGAGCCTTCCCCATTGGTTTGAGGTGCTCTGCCCCCTTCCTGTCCCTGTTGAAGAGTGAGGTAATTCCATGCCAAGGACCGTGGGTGTCAGGGAGGATCTAGCTGTGGGTGAGCCTGTGTAGATGACCAGAGCCCTGCTGGCCAGTGTGTAGGACCTTGGTGTAGAGCAGAGTGTGGATACAGATGGTGTTTGCAATGATGAAAAATGCTACCTGTGTCCCAGTGACATCCCCGCTCCCTGCTGTAGGTCTTCAGCTTGACTCACCCCTTTCTGGGGACCTTCACACTGAAGTAGAATTGTGCTGCTGGGGACCACCTGCGTGTTCCTTCCCCCCCAGGCTCCTAGCTCTCAGTACTTCTGTCCTGACTGAGCCTTGCATGCAGGTTTTCACAAGTGGGTGGGCAGGAAGCCGGTTCTGTAATGCAGGGGAAGCAGTTCATACCGCTGTCCCTTGTCCCAGGTAACGCTGGCTTTCCAGATGGAGTTTTTCCAAAAGTGGATGGCTCTAAATTTAGCTGTCACAGAAAGATCGCTGTGTTGTGAATTTTTTTCCACTTAGATTTTATAAAAATTCGAGTTTAGGTTACTATCACATTGGTCATCTTTCTGACTGTAGCATCACAGCTTTTGACTTCTCCATAGAATTCATAAATTATAAAAGAAGAAAAGGAGGAGTCAGCTGCCAGTATCTGTTCACACTACTTTAACGAATGTATGGGCATAGACGTTAACTTCTGTAGGCTGTAAGTGTGGCGAGGAATGAATGGTAAATGTTAACCTCCCCTGAAGGTGGGTTTTAAAGACAGCGGATTACGAGGCTTCGCTCTCCAGGCTTTCCTCTTAAGGTACTGGCGAGTTTGCGATGTTCGTTTTGACTTTGTTTTCTAAATTCCCATGGTACCTACCTCTGTACCATCCCCAAATTCATGTAACTTGGCTCTGGAATCTTAAGTCCTTCCATTATCTTCCTGCTTTGTCTTTGATGAGGGAGAACAGGGTTTTCACAGAATATTGAACAAATTACAGTAATTTAAAATTATGCATGCAATTAAGGAACTGTTTTTAGAGAGTATTAACTGTTGTCATACAGGAATGAATGTCATTTTGAAAATAATTGCAGTTTGCCACTTTGGCAAATTAAAATGACTTGCTCTGAAAAGAGTGCTTGGTAATTTTGGAAGTGTGCTGGTGATTGCTAGCCCTGTAGCCTCCGTTACTGGGCCAGGGTCATGCCAGCCTGTCCCCGCATGGCCCACTGGGATCCTGCCCAGCTGCTTGTGTGCTCGAATGTTGTCTTTTGGCTGGTGCCAGCCCCCACATGTCGAGCATTTGGCTGCTGATGCTTTGCTGAAAGGAGAGAAGCCCGGGAAAGAGGCAGGGACTTGGCTGGGCTCAGGGAGTCAGTTGTACTCTGCATGACAATCTAGCAGGACACAGAATGGCCCCCGCTTCTGGAAGCCTCTAGTATACTGCTTTGCAGCTTGAGCTGGTTGGCACTTCTCCAGGCCCCCATGGTCAGTGGCGCTGCACAACCCTTCTGTCTTTCTCTAAGTTGCTAGGTGGTATTGCCACTTTCAAGTGTTAGCTAAAGAGAGCTCCTGCAGATGGGCAAGAATGCCTAGGATGAGTCATCTCATACCTTCCTGTGGGCCACACAGTATCTGCTGCAACCCTGCTCTTTGGCAGCAATTAGCTTTGTGCCCTGAGCTACCTTTGCCCTACCCACTCCCAGCCCCTGAGTCCTCACCTCCGAAATGGAGACCGCAAAACACCACCTCCCAGTGATCAGCAAGCTGGCAGGGAACACTCTTGGGAAAGTGCCTGGCATGTTCTGTGTGCCCAGGTGAGTTGTTTTTATTGCTGCTCCCTGTGGCTCTGGAAACTGTGACAACACCAGGGCTTCGGGCACCTGGGAACTTTGAGATGGTAGCTGTGAGTCATGTAAGGCCTTCCATCCTGCTGTTTTGTGCTGTGGTTCGTCTAGGTGGGTAGGAGATGGGCCTCCAGGGACCTCACTCTGAAGACAGCACAAGGTGATGGTAACAGTAGCTGCTAATATTTAGTACTTATGAAATACTGAGTGTAGTGCTAAGTCTATCTCCCTCCCTCCCTCCCTCCCTCCCTCTCTCCCTCCCTCCCTCCCTTCCTCCCTCCCCCCCTCTCCCTCTCCCTCTCCCTCTCTCTTTCTCCCCTCTGCTCACCCTCCTTCCTCTGATTCCCTCCCTCCATCTCCCTCCCTCTCCCTGGGGGAAGGTGTTGTTATTTTTGGCATTCACTTTGAATCTTTGCAGCCACCTAGGGAATGGGTGCTTTGGTTCCTGTTTTTCAGCTGGGAACGGAGGTTTGGGGTGCAGAAGGATGGAAGGACACCTGATTATCAGTCTACCATAGTGTGTCTGCAGGTGCGTCTGTCACCTGGTGTGTTTACAGCCCTGCTTGCCAAGTCCAGCCCCAGGCCCGGTAAAGTCAGAATCTCCAGCCTAGGGTCCAGGCACTGGAAATTTTGAAGCTCTGGGTGACTTCCAGTTTGCCACGTGGTTAAGAACGATGGGTAAAGAGCTACAGACTGGCGGAGTTTTAGGTGGTAAAAATGCACACAACAGTGCAGCAAAAAGGAAGTGTGTTTCAGCAAAGCTGATGAAGTGTGAATGGGTGAGAAGGCCTCTGCCCCTGAACACATACCCGCCAAGAGTCTTGTCAGGCCTGGCGGGGGTGGCGCACACCTTTAATCCCAGCACTCGGGAGGCAGAGCCAGGCGGATCTCTGTGAGTTTGAGGCCAGCCTGGTCTACAGAGCGAGATCTAGGATAGGTACCAAAACTACACAGAGAAACCCTGTTTCGGGTGTGTGTGTGTGTGTGTGTGTGTGTGTGTGTGTGTGTGTGTGTGTGTGTGTGTGTCTCGTCAGGTCTGCATCACAGGGCTGCATGCACTCCTGCACCAAGGTCGGCAAAGGGACCATGCTGAGCAGAATGGGGTGACACTGTTCATTCCCTAGAGGAACCTGGAACCCTGAAAACCTGAAGAACATTTTGAGTCACTTAATTCAGACCACTTACCCAGTCATCTTTCTCTCTCAGGCTCCTGTGTCTCAGGAAAGGGTGGGGCTGATGGGAACGTGGTAGTTAGCCAACAAAGTCATCATTCCTGCCTGTCCTGTGGTGGGCTCAGCAGTCTGTATTTATGTCCCTACGTCTTGTTCCAGATTTCTGATTTCTGAGGCCTCTATAAAACCCCAAGTAGTTCTTCAATATAATGCTGTTTTTTCCGTACTGATCATGGTTATTCAGAAGGAATTTTTTTCATTCTTGCTTTTATTTAAACTTAACAGTTTTAAAATACCTTTGAATTGTATTTGAGTCAGGTGGTGTTTTAGGGATATTGAACCTGTTTAACTGTTGTAGGAATCAGTCAACTTATTTGCTAGATTCTCACATTTCTGAGTGTCTTTTCCTCTGTGTGTTACACACACACACACACACACACACACACACACACACACACACACACCCCTCCTCTAAAGGCTCACTGGCTGGGAGGCTGGGTTTGTGTTGACCTAGGTCTGACTACACAATGATGATAGTCCTTCTGATGGGATAAACAGCTGGACAGATGGTCAGGTGGCCAGATGACCTGGTGGGGCCTCCTGACAAGTGTGTGACTTACCTTGTGGATAAGTATTGGTCCCAGTGATGAGAAAGGCCCTGTGCGTGTACGATCCCCGACTATGGAGGATCCTTTTCCTGCATCTCTTCTCTGTGCACTTCCGGTTTAGAACCAGTGTCCAGTGCAGTGAGCTAAGAATGCAAGAGCATGTGGAGGGGTAGAGAGGGCCCAGAGCAGGGTGGGGACTTCACTTTGGGGTTCTGTTGCTGGAGTAGAGACTCACGGGAAGCACTCTTTGCTGTCCGTGGAACTGAAAAGGCAAAGGCTGTAATGGGAGGGTCTGTTTAGTGTTGCTGGAGCCGGAGGATCTGCGGTGAGGCCATGGCCCTGGAGAGAATGTAAGAGAAAGTGGGGACCACCGCCCTGTGGAGTTCAACCTTCAGCAGCATGGAGAAGCCTTAACATTTCACACTTCAGGTTCTAACATGTCGAGATGCCGCCTTAGGCTGCGGTTTCCCCTCTGGAAGTATTAATCTCCTGTACCTACAGTTTGTAAATATTCTATCAGCTACTCCATGGACACATTACTAATTACCCAGAATTTTGATATGCCCGTCTCCTTCTGTAACTTTTAATGATCTACACATGTCTCTAGTCAAATAGATGACGTGGTCTCTGGGTTTTCAATCTGATGGTCAGCCCTGAGGACCTGCCAGGGCTTGGCACGGGGAGTGATGAGTGCAGGTTGGAGCTGTTGAAAGGGACCAATTGAAGAGATGCGTGAGCCATCTGACTAGGTGTGAAAGTGCATCATTTTTTCTCATAATCTGGAGATTTGAAGGAGATTAGTATAGTTAGAGATTTGCATCTGTTCAGTGATTTTTAATAAGTGTAGATCGAAACTTGCCCTGACGTCTGACAGGGGTTGTGTGTAGTAGTCTGTGCGAGCAGCAGAAGATATGCTGTTGGGGATGATCCTGAGGACACAGGGGCATTTCTGGGCTTTCCCTTTTCTTGTAGGATCATATTCTTGTCAAGAAAAGGGGCTATTCATGTTTTCTTCGGGCTTTATCTCATTGTTAAAGATTCCGCCCTTGATTATTATTTCCTTGTTAAAATGACAAATTTTCACTATTTAGTGGCTTGTCAAAGTGTAGCTCCTACACTAATAATCACTGTTAGCAGAAAAGCATGAAAAAAGTGCCAGCCAGGGCTGGAGAAATGGCCCCCAGGTTAAGAGCACTTGTTTCTCTGGCAAGTACCTAGGTTTGATTCCTAGCACCTATGTGGTGGCTCGTAACCATCCCTAACTCTGGTTATAGGGGATCTGATGCCCTCTTCTGTACTCTGTGGAGACTAGGCATGCACACAATGGCACAGATACACATGCAGGCAAAATATTAATACACATGAAGTCAAAGTAAATAAATCTTTTATAAAAAATGTGTTGTGCAGGGGATGAGGGAGGAGAGGGTACTGTGCACATCAAAGAAAATGTTATTTTCACTTGAGATGAACTAAAAATCCATAATAGAAAACTTAATATCTACCGGGCAGTGGTGGGGCACTTGTCTTTAATCCCAGCACTCCGGAGGCAGAGGCAGGATGAGTTCGAGGACAGCCTGGTCTACAGAGCAAGTTCCAGGACAGCCAGAGCCGTTACACAGAGAAACCCTGTGTAAAGCAAAAAAAAAAAAAAAAAAAAAAAAGAAAGAAAAAGGAAGAAAATTTAACATCTTAACCATTTTTAAGTCAGCTTTCACATTTAATGTTGTAAATCTCTAGAACTTTTCACCTAGTAGGTCTCTTTAGCCACTAAGCACTCTGATTTCCCCATTGTCCATGGCCTGGAAGCCATGCTCAGCTTGTGTCTGTGTTTGAGTACTTTGGGTCATCCTTTATCGCATCATAATGTAGCCTTTCTCTTTTTGCTTATTTAGCATATTTTATATTTGTCTCTGCTGGAGCATCCCCATAACTCCTTTCTAAGCCTGAATCTCTCCACTGTTGGCATGCACATCTCTCTCCATCCTTCAGCTGGTGGACCCTGGGGCTGCTTCCATGCCTTTGTGAATAATGTTGACGTGAACGTAGATGTGCACATTTCTTCAGGATTCTGCTTTCAGTCATTTTGGATATATCCCCAGAAGTAGCTCTGCTTCATCACACTGCAGTTCTGTTTTCCATTATTTAGATGAACTTGGACAGTTCCCTCCAGTGAAGATGTGCATTGTACACACACGCACATGCTCATGTATGCACGGACACTCAACACACTAATGCACGTGCAGTAGTGTACATGCACATATTTGCTGCTGCTGCATTTCAAACTTGAGATCTGTTAGAATGCAAACATTGCAGAGACTGCCCTTCTTCCCAGATGTTGTTAAGACTAACACATCTTGTTGCGTTGTCCAACAGGTGAGCCGGCTCCTGATTTTGGGAGGGGCCAACGTGAACTACAGGACGGAAGTGTTAAATAACGCCCCCATCCTGTGTGTCCAGTCTCACCTTGGCCACGAGGAAGTTGTTACTCTGCTTCTGGAATTTGGCGCCTCCCTAGATGGGGTGTCGGAGAATGGTATGAACGCACTCTGCTATGCAGCTGCTGCAGGCCACATGAAGCTGGTGTGTCTGCTGACCAAGAAAGGGTCAAGGGTAAGCAGCAGCCTTCTGGACGTGGAGGGTGACAGCAGGATGGCTGAGGGGGTGGGAAACATCTTCCTGTCATGACTAGGGTTGTTGGCCCCTGGGCCAGGCTTGGTGGATTTCAGTGAAGTGAGTTAAGAGATTTTATAGAATCGGTGTAGAAGGTCCGGGCATCTTGGTGGGAGCCCCAGGAGAGAGGCAGCGTGTGTGCCTGAGCTATTGGTCTGCTTGCACTTGGACCAGGCAGATCTCTGGCTACTGAATTTATTCTAGACTCTAACAGGGCGCCACAATTGTTTGGAAGATTATTCAGAAGTTTTTCTCGGTGTGTGTGTGTGTGTGTGTGTGTGTGTGTGTGTGTGTGTATGTGTGTCTGTGTCTATGTCTGTGTCTGTCTGTCTGTGGGCATCTGTGCACATGCACGCTGGTGCCATGCTGCACATGAGGAGTTCAGAAAACAGCACTGGAGGGAGTTGGTTCTCTCCTCCTACTGCGTGGGTCCTGGGAATTAAACTTGGCAGGAAGTTCCTTTCCCTGGTGAGCCGTCTTGCCAGCCCTGTTGGAAAGATTTTAAATGTTTACCTCACACCACCCCCAACTCTCCCTTCTTGTCCTATTTCATTTCATGATTCTTTTAAAACAACCCCGTGAGTTCTCTGCTTCTTAGACGTCACATGCTGGAGCTGTGGGAACTGCCTGAAATCATTTTTCCTTTTCCCACCTGGAACCCTGGGTTTTTCAGGCCCGCATTTCTCATCTGTCTGCGGAATCCCAGGAACTGTGCCATGACAGCGGTGTGAGCCTTCAGCCAGCCTTTGGCTATTACCGTGAGATAACTGCTGCTACCTGACACATTCGGGTGGAACTGCCAGGCTCCTAGATGAGTGAGGTGGACGCTAAGCTCAGCATAAGCCCCCTTTAGCTGCCAATGCGCACAGACCCATTGCACAGGCAGATGAGCCTGTTGAGTAACCATGGGAAGACCACTGCTAATAGTCTTTCGCCAGTTTAGTTAAGTTAGACTTCTAGTAGGTCCAGAAATGTTCTTTGCTTTGTTTGTTTGCTTTTCTTCAAAGTCCAACATTTGGGACATCTGAACCTCAGCTCCAGTTTTGGGGCGCATGCCTTACTGCTGTGTGGCACATGCCCCCCCCCCCCCCCCCCCCCCCCCCCCCGTCTAAGGATTCCAGCTGTCTCTCAGCTCTGCGCTGAGGCCAGTGGCGCCCCCTCTGTTACATCTGAAAGCTCGCAGGAAGAGGCTAGCTGTCATGTTGGGGACTCTTGTAGAGTTTCCCTGTGACGAGGCAGCAGAGCTGGGCCCTGGGCTCTTCTTCAGTCCTAGGACTCCCACATCTAGATAGGGAATGCAGGTGCCTGCCACCATCAGGCCCTTAGGAGGTGTGCAGCACTCATGCATTTCTTCTGACTAGCTGGCATCTCCCGGCTTTGTGACTTTGATTTATAAGCCGGCATGTCCCTGATCATCATTCCCCTTTCTGTCGTGCATCCTTTAGATCTGTGATCTCTAGAGCCTTCCCTTTCTTTGGCTCCCTGGTTCAGTGACCACAAGTCTCAGAGCAGCCTGAAATTACTTCATCTAAGTACCCCACTGGGAAGCATAGGACTTTGTCCGAGGGTTCAGTCTCTGAGCTCTGTGTAGTTTGCTGAGAGATGTGTGCGTGAGAAGACTCTCTTGTGGTTGCCAGTCCTGCAAAGGGAACCTGGGGCCTGGATGAGCATCCTTATCACAATGAAGGGAGTCAAAAGTCCAGTGCTGTCCAGAAAGACAAGTCGGAATGTGAACCCTTGTCCTTTTGAAGCAGTGTGAGTCTGCTGATAGCCTTTACAGGGCAGTCATGTTCTCAGAGCAGAGGGGATGCTCACCTGGTGCCCTGCTTCTGCTCCCCAGGTAGACCACTTGGATAAGAAGGGTCAGTGTGCACTCGTCCACAGCGCGCTGCGGGGTCACAGTGACATTCTCCAGTACCTGCTGAACTGTGAGTGGTCAGCAGGTCCTCCCCAGCCTGGCACGCTGAGGAAGAGCCAAGCCCTGCAGCAGGCACTGACAGCAGCCGCCAGCATGGGCCACAGCTCGGTGAGTGGGGCTCTGGGCTTGCTTCCTGAGGTAGGAGATGCTGTAGCCCAACATCAGTTGTCCGGTCACCACAGCCTTCTAAGTGGGGAGCTATGGCAACAAGAGGAATCGGAGGTTTCAGGAAGTAGCTGCTGACCTTGCTTAATGAAGGGCTTCTAGTGATACTCTAGCCTGCTGTGAGTGAGGCCCGTGGTCTCATGTGCGTGGGACAAGCAGAGCGCTTTCTTCCCACTCAGGAGCTCTGGTGGGTGTTCACTGTTTCTCTGGTTCTTCCTTTCTCTCCTCTACCCTGCTCTTTCCGCCCAGCCCCTTTGGTGCCTTCTTTTGTCCTTATAACCTTTAGAAAATAATCACATGGAACCCTAGTTAAAATCATTCTTGAGTGGGTGAAGAGTTTTTAAAAGGGGGGCTTGGGTGCGTCAAGCCTGGGAGCATGCCCATTGTTCGAATTTCCTGCACCAAAGGGGAGATTCAACACAGTTTCTTTCTGATGGATGTCACTAGCTTTAGGTTTGAAGATTTGAGTGACATCAGCTGGCCTGTGTCCCTGCTTTGGCTGTGGATATAGTGGCATTTGCTCCCACTTTGCTGTGTGTGTTCCCTCTCTTGGTTATCTTTAAGCAATTGGAGGTGCCAGTGTTTGGTAATATTCTTTCCCTCAAAATGACTGAAATTTGAATGCCAAGCTGGCTGGCTGATATCTGGCACTTATACACGATGGCGGATACACATATAAGCATGCATTGCTGGCTGGCGAACATTTGGCATGCCTAAACTACAGTGTTAAATACACATCTGAAAATGTAGCTGGTTTCCTATTTTATTTGTCTTGGTTTTTTAAAACAAGGCCTCACATAGTCTAGTTAGTGTAACTGTCTTTCTGCCCCTCCCTCCCAAGTGCTGGAATCACAGACGTGGGACACTGTGCTCTGCCTCCTCCTTCACCTGTCTGAATGAGTAGCTCCTACACGTCATCACGAGGAGGTCTGTGAGCACATGCACACCCACGCATGACACACATGCCCCCGTGTTTGGAAGCAGTCCTTCTCTTAACTCATGCCCACCACTTAGGAGCTGGCCTGGAGAACACGGAACAGAAACTACCTCTGCACAACCAATAACCATTTCAAGCAGAAAAGCACGATTTCTTAGCCAAAAGTCCCAAAGAGGATATTAATTTCCTCATGTCATCACAGCAAGTAGCCACACTCTCAGCGACTAAAACACAGCACACACTGAATCTTAAACCTCTGGAGGTCAGAAATCTAAATTCAAGGTGACAAGAACCAGGCTTCTCACTGAAGGCTGCAGGAGAGAGCCTTTCCTGGCTTTCGTAGCTTGTAAAAGCCACTGCCTTCCTTAGCTCAGACCTGCTTCTTCCATCTTCGGGGTACACGACCCTGCTGTGTGTCCCTATGCCTTCCTGCTCTGACCTAGATTCCCCCTGTCCCATCCTTACGGATGTTGTGGTTATACGAGGTTTGTGACAAACTGTATACCCAGACAGTTCCACATAATCACTCCATTTCAAGGTCTGTGATTTCCTCCCGCCATTCAAGGAGCACCCAGAGCTTCTGGGGATTAGGAGGAGACCCAGTCAGCAGACCGCAAACAATACAGATTGGGAGCTTGGAAAATGGCTTTGTCGTACTCTCCCGTCATTCAGGATGATGCTGGCTCTGGTCCAGGGCACAGCTACTTCATCTCTCCCCAAGAGCAAGCTTTCCTGCCTCTAGCTTGTGACCTGCTCTGCTCCTGGACGGGGAGATGCCCAGAAGGGAGAGGGACGGTGCTGTCAGAAGAAAAATCGTTTGGATAATACTAAAAGAAATTTTTTACTGTAACAAGTATCTATCACCTCGTTTTCCTTCCTTGTGAGGAAGGCACTAATGGTGATTTATGCAGAAGCTGCACTTTCTGTGATCTGCTGGGCCCTTTGTTGATTACGTTGGCATATTTGGGTCATGTCGGAATTCATTAGAATTCTGAGTACCTGGTAATCCCGAGCAGAGTTGCTGAAATGCACTGAGGTTGTTTTATTTTTTTTAATTCTCCAAGTGAAAGTGTGAATAGCCTACGAATTATGCTTGCAAATGGTTTTCATTCTATTTTCTCTACTTGTGCAGCACACGATAATAACGGTTAAAACACAACACTCTCCCCTTTGGTATATGGGCTATAATAAGCACCCATTGCTCCGAGAGCTCATTAAACCACCTTGCCACGTCTGACAGGTAGTCCAGTGCTTGCTGGGAATGGCAGAGGAACACGGAATCGAAGTCAATGGCACCGACACATTGTGGGGAGAAACAGGTAATTATGCTTCCACTGTTTGTATTCAGGGGCAGCTTGCGTGGTGTCTCGGCCCCGCTGGGGCCCGATTGTCTCAAGAATGACTGGTGATGCGTGTAGTCCTGTTTTTATTTTGTCACGAGACATTTGGAGCTTAAAGCCTTTTCAGATTGCCAGATGAGTAGTAAAACTTCCCTGGAAGCAATAAAAGCGACTCATTTTGAGTTAGAACAGCAATGACCACGCGCTTGAGAAACATCGGGTGGAAGTGCCTTAGTAGGGCATCGGGTTTGCACGTGTCCAGACCTACCTGATCCTCCTCTGATGCCTGCCAGAGGAGCCAGGCAGCGGTCCCATTGTCAAGGGAAGCCTGGGCGGCTCAGTAGGGAAGTAGTACTTGCTCTGCCTTGTGGAATGAGGGTAGAACTCAGGTCTCACAGCCCCATATAAACTACTGAATGCAGTCCATAGTCCCTCTCCGTTGGTCAGGGGAGGAGGGCTGAAGGTGGGAAGAGAGATCACTATTCAGATTAGTGAAGTTACTGCTGCTTTGAAAATTTCCATTCGACAGATGTAACCAAGATGCTTAGAATGCTTCCCGACTTGGTACGTGATGCATGTGATTGTCTTTTCTCTTGCACAGATCTGTTTCTAATGCTTCTAAGTTCTTTCCTAACAAAGCAGATGGTGGTGTGGAGAGTTTATTAGCTAGCTCACACATGGGAGAAGCCTCAGAGATTTTCCTGGTGGGAGCGCAGGCCTGCCCTTCAGAGCCACATGGCTCGCTCTGGGAAGCCACCATCAGCTGGTATCTCTTGCCGTGGACTGAAGGAGGAGTGAGGCATGGCGTGAGTTGTAGAGAAAGTGTAGGGCTCCAGATGGTGTGGATCGGTCCTGAATTTCTGTTCCCTCCCCATTGAGAGTCTGCCAGTCGGTTGATGTCTAAAGAGACACTTGAGAAATTAAAGAGTTCTCACTTAAAAACAACAACAACAAACCAGTCAGTCACATTTATTAACTCACAGTTTGTGAGAGTCGCAAGTCTAGGCTCAGCAGGGCTGGGTTTTCTGCTTCAGGCTCTTACCTGCCCATAATGTAGGCATTGGCTTGAGCTGTGCTCCCATCAGGGATTCATCCAGCTTCCAAGCGGCTGTTGATAGGACTGATCTCCTTGCAACTGTACATGAGTCTGGTGGAAAGCCACAGAATTGGTCAGCCCTTCTCTTATAAGGCCTTGTGGGCAATCTTCAGACTTCGTGACCTAGAAAGCAGTTCTAGTCATTAGTAAGGATTTGGATGAATTTAGTCAGCCGAGGGGTTTTTGATTTGGGCGTTTTCCTTTATTTTTTGAGAAGTTCGTACAACATCTTGATCATATTCTCCTTCCCAGTTCTTTTCCACAACCCTTCCTCACCCAACTTCATGCTTACTCTTTCTCTCAAAAAACAAAAGCAAAACAAAAGTGTGCTCATGAGTGCAGTCTCTCTCTCTCTCTCTCTCTCTCTCTCTCTCTCTCTCTCTCTCTCTCTCTCTCTCACACACACACACACACACACACACACACACACAAAACCATGGAGTCCCTTTTGCTTTGGCCAACTGCTCCTGAGCATGCGCCCTGCCCTGGAGCGTGGGTTGGTATACTCAGTGTCATTCCATTGAAGAAACTGATTTTCCCTCTTCCAGCAACTATCAGTTGCAAATAGCTTCTTGGCTAGGGGTAGGCATTTGTGCCCAACACTCTGACTCGGGGAGTCTCTTAAGTGGGGCTTGGGGTCAGGCTCAGCGTGGTTCTTGTCCCAGGACCCAGTAGTTGGTGGGTTAGCTGAAGTTCTGGTTGGAACTCTGGGCTCAGACTCCAAGCAGTCCCAGATCTTTGAAGTTGGAGGGGTGGATCGTAGGATAGAAGTTGGGGAAGGGAAGTGACCTGTTCTTGTCGATGGAGACAGACTTGGCTGGCCTGGAATTCACTATGACAACCAAATTAGCCTCTAGCTAGTGGCCATCTTACTGCCACACCTTTCTTAGAGTTAGGATTATAGGGGTGCACCACCGTGCCCAGCACCAAGAGTTTTATTGAGATAGTTTTACATTTTAACATTCAAAGTAAGAAAAGGCAAAATCGGCTTGTCTGTCGGGCTTAGGGGACCACTGCACCTCTCTATGGATCGTGTGCCGATAAAACCACGGCGCCATTGCCGACATTTCCTTCGTCCCTGATAACCACTGTCTGCCCCAAACCTTCCTGCCTTCCACAGCTGTACATGTCAAGGGAACAGCCTGAAACCTCGTAAGGCGTGGTTTAGATGTGAGAACATCAGCAGCTACCCGTGCTGTCTGGAAGCCAAGGTCCCTGTTTTTATTTGGCTGTGGGTTCTACTGCCCGACTCCAAATGTGGGGATGAGAGATGCATGAGGGAGCAGGCGTCATTGTGACTTCCTGCAGTGACGGTGATTGCAGGCGCCTCAGCCTGTGGGCCGTGCTCTCCAGCCTGGCCGGTCTTCAGTACGGTGGGGTGGACTCCACATGCCGTTCGGTTGGTCCTCCCCACTGTGGGCGTCCTCAGCGGTGAAGGTGGTTACTTGGTCAGTGGTTTGCTTGGTCCTCATTCCTGAGTGTTCTCAATAGTGCTTTGTGTCCAAAACATCCCAGAGTGTCTTGGCCACAGCACAGGCCAGTATCCCGAGAGTGGCTCCTGTGTAGGGTGTGGGAAGGTGGAGGAACAGCTAGGTTCTTTGTGTGGAGAATACACTCATTATTTCTCCTGGAACCTCGTATCTATTTACAAGTCTGCTCAGTGTAGATGCAGTCATAAACAACTTGGCTTCAAGATGTTGGCGGGCTTGTAAGGGTGGTTTCCACGTCTGTTTCAGGCTCACCCGCCCGTCCTTGAAGGGTGCACTGTTTTCTCCTCAGTGTCTCTACCCTGTTTGGTGTTCAGTGTCTGCTCTCCCAGTCGTGAGGTGCTCAGAGGTGGGCGCCAGCTCCTATACAAAGTCCTTCCCTACTGTCCTGTCAGGACAGACTTTTGCCGGCTCCGTGTACCTTCTTGTTCACAGGGTCCCAGTGTGGGCATCACGGCCCCTCCTGGTTGTCTGAAGTGATAACTGCTCTCAGCCAGTGAGAGGAGATACCTCATGCGGTGGGGTAGTCGGGAGGAGGCATGGTCCTGTGCCGTTCTTTCTCACTGGAGCATCGCACCTCACTGCTGAAAGTCCACACACGTCATCATGAAGGAGCTGGCTTAGCAGGGCGAGAACTTCATTACAGATTCTAAAGACATTCGTCGACAACCGTGTTTAGTCTGAGCACTGCAGGGAACCCACAGGTTTTACAAAACTCTAAGTGCCTGCTGATTTGGGGGAGCAGAGGGCTTTGCTTAGAAAAATCTTCCCTTTCATGAGGCTGTGCTTCTTGTCTGTCCAGTGTTTAGAGACAAGCCCTTCAAAGTGAGTTCTGTATTTGAGATAGCTCGGAGATACTGCCTCCCCCGCTTCTCTTCCTCCTCCTCCTCCTCCTCCTCCTCCTCCTCCTCCTCCTCCTCCTCCTCCTCCTCCTCCATCTCCATGGAGAATAAGGAGTGTGGCCTGTGAACAGAAACTGCATCGCCCTTGAGGCTGCCGCTCTGTGACACCCACAGACTGTCAGGCAGCGGCGGTCCCACAGTTTCTGGGCAGCCCGAAACATGGCACGAGCCCGTCAGATGCCTGGGTTATCTGTCTCAGCATTCCACAGCCATGACCAGTCAGTCAGTCCTGGCTCCCACAGAGTCCCGACTGAAGTGAGTTACTATTTCCATGTCAGTGTTTGATGTGACTCAGCCTAAGCCGAATGACCAGGGACTCTTTACCGATGACCTCATGCTGTGCTGTGGGAATTGACATACCGTGTTTCCAAACTCTGTCCAATGTGAGTCTGCACTGTGCGTCTGGCTGTTTAGCCTCCCTCTTGGGCCCTGTTTTTCCAGCCTGTTCCTGAGAGCAAAGGCTTCCTCCCCACAGGTCTCATCAACCTCATTTTGCAGCTCCCTCCTCAGGACAGTTGAGCTGTTCTATGAGGAGATGCTGTGGTCCACACACTGTGAGCTTCCCCAGGGCTGGAATTCCTGTGTTTCTTGCTCCCAGGTGATACCTGGCCTAGTGCTGTCCTGAGGAGTTTCCGTAGGGTAGGGGTGTTCCCACTTGTGCTATCAGTGACACACCTACTGTGGCTGCTGAGCAGAGGAGTGGCCGGTGTTGGTCTAATCAAGGGCTCGCCATGTGGGTATTGACCAAGTGGGAAGAGTGAAAGGAAAAACTCTTACAGCCTTAAGGCATGGGATATTCATTTTATAGAATTATTGGGGGAAATGTTTGGTGGATAGGGGCAAGACAAGGAGCCAGTGGTGTGGTTTTGTTTGGTGGTAGTCCTGTCCTGTCTGCCTTGTTGGATTCACAGATGAGCGCTTGTGTGTGTGTGTGTGTGTGTGTGTGTGTGTGTGTGTGTGTGTGAGAGAGAGAGAGAGAGAGAGAGAGAGAGACAGACAGACAGACAGACAGAGAGAGAGAGACAGAGACAGAGAGAGACAGAGAGCACAAATGTGTTTGGCCTGCCAGCTAATAGGTGTATTACTTCCTGGTGCAGTGTGGGCGTGCCTCCTGCTCTCTCTCCTCCTCCTGGTATCTATAACATCTCCCTCTCCTGGGCCCTTACCTGTTCTCCAGCAAGCTTCTGTGTACTGACTTGGTTGCTTCCTCAGAGGCCCTTTGCCTGGGCTTTGAGAATACAGGATGTTAGCTGCCCCTGAGGGCCGTCCTTTTCCTAATTTTGAAAGGGGTGTCCCAGCAGGTCCCATCAGAGTTAGTTATGACTGACTGAGATACTTTGTGTAAAGTGCCAAGTCTTTTGTTTTGAGTCTGTGATGTTTGTGTTGGTGAACTCTTGCAAAGGAGTTTGGTCATCGTTATTAATTGGCTCCCATTGCCAAAGCTGCTAAATAAAGATGCTTGATTTGCTGCTGTTCCTAAGGTGAGCCAGGTTTGCTCCTCTGTAAGCGGAGTGGGAGCTTTGGGCTGTGGTGTGTGTGCACGCACACCACGTTTCCTAGTTGGGTTGAAGTGCCAGTCCCACTTCACTGTTGGCTGTTTCTGGGTGGGACCTGGCCAACTCTGTCCCCAGTGCCCTGTCAGATGGCTGCTGTGTCCACAGGCCTCCAGTTGTAGGGCAGGATGTGTGCATATACCTGTCTCCACACTGGATCACAGAGCTGGGAAAGGGTGTTTCCTCCTTTGTGACTCAAGTGTTCCCTTGTCTGTAGGAACCCACTTTCCTTTCTGTTCTGTGGCCTTGGAAACCTGGGTTTATCCATAGCTGCCTCAGAACACAAACAACTGAGTGCCTTATTATATTACTTTAAAAATGACTACTCTTTTTTTTTTTTTTTTGGTTTTTCGAGACAGATTTTCTCTGTGCAGCTTTGCGCCTTTCCTGGAACTCACTCTGTAGCCCAGGCTGGCCTCAAACTCACAGAGATCCACCTGCCTCTGCCTTTCCGAGTGGTGGGATTAAAGGCCTGCGCCACCACTGCCTAGCTGTGACTACTTGTTCATTTGAATTTTATCTTTGGTTTTTAGGTGGGTTGGGGGTGGGGCTTTTAGTAAGAATTTATATCTTAAGCTTGCTGGGTTCAGTTTGGTCCTCACACATGCAAGGTGTGTGTGTGTGTGTGTGTGTGTGTGTGTGTGTGTGTATGTTTATATATTGTATGTGTATTTATACATTGCATGTATAGATATAAATATGTGTGTATATATTTTTACATATATACATGTATATATGCCTGCAAAAATGTGTGTATACATATATATGTACATACATATATACGTATGTGTGTATACACACATGCACACACATATCCCTTAATTAAAATGCTTGGTGCCAAAAATTTGGTTTTGTGGATTTTCCAGAGTGTGGGATATTTGCATAATTGGTGATGTTCAAAGATCTAGAACTGTTTTTGAAAAGTTTCATGTTTTAGATTTAAGGATTTGGAACACTCACCCTTTATGCACTCCCCTTAGCGCACAGGCCAAGTGAGAGACAGGGAGAAAAGCGCTTGCCCAATACTTTCTGGGGGTCTATGGAGAATGTGTGTGACACTAACCAAGATATGTGACACTCCCCTCCTTTTCACTGACACCCAGTGTGATGTCCCGCACATGACTCTGTCCAGCTCAGCTGTAAGGGAGAGAAGGGCAGACCGTGAGACATGTCTCCAGGCCCTTAATGGAACGAAGCATGCCTTCGGTGTCTTGGCAGGTAGCTGGATCTATCCGAAGTGTGAACATTCTCAGCATGCTTTAGGAGTGACAGCTGTTCAAAGCTCTGGTCCTCAGACAGGTTTTTAGAGGAGCAAAGCACATATGAAATAGGATTAGAGTCATCTGTACTTTAGGAAATTGTGTTTAGGTTAAATTTATGTTTCGTACAGCACACATTATTCCCAAGGCCTATTTGGAATAATATCAGAATAGGGGCCAAAGGGAGGCAGGACTCAGATCCAGTCACAGCTCGGATGGGCATGCTATGCAGTGGTACCAGTGTGTTCTAAGATGTACTGCCCTTCTGGCCTCAGGAGCCCCATGGCCAGAGTGAAAAGGGAACACAGCCATGGCAGACTGTTCTTCTCGTCCATGGGAGGAAGCGGGCAGCCCTTCAGGAGCACAGAATTGTTGTTGCGGTCTTCTCCTTCAAAAGACACCCACAAGAAGTTGTTTGGTGAATTCGGTGTCTTTAGAGCTGACTTCCCAGAGGCAACAGAGGAGGAGTCAGGAACTCAGATGGCAGCCAGGCTTCCACTTCTGCATGGCCTTGGGCAAGCCAGTGAACTTTTCTGGGCCTTTCTTTGCTCATTGGCAATAGACAAGACTAGCACTTGCCCCCCAGGCGTTGCTTGTGTATGAAGTGGATTCATGGATATGCAAAGCCATGAAGCATTGCATAGAAAGCTCTCACACATGGCATAGTGTTGTTAAAATGGTTAGTGGAGCTGGAGGGAAGAAATTCAGTATATGTATATATGTATGTATATATGTGTGTGTGTGTATATATATATATATTATATATATAAATCTATACCTTAGTAATACTAATTTATCGTAACTCTAGCTGCATATACTAGCTCTCGAATATCTGTTAGCTTCTGAGTCCAGCAGAACACCTCAGTCAGGTTCTATTTAATCTCTATAAGCACACTTAGAGGAGATCACTTTTTTGTTTGTTTGGTTGGTTGGTTTTTTTTCTTTTTGTTTGCTTTTGTTTTTGTTTTTCAAGATAGAGTTTTTCAGTATAGCTTTGGTGCCTGCCCTGGATCTTGCTCTGTAGACCAGGCTGGCCTCGAACTCACAGAGATCCGTCTGGCTCTGCCTCTCCAGTGCTGGGATTAAAGGTGTGTGCCACGGCCGCCCAGCTGAGAGAGATCACTTTTAAGTGCACTTTCATAAGGCTGAAGGAACTGAGCTAACAGAAAGTTGTACCTCTTACCCTAAGTCACAAAATGAATCCCTGTGGAAGCCAGGAATTTTACCTGGCCGATAGATTAACCTGGATCATGCTCTCAAACCAAACAGAAAGCCCTTGGCTCGGGAGGTGGTTCAGTGAGTAAAGAGCTTGCTGTTTAAGTACAGGACCCAAGTTTGGATCCTGAGCACTGCTGGAGAAGCTGGGCACGGTGGCATGCACCTGTAACCCCACCTACTGCTTGCAGATCTGGGGGGTGGGGTGGGTTCTGGAGGCTTCCTGGGAGGCCATTCTCACCAGAATGGTAAGCTCCTGGTTCACTGAGAGGCCCTGTCTCAAAAAGTGAGAGCAATAGAGGTCAATACATTTGATGTTGACCTCTTGACCTCCATGTATATTCGCACAGGCAAACACACAGACGCACGTATGTGTGTGTGTGTACACACATGCACACATGGGGAGCAGTGGCTAATAAAACTAAAACTTCCATGTACTCGGCAGTTAGTTTTGAGACACAGCCTTCACTGGTACACAGTCTCATTTCCCTTAACCTACCAAATGAGTGGCCCTCACTGTAATTCTTGCCCCTACAAATGGCTGTGGATTATGGAAGACTTGAAAAATCA
Organism: Peromyscus eremicus; assembly: GCF_949786415.1. Lineage (NCBI taxonomy): Eukaryota > Metazoa > Chordata > Mammalia > Rodentia > Cricetidae > Peromyscus > Peromyscus eremicus. The sequence continues at coordinate 38,375,381 of NC_081419.1, forward strand.
AAACGCAGAAGAGACACTGAGCTGCTTTCTTCAGAATTTGTTCACTTACTTTTATTTGTGTGTGTTGTGAGCAGCATCAGCCTGTTCAGGGAGGAAGCTTGGGGCAGAGCTGGCTTCATTCATAAGGGCAAGGGCAGAGCGCTCCCTGGAGGGACCTCCTGGGGCTGTGCTGGGGACGCGCTTCCTTCCCCAGGGCCTAGAGCGCTGGCTTATGATGCAAGCGCAGGATTTTTTATTTTAATCTTTGTTTTCATCTCATCCTTTAAGTTGGTGGAGATGAGCTGAGATATGAGCCCCAGCTTTGTAGAGATGAATTTATAGATCTTGGAGAGTCCGTTTTGTGTCTTTTTCTGTTTTGTGTGAGAACCCTGGCCTCCTCAAGGATGGACAAAAATGCCTAAGAAATAAGCTAGGAAAGTCATAGCCCTGTTCTGGGACAATTGCAAAGACATGTTGCCTTGCCTTTGGGTGAAGGCACCACACACACACACACACACACACACACACACACACACACACACGGGTAATTTCTAGTTTCATTTTACCTTTTAGATTGGTAGTTCTCAATCTGTGGGTCACAACCCTTGGTGTCAAGCCACGCTTTCACAGGGCTCTCCTAAGTCCATCAGAAAACACAGATATTTACATTATGAATCATAACAGTAGCAGAATTGTAGTTCTGAAGTAGCAACAGAATAATTTTATGGTTGGGGTCACCACAGCATGCGGAAATGTATTAAAGGGTCTCAGCATTAGGAAGGTTGAGAAGCGCTACTGTTGATAAAATAGCAAAGAAATCTCCAACCCTTCCTTATAGCCTTTGCTTTGGTCCTGTGCTTTACTGTGCATGCTGTGTGGCCACTGTGCCCTGACCAAGTGCCAGGCATCACCATCCCTGTCACATCTCCTGGTTTCTCCCTCAGCCACAATGAGGTGACTTCTCTGAGAACCGTGCTGCTTACTTTTAACATTAGTACTTCCATTTTTTTTTTAAATTTTTATAAAAACGGGAAAGGCCAGTATCACATGGAAATAAATTGCACACATGAACACACACATATAAACAAAACCGAGCTGTTCTGCTCATGGTGACCTTGGAGTGGGAGGAAGTGTGTAGAGCAGAGGCAGACTCTTGCTTAAGAGCCGTGGCTGCCTATGAAGGTCAGTTTGGATTCTCCACATGTAGTGTGTGGAAGATGGTCATCTGGTACGGAGGTGTGGTCTCTGTCACCGTCTCTCCAAGTCCCCGGGTCAGGTCCAGGAAGCAGAGGAGGGGAGTGAGCATCCCTGACTTGATCCTCAAGCTGAGCCACCTTGGGCCGAGTCAGTGACACACCCTTGTGTGTTTGAGTGACAGGTCGGTCTGTTGTAACATTTTAGAAACAGCCCTGTTGATGCAATGACTCTGTTCCCAGCAAGTTGGCAGTTAAGGGTGGTTTCTTTTTTGTTTTTTGTTTTTTTAAATTAAATCTTTGCCCAGAGAACTTCAGTATGTAAAAGATTCTGCCAAATGATCCATTTTATGGTGCAAGGAAGTGTTTCTCAGGGATGTTTTCAGTAAGCTCAGATGGTTGAGTGTCAGTCAAGTTTTTCTTAAAATGAACATCTGCCATGACGAGTCTACTCATGCTCAGAAGACAGCGCTGCTGAGGTGAAATTATTCAAGATTGTCAGGGTAGGGAATGTGCTTTTTTTTTTTTTTTTCCACAATTGAATTACACAGATGATGTCTTGTTAAGGGTTTGCCAAGTAAAAAAAAGCACTTGTGTCTGACGTGCTTCAGTGCTGTGTGCTCACCCAGACCGGGGGCTTCCCTGTCATGTGTCTTTGTATTTTGTTGGCGGAAGAGAAAGCATCAATGCCCTCCTCTCCCACCCTGGTCTGGTGTCTTTCATGCCCCAGCCTCCACTCCTTTCTTGTCTGGTCCAGCTGAGTTCACTGACCCTCATTAGAGCTGGGGCCGAGGTTGGCTGTCTCAGCAGGATGGTTGGAATTCCTGAGCAGAGCTGTTTGGAGTTTGTTTGGAGTACCCTCCATGCTTCCGAATATGGGAATATGGTATCCCGAAGTCCTTGAGGCTGCTGAAACTTGAGATGCATCCTCGCCTGGGGAGTTTGTATGAGGAAGCTAAAAATACTCACTCTGGGTAGAAGAGGAAAGCTGTGTCCTGTTGTCTGTCATCAGTAGTGTCTCCTTAGGATTCCTGTAGAAAACCTGATCTGGTGTGAGCCTGAGCAAAGTGGACCTGTGCTGACAGGTTCCTAATCCACCCCCCCACACTTGAAGAACTGAAATCATAAGCACACAGCAGATCGGGCTGTGGGGAAAGAAGGTGGAGTCCAACCCTGTCGCCAGGCCTGGCAGGGCACGCATGTCAGCCTGTCAGCTGCTCCGACTTCCGGCCTCTCTGCCAGCTGGTGAAACACACAGATCCTATTTTTAGCTCAGGGCTGTCTGATGTGTTACTGTTGAAAGACATCAGTAGCAGCTGCAGCATACATCGTGATTTAAAGGTCCCGGTTCTCACAGGGATGAAGCTTCTTCACAAAATGAAAGACGGCAGCTTTTTGTAGGCGGACCACTCGGGTCTCATTCAATGCAAGGCTGGCTCACTCCTTTCCACGGAGTTCTATGTCTCTGTGTGCAAACACATGTGTGCGTCCCCGTGTGCCTTTTGGTCCCTTTCTCCTCCTAGTTGGTACAGCCAGGGAAACAGGAGGAGGGTCCCTGAGTGAAGGAAAATTCCAGAGCAGCAGCTGGCACCAGGATCCTTCACGGTCCACTTGCAGAGATTCTGTTCAGATCAGTTCAGATAATGTATATTATAGGCGGAAAAAAAAAAAGGTAGAATTTTTACACCCTTCATAACTCTTAGGGTGGGGACAGACCCCTCTAACAACAGATGTGGTAACAGGAGCAGAACACACCAGAGTGCCCTACCCTGTGAAGCCCAGGGTACAGGACAGAGAAGTGCTCACAGCTCAGAGGCAGTTGAGACGCTGGCTTCTGACTCAGCCTTCTGCACAGGCTATGGGGTGCACAGGCTACATGAACAAGGCCGGCAAGTGTGAGGTTTGCGTGTCTGCTTCTCCAGATTCTGTCTGGCCCTCCCTGGGCAGAGAAGATACCTGTCAAGGGAGACTTCCCACAGAGCTGTCAGTTCCCACACAAAAGAGTGAAGCTCATTTGTGCCCAGAGCTCCTTCAGGTATCTGAGTTTCTCAAAACAATCAATATAACTTTTCTGCCAGAGGCGTATCTGGGTGTAGCATGTTCTGGTCTTCTGCAGTGCAGAGTACCCCAAGCTCCCCCATCCCTCAGCCGTCATGAACATCACCACCACCATCCTTGTGGCAGGAACAGACTGTATTAGGGTTCCCTGCAGCAAGGTGGGCACTGGCTTAGAATCTCATCTTCTAGTTTGGACCACCTTGGCAGCTGGCTCTGTGAATGTGAGATGCTTTCTTTACCTTTACCACCGTGCATTGCTGCATAAAAGTGACTTGGTGCTTATCTTTTGGTCCATGTTTATGTGTAAGTTTGAATGTCTCCTCCTCAGGGGCAGGAGCCTGTTTGTATCATGCTCGCTTGTATACACACACACACACACACACACACACACACATTGTCAGTGTTCTGTTGCTGTGAAGAGACACCATGACCACGGCAACTCTTACAAAGGAAAACATTTAATTTGGGCTGGTTTACAGTTCAGAGATTAGCCCATTATCGTCACGGTAGGGAAGATGGATGGCAGCACGTGGGCAGACAAGGTGCTGGAGAAGTATCCTAGAGTTTTCCGTTCAGATGCACAGGCAGCAGGAAGAGAAGAGAGAGCCACTGGGCCTGACTGGGCTTTTGAAAATTTCAAAGCCCACTTCCAGTGACACACTTCCTCCAACAAGGCCACACATAATCCCTTCAAATACTGCTCCCCTCTGGTGATGCAGCATTCAAATCTATGAGTCTGTGGGGGCCAACCACAGGTTGATTATTCTTGTCACCCATATCAGTGTGCTTTGGTGGCCTCAGGGTGTTAAAATCTAGTAATAACAGATAGGGTGGAGGGCATTGTGTTTATGGCTCCGTTTTTCAATACTTAAGGTGTATTTAAACAATGAGATTCTAATTAAACATCTGATGACCCTTAGGGCCCTTCACATAGGCCTCATCTGGTTTGACCACTTTCACTGCACGGATGAGGAAACCATCTTGGTCACACATAGAAAACACACAGGTTCCAGAAGTATTTTCCAGCTCATCCTGAAACCCCTGCATTTCTGGAGTGCCTCCGCTCCATTCTGAACCCCAAGAGTCCAAGAGGCTCTGTGTGCTGCCCTGTACCTTCTGCCCTGGTGTCAGCTCTGACTTTTCCCAGGGACTGAGGCTGTTCCACTTCCGAGGAGAGCAGAGAGGGGTCAGTCCTACTTCCTGGAGCAGCGTGCTACCCGAGAGGCCAAGACAAGCCGTTAGGATGTGCTGGGCTTTGTAGAAAAGCCACAGTTGCTTCAGATTTTATAACATCCTGACAGCCAGCAGATGCTAGCCCAGGAGTGCTCCCGGTCAGGCCCGGAAAGGCTGGTGTCAGCTGCTAATCTGCTGCCTCCTCTGGTCCCCTGACTCGCTCCTTCTGTGCCGTCTGCTGCAGAAACAACCAAGAGACTTGGGGTCAGTCCGAACAGTGCCCCTTGAACACATTTTCTTGGAGAAATGTGCTGACCTACTTCCTGAGTAGGTAGCAGATGTGTGTCACTGAGTGAGGAGGGACTTAACGGGCGAGCAGGAATGGCCTGATTGGGCCAGGCCTGCAGAGTGCTCCTCACCTCCCTCCCCAGCTGCTGGAGACACGGGCCATCCATGAGGGAGCTGCTGGAGGAGGGTCAGTGCCCCGACTGTGAGGTCCACATTCATGCCTCAGGGGCTCAGGACCAGAAACACAATGAGAATTGGCTTCCCTTTCTGGAAGGATGGGGGACTGCGTGTTCCTGATATCTTTCTGCGCTTCAGATGCAACGCCCCCCCCCCCCCCCCCCAATATGAGGTCTCCCTGGTGATCTGCTCCCTCCGTGGTTCCTGCCTTACTCCATCCATACTTTCTGAACAGACTAGGGGTGGAACTCCAGTGATACCAGCAGTTGTCAGGCCCAGCTGTTTGGTCTGCTGTGTGTGTGTGTGTGTGTGTGTGTGTGTGTGTGTGTGTGTGTGTGTCTGTCTGTCTGTCTGTCTGTCTGTCTCGTGGTTAACCTCAGTCACCAGAGCCATGTTTAGGAGAAGCTGGAGGAGTTGTGAGCAGAGGGCAGAGGTTTAGGAGCCAACCCTGATGGCGTAGATTTATGGAGGGCCCTAGGAGGAGCAAGTGTCAGCTAACCATAAGCAAGGGGTCTGCAGAGACAGGTGTGGGCAGGCACGTGTGTGGAAAGCAGCCTTCCTGAGCAGAGGCTTCTGAGGTTCTCATTACCACATGCCCAGCTCTGCTGAGGCAGCAGAGGTCCCCTCTTCAAGACAGCTCTTACGGTGTGGGTTTTTACTGTGTGTTCTTTGCTATTCATTGAGTGACTGTGTGAGACTGGCCTATTGAGTTGTTGAGTTGTGTTTATGTGGGGGCATGCATTTTCATTTCCCGCTGTGTGACGTCGTTCGCTGGTGTTTCCAACTGTTGATGGCAATGTGGGTAGTATCTGGCTTGAGGCCGTGTGAAGAATGCTGCCATACAAGTGTACATTCACCTGGCCTGTTTTCCAACCACGGTCTCCTGCCATCATTCCCACCAGTGAGGAACAGGTGTCCCCTCATTCTACATCCGTTTCTCAGGTACATCAGCTGCTGAGGAGGATGGGCACTTTTCATATGGTCGCTGGCATTGACTTGCTCCTTTGTGAAGGGTTTCTTCTGTTTCCGCTCTTGTAGCCTGAGAAGTCTGCCTCTTCCCTAGTTAACAGGAATACGTCTGTCTTCTGGAAGCTGGAAATTGAGGATATATTTAATAACAGAGTTTTCCAGGAAGGCTTGGGAATGGCTCCTCCTGGCCGCAGGATGCTCCCTTCTGAGGAGCGTCTGTCCTGTGTGGCTCAGAGCCATGCTGTCCCTTTGTCCTACTGAAAAGCCGTTATTTTGGCCTGGGTTGTCACTGACCCCTGCTGCTGTCCTCTCTTGGACATAGTTCCTGTGACAAAGCGGAAGCCAGGATGTAGGTGAGTGGAGGCACAGTCAGTCACCTGAGTGTTCTTTCCCGTTGGCATTGTGCCCCGACCCCCACTGCATAACACTGGTCTGTGATAAGCTGGCATCCACCCCAGCACCTTACTTTTTGTTTTATAACATCGAATCTGACTTGTTAAAGAGGTTTTTACATTCCAGCAAGGTGGGAATGATAGGGCGGGCACTCTTGATTATCTCAGTAATTCTTTTTATTGAAAAAAAAAAGGTTTTAATTTTTGTTAATGTGTCCGTGTGTGTGTGTGTGTGTGTGTGTGTGTGTGTGTGTGTGTGTGTGTGTGTGTGTGTATACCACAGGAATGTGGGGGCCTCTGGAGCTGGGGTTACAGGTGTTTGCGAGCAGCTTAATGAAGGTGCTGGGGACTGAACTGGGGTCCTCTGGAAGAGCAGAGAGTGCTCTTCACCATGGAGCCATCTCTCCAGCCCCTCTGTAATTATGTTTCATTGAGAGGACTCTAACTGAAGCCTAAGAGGCTGGATTTGAGTATAACACCAGTCTGTTTGTGATATACTGTGTTCTGACTATCTCTTGTTGAAGAAAACAAACCCCAAATTTAATGAGTCCAGGGTTTAAGCAAAGCATGCTGGGGCCAGCTGGTGTGTCTTTACCCTCATAGCTCTAGGGGTATAGTTTGACTTGAGCTGGAGACCTACGTAGGACAGTTCACTCATGGCTGGCCCCGACGCCGTCCTCTGAGAGCTTACCTGAGACTGTCAAGGGCATGCAGCCTCAATTTTGTCCCTGTTGATCTCACCTCAGAGCTGCTCAGTCTTCCTCACAGCTTGGCGGCTGGCTTCCCAGAACAAGCATTCAGGGGCAGCACAAGTTGCCATTTCCAGAGAAAGACCCAGGCCCAGACGTTAGCCTAGTGCCGCCGTGCTCTGTGGATCGCAGATGTCATAGGCCCACCCAGACTCGGAGGGAAAGAGCACACACGCACAGAGCCCCTGGAGGCCCTCACTCTGCACCTCCCATCCCCGCTGACAGCCCCCTCCCCTCTTCCCCTTCCCCCAGCCCTGACTGCTGCTGCCGGGAGAGGAAAGCTGGAGGTCTGCGAACTGCTGCTGGAGCGTGGAGCTGCTGTGTCTCGGGCCAACAGGAGAGGGGTCCCCCCTCTGTTTTGTGCAGCCCGCCAGGGGCATTGGCAGGTACCTGGGGGCCCCTAGATGCTTCAGGAACAGTGGGTGGGGATGGGATTCACTGCTGAGAGCACTTGTAACCCTTGAGGCTCTGTCCCATCCCTGGCTTCTCCCTCTGCCATCATGACTGCTCCTCAGAGGCCAACATGACGGACAGGTACAGTCAGTGAGGCGGACTGGCCAGAAGACTGGCCACGCCACAGACACGGTAGTTCCCTTAACTCCAGGAGGATTGGATTACAGTGCTATAAGATCCACCGTGGCATATCTGCTGCTGTTATTTCTTTGTAGCCTGTCCGTACAGCATATTTGAACAATAGCTACCAGGCTGCTTCTTGGAAGAACTATTCTTACACCATCTTTAACGCAAGGGAGCAGCAGGGCATCGCTGGCCCTCAGCTGCTTCCTTCGTTTTGAAACAGCGACCACATCTCTGCTCATACTCAGTGCCATGGTTACGCCTGCGTTGTGCACACACACACAGCTTCAGGACCGCTCATACAGTGCCTGTGACTAGCCCTCTGCCTGCCTCAGCGTCTCCTAACTGACGAGGAAGGGGGAGGAGATTTGCTGGTGCATGAAGTGAAAGCAGAGGGAACATGCCACTCCATCACTGGCACTGAAGCAGGTGACGTGCCTGGGTAACCTGGGCCGACCAAGTGGATAAAGTGGCTTCCTCCAGCACAAGGACTACATTCGACTCCTGCCTGTGTTTCTGATTTTTCTCCCCAACCTTACTGTGCATGGTGTGAAGCACATGGCTGATGCTAAGAATTCACTTCGAGGAGCTTTGCTAAGAGTTGTCCTCTGAGAAGGACAAGCCACCCCTTGGTGCTACATCTTGGCAAAGCATGTAACTGAGGGTGCAGAGTCGCTCTCCTGCCTTAGATCCTTCTCTTGGGACTATAGTTTGCCCCCCCCCTCCAGTTTGTCCACAGATGTCAAATCTAAGGATGCTCACGTCCCTTATAATGGCATGGTACTTGCATTTAGTCTATAGATTGAATGCCATTAGTTGGTTAAATCTATTGCTTCAGAACCCTAGATACACAGGACCAGTTTGGAACCTTAATGGCAAGGGCTGGCCCCTTCCTATCCTGAGTTAGCCCCGCTTCCTCCCAATGTGACTGTCCTACCAGTCACCTAATTGTGACTGGCATGCCTCACTACTAATTCTACCTGGTATACGTGATTTTGTACATATAACAACTGGGCACACTAAAAGAATACATAGAAAAAGATTTTGTCGAAACGAATACAGTAGAAAGATTGTTTGGGCCCCACGTATCACACATCGGGTGGGAAGGATGAAGAAACAGGCTGGGTATAGAGACTGAGCCTGTAAGCACAGCAGGGGGCTGATTCTCAGTGCTCCTTTCAGATTGTCAGATTGCTTTTGGAACATGGCTGTGATGTGAACCTGGGTGACAAGCAGGGCCGGACACCGCTCATGGTGGCTGCCTGTGAAGGACACCTGAGCACCGTGGAGTTCCTCCTCTCAAAAGGTAGGGTGTGTCGCAGTACGCTGGCTGCTTTTGCAGAGACCCACTAGTACTTTTGGCTTCCCCATGAGTCTTTTCGTCCTGTGGCTTTTCTAAGGCATGATGCAGCCTGGGGGCTTACCATTCGGCCTCGGTGAGACCCTCTGGCCATGAAACCTGCTCAGGCTGACACACTCCCAGGCGGGCATCCAGATGGTGGGACCCTCGGCAGCCCAGGTTTATTCGTGTTCTGACATTGTATTACTGGACTTGAGGATATTACAACCTGTGGCCCAAGTCAGATCCAGCGGCCCCTCTTCAATAAGCCAATTAAAAGAACCAAATTAGAAGTAGAAGGCAGAAAAAGGAAATCTACTCAGTGTGGCCACACTGGGAAAGGGACAAAGGTCCAGCAGCCTCCTCAAGTCTATCTTGGGGTCCTGAAGTGAAATCAATGTTTAATGTAAGGGCCAAGGATACGAACATCTAAGTAGTTCCGGTTGAGGTGTGGTCCCACATGCCACTGGCCCATCATTGTCTGGGCTTCCATCTTGTCCTGTTAGGTGGTCTAGCAAGTTGTCAAAACTGGGAGATCTCTTCTTGGGAGACAAGTTCTCCCTCTGGCCGGTGTAGTTTCCTTCTCTCAGCATGAGATTCTTGGGGGGAAATCTCATTCTTTGGGGTCCATTTTTCAACAGTCTGGTAGTGAGATTGGGAAACACAAGTGTCTTTTAGGACACCTTCATTTCTGCCAACCAGTTATAAATGGACTCTTCTCTCAGGCGCTGCTCTTTCTTCCCTGGACAAAGAGGGCCTGTCAGCATTGAGTTGGGCATGTCTGAAGGGTCACAGGGCCGTGGTCCAGTACCTGGTTGAAGAAGGAGCAGAGATAGATCAGACGGACAAAAATGGCCGTACTCCCTTGGACCTGGCCGCCTTCTATGGTGACGCAGAGACGGTGGGTACTAGTGGATGTGGGTACTAGTGGATGTGGGTACTAGTGGATGTGGGTACTAGTGGATGTGGGTACTGGTGGATGTGGGTACTGGTGGATGTGGGTACTGGTGGATGTGGGTACTGGTGGATGTGGGTACTGGTGGATGTGGGTACTGGTGGATGTGGGTACTGGTGGATGTGGGTACTGGTGGATGTGGGTACTGGTGGATGTGGGTACTGGTGGATGTGGGTACTGATGGATGTGGGTACTGGTGGATGTGGGTACTGATGGATGTGGGTACTGGTGGATGTGGGTACTGATGGATGTGGGTACTAGTGGATGTGGGTACTAGTGGATGTGGGTACTGATGGATGTGGGTACTAGTGGATGTGGGTACTGATGGATGTGGGTACTGGTGGATGTGGGTACTGGTGGATGTGGGTACTGGTGGATGTGGGTACTGGTGGATGTGGGTACTGGTGGATGTGGGTACTAATGGATGTGGGGTCACTTCCGGTGTGGGCGCCTTCCCGTGTGCAGGATGGGTCAGAAGGAACGAGGTGCCTGCCCTGAGGCACAGGCTCTGTGAAGCTGTCTGACTGTGGCCTTTGTGTGTGTACACACACGTACACATGGTGTATGGGATTTTTTCAGTTGTCTATAACTCTGTTACGTGCAGTCCAACCCAAGACTGTTAGTCGAGGTCTTAATGTGCTCTTTAAAGCCTGAAAGTCCTACCCCTACCAACTGCATGTACTGCAGACATGGAGTTGAACATGTATGCCCGATTCATAGCTTTATTTTTATCATGTAATGCTTATAAATAAAATTCCTACATAGCTCATTCAGAAACTACTTTCCCTTAAGAAAAATTATTAAGAGAACAGTTAATTTATAATATCCTAATTGTTTTAAATTATTTCTAGTTATAATTTTCATTTAGAAACTGAGAACTGGGAGATGTCTTCCAGGGCAGATGCCATGCTCTGTCAGCATGCGCATTCCAGACCTCTGCAGGCACCAGGGCATTGCTGAGCTACCTGAAGCCTGCTTTCTTAGTCCCATGCATCCGATGAGAGGATGAGCCAGAGAGACACATGTCATGCTGTGGAAAGGCAGTGACCTGGGGCCAGGATTTTATTCATGCATTCAGGCATCAGTAGAAATATCGCTGGACAAATAACTCTTAAAAGGCCCCACTCTCAATCTTTATGGCTCCATGCTCAGAAATGCCCTTGCAAGGTCATAGGGTAATGCTGTTTTGTTTTGTTTTTGTTTTTGTTTTTGTTTTTTGTTTTTCGAGACAGGGTTTCTCTGTGTAGCTTTGTGCCTCTCCTGGAACTCACTTGGTAGCCCAGGCTGGCCTCGAACTCACAGAGATTCACCTGGCTCTGCCTTCCGAGTGCTGGGATTAAAGGCGTGCACCACCACCGCCCGGCGGTAATGCTGTTTTTTTAAAGATAACGTCTCACACAGCCCAGCCTGGCCTCCAGCTCCCCACTGTAGCCAAGGTTGGCCTTGCACTTCTGACCCTCCCCACTCTACCTCCCAAATACTCTGATGGCAGATGTGTGTGCCACTATCCCTGGCAGTAATTCTGTTTTTAAAGCTCCCTAAGGACGGCCCACCACCACACAGCCCCTCCCCACTCCACCGCGAGTGGGAGCTTGCATTTCCATCACAGGGCTCCAGTGTCTTGACGTCATCGTTAACACCCACCCCACTCTTTTAGAAAATACAGTCCTGTGAGTGTGGGTTGATACCACACCGTGGCTTTGATTTTCATTTCTCTAATAACTAGGGACTTGCCATCTATTTCACATGCTTGCTGGGTCTCCTCTTCGGAGAAGTATCTGTTGACGTCCCTTACCCACGTGTTGGTTTGGTTTTATGGTTGGTGTAGCTCTTTCATATTGTAGAAAGGAGCTTCGCTAGTGTCATTCTGAATACCCAGCGGATTTATTGGTAGGAAACACGTCCTGTTGCAGATACACAACCATCTAAGCTGGACAGAAGTTTCTTTTCTAGTAAGTGGAAAATTTGGAGGGGCGAAGGTAGCTTTTTTTCTTGGCATTTCCCGTGTCGTGCACACACAGCTGTTTCCTCATCCCCAGCCTTGATACGGTGACCTCAGACACCCCGTCTTCACAGTCCTGACAGTGTCACCCCTTTCTTAAGCCCTGAAGTGACTGACTCTGGCCCATCTGGTTCCAGGCTGCTCACGTCTGCAGCTTGTCCTCTCACGCTGTGTGAGTCTGTGTCTGGAGCATGCCAAAGGCCATTGCAGCAGCCTCCCTGCTAGTTGCAGGTGAAAAGGTGACCGTGAGTCTTGTCTGTGGCCGTGGAAGTGGGGTCAGACACAGATCCTGTACTTGGGCTCACACCTGTCTGTACCTGTCGGTTTGCCTTCCTCATCACTGACTTCAGCAGAGAGAGTCCAGCCAGGGCTGTAGCCCCTTTCCTTGGTGTCCGTTGACACACACCCCCTCCCAATGACCAGAGACCCCCCGCTCCTGCCAGGGACTGTTCCTCAGGCTTGTGCTGTCCCTGCTGCTCCAGGTGCTGTATCTGGTGGAGAAGGGAGCCGTGATCGAGCACGTGGACCACAGTGGGATGCGCCCCCTGGACAGAGCCATAGGCTGTCGAAACACCGCTGTGGTGGTTACACTGCTTAGAAAAGGAGCCAAGCTAGGTCAGTGAACCCCACTCCAGCGGGGAGGCGGGGCGGCGGGGCAGCGGTGCCAGAGGGTTGGCGTCCAGCACCTTTCCTGAAAGGACTGAAGATTACCTGCTGGTGGCTGGCAGCGTGTGTGTGTGTGTGTGTGTGTGTGTGTGTGTGTGTGTGTGTGTGTGTGTGTGTTCGTTCTCTCCGTTCTCTCTCTCTCTCTCTCTCTCTCTCTCTCTCTCCCTCTCCCTCTCCCTCCCTCCCTCCCTCCCTCCCTCCCTCCTGCTCTGCTCTGTCTCATTGAATCCCAGTCATCCCGTAAACTGAAGATGCTTTTGATTTTCTTCTTGTTTAAAAAAAAAAAAAATTACATTTTATTCTGTGTGTGAACACAAGCTATACGCAGAGGGCAGAGGGCGGTTTGTGGGTCCCAGGGATTAAACTCGGGTCCCCAGCCTTGGAGGCAAATGCCCTCAACCCCTGAGCCATCTTGCTGCCTTTTAGCATGTAGCATCCTCTCCTGGTAGGCAGTGAGCAGAGGCTAAGAGGGAGGGACACTCACACCAGGAAGTGTTAGCGTCTTCCTTTTTTAGTGCTGTGATGTGAACATGGACAAGGCAACTTAGAGAAGGAAGAGTTAGAGTCCAGAGGGGGAGTCCACGACCATCACGGTGGGGAGCACGGCAGCAGGCGGGCATGGCGCTAGAGCAGTAGCTGAGAGCTTGCATCTGATCCAATGGCATGAGACAGAGAGAGAACTGGGAAAGGTGTGGGCTTTTGAAGCCTCGAAGCTCACCCCCGAGACACACCTCCTCCCACAAGACCACACCTCCTAATCCTACCCAAACAGTTCCACCAACTGGGACCCAACCATTCAAATATATGAACGTATGAGCCTATGGGGGCCATTCTCATTCAGACCACTGCGGCTGGGCTCTGCTGCACTTGCACATGGGCTGAGCGTCCGCGGCTAGAACGCCCTGGATGGTTCTGTAGAACAAGCTGCTGTTCTAGCGTTATCATGACAGCTTGACAGAAAGTTCTGACCCCGGTGCACACAATTGCTATGAAGAAGTGGGCAGAGTGGCCTTGGCCAAGGGTTGTGTGGAGGCCCATGTATGTGGCTAGTAGAGCCTCACGTAAATTTGGCATGTACGCATGGAAGAACCGCAGGGCCCATTTGGATTTGCTGCCGAGGCCCTTTGACCATGAGCAGGTCCGGGTACAGGGGGGCCGCATGGAAAATGGTTTTTCCCAGTGTTGAACCAGTTTCCCTTTTTACCTTGATCCTGTATGTAGGCAGTGGTGATGCCGTCTTTGTACCTGAAATCAAACACAAAACACGAGGTGCTCCGTGGCCTTCCAAGGTCATAGTACGTGGCAGAGCTGTGTGTGTGATTAGCAGTGTCCCAAGGGACCGGGCAGAGGACCCAAGCTAGGACCTCAGAGTGGCCTGTGGTCAGAGTGCTGGGGCCTTGGGCACAGCAGCTTCCCACCCCTGCTATACTGGGTGCTTCAGGGAGCCAGGAGGATGCCTTTAAGGGCCTCCTTGCTTTTCTGGACTCCTCCTCAGGTGAAGGTGAGCATCTTCGTTTCCAGTGTTAGTGGAGCGATAAGATAGCTTTTGTGGGCACTGATGATTCCTCCACAGGGCTTGCCATGGCATGAAATAGTTGAGAAGCTTAAACCAGCCTGCTAGAGTCCCACTGCGGGGAACGCCGGGCACAGCAAGCACTGCCTTGCCCTGAGTTCCTGCGGCTGGTCCTGTCGGGCCGCAGAAGGGAACTGCCTCCTCCTGGGGGGCCGAGGAAGCACCTCTGACGGCATGTTTATTTTGCAGGAAATGCCGCTTGGGCGATGGCCACATCCAAACCTGATATTTTGATTATACTTTTGCAGAAATTGATGGAGGAAGGAAATGTGATGTACAAGGTAAGAGGCTTCGTCCCTTTCTGGGCCGCCGTTGTTGACTTGGGACCACCCCTGAGTTTGGTGTTGGATGTTGCAGCCACGCTTCTGTCAGAGTGTGTGACTTCGAAAGAACGGAAGTTCCCAAACTTTCTAACCTGACCTCTTGCCCAGGAGCCTGTTAATCTCCAAACAGTAGAATCTTAATGGGAAAGCACTTCTCTTTGTGTTTGAGAACAATTGTTGGTGATACTCCTGGCGCTGGCTGTGACTTCCTGTCTAAGCTCCTGCATGAAGGAGAGCCACTGCTAGGTCAGCTGCACGTCCCACAGGAAGGTCCCTTGGCTTCCCCGCCTGTCAAATTTCCAAGCATGGCACTGGACCTTGTCACGAGGTACATGGCAGAAGACACCAAGGAGCATTTGTAGAAGAAGAGAACGTTTCAGGGGACAGGAGGAGGAGGACGCAGTGGCTAGCTGTTGGCTGCCGAGGTTGGCAGCCCCTGGGAATCCTAGGCCCGCCCCCCTGGGAGAAGCAGAGAAAGGGATCCTACAGGTTGTCCTCTGACCCCCCACGTGCATCTGTGGTGTGTGTGTGTGTGTGTGTGTGTGTGTGTGTGGTGTGCCTACACAATACGTGCCAAGTACATCAGTGTATTTGGAAAGGAAATTAAAAGAACCAGCCAGTGTTCCCCTCTCACCCCCGGCCTTTCACTTCCCAGTTCTTAATTCTCTAAATTTGGGGATTTTAAGTGTTTTTAGTGATATTTTTATTGAATGTGGCCAAGTAACATGCTGTCAGTTTCTCAAGAGATAGGTTGTTTTTTTTTTCTCAGTTTCCCTCAGAAGTGGAAATAAAACCTACAGATTCACAAATTTGACTTTCAATTTTCCCAAAGGAGCTACCAGTTTAGATCCATGGTGGGTAGCTCTGGTAAATGCATGCAGCTTTGCAGTCTCTCCAGACCGGTCAGCCACTGCTGGCACAGAGGTAGACACAGGTTCTGTAGGCTCAGGTTCTGTAGGCACAGGCAAGGCAGTGTGGCTCTGCCCCAGGAAAACTGTAAATCTATGTCTGTGGCCACCGCCTGGCTTGGGTAGGTGTGGAGGCCCTTTACATAGGTTGCTACTCCTTCCAGACCTGTAATTAGGTAGAATTAAGATTCCCAGGGGGCAGGGGGCGAGATCGTGACTACCTATTCCTTTTCACTACTAGGCAGCTTTATCTGCTATGCTGTTCATTTATTTCCTTTCTGTTTTTTTTTTTTTTTTTTTTTTTTCCCCCCGTAGTAACAAATAACTAGGCATACAGCATGACCCAGCAGGGTTCCAGCTTGGAGTCGGTTGGAAATTGAGTTCAGGGTGTATATTGTTGTGGCTTTGAAGTAGTTTTAATGGGGGTTCTGCTAGGTAATTATGTCAGAAATATCAAGCCATTTCCAACAGGCTGCAGCTCCTGCTGAGCAAATGCATTTCCTCAGCCTGGAGAGGGCTGGGCTCTGGCTCTGATTTTTGAAGTCAGTTCTTCAGCGCGTCTAAAAGAAGCATTATTATTATTCTACAGCAAGCTGCAGGTTTATCCGCGAGGCACTAGCTGCCTTAGAAACTACAGCATTTTTTTTTTCATCAGGTTTTTATTATACTTGAAATTCAAATATATTTCAGCGAAACATGGTTCTTGAAATAACACTGAAATTACATGCGAGAAGATAATTTGATGGGTGAAGATGGGGAGTTCGTGATTTTGCAGTTTACAAACACTTTTCTTGTTCAGCCGTCTTTTTCCTTGCTGAGTGATTACATGTGAAGTCGGTGCAGCCTGATCATGCTCAGACTAGTCAGTCTCCTGGTTCCTATAAGACACCTACCCATCCGGATCCTTCTTCTGGGCCATGATGATTTTACGTGGTGGTCTTCAGCATGGTGGTTCATCTTAGAGCCTCTGGGAAAGGTTAACTTTATGTGGGTTTTGAATCGTAGAAAGGGAAGATGAAGGAGGCGGCCCAGAGGTACCAGTATGCCTTAAGGAAGTTCCCTCGGGAAGGATTCGGAGAAGACATGAGGCCGTTCAATGAACTGAGAGTCTCCCTGTATCTCAATCTGTCTCGATGCCGGAGGAAAACCAACGTAAGCCGGAGTTGTTATCCCCGCCCCGTTCGTTCCTTAGCAGCAGGGGACGGCCATCCCCTAGGCTCAGTCTTGGGACTACCAACCTGACTGGGGTGCTGTGGGGACCCGGGGCTCTCAGGGACCTCTTACAGGTCCAGGTCACAGCCACTGCCCACCTCCCAAAATGCTGATGAATCCACTGATGTTGAACTTCCTTTGCCTCAGTGAAAGCAGCAAATGCAAACTGCGCCCCCTTCCCCCCAGCTGGGATGCTGCCAGTGCTGTGAACCATCAAGAAAAGTCTAACCCAGTCAACCTCTCACAGTCAACCTGCCCTGTGGCCATTTTCTCAGAGGGCCTGCTTAGTAAACACTCCTGATAACCAGTAGTGGTTAACTTGTAGTTTGTTACTAGTAGATGTTTTGTAGTTCTTCCTACCGATGTTTTGAACAGCATCCTCCCCTACCCTCCCCCCACTCCCACCCGGTGTAACTCACCTGCTCCAGGGCCACACCACCTGCCCTGCTGAGAGAGCAGAAGGATGCAGCCCTGCACACAGACACCTACAGACTGCTCCTGGCCTGGACCCTCTCCTGCCCCCCCCCCCCCCCACACACACACCTTCTGTGCCCTGTTACCCCTGTCCTCTCCTGAGTCATAATTGCTGCTTCTGTGCTGGATTCTTAAGAATAGTCATAAGCTCCGATTATCCAACTTTAAACAAGCAGACGGGGAAATGCGTCCTGCCCTGCCTCCCCAGAACCCTGACCCCCAGGTACCAGGGCTCTGTTGCCCTCAGAGCAGAGCTCCTAGGAGACAGTCCCTTTTCTCAGTGCTACTTCTGACTCGTGTGTTTAACTGTTGACTCCAGGACTTTGGCTTGGCAGAGGAATTTGCTTCGAAGGCTCTGGAATTGAAACCCAAGTCCTATGAAGCCTTTTATGCCCGGGCAAGAGCAAAGAGGAATAGCAGGTACTGTCTGGGGTCACCCACGTGACTACGGGAGCCTAGATGAGTTTGAGGGTATTCCTTCATCAGGGTTGTTACTCAGACAATCCCCATCCCTTTTAATAGAGACCAGGAGCTTCCAAGAGTGTGGTAGTGGGTGTTACTCTGGTGGCTACCCTTTCATTTTCCTGGCATTCTGGTGTCTTCCCCACCATACCCCAGCACAGAACACCTGCTGAGGTCTGGTTTCAGGGAGACTGACAAATAGGGGTGGCACAGAAGCAGAAGAGGGTAATGTCTGACCTCTGAGTTAGAAGGGGACATGATGGGGCAAACAGGATTCTGGCACCCTCTGTCTGCAGGTCTGTACAGATAGATCAGGGATGCGGAGTCACAAAGCCCTGGGTCAGAGTGCAGCCCTGGACTTGGCCCCGCATCTCTGGGCCAACCAGGACTCCACCACCTCAGCCAGTGCTTGAACCTCACTCTTTCCCCTCTGGGGACAGCTAGCATAAGGACAGTTCCATTCCGAGTATGCTCACACGTGGCGTCTAATCACATCTTCTGCTTCCATATGAAGGCAGTTCCTGGCAGCTCTGGCGGACCTGCAGGAGGCTGTGAAACTCTGTCCCACCAATCAGGAAATCAAGAGGCTTCTGGCCCGTGTGGAGGAAGAGTGCAAACAGCTCCAGAGGAACCAGCAGCAAAAGCAGCAGGGTCCCCCGCCAGCTTCGTCCAATGACTCAGACAATGAAGAGGATGTGCCAGCCTCCAGTTTAAAGGACCACTTCCCCATCGAGGAGGCCGAAGAGGAAGAAACGTCTTCACAGGAAGAATCCATTTCCCCAACTCCCAGATCCCAGCCCCCGCCATCTGCCCCTTCCCCGTATATCCGAAACCTTCAAGAGGGCTTACAGTCGAAAGGCAGGCCAGTGTCACCACAGAGCAGGACAGGAATCAGCAAGTCCCTGAGAGAGACTGTAGCCCAGCCAGGCTTGGTTATGCAGCCGACCAAACAGGCACAGATCGTGAAGACCAACCAACATCTGGGTTCTGGGCAGTCGAGCATGAGGAATAGTAGCACAAAAATACAAGTCTCTTCCCAGAACCCTCCCCCAAGTCCCATGCCTGGTAGAATATCCGTAGCCCCTGCGGGGAGCAGAAACCAGCATTTAGAGGGAACGGGTCCCTTCGCTGCAGGAACTGGTTGTGGCCACTTTGGGGATAGGCTGGGCCCCAGCCAGAACCTCCAGCTGCAGCGCAGTGAGAGTGGAACTGCATATCCTCTACCGAGCAAAATCAAAGCTGCCGAGCGGCTCTTGGCTCATGCCTCCATGACTGTGGATGTAGCTCCAACTCTGAGCCAGGGTGGACCCGATGTGCGACACCCGGCTTCCCTTGCCAGCTCGGGCTCTTCTGGTTCTCCGTCTAGCAGCATAAAGATGTCAAGTTCCACCAGCAGTTTGACTTCAAGCAGTAGTTTTTCAGATGGATTCAAGGTCCAAGGCCCAGACTCTCGAGTCAAAGACAAGGGCACCAACCCGGTGCAGGGCGGCACCACTGAACACAGGCCCCGCAATACTCCCTTCATGGGCATCATGGACAAGACTGCCAGGTTTCAGCAGCAGAGCAATCCTCCCAGTCGCTCCTGGCACTGCCAGGGGGCAGAGGGGCTGCTCACAAACACAGCCACTGCAGCTGGCCTGCAGCCTAACTCCGACAAGCCCCCTCTCAAGCCAGGAGGCTACTGTAGCCAAGCCAAACCTTGCTCAGTTTCCCCCCTGGGCACGGGTGTCCCCAACGGGGCACAGGTGAAGGAGCTGGAGGAGAGGAAGTGCCAAATCCCAGCCCTCTGTCCAGACAGCAGGATAACGAAGGGTGTGCCCCACCTGTACCAGGAAAACAGCTCTAAGCAGCCGCCCCACGTCAGTACGGAAGCCCACAGGAGCCACCTCACTTCAGCGAAACCAAAGCGATCGTTCATAGAGTCGAATGTGTGAGCCTTGAGCAGTCCCTATGTTGTAGTATCTGGAGTGCAGTCTGTTGGCTTGGGTAGCGAATAATGTCTTCTCTTTTTTTTTTTCCATAATAAGAATTACATTTTAGCCATATTTTCCACCTCTTGGGTGGATCTAATGCCATTGACATATTAAAAATGTAGCATAAAACTATAGTACATAGCTAGAAATCGCCCACAAACAGGAATGCTAAACAATTAAAAACTACACTCGGCTTCTACCTGTCAATTTAAAGGCTGCCAAGAAGATATCAACTGAAGCTGTTCTCTTAGGAGATGTTTGGTTTGCTGTGTACAAAAGCACATCTACTTAGAGAAAAAAGAAACATCCACTGGTAAAAGATTTTAATTCCTGACATAATATCTGGAAGTGTATTCTGGGAAAGATGGGGGAATGTTCAAAAAGTTACAGATCCCTTAGTCACACCCCAGTTCTTACATATGTATAAACTGCAACCTGAGTGCTTTCTGGCCAGATATAATAAATGGGACTGTAAACAGGTTTTTTCCTGTTACTGAAATACGAGCACACCCAAATATCATTCCCATCGTGGCAGTTACTCAAAGGGGATCACACATTTACTTCCATGTTAATGGTCTTTTTTGCAGAGTATTTTTATAGCCCCTTTTTTTTTTTGGAAATATATTCATGCTTCATGGTGTTGCTGATAGAAGGGGAAGGCTATCTAGACTTTCGGTTGGTAACCAGGTCAGATACTTTTGTGCAAAAGTACCAAGACAAGCACCCTTGGTGATGCCGATGGCTTAGCTCTAACTGGTTCCGAAGGTGCTCTGGACAGCGACGGAAGTCCCTGAAACAAGCCTCCGATGTCCTCTAGGGACAGTGTTTACACAGGACCCTGGAGGTCTGGGGGGTTGGTTGTTTTCATTATGCAGTCATTATTTCGCAGTCACATGTTGTATATAGAAACAGCTAGCCCAGTTTTATTCAGGCTTGTACATATAACTCAGAAGAAGTTAACCTAAAGACAAACCACAGAACCCTGCCATCCGTCTGCATGTTCTCTGTAAGCTCCATCCATGCTGGTTACTGCACTGAACGATGCGCTCCCATGGCATGTTAACAGGATACCCCTAACGGCACTTTATCTCGTTGTCTGAACACCTCTGAGGTGCTATTCATATGTAAAGATAAGGTACAGGGATGAACCTTGGCTTATGGTATTTTTATATGGTGTTATTGGAGGATGTTCAAATGCTGGTTTGAGAGAGATTGGGGGGGAGTATTTTATATGTTGAGATGTGAAATGTATTTTCCAGACCTGGGGAGAAGGAAGTTCTATATTTGCAGAATGTTTTAAAAAGGAGTAGCCATGATGTTCGTGTGAACATCACTAAGGTTTTGTACGAATAGGAACCTTGCAGTGTCTTTCAGCGTATGTTCCTGTGTGTGTAGCGTGCTTTGTACAAGAAGCTAGGCCATTTGTATGAGCGTTCTCCGAGCTCTGCTCTAATTCCTATGGCTATTTATTGTTTTCTTTAATATTTGTGAAAGTCTTTCTTTGGTTATGTAGTTTTGTTTCTGCACATCTACTGTACTTCTCCATATGGAATAAAAACCATTACTACAAGTGGGTTGGCATTCATTGATAGGGGTAAGTAGACAGTAATACCTCCTCAACAGCTACCTGCCTCATTTTAATGGTACCCTAAAGGGTGAAAAACACTTTGTTTTTTTTTTTTGTTTGTTTGTTTTTTTTTTTTTGTTTTTTTTTTGTTTTTTTTTTTAAATTTTTATTTATTTTATTATGTATACAGTATTCTGTCTGCATGTATGCCTACATGCCAGAAGAGGGCACCAGATCTCATTACAGATGGTTGTGAGCCACCATGTGGTTGCTGGGAATTGAACTCAGGACCTCTGGAAGAACAGTCAGTGCTCTTAACCTCTGAGCCATCTCTCCAGCCCCTGTTTGTTTGTTTTTTAAAACAGGGTTTCTCTGTGTAGTTTTGGTGCCTGTCCTAGATCTCGCTCTGTAGACCAGGCTGGCCTAGCTCTGCCTCCTGAGTGCTGGGATTAAAGGCGTGCACCACCACCGCCCGGCCTGAAAAGCACTTTTAATATAGCAATAAACATGTGTTTCGTCTTCATTCCAGAATGAAGTGGAAGCTTCTAGAAATTCCAGAGTCGTCTAGCATCATAATTGGTGATTTTTCCTTCAATAGGAAAGAAGCATGAGGAACAGGAATGTGTACTAATGGGCTTGCTGGCTGGCAGCAGGTGATCTGTGCCATGGACTGGCAGTGCCCTGTGCTCCGTTAGAGGGCAGAACTCTGAACAGCTTGGGGGCTGGAGAGATGGCTCAGCCAGAAGACCCAGCTTCAAATCCCAGCACCCACCCACATGGCAGCTCACAACTGTCTGTAACTCTAAGATCTGACACCCTCACACAGCCATACATGCAGACAAAACACCAGTGCACATAAAATAAATAAAAAAGAATGGCTGGTTCTTTTAGCACATTTGCATTATTCAGTTAAAAGGGTCTTTTTGTCTTTATGCCCACAGATAGAGCAGTCAAGAGTGAGATTGTTTTCCTTGTATCATGATACACGATTCTTACTTGAAATATTTATGTATTTTTAACTTAAAATTTTTTGAGACTTTTCTGTTTGCATACTGTATTCATATTTCCACAGCTTCCTATGCCCATCCAACTCCTCCCCATCACCCCCATGCCCTCTCACATTCATGACCCTTCCGTTGTTACACACACACACCTACCCCTAATCAACTGGGTCCAGTTATTGTTGCTTGTATGGACATGCGTTTAGGACTGGATAGCCTATTGGGGGCTTGCCCCTTGAGAAGATTAATTCAGCAGCCACTAATTGTCTGTAGTTCTTCATCTAGTGGGGACTCTGTGAGACTTCCCTCATCCTTGTTGGCATATGTCTATTTTTTTTCCAAGTACTTCTTTTTATATCTATATAAGATTATTATTTTTTTACATCCCAACCGCAGTTCCTCCTCCTTCCTCTCCTCCCAGTCCCTCCCCAACCTCCTCTCCACCCCCCATGAGCCCAGGTTAGTTGATTCTATGAGTTTTTGGTGATGTCCTTGAGCCCTCTGGCTCCTACAATCTTTCTTGCCCCTCTTCAGCAGGATTCTGAGCTCTGCCTAATGTTTGGCTGTGGGTCTGCGTCTGTGTCCATCAGTTGCTGGATGAAGTCTCTCTGCTGACACTCGGGCTAGGCACCAACCTGAGTACATTAGCTAAGACTCCTAGCAGTGGGGGATACAGAGCCTGAACTGGCCATCTCCTGTGACCAGGCAAGACTTCCAGTGGAGGGACTGGGATACCAGCCCAGCCACAAAAGCTTCGACCTACAATTTGTCCTGCCTGCAGTAGGTGTTGGGGTAAAGGTGGCATGACCAGTGACTGGTTGGTTCAGCTTTAGACCCACGCCATGAGGAGCCCACCCACCCCTGACACTGCCTGGAGGGCCAGGACCCAGAGGCTGGAGGGCCCAGAGACCTAGGACAGAACCAAACACGACGTGGGTGTGTGTGTGGGTGTGTGTGAATGAAATGATCCCTAATGATATTCTGCTATACACAAATAACTTTTTAAAAATAATTTTCCTGAGAATTTCATATATGCATACAAGGAAATATGACCATAGCCCCAATTTCCTCCCTCCAGTCTCCCCATATCCCTGTCAATATGTACTGTCTCAGCTCCATGGTTTTGTTTTTACTAGCCCATTAAACCCAGTTCATGCTGTGTATTATGTGCATGGGTGTGGGCCTTACTTGAGCAAGGGGATCTACCTGTGGGGATGCCTCCCAAGAGATGGACTCTCTCCCTTGGCCACCATCACCTGCCAGGAAAGACTGACTTTGGATCTGAAGCTTAGTAACTACTTTAGGTTACTGCCTTGTTCCTGACGTTGCTGGAAGCCTGACTGTTTCTAGTCCTCAGCAGTGTTTCAAGGCTAACACAGAAGAATGGGACAGGAAGGCCAGAGTAGTGCTGAGGAGTGCATAGCTCCTGCCTTGACCACCCTGGACAGCAGCCAGTGTGTGAGGACTGTTGGAGTTGCTGTTCTGATTTCAGCCTTGATAAAGACAGGACATGCTCATTATCCAGGCAAGAAGTGAAATCCCAGGAAGCTGCAGGTCAGAGGGCACTGGGCACTGCCCCCACCCCCTGGGCCACAGCGTCCCGGGGGGGGGGGGGGAGTGTCTTGTTGAAGAGGGGGTTGTTTGGCAATGTCGGTTTAGATAAAAAGTCAACACTTGGACAATTAGTTTCCAGGTATTTTGCTTTATAAGAAATCTTAACACATGTATTTTACTTTGTGTGTCTGGGTATTTTACCTGCATGCCTGGTGCCCTGGATCCCCTGGAAGTTACAGTTGTGAGCTACCACATGGGTGCTGGGAATTGAACCCGGTCCTCTAGAGGAACAGCTAGTGCTCCTAACCAAGTCATTTCTCCATCCCCACACATCTAAAACTAACTTAAACTGCCTTTCTAGCCAGTGACTTTCAGTGATTGTTAACTTTTAAGTGAAAAGCTAGCCAGCAAGTCAGGGGATAAAACAAACAATACGGAGACACTTGGTTTAATGATGGTTCTCTTCTAAGTTAAAGAACAATTAGAAATAATAGCATAATTTCTGTACAGCTTTCAATTTAAAGCACTACTTTGTGGAACTCATTTTCACGTTTTTGCCCACAATGAAACTGTAAATTGTGTAGAATAAAATATATTTCTTTCTACAGTAAAAGATGGAGGGGTTTACCTATGAAACAAAAGAAATACAGTTTGGGATCTGTTTAAAAAGTCCCAAAGCAGTGGTTACAAAAAAAAGGACAGCTAGATCTGGTAGTTTTCTGTAAAGGAACTTACTCATTATACGTTTATGAAACAGGAGAAAGTAAAAGGTGTATTTACATTGTTTCTCCCCCCTCCTTTTTTTTTTGAGGCAGGGTCTCTCTGTGTAGCCCTGGCTGGCCTGGAACTCAGAGATCCACCTGCCTCTGCCAACCAAGTGCTGGGATTTAAGGGCGTGTGCCACCACTGTCAGGCATTTTCTAAAAATTTCTAAGTGTTGTTTTATTTATGCACAGCAGACTGGGGCAATCTTGTGATTAAATGTCCACAGTGCTTTTCATTCACAAAATAGTTATTTATATGAGCATTGTTTTTTAATTCATTCTGTTTGCTGTGTGTATTTCTGGTGCTTGTGAAGGCCAGAAGAGGGCGCGTGATTCCCAGGACCTGGGGTGACAGGGTTGTGAGCCACTACGTGGGCTCTGGGAATTGAACCCCAGTCACCTGGAAGAGCAGCCTAAGTACGCTTAACTGCTGGGCCACCTCTCCAGCCCCTCATTTACAAAAGTTTTTAATTTCATATTTTCTGTGATGCTCCATGAATGAGCCACCAGGCTTTTAAAAATTCATTAATAAGTTTGTATATTCATCGTGTTTTCATGTTGTTGGAGACAAGGTCTCACTCTGTGGTTCAGGCTGCTCTGGCATTCTTGGGGTAGACAGGCTGTTTGCAAATACATGGGAACTTACCCACCTGCCTTAGCCTACTGAGTGCTAATGGCTTGAGCCTCTAACAAATTGTTTCTGCTTTTATGAGTAGGGAATGGACATGCATCCAGCGATAGACTACAACTCAGTATGAACCCTGCTGACTTGCAACTAGTGATACTGTATCCCTAACATCCTAGTGTATGACCAAGCTTGACAGTCAACGTCTGAAACAGATGCACTGGATAAGACAAGCATGGATATATGTATGTCATCTTAAGCTGCATATCATCCCTGCAGGTTGCATGTGAGTAGTCCCAGTGGTGTCTGCAGGGGGTGACCGACCTGTAGGAGGCCAGGCAGTGCCTATAGCCTCTAGAATGATAAGATTCTCCATTGCCTTCTTTGACATTTATTTCTGTTTGCTTGGTTGATTTTGTGTTTAGTTTTATTATGAGAGAGGCTATCAAGTGTCCCAGGCTAGCCTTTAACAGGCCATATAGCTGAAAGTGACCTTGAACTTCAGGGTCCTCCTGAATTGGAGGTAAGTGCCACCATGACTCACCTGTGCCATAAAATCTGAAAACCTTTGGCATCAAACACACTCTTTTCTTTTTTTTCTTTTCTTTTTTTTTTTTTTTGAGACAGGGTTTCTCTGTGTAGTTTTGCGCCTTTCCTGGAACTCACTTGGTAGTCCAGGCTGGCCTTGAACTCACAGAGATCCGCCTGGCTCTGCCTCCCGAGTGCTGGGATTAAAGGCGTGCGCCACCACCGCCTGGCTCAAACACACTCTTTTCTAAAACTGGCTTCCAGTCTTGATCAGATTCCTGAATCCCTGCCTGTAACATCCACACAGTATCCCAAGCCAACCTTAGCTCTGAATGAATGTAAATAAATAAATAAATAA
Source organism: Peromyscus eremicus (assembly GCF_949786415.1). Taxonomy (NCBI): domain Eukaryota; kingdom Metazoa; phylum Chordata; class Mammalia; order Rodentia; family Cricetidae; genus Peromyscus; species Peromyscus eremicus. The sequence goes on from NC_081419.1 coordinate 38,401,219, forward strand.
ATAAATAAATAAATAAATAAATAAATAAATAAATAAATAAATAAATAGCATTACCACTTGTAGGTATGGCAGAGGGGAAAGTTTATTATAGAGATGTGGGAGAGCATAGTCAGGGGCAGGGACATCTGGGAGGGTCCTGAGTAGACAGGACAAGACTGTGGGGAAGAGGAGGGAGGAACCAGGTGCAGCAGCCAGGAGGCCAGGAGTCCAAAAGGCAGGTAATCAAAATGTCTGGATTATATGGAGAAGAGCCTCTTGGGGAAGGGCAGCCCAGGCCCTGGGCTGGAGAGTTCAGGGTAGTGGTTAGGGTTTGCCAGCCATACCCTGTAACTGAGGGATGCTGGGAGAACCTGGTGGTCAGGTCTGCTCTGATATATTAAATAGGCATATTTGGTCCCAGGTTTGAAATTTAAGTTTCTAGCTCCTGGGGTCCCATTTCTTCTTCTGACTTCCTAAGGTACCAGGCACTCATATGACGCAAATATACAAGTGCAGAAAAAAACTAAACACATGAAATCAAATCATTTTTGTTTCTGAAAAAGGTGGTCCCTCTGTAACCCTGCCTGGCCTAGAACTCACTTTGTAGACCCAGCCGGTCTCCAGCTCAGAGATTCAACTGCAGGGGACAAGGCCTTGCCACCACACCCAGGTTAAATAAAACCTTAAAAATTATCTTAGAAAAGCCAGAAATACCAGTCTGAAGTGAACAAACCACGGAAAGAAAAAACAGAGGTTTGATTAGGCCAGCCAGGATATCAGGAATTAGGAGGCTAGGGCAGGGTTTGATAACATAGTCTTGTCATTTCAGCTTTCGGGAGGCAGAAGCAGGAGGATTGCAAGTTTTAACCAACCTCCGCCACATGGCCAGTGCAGGACCAATCTAGACAACAGCAAAAACAAGTCTCAAAAAAATGAAACCATAAATTAACAGACAAAAAACATTTGAGATGATGCAAAGCTACAGTAGAGAAGAAACCAGACTCTGTGATGGTGAATATTATGTTTTAAAGTTGAAAATTACTGTGCTTAAGAGAACAAACTGTAAAACAAAAATGCCTCTAACCTGTAAGCCCCACCTGCCCGAGGACAGATCACTTCCCAGAATGCTGGGGGCTGTTCCTGTCATTGCCTGGTCTTATACAAACCTTGTGTTTTCATCTATAAACAAGCTTGCTTGCCCCTGACTCCATGTAGGCAGGAAATACATCAGGATATGTGCTTGCCCCTGGTTGCATGAATGCAGGAAGTCCGTGCCTTGTAAATTTTGTCTTTATAAACCCCTGATTAATGTAATTGGGTGCTGCATCTTGAAAGAGCTCTCTGATGCAGCCCTGGTACCATGTGTATCTGGTGCCAGTGTTGTTATGGTCTGGGGTTGTTCAGAGATTCGCCAGTCTGACCAAGAATACATTTTAGTAAATAAGAGGCTTTATAAAATACTGACTAGGCCATGGACACGGGCAGGCCAGGTCCATACCCGGGATTCCCAGAGTATGGCCTATTTCTTCATTCTAATGTTCTTGGATACTCTGTGAGTGTTTGGGGGCCGAGTGAACAGGACAAAGGCTAAACACACAGCGTTCTGCTCCCTGCCCTGATGGTCAGGCTCCGCTCTGGGGAACAACTTAGGCAGGCATCTGAGAGGTCAGTGCAGACTCCTTCCTGAATTTCAGGGCCTGGGTGACGGAGGCAGACATGGTGCTGGTGGTGTAACAGGTGCCAGGCTAGCTGCCTGGACACACGTTCTCACACTGGGAGGAAGTTTGCCACTTGATATATTTCAGCAAAGTTAAAGTGACTAGCTGAGCTAGTTTACATCTGAGGTTGAATAATGGGGGTAAAAAAATCCCTATATTATACAAAGTTAGAACCCAACAAAATTTCTATTCAACATGCCTGGAGTAATTTTTTCCCAATTTATTAAACAATTTACAATTATATTGTGAAAATTCTATTCTAACACTCTCTGAAAACTATGGAATGGCTGTTATCCAAGATGGAAACAACCATAGAATCTAGACTCCTCCAGGATGTGGCCTACACCTAATAACACAGTTAGGCATTGCAAAGTTTTATTTCTACCCATTTTCCCATTAGTGCCAAAATATTTTCACTTGTATAGAAACAGCAATGACATTAGACATATAATCCTGTGCTTTAAGGGTGATTTACATTTTAAAAGTAACTGAATTTCACATGTCTTTTCCTTCTATGTGCTTTTGTAATGCCTGGTTAGCGCTGAATGACGTCCCTGGAGACGTATCCGATACCCTATGACCGATTCATTTCTGATGTGTCTCCAGCCAACGATTAATGGCCATTTTCAGAGTCCTGTTTGGTGTCAGTACCAGTGAAGGAAGAACCAGGTTCGTCATGGGGCTCGTGCGTTTCTTTTTGTGGATCCAGCTTTCCATGGCTTCTCTCTCATAGGAATAGCCATCTAGAAAAAAAGCACATTGCTTCAGGGAAGGAAGGGGAATTAGGATTAGTACATGAACTGCAGTGTACAAACCAGGGTACCTATTGGCAGTTAATGGTCTTCTTGCTTTGCCTGTGCCATGTCCAGATACCCCAGCCACAGCAGCTGGCTCGTACCCCTGAAGGTGTACTAAGCTTGGATTGTGCTCTGCTGAAACACAACAGCTGAGACCAGAGCTGTGTTGAAATTCAGAAACTACGGTTGAAAAGAGGGTAGAGTGGTATGAAGACAAATTCTGGTAAAGATGAGGGAGGAAAAGGCCTTAGGAAGAGCTCAGGGAACCCTTCAAGGTGTCGAACAGCACTGGAGTTAGTTAGACGACAGAACATGGCCAGAGAGATGGCACGGAGCAAAATCGCTACCGTCTCATGCCATGCTTGTGCTAAACTGCTTTGTCACACATGTGACGACCGAGGTGGGCGAAGAGCCACAAACCTGTGAGGCCGGCACTCAGGAGGAGACCGGTGTGATCTTGGAGTTGCTGCTCTCGTACGTTCATTGCTGAACTTGGATCGTTTTCACCCAGCTGAAATGCTTGCTTCTCTCCACGCTAAATCTTGGAAACCTACACTGTTGACAACGGGGCCCTGAACTTGCCATCCTCCTGCCTTCCCCAGGGGAACGTTACCAGTCTCGCACCACCCTGCCTGGCTTCAGCTGCGATGGCGTCTTTGTTGGCCCTTCAGCTCTGCCTGGCTGGTAACATTCTACTGTGTAGCCGTGCGCTGTATGTATCCCTTCCGCAGACAGAAGCAACGTGGACGGTTCCCATGCGGGCGTTCTCAACGCTGCTCTCTGTGCCCAGCCTCTCCCACGAACTGGACGGACACACACACACCCACACCCACACACACAACACACACACACACATCTACACCTACACCTACCTATGGGTTAGAATTATGTTGTAAGTTCCTGGGAAACTGCCAAGTTTGTTTCAACAACAGCCAGAGCATTTTAAATTCTCACCGACATAAGATTCCAATTTCTGTCCATCTTGTCAACATTTATTTTCCAACTTTTTAATAATTTTTTATTTTCCCCAACTTTCTGAGACTAAGCCACCAGTTAACATGACTGCTGTGTGGCTTGGAGTTGTATAGATCACTGATGACTGTAATGATACTGTGCATACTGCCCAGCTGTAAAGCAGTTTATCAAACTGTTTGCCTTTTTCTTTTCCAGTCAGGATTTCACTGTGTAGCCCACGCTGACCTCAGACTTGCAGCAATGCTCCTGCCTCCCCACTGGAATTACAGGCGTGCACAACCATACCCAGCTTACCTGTCCGTCCAAGTCACATGTACTGAAAACCCACTCATCTACGCACCTGTTACAAAGCTGGACAGTCACAGGACACAAAAGCCAATAAACCAAGCCCAATCCTATTCCCACATACGCATGCAATAAAAAGTGTAAAACCACAGTATTAGAAAATACAAAGTAATTTTAACAAAAGAAAAAAATATGCAAAATCTATGCAGCAAAACAGCAGTGCTGAGAGAGAAAAGACCCATGTTAACTGGCAAGTGCTGTTCCCAATCCTCCTCCGGATTAAACGCCGTCCTCGTGAAAACCCCAGCAAGCTGCTGCCGTGAAGAAAGCCAGATGACGTCCAAGAGTAGGAACCAAACCTGCAGACTCACTGGCCTGACTTGAGACCCGCTGTAAAGCAGCAGCGGTCACGGGCTGAGTGACACAGGATGGGACATAAAGATGACATCGGGCCTGGAAGTGAGCCTTCCGTGGCCAGTGACTCGCTTCAGTGAGGAGGGACTTTTAGTACGTGAAGCTGAGACAACCGTATGCAAACATTAGCTTGAAATAAGCCATAGGCCTAAAAACCAATGTGAGTGCCGGAGCCTTGGCCAGGAAGCCTTCTTAGGATTAAAAAATGATGAATCGACAGGAAAGTGGTCCAGCGGACCCCATCAAAATTAAACATGTTTTTCAAAGACGCCATAGAGAAAATGCATACAATGCATTGCCTGATAAAAGACACACTTAGAAAACAAACTGATAATTCAATACAAAATGAAGGGCTAGAGGGTATATATTATGAAAGATCTAAGAAGCATACTGAAAGATGCTTCATTGTATTGAGGATTAAAAGTACAATGAGATACCACTTCATACCTGTTATTCGGGATTAGAACAACTAACAATACCATGTGTTTGCAAATATGGGCAGAAACTGGAATTCTCAGTTATGAGCTTAAAATGGTGCATCCACCTTGAAAAACATTTCAGCAGTTTTAAATGCACTTAGTGAACAATCCAGAAATTCCACTCCTAAATATTTCATCATGAGACATGAGTGCTGTCCAGACAGAGATCTGTGGATGAAATGTTAGGACAGCTTTCAGACATGCTAGCCCATTGCCAGTTAGTGGATAATGTATGTGGTATATCTAGTGCAATGCAACACTATTCAGCAATAAAAAGGAATGAATTGGGGTTGGAGAGATGGCTCAAAGGTTATGAGCACTGGCTGCTCTTCCAGAGGTCCTGGGTTCCATTCCCAGCACCCACATGGCAGCTCACAACTGTCTGTAACTCCAGTTCCAGGGGATCTGACTGCTGCAGGCCAAAAAGTATATGAAGTAGGAATTCAGCTGATTATGACAAAGCTAGACCTGGAAGAAGCCAAGGACTTTCCAGAGGATGAGGCCAAGGCTCAAGGAGTCTTGGTGACATTGGCTTTTGATTATTAGTTGTTTCCTGCTATGAATTTCTTGTGTGCTAGTGTGGCTTTTCCATTATTCATTGGGCACAATTTCCCCTATACAATTAAAGTATTTGTATAACTTTCTCCAACTGTGCTACAGCAGACAGACAAAAATCCCTAATTTCAGGCTTTTCTGTAATTGTCATCATTAGCAGCATCCGGCCAGGACTATTCCCAGACAGACAAAAGTATCTTACCTGAGATACCTCCCAGATTCTCTAAGAACAGACTTAAGCATCCAGACTATCTGAGAAGACCTGGTGGATGTGCTTATTAAGCTTAACTTTGTCCTTTCCAAAGTCTTATCTCTAGTTTGAGACCCACCCTTAACAATTAACTCTGAACTAAAGGGTTACAGTACATCTAGCTGTGAGGGAAGTTGCCTAGCCATCAAACACACTTCTCCCACCCTGCCAGAAAATGGCAAGAGCAAAGATAGCTTGGAGAGATAAAGGCCAAAGGGATAAAAGATAGTTTTATTTTCAGAGCAAGGATGGAGAAGAAAAAAGAGAATGGAAGAACTAGATGGGTAAGAACTGGAGGAGAATGAACTGAGATGGGAAGAACTAGACTGGAGGACTAGAAGAAAGAACTAGAAGGACGAGATGGAAGATGAGGAAGAACGAGATGAAGGAATTAGGTTGGCACTTAGAGGGACCAGCAGAGAGAGGTAGAATCAGGCACGAAAGGAGCTAAGTGTGAGAGCAGAAGAGAAGCTGTGTGGAGAGAGAACTGACTCAGGAAAACCGTGAATGGACTAAAGAATTTCGTGTACGTAGATTTATTAGAGAATCCCTCAGGTTAATCTGCCACTGGGAGCATCTCTTCTGCAACTCTGGGTGAAGGTTATCACGGAGCTGGACCCCGACAGCTTTTGATATCTGACACCTTCACATCAATGCACATAAAATAGAGCTAAATAAATTTTATATAAAAAGAATTACTGATGTGTGCAACAGATAAAGCAATCAAAAACATTCTGCTGAGCATGTCTGTATACTGATGCAGAAATTGATATCAAATGTTCCAACTTCATAATCTTTAAATTCATGATAGACACAACCAAAGGTCAGAGATCTAGGCAGTCATTTTACATCTTGAGGGTTGGGAAGATGGCTCAGGGGCTAAAAGTCTTCTGTGCAGGCATGAGCATGAAGACTCATGAGCATACCACCAGCACCCACATAAAAGCTTGGCATGGCTAACACATGCCTGTAACTCCAGCACTGAGCAACAGACCGGTGGATCCTGGGAGCTCACTGGCCGGCCAGCTTAACCTAATCTGCAAGGTTCAAGCATGTGTCTTAAGGAAGTAAGGCAGACAGTGATTGAGAAAGACACCCAATGTCCTCCTCTGCACGTGCATGCACACCTGCACACACACACAGTCTTGACATCTGGTATTCACATAAATTTAAGTGAAATTTCAAAACTTAATCCTTTGTCTCGATTCCAATTTACTGTGTCCAATTTTTTACAGGAAAAAAAACCTACTTATGAGAAACAAAATGGGAATTTTGAACATAGCCCAAATTTAAAGGAACTTCTGAGAAGTGCGCATTATCCTCCATGTGGACGTCACCCCGAGTCTGGCAGCCACCACTCATACCTGATGCTATGACGGGGTCCTTCATAAGCTCTCTAGTTATGGGACAGACAAACTCATCAGGGATTCCAGAAGAAAGGGAGTCCATCCTGGTCCTGAGCTCCTCGATACTCCTCAGCACTTTGCTGCGTAGCCCTAGAGACTCTGAAAGAATATTTGTTACTTTAGGCAGCGAGTGAAAATCTGTAAAATGAAGTATTACTAGGAAGTGAAATAAACTTTCAGGGTGTAAAGACAGGTGACACACAAAGCCAGGAAAGAAATTTGTATTATTTTTCAATGATGTTTAAATAATCAGCTTTCTGTTACTGGACACAATACTCAAGCCGACCCACAGGTGGAAGGGTAGACTCTGGCTTTAGTCCATGAGTGAGTTGGCTCCACTGCATTCTGGCCTGTTGAGAGGCAGCAGAGTGGGAACACTCGGTGACAAAGCCGCCTGCCTCTGGTGTCTAGGAAGGAAGGGGCTCCCAGTGTCCTCTGCAGGGGGTACCACAGTGACCTAACTTGTTCCCACTAAGTCTCAGCTCCTAAAGCTCTCCTGTCATCTCCCTGCAGTAGCACAGGCTGGCACTCAAACTTAACACATGGATGTCGAGGCACACACATCCAAACCCTAGCAACCTGGAAAAGGATTTTTTTTAAAAAAAGCCTTGTAGGTTTTTATTAGTCCCCAGAAAGGAAAGATCAAAAAGTAAAACCTCCAGGGGGAAAAAAAAACCAAACCAAAACCTTTTCATTCCTATTTATAAATGTATGATTAATTATTTCAATATATGAATGCTGACCTACAGTAGTTTCTTTGCACTTGCTATTCTAAATTTCTACCAGTTTATCTCTTCCAAGCTCTAAGATCCATAGCACTGTGTAATATCCCAAGGGCCGGGATAAAAACTGAGGCCAGTGTGCACACACAACTCTAGTGACTGGACTCATGGCTTTTCTAATACTGTCCAAAATTGGCTTTCCTGCTCTTTACCATGCATATGTTATACTTAAAAATATGGCAGCAGATTCACAAATGCCTTAATACATCTCAACATCAAGGATGGATACTCCTTATGCGAATAGATGACGTAAGGAGTTATTTCTTAAGGGAAACTGTGACTCTGAACTGGAAAGCTGGGAGACGGCAGATAAGGTGCAAAGTTTGAGAACACACCCACAGTGGCTCACTTTATAGTGCATGGCTACTTCCGTACGCTGAAAGCAAATTCAGATTTCACACTGGCCTTAGGAACTGAAATCAAACTACAATGACAAGTGCAGGCAAAACATTTCTGCATGTAACTAGCAGACATCAGCACGTATGTCCTCAGTTCGCTTTTTCTGTTTTCAATCTCGACTTTAACTCTGTGTCAGCCGATGTATTGTTTTACAGAAAGGGTGTTTTTCTTAAAATCCAAGACTAAAGGAAATTCTTTGTAGCTTAAAACAGTATTTGAAGATTAAAAGTTAACTTCTATAATGACGATAAATAAAACAACATTTCAACATGCTTCAGAATGGCCTGGTATGCATGCCTATAATCAATCTTTGAGAGGCAGAGGCAGGAGGATCACAGGGCATAGCCACACAGTAGATCATGACATAATACCAAAATATCAGATATTTCAGAGTGATGTGAAGAACCAGATGTTCCAGAGAACATATTTCCTAGTTCTGCTTCTAAATTGTTGAATTTGCCCATTTTCCAAAGTGTAAAGCAGAATATTCATATGTTGAAACCTATCACCACTGCTTCCCTGCCTTAGGCCAAGAACAAGTATGACACATAGTTACAAATGATGCAGTGGTGTTGGAGGCTGGCCTTTGGACAAACAGGACCAGAACCCTTACAAAAGAGACCCCAGAGAGCGAACTCATCCGTCCCACTAAGTGAAGGTACAGGAGGAAAGGCGTTGTCTGTAAACCACAAGTTACTCCTGACTAGACACCACACCTGCCAGTCCCTGGCTCTTGGACTTGGCAGAATGAAGAAATCAATTTGCTATTTATTAGCTTACCTAGTTTACAGGATGTTGCCATAGCAACCTAAATGCATTAAGGCAAATACCTAAGTCATCAAGGAAATGCAAATCAAAGCCTAAGGAGAAACCACAACTACTGGGCAGTGCTAACAACAAAATCAAACAAGTGTTGGAGACACTAGGAGAAGCTGGAGCCTCCCCCGATGCTGGGGGCGGGAGGAGGGGGTAACAGAGAAACACCCCCGACCCCACCCCGCCCCATGCTGGTAGGACCAGGGCTGCTATGGAAAACACCCTGACAACCCCTCCAGTGTCAAACAGAGGATTCCCCTGTGACCCACCAATTCTATTTTGAATAGCTGCACAAGAAAACTGAAAAGATGCTCACACAAAAACTTGTATATTAGCCGGGCGGTGGTGGCGCACGCCTTTAATGCCAGCACTCGTGAGGCAGTGGCAGGTGGATCTCTGTGAGTTCAAGGCCAGCCTGGGCTACAGAGGGAGAGCCAGGACAGGCACCAAAACTACACAGAGAAACCCTATCTCCAAAAAACCACACACAAAAAAAAAACCCTTGTATGTGATTGTTCATAGAAGTACTATTTATTAGATCTAAAACATGGAACTCTCCCAAATTCCATCAATTGAAGACAAGCAGAAGGAGAAAGGTTAGACACAAAAGGCCACATATGTTGAGTAAGGTATGGGATTTCTTTTAGCACTGATTAAGAAGTGGTAATGGTGGTACTGTCTGTGAAGGTGAGTTGAACACACACCACTGCCGTGTGTAAACATCACTCTTAAAAGAGTCATTTGGACTGAGAGATAGCTCAGTCAGAGGTCACACAAGCAGGAGGGCCTGAGTTCAATACCCAGAACCGGAGTGTAAAAGCCAGGCATAGTAGCCCATGTTAGTGACGGGTGAGTTCCAAGCGAATGTCACAAAACACAGGGCGGCTCTTGAGTAAGTGCTCTCCCTCTTATGCACACACACCTACATGCGTGGACTTAGACACACGAACACAAAAATTGTTTTGAAAAGTAAATTTTGAGGTGTCCGAACTACAATCAATTTTTAAAATATGGAACTTCCTAAACTATTACTACAAGCTAGGTTTAGTTACTTGAAAAAATACTTTCTTCTTTGTAAGGAGGCAGATGACTCTCTACAAAGACTAACCTGGACTATTGTGTAAAGAGAGGACGGAAGGTAACCCGACAGCCAGGGGAAGTCACTATGAATCTGAATACGGCCCGTTCCTCACTGCTCTTACCAATTTTCAAATCGCCAGCCAGACTTTCCTTTGTGAGATGCAACAGTTCTTTTCCGTCAATGTTGTTCATCTGGAAAATGCTGACGAGCTCTTCCAAGCCTTGAGCACGGAGCCATGTTGAGACTTCCTCCTCTGACCAGTCCTCAATCAGTGGCTTCTGCTGATCTCTCGTGCTTCCTGCTTTAAACGCACAGGCCGAGTGAACGGCAAAGCCAATGCTTCTCCTCTCCACATTCCCGCCTTGAGTCTGGTTGACTGTTCAGCTTCCTTTTAAGAACTGTCATGGACAGTACTAACAGTAGCGACCTAATGCTACAGGAAATGCTAGCCTTTAGCAATTTCCTTTTCACTGCAGAGAGACGTTTTTGCTTCTGTGGCGCTTGGGATCAAACCTTGTGCCTTGTGCATGCTAGCCACACACACTAGCGCTGACCTACACTTCTGGCCACTTTTTCTTCACTCCACCCATGAAGGGACACTCTGCTTGCTCTGTCACCCACATACCAGCACTGCTGTGTAGTTATTTCTGACAGTGATAAAGGTATAACTCCTACGTTGTACACCTGTGTTGCTTGGAGAGGCAACAAGATAAAGCTGGGATTCCGATCCTGTCCTCAGGCTACGTTCACAGGGAAACCTAGCACCTAACACAAACAATGGAAAACCCCCGGGGCCTTGATATACATGAATGTGCACACAAGCCTTTGCCAAAACTTCACTGTAAACACCTCTAATGCCAGAGTCTCTAAAATTAGTCTTAAGGTGTATTAAATTTGAGTCTGTACAGTATAATATGAATAGCATGTCAAGGGTTTACTAAAGTTTAGACTTGGGGGTTGTAGCTCTGAGGTAGAGCACTTGCCTAGCATGCACAAGGCCTCAGGTTCAATCCCCAGGACCACAAAAAAGAAGTACCTAAATTTTCTGATCAGTGTTGAGATGGTTAAGGAAGCGCAGCGCTTGGACTGTAGCTCTGCCTTGCAGAGAGCACTTGCCCAGCAGGTTCCGAGGCCCTGGGTTTGCGGGCAGCACAGGACAGGGATGGGGTCATCTCACTAACCTTGGCAAGGTGTTTCCAGGTCAAACTCCCAAACGTTCAGAGTCTTGTCCATGGAGCCAGTAGCAAGTAACAGGGTGTTGGGTGCAAAGGCACAAGTTGTGACATACCTAGTTAATAAACACGGCCATTATGTATTTATGTCTGGCTAATATTTTAGTTAGGTTAGAATAGTGAAGTAACTCAGACCTGGTATGCTGCGTCAACGTGTACAGCACACTCTGGGTGCCCTGAAACAGAACAGAATAACTTCATCAGTCAGGCAAGAGACAAGGTCGGGATGAAGGTCACTGACAGGTCTACGTGCTGAAGGCATCATTAGTAACTAACTTGCTGAGGCTGACAATGAGGGAGAGCTGACGTCCATAACTAAACATGAGAGCTTGTTCTGCTTTCTCAGGCATCAGCATGGAGGAAGTTTTCCTTCAGTGACCCCTGACATCTGTCAGTTTGACCAAGACTGTTAATAGAAACCCAACTGCATAATAAACGAAGGTGCAGTCTTGCTGTGGCATCTGATGTATACTTATTGCAGGATCGGTGAACGGAAGCCACTGATACCCTGAGTACACCTGGGGGCCAGTCAATAGGCAGGTATTGTCCTAACTAGGGTTCCTATGGATGTGATAAAACACCATTTCCAAAAGCAACCTGGGGAGGGAATGGTTTATTTCACTTACACTTCCAAATCACAGTCTATCACTGAGCAAAGTCAGGGCAGGAACTGTCGGCAGGAACTGAGACAGAAAAGGCCATGGGGGACTGTTGCTAACTAGCCAGTTCTCCATGGCTTGCTCTGTCTGCTTCCTTACGACCTAGCACCATGGCCTCAGGAGTGGTCCTTTCACATCCAGCATTAAGAAAAACTGCCCAGGAGCTGGAGAGATGGCTCAGCAATTAAGAGCACTGGCTGCTCTTCCAGAGATCCAGAGTTCAATTCCTAGCAACCACATGGTGGCTCACAACCATCTGTAATGAGATCTGATGCCCTCTTCTGTCATGCAAACAGAGCACTCATATACAAAAAATAAATAAATCTTTTTTTAAAAGAAAAAAGAAAAAAGGGCCTGACAGAATTGCCTACAGGCCATATGCTGGAGGTATTTTCCCAATTGAGGTTGCTCTTCCCAGCTTAACTAGTCAGGACAAGTGTATTTAGTGGGAACCAGTGCATGTTTCATAGACAAAAATCAATGTTATACCTATTTGTGAATATAGACACCCCATAACAAGCTGGTAGGAAACAACACAGCTTTTTCATCTGGCTTGAGTGTTTGAGAGTTTGTTCCTACTTTTTGCCAGAACCTCCAAAGACTTTAGCTCCTGTGTGGGTGACTAGTCACTTGTTGGACACCACCCCCTAATGACGTACACCTCCGCTGAATGGCTGCCATAGCTGATGCCTGAACCCAGCCGTGCAGCGCCACACAACACCAATTTTCTCTTAAAGATCATTCCCATCAACTATATCTTTGTGAAATATAAAGTTTACACTTTTATTTATGCTCATGCAATTCAGCATTTACTCATATAAATCTGCCCCAAACTCCTATTTTTCTCAGTCTATGATACCTTAGACTTGTCTTATGCTGGTCCCTAAATCCACCCTGTACTCTAAGAACTATAGGTAGGTAGGTCACATCCATGGTGCTATGGAAACAGGCTAAGATGAATTTTTGAATAGTGGTGCTCTCTAACTCTATGTTTTCTAAGATTAGATTTAAAACTCCATCCATCATAAAGACATTATTGAAATATTTAAGGTTTTTCCAAGTATCTTACTATTTCACCATTGTGAGAACGAATATTATATTCTTGGGTACAATAAATAGATATATTAAAAATAAACCTATTTTATACAACTAAATTTGAAGCTCAATTATCTCATAAACAATTTATATAGTTTACATACAAGATCTCAAGTACTTACGATATCATATATGATGACAGATTTATCCACTGACCTTTAAAAAAAAAAGCAAACACTAGGTGAAAAGTTCTATAAAAACCAAACACAACCTCTTGGAAAAGGCTGGAAGATTGACAGGTTATCAGCTAGAACGGAGCGGACATCTGGGGACTCTTCTTGTAGGAAAAAGAACTGTAATACAGAGAAACTATGGCACTGTAACAAAGCACAGCGTTTTCACAATAAGTTAAAACATGCTGTTTTTCTTCTGTTCCACCCTTGGAAGAGTCTGCTACCATGGTACACACTGCAAGGTCACCCAGACCAGTGCTAACACTGCCTGTGGGACACTAACATCTGTGTTCATCATCATGAAAACGGAATGGGCTACAGTCAAAGGAGTCCCACCGGTTAGCTTAAGGTTCCTGTTCAGTAGGCAACTGAATACCATCAATGGGTGCTGACCTCAGAATCTCTGTCCCAGATTCAGAATAAGAATTATACTAGACATAATATATAAACGCTCTTATTTAGTCCTGAATTCAGTAAATTACAGGTTATCACTTCTGGAATATCTAAAATTCTTATGGAAAATTCCATATTTTTTAGCATCTCTTAAAAAAAACACTAAGGAGTGACATCAGCAACATGGTAGATGGCACTTCCCAGTTTCATAGCAACATCAATGTGGACAACTATCCAAGAAAAAACATTACCTGCACAGGAGCTTTGGAACTCAGGTATGCTGCTTACAGCACCATAGTAAACATGAAAGACGTCAGGAAAGACAAATGAAAGATCCATCAGCCGAAACACACACACACACACACACACACACACACACACACACACCCATTTAAACTTCTAAAGGAACGAAAGCCAGAATCACGGGCAGTTGCTCAGAGCCCATTCATGGTAAGTTTATATTGAAAACAATCCTCCCACCTGGTCCTCATGACACTTTGTCTCACATCTACACATTCTCTGGATGTCAGGCTGACAACCAGCCGAAAAGGAAATTCCATTCTCAGAAACCACCATCGGAGGCAATGTCACTTGGGAAGAAGAGTCACTGTTGGTGACTTCTGTGAGCACTGGATCAGGACAACTGTCCGTGAAGGTGTTAATGAGAAGAAAGGGAAGACAGGGACGAGTTTTAGGAAATGTCCTAAGTCACCCTCTGCTAGACATTACAGAGTAACGGGGTTGGCTGCTTCCTAACAATAAGACCCCAGCATCTATGACAAAACTGGTTTCTATTATAGAAACCAGCGCCCTGGCAGGGAGAAAAGGAACTTGTCTTTGGGAAGAACACTTGGCCTCCTGGCTCTCTTCCCTACTTGGCAGACAGAGATAAGGAACGACTAGAGTTTGGAGAAAGGCCATGTGCCGCGTGGCTCAGTTCCTGGTGCATCTTCTAGTTTTCTGACCTGCCTAATTATGGAAGTGTGGGAGCCATGCTGCCCAAAAGGTGGAGAACAAGTTAAGACACGCCATTTATTTTTTTTCTTTCTCATTATTTTTCAACACGAGAAAATAAGCATCTTTTTTTTTCAACTAAAAACTCTTTACATATTTGTGAGCACTTTCAAAACTGGCTCCATGGAGTCCTAGCTACTCAAATACCACGGAGAAGAGCAGTCTCTATCTGAATTATAAAGGTGGGGTTTGTGCTCAGTAGAAACTGTGACATATAACGCTCCTTACATCTGACTAGATCAAGAGAACAGGGTGGAACAAAATGCAAGTTCTGCAGAGGGGCTAAAGGGAGGTCACCACAGGGAGGCCAGAAGAAGGGTGAAGGGACAAACTTCTCCACGCTTTTCTAGATGTCATGTGCTAGCAGCACAGCCCTGAGGCAAATGAGGTATGCGAAGCAGGCATGAACACCCAAGTGCCTCTGGAAGCCAGGCACTGGGAAGGTCTTTACTCTTGCTATTGTCTACTTTAAAATTTCCTTTGAAAGGATGCAAATATGTGATAAGTTTATTATAACCACCCCCTTAGTATCTGAGGGGGAAGAAGGGTGATTCCAAGCCACCTCTAGGTTCCACACATAACAAAATCTTCAGGGCTCAAGTCCCTTATATAGTCCTGGAACTCACTCTGTAGACCAGGCTAGCCTTGAACTCACAAAGATCCGCCGGTCTCTACCTCCAGAATGCTGGGATTAAAGGTGTGTGCTACCACCGCCTAGCCAGAAATGTATTATTTTCATGTCATTGAAGTGAATCTGACTCTAAGACCCATCCTGCCAACTACCATTTCAGCAATGCCCATCACCCTCCCAGGGCCACAGACGCTCAAACTTCTAGCATAGCCTGAGCTCCCTCAAAATCAGGACTTATTTTTCTTATTTATTTGAGGCAGGATCTCATACTGTACACCGGGTGGGCCTTAAAACTCCAGGCAATCTGCCTGCGCTGTCTCTCAAATCCGGGTTTGTAGGTGTGAACCATGATGCCCAGATAAGACGGTTGTTGTCTCCCTCAGTTTCCCCACAGGAGCTAGACTAAGAAGGATGGTACTCAGGCCCCTGTTTCCCACCCCTGGAAGGTGTAACAAGAAGCCAGCTTTTGAAACTTCTCTGCCAGCTTAAGGCACTTCGACCCCAGCTAACTATCTGTACACTTTCTACCTCTCAGTCCATCCTTTTCATAAATTGTCAGGCTGCTGTGGGGGAGGCAGAGACAGAGTTCCCTCCCCAGTTTTTGGCCCAAACTGTAAATAAATCCACTTTTCCATTTAACGTATTTCAACTTAGAGGAAGAAGAGTTTACTGGGTTAGTTTACTGTTGCCTGCAGAGAAGTGTGTGAGGAGGCGGAGGCTGCTCTTCATCCCTTAGTGGACAGAAAGCTGAGAGAATGGGCTATAGGAAGAGGCCAGGCACAGGTATGACCCTAGGGAGAGCATGACCCCCAAGAACTTATCGCCCCCCTGTGACCTGCTTCTTCTAACTAGGCTCCACCTCTCCTTTTCCCACCTCCCAGAAATACTGTCATAGTGTAAGTCTGCCATGAATAATCCAGTGGCCGGAGCCCCTGGGTTCTGCCTCTGAGGACCAAGCACCATCCCGACATACTCAGAGGTGTGGGTTCCTGACCCTGTGGGGGCCTGCCTCTGCTTTCCAGCCTACTACTGCTCTAGCTTGTTTGTTATTTTTATTTTTATTTTTTTATTTTTTTAATTTTTTTAGTTTTTCGAGACAGGGTTTCTCTGTGTAGCTTTGTGCCTCTCCTGGAACTCACTTGGTAGCCCAGGCTGGCCTCGAACTCACAGAGATCTGCCCGGCTCTACCTCCCGAGTGCTGGGATTAAAGGCGTGCGCCACCACTGCCCGGCTGTTCTTTTTATTTAAAGACACTGAATCTCCTAAAACTTTTATTGTATGTACATGCCTGTGTGTGTGCACCACATGTGTGCCCCCAAATATTTGGATTGGGCCACAACTTTTGGGACAGAAAAGAAAACAGATGAATGCAGTAATCTGATTTCAGGATTATGGAAACTGAAGAAGAGATATGGACTTCTGTAAAGTTATGGAGTGGGAAATTAAGTATAGAACACAGAGAATCATATGCTATTTCATTTCAAAACAAATATTATGAACAAAGGCAAATGGATGAATTTTCTCAGAGGACTTTGCTGGCCACAGTGCATACTAAAATTTAAGAATATTTAGGCAATAAAGCAAAGTTTCTCCCACTCTAAAAAAACACCAACTTGAAAAACTAATGGTGTGTAGCTCAGTGGCTGAGCGCTTGTCTACCATGGGCAAGGTTCAGAGTGGATCCCTAGCACTGCCAAGAGAAGACAAAGTTAACGTCAAGTGGGGGCCCGGGAGATGGCACACTGTTCCTGAAGAGGACCTGAGTTCAGCACCCAGAACCCACACAAGGTAGCTCACAATTAGCAGGGGTTTCTGATACCTCTGGCCTCCTCAGGTACCTGCACTCACACACACATACCCTCATACACTCACACGCACACACCCTCATACACTCACACGCACACACCCTCATACACTCACACGCACACACCCTCATACACTCACACGCACATACCCTCATACACTCACACGTACACTCACACGCACATACCCTCATACACTCACACGCACATACCCTCATACACTGACACGCACACACCCTCATACACTGACACGCACATACCCTCATACACTCACACGCACATACCCTCATACACTGACACGCACATACCCTCATACACTCACACGCACATACCCTCATACACTCACACGCACATACCCTCATACACTCACACGCACATACCCTCATACAGTCACACTCATACACAGAATTGTAAATAATAAATCTTAAAGTTAACGTCAGGGGAGTATGGAGCCTGTCTAACTGAAGTGTCTAGGAACTTTTTTTAATCTAAACAACAAAGGAATCATATCTTTTATTTTTGTTTGAAAATAGGCTAGCTGTCAAACTATAATATAAATTTTATGAAAAAATATTATAAAGTAATTGAATCAAGCATGTGTGTTCAAATCAAACTTCCTAAGATCAAGCTTCGAAAAGGAATGCTCCAGCTGAGAACAGGAAATCACAAAACTGGTCAAAAGAGCCTTAAACAGCCAATTAGAAACTGCAGAGCCACAGTTTAAACAAAATTAAAAGTCAGAAGACTATTAACTGTAGCAGAGTAGGGGCTGGAGAGGTGACTCAGCAGTTCACAGCACTGGCTGTTCTTCCACAGGACTTGAGTTCGATTCCCAGCACCCTCATGGTAGATCACAACCATCCCCAACTCCAGCCCCAGCACATTTGCCATGTGCACTTGGTACACTTACATACATGTGGGCAAAACATTCATACACATAAAAACATACATAAACAAACATTAAAATAAAGTTAAACAAAACTAAAAAAATTTTAAGTAGCACAGTTAGCTGAAGAGATCATTAGTAAAGGGGAATCAAGAACGAAGGATAAAAAGACGAACTGGCTGGAGAGACGGCTCAGCAGTGAGCAGTGAAGAACACTGGCTGTTCCTGCAGAGGACCTGGGTTTGATTCCCAGCACCCACAGACAGGGTGACTCACAACCAGCTGTAGCTCCAATCCCAGGGGATTTGATGCCCTCTTTGGGCTTCTTTGGGCACCAGGCATACACATGGTACATGGACATATAGGGAGGCAAAACATTCATACACATAAAAATACATAAAAAACTGTAGAAGACATAATAAAAATATGAAAGACTAAAAGAGAGAACGTTTACAGTCGGAAGGTACAATTTGCACTTAACTGGCACCTTAGAGGACAGAGAAAGGGGCAAGGGTAATAACAGAAGAGATAAGAATTTTCAGAAATTGATGGAACGTTCTTCTACAGATTTAAGAAGCTCAAAGGATTCCTGGCATTGCTGGCCACTGTGGTTCGTACTATGCAATCTCAGTATTCAGGAGGTACAAGTAGGAGATCACCAAGAGTTCAAGGCCAGCCTGGTCTACACAGCAAGTTTCAGCCAACCAGTGCTACACATGAGACCCTGTCTCAAAAAGAATTCCTGGCCCAGCAAGATGGCTCAGTGGGTCAAGGTTCCTGTTGCCAAGCCTGAGGATGTTGTGGGATATTTAGGTACACTGTGTGAAAGGCACCTTCTGATTGGTTTAATAAGGAGCCGAATGGCCAAGTGCTAGACAGGAGAGGATAGGCGGGACTTCCGGGCAGAGACAGGAACTCTGGGAAGAAAAGAGGCGGATATCTCCAGCAAGATGCAGAGGGAGTCAGGTGTACAGCATGGAGGAGAAGTAACGAGCTACATGACAGAACACAAATTAACGTAAACAGACTAATTTAAGTTTTAAGAGCTAGTTGGGAACAAGCCTAAGCTAAGGCCAAGCTTTCATACTTAATACTAAGTCCCTGTGTCATTATTTGGGAGCTGGCAATCCAAAGAAAGTCCAACAACATGAGGATTGAGTTAAATCCCTGGTACCCACGTGGTAAAGGGAGAGAACCCACTCCTGCAGGCATCCTCTCATCTTCACACAGAGCACATCCCCCCCACCCTTACCTCCCAAATTTGTTTTTTAAAAAATTCCTAGCAAGCTAAAAATTAGCCCACATGTAGTTCTATCAAAGTGAATGTACAGAAAACCACACACTAAAAGTTTTATGAACATCTAGAAGAAAAAATATGAATCACATTCAAAATGGTGAGATTGAAAAGTAATTTTCTCTACAGCAATACACCGTATAAATACGCCCAACCTGTCTGCTGCACCAAAGCAAGGTTTAAGTTGGAAGTGAGTGTAATTCACCTGCGATCATCTTGAGATGCCAGGGGAAATATCCATTACTGAAATAGATCACAACCAAGTTCTCACCTCATTGCTTTGAGGAAATACAAACTAACCATGCTAAGGCGGCACTATACCACGCAATGTTTAAATTTAGAAGACCCAAAATATGAAGCATAGGAAAGGAGGCAAAAACACTGGGCTGGTGGGCTCAGCAGGTAAAGATGATTACCACCAAGCCTGATGATCTGAGGTCAAGCCCTGGAACCCACACCATGTAAGCTGTGCTCTGCCCTGCGCACACATACTGTGGCACGCGCATGATCACACAATGAATAACTGAATAGAAGCAAAACAACGACAGAGGGAGCTTCAGGAGCATCAATGGTTTCGTTATAGATTGCTTACCCTGACACAAGCATCTGTCCATCGTAGGAAAAAGCACAAGTCAGAACAGGGGCACAGTGCCCACGTAGTGTACTTTTATATTTTAATTCAAAGCCTGTAATTAACAAGGTGAGAAAATTAGTAAGTTGATTATGCGTACAATTTCATTTCTCTACTTAATAATGTGAGTAACAAAAAGACAAGGTCATAAAAATCTTCATGCAGCTCAGGTATCCACATAGATAGCAGATAATTATACTGTAGGTTTGAGATGGTTCCAACACTCAGTAACAGCTGGAGGTGTAGTCCTGAGTCTAATCTCTAGCTTATACACATGCACACGCGCACACATGCACACCACATATACACACAGCACACACATATACACACAACACACATATACACACACAACACACACATATACACACCACACACCACAAACATACATGCTTCAATAATAGATTTTTTTCTTATAATCCATTAAATCCAATTAGTGCTGCCAATGATAGATTTTGTTTTAAAATGATGCAAAGACTAGGCTAGCGCAATTTTATAATCACTAAAATTTTTAAGCATGTGAACTATGCATAATTTTAGTGCCTGGTAAGATTTAAAAAAAAAAAAACTGCCTAAAAGCCTAAAAAAAAAAATCAGTGCTTATATTTTGTTAAGTCTGACATTATCAACACATTTTGACTTTCTGTATGTAAATCAATGGTATTTATAATTCTGTAAATCTACAACATCTCCAGCCATAGCCAGGCATGGCAGTGCACGCCTTTAATCCCAGCACTCAGGAGGCAGAGGCAGGAGGATCTCTGTGACTTTAGGGCCAGCCTGGTCTACAGAGCAAGTTCCAGGACAGCCAGAGCTACACAGAGAAACCCTGTCTTGAAATAAAGGGGGAAAAAAAGTACAACCATAAAATCTTCAGAATTACAGAAAATAAACACAACTCTCTTAAAAGTCAGCAGACGGAATTCAGTGTGTTCTGATGCCAACAGGTAAAAACAACCGTAAGAAGTTATGGAGTGGTGAGAGCTAAGATCTCTGCATCAAACGTTTAACCAGACAAGAAGGCTCACACTCAAAGCGGGACAGACACGTTTACCTGGGAGAGCAGAGAAGAGCATTAAGACGGCGACAGATCCCAGAACCTGGGGTGAACTTTGAAAGCTTTCATGCCAACAGTCAAACACAAGTCAGCTGCACATCCCAGGTGACCGCGGAACTTGCCCGTGAGAACGGCTCCTGAGTCCAGGGCCTAGGCCTGCTTGTGCCCAATACCATGAAGCCGAGTAAGGTGCCTACAGTGACAGGTGCTGTCTAAAGAGGCTTTCCCTGCACACCCAAGAGGTCCCCCATGTTTCTTAAAGAGTGGTGTAAAGATAGTTTTCAATGGATCACAGGTTTTCCTTTTGAACAATTTCAAGGTAATTGTATTCAGGATGCCCACACGTGACTGTATTTGTATTTCGTACCAGAATTTTACCTGAGTAAAGAGCGATAAGGATTATCTTGGATAGACTTGAGAAGGAAGAAGTCCCACCTCCCCATCATGTTTTAGATGAAAAGGATATTGCATGTAAACTAACATGAACAGTCTCTTAGTTCCTCATGAGGCTCTTCCTTACACTCTAGAACAATTCATGGCAAAACCGTAGTTTGTATTCTAGCTGAAGCTTTTTAGGTAACAAATGACAACCCATTTTGAGGCATGTGGATCAAAAAGCTGTTTGACCACAAAGCTTCAAAATCCTTAAATGACAATTGATGAATTTGTCAAGATATGAATGCAAACAGTGCCTGGGAAGGAGGCATCCACAGAGAAGCTGAACCAGTTGTGGAAGGTCAGAAAACAGGCTGACTGATGGGCGAACAGCCCAGTGCAGCCGGGCTAACCCTGAAGAGGACGCCTTCCGTCCCAGCAAAGCCTTTCAGATAAGACGGACCATCAACAGCCAGGGAAACAAGGTCAGAAACGGAACGATTACCCCAGAGTCTGAACAGGAAACACTCACCGTCTACCTCAATCCCTCCCGGCCCCCACCCCACAGTAGGCTGCACCAGGCAGGCGATTTTCCCCAGGAGCAACCTATATAAGGAAAATGGCAGCTGATGACAAGACATCCACCTGGCCTCAATTCCTTCCCAAGAAGGCAAACGCACCTCTTCATGCTACAGGCCTTGCGGGCAGCGAGCTCCTGAGATCCTTGCTGTCAACTCTCTAGATGTACAGTGTCACTGGACATCTGAAGGAAATGATGTGGAGGAGACAGATGTAGGCAGGCACAGACGGAGCCCAGGGGTTATGAGAACAGAAGGAATTTGGAAAATTCTTCCTTGTCTCATTCATTAAAACAACAACAAAAACCAACTATAAAAAAAACAAAAGGCCAGTGAGATAGCTCAGGGGTAAAAAGGTGCTTGTCACAGAAGTCTGATGAGCTGAGTTCAGTTCCTAGAACCGACGTGAAGGTGGCAGAAACCACCTCCAGTTTTCCACTGGCCTCCACACACATACCATTCGTGCCCCACCCCCATAACAAGAAATAACTCTTAATATATATTTATTTTATTTTTAATTATATATACCTGAGCGTGTGGGGATACAAGCATGTGAGTACAGGTACCCTGTGGGTACCTGTCAGCCATCTTACACAGGTGTTAGAAACCGAACTCAGGTCCTCCTCGAGAGCAGTAAGCACACTGCACCACTGAGCAATCTCTCCAGCCCCAATAAGTAACCTTAGAAAAAAATGAAAGTTGACTTAAAGATGAACTTTTAGAAATTGATGAGATCGATTCAAAAAACTGAAAGTGAATGATTTCCTCAAAAAGTACAAAAAGTACAGATTCAATAGATTGAGATGAGTGTGTGCGGCTGGGAGAATCCAATCCATTCAAGGCATCCAACAGCCAACTGACGGAAGTTCAGAAAGAGAGCACAGGAGAGGATCATTAGAGAGACACTATGAAGGAATACCACAGCCCAAAGCAGACCACCACACATGTCCTGACTGAAAGACCACCTGAGAAAATGAGACCGAGCATGAGAAAGACTCACTCATCAATAAACAGCAGGCACGATAAATAAACGCAAAGGTGATTACGCAATATTTAGCAAGAGTGTGAAAACCACTGAAAGAGTCAAAGCTAAGTCAAGGACAGGGTGGAAGAGGCAGGGTGTGGTCAGAGCCAGATGTGGACAACAGACTTTTATATCTAATCAAAGTTTCTCTTTGCTTCTGAGGTTGGTCTGTCATAGCCCAGGCTGGCCTTGTCCATGTTACACAGCTGAAGCTGGTATTGAAGGTACTCATCCTCCTGCCTCCGTCTCCTGAACTCTCAGATTTTTGGAGGGGGTGGTGATTTTTTTGTTTTTGGAGACAGGGTTTCTCTGTGTAGTTTTGGTGCCTGTCCTGGATCTCCCTCTGTAGACCAGGCTGGCCTCAAACTCACAAAGATCCACCTGGCTCCGCCTCCTGAGTGCTGGGATTAAAGGCATATTTTTACTATTATTTAAACTATCCAGAGTATCTTAAGTTTTAAAAAAAGATTAAAGTCTTATGTAGGTCACAAATAATTCTGACAGTTAAGACATACCTAAGACAGGGGTAAAAGAAACAACCCAGAGTTTGATTTCACAATCCTGACCACATGATGCCAATCGGTAAAACTGAAGGCCTTGTTCTCCACCTA
This sequence comes from Peromyscus eremicus, assembly GCF_949786415.1. NCBI lineage: Eukaryota > Metazoa > Chordata > Mammalia > Rodentia > Cricetidae > Peromyscus > Peromyscus eremicus. Next base: position 38,424,607 of record NC_081419.1, read on the forward strand.
AAAACAGCAAGTTAGATAAACAAAGAATTTGTAAACCAAAAGTTTTGATTCTGCTGAGATCTGCTAATGTGACTCATTTATGCCATGTAAACAATGAATATCTGTCAGCTGACACTATCGATAAAATGGTTACAGAATTTCTTCTAATCAGGTATTATATAGGATTGTAACTTTACTCTGAAATTGCTGGGTTTTTTTTTTTGTTTTTTGTTTTTTTGAGACAGGGTTTCTCTGTGTAGTTTTGGTGCCTGTCCTGGATCTCACTCTAGACCAGGCTGGGCCTTGAACTCACAGAGATCTGCCTGGCTCTGCCACCCAAGTGCTGGGATTAAAGGCGTGAGTCACCACCGCCCGGCTGAAATTGCTGTTTTAAAAAAGTTCGCCGGCGGCGGCGGCGGCGGCGGCGGCGGCGGTGGTGGTGGTGGTGGTGGTGGTGGTGGCGGCGGCGGCGGCGGCGGCGGCGGCGGCGGCGGCGGCGGCGGCGCACGCCTTTAATCCCAGCACTCGGGAGGCAGAGGCAGGTGGATCTTTGTGAGTTCGATGCCAGCCTGGTCTATGAGCGAGATCCAGGAAAAGGTGCAAAGCTACACAGAGAAACCCTGTCTCAAAAAACCAAAAAAAAAAAAAAAAAAAAAAAAAGTTCTTGGCCAGGTGATGGTGGTGCACGCCTTTAATCCCAGCGCTTGGAAGGCAGAGGCAGGTGGATCTCTATGAGTTCGATGCCAGCCTGGTCTATGAGCGAGATCCAGGACAGGCACCAAAACTATACACAGAGAAACGGTCTCAAAAAAACCAAAATAAAATAAAATAAAAATAAAAAAGTCCTTTTAGGACTTTTACAGCTCAAAGCTGTAAAAACCAATAACCACCAAAGTAGAACATATTCCAGCTGAATTTTAGAGGTTACAAAGCTATCATTAAAGAAAAACATTAGAAAAGTCAGCTATTTTAAGAATGTTAAATGGTTAATCACACCCAACGTAAATGCTTTCTGAAGTACCAAGTTCTTAAAAGGCTGCTGTAATGCACATGGAATAATAGTGAAAATTTATTTTCCAATGGATTTGATCAAGAGGAAAATTTGAATTTATATAAATATAAAACCATATCAATTCATCTGATCTGGTGGAAAATATTACACAGTTTAGGACAATTATTCAAATCAAGTTGGCATCTCATATGCCGATAGATAATGTCTTCTTAGAGAATTTAGAATTTCATTATGTATCTACTAGACTAAATCCCCATCTTGCTGACTATCATATAAAATCTGTGTGCTTTCCCACGGAGTTGCTACCCTACTCTCGGGAGCCGATCAGCAGTCTGTTCTAAACCCCAGTAAACTTTTCTTTCTACTCACAGAGTGGTCCAGTTCAGTGGCTTCACTGTACCCTCTCTCACAATCATCTAGTGCAACGATGTTATTTTTAGATTATCCCCTTGCGCAAAAAAAGAAATCTAAATTCCTCCATATTTATATAATTCATCCATGACTCAATGTGTGAAAAACAATGTTTCCTGTCAACGATGGCTAGCCTACCATCTTGTGTGAAAAACAATGTTTCCTGTCAATGATGGCCAGCCCACCCACCATCTTGTGAAAGAAAGTCTTGTGTAACTGTCGGCCCAACCTCCATATGCCAGGCACTCCTGGCACCTGGCCCCTTTCCCCTTCAGAGGTGAGACACGGTCACCCCCCTGTGGTAGGGTAAAAGCTAAGTATTCTTCCCACCATGCTGTGCGCGCTCTCAAACCTCCTTGCCTAGACAGTGTGACTCTTTGTAATGCTCTGGTACCTCAAAAATGGGCAAAATGGTTCCTGTCTATTATAAACCATCCTGGGAAAAAAACAGCACAAAACCATATCAAAAGACTAAAATACTTAACTAAACTGGGTAGAGAATTTAATAGAAGAATGGATTCAAGAAAAAAAAAATCTATGAACCTGATATATAATGTCAAAAGGTTAAAAAAGAAAAGATTTCAGCTAATCAAGCAATCCTCAGCAGTCAAGGTCTGGTGTCTGTCTAGGTGAAGGGCCCCCGGGGAAACTGCTTGAAAACTAAATTCAATACAGTCAAGGAATGGAGACAGGCTGTGTGCTAAGAGATGTCCGAAGCCAGGACTGATCTTCAATTGGGTTAGGTACAACATGCTAAGAAGGCACTTAAAGACTGTGCTTTAGGGATCTGAAATTTGATCTTCACTGTCTTTGAGCCATTGAGGGCTCTGGATCAAGGGCAATGCCATTCTGTCTGCTGTCTGTGCCAAGCTGCCAACAACACAGCCAGCCCCACGTGGGTACTGAACCCCATGTTACACATGCCAATGTTCAAAGGCTTCATTTAACACAATGGTTCTCAGTCTTCCTAACGCTGCGACCCTAAATACAGATCCTCATGCGGTGGTGACCCTCAACCATGAAATTCTTTTTGTTGCTACTTCATAACTGTAATTTTGCTACTGTTATGAATCGTAATGTAAATATTTTTGGAGACAGAGGTTTGCCAAAGGGTTCACAACCCACAGGTTGAGAACTGCTGGTGTAATAAAAGGGAAAATGTTTTGTTAATTTGGATCTGTTCTCATTCAAACAACATTATAGGTAATGGGTTGAATATACTCGTCTGCCAGAAAAAGTTTAATTTACTTGTGCGGTTCCGTTGTTGCCACAGATCGCTCTGATCTGAGGACAAGACCAGAGAGGGCAGAGGCAGAGTCTCTCCTCTGACACAGGCCTGGAACCAGACCGATGACTCTATGCAATGGACACTGCAAGCAGACGTATGGGCAAAGGAGTTTACTGCGTGACGTTCTGTGTCACACTGCAGCTTCCAGGACGTGACGTTCTGTGTCACACCGCAGCTTCCAGGACGAGATGTTTTTCATTTTTTTCTCGTAAATTTTGTTTTATTTGGGGGTGTGTGTGCAGGGGTGGAAGGTAGGTGTGAAGGGACAGGAAATGAATGGCCTCAGATACATGATGTAAAAGACACAGGATAAATAAAAAGAAAGGAAAAAGAAAATGAACAGGGCTAACTGTTCAAACCAATGTCTCCATTTAAAACCAAGAGTTTAGTTAGGACTTCTTGTCCCTCTTTTTAAAAAATTAGTTATGTTGTCAAACATCTTAATCAGTTTTTGGAAGATTAAATTAGTAAAGGAAAAATGTTCCTTCTATTTCCAACCTGGTGTGTGTACATGTTTGTGTATGCACATACATGCACCAAGGAACCAGAGGTCAGCATCAAGCGGCTTCCTCAACTGCTTCCCACAGTTTATGAGACAAGCTCTCTCAGTCAGTCTGGACCTGCTGATCGGGTCAGGCTCCTACCTGCACGCTCCAGACACCCTCCAGTGCTGAGACTTCGGGAGCACACACCATTGCGTCTGGATTGCTGTGTGGTGCTGGAGATCCACACATGTCCCCCAACTTGCACAACAAGTTCCTTATCAACTTTATCTCCTCAAACCTTTCCCAATTTGTAAATTTCCCATTTCTAAGCCAGGCAGTGGTGGCACACACCTTTGAGGCAGAGGCAGGGGGATCTCTGAGTTTGAGGCCAGCCTCGTCTACACAGTGATTTCTAGGACAGCCAGGACTACACAGAGAAACCCTGTCTTGAAAAACCAAAAAAAAAAAAAAAAAAAAAAAAAGAAAGAAAAAAGAAAAAGAAAAAAGAAAAAGAAAAATTTCTAATTTCTATCTCCATTCCAATTTTTTAAAAAAAGACAGTAAAAGCAAAAGTTAAGTCTGTGAAAATCCCATATTCAAAGAATCTCAATCTACTGTAACAAGCAGAAATGTCCTGTACAGACAAAAAAAAAAAAAAGACAATTTTTTTCATATAACAGCTCTTCACAGTTCATTTTGATCTAGAAAGACAAAGGATGGTTCTATAGTAGAATGGAGAGACCCTCAATACTAGTGCTGGGATGGAAAAGCAAAGGACCAAGTCAGAGGAATTACTATTAGGGATCCTGTGCTTAAAAGGGTGAGCTGACCAACCAGTGAGGGGCCGTGGGGAAAAGTCACAGCAGGTAATCCCCAGGTCGTGTGCTTTCTCATTGTGCAGACACCTCATTCGATTATCCCACGCTGTTAAATCTCCACCAGAGGAGCCAGTGACAAGGAGGCTTCCATCAGGAGAGAATGCACAGGCCACCAAGGAGCCATCCTTGACACCACCACACCTGAAACCAAAGCAAAACAGGAGGAAATGAGGTGTTCTTTATATGACTGACAGTCCCTTTTACAATGACAGCAGTTATGACAACCAGAATGGGTGACTGATGCCCACCAAATAAAGCATCTCATGCTATAAACCAACCGACAGGGGGGATTTAAATCTATTAGCTATACCTATGAGCCCAGATCACAGGGACCAGAGCCCCTACAATCCTCATCTTTATATCCTCAGAGCAAGTCAACATGAACACACTGAAACCCCAAAACCTAAAAAAGTGAAAACCAACCAAGAGTAACAGTGGCCCTATTTAAAATACACAGAATGATTTTTACTGAAAAGACACACTATTATGATCAAAAGCACATTCAATTTCTGTACTGACATCACTCAGGTAGTAGTGCCTCATCTTCAAATAAACTCTATGGAAAAAACACGTGGTGTGGCGCAGCACAGTGCTTCTCCTGGGAAGAGGGCAAAAGTGCTGTCCTGGTAACACCGTTCGTCGGGTAGGTAAACAAACTGATTAGGACCCAGCCATTAGTGCAGTATTAATCACGTGCAGGAAGGAAGCTGTGCCACAGAGGTGGAAATCACAAACCTGCCTAGCTAACCACAGGCATTCATTTCTATAAATCAGAGACATCGTATTCATTCTGAGCTGCCTGATTAGACTAGGCTAGCCCTCTACCATCACTTAAAAGCGTCCCCTTCTTCAGCTCTGAGACCACAAAGGAGCAACGGTCTTTGGCCAGCTGGGCCTCCTGCTCTGCAGATGCCATGCAGGAAGAACATTATTAGATCATTTTCAGTGTCAACATAACGAAGGCTATGTTTCTAGTGTACTTAACAATCTCAGCTAAAATGGTCAACTGTGTGTCTATTTTACCACAGTAAAAAGTAAACCCTAATTTTAACAGGGTTCCAGCCAGGCACGGTTTAAACAGCCATACCTATATAATTTGTATGACTGTGCATTCCACAAGACAACAGATCCATACCTATATAATTTGTATGACTGTGCATTCCACAAGACAACAGATCCATACCTATATAATTTGTATGACTGTGCATTCCACAAGACAACAGATCCATACCTATATAATTTGTATGACTGTGCATTCCACAAGACAACAGATCCATCAGCGGCCCCTGAGGCCAGGTAAGCCGAGTCCGGGGAGAAGCAGCAAACCCGCACGGGGCTGCCCCCCGGCTGCTCCATCACCGTCAGGGACTGTCCGCTGTGCGCACTCCAAAGCACTGTGGTACCGTCGGTTGAACATGATGCCAAAATGTGTCCTGAGGGAGAGAAGCAGCAGCAGTGGACGGCGTAGGTGTGAAACCTCAACGGGGAGTGCGGCAGTTCCGAGAAGTCACTCAGGGAGTACAGGCGGATGGTCTTGTCCAGGGAGCAGGTAGCCAAGAGGGACGAGGAGAAGGCACAGCAGCTGACGTCATCAGCGTGATCTGCCAGTGTGCGAATCAGCTTCACCATGTTCCTCACGCCACGGGAGACAGCCTGTGCTTTGTAAACAGGTCAACGTTAGGTGCCAGCCTAGGAATCTGGGAAATCCAAGTTCGGGTAACAGAATCTACCCAAAGAAGACGCCCGCACCCCCATGTTGCAGGACACTTTAGTACCTGGGATAATTTGAGGAGCTGATGGGACAGAAAACACAAGAGTATCTCTTCTGCAGGTCATAGCCACCCCAGCAGACTCGCTTCACCTTCGCAGCCTAAAAGCTGGCCTCACTTCAAACCTGTTACTCTCAACTCAGAAACATTTCCACTCCTAACTGCGTCACAGGAGAGCCAAGGCTGTTTGCTTTACACATGAGTTATCGACGGGGGAGAAATCCCCAAAATCTCATTCAAAATGTGGTTGTGTTGTCACGGTTTGCATAAAGACACAAAAGATTTGAGGCAGGGAGACCAAGATGCCGAGAAAACAGAGTTGGCCACACCATACACAATCCAAAAACAAAATTTAAAAACTTAAAAATTCCTCTCTATAGCTCATAAAAACATATGATCTGATTCCTTTTCTTAAATTTAGCAATATTTATTTACAAATCTTTGGTGTTCCTATTGTTTATTCGAGGTAAGTTTTAGATTTGCTTTTTTTTTTTTTGGTTTTTCGAGACAGGGTTTCTCTGTGTAGCTTTGCGCCTTTCCTGGAACTCACTTGGTAGCCCAGGCTGGCCTCGAACTCACAGAGATCCGCCTGCCTCTGCCTCCAGAGTGCTGGGATTAAAGGCGTGTGCCACCACTGTCTGGCTAGATTTGCTTTTTAAAACTAGCATATAGTTATGGGTTTCATCATGATATTTTCATTCTGTTTGTCTTGTTGAATTTCCCCACTTTCCTCCCTGATCTCTGAACCCTCTGGAAATAACCCCCTTCTGCCTTCATGTCATGTATAATACACACACACACACACACACACACACACACACACACACACGTGTGTGTGTGTGTGTAGTACTTATGAGTGTGCCTGTAGTATAGATATGCGTGTGTGTGGTGTGTATGTGTGTGTACAGTATATGAATGTTTTGCCTATATGCATGTTTGTGCACCACACACGTGCAGTGTCGGCAGACACCCAGAGGGCCCTGGATTTGGCAGTTCATAGACAGTTATGAGCTGTTATGTGGGTGTTAGCAATCACATCCAGGTCCTCTGGAAGAGTAGCCAGTGCTCTTAACCACTGGACCATGTCTCCAGCTGCATGTCATACATATTCCATTACTTTCTTCCCATCCTGAGTTTTCTCCCTTTTCTTGTTCTCCTTCCTAATTTTATGACCCACATATCCCCCATCCGACACAAATGTAAGAATTAAGAGCCAGAATCCTAGCTTCAACTTTTCAGTTTTATGTGTTTAACTTGGGATACCTGTGGAAGCCAGGAAACTGGAAAGGGGACACTGGGAATAGGGAGACTTTAATGGGGGAGAAAGAGTAGTTTCATGGGCTACTCAACATACAGTAAAGATGAGAGAAGACTGGGGCAGAAAGGGTTAAGCTGGGCGGGGGAGGGGCAGTGGATGAGAGACAGGGAGTGTTAACCAAAGCAAAGGGTGTATCAAAGGCCACATGGATACCCAATTGAAAAGTATCGAAGTTTAAAGGCAGATAACTTGTATGACTAGCTAACACTGGCCTAGAGGCACCGAGTTACTGAGGAAAAATCTGAGTGCCAGATGTGGGACACCTCCTATCTAAATTTCTATTGTTGTGAAAAGGCACCATGACTAAGAAAACTGATGGAAGACTTGATTGCATTTCTAGAGGGTTAGAATCTATGGCCACCACAGTGGGGAGCATGGCTGAGGCGAGTAGGCATGGCCATAGATCACATAGATCCACAGGCACGGGGCAGAAAGAGAGCAAACTGGAAATGCCATGGGCTTTTAAAACCCCCAAGCCCATCCGCAGTGACACATCTCCTCCAACAAAGCCACACTCCCTAATCCTTCCTAAACAGTCCCACCAACTGGCGACCAAGGATTAAAAGATATGAACCTATCGGGCCATTCTCATTTAAACCCCCACACTTCATAGCGACTGTTTGTCAGAGAAGCCTCGGGGGCCCCCAAAAGGCAGACTCTTGCCATTCCTTGGTTGTCCACTAGAATTAGACCATTAGGCTCTACTGCTGAAAATTCCACACTTGGTTCCAAGAATCAAAGAAATCAAGCTGGAACTGACCTAGAAACCTCCTCCCTGCTGCCTAGCTTTGAGTGCCAGATGGTGCTATGAAAGGCTGCTGGAGCACAAAGTCAAGTCGTACGGAGCTGAAACTGTATGAACTATAAGCACAACCTGCCAGGCAAGATGTACCCACCAGTGTGACAGTGGTATACCTGCTATGGGGATAACCAATCTCCCTCTGATTGGCTCCGTGGACAGCTCCACAGGAGGGACTCCATGCCCAGGACTGAAAAACCTGTCCATAATCCATGCCTGGAGACGTCATAAGTCTTTAGGGAAAACTTACTATTGTTGTTTAGCTTAACTGACAAAGTGTCAAACTGCCCTTCTAAACATCTACGTTCACAACCATAGACAAATGGTACCCTCAGCCCTAGAGAAACCTCTTTGCCGTGAGCAGTAGTGAACGCTGAGTCTCATGACGCTGAGAAAAAGTAAAGCTGAGGAGTCAGCCCTGAACAAGATGCTGACACCATCCCTTCTACAGTTTAAGGAACAACGGTAGGCTGGGAACAAAAGGAATGCTAGAGGCGGCGGACAGGTGCTTTGAAATTCCACCCTCCAGATGCAGCACAGCCTCTGTGATCATAAACTCACAGCAGCTGTGGTTCCTTGCACTGGGCCTGCATAGGACTGGTCCCAGAAGTCAAGGATCAGGGAGCAGCTCCTGAGACACTACTTCTATTGGCCAATGGTAGATTCTGGGAGAAGGGGAAAAGTTCACTTGTGTATCCACGGCGACTGAGCCATGAGGCTCAAATGAATCCTTTTAAATCCACGGCCACATAGAAGGTCCTGGTAAAACTCTCAGGGGCTCATAAAACAAAAAGACAAGAAGGTGGGAAAGAGTTTTGAAGGCAAAGTGGGGAGAGGGGGAGTTTGCCAGAGGGTGGGGTGGAGTCAAGGAAGGGTAAGGGATGAGAGCAGTGAGAATGCATTATGTACATATTATGTACATCAAACCGTCAAAGAACGAATTTTTAGTTTCTTAACTAAGAAGTTTAACAGTTCCGGATCCACACCAGAGAAAGGCAGCATTTGTCTGAGTCTGGTTTATTTCACTTAACAGGGTCATTTCTAGCTCCATCCACTTTCCTAAAAATCATGATTTCGTTTTTCTTCATGGCAAGGTACAATTCTATTGTGTACATGTACCAACTTTTAAAATCCACTTATCTGATGACAGACATCTAGGATGGCTCCATTTCTTGTAATATACAGCAATATGCACACATGTGCATGTATCTCTGTGGTAGGACTGAGGCCTTTGGGTATATGAGAAGTTGTACAGTTAGGTCATATGTTAGCCTTCTGAGAAACATTCGGACTGATTTCTACAGTGTGCAGCCCCACTGCCAGTGACCAGGAGTCCCTCTCCCACGAAGACGTGGGCACCTCGTCCATATTGCTCATCTCTAACCACAACAGCCAAGACTGTGCCAAGTACCTAATGTGCTCAAATAAAACGTCGCTCAGTATTTATTTTTCCAAATATAAGTGGGTTTGCCTTTAAATATTACATATGAAAACTAGCGTGAAATGACTTAGAAAACAAAGCTTCCAAAAACAAAAATCTAGCAGTGGAAAAACGGGAACAATTAGAAAATAATAATGCAGGCTGGGCCTGGTGGCACCAGCCTGTAACAACAGCAGCGGGGAGGCAGAGGCAGGAGGATGGGAAGTTCAAGACTACTCGAATCACCCAAAACCACACAAGGAGGTGAGGCCAGCCTAGTCTCAAAAAAACCAACAAACCAACAATAATAGTGGCTGTGCCCATCCCTAAGGGTCAGATGTGACCTCGACTTGTCAAATGCACAATCTCCTTTCTTCACCTAATTTACGGACATCTCTACAAATAAAATCCTATATGTTCTCAGCTTCATCTTCTCCCCAAAGTTGAACACCCCCCACCCCACCCCACCCCACCCCACCCCACCCCTACCCCCCACAGCCTTAAAAACACAAACACGAACACGAACACTCCAGCAGGTGCCGGGAAAACACTCTCAGGTGAGCTTTCTGGAGCCCTTCCAAATCCCCAGCGTGCAGGTGCAGCGGGAGACGTTCCGAAGCGGCGCCCGCTCGCTCTCAGCGGCGCGCAGGAGGCCGGGCGAGCCGGCGGGCCCGCGGGGTGTGCCAGCCGCAGCCCGCCGGCGGTCCGGTCCCGCCCCCGCCCCCCGCGCAGCCCGGCGCAGAGCCCGGCGTGCAGCCCGCACTCACTTCCCTCGCACCCGGACTGCGCGTCCCGCCTCGGGGCGCCTCCTCCCCGCACGCCTCGCCCCCGGCCGAGGTCACGCTAGCACAGCGCGCACCGCGGGGCTCCGGGTCACCCGGGCTGCACCGCAGGAGCCTGGAGGCCGGGCCTCCGGGCAGGGCTGCTCAGTGGGCACAGCCTGGCTCGCTGGGTCACGGGGTGACGACTCGAGGTGGGCGTGGCTTCGGCGCCGGGAGTGCCGTCCCAGGCCCCGCCCCAACCCGCGCATGCGCGCCCGCGCCACCCCGGTAAAGCGGCTCCCCGCCGGGTTTGCGGCTGGGAACTTAACTGGAAGTATTCTTTTTCCTGCTTAATGGTCCACGTGGAACTATATCATAATTTTACCGGACATTTCCCTACAGCTGAATGGTACTTCAACATTTTTGATCACAGAAAAAAATGCTAGATTAAGCTTCTTCGTACATATACCTATCCACATTTACAAACTTCAAATACAGCTAAATAGAAATGGAACTTTCTGGGTATGTGAGCCTAAAGATTCTTCATAAGTACACTACATACCAAGTACCCAATGACTCTTCAGAGAGGCATGGTTTGTGTTCTGAGTGATATGTGTAGTGAGTGGTGTCTATCTCTCCATGTTCTTTCCAGACATGAGTGTTATCTTTATACCTCTGTAGTAAGTGAAGAAAGACCTGAGTGAATGTGTATATGTTTGATATGGGCACAGCCATATTAAGGAGCCCAATACCTTAGATCCACGGGAATGGGAAAACCACCCCTCCTGTCTCAATTCCGATGTTGACAGTGTGCAGTAAAGGTCCACTGTAGCTTGGTCCTCTTGGATACTTACAGCCTGAAGACTACTCCCCTACAGAGACTGCTCCTCCGGTGATCAGCTAAGCCTGTCTCCTTGTTCAGCTGTATACCATAAACCGTGCCACCCTGATTCAACTGAATATGACCCCCCTCCCTGTTCAATGTCTACAATAAACACACCGAGCTTCCAGCTTCCAGTGTGCAGCCTTTTCCATGGGAGAGCCCACCATGTGATCCCAGCTTCTGCAAATGTGTGTGTGCCATCTCATCATCCCTTCGAGGGCCCAGTCAGCTCAATCCCTGGAGGCGTGTGCAAGGATGCAGCATATCTCCATTAATTTGATTGGCTCTAATCATCTCTAGTGACATCTATAAGAGAAACTTACATTGATGGTTAATCTTGTTAATATGTCCAGATCTACAATCACCATGGAAACAAACCTCAGGGCATGGGTGTGAGGAATTTTCTAGATTAGGTTAATAGAGGTGGCAAGGTCCACCCTAACTGGGGGTGGAACCGTCCTCTACAATGTCTTGGGCTGAAAAACAAGGAGAAAGGACAATGTTCATCTGTTTCTGGACGGGGATGCCATGACCAAGGCGTGCTGCCCACGGTCCCTGTCACAGTGCTCTCTGTCACAGTGCTGCTCTTTATCTCCGGAACCGTGAGACTTCCTTAAGTTGCTCTGGCCATGTGCTTCATCGCAGCAATGAGACAAATAACTAATGGACCCTGCCTAGACACCAGCCGTTTGTGCACATTCACCCCAAGGCCACGAGGACAGGTAGACTTGGAAGAGGCAAACTAGTAGCTGGTCTCTTGCCTAAAACCTTGGAATTTGGAAGATTTTCCAAAATATCTTGCCAAGGAGGAATACTTTATAAAGAAATTTGTAATTTATATAAGAAATTTAAATTTGTAAACAAAACTATACTTAGGTTCTCTGTGCTTCCCCACTGGACAGATGGACAGACACATCCTCTGCAGTGCCACCTGGGTCCTTAAGACACGACAGTAAACATTGGGGAGGGGACAAGTTTAGTATATTGGCTCCTGGTCTCTACATTGGCTTAATTCTATCAGGGTGGATCCTGCCATCATCAAGGACCCCTTCGCTGACTCCAACTACATGGTGTCTATGGTCTAATAGGATTCCAGTTCCAGAAAGCTCCACACACACTGGTGGATGTGCAGGGCAGAGCAAAATCACAGCTTCAAGGGCAGGAAGGGAAAAAGAAATAGAAAGGACTGGATCCTACTGCCTGCTTCAATGGTATGCCCTCTGTGACCTGAAGATGTCCCATTGCCACTTAGAGGGTCCACTACCCCTCAAAAGCACCAGGGCCTTGGAACCAAGCTTTTAACACACGGACTTTTGGGGTGCACTCCAGATCCAAACCACAGCAATTGCTTCCCCCTGACTTGAGTGGGATGCTAGAGCTGCCTCAAGTAATAGGCTTGTATAATTTCAATTGGTAGTTATGAAAGGCAAGACAGCTCTGGGGTACTCACCTCACTCTGAGGAAGTCCAGACCACATGGAGAGTGACAAAGGCCCCATCTCTCTTTCCAGGAGCAGATCTGCCACCTCACAGTAACTCACTCATGGCATGAGCCCTGTGCCGGGGCCTGTCCTGATGGCAGATTTTTCTTTATGCCCTGGAGTTGCTCACACCGCTTTAAGTGCAGTAACCAAAGGCTAACTTTTCATTGGTCCTCAACTCTTGAAAATTGGAGAAATATGCTCTCTTAATTACTCTTGTATTACTATGACAGAACACCATGACCAAGGCAACTTAGAGATGAAGTGTTTAATTGGGCTTACAGTACCAAGGGGTTAGAGTCCATGATGGTGGAGCAAAGGTATGGTGGCAGAAACAGCTGAGTGCTCACATCTTCAATCACAAGCAGGAGGTGGAGAGAGCTCACTGAAAATGGCACAAGTCTTTTCAAACATCAAAGCCTGCCCCCAGTGACATACTTCCTCCAGCAAGGCCACACCTCCTAATATTCCTCAGTCACTAACTGAAGACTAAGTATTCAAATGTCAGAGCTCATGGGGGGTCATTTTCATTCAAACAACCACATGTGCTAACATGGTTTCTCTTTGCTTAAAATGTTATGATTGAAGCTCAATGTCATCGTTACTTACTTAAAATTGGAAAACCATTCTTGGAGTCTTAACATAAAGCTACAGTGGGTGACCAGGAACAACAATGGTCTCTGTTCTTATGGAGGCCTGTAAGCTGGAAAGCTTTCCTGTGTCCCACCTGGTCCAAGCCGCTCAGACCCAAGTAAACACACAGAGGCTCATATTAATTAAAACTGCTCGGACATTAGCTCAGGCTTTCTACTGACTAGCTCTTACACATATACTCAGCCCATTTCTGTTCATCTATATGTCGCCACGTGTTCTGTGGCTTTACCTGTGTGCCATTGCATGCTGCTCCCTGGATGGCAAGCTGGCATCTCCTCACTCAACCTTCCTCTTCCCAGAATTCTCCTTGTCTGCTTATTCAGCCTATACTTCCTGCCTGCCTACTGGCAAATCAGCATTTTATTAAACCAGTGTACAAAAGCATTATCCCACAGCAGAGACCTCTGTGGCCTCCCTGACCAATAACTCACAGAGAGGGATCTCATGCCTGACGTTCAAATTTCTTCTTAAACCCATGTCTTCTAGTAGCAGAACTGACCATCCACGTAGTCACCATCTGAGCTCCTTTAAGTTAACTTGAAATTATCTTACTAATTAGTTTCTCAAAGGCCCACATTCCTCCTCCCTCTTTTTCCCCATCCCCATGCTCCCTCCCATCCCCCCTTAAACCTTTAATGCCCAGTATCCAGCCCCCTTCTTTCATATTTAGGGGTCATTCTTAATTAACAGAGGTCAGCAGTGATATTCCTCCAGGAAACTCTGAGGTTGTTCAAAACAGTGCGTCGATTAAATCAACTCTAGATTCGTCCAATAACCAGAGCTGAATAATCACTTTTTAGTTATGCCTATTCTAAATTATTACAGACACATTTGTTCATGAAAGGTTCTACAACAATATTAAAGAGGAAAATTAAAATATTCCATGAGCAAAATCACATGAACAAAATTTACTTGACCAGAATAAGAATACAAACTTCTTCTTGTTATGAAGGTCACAGGGTGACATTAAAAGACACAATGCCACAATCTAAGAATCCAAAGGAATGAATTCAATCCGACTCTCCTGTTCAAAGAAACATGCAGATGTTTTTCTGACATATGTAGATTTGTGGAGTCTTGCCCTGTGATAGTTATGAAGTTAATGTTTCTAAGGCTGATGAAAACATACATTGCTTAAATGTCTCTTGCTCACTCACTGAGGTGAGAGCTTCCCGCTCATACCATATAGGACAGGGGTAGATGATTTTTCTTTTTGTCTAGGTCATCTCTAATATGACTCATCTTTCCTGTGACTTTCTAATTCTTTAATTACTTAATTAATCAATTTTGGTATTTTGTGACAGAGTTTCTCTGTGTAGCCTAGCTGTCCTGGAACTCACTCTGCAGACCAGGCTGGCCTTGAACTCACAGAGATCTACCTGCCTCTGCCTCCTTGTGCTGGGATCAAAGATGTGTGCTGCCATCACCACCTGGCTGACTTCCTAATATTTTTAACTGATCAACTGGCATATAACTTAAATACCATGTAACTCAGCATACAACTCACCCATTTAAAATATAAAATTTAATTGTTTTAATACATTCACCGTTGTGCAACTGGTGTTACTATCTAATTCCCTAGAAGTTAATAAGAGAGCTCTCAGCTCTAATCTCTAGTCGAACACACTGATCTACTTGCTATTTTTCTAGCATTGCCTTTTTTGGTCATTATATGTAAAGAGAATCATATAATGTGGTTTTTATGACTGGCTTTTTCACTCAGAATAGTATCTTTAGTGCCCTTACATATTATAGTATGTAGTTCTTCCTTTTTATTACCAAATAATATTCCACAGAGTAAGTAGACAGCATTTTTGTTCATGTGTCAGCTGGCAGCATTTGAGTCGCTTCCCATTCTCGGCTACTGAGCTGCTATGAACACACGCTTTTGCATGGACCTATTTTTAAGTCTTTTGAACACACCCTAGGGGTGACATTTCTGGGTCATACAATAGCGTAAGTTTCACACTGTGAAAAACAATTAAATTGCTTTCCAAAATGGCTGTGCTAGTGCACAAGGCCACCAGCAGTGTGTGGGAATCCCTGACAGTTGTTCTTGTCTTAGCTGCAGCCATCCTTAGTTCTGAAGATCTTGGAAAGTGCACTTTATCTGCCTTCTCACTTCTACACCCATCAAGTCGTCTTGACTCCATTTTCAAACTGCCCTGTCGCAAAATTATCAAGTGTAGCCCTCCAACACACACAAACACACGCGAATACAGAAACACATCTGGGTTTTCATCTTGACCCACAGTTAAGTTTGATAATAATGTTTTATTTGATATAGTTAGACAAATTTACAATGGTCCAAAAGTTCCTTGGGTCAAAAGTTGCTCCCCTCCACCTTTTCTTGGTATTTCTGTGTCTTTAATCATGACATTTCTCTCCTGAGCCTGGGACAAATTGGTTTTGCTTTCATGGTAGATTTCTGCTGTTACCTACTAACTTCTCAAAGAGCCTCATCTTGCACTCAGAGGCCTCTATTGTAAATTCTACTCCTTTTTAGGGGCCATTCTTCAATGAGATTTTTTTTTTTTGAGTGAGGCTCTTGCTATGTATCCCTGTTTGACCTCAAACTCAAGGCAATCCTCCTGCCTCAGCCTCCAGAATGCTGAGATCATAGGTGTGAGCCCTTCAATTCAGTTCCTCACATTGTGGTGACCCCCAGCCATAAAATTATGGTTGTTGCTACTTCATAACTCTAATTTTGCTGTTATGAATCATAGTGTAAATATCCATGTTTTCTGATGATCTTAGGCAACCCCTGTGAAAGGGTTGTTCAACCCCCAAAGAACTCACAACTCACAGGTTGAGTACTGCCCTGGGGGTACGATGCAGTTACACACAGTAGGACCTACTCTCTCGGTCTCACAGGTTGAGTACTGCCCTGGGGGTACGATGCAGTTACACACAGTAGGACCTACTGTCTCGGTCACGTAGAACAACAGGAGTATATTCCTGCTCATATTTCATGTCCATTATGAGGCTTAAAGAACTGCACTGATTGTAGCTGCTCAGAATAAAAGAACAGAAGTCATACGAACACTAAGGAGCAATTAGATCCTTCACCAGCCATGCAAATTCATGGGAACACATCTAAGAATCCACCTACAGTAAACACTAATGCATGCTACTTGCATTCCAAACTCTTAGACCAGAGTTAGCCTATCACATGGCTCTATTCACCACCAGGAAATAGGAACGAACACAGGGTGATGGAAAACTGAGTCTATGGTTTCATGGCATTGATGACTACCAGATAGTACTGCTTTCTTTCTTTAAGGGGAATGTGGTCAGCATTAGAAGCAGAGAGAAGCAATCTGGAGAATTTCCTTAAAGTCCCACTTTGTATTAACCTATTCATTTTCAACTACTGAACTCCCTGGGAAACCCTTATTAGAAACCTTACTATATAGACACACAAGCCTCTTCAACAAGTTCCCGGAGGCAGATGTATTCAATTCAAACATTGTTAAGTCAAAATTACGATTACAAAGTAGGATGATTACAAAATTCATGAAACACCATTCAAGCGATCTATACAAATAAGAGCTAAGCTTTTTGGCTAGGTATCACAGCTCCAATCCCAGCGCTGGGGAGACTGAATCAGGACTGTCAGAAGTTCTAGTTAATAGGGCACCTTAGGAAACATAATAAAAGCCTGTCTCCAAAAAAATAAAGGTGGACTTTTCCAAGCAAATGTTTTAAAAGCCAAGCATTTGTGTCAATAAAGCTGAATCTAAATGGTATGTAGAGACCGCTTTCAGCACTGCTCTCAGGGTGCGCTCAAAGGCTGAGCACCTCCTTGAGGGGAAGGCCTTCTAGGCAAAGTCTCATTGGTATCTTTAATATATCAAATGCTATATTAATGATAGGTCTAACAATAGGTATGACACAATCTCTTGAGGACCAGTGTAAGGTAAAAGAGGAAACACTCCTTCAAATTGTAGACAATGTGGATCCTCACTTCACTGCCCATACATACTTTGAAAAGACAATAAATCCACAAACACTAGCAAGAATGTTTGCATGTACACCCAGAGCATGTCAATGAACACATGACTCATGGTGAGCTCTGGAATGATCCATATTTGCACTCAGATGGCCAGACAGGATTTTGAAGAGGCAGAATTAGAAAATGTATCATCATGAAAGTGGGCGTATTTCTGTTCCTCAGTCACAGCTCTATGGAACGAAACAACAGTTGGAAGGGTAGAATGGGCTGTTAAATATGCATTGCACAAGAAGGGCCCGGTTTCAGAAAGGTTTCATTGTGGCCGACTATCTCATGGCAAAGGGCTGATTCCCCTGTCCAGTTTCATCACAGCCTCTTTATGCAGACTTGGGTGCACAGATCATCTTTCAGGTGACTTGTCCTCTTCCCAGGAATCATGACACTGGAAACCTGGCCATGGTTCCCTAGTCACTGGAAAAGAATCCCTCCCACTGTGATCTAGTTGATAGTCTGTTTTATGGGTTTGTGAATGAGGGAGCAACCTTGAGTCTCATTGACTCTTAGGCCTTGATAAAATAATTTCCAGGCCTAGAAGAAAGTAGATGAGTCTGCAGAGTCTATTCACTTTTGCTAAGCAGCCACCCGTCCTTCACGGCGGCTTCACAGCTCGGTAACGGTCGTGTTCACTCGGAGCTACTTGACTGTCTGAATAAGCACCCACACAATACTTAGCTCAATGTTGTACACACACTAACACGTCCTCTGTGTAACTTCAACAGGTGTGCTAACTCTAAACGAAGATGCAAATATGCTCTGAAAGTTTCCAGTATGTAATCATTTGGCCTTGAAATTGTTACCTTCCTGTCTTAGCCAACCCAGTGGTGGGATTATAGGTACACACGACCATGCCCCTGGCACTCTTAGAATTTTGATGCCTCTCTGCTCAGTGGAACACAGCCAGTTCTGTGCTCTCTTTAGAAAGTGTCTTTGAGTAGAGGCCTGGGTAAACAGGCCAGTTTTCTTCATTGGTCCTCAGACATTAGTCTTACCCTGCTTGTAGCCTGATGAAAATATTTCCTTTGGTTCAAATGCATTGTTTACAGCCCGGGCCTAATGTTAGTCCCAGCTCTTTCCTCATGGACAAAGAGCAAAGTTTGCTTTCATTCTTTTAGATTTTTTATTCCAAATGTGTTCGCCATCTTCATACCATTTCCTAATGCTATCAAGACTCACATAATTCTTGCAGTATTTTGCTGGAAAAGAGCATTGAGATATTTGAAATAATCAGGAAAATTAATGTGGACATATCTGAGAAATGCTTTTGGCATGTACATGAGCACAGCTGTGCTCCCCTACACGTGCATGTATGGAGGCCGAGGCCAACATCTGGCGTCTTCCTTACTCTTTTCTTTAGGCATTCAGTGAGGCAAACAATCTACATGATGGACAGAAGGTCAAAGGGCACCAACTACCAATTCTGTCACTGGCTCCCCAGGCTTTAATACTAAAGTGCAGAATCCTCTCCCAAAGGAGATGCTCTAAGTGCATGCTGTCACCAGCATACTTCTGCATGCTACTTTTATTACTGTAACTTACAACTCTAAACACCTATCACTTCTCCATCCTTCCCATGAACCTGGGCATGCCCGCACACGTTCTTTCAATGCCAGCCTCAGCACCTAGCCCGAACTCACCTTGTTACCAGAACATGTGCTACCAGAATGCATGCTGAGCATGCCTGGCTGAAGAAGACATCAGAGGCAGTTTCCATAGTTCTAAAATGAGCGATGGTTAGATTTGCTTACTACATTGGACAAAAGCTGTGAGAGAACAATCCAATATTAGAGCTGCTCAGATGATCAGAAAACCAGCCTTATTTCAAAACTCAAAATCTGTGACAGTTTATTAGTGAAAATTACCCAAATATTAACGATTGGTTTGAAGGCAAGACTGCTGTTCTCTTCCATGGCTGGAAGGAGAGCACACTGGAGTGTTCATCACCCACAGAGCAGTGTGGCAAAGCTGTGGGAAGCATGCACACACAACTTGGGGATTCTCCCATAGGAATCAGTCCCAGAGAAATTTTTAACACAGTCTTAGTTATTTATTGCAATGTAACAAACTACTTAAAGTGAGTAACAAACATTAGGAGATTCTCCAGCTGTCCCTCATAGCCAACATCTAGGCTCAGCCTGAACGGGACATCCCGTGCTCCGACCCAGCATAATGAGTGTAGTTCTCAGGCCTCATCAAAACAGTTTCTTTCTGCAGCAGCAGGAGACCATTACAGAGAACCACAAGTAGTCAAAACACAAGAGAACTGACTGCGGGGTGCCCGGCGCAAATTGCTAAGAGGAAAACATAACCCAGCACTGAGGCTTGAGGAGTGTCATGTAAGAAGGGTCAGAAAGATTTTTTAAAACCTAGAGAACTAAGAAGTTGTTGTGAGAATGTGCCTTCCAGCTATAACAGGGAAGCTAGGACCATGGAATCTCAACAACACAGCCAAACATCTCTACACAAGACCTAGACAGTTCAAGTTGATATCCCAACAGAGATGGAGAAAATATTATGAGGCTCTAGATGAATAACTACAATTAACATCTGCTGGAGAGAGGAGAAGTGATTCTTTCCCCAGGATGAGCCACCTGATTGATCAGCCATAAAAATATATAATACAAGCAACACTAAGTGTATTCGGCAGATTGTATTTCTGTTTATTCATTTGTATGTATATGTATATATATGTATATAACAACACAGGTAAAGAGAAGGCTGATAATGTGAAAGTGGGGGTTAGACATGGAAGGGAAGAAGGGAGAAAGAGAAACTATACAATTTTTAAAAATAAAGAAAAATACAGTAGGTAAGTATACAAGGAATCATGTAAGTACTTATTAATACAGAATTCCATGAACTTATTGAGAGGGAGCCCAATGTTGGTTTAACATTTTTTTTTTTTTTTGAGACAAGGTTTCTCTGTGTAGCTTTGCGCCTTTCCTGGAACTCACTTGGTAGCCCAGGCTGGCCTCGAACTCACAGAGATCCACCTGGCTCTGCCTCCCGAGTGCTGGGATTAAAGGCGTGCGCCACCACTGCCCGGCTTGGTTTAACATTTAATCTTCACAAAACTTGGATATACCCAAAAAGAACAGGTTTGTAGGCTTGATATAGATTAACTTCATCTGTCAACCCGATGATGCTCCAAATATCTGACCAAAAATATTCTTTTTTTTTTTTAAGAGCTTTTTGATGTGATTAACATCTAGGTCACTATACCAAATAGACAGACTTTCAAAATGTGGGTGAATGTCATCTAATCAATTGATTTTTGAACAGAACAAAGAGATGACCTCATTTCTAGTGAAACAGCATTTCCTGTCTCAAAGCCTTCCAGCAGGGACATTAGCTCCTAACTGCTTCTATGACAAACTGCCAACCTTAGAAATAAACTCGAAAGGACTTGTCACCTTCCATATGCTTGAATCAGTTCCAATTAATTGATTGTATATGGGTCCCTTCTGTTTTTCTGATTACCCCAACAGAATACAATGAACGACTTCACTGAAAACAAACAAAACATCATGCCATAGTTGACGTGGGTCATGAGTTCACAAGTAGCGTAGGTAGGAAGTTTTGGCTCAGGGTCTCTCAAGTGGTTCTCAGGACACTGGCTGGGACTTCACTTTGGTTGTGGGATCAGTATCTACAAAGTTTCTCAGGGCTGCCCCAGAGCAAATGATCCAAGGTAGAAGCAGGAATGGATTTTATAACTTGGTTTGGGAATTCTTCTGGTGCTGTTCCCTATAATGTTGGTTATAAAGACTCCCCTCATGGGAGGGGATTTTATGTGGACATGGAACCAGAAGGCAAGGAATGCTTGGGATCAGCTTGGACAATGGCTTCTGTATGAGGGTCCTGTATTACCAATCCCAGCAGTCTTATTTGCACAGAAAGAGAGCTGGAGACAGTGTAGGTTTTTACTCCTAGAGGAATTTATTAGTAAAACTTGGGTTACCTGTGATGGAATACCTTTCAGTGATCAAAAGATACTTTCAAGTCAGAAGTAACAGAAACATCAAGAAATACTAAGAGTTACAGAATCTAACGGGTATGTTTTAAAGTTGTATAAATATATATGTATATGTGCTGTGGGATGTATGGCAAATGTGTTGCTTATTAATCAATAAAACACTGATTGGCCGTTGGCTAGGCAGGAAGTATAGGCGGGGCAAGGAGGAGAATAAAGCTGGGAAGTGGAAGGCTGAGTCAGAGAGACACTGCCAGCCGCCACGATGACAAACAGCATGGGAAGATACCGGTAAGCCACGAGCCATGTGGCAAGGTATAGATTAATGGAAATGGATTAATTTGAGCTGTAGTTAGCAAGAAGCCTGCCACGGCCATACAGTTTGAAAGCAACATAAGTCTCTGTGTTTACTTGGTCGGGTCTGAGAGGCTGTGGGACTGGCAGGTGAAAGAGATTTGCCCTGACTGTGGGCCAGGCAGGAAAACTCTAGCTACATATATGTCACATGATATATTTTTGAAGATACATATATTGCTACGTGCATAAAAATGGCTAGAAAGACATTAAAAGTGGTTATACACAATGGGTAGAGGAATCAAGAGAGGAAATAGTAAGCTAAGGAAAACAAAGAGATCTGTAAGAACAATGTGAAAAGTAGGCCATGAAATAAGAATGAATCACCTCGGTCAAGGATAAAACCCCCTTCTGCTGGGAGTGTTGTAATGTGGTCCAACCACATCAAGAGATCGTGGGATGCGACTCTTAGCTCGGAGAGCTCTACACCTTTCCCTGTGCTGTATATCAAAGAGAAAGTTCATTTCTCATAGAGCACCTTCCTTATCTCCTCACCTCACAAATATCAAAAGGAGATCTTTAAGATGTAAATAATTTAGAGAAAAGTAGCCTAGAAATTAAATGCATATAATGAACAGATGATCCACCTCAGGTTTCCTTGCTGGGAGAATACTAAAGGGGTAGGTAAACTGGGAGTTTCTACAAGGATGTGGGAGTGGAAGGGTTGGGGAAAGAATAGAACAGAGCGGGTCCATCAACATACTGAAGTTAGGTGTGGTGGAACACAGCTGTGAACCCAGCACTGGGGAGGTTGAGGCAAGAGGACCTGGAGTGGGGGGGGGGGGCTTACATCAAAATCAAAACTGATCCTTCATAATCTTGAGCAACTTTGGTGTTTGCAGAACATTTTATATGAGCATCAAGAGGAAAAGGTCAGTTTGCATGTGCGGTCATTTCCTTGAGTTTGAGGTGGACCTACCACATCTCACCCACGTCACGGTTAGCAACTCAGTGACTACTTATTTGGATGACTAGCTGGAACTGGACATGAAGGCAAGCTACTTGCTTAAAATGTACAGGGCATTTAGTACTGAGAAAGGGTCAGAGTTAAATCCTAACGTGTCTTACTGAAGTGCGCTGTGTGTAGGACAGTACTGGGGCAAGGGTCATTGTTTTATAGCTGAGAAAAACAATAAAGATGGTTTTACTGAGATGGAGCAGTGTGAGTGTTCTGAGTCCCTTACAAAAGAAGCACACACCTAAAGGTGTCGCTGGCAGCAGCTCCTCTAGGGTACCACCCACTGCCCATTTCAGTGGCTACCTCTGCCCAATTCCAACAATGAAGACACCAGTCCAAGGCACAAAGTATTTGTCAAACTTTCCTTTTTTCCAGGGAGACTTATTTATCTACTTGTTCGTTTCTGAGTCTCCAAATGCAGCCTTAGCCACTGAGTATCAGGGTTACAGGTGTGTGCCTCCATGTTCCAATGTTGTATTTTTAAAAGAAAGAAAATGGTTGCTTGGAGAAAGATGTTTTATTCATACAGATTTAAGTATTTTCTCATTTATGAGAGTCCTAGACACTGGAGGTAATGTTATCTCATACAGATTAACCTGCAGCAAAGCCCCCTGGGAGGGAGACTCCCCAGACAGCCCCTCCTGCTCAGCACAACATCACTTTCTTTCCACATGGATATTTTTGATCAAACTCCCAGTGTTGCAATATCTGCTAAATAGAAACAGACATATTTATATGCCAGCTGATGTTCACAGAGAGCTCTACAAACCAATTAGAGATTCTAGAAAGTACTTATGGCTCAGTAATTTTAAACAAGCATTATTTTCTTGGGAAATTTTAATTTTTTCTTCACTATGAAAAGCAGTGGGTATGGACACAGCTCAGCAGTAAAACATCTGTCTATAGCTGGGCGGTGGTGGTGCATGCCTTTAATCCCAGCACTTGGGAGGCAGAAGCAGGCAGAGCTCAGTGAGATCAAGGTTAGCCTGGTCTACAAATCAATTTCCAGGATAGGCAGGACTGTTGGACAGAGAAACCCTGTCTCAAAGGACAAAACAAATAAACAAACAAACCAAACCAACCAACCAAGAAATAAAACCACCTAACCCCACCAACATCCGCCCTCAAAAAAACAAAAAAGTCTGCCCACCACAAACAAAGTCATTCAGCTGCCATTACCCGCTCCCAGGTCTGCAAACAGGGGTCTGGCCTGGCTCGTTTCTTTCCTCTCTTGCCTGTGTCCTCTCTGTGTGTGCACCAGGCTTGTCTTTTCTCTTTTTCTACCTTGTTTCCTTCCTCCCTTCCTTCTCTCTCACTGCCTCTCTCTGTGCCTCACTGCATAGACCAGGCTGGCCTCACTGCATAGACCAGGCTGGCCTCACTCACAACCATCCACCTTGCTTCTACCTCCTGAGGGCTGACATTAAAGGTGTGTACCACCACACTCAGCCTTTTATTACTTACTCTGTGTGTGTGTGTGTGTGTGTGTGTGTGTGTGTGTGTGTGTGTGTTGTAGGGGGTTATGCATGTATCTTTGTGGGTGCGCCTGCTCATTTCACCCTGTTGGAGGATGGTGTAGGAGATTGACGTTAAGTCTCTTTATCAAAGCCTTCTATCCTACTTTTTGAGTCTCTTACCAGATCTGAAGCTTGCCACTTGCTGGCTGCTCAGCAAGCCCCTGAGATCCTTCTGACATCACCTTGCAGTTAGTGTTTCAGGCAGTTAGGGTTACAGGTGCTTACAGATGCTTACACTGGGCCTGGCTTTCATGTGGGTGCTGGGGATCTGAACACAGATCCTTAGGCTTGAGCAACCTGACCACTGAGTCCTCTCCCCAGTCCTACCTGTCCTGCTCACCAGTGGCTTTCCAACGTTCAGCTTTGGCCCACCAAAACTTGTAACTATGAATCTCATGGCTTAATTTATACCATTAACTTTCTTTATGACAAGTGGATTATGCATCTATAAACAGGTATCTCTCATATCATAGTATCCTAATGCTTTCATATTGAAAATGAGAAACAAAATGAGGTCCAAAGAAACTGACATTCTCACAGAGCTCAGAGACGTGATTTTAACCCAGGCTTTGCACTCAGCCTATGGCTTCCCCAGTCACCACACACACTGCTAAGACTGAAAAAATAAAATTTAAATTAACTGCCTTTTAACAGAATGCATGTTCAGGTATATTAAGAAAAACAACAACAACAAAAAAGAGTTTACCTGCTTTGTAAACTCTTTTATTGTATCTGTGCCACATAGAGTAGTGAAAAATAACACCCCTAAAAAAGAATACTACCTTTACCACAACATTTTATTTTAAATAAAACTTCAAGTACTTTTACATAGGTACAAAAAAACTCTCATCTATTTGCCTCCAACAGGCCACAACACACAGTAGATAAAACACAGTGGTTACAAATGTCTTTTAAATTTATTTCTGAGGCAAGGCAGATGGGAAGGAAGTGTCTCTATGAAAAAATACTGTGTGTGTAGGAAATCGTCACGATTTTATTTCACATGGATACAAATGATTATACTTTAATTTAGGCCCTGGTGGCTTAAAATTATATAACAAAATAGAAAAATGGAAAACTACTATCCCCTCCACCCTGTTTCAAAGGCAGGCACTACCAAGATTAGGGAGACGCCACAGTGTTGGTAGAGGATAATTACTGTACAAGCTGTATAGCTGTAATTACCTTCAGACTCAGATAAAATGCTACAGTCCTCCTAAGGCATAAACAATAATGTCTCCAAACAATATATACACATAATACATATTAAAACAAGACTCAATATAAACAATAATGAACAATATATACACATCAATTTCCACTGGCTTGAAATACAATTTAACTACACAAGTGATGCGCAACATATATATATATATAAATGTACTTGTAACTCTACAGTAAAGTTTATTTTTGGTGCTTTCAGAGCACATCAGTGTAAACAGTTTCACTTGGCTTTGTTTTATATTTTAAAACATTCCTTGTTGTATTTTCAAGATTTAAAGCAATTTTCTAGTTCTTCCTTTTCACAGAAAACGAAGATTCTGGATGTGGTTTAATCATAAATAATTCATAAAATTAAATACATTCACTAAAAAATAAACTACAAAGTAAAAAAATGAAAAATAGATATTTATTGAGAGGGAAAGGAGAACCATTTCCCACGTTAGAGCTCTGGTGTTGGCTATTCAGTGCGATTTCATGAGTTTAATAACTATTGCACTAGAACACCCTTTCCTCGGAACATTCTTTGGGTGCGCTTCCCTGTTCTACCTAAGTTAGCTGATAAATCACCCAAACCAGTGACCAACGGTCTTGGCTGTAGGAGTGAAGCCTCTAAAAATGGTATCATTCTTCTCTTTTTTTTTTTAATATATATATGTATATATATACTTATTTCAAGGAAAAAAGTTAATATGTATGTGCCTTGCACATCTGTGTAAATGCAGTTCACATTGCTGGTCTTGTTTGTCCTTGTTTAAAAGGAAAAGAGGAAAAGGAGATTACAACTTCAGCTCACTTGGAAGGTATCTGTCCACTTTTTTTCAAAGTACTTTCTCATACTGTGGCCAGCTCTGCCTATGTCGGAGTCATCTTCGTTAAATGTTTCACAGTTGTCAAACACCAGCCTGACATCTAGAGCAAAGGTCTCAAAGCTGCTGTACCTGAAAGGAAACACATCATTACAGGCTGCTTTCGTGGGTTTGGACTTGTACACAGACAAAGAGGATGGGAAGGAAAGCTGGCGAGATCAGGGTGACTGCACTTGAACACATCTAATTCCACTCATGAAGACAACATCTGGAAACATTCACTGTGCTCTGCCACGCTGCGTCAAAGATGTTCAGTAGAAGAGGTCACAAAACTAAGGTATTTTCCCCGATAGGCATGGTACCACATAACTGTATTCCATGGTACCACATAACTGTATTCCATGGTACCACATAACTGTATTCCTGGTACCACATAACTATTCCCGGTACCTGGCTGGTGAAGACAGGAGGATTGCAAGTTTGAGGGCAGCCTTGGCTACAGAGTAAGACCTTATCTTGACGCAAAAATAGCAACAAAAACAGGAAGATGTTTTTCACCTGCCCTGTGTTTCCCACATCCCATTTACTATGTGACTTCTTACCGTTCTGCTGGGGGCTTTCCAATCCCACCACTTTCCTAACCCTCCGGCCACCCTATGACCCTCATTCAAAAGTGTTACACCAGTCAAGTGTGGAAACATTTCTTACACACTATAAAAAATCTACAGCCTCCATAAATACTATACGATATGTCACCATGTTAAACCTTCAATATCAATACTCGCTATTTGCTGAATAGAAATTATTCACTTACTGTCCATTATTTAGTTTTTCTCTGATTGTAGAAAAATCCATAGGCTTCTTAATGACTTTCTTATAGCCAGGTACAAGTTTCAAGTTTACAGGAAGTAGAAAAGGCCAGGCATCCTCATGAGTTTCCATCTCAGTCAGGATCATACTAAAGAAAATAATGTTTGGAATCAGTACCTATACCTTGGAATCTCCCAAATTAAGTATAAAAACTGAAGGAAAGATAAGCTACCTGCAGAGAGTCAGGTCTTTGGAGTCATCTCTTTTGGACTTCTTGACTGAAGTGGCACTTTCTCCTCTGGAGAAGCTGCCGGCAGGGTTCTCCTCCAGCTTCCTTTTCTTGAGCTCTTTGCTTCCTCTTTTGAACGAGCTGCTGGTGGAAGTGGAATCTTCGTCCTCCGTGTCGCCAGCCACATTCCCTCTCTTGCTTTTCTTGGACTCATTTGTCTTTTTTCCTTTGACATGAATTTTTTTTATTTTTATAGTCTGACCACTTGCCTTAAATTAAAAAAAAAAAGTAGATAGGGTATAAGAAAACAACTGTTTAAAGACTTTCCATTGTGTTATATCATAAATGTTTGGTAGGATCAACAAGAAATACTAACTCTGCGTTAGAAGATTGATAATGCTATTCTTTTACAGAGATCTGGGAATTTCTTCTCCTATAATATGAGTGACACCTAATAAAGCATGGGGAAAACAATCTATTTTAAAAATTCTCAAAACTGGCTGGGTGCCTTTAATCCCAGCACTCAGGAGGCAGAGGCAGGTGGATCTCTTCGAGTTTGAGGCCAGCCTGGTCTACAGAACGAGATCCAGGACAGGCACCAAAACTACACAGAGAAACCCTGTCTTGAAAAACGGAAAAAAAAAAAAAAAAAAAAAAAAAGCATGGAGAAAACAATCTATTTTAAAAATTCTTAAAACTGGGTGGCAGTGGCTCATGCCTTTAATCCCAGCACTCAGGAGGCAGAGGTAGGCAGATCTCTGTGAGTTCAGGCCAGCCTGGTCTACAGAGTGAGTTCTAGGATAGCCAGGACTGTTTCACAAAGAAATCCTGTTTCAATAAATAAATAAATAAATAAATAAATAAATAAATAAATAAATAAATAAAAATTCTTAAAACTGGAGATGGAGCTCCACAGTGTAGAACTGATCACCAGTATTCCTATAGCCTAGGCTGCTAACTAAGTGAGGGGTTAACCAGGTGAGGAGCTAACCAGGTGAGGGCTAACCAAAGGAGGGCTAACCAGGTGAGGGGCTAACCTGGTGAGAGCTAACCAAGGCACGGGCTAACCAGGTGAAGACTTAACCAAGGGAGGGCTAACCAGATGAGGGGCTAACCAGGTGAGGGCTAACCAGGAGAGGGGCTAACCAAGGGAGGGCACAGGGCTCTTTTTCAGAGCACAGCACAACTAGGAACAAACATGTCGGTAAATGAAACCATGGAGGTTATTAACAGTAATGATGAAGAGGAACTAGAAAGCTAGAACAAACAGGAAAATGAGCTCAAGAAGCACCAGGTGGAAAATTAGATTTTTGAAGTGATCCAATGATGAGAAGAATTTCACAAGTTGTGGCTCAAAGCACAGACAAAGATGGGGAGAAAAATGTCTCTTTTTGAGAAAAATGAAGTAAACTAAAATACCAAAGGTCTTAAATGAAAGTGTTGCTTATTTACTAAATAAGGCATGTTGGGCTAAAATCTCAGAGTGGTTTGTTTTCTCTTCTGTAAAATAAAAGCAGCCACGTATCTATGAAAGTCAGCTATGTGCTCATCAAGACTGACACATCCAACCACAGACTACAGTGAGATCTTGTGCCTTGCGTTCAGAAAAGGGAAGTGCCTCTTTTGAGGATTAAAGGTTATGCTACATGTAATATGTTATAAAAGGTACATGTAATGTTACTAGTAATGTAGTAATGTTTTTGCCTTAATATTTCAAATGGCACATTCTAATGTCTTTCACAAAACTACTCCCTTGCCCAGAAATCTGCAGAATGATATGACCACTCTGATAATAACTTAGCTGACTGCAAACATTTTTTTTGGAGTATTTTAAAGCAATTTCATTGAGGATAAATTTACCTCAACCAGTGATATTATTAAAATGTGCACAAGGAGTTACAATTATTTGGTTCTCTACCCACTACACTGTTGACAGGTTGTGAGAAAAGTTAAGGAGTTATTTTAATTCAACTCACTAAAATGAAAAAAAAAAAAAGTGCAAATACACTTTCCCACAGATTACTGAAGAATCACTACTCTCTGTCATGAACTAAAATAATTTAAATGCTTAATTAAGTCTTTTCCCCACTTAGTTTCCTTCTGAGTGTTCTTAATACACTGAACTTAAACAATCAGCTATTCCTTTAAAAAGGAAAGGCCGAACAACAAACAAATTCCCTTAATGATAATTAAGGTAGACAGCTATGTGACTTCAAACTGCGCAGAGTGGCTCAAACCTATGATTTTAGTACTTAGGAGGCTGATGCAGGAGGACTACCTTGAGTCTGAGGCCAGCCTGGGCTACTAAGTAAGTCCCAGGCCTGCTTGGACTACAGACTTAGATCCTAAGTCAAAGAATAAATGAACAAATACAAATAAAAATGCAGTAACATTTCAAGAATGATGGGTGAAGATCTCTAGTTTCTATTCAAACTAGTAGATTGCCTGGCACAGTTTTTTTTTCTGATTTAGGATCATTTTCTAACCAATTAATACATTGCACCGAGAAAACATACAATGAAATGGAAAAAGACTTTCTGATGTTACAGACCGGTGAGTGTCCTTCAGTGAATGCTGCGTCACTTGCTGGATACTGCAGATACACAGACTCTGAAGCCTTTCTCAGTGGACTCAGAGTCCAGTAACTAGAGGGAGGATGGAAGGGATTGACTAGAAATAAATCACCATGCATGACTAATTCCAATTCATGTTTGCAAGTTAAAGAACTGGACATTGTTCACAGCCACATATAGTTACAAAGAGAAAGGCACAGAACAGAAGGCTGGAATAACCATAACAAAGGGATAACTAAATAACATACTAAGAGAGGCAAAGGACCTAACATGAATGTATCATGTTAGGGATATGAAAATTTCGACCTGAGCTCATGAACGGGGGTAGGCACTGGCAAGCACTCGGTCAAGTATAAAGTTAGAAGACTGTCAGATGTAAGGAATACCTACCTAAGAGTCAGGTCTTCAATAAACACTGATTTCTACACACTTCATAGTCCTTACCGTTTAATCCTACAACTAAATTTCTTCTTTCCTATTTTATTGTGGTGCTAAGGACTGAACTTAGGGCCTTGAAAATGACACAAAAGCTAAATCCTTAGCCCTTCTTTTACTGAGACAAGGTCTATTTATGTAAGCTCAGAGTGGTCCCAAGTTCCTCATCTTCCTGTTGATGGCTCCATAGTGCTGGGATTATAGGTGTGTTTGTCATCATAGCCAAGTCATTTCTTCTTAATTTATTATATTTCTATTTCTCCATCCCTCCCTCCCTCTCCCCATCTCTCTCTCTCTCTTCCTGAGACAAGGTTTCACTGTATAGCTTTGGAGCCTCTCCTGGAACTCACTCTGTAGACCAGGCTGGCCTTGAACTCACAGAGATCCGCCTGCCTCTGCCTCCTGAGTGCTGGGATTAAAGGCGTGCGCCATCACTGCCTGGCCTATTATTCCTCTCATAATTTGGATCACAGGTTTCTACTTTAAATGTGACTGGAAAATGACTAAAAATATAAGTGTTCATTATCATTTGACTAGACATTCTCTTTCAAGTCACATATCCAAGAGAACCAAATAGAGTTCTTATAAAAACTGGTCCATGAATGATAAGAGAATCATTCACAATATCTGGAAGGTAGAAACAACTCAGATGTTTACCAGCTGATGACCGAATAAGCAAAATGTAGTAAGTCTATATAACTGAGTATTATTTGACTATAAAAAAAGTACCGAACAATGTTAGAACATGAACTTTCCAAGTATTTTAGGTAAGAGAGGACGGCAGATACATGGTATATCTGTAAAAAGGCTTTTGGTATTATGAAAATGTTCTGGAATTTAATAGTGGTGAAGTCGCACAACTCTATGAATGTATTAATAATTAAGAGACTGTTTAAAAAAGATGAATTTTATAAACTGTGACAAGCCACAGAACCCTGGTAATTTAAAAAGCTTGGTTTCCCACTGTTCTTACCTTAGCGATGCACGCTGGACAAAACCAGTCCCCATCTGGAATAGTCGTAATCTTGGGCCTGTGGCAGTAGGTATGGCAGCCTTTGTCACAGCCGTCACAGAGCAGAAGCAGTTCCTCGTTATCTCCCTTCCGGCAGATTTGGCAGTACTACAAACACATGAAAATCACTTACAATTAGTCCTCTGCTGTGAGGACTAGCTGCTGGGATATTAAACAAACCACAATTCCTAGGTTCTATTAATAATGAACATTCCGCTTGATAACAAATTTATAATAGCCACACACATCTATGTATCTCTCATTACACAGATATGGACCACATGACGGGCGAGCAATTCTTTTGGGGTAAATGCACACTTCAAATACACTGCATAGAACAAAGCTAGAGGTTGAATGCCTTCACACACTTCAGAAGCATGTACACGTCAACGTATGAAGTCATCAACATGACATCAGAGCACACAAAGCAATGAAGAGCTCTAATACATGGGGCTTTTAACGTTTCATCTTTTGCTTATCTTATTGTCCTTATGATATTCTGAGAAAGAAATGAGAGTTAGAAT
The DNA here is from genome assembly GCF_949786415.1 of Peromyscus eremicus. NCBI lineage: Eukaryota > Metazoa > Chordata > Mammalia > Rodentia > Cricetidae > Peromyscus > Peromyscus eremicus. Next base: position 38,456,171 of record NC_081419.1, read on the forward strand.
AGCTCTTAATATCGAAATTCAGAAACGTCTTAGTGTAATTAGATACATTAAGAAGATACTCCTAATTGTACACAATCCATCTATAATTTATGACTGACTTAAAAAATGTGTCTAAACAGTGAACTCTGAAAACCAACCCAAGTCAAATTTCTGCCACAAATATAGAAAATGCATCTTAAAAATTATCTCCAAGGAAGAAAACAATAGAGAATTTACGGTCATGATTTATTTTCTATAACTAAAAATAGTTCTCCTTTATTGAACAATGTATAATACCATGAATTACTTCAAGTATCCCCTGGTAGACACAGTGTGTATAACAATTTCAGAAAGGGAGAGAGGCGGAGCCCTCAGCATCCAAGGCAGCTGCGAGAGCAGAGTGTACTAACATCACCGCAATTCAGGACACACTCAGGCCACAAGAGAAATTACCTTGCAATCAGTAGGTCAAGAGTGGCAATAGTTAAATGGGAATTCATTTACATTAAAGTTAGGAATTTATAATCTTAGGAAAAGAATGGTTCAACAATTCAAAATTGCTTTATTTAACTTCAATACGTTATATGCTAGCCTAGGAAACACTACAATAATCTTATATAACTTAATATATATACAAAAGCAGTTTTAAAATGTAATCAATATGCAAGATACATACTATGCAAGGGAACAGATAATGAGAACTGTCTATTAAATACATCAGATATATGTAATATTATAATTATCATTTATGTAAGCATAAAAGCAGTAGAGTTTAATAACCCCCAAATAAAAGCCTTTCTATTAGAAGGGCTTTCTGAACCCCACACTGCTGAGTAACTTAAGATGCTATTTCACTGAATCCACACTCTATCTTAAAAACTCTATTGTAAAAACACTTATTCAGAAACAACATGTGCAAGTGCAAGGTTATGTTTAAATCTCTTTAACAATATTAAAAATAAGATTCATGAACATAATTTTCTGTTTACTGAGAAAACACTAGAAATACTACAAAGTCTGCTTGACATCTCATGTCCAATTTAAAAATAAGTATTTTCTTATCTTTCCAGAGAAAAAGTGACAAATATCAAATTCTTAGCACTTTGGAAAAAAAAGACATAGTAACATCTCACAATTATTATGTGAGATCGTGTACACTGATATTTTGTTTTAACTCCTTTGCTACAAAAGCAAAGGAATATGCAGAGAATTACCTGGAAGCAAAGTGGCCATTTCTACTCTCCTGGTAAGCTTGCGATCTGGCTAAGATGGTATTTTTAAAGGTAATGAACACTTTAACATTTTGTTTGGATTTATTCTGAGGATTATTATGGGTCCTGACATCTATCTAATTAAAGGTCACAAAATACTTGTTAATCTATCAATAGCGAGCCATGGCATCATCATCATCACCATCATGGGCAGTGCTGAGAAAGGAACCCACAGCATTGTGCTTGCTAGGCAAGTACTCCTCTGTGGAGCTCTATGCCCAGCTACAAACGGTGTTCATGACTATCTCTAAAACGGCTGTTGTGGTAATAGTAACTGATGATACAAGCACATTAGGAACATGGGAAAGGTCAATGCATTTCAAAACGGAAAGGAACGGAGGTTGCAGAAGGGGTCAGGTGTTGTGGTGCCTGGCTCTCACTTTAGTTCTTGGAGACACAGGCAGGAGAACTGTGAGTCTGAGGACAGCCTGGGCTACACAGAGAACCTGCCTCAAAAACACAACAATAAAAAAGAAGCAGGTAGCCGGGCGGCGGTGGCGCACGCCTTTAATCCCAGCACTCGAGGGGCAGAGGCAGTGGGACCTCTGTGAGTGTGAGGCCAGCCTGGTCTACAGTATGAGTTCCAGGATAGCCAGGACTGTTATATAGAGAAACCTTGTCTCGGAAGAGAGAGAGAGAGAGAGAGAGAGAGAGAGAGAGAGAGAGAGAGAGAGAGAGACAGAGAGAGACAGAGAGAGAGACAGAGAGAGAGAGAGAGAGAGAGAGAGACAGAGACAGAGACAGAGAGAGAGAGACAGAGAGAAGCAGGTATAAACATTTTTGGTAGAGTTTGGTGGGTGTTTTTTTTTGGGGGGGGGACACAGGGTTACTTTGCATAGACCAGGGTGGCCTTGAACTCACAGAGATCCACCTGCCTATGCCTCCCGAGCGCTGGGATTAAGGAGTACGCCACCATTTCTCGGCCAGTTTGGAGGTTTCTTTGTTTTTGGTTTATAACAAAACTGACCATGAGAGGAGGATAAGAAAAATTAAGTATAAATTTCATTTTAATGTAAAACTCCAATGTTTTTACTCACTGTAGTCTAGACTTCAACAAATATATTTGCCTAAGGAGATTATATTTTTAGGAGAAGTATATTTTTTAATAATTTTAGGAAAAATATATTGTTAAATATTTTTATGTTTCAGAAACTGCACAGCACTTTCAGGCTTACAGTAAATTAAATTTCAATATACTGTAAAAAGCTGCAGATTCAGATTCCAGACATCTTCAGGAAGAAATGAAAAAGCAGAAGACACAAAATGTATTTGTATAAACTGCATATAAGGCCTTGAGCAGTTTAAGCACCGAGGGGAAACTAAAGAAAGGGATGCTGGATTACCAGGAGCTCTTCTTTCTGTTTCAAGTAAAGGACTTTTCAGCTTTAGCCATTCATGAAAACAAATCTCAAATATTTCAATTTTAAAGCTGGTCTTTAATTCAAAAACAAATATTAAAGTAATTTGTAAAGGTCTATATGTAATAGGTACTTCCATGTATGGTACAAAAATAGGTAACAGGGCACTGTGTATACGATTTAAAACAACCGTCTTTTTGAAAGTATGTGAACTACTGCTGTTATTTTAAGTATGTGGCATTTGTTGGATGCCACGATGAATGCATGCTATCCAACAACCACCTGGGGATTTCCAAAGATTAAGAGTCCATTTTCCTTATCAGGAGAAACACAGAAAGTTCTACTCTCTATGCCAACCTTATCTGATAGTCTGAGTTCTCTGTTTTGTATTTAGTATTCTGATTAGTGATAGAAAAGTAATACAATTAAGGCACAATGGAGCAGATAATGCTAGTATGTAGAGTGCTTACAGGAGTGAACAGCCTTTAAAATATTTCAATTAACAACCATTATACAGTAGAGGAGGCAACTTGTTATGATTATAAACAAGTATTCAAAGGAGACAAAAACAAAATTTGAGCGAAGAGAAGATAACATATTTGGTAGGTTGCTACAAAAAGTTCAAGATAAGAAAAAAGTATAGATTATATGGTATTTAAGAATTAGACACACTCCCAAGTACAATATACATCATTGTAACAATATGGTAATACATAGTTAAGAAAGATCTGGAGGTGGGAAAAAACAAGACAGAGAACATCAGTCATAGTATCTCTTAAATAAAAGCACTTACAACTTTCATAATTGATTTTTCCCATGCTATTGATCTCTGTAACTGCTGGATGCACAGGGCCACCTGTGCGGCACTGCGAGCTTCTGCTAACGCCCTTCTCCAGACCCTGAGCCCTGGAGCAATATCCTCTTCAATTCTGCATTGAGATATAGAGAAATGAGTAGGTCATGGCCACACTTAGGGTCACTGAATGTGAAACAATCATCACACTGAAAGCCAAGCAATGACAAAAACATGTAACAGCCAATAAGTATAAAGTTTAAGCAACTAAATTGGATGTAGTGCACAGACTGTGGCTACGTGCCTTGAAGCTTAGTCACAACCAGATAAATGTAAGATCACTTTGCAAGATTATCAATGCACATCACAAAAATAAAAGTTTTTACAAAGCATCATGCAAATAGCATGATCCACATGGATCACAGACATACAAGAAGATACATAGATAACAGGCAATAGAAAATAGGCTCCAATTAGCAAAGAAGCACAATAATTTGTCAAGTTAATCTCAATAACCTACCCGTCACCATCACCACTAATGGATGGTGCAGGAGCAGGGACAGTAACTGTGCCCACATTATCCAGTTTGATCTGAATGGTGGTACTTAAGGGGCTCTTCAGATACCTTCTCTCAATGTTCCGCTCCAAATCAGCCAGCCTGGTTACAGCTATATCTAGGGGGTTGTCACTCTTCCGTGCCAGTGCATGCGCACTGTTTTCTTCTTCACCAGTAAGTTCTCCATCATGCTCCTTGTACAACTTAGTAAATGACTTATGTTCAAAATATACCAAGTCCTCCCTTTCTGACGCAGGCTCTGGACACATCCAACCCTATACATCAAGAGAATAATGTCATTACGGTTTCTTCTGAAAATGTTAGATGGGTGAATTACCTTAAACTCAGCAGCAACCACCAGCAGATCTCAAGGATCTTTACTAAAAGGTTTTACCTTGTATTTCCTAATTCTAGGTTAAAACAAGCACAAAGAAAGGAAAAGCAGTTGGTAAGTCTGTGAAAAATAACATTGGTTACATAAGCAGTAATATTCAGCAAACGATTGCAAAGGTTTAGATTAACATGTTCATTAAAGCTATACACGTACAGAAAGAGAATGTCTTGGGGGCCTGTGAGGCTTTCTCTTGATTCTCTTCTCATGCCATGCAGGTCCTCATACCCACTACTTTCCATTTGGCTGCAAAACTCGGCGTTGCTATTACCCTTGCCCATAAAATGCTTCCTTGTCCTCACCTACAAAGACCACTCATCTCGCAGCCCTCATGTCATAAAAGCGTTCCCCGAAGAAGTCCTTCCCTGAACTCCTTCAGGGTTAGCGCCCCCTCCCCCACAGCCTTTCCCAGGATCCTGCAATGCTCTACAGCCTTGCCATGGATGTACCCTTACAACGGCATGAGGATTTGACTAACATCCTTCTCCCGCTAAATATCAGGAGGGTGGGGGCCATGCTGGCTTTCACTCATTTATTTCCAGCACGGTGGAGGTAAAATAATGGGCACTCAATATATACATATTGATTGAATAAATGAATAATTTTATAACCAAGCTTATTCACACTGATCCTTTGTCCCAAACCAAAGATTGTCAACTTTTAACAAGTCCTCCATCTGTGACATTCAAATCTAACATCACTCTCATATGCCATTCAGACCTCAACTCTGCACTCAGATTCCATGACTTGCTCCTCTCTGACCCAGCAAGTTTTCAGTCCCTGGTCCTTTATCCATCCTCCCACTTCTTAGTGAACTATTCACCTGGGTCCCGTCAGTCAAAATCTCACTCATTTTCTTAAAACAGAACAGTCTCAACTCTACACAGTTTGGACCGATCTCTCCCAAATATCCAGCAGAAACCAGTTCACTCTTTAAAATTCACACATTAACCTGTATTTCTTTATGGTTAGTTACTAGATTCTGCACCCATGTGCCCATATTTTACCTTCCTATTATAAGGCAAGCTTTCTGGGAATTAGAAGTACATTTTGTCCAATTTTGTAGTGTCTATTGTCTGATTAAAAACAAAACAACTCCTGAGCAAAAGTATATTTAAAAAAAAAACAGAAGGAATTCTTTGCAAATTAAATCTCTTTAGAAATTATTGTTTTATTCTCTGTATTAAGAACAAATGGTGCCAGTTGGTGGCGGCGCATGCCTTTAATCTCAGCACTCAGGAGGCAGAGGCAGGCGGATCTCTATGAGATCCAGGAAAGGCTCCAAAGCTACACAGAGAAACCCTGTCTCAAACAAAACAAAGCAAACAAACAAACAAACAAAAAGACCAAATGGCCTCCTTTATCTCAACAGAATATCCATCTAGAAAGAAAGCACAGGAAATCACACACAGTGGAACACAAAACTGAAACAGGAGGATGATTATGAGTTTGTGGGCTGCTGGCAAGCATGAGGAACTGGAAATACTTAGGTTACATATACAGGCGCAGGGACAACTTATATCACAGAAACCTTCCCACATTCTAAAAGGGAAACAAAACAGTTAAATAACAGAAACCTTATAGATATGATACTTCAATTTCTGCAAAGTAACTGTCGAGACAACAACAAAAGAACTAGATTAGAATTAGGAAATCAAAAGCCAGATGGCGGCACTCTGGCCAAAAGGTGCTACTTTAGAAAAGGTCCTTAGTGCCAGTGTCCAAAGGCTCTGCATTTGATTTGTTCGGTTAATACATGTCTGAATGAATATTTAGGTGGTTGCTATAAATCTGTAACATTTAAAACTAGGAAGAAAACTTAATGTTTTGGGTAACAGACTATGATAAAAGTAGCTCTGCATGTCAAAAAATACACTCAAATAAAGCTAATAATAATGTAACAAAGGTAAATGAAAATTTTAGCTTTGACATTTCTGTGATAAATCAGAAAAATACAATATGTGAAAGAGGTTCAGGGAGTTTTGCTCCGGCCCATACTTAGTAAAGCCATGTGATGGTGTGGGTGTTATAGAGTGCCACCGGTTCAGATGTTGGTAATGGACACACAGGGTCGGACAGATGAAGGATCCTATGGATATCTTCATGTACAATTACAGATTCACTATCTGAAAGAGGTTGTAGACCCCCGTACTTTTCAGAAAACATCAGGAATTTGGGAGCCACTTCACAGGGCTCATGGCTCACCAAAGAGAAAACACAAACAGAGACACAGAGCTGTCCCCAGCCAGTGGGGAACAAGAGGACTTTAGCATATACTCGACGACCGAGACGAGGGGCCGATTTTCCTACAATATACAAAGAAAACACCAACATTCTTAGCAATATGAAAATGCAAATGAGTAGATCTAATAGATCAACAGCACGAGTTTAATGTGCTTTCATAATGGCAAGCTCCTCAGGCTAAAAGTATTTTCTTTTTAAGAAAAAACATGATTAAGTCTTCTACAGCTAGTAAAACATCTTATTATTTTTACTTTTTTTTTAAATCACTTAAAGACAACTGAAGACTAATAAAATGATAATTCACTTCTCAGAATAATACAGCACAAATCACAAACAGCTTACCAACAGGGTGCTGAGACCCTCCACTCAGACACAAACTCCACGTCTGTTAGCTGCTGAGAACACTAGCAAGAGCACTGAAGCCCGAGATGCGGTGGGACCAAGGGAGCCAGTGTGGCTGTTCAGACCACACTCTAATCTATGAATACTTGACATGCTTTCCCAACTGCTGGTCAGTGAGCGTTAGCAAATTAGATGGACTACGTTGAAGGAAAGTTAAAACCATGTAACCCAACAAGTAGTAACAAGTGACCATGACAGAGGGCAAAATCAGAGCATGGAAAGCAGATGCACTGTGTGAGAAAGCATGCCAACCATTCAGGAGAAAACCCTTTCACATTTCCTATGGGCCTACAGCCTGATAATTGGTCTTCATGCTAAAGATATTGTGTCACCAAGACAATTTAAATTACACTCATTATTCTTAATTTAAGGAGGCAGTGAAATGCATAAACCAAGAGATCCAACAAACATCTTAAAAATCATAGCACTAAATGGAATAATTTTCATTTCTCCAGAAAATTATCATGTATGGAAGAGTTCCTTTGCTAAAGATGCCAGATAAATGAGGTGTGTGGACAGTTTACAGGCTAGGGGGAGGAGATATACATACAGTTTTAGGCACAATAGTTTAGGAAGTAATAAATTTTGCTTTCTAATGTTAGTAATATGTTTGTGGCAAAAAGGGACATATTAGCTCTGGAAAATGATGGTTTTTGGAGACCTTCAAAACTAATTATGAAGCAAATTTTAAATTATTGGACAGGATAGGATTATGTAATAGGTTTTCCTTCTGAATAAAACATAAATATCAAGTGCAATGATTTAAGAGAGCCCAGTTTTCTAAGGCTCTGAAGCTTCCTCTGCTTAGTCAAACTCATCAGCACAACTGCACCACTTGCCCTCTTCCTAAGCCTAAGCATCTTGTGTAGTACGTAAGACCTTCCTTCTGCCTCTCTGGCAGAAATCAGCTCTGACCATTGCCTGGGACATGTCACACCCATCAGATGTATGTGCTTCACGGATCCTAATATGCCTGTATTGTCCTTCCAATTTAGACTATACATGGTAAAAGTCTGACATACAACAGTTAAAAATAAGAGAGTTCTTGGTCTTCTATGAAACATTACAGTAGGACTTTGTTAAGATTTATAGAGAAAACTGTACTTATCATGGTGAAAACAAAAATTTGCTTGAGGTAAAGAACTCCATACCAGAAATGATTTCTGTGAATACCATTAAGGAGGCAGCAAGATGTAAACAAACAAAAAACAAAAAAACACACACATAGGCTACACAGTCAAACAGGCTTGGCTTGCACACATTCTTTGCCACTTAAATGATGACTGGCAGGTTATTTATATTGTTCCCTTACCTGTAAGACAGGAGAGATTAACTCAGGACTGTTTTGAGAATTAAATGAAATAATGTGAAAACATTTAGTACAATGACTAGATTATACAAGGCCTATCATAAAAATTACCTTCCACTATCCTAAAAGCAGACTGGATGCCAAGCCAGCTTTACCTTCACTTGCAAACTTGCTGATGCAACCCTCCTCTCCAGATCCTCGACTTGCTGGAGGATGCTCAGGTCCAGTTCCATCGCTTGCTCTTCTACTGACCAGTTTTCCACGATATCTCGAGTTACCTGATTTTCTTCATTTTCATTGAATTCAATAATAGCAACTACATTTGAAAAGAAAGTACTTTTTAAAACTATTTCATTTCTAACCCCTGCATGATGACTTCTTCTTCTAAATGAGTAAAATAGGGACACTATGCACATCAAAATTTTTAACATATATACATGTATAAGCACATGCAGTCCATTGCTGAATAAGAAATTGTCTAAGACACACAAAACAATATGTGTATAGGTACTAAAAATGACAGAAAGTAATACAATTTGAGAAAAGCCATTAGTCACTGTTAAGCAACATTTAAAATAATAAAGTGCATGTGTGCTGGAGAGATGGCTCAGCGGCTAAAAGCATGTACTGTTCATCCAAAAGACTCAAGTCTGATTCCCAGCACACACATTATGTGGTGCACAACCAACTGTAATTCAACCTCCAGGAGGATCCAATACCTCTGGCTTATGCATACACATTCATAATTAAAAATAATAAGAATAATTGGAAAATAAATAAAAGTAATAAAGAATACATATTAAAATGTTTTAGGGTAAAAGAACAAATTCTGGGGGCTGGAGAAATGGCTCAGTGGTTAAGAGCACTAGCTGCTCTTCCAGAGAACCTGGATTCAATTGCCAGCATCCATACAGCAGCTCACAATTGTCTGTAACTCCAGTTCCAGAGGATCCGACACCATCACACAGATAAATGTGCACATAAAACAAAAAGATACAAACAAAAAGGCTGTGAGTTTTAATATGAAGAATGAATTTTCACACTAAGTAAGAGGGCACACACCATCCTTATTCTTGACGCAGGCTTGAGTGATGTAGTCCAAGTGCTTGTGTATCTGCTTCTGTAACGCCTTTTCCCTCATCCCTCGCAGGTGCAGCACTTTGAGCAGTGTCTTCAGGTCCTCGGGGTCAATAATTCTCCACCAACCAAACTGCATTTCTAAGTCAAGACAAATTATGTGCATAGTTTATATTATTTTGAGTAGGAAATAACGGCACAGACCAAATCTCAAGAGTTGTTAGCCACACAGAACTCCCTTAGAGATACATCGACAAGAGAGAAACTGCCACCATGAAATGCAGTAAGTACTGCGAGCTACCGCTTTCTACCTACCTTCTGGGATAGGTCTGGGACTTGGGAAATCGGCTGGCTTTGCTACTTCAACAGCTGCTGCCTGAGCTGTGGAGGCCTTTTCCGGGGGAGGGACTGGAGATTCACTTTTACTTGAAGCAACACTGGAGGTCAAGAATGAACTGGCATTTCCTTCGGGCAGTGCCAACCCTGACCCCAGACCAGGCAAAGGTGATGTGAAGGGGACACTGGAAGTGAGTACACCAGCAGGCCACCCACAGAACTGAAGTCCCATCATAGACACGCCGCTTTTCACCTGTAAAACAAAACATGTTCAATTCAGATAGGGGTTCAGAGGGTAAAGGCCCTTGAGTTCATTCCCGGAGACTCCCATGATAGATGGGAAGAGCCATGCAAGTTGCCCTTGATCTCCATATACTTAATGTAATAACAACATTTACGAAACAAAGCAATACCCATGAGTCTAAAGAGTTGGGAGAATGTTTAGAAACTGAAATTATTTTTCAAATTCTAAAACAATATCCATTTACCAGAGAAAAACTAAATTCATTAGCCACAATGTTGCCTTTCGTGTTATTTGTCCCCCAGGGTAATTACATGCTAGTTATACTACAACTGTAACAAATGAAAATTAAGGCCAACTTAGACCCAGGTTAGAAGCAGGAGTGCTAATGAAGCTTGGTGACCGACATTCTAACTGCTTTGCTTTTCAGACTGTGTTAGGATACTTTAACTCTGACTGAAGCTCTCCATGAAGATCAGCAGAGGTTAAATAAAGTACTGTCACAATGTGTTTTGTGAGCATTACTAACCTGAAGAGGCGATAAAGCAAATGGATTCAGTCCAGCAGAGTTCTGAACAGAGGCTGATCCGAGAAGCGGAGCAGGAGCAGGTGATGGCGACTTGGATGGTGGCTGTGACTGAGGAGTCACCAACGCAGTGGACACGTCGGCATGGGTCAAGGAAGTGTCATCACAAGGTGTTCTTGGCAAAAGGCTAAACCACTGTCTGTTCTTTTCAGTCAGTGTTCTGAGCAGCTGGTCATTGGGGAGAGGGCTGTACAACTTCCCACAACCACCTGAGCCAGTGCTAAACAGACCCAAGTCTGTCTTCTCCATGCTGCTCTGCCCTGCTGCCGAGGGAACGCTCCCCAGGGAATGCTTCCCACCGTTCTGATGGGACAACGTGCACCCGTTCGTGCTAACATTCGTTTTTTGGGGGGTCATAACATCCGACTCTGGAGGCATTTTAGCTACTTCCAAAAGCTTGCTTAACTTGGAGAAAGAGCCAGGTTTCTGAAGAAAGAGATTTGTGTTATCTTTCTCTTTGAGGTCATCCTGCTGCTCACAGTGATCTGGAATGGAACAGTTTAAAGTGTCCGCAGGAGTCTCAAATACTTCTTCTTTGACCTGGAGACTTTCTGCCTTTTTAAGCTTTTCTTTTTCTTTCGCAATTTCTTCTAGGCCTAAAAAAGTGAAAGATGCTATTAAATTAAGTTATTATACATGTCAAACCATTACTGAAGTTAAATTTTATTATTCACCAAATTATACACATATACATCAAACTTCTCCACCATCTTATATTCCCCATGTTTTCTTTTTTATGGATTTTTTTCAGTCATTAATTAAATATAGGGTCTGTGGAGATGGCTCAGTGGCTAACAATGCTCACTGTGCGAGCCTGAGGACCAGAGTTTGAGCCCCCGCACCCACATAAACAGCAGGCATGTATGACTATGCATGCCTGGAACTCAGGAGTTGGAGGAGAGTCCACGTGCCAGCCAGGCTAGCGGAAACAGTGGCCTTCTGCAGCCAGGGATCCCATCTCAAGGCAATAAAGTAGAGTGGTAAAGAAGACATGCTATGTCCTCCTCTGGCCTCCTCATGCATGGCGCAGACACACACAACACACAAGCCTGCCCCCCAAAACACACACACACAATTTAAAATGTACAGTTATTAATAACAAAACCTACACAGTAAAAACTACTAGATCAGCCGGACGGTGGTGGCGCACGCCTTTAATCCCAGCACTCGGGAGGCAGAGCCATGTGGATCTCTGTGAGTTCAAGTCCAGCCTGGGCTACCAAGTGAGTTCCAGGAAAGGTACAAAGCTACACAGAGAAACCCTGTCTCGGGGGGGGGGGGGGGCGACAAAAAACCCACTAGATCTGTATAACACTTTCGGGAGTTCTCCATGTACCCCTCAGTCTACATAATATAAAAAAAGGGAGTCTAGTCTAGTCTACCTACTCAAATAAACTGAGACTATATATAAAATGTCAACAAATATACAACTACATCATAGATTCTAATATCTACATGATACTGAATGGATGACATCATGACTAATCTGCTGAGAGACAGCAGTAGAGCGTAATTATCTACTATTAACAATAAATGATATGTGTTCTCACTTGTGGATTTTTATTTCTGATCTATTTCCTTGGGTAAATTCCTTAAAACAAGCAACTAAAGATACATACTTTTTAAGAGTTCTTGAAATATACTGTCAAACTGTCCTCTATAAAGTTTGGGTCAAATTTAGGACCAAATACACTCACCCCAGAAGCACATAAGGATGGCTATTTTCCTACATCTTCAACAAAATTGGATGCTATCATTTTTTTTTTGTCTTTGCCAATGACCAGCAGGTAAAAAAGTAAATTGGATCACATCTGATCATTAGCGGACTAAATATCCTTTTGTGGTTCACTATTTATTTCTCCTATTAATGAATTTTAAGAACTCTTAAAATGATAACTCTACTACTTTATTCTGTCTGAAATGTAGCAGACTTTCTGGTTAACATATTCAGTCATGAAGGAGCAGAGTAAGCCCATCCTGCCTATTCTTCCATCTTTACTTCTGCTCAAGACTAACCCTGTTTAATCAGATTTATATATGTATAACTTCCTCCCAGGAGTTATATATACACACACACACACACACACACACACCCTACCTAGCTTCTGGCAGTCACCATTTTTTTCATAGTATTTATTTCCCACTTGAATAGCTTCTTTGAAGATGTATCTGTTTATGTCCTTTGTTCCGGTTTTATGGTGTGTGTTTGTAACTTATGGTTTGGCGTACTGCATAAATAGAATCCTGTACACCCTTCTGCAATATAGGAGAAGATCCCAGTTCCTTACTAAGGTCTCAGCACTCTACAAGATCTGACAGACCCTCTATAGGCTCTGCCCTGTTGGCCCTGGAACCCATCGCTGTTCCTATCTCCTGCTTCTGCTTCTCAGATGTGTGAGGACTTTTCCTCAGGGCCTCTGCGCTTGCTGCTCTGCAGGATCTGTTCACTGCTTCTTAGCCTTCATGTCTCAGGTTAAATATTTTCTCAGAGTTGTCTCTTTCATCCTATGTGCAATAGGTTTCTCCCCACTCATCTTGGAATATCATTCTGTATTACTTCCTTTACAGAGTCCACCACTGAACGAAGCAATCGATTTTAAATTCTCTCTTCTATGATAATGGAATTCCACTCAATAAGCTCTCCTAAACATGGTGGCTGCTATAAAACAGAGGACACAGTCAGAGCCGGAGATAGTGACAAACCCTACTGTGGCATGCACACGGTCCACAGGTTCAGTGGTGGAAGGGTGCATCTGATTCTCCCTGAAGCTCCACTGTGAGAGCTTCTCATGGCAAAACACATCACGGGACTTCATTCTGACCACATACGTTCTTTCTTTCTGTTTTTTAAGATGCTGAGAGTTCACATAAAGTTTTCATTTAAGAATGGTGGTTCTATTACTAAAACAAAAGCATAAAAGCAAATGCTTTGTTTACAATTTCTACTGTCTTCTACATGGTTAACCAACTGACTGCAGCAGTAACTTTTTCTATAGGAAAGCAGATCTCCCTCCTTCGTAAAAGGGTCTTGCTATGATAGAGCCCAAGGTGGTCTCAAACCCAGCACCTCTCACATGATGGAATTACAGAAATGAGCCCAGTGCCTGGCTATGGATTGTTCCTCATGTAACTCTGTGCCTCCTCCAGAACCTATACATTAAGAGGACACATGCTGACAGAAGTTCTGTATTCTGTATCCCACCCTGGGATTCACAAGTGCTGATACAATCCTTCCGTCCTATCAGAATTCTGACATTTAGTAACACTCAGCTATGGAGTTCTGAGACGCTAGACTCAACAGCTTTACTGAACACAGAAGTTTAAGATGTATCATACAGTTAACGGAACGGAGGTTTAAAGATGAAATATCAAAAACCGGTGGAGACAAGAAAGAAGAAGTTAAAAGGGTTTAGGTGCTCACAAATTTCAAATATAAACAACATTTTAAATAGAAACGAAGATTTTCGGAAGAATCTCAGAGTTAATACTCTGCAGTTCTGTCAGGACAGTGCTTGCTGTGAAAGGGAGAGCATAAGCCACGGGTCTAGAAGTCTGACAGTGGGAGAAGACACATGTGCATCAAAGTCACAAGGGGACAGCGAGGACACCGTCCACAGTGCAGAGTCACAAGGGGACAGTGAGGACACCGTCCACAGTGCAGAGTCACAAGGGGACAGCGAGGACACTGTCCACAGTGCAGAGTCACAAGGGGACAGTGAGGACACTGTCCACAGTGCAGCAGAGTCACAAGGGGACAGTGAGGACACTGTCCACAGTGCAGCAGAGTCACAAGGGGACAGCGAGGACACTGTCCACAGTGCAGAGTCACAAGGGGACAGCGAGGACACCGTCCACAGTGCAGCAGAGTCACAAGGGGACAGTGAGGACACCGTCCACAGTGCAGAGTCACAAGGGGACGGTGAAGACACTGTCCACAGTGCAGCAGAGTCACAAGGGGACAGCGAGGACACTGTCCACAGTGCAGCAGAGTCACAAGGGGACAGTGAGGACACTGTCCACAGTGCAACAGAGTCACAAGGGGACAGCGAAGACATCATCCACAGTGCAGAGTCACAAGGGTACAGTGAGGACACCACCCACAGTGCAGCAGAGTCACAAGGGGACAGTGAGGACACTGTCCACAGTACAGCAGAGTCACAAGGGGACAGCGAGGACATCATCCACAGTGCAGAGTCACAAGGGGACAGTGAGGACACTGTCCACAGTGCAGAGTCACAAGGGAACAGTGAGGACACCACCCACAGTGCAGAGTCACAAGGGGACAGCGAGGACACTGTCCACAGTGCAGTAGAGTCACAAGGGGACAGTGAAGACACCGTCCACAGTGCAGAGTCACAAGGGGACAGACAGTGAGGACACTGTCCACAGTGCAGTAGAGTCACAAGGGGACAGTGAAGACACCATCCACAGTGCAGCAGAGTCACAAGGGGACAGTGAGGACACTGTCCACAGTGCAGCAGAGTCACAAGGGGACAGCGAGGACACCGTCCACAGTGCAGAGTCACAAGGGGACAGCGAGGATACTGTCCACAGTGCAGAGTCACAAGGGGACAGTGAGGACACCGTCCACAGTGCAGAGTCACAAGGGGACAGCGAGGACACCGTCCACAGTGCAGAGTCACAAGGGGACAGTGAGGACACCGTCCACAGTGCAGAGTCACAAGGGGACAGCGAGGACACCGTCCACAGTGCGGCAGAGTCACAAGGGGACAGCGAGGACACCGTCCACAGTGCAGAGTCACAAGGGGACAGTGAGGACACTGTCCACAGTGCAGCAGAGTCACAAGGGGACAGTGAGGACACTGCCCACAGTGCAGAGTCACAAGGGGACAGTGAGGACACTGTCCACAGTGCAGCAGTCACAAGGGGACAGTGAGGACACTGCCCACAGTGCAGAGTCACAAGGGGACAGCGAGGACACTGTCCACAGTGCAGCAGAGTCACAAGGGGACAGCGAGGACACCGTCCACAGTGCAGAGTCACAAGGGGACAGTGAGGACACCGTCCACAGTACAGAGTCACAAGGGGACAGCGAGGACACTGTCCACAGTGCAGAGTCACAAGGGGACAGCGAGGACACTGTCCACAGTGCAGCAGAGTCACAAGGGGACAGCGAGGACACCGTCCACAGTGCAGAGTCACAAGGGGACAGTGAGGACACTGTCCACAGTGCAGAGTCACAAGGGGACAGTGAGGACACTGTCCACAGTGCATAGTCACAAGGGGACAGCGAGGACACTGTTCACAGTGCAGAGTCACAAGGGGACAGCGAGGACACCGTCCACAGTGCAGAGTCACAAGGGGACAGTGAGGACACTGTCCACAGTGCAGAGTCACAGGGGACAGTGAGGACACCGTCCACAGTGCAGAGTCACAAGGGGACAGCGAGGACACTGTCCACAGTGCAGCAGAGTCACAAGGGGACAGTGAGGACACTGTCCACAGTGCAGCAGAGTCACAAGGAGACAGCGAGGACACCGTCCACAGTGCAGAGTCACAAGGGGACAGCGAGGACACCGTCCACAGTGCAGAGTCACAAGGGGACAGCGAGGACACTGTCCACAGTGCAGCAGAGTCACAAGGGGACAGCGAGGACACTGTCCACAGTGCAGCAGAGTCACAAGGGGACAGTGAGGACACTGTCCACAGTGCAGCAGAGTCACAAGGGGACAGCGAGGACACCGTCCACAGTGCAGAGTCACAAGGGGGCAGTGAGGACACTGTCCACAGTGCAGAGTCACAAGGGGACAGCGAGGACACCGTCCACAGTGCAGAGTCACAAGGGGACAGCGAGGACACCGTCCACAGTGCAGAAGAGTCACAAGGGGACAGCGAGGACACCGTCCACAGTGCAGAAGAGTCACAAGGGGACAGCGGGGACAGCGAGGACACCGTCCACAGTGCAGAGTCACAAGGGGACAGCGAGGACACTGTCCACAGTGCAGCAGAGTCACAAGGGGACAGCGAGGACACTGTCCACAGTGCAGCAGAGTCACAAGGGGACAGTGAGGACACTGTCCACAGTGCAGCAGACTAACATGAGACGGCAGCAGCAGAAAAGCCGTAGGCATGAAGGAAGCACTCATCAGTACAGAGGCTCTAACGGAATGGGAACTGAATATTCCCTATGACCAGTAATAAAGCACGCTTGACCATGAAAGGACACAAGACATGACACTAGCAATAAGCTTAAAAAAAAAAGTAATCCTAGCCAGGCAGTGGGGATGCATGACTTTAATTCCAGCACCCAGGAGGCAGAAGCAGGCGGATCTCGTGAGTTCGAGACCAGCCTGGTCTACAGAGTGAGTTCCAGGACAGGCAGAACTGTTTCACAGAGAAACGCTGTCTCGAAAAAACAAAACAAAACGAACAAACAAACATATATTTATATTAGTATCCTGGTGGGTGGCGGTGGCACACTCCTTTAATCCCAGCACTCAGAAGAAAGAGGCAGGTAGATTTCTGTGAGTTTGAGGCTAGCCTGGTCTACAGAACAAGTTCCAGGACAGCCAGGGCTACACAGAGAAACCCTGTCTAGAAAAACAAAACCAAAAAGAAACAACAAGAAATACAATATCCCATTTAGGAGATTAGTAGTTCTTACCTTCACCACTTTCCATGCCTTCTACAAAAATCCCTCCACACTGAGGAAGAATCCAGTATCTGCGTCGGTAACGATCCTGACCAAACATCATCGAGCGTAATGAGTGAGAAGCATCAAAGAGCTTTCGCCTGTACTGGCTCTGTTGCTGTTAAAAAGCCATCCATATAGTTACATCACAGCCATAAGTGCCTTAAAAGTTACCAAAGATATTCTGCGTCATCATGCTGCACAGCAAAAGGACTAATGTTACACACCCAGTACAATTCCAGTCACACTGATGACAGAAATGACTTTAAGGGTGATTTCAAAACAAATGAGGATAATAAGAAAGATCTTGGATTCAAGCAAGGGCTTAAAAGTAAGTTTTATTTTACCAGGATCTTCTTAAACACATAAAAACACGATTGTATATGCCATCAAATACATTACTAAGCCAAAACAAATTAGCTAACTTCAGTACACTGCCAATACTTCTGTATATAGTTTGCTTAGCTTTATACACATTTGATGCCTTGTCCCCGCACGCCTAAATGCTGACCTACAGCTAGGGACTGACAGAGTAATATACAGGCATCTCATAGTCCTTAAGAACTAATTTTTCTGCCATGAATCTGAAGGAGAGTAGGGATAGGACTAAGAGAGGGCTTGGAGAGAGGAAAGGGAAGGAAGAAATATTGTAATTATATTATAATCTAACAAAATACCTTAATGTTTATTACAAAAAAGACTCATCTTAAATTTTACTAATGATACTGAATGCAGAATATAAATTTTAATGATAAATACAATAAGTATATACAGGTTATAAGTCTAAAGTGAGTATAATAAATAAATGCACAAGTGTAAAATGAAATATGAATATTCAAACTACTTCTATGAACTCATAGAAATTTTTTGGGTAGTAAGTTCCAAGAGATTATATTTTACTGATACACTAATTTAAAGGTACAACTGAGGAATTTTTTGGGTAGTAAGTTCCAAGAGATTATATTTTACTGATACACTAATTTAAAGGTACAACTGAGGAGTCTAGAACTCTTTCTGCATAGATTTGGTTAAGAACAATGCGTCAGAGGCTTCTAACCCTAGCATTCAGCTCGTGAAGTTTAACTGAGTGTTTCTGGAGTTCTTCTGTTTAATTGCTTCTAGAAGCTTGCTGTTCCTTAGCAGTGAGAAAGAGCAATCCCAGACAACACGGATTTGGGATGCGGCCCCCACAGTGGAGACACGGTGGAACGTGCTTACTTTGCTCAGTTTTTCAATCTGCTTTTCTAGCTCCTCAACGCTTGCTGTTTGGTCACCTTCATCCTAAATGTGACAAAACATAGGATCAATTATCCACCTGAAAGTTTCATCCGTTAATCATCAGATACTGCAAGAGTACACACACACACACACACACACGCATGCACGCACGCACGCACGCACGCACGCACGCACGCACACGCACACTTTTATTTGTATATAAGGTATATAAAGTAGTAAAAGTGGCGTGGGGGGGGGTCTCTCCAAGGGTCCCTTCAGAGGCTATTTTGTTTGCTTGTCTTGTGTCAGTGCAGAGGCTTTACCACACTACATAAGTAGTCGAACACTGAGCTGTACCCTCAAACCCACTTTTTAAGGGTCTTGCTTAAAGTGAGGGCCTTGTACATAGCACATGAGCATTCAATCACAGAGCTACATCCTTAGCCTTTCAATTCACTTTTGATATTCCCTCTGGGCATTTTTTTCTGACATTTCCATCCAGTAAGAAGCATTTTTTTTTCACAAGTCACAAGCACTTACTCATAAACATCAGAAAAGAGACGCACCTAGTACACAGAAGCACAAGGAGGAAAGACTTCCATATCTTATCACCACTTATTATTTATGCACTTCTTATCCAAAGTCAGGGGACAGAGTTATTTTGGCTTTTATGTAGACTGTTTGAGCTAAAAGTAACATGAATTCTAACTGGGATTAAATAAACCTCAAAAAGACAATAGGCCTCCAAACCCTTAAATCCTGACTCTCAACTAGATACTTAAATACTGATGTAAGTGATCTTTTGATAAGCAGGACAAAATGTTTTCAGAATTCACTAAAGCAAGAATTACTTTCCAATCAACAGATAATTAGAATAAGGTAACAAAGTAGTAATGCATCAGCCAAATCAAGCGAAGGTAATCCCTCCACTTGTCTTGTGCCGCAGGATTGTCCTAGTGCTGGGTGAAAACAAGGCAAGTACCCTACAACTGCGGTACACCCAACCTACAAAACGTAATTTTTAATACTTCTCTCAGGATGAGAGAAGTGACAGTCTACGAAGTTTTAGTTAATGGAGTTTTGGTTAATCATAATTTTAGTCGGGTGGTGGTGGCGGCGGCGCACGTCTTTAATCCCATCACTTGGGATGCAGAAGCAGGTGGATCCCTGTGAGTTTGAGGCCAGCCTAGTCTACAAGTGAGTTCTGGGACAGCCAGGACTACAGAGAAAACCTTGTCTTGAAAAACTCCAAAACAAAAACCAAAGCAAACAAACAAAACCCTGTAATTGTAAGGAACGTCAAAGACCTTGGCAGGTCCGAGAGGAAGACGACAACAAAAAGAGCGTACACATGATCAAACCTGAAGACAGAGTTTCCCACTGTCTTCATCCTCACCACGGTTCTCACTGCTTCTTAACCCAAGATGCCTTCGTGCTAAGCATCTACTGCTCAACACAACCTCATGTACATCACCTAATGAGGGCACAGCTCAGCTAAGTCTCAACACAGGTCCAACAATTAGAAGGGTTATGTGTACAAGGATAAGAGTGGGAACAAAAGGGAATTGACGACACAAAGGGTCTGACTTAGTTGAGGGCAGCATCTTCTAATTGAAGGGATCACGTGGGCCTTAATGGAAAAACTCCCAGTAATTAATCCTTCAAGGACTATAACTATTGTCCTGACACACTTCCTAGAATTTAAGCAAGAAGCTGAGATTGCTCTTAGATATCATCAGATATCCAGTGAATTATTGACTAGTCAACATTCAATATATGTCTACCAGGTCTTTAGCATGATAAAGACTCCCTCCAATCATTTCAAGGGGAAAAATATGCACACATGTATATAACAACAATTAATGAGAAAAGAAGTTATAAATAAGAAAGCAAGAGGGGTACATGGGAGGCTTTGGAGGGAGGAAAAGAAAGGGGGAAAGGATGATATAATATCAAAAAAATAATAGTGATGTAAAAAATAAAAATAAATGTGGCAGAAAAAAACCGCTAAAGAAAGGCTGTACACTGCAGCCTAGGCTGGGCTGGAACTCTCTGGAGCCTAAGCCGCCGCCGCCCTTGACCTCACAGACACGCTCTCATCTTGGCCTCCAGGTGCAGGGCGCCAGCCACCCCACTGCAAGTTCTTTTTTAAATGGGGCCTTGGTGTGCAGCCTGGCCTAGCTCTGGACTGCTTATTCTCCTCCTCTTAGTCTCCCAAGGGCAGTAGTACAGGCATCTGTCACTCCATCCAGTGAAAGGAAACATAATTAGGCTTTAGGACCCCAAGTATTTATTATTTTTTAAGGTTTTACACCATTTTCTCATGTTAATAATAAGACACATAATCTTACTATGATTGCTCATACTGTGGCTATGTTAAATGACGCGCTCTCTAAAACACGTAAAATGTTAATTTAACATGTTAATTAGCATGTTAAAAACATGTTAATTTTCAAGGGTTTGTGTATAAAGAATAAAATCTACGGCTCTTAATTATGATTAAAAAGGAAGTCAGAGACTGGTTAGGGTGGTACCCAGCTATAACCTTCAATCTTTTGAAGATTTAATTTTTTTCTAATCTTTCAAACTTTGCACACTTAAAAGCGGAGACCAGAAGGGTCATGAACTCAAGGGCAGTCAAGGTTCGCCTGGCCTACATGAGCAGACTATCTTCCCTTCCCCTACCAAAAGCAAAGTGAGTCAAATAATTTCTCTAAATCAGTCCTATCTAGTGGGACATTACTCGGCAGAATACACTGAAATTCCAAAGTGGAGCTATAAATTTGTGTCAACAATTAAGCCAATTTATAATATTAAATACTTAAACAAGACACCAATTCTGTAGAAAGGTGACTGATTTTAGTTAGAAAAGTTTAACTCTTGCTATGGAAATAGCTCTACTTTCCAAATGAAACACATTGCTGATGAATGGGTCTCTGATTCTCAAATTATATACTTCTTCCATGGCCTGTGACAAGATGAATGTTTATGACCCAGGGCTTTCTTTTAAAAAGTACATTGTATCAGGACAGGGCCACACACGAGCCATCCCATGCTAGTCAGAAGTCCCAGGCAAGAGGGCCTCTTGAACCCAAGTTTGAAGCCAGTAGAGGTAACATAAAAGCTTGGAGGAAGTACAGCACTATGGAACAATTTCTTTCTGCAACAAATCTCAGTGTCATCTCCTTTCCAGGGCTGCAACACCAAAACAAAGTTCAACAGTGGGACCATATGGATAAAAATCCCTGCAGAGCAAAGAAAGGATGGATTAGAGAGACAGCCCTGTGCATTTCATAAAGAAGTGATGCCCAAACACGTAAGAAACTCAGCATCATAGTAGCTGCCCCAGACACTGTTTTCGGATTTTCCCCATGCTAACATCTGCCCAACAAGTCGTTCTTAGCTAGTGGGTGCAGAAAGCTCTTGTGAGAGTTTGTTCCTCCAAACGTCTAAATGTCCTTTATGGGCATGTGATGTACACTGCAAATATCCTCCCTCTCATGTCAATTAACATTCTATCTTAAAAAAAAAAAAAAGCAACCAAACTTCCTCACTAATGGCGAGGACTCTCAGTGCTGCATCAATCTTAAAGCAGCCAAAAGCTAGTGTTGAAGAAATACAGCATTTTCACTAAACCTGACAAAACCTTTGAGGCACGAGTGGTGAGCAAGTGTATGTAACAGAATATATCTGGTACCAGAGAGAATGTCTGAGAATCATATCTGCAGAGCTCTGGAGAGAATTCCAAGGATGATGACGGTCATGTGTCAATTAACAGGGACATTCAGAGCAATATATTGTTAGTGATTTCATTACTTGACATCACAGAGGACACTGACACAAAACAAGATGGCAACCATGTCAGTGGGTGACCACTGTCATACCCTGTTTAGTACAACGTCTGCACACACGAAGCAAATCTAACTACTTTACTTCAGTCCAAGTTTCTTTCCCTGCTCAGGCACGCCACTGTGTGTTTCCTAATTATCACACAACACGTTAAGAGACAAACACCACGCTACCTTCAGGCTGGGAGCACAGCACAGGCAAGCCTGGCAGGGGCAGGGGAGGAGGAAGAAAAGGAAGGGGAAGGAGGAAGAAATGTTCAGATGAAAAGACTGGAGCAAGCCAACGCCACAAACTGAACTGAAATCGTAGCCCCCTGGCTTTAATGCCGGGTTGACTTTTGGCAGGTTGCACAGCTCTTGTCAGATCTTACACATGAACCTGAAATTGGTTACCTCATCTTCGCAGGTATCGGTCTTCTTCCCTTTTTTGTCATCTTTATCTTCTTCATCTTCATCATCCTCATCAGCTTGGTCCTCACTGTCATCATCATCATCATCATCATAGTCACTGTCTCCTCCCTTCCTTCTCCGCTTGCGTCCTGGAGTGGGTGTGCCCAAGGGATGCTGCTCTTCTCCAAGATCAATGCCTCCTGAAGTGTCTCTCTTGCCTGTTTTCTTAGCATGAATTATCCTAAGCCTTTAGACATTAAAAGAAAGACACAGAATAAAAAGCTACTCTTGTCACTGTTAAAATTGTAATTTGTATTAGCATAATGCTAGGCTTTCTTTTTCCCGCTTTCTAGCAGTGCAGAGGATTCAACAGTGTTTGTTCCCTAGGTAATTATCTACCACTGAGCCACATTCTCCCACCCAGGACTTGGCATCAGAAGCTGAGTCTTCTTTTGTAGCTCAGGCTGGCCTAAAAACTTGTGATCCTCCTGTCTTTGCCTCCTACATGCTGGGATTACAGGTGTGCACCACCGTATCCAGATCATAATGTGAGTCTTCAGCAGGAATATCTTACACTCACGTAGTAAACAATATATCAATGGCAGTAAAAAATTCAATTAGGGAAATTTAAGACATATGTTTCTACAGTTACAGAATAAAGTTCTATGAATTATCTTTTGGTAATTTGAACATATTAGACAAAAAAACCCATAAAAGCCGAGATGAATAATTCCAACAATGGTCAAATGATATTTCCTGATTTCTATACTGTGTGCCTGACTAAATTTCAATTCAAATTACTGCAAAGAAACTAATTGTTTAACATTTTTGTTGTTTTGTTTTTCAAGACAGGGTTTCTCTGTGTAGTTTTTGGTGCCTGTCCTGGATCTCGCTCTGTAGACCAGACTGGCCTCGAACTCACAGAGATCCACCTGGCTCTGCCTCCTGAGTGCTGTGATTAAAGGCGTGTGCCACCACCGCCCAGCTGTTTAACATTTTTAATTAAATGTATTCATTTTATATTTTATGTGTTTAACATGTGTGTATGTGCACCATGTGAGTGCCTGGTGCCCACAGAGGTCAGAAGAGGGCATCAGGTCTCCTGAAACTGAATTTACAACGGTTGTGAACCGTCATGTAGGTACTTGGGAATTGAACCCAGGTCCTCTGCAGGTGCGATAAGCATTGAGCCATCTCTCCAGCCCAGAAACTTCTTTTTGTTTATTTATTTATTTCAATTAGGAAAAGGCTATCAGTATGTAACTCTGGTCTTCAACTCTAGATTTTCCTGCCTCAGCTTCTCAAATGCTGAGACTACAGGTATGGGTCATATGCTTCGAGAACCATCTACCCTGTTAGCATAGCAGTTGAATAACTATAGTTACTTATTTCCCAGAAGGAAGACAACTAAATTCTACGGTTGAATAATTTTCATTAGATTTTGTAGAAGCAGATTTAAATTTTAAACAGTCATTAAGAGAAAGGATAGTCTGAGATAGACATCAGGTAGGACAAAAGCAATCCGGCAGCAGCAACAAGAGCAGAAGACATGGTTGCCTGACTTCATCGAAAGAAGAAAGGGAAAATGTCTCTTTTAAATATGAAGCATGAGTTCAATGAATATAATTCTACTTTTCCTGTCTGCTATAGACTCTGACCCAAAGTTTTATTAATTTTAGATTTCATCATTCATTTCAGACTGCAGATTAAGCAGTATCTTTCCTGTAGAAAGAGTAAAGTTTAAACTCTGTCTTTACAGCTCACATGCCTTATTGGAGACTTGAACAAAAGGAAGACAACACATTAGATTAATAAAATAGGACTTACTTGCGGAGTTTACCTTCCACTACCCATTTATCTCTCCTCAAGTTTGACATATACTCAATGTTCTTGTCAATCTCACTGCCAATACAAAAATAAATTAAAAGATAGAATCCATTTCTGCAATGCGTCCATTTAGTATGTAACATCATATATTTTAGTAGGTAAAATGATACAAACAACCTCATTTCAGAACTACACATGGCTTTAGACATGGACATTTACTTTAAGAAGCAATAATTTCTTCACTGGATACAATGTTACTATTAAGAAAGTTACTTTGTTTCTACTTTAATGAAGAGAGCTATAATATACTCTCACAATATGGTTATAAAAATAGCATTGTGATGTGGTTGGCATATATTTAGGGAGTGATCATTTCCAAATTCAACTGGGAAATTAGGACGTAGGTGGATATTTACATAAGTATATATACATACTTAATGTGCAGATAACATTTCCGTGCATGTATACATGTCAACATGGAAACTAAAAATGTTGTGGTGTTTGCTGGAGGTAATAAAATAGTGGTTCCTTTATTCTTCCAAAACAGAAAACATTAGTGTTCTCTGTGTATTGAGTTTACACGTGTATACATATATTTTAAAGAGCCACTCAGCATTACTATTTGTCATCCTGCTTATGCATAATAAAATAATTCCCTCATTCAAAACTTAAGTATTATTACATTTTTGGAGAAGTTCAAAAAGAATACAAAAAATAAATAATAACAATCATATTAATATATCATAGCTAAGATAGGTACAGAAGATTTAATTTGCCCACCAATGGTAGAAATAAATTCATAAATCCTTTTTTCTAAAGAGGTAAAAGACTGAAAGTATCACAAGTCAATTTTGGACAAATTAAGAACAAGCAAAGGATGAACAGTGAACCTGAAATGCTAGAATACTAGCTAACTCTTTTGTTCATAATAAATACTAGAGTGCCAGACAGACTTGGAATCTTAAACAAGATTAAGTACTTTTGAAAAAAAGAATAAACTACTTCATTGACAAACTAGTAATCTAAGGCTATATTAGCATACAATGAAATAAATGGCTGGATCATTTTATGAATTTCTAGGGGAAATCAGGTCCTCAAAGATGTCCAGGAAAGAGAAATTCTGGATTACTATGATGTTTCTGAATTCTAGCACTGTAGCAAACAATAAAGATCTCCACTACATGAAGAATTAGCAAAATAATTAAATAACACAGGTAACAAAGACTATAGATTACATACATACAGAAAAATCGTTATTTTCAATAGAACACATAGAAACACAACTGGAATAGTATTGGTGATCTCTAAACTGTGGTTTACAATTTTGATTTTCTTCTTGGTGCTAGTCTGTAACTTCCAAATTGTTCTATGAGCCATCTGCACGGCCCTGATTAGACACATTCAAACAGGAGAAGGGACTCACCTCACCACACTCTTGCTACACGCCAGCTCATTAACGAGGAAGGCGAGCACTGAGGCTTTCTGTGCTGGAGTGTGAGCCTGAAAAGCTTTAGTCTTCAGGCTCTCAGTCAGCTCTGTCTGTCCACAGTGGGCTTCCATGAAAATCTGCAAAACCTCGGACACATTGTCTCGATTCACACCAACATTCAGCAAATGTTCTCCAAGAGCAGTTTTGGCCTATAAAGTTGGCATTTTTATCAGTGCTTATCATATTCATGCATTCAAAAATAAGGATAAAATATTGGCTTATATGCTCTAGATATTACTAATAAGGACTTTATTTTTCACAGAATTGGAACGGAGATAAACAAAACAGCATGACAAACAGATACTTGAGTGTCCCCTTATTAAACCGTTACTGAACTGAAGTTGGGAGAAGGGTCTGACTATTGGCAGAAGGCAGATTTAAGTAGTCAATCAAGTATTCTTTATTTGTAAAGACATTTTGTATCTAATGGCAGAAGAAGGATGATCAAAAGCACTATGACTATTTTCTATCTTTATTTATATCATGTTTTATAGGTCAGGTTAGTGAGTAGGCACACAGAGAAAAAAATCATTGCATTTGGAAGCTTATCTTTCTACAGTATTATCTAGAGAAAAGACACCTTGAAAGTGTACCTGAGTAAGAAGAAAGGCAAATGTAAACCAATGGAATACCCACTGACCAATACAGAGTCAACACTGTGACCTATACATGATTCATTAGCCTGTTGTTCACAATTAACAAAGGAGAGCTTCTGAATAAGCACACAAGTTCTAAATCCTTGAGAAATTATGCATTCTGTTTTTGATAGATACCACTGGCATATTTCCTAAAATAGACTTGGACTTTGCTTACAGCTAGAGCAACAAAGAATAACCAAGAGACTGGCCCATATTCCTCAGTCTAGCAAGATTCTTCTGCATCTGCCCCAATTGTAACCTAGTATAAATCAACATTTAACTCCAAGAGACATATGTGAGCAATGCATTTAAGAGAAATCTACACAGTCTTCTGCTAGCATGGAAAAGTTAACCAGCAATGCACAGAGAGGACAAACTCAAAGTAATGGGTTAGATTTTGGGTTTTTTTACCTTGTATCCTGTAATTAGACCTGGATCACACACAGCAGCTGAGAGGAGTCTCACAAGCAAGTCTTGTACTTCACCCATGCTGTCCCCTACATTTAGCAATCCCTCTTGAAGAACACTGAGGTTTGGAACATCAATATTCACATCAAAGCCCAAAACTTTACCAAAGTTTCGTAAGAACTGCACCACCATGAGACAGTCTGAAAATGTGGTTCCAGAGAGGACAAGTCCTGGGATTCGAGGCCACTCTGGCAAGGGCTGCAAACAAAACACAAGGAAAATTAAAACAGCTTTAAAAGTTAAATTGGGATGGTATTCGTGTATGCAGGGTTATGTATGTATTTACATGTATGTACACATGTCGACACTGAGTGCCTTCCTCAATTGCTTATTAAACATTTATTTGTTGACTTATCTATGTGTTAGTGTTGTATGCATGCGGGTATGTTCTGCAACAGTGTGGCTGTGGAGGTCACGGAACAACCTGCAGGAGCAGGTGATCTCCTTCTATCATATGGGCTCTGGAACATCAAATTCAGGTTGTCAGGCTGGATAGCAAACACTTTACTGCTCCAGCAATGCTACCAGGCAGCCCCCCACCCCCATTTAGTTAGGCACTTTATTTTTTAAAACAGAGCCTCTCACCAGATCCCTCAGGGCTCATCAATCTGGCTAGACTGGTTAGCCAGAGAATTTCTTCCCCCTCTGTTCTGGGTTTCAGACACACGTGGCCACGCCTGTGCCTGGCTTTTGATGTGGGTGCTGGGAATGCCAACACAGGTTCTGATGCTCGTGTGGCCGGCACTTCACTGACGAGGCATCTCTCCAGTCTCAGAACCATGGTTTTTCTATCACCTAAAGTAACTTAAGCTGCTATGTTTCTTTCTCTTGTATTGGAGGATAGGTTTCCTGTAAACGTTTCTGCAGCTCCGTGGTACTAAGTGTCTGAAAGTAATCGCCTGTAAATTTGGGTTGAGCTCAATATGAATTCAAATTTCTGACAGCAAAAACCTGAATTTAAATTCTTCTTGTACATTGAAAAAATAAGGTTATATAATTTGGGGCAAAATTAAATAATCTGAGTACTCATTTCAGCCACATTTGGTGGTCCATGCCTAAAATCCCAGTACCCAATAGGTGAAGTATTGAAGACTTCAAGGCCAGCCTTGATACAGAGTAAGTACAACACCAGCCTGAGCTACATGAGATCCTGTCTCAAAAAACAAAAAACAAACAAACAAAAAAAACCGGCCAACCAAGCAAATCAAAATAAATAAGCATTTCCGAAGTACTACATAATTAGTAAGATGTGCACTGAGTTTTTCTAACGATTCAGATGGCTGAAACTCACACTGTTTAATGGCTGCTCAGAACTATGCTGTGAGTATGTGCCCTGGGCATTCTGGTTGGAAGGGTGTACCATCTACAGCTAACGGCTGCAGGAAGTCCCTGGTCCACATTACCAGAACTCAGGACGCTGGCTGCAATGCACCTCTAGGGCTGTAGGTTTCCCTGTGTTAGTGAAGCATCAATGAGTTTTAGAATTAAAATTAGAGCAAAATCCTTTGCCACTTCTCAAATACGCACACATGGTAACACTTTAATAATAATTAAGCTACATTAAGTTTATCATAGACATTAAAAATTCAGTCAATAGGTAATTTAAGCTAGGAGCATTGTGCCCATGTTTGATTTCTTTAAATAGTAATTTAAATTTTATGAGGAAAAGTGATTTATAAATATTACCTGAATAAGCCCTTTGCTCTGCACTTACTTAGGTAACTCACTGAAGAATTTCTTTTTAATATTGTTTGACAACATTGAACTATGAATAATAGCTAATGCTCTATTTGAAAGCCAGTTAATTTTGAGGCTTCCTTTTTCCTGAACCATATCAGATATACACAATTCTGTATAACTTTAAAAATGTATAAAACAGAGCTAAAAAAAAAGTGTGCCTTAAAATAAATACACATTTGACAATTCACATGATTTAAATGAAAATAAATGATGAAAGATAGCCAGGTAGTGGTGGCGCACGCCTTTAATCCCAGCACTCAGAAGGCAGAGGCAGGCGGATCTCTGTGAGTTTGAAGCCAAGTTCTGAGGCAGCCAAGGCTGTTACACAGAGAAATCCTGTCTTGAAGAAAAAAAAAAGATGCAAGATAAAGTCCACTTAGAATTTAAAAGTCTTCTCACTATAAGTTAATTAACTGTGTTCGCTAACTTACAGGAAAAACCTCATTCTGCTTAGGAAAATGTAAACGTCCAACCAAATAAAACCGATAAGTATACATTAATTTTTATCTTAAAGCAGTTATGCTAAGTAAAATAAATTGAATGGTAATATAATGCAGCCCCTACTGAGGCACTAAATGCTTGTGTTAAGCACACTACTGGAGGGGGTTGTACAAACCAGGGCAATGATACATAACAGATGGATATGGCAGCAGCATACATACAGCTGGGATAGGTATATTACGGGGTAGCTAGAGAAATTGTATGCATTGTTACTATCATTTTCTACAAGCACCATACTCTTAGCTATATTCAAAATCAAGCTTATTTCTCCTCCAAAATATAGCACAGCATGTTGTTTCCCAGGTTATTCTGATCTTTCTAAATAGCTACTCTCATGTACTGTGGCAACACTGCATTTGCCTCTGAGACTGGAAGAGAAAACCCGAGGTTCCGTGGCTGGACACAATTTCTTGGATTTCAAGACGATGAGGAGCATGGCCTCTAACATCAGACAAATCGGCTTCAATACACAGGTGTTCGTCAGCTGTTGTGATCAGGAACCAGTTTCTTCTTCTGTCTCAGTTTTTACATCAATAAATGGAGACACATAAATACTAGCACCATGGGACTTCACTGAGGACTAGATCAAAACATGTAACTCAAGGAATTCATATAGGCACTCAGCGCAGGACCAGGCATGCAGTGGACACCTTCAGTTAAGGTTGGCTAGCGCACTGGAGGAACTGTTCACAGATAAACCTCATTTACTTAAATATCTATCAGGTGTGAAGAGATGTCAAGCCTTTCTTGCCTCGAGTACAAGAGAGTCCCAGAGACACAGCTGCTTCTCTGATCTTTCCCTGAAAACTTCAGACAGGTCCACAGTGATGCAATGACCACGGGGACCGCCCACGGACAAGGCAGGCTAAACTAACCGAGGCTTGGACACCTGGGGTGCTTCTAGAAAAGGAACAGCTCACGCGTCATAATCACCTTTTGGTCTGCTAAGCACATGTCTTCCTTCGGCTTCTTTAGTTCCTTTGCCATTTCTAATTCCAACCTCCGCTGCTCGAGCTTTCGCTCCTTATTCAGTCTTTTCTCATCACGTTTCTCCTGTTTCAATCGCTCTTTCTCCTTAAAGAGAAGATCATGCACATGAATGCTTAATCCTGACAAGTGGGTGAAAATTAATGGATGTATTTCCAAAGTGATCAAATGATTATTATTTCAATGAACAAAATCATCTTTAAGAAGTCTAGGAATAAGTTTAGAATTGCATAGAAACAAGCACTTATTTTGATGTTTGAATTTCTTAACAAGTGTGTGTGTGGGTATGAGTGCATGTGAGTGCAGTGCTCACGGAGGTCACAAGCTTCAGGTCCCCTGGGCCTCACTTGTGGGCACTTAGGAGCGGCCTGACATGAGTGCTGGGAATTGAACCTGGGTCCTCTGCAAGAGTCCTACACATTCTAAACTACTAAGCCACTTCTTCAACAGTGTCAGCTACTGGATTTTAAAATAACTTTATCATTTTATATATCTTTACTACATAACAAAAAAAAACCCTTTTAAATCTTAGGAATATATACACTTAATATTAGAGTCAGTGAAGACTTCTACTATCCAAAATTTGTTTGATCCTTTGTTTAGATGAAAATTAAGTATTACTTAAGGCACATGGGTAACCAAGTATCTCTAGAGCTAAGATAACTGGTATCAACACAGATATATGTATGGTTGCAGGATGTAACGTTTACCTTAAGAAATGGACCAAAAGCCAGGAGGTGGTAGCCCACACCTTTAATCCCAACACCCTGGAAAGCAGAGGCAGGGTGAGTTTGAGGCCAGCCTGGTCTACACAGTGAGTTCCAGGACAGACAGGGCTACACAGAGAACAGAACAAAACAAAACAAAACAAAACAAAACAAAACAAAACAAAAGGCTGGGCAGTGGTGGCACAAGCCTTTAATCTGTGGTTTGGTTGTAACTCTCATAGAACCAGTATCCAGAGTCCCCACAGCCACCCACAAATATTTACAAATATTTAGAATGGCATATAAATCCAAATCAAATCTAGCACCAACACAAGTTCTAGCCTCCTCTGCTCATGATTCTTAGCAGACTTGGCGCATTCCACACACCATGTACACATCTGTGAGAAGAAGACAGTGCTGTCAGTGGTGATGATGGTGTTGGGGGGAGGGCACTGTCGAGGACAATGGTGATGAGGTTTGCCTGCCCCCTGGTCCTGTAGCACTATCTTTACCTAGGTCATAGCCTCTGTCCAGAATGCTCACTTCTTCCTCTGCTACACAGACTTTCCACTACCTCAAACAATTCACTACATATCTTCCTAAGCTTCCTTATACCTTACAGCATATGCTACAAGGTACAACAATTATTTGTTTAATTAATGTCTCCAACTAAAGAGTGAACTTCAAGAGGGCAGAGGAAGTAACCTGTGTACCTGTTCCGTAATGTACCTGCACATTCTCAGGAGGATAAGATGCCTGGTGTCTCAAGAAAATGTTCCTGATTTTTCTATCTGACTCTCAACCATTATTGTCCAGCTTTCCTTTCCAATAATATTATTTTCTACTGATAAAATATCATGTGATCCTGATCCATACAGTGTGACATAACACCTAAAATTATTTAAGCATGTGATTAATTTGCTAAATGGTTTGTTCTTCAAAAGCCATGAAAGTAAAGATAGAAGACATCTGAACCAGTAATTAAACATATTCTTTCAGAAATGCCCTTTATGTTTCTTTCTGCAGGCAAAGATAATTTGATGTCTTTGTCCTCGGTTCCTTTTGATCATTCTGACTATGAGACTTCTATCACAAAATTTTACTAAAATCTTGAGAAGCCATTGAAAAGAAATGTAGTAAACTCAGAGATTATCTTAAACAGTCAGAATTGCATGAGGTGAAAATTTAAAAATCAGTTTAATCTGAATAAGTTTATTTAAAAGATGCTAAAA
Source organism: Peromyscus eremicus (assembly GCF_949786415.1). Lineage (NCBI taxonomy): Eukaryota > Metazoa > Chordata > Mammalia > Rodentia > Cricetidae > Peromyscus > Peromyscus eremicus. Next base: position 38,488,411 of record NC_081419.1, read on the forward strand.
ATGTTAAGACACTTTCAGATACTCTATAGTACAATACTAAAAATGTAATACTTTTCTCCTATTTTAAAATTACCTATTATGAAAAGTTCATATCATATAAAATCACAATAGAGGGTAATTTTTAAAAGACCATGCTATATTGCAGAAAACCTATATATTTCTTAAAATTTTAAGAAATGATTCTATTGGATCTCTTAGATGTCTTTTCCCAGGATAAACTGGGGACTACATTTCTTTTGACATTAACTTGTACTCAAATATAAAATATATAAACATAATTTAAGAGACAAAGGTACCTCAGGGTATAGAAAAAAATAATACTATAAATAAGATGAAAATGTAAGTCATTTATAGAAGGCATACAAAGAATGAGATTACACACTGAGAATGAGAAGCACAATCAAGTAGTTTTTTAAAAACAGTCTACTATTTGATATTTTAATCTCATATAATATTTATGAAAATTAAACTGAAACAAAGATAAAATCTGAAAAGAGGCTTCTCAGCAAGTACAAATTAAGGACGTGTAAAAATAAAATGTTCCTGTTGAGGTTTCTTTAGAAGCCAACAAAGATAAACACTGAGCATACGTTGGGTTAACTATCTGTACATAGTATGTAGGACACTACTAACAACTATCTCCTAAACTTAAAATTATTTACTCTCAAGTCAGACAATTCAAGATTACAATACACTTACATTAGTAACAATGGTAGAGAAAATCTACTCCACCAAATGATACTTAAAGTTTTATTGAAAAATGAATATAAAAATAATTTTACATTTGCATTCAAAGGGAATTTAAGTTTAAAATAGAAATGAGTACATTTGTTTAAGTGGGTTTCTTAAGTACATTTCTATGTCTTATTTCAATATTGAAATATTGAATTGTTGACAACTTGTCTGTACATGTAATTCTACTCTCATTTTCCACTATATACAGATGAGGACCACTCTCACGACTGGAATCGCTGGAACCATGGATTTCTTCCTGCTTACAGGGTAAGAATCAGGTGACATTGGACACTTGACAGGTCTGCCTCCTGGAATGCTGACTCACCATGCTGTGGCAGATCCATGGTCACTAGCTCTCTGTTCTCACTGACCCATGGGGAGATGGTAAAAGGTTCTGTTATGCTTCCTGTGCTTATCATTCAGGTCATATGAGTAAAGCTATTATGTATGACTCATGTAGTTTGAAGATTTATAACTAAAATAAGACATTGTGACAACTTATGTTACTTTTTCATGTTGCTTAAGCTAGTTTATAGAGATGGGTATTGAAAGCAAATGTTTCATATTGTATTAGTTACTCTGAGTTATAAAAATATTTATGAATTCTATAATATACTAATGGCCCTTTAAAAATAGTGAACAAAATAATTTACATAGATCAGGTTTCTAAAAATTAACCATTTATTTACATAAAGAAAAAAGTATAGGAAGTAGATTTCTAACCAGAGAAACAGTAGGAAGCTGGGATTTTTTTAAAAGTAAGACCAGTATACTGTGCACAAAGGACCACCAACACTATTGGTTCAGCTTCCTAGAGAGAGGCCTTGCATTCTATCTGAGCGCCATAATTAAAGATGGACATCAACCACAGAGAGAACAGAAACCCAAGGAGACTGAACCACTCACTGCTGAATGAAAAATGGGTCAAGACAGACATTAAGAAGGAAATTGAAAACTTTCAGCATTTAGTGAAAATTAAAACACAACGTTTCCAAGCTATGGGATACAATGAAGACAGTTCTAAGAGGTAAAAATGGAGAAATCTCTTATTAGTAACTTAACGAAACACCTGAAAGCTCTTAAAAAAAAGAAAGAAAGAATACCCCCAAAGAGTAAATGGGAAGAAATAATCAAACTCAGGGAAGAAATCAATGAAATAGAAACAAACAATAATAAAAGAATAAAAAAAATCAGTGAAACGAAGAGTAGTTCTTTGAGAAAAATCAACAATGTTGACAAACCATTGTCTAAATTAATGCAAATATAAAGATACAAACTAATAAAATTAGAGATGAAAAGGGAGACTTTACAAGATATATTGAGGATAATTCTGAAAATTCTAAGAACATACTTTAAAATTTGTATTTCATCCAACTGAAAAGCTTAAAATAAATGGATGAATTTCTTGATATGTACAAGCTATCAAGATTAAATAAATAATCTAAATAGACCCCAAACCCCTAGTAAAATAGAAGCAGTAGTTAAAATTTTCCCAACAAATAAGAGCTCAGGGCAAGATGGATTGAGCACAGAATTCTACCAGACCTTCAAAGAACTGAAGTCAATATGCCTCAAGTTATTCCAATAAATAGAAACTGAAGGAACATATAATAATACTTTTTATGAAGCTACTCTTAATTTGATACCCAAAACACACAAAGACCCTAGAAAAAAGAGTTACTCATAGAACAATATCCCTTATGAACATAGATGCAAAAATTCTCACGAAAATACTTGCAAACTGTATTCAAGAACACATCAAAAAGATTATTCACCATGATCAAACTGACTTCATCCCACAGATGCAGGGATGGTTCCATATCTACTGCATAAACATACTGAAAGACAAAGACCCACATGACCTTCTCATTAGATTCAGAAAATGTCCTAGTACTGAAGAAAACACTAATTTATGCTGTGGAACAGAGAGAAGTTGAGTTGGTGCCCGACTAGAAACTCCACCGCTAGGAACTAGCATTCATCATGCTAGAAAGTACTCTGCACAGTACAGCTTCCAAAGGAGGAAATAATCATCAGTATCACCAAGCTACAAATGCTGAGACCTTCAACAGCTACCTGGCTGCCAGATACGCTGGTGCAACACAAGCACACATGTTATGGGAGTCACCAGCCACTTTAAAAATGGATTGAAGGCCCACTCCAAGAGTGGGACCCATGCTTGACACTGCTGGAGTGGCGAGAACATGAGCTCGGGGAAAACCTACTGCTATTATTCCAGTAAACTAACATGACTCCTAATGGTATATCACCATACCCACAGCAGAGTGCCTCACTCAGCTCTCATCAGGGAAACTTCTTCATGTAGTAGATGGCAATTAATAATTAATTAAGAGAGCCACAACTGGACAATGTGCAGAGAGGGAGAGACTTTAAAGAAGTTAGTCTTAAGTGGAAGGCTTTCACTAAATCAAAGGTCATGAAGGATCATGGAACATACGTAGAAGTGGCAAAAAGATTGTAAGAGCCACAGGTGATGGATGAGTCCAAGGAAACAGTGTCTTCCCGACATAAACAGGGCTGAGGTACATAAGAACTCATATAGACTATGGCAGCATGCACAGGGCCAGCTTAAGTTCAAACCACACAAGATCCCAGCACTGAAAAGGGTTAAGTAGACAAAAGTCCTACGCCTAGCCAAGAAGCTATTTGCAGTTGATGCCTGCTGGAAAAGGAAAAATCTGTTTTCTCCAATGGAGTGACAATGGATAAATCAATCATAGTCCAGGGCAGGACCCATGCCCAGGAGTAGCTGGCCGACATAAAATGAATGGGGTGGGGAGCAGGTGCTTTTTATCTCTTTTGTTTGCTATCTTCTTTTTCTGCTACTGGCATTTTGTTTAGTTTCTTTATTTCTTTATTTTTGAGAGAGAGAAAGAGGAAGAGAGCGAGAGAGCGAGAGCGAGAGAGCGAGAGAGCGAGAGAGCGAGAGCGCGAGAGCGCGAGAGAGCGAGAGAGCGAGAGAGAGAGAGAGAGAGAGAGAGAGAGAGAGAGAGAGAGAGAGAGGCGGGGGGGGGGAGAATGAACAGGTGACTGGGTGAGTAAGCATTAAGTTGGGTGGGTGGGAAAAAACATGATCAAAATATATTCCATGAAAAAAAAAAATAAGGAAAAAAAAGAAAAAGAAAAGAAAGAAATAGAAGAAGAAAAAGCCTTACAAAATTGGTTAAGGCCAGAGAGATGGTTCATGAGTTGAGAGCATGGACCTGGGTTCAATCTCTAGCACACACGGCATGTGTAATTTCATACACAGAACATGCTTAAGAAGAGTTCTGATGGCAGAAGTTTGTGGTCGGTGTGATTAGTATTTGAATGAAGGTTCTTGGCACCTCTCTGCATGCTCTAACATTAGTTTTGTGACATACACCTGGTTACAGTAATAAAGCACTACAGTTAGCTAATCAATGCCATCCAACACCCTAAAAATCATGACAAGCCTGTACTCTGTTTCTAAGGTAACGTTCTTCTAGAAACACACACTTACTTCTGCTTTCTTACGAGCTTCCATGGCTTTCATCAGCATCATGTGCTGTCGTCTTCGCTCCCGCTCCTGTGAGGCCAGATAAAATGTGGAGAACAACTCAGCCACAGTTAACTGTTTGGTGTTCAAATGGAAAACAACAACAACAACAACAACAACATAAACAACAACAGAAACAACAACTCAATATAGCATGTTTAGCATTTATAGACAAGTCACAGTAGATACTAAATATCAGACAAGAATGGCCATTCTGTGCATGTTTTAGTTCAGGTTTAGAAAGCAATACGAGAGCAATCAACAGCAAAACGGTGAAGCAATGAGCATGGAGACAGTGTAAACAGAGCACACAAGGTACTTATGGTCAGCTGTGATGCTCCTTCAAAAGCTGCCAGAACAAAGAGCATAATGGTTGGCTGGAACAGGTCAGTTACCTTACATCTGCTATTAGAAAACCATCAAATGCTATAGCCAATTTTACAAGTTCTATTGTTCTTAAAATTTAAGATCAGGCAGAAATTAATTCATAATCACTTTCACATCGTGGTTTTAGAATGGATTAAGTTAATTTCAAGTACAGAATCATTTTTAAATCCAATAATCCACCAATAAATTAGGAAGATTTTTTTAAAAGTGTTTATACCAATTAAAAGTTAAACTAGTCATGGTTCATACACATGTACCATTGAAATGTGATATTCCTATTTACTGATGTCTGATGCTTGGCACACTATTTAAAGGCATAAAAACTGTACCATGGGCAAATAGCAGTAATCTAAAATGCCCAATATAGAAAGAAGGTAAGCACTACCTTAGTTTGGTAACTAATTTTAGTGTATAAGTTGCATATTAATATTTAATCAACGTTTTGGTTTTAATATATTTGGTTCCCAAAAGGAGTATTTCCAAAATTTGACTATAAAGCCAGAGTATATTTCATATTCTCTCATCAAGCAAATTCAAAATTCCCATTGTACTTAATGGCAGTTTTGCATCTACAAGGATGGGAGAATATGTGATGTCTAATGAGTCAGCTTTCCCTGTGACATCAGTAACATACATTTTGAGAGAGGAGTTTTATGCAAGTCAATGGACTCTTAGAGACGTGTCACACTTCTCCATAGACAGACAAGCAGATGTATGCAATGCACTGCGCTGTGAAGCCATGCAGCAGTATGTAATATGACAGCAGCCAGTGCTACACTTTATGCATTGCTATGACAACCATATCACAACCAAATCACAATGCGGTGTTAGATGTACAAAAATAAACATACCCATACCATATCTAGTCTATGCCTCTCCAACTCCTGGTAGAAAGAGTTGGCACAACATTATGAAACAGAAATCACAGAGTCATAAAACCAATTTTAACCCCCCAAAGACACCAATACCAAAGCAAGGCAATAAACTGTAAGACAAAGGGAAAACCTAAGCAGGAATTATAAAGAAATTTTAAAGAAAGTATTCTGAAGCTTCCCACCCCCCCCCCCCCAAAAGTTAAATAGAATGATAAGGTACTTCCGACGGTGTGGCTCTGTGCATACAGACCTGGTGCTTCAGAAGGACGGCCTGTTGTCTTCTCAGTTCTTTCTCCTTAAAAATAAGAGACTTTTGATATACGGTTTTAGGAGAGATTTCGAGAACATTAAATAATAAAGATTTCATTGCTGATAAACTTTTAGCCTTCTAATAGCTTTAACCACAGAAAATGTCCACTCTTCAATCTTTCTTAACTTGACATGACTCTACCTAATAGCTAGCTGACTCAAACTGTATGGCCTAATCAGTAGCAAGGATGTTTTCCTAGGAGTCATTTCAACTTCAAATTCAATGGATAATTAGAAAACATACTTCAACGGCAAATTCACTAAACTGACTGAATAGATCGTCAAACATAGCATATTAAAAACCACACAAGTATTTTAACAATTACTCAATAATTTATGATTCAAGTCTTAAAACTAGCTTAGTAAAGCCCTTCCTCACTCTAAACATAAGGTCCCAAATATACTCTGTGTATGCCTGGGTGCATGTGTGCGTGTGTCCACCAGCAGGTCACAGTACCATCCCAAGGGGATGGGGCATAAAAGCAAAACCATTATCTAAGTTTGTTACCTATTGACTATTGTTTAGCAAGGTAAAATCTAGGTGAAATTAATATTTAGGGTATGTGTAAAGGAGACTCTCTCTTTATATATATATATATATATATATATACACACACATATATATATACACACACACATATATATATATACACATACTATTCTTTATTCTATAGAACAAAGTAAGGTAGTGTATGCTGCTGAAAAGACTGAAAGGTAGGGTTAGCAGAGCTTAGAAGCCGAGCTTTGCTTAGCTGCGCAATTCATCCCAAGCGCATCCTATGGTGCCCCCAACAAAAAGAAACCAGCAAACAACAAAGCATTGCCATGGCTCCAAGTGGTAGAGCCGTGCTGCCAGCCCCAGCAGGTTCATTCGGCTGCCGCCATTCAGACTTCAGTAGACAGTTAAGTGGGGAAGGAACAGAATGAACAGAACATCTCTCTTATGCTTCATGCCAGGGAACCGTAATCAAAACACCTCCACAATTTTGCTACAGTCATAAAAGGGGCTGATTTTATTATGTAATGACAGTTAACAGTATTGTTTCTGTCACTTGTTTGTTTATAGACAGGGTCTTGCTATAGCACTGAACTTGACTTCCAAGCAGCCTAAGTCCGCCTCCTGACTGTAAACATGGCTAGATTATGAATTTTGTTTTTAATAAATAAAACACTTACTGGACACTAACAAAGAGAGAGTTATGAAGGGACAGTCAGGTTAAATGACACATAAACTAGTGTGGGGGATCATTCTTATCAAGCAAAACTTAAAATTCAGATGCCATGCAATAATTTGCATTTCTGATTTGATGTCTTCGATTTGCACATATCAAAACAGCACATAAAACCTACATTAAGAAATAAAAAAATATACACACAAATAAAAGCACATTTACACACACATAGTTTTCAATAGTAGTTTTGAGAAAAACTTTTTTCATGATTGTTGTTAAGCAAATGAAGTTTTTATTTTTGAAAATAAAAACTCTTGACTCCCGGCTAAACTAACCTTTGTTCGTTTCTCGGCCTCCAATAATTTGGCATTTGCTGCTTCTTCCTTCTTTTTCTTTTTAGCCTGTGCATGCAAAACAGGTCTCAAGTCATGCAACAGCAGCGCTGAGACTCGCCACAGCTACATGCCTCACAAGGTACACAATGAGCATGTAATACATAAGCAGACAATCACAAAAATCCCCACTTCACATCACAGTGTTTCCAATCTGCAGACCAGTACTAAAACATATACCTAAGCACCCTTAAAAATCACAACTCGACATGGTTTCCTTCTATAAACATCTGACTGAAATAACGTTATTTTATCTTGACACTTAAGAAAAATGACTGTCATGTATTGCATCTGGAAAATTTAAAAAAAAAATTTACTTCCTGAAAAAAATTTAGAAAGAATTAACATGGATGGATAAAAAGAACTTCAAAAATACATCAGTAACACTTAGAGCATATTTACACTTTGGAATTTCCTTTACTCCTTGATATTTTAGATAAGGAAATCCATTATTTGGTTGTAAACATTAAATGAAATTTAGTAAATCTGATTTTCACTGCCTCTGTAGAGCAGGTCTTGATTCAGCATTTATTTCTTAACAGGACAGAGCCTGCACTCTGACAATCAGCACCATGCTCCACCTGAAGGCACTCACCGTCTGTGAGTTTCTAACTATCTGCTAGTTATTGTGTGTTGAATTTGGAGTGGTAAAATCAACTGAAACTGGGTGAGGGAATGAATATGTGTATACTCCTAGGAGAAAGCAACTATTAACACAAAAAGGCCTAAGTCTCTGCAGACCTCAGGCCATACAGTGTTCCATAAAGCAGAGCAGCAGTTCATGAACAGCCGAGGGTAACGGAACTGCAGCCATTACAAGTTTATTTTCCCTGGGTGGTGGCGGTGCACACCCTTAATCCCAGCAACTTGGGAAGTAGAAGCAGGCAGATCTCTGTGAGTTTGAGGCCTGTAGGACTGCCAGGGGTACACAGAAAAACCCTCTCTCAAAAAAACAAAAAACAAAACAAGCCGGGCGGTGGTGGCGCACGCCTTTAATCCCAGCACTCGGGAGGCAGAGCCAGGTGGATCTCTGTGAGTTCGAGGCCAGCCTGGGCTACCAAGTGAGTTCCAGGAAAGGCGCAAAGCTACACAGAGAAACCCTGTCTCGAAAAACCAAAAAAAAAAAACAAAAAAAAACAAAAAAAAAAAAAAAAAAAAAAAATAGTTTGTTTTTCGCTATATTTGCAGAAAATAATTTCAAGACATATGCCATTTTTGATATGGGACATGAAACATAATTTGCCTTTGTCTTGATGATGGGGCAATTGTTTCTAGCATCAGTTATTATCTCACAATGTGACAGAGTGACACTTTAGACCGCAGGATGTTACCAACTGCTCTTCAGGTGACTTGAGTCCTGTATGTGTTAACCCCACTTTTCCAGTTTTTACTCCTGCTGATTTCTAGCTACTAATTTTGATGCTAACATTTCTGCATCCCTAATTCTAGTCTACTTGCAGGAAAGAAAAGAACACCAGGAACCCTGTTAGTGACATCATGTTCTGCACTTAAGTTTCCTTTACTAAACACTGGTTTCTAAATGAAAAGAAATGTCTATACACCCTCAGGGCTTTCCTGAAGGTAGACACCATGAACTCCATGACAACTATACTGGGTGTCCAAGTCTGCCCTTTTCTTTTCTTCCTCATTTTTGTTTTTTATTTTACTTTCTGACATTTAGTGCTAGCATGGATGAACTTGCTAAAAAGGTTCAAAGAATGTCTCAGGCTACACAGTTCTGAAGAGATTTTCTAGTGGACATACTCATTTGAACAAATGAGGTAACAACTGAGCATTTTAAACGACCTTGGACTTGGAGTATTTATCTTAATTATGTTACATTAAGAATTCTACCTCAAGAATTTGCTGAGCTCGGAGTTCTTTTTCCATTCTGATTTGCTGTATTCTCTTAATTTTTTCCTGTAGGAAACATTATGAAAATGAGATAATAAATATTTAGGGGAAAAGGTTTAATTAGAGTCAGATAATTTTAAGACAAAAATACCAAACTATCAAACGCTATCCATGCTGGATCCGAAATTCAGATACCTGTTATAAGGTAACTCACATTCATATGAGTGTAGAAATTTTCTCATAATTGTAAACAATAAATGTTAAATGAACATACAGAAGAGATAACAAAGCTGATTAAAGTTATATATCCAGAAAGTATTTACAAGTAACTGCAAGTACAAATAAAACAGAAACCGAAATACATAAAGTGAATGATACACAGCTACAACTTGCTGAATGAACATGAACAAAGAACAATATTTCTATAAAAAAATTTATATGCATGGCTTGTCAGCTTGTCATAAATTTGAAAAAATGCTTTAAAACCATAACTATATAGTCATTACACAGCTATAAGGTCATTATTAAAAATAACCTCTAATTCTAAAGTTTATTTCACATGTTGACATGATATGAACAACGCTTTCAAGCATAAGAATAAAGCCATAAGATTTTATACTGCATTAATTTGAATTTATAATCTGGGAAATTACATCAGATAGCTGGCATGTAAAATATTATATTTTATAACTGAGCAATCATCTAAGTTTTAATAAGAATTTATATTTTGATTTTCAAAATTATCCTTCTATGCTATGATCACAGAAGTTTTATTTTAAAAATGTTCTTTGAGAAAGTTTCAAGTGGCCTGGATAGGAATAAATACCTAACAAGAAAAAACCCTGACATTTCTTACTTATAATTAGATTTGTTCTAGAATTTCTATATCAAACACATTTGATCTCTATCAAACACTGCTGTGTTTCTCTTTCAGTCTCCAGATGTAGTTTTTGACGGCTCTACTGTCAATTCTGTATTATTAAGTCTCTACAGAGGTGTATAATACAATCATGAGATTTGAGGAATCAACAATTTAATTCAGAAGAAGACTCATCACACTCTAGGACTTTGCTGCTGGTGATCCTTTCTTGGCACTGAATATTAGCTGCAGCTTACCAAAACTACAAAGCCACATATGGATTTTCATTTTATTTCTTTTTTTTTTTTTTTTTTTTTTTTTTTTTTGGTTTTTCGAGACAGGGTTTCTCTGTGTAGCTTTGAGCCTTTCCTGGAACTCACTTGGTAGTCCAGGCTGGCCTCAAACTCACAGAGATCCGCCTGGCTCTGCCTCCCGAGTGCTGGGATTAAAGGCGTGCGCCACCACTGCCCGGCCTCATTTTATTTCTAAGTAATAGATTGCAGAACCCATTTTTAAAATTATTGAGACCTGAAGAAATACATTCTTGGTGAAATTTTTCTGTTCTTAGCAATCTGAAGACTTTTAAAGGGCTGTGCCCTTAAATCAGCAAAAGCATTGCACATTCTCTCCTGTGCAGACAGAGGCTCTTAAAGTCATCTGGGCTTACATATATGCAGTTTAGAGCTTTACCCTAACTGCTAAACATATATATAAAATAGATATTTAGAGACAATATCACCAGGATGAGGACTAACATCATTTAGAAGTTGTAAATTTTCTATAATATTATGTACTCATTTATTGAGATGGTTACTTCATATACAGTATCTTGTTTATCATAAGAGTCTTAGTGGTTGGAATTATAGTCTTTTTGTAAGTGAGGACACTGAGTTCTTACACAGCAAATATTTTGCTGTAATGCTAACTTAGTCCACAGAGTCATATTCGACTCAGATTACAGTGTCTGTGCTCACCCTACTTCTTTGTGGTGCTTCCACAATCTTGCAAAATTGCTTTAAGGATTCTTGTTGTATATGGGGACACATAGCTCCCACAGTGGTCAAGTGCTTATGCAGCATCTGCAAAGTCCTGGGTTCGATGCCCGGCACTGCCAGGGATGGAGTGGAGTTGGGGGTTTGCAAACTGTGGTCTTCTGGACACAGCACAGGCAGTGAAGTAATGTCAGGAGCTGTGGCTCCCTGTATGGTGCCTACACAAGACAGCACTGGTCAGCAATCCACTGGGAACCAGGGAAGGGCTCACAGGGCCTACCCTCACTTCTGCACTGCTGGCTGCTGGTGGATTCTGGGAAGGAGGCAGTCATGGTTGTCAGCTGTGTGACCACTAAGGAATCTACCAGGTTCCAACAGATAGTTTCAAACCGACAGTCACACAGATGATCCTGGTTAAACTCAGGGGATTCAAAACAAAAACAAAAACACAAATAAAAACAAAAGACATGAATGTGGGAACAGAGCTGGGGTAATGGGGTAGGAGGGAAATTAGAAAGAGTTGTGTGGGGTTACTTTAGTTAGAATACATGTATGAAATTGCCAAGGAAAAATTCAAGAAATATTACATGTCAAAAAGTACTCTGATGATAATTTTGTCAATTTTTGTGTTAAAAAATATCCAAAGAGCTGGGCAGGGGTTGCACACACCTTTAATCCCAGCCTTTTGGAAACAGAGGCAGATGTATCTCTGTGAGTTCAAGGCCAGCCTAGTCTACGGAATTCTAGGCTAGAAAGAAAGACCCTATCATGAAAACAAACAAAAAAACCAAACGAAGATGAAAAAGAAATCCAAAGAGTGAGAAAAACATAATTCTGTTTTCTTCTAGATCAATGCTGACTTTAATCATTTCAGGGCCAGATGACACACATCTGTAATACTGACAACTCTGTTCACTGATGCAGGACAATCACAAGTTAGAAGTCTGCGTAGGCAACACAGGGACACCGTAGGCTCAAAATAAAAGAAGACAAAATAAAATGGGCATTATTTAACAAAAAGTCCAAGTAGTTTTGTTTCATAAATGTCTGGATAAATATATAAGGGAAATTCACCTGAATTAATGGTGTTGAAAGCTTTGAAGCCTAATGCTGGTTCAATTAGCAGTAAAGAATGTGAAAACTTTAGGTTGCAGGCACTTGACTTTAAGATCACAAAGCTGAATTTAAAGTTTTAAGATAATTTGATAAGTCTTTGGTCAACATAAAATCAAAGAAACTACAAAAAGTTTAACAAAATGGCAGTATTTTTCATTAAAACGAAGTATGAGAACACATACAACTCAATAAAGATTTATAATACTTTAACAAATGCATTACTAAGTGTACTTATTTTAAGTCAACCTCACAATGTTTGGTAGTAACAATAAAGAAATAGAGGACTTTAAGTTTACATATTGTGATTTTAAATTAAGGTAAAAGGTATATTTTACATACATCTTTCAAAAACAGTATTATTTGTTGTCAAGAACTGTGGAAGGCATTGTGTATTCATTCTCTCACTAACTCATCAGCCACCACAATTATCTTCCTTTCCAATAAAGGAAATGGAGACAGAAGACATTATTCCTTTAAGGTCATAGACTCGTTAAGCAGTACAGCCCACATTTAACTCTAGGCTGCCTGATTAGAAACTCTAACTTCTAAATTCCAACTCTACAGGAATTCGCTGTGGTCACATTTCTTTAGTTAACTCTGTAAGAAACATCAAAGATAATGAGATGGACGTCAAGCCAGGCAATTGAGTTAGCAGCTATTTATATAGTAACACAACTGATTTCATTTAAAACAATACACTTTCTCCCCACTTCCTTTGTTTAAGTGCTGGATGAGCACGTGGAGATGGGGAACAGCTCACACATCTGTCAATTAATATTTTCACTATTTTTAAAAATTACTTCATTTTACCAAAATTATTTTGCAAAGGAGAAAGGAGAAAGGCAATACAGATACAAGAGAGAACTCTGGATATGGCGAATAATACTCTTTGAAAATATTCAGAAGCAATAAGGGCAAACTGTTTTCCAGAACACCTAGATTTAGTTTTTTACTAATAGGGCACATGTATTATTTACTTACTTTTAATTAATTAAATTTATTGTGTGTGCATTACTGTAGGTGTGGGGTACACATGTGCCATACTGCCCCTGTGGCAATCAGGTGACCATTTGTGAAGTTAGTCTTTCCTTCTACTATGTGGCTTCCAAGGATTAAACTCAGGTCAGGCTTATACTGTTCATGTTTTAAACTCCCCAGTTTCCAACTGGGATGTTCAAGGAATATCCTCTACCCACTGACACATTAACTTAAAGTTTGAAAGCAGTCTCAGGGTACCAACTTGAATTCAATGTCTATGAGAATATTAAGATACTTATAAATATTACATACGTAATGCCTTATATAAAATCTCACTTCTTAAAGAACTTTAAGAAAAAGAACTTGATTTATAAATGGGGAAAGTTCTTACAGGTTTTCCTCTAGGACCTATGAATTTCCATCAACAGGTTCTTGGCTAGGTTTATAGTACTAGACCTGAACTGCCCCTTAGTGAATAGGTCTTAAGTCCAATCAGACAGTAGTTAGTTGCTCCAGAGATATTAGTGCCACTGCTGCACCACAGGGCACCAGGCTGGCTGTTCTTCACCATTTTGCTAAATGGATATAGTATGCAACTGTCTTCTAAATACTCATCCTTAAATAAACAAAGAAGTGCAGCTCACACCCTCATAAACAAGTTTCTGTTTGCATTAAATTAATGGGGGCTGTAACACAGAACCACAACTGGTCATACTGAAGAAAAAATGGAATGTAGAGTGCCCATCACCACCTATCAGACAACTACTCCACGCAAGTTTCAGAGACATCATGGAAGAGGGGAAAGCTGTAAGAGCCAGAGGGTTAGGGGCCTCCTGTAAAATAGTATCTTTTGGAAATGACAGGAATGTTGGAAACGTGAACTCAACAATGTTTGCCTACAAGACCATACCAGCTGATATCCCACCATGGGTAGGGGAAGAGCTCACAAGCCCTTACTTAAAAGCTACAGACAGCCAATGGCTTTGGAAGGAGGGAAAATCAGTTTTTCCTCAGGAGTGAGTCCCCTTGACATGTTGCCTGTAGCCCAGAGGTCAGCCCCACACCCATGTACATATGAACAACACTAGCTGGACTCAGGAGGATGGAGATTGCACGCGCGCGCGCGCACACACACACACACACACACACGCACACGCACACGCACACGCACACACGCACACGCACACGCGCACACTCAGTAGGGTTTACCTCGCAAATATGAGGACCTAAGTTCAGAACCCATATTAAAAAAAAAAAAAAAACAACACTAGGTCGGGAAAGATTACTCTGCAGTTAAGAATACTGATTACAGGGGATGGAGAGATGGCTCAGCATTTAAGAGCACTGACTGTTCTTCCAGAGATCCTGAGTTCAATTCTCAGCAACCACATGGTGGCTCTTAACTACTTTAATTATTTCCAGAGGATCCAATGCCCTCTTCTGGTCTCCATGGATACCAGGCATAGATGTGGTAAAAATACATACATATAGACAAACATTCATATAAAATAAAAATAAATATCTTGTGAAATATAAAAAAATTTTAAAGGAGAAAAATTTTAAGATGGCACCTTCCTAAACAGACAGACACATTCACACATAACAGCAGCTATGCAGGAAACGCAGGTGGGTACCATGCCCGTGTACACCAGGCAGATTCACATCAGAAGTCCGTCCCAGCACAAGAACATACCTGCTGCTTCATAATCTTCATCTGTTCTTTCTGCTTCCGCTTCTCTTCCGCAGCCATTATTGCTGTTAAGGGAACCCAAAGCACGCCTGTCAGCACAGAAACACGAGGAAGGGCAGCCCTATGAAGGCCCAGCTCCCCCCTTTCAACGCACACAAGTCATCTATCTACCTTGCTGTTTTTTAGCTTCTTTGGCAACCCGTGCCTGTTCTTGCTTTTGAAGTTTTCTTAAAAGCTTTATTTGTGCTGCTTGTCTGGCTATTTCTGAAAAACACAAATTTCAAAGGGTTTTAGTGACAGCATTACACACGAGATAAATCTCAAAGAATAACTGTGAAACTGTGTCACCACACATGACGAAACACTTAAGAAAATTGCCTAAGGGTAGATATAGACCAGGTAGTGGGCAGAAAATGGCATGTTCATTGTCCCTACTAGAAAAGGTGACTGGTAGTTCCAGGCTGTAATTCCAGCACTTGGGTGGCCAAGACAAAGGGATCATGGTGTTTTCTTTTTCTTTTTTTTATTTTGGTTTTTCGAGACAGGGTTTCTCTGTGTAGCTTTGGTGCCTGTCCTGGATCTCACTGAGAAGATCAGGCTGGCCTTGAACTCACAGAGATCTGCCTGCCTCTGTCTCCCAAGTGCTGGGATTAAAGGCGTGCGCCACCATCATGGATTTTAAAGCCCAAAAAGTTAGAAAAGAATTGGCAAACTATTTAGTTAAATATGAACAAAAGAATAACTGTATAAATGTGATCGCCATCACGGAGCTCCCATAAGTACCCTTTCCACACTGCAAGCATTGCTGAGATCTAAGAATATCAATTTAGCTTCACTCTTAACACACACAAACACACACACACAATCACACATGTATACACATTTACACATGTAAAACACACACACACAATCACATAAACACACACGTAAACCACACACTCTCACAAAGAAACACACACACACTTACAAAGGCAGAAACCTCTAGCCAAAATTGTACTTCAATTAGCTGTACTAATGATTAAATCCTTGAATCTAGTGATACTTTTGTTTAAAAAGTAGAAGAACTAAACTCTTAAAATAGAAAGCAGAGACTACTGGCCAGACTTAACAGGTAAAGGCCCTTGGCTATTTAAGTCTGTCAACAGTCTCATTCCCAGAACCCATGCTGGAAGGAGAAAACAAACTAGTCTTGAAAGCTGTCCTCTGCCCTCCACATGTGCAGCATGGCACATGTGCATTTGCATTCATACACACATCATTATGCACATACACTAATATTATTAAAAATGTTTAAAAGAAGGAAGAATATCCAATAGTTTTAAGGACAGCAAAGGTCTCATAATTTTAAAGGACAGACAGAAGGATTTGGGGCAAAAAGACACAACAGTCCTTTTCTTCATCCATCTCTTAACCCAGGCCATTTGCAATGTGACTTTGGAGTGCCTCTCATTGAGAGATGGAATAAACTCTGCCCCTAGATTCTGAGTTCAGCCAATGGTCTTCCCTGGGCAAGAGGATGTTAGCTGAAACGAAAGCAGAGCTTTCAAGGGAACACATGTTCTCTACTGCCCTGTGCCTGGCCCACCAACCAAGGACATGTTTTCAATAGGCTGTTGGGTATTGAACACATGGAACCAATTGAGCCCACACATGTGAACAATCCCAGCCAAGACCAACAGAGCTGCTCTCACGGATTCCATCTGGAAAAGGGATTAGCTTTTAGTGCCCTGTGTCACTGAGATTTAGTGGTTGGTTGTTAGTGTGGAAATGGGTATGATGGATACAGAAACCATATAATGTCATTGTTCTCAATGGCAAGTGCAATCTGAATGTTATTAACTCTAAAAGGGATGTATCGTAATATTACCTGGAAAATAATTTTAGAAAGTACCACTTTACAACACAGAATAACAGTTCTAAATTTTGTAGCTGATGAAGATATAAGGAACCTATAAACTATATTAATTGACAATGACTATGTATTTCTACCATTTATTGAATGTGGGTAATGCATTGAATTTACATGATTTTATTTAATCTTCATAGCTATTTTATAAGGTAAACAATATTACACATAGTATATAAATAAAATGTGTAAGGCTCATAGAGTTACAGAGTGGTCAAAGCACAAGCTCACATCTGTAGCTAGAGCTTTCTTGCCTTGCCCACAGTCAGGACAAATCTCTGTCACCCGCCAGTCCCACAGCCCCTCAGATCCAACCAAGTAAACACAGAGACTTATATTGCTTACAAACTGTATGTCCGTGGCAGGCTTCTTGCTAACTGTTCTTATAACTTAAATTAATCCATTTCCATAAATCTCTTGCCATGTGGCTCGTGGCTTACCGGCATCTTCACATGCTGCTTGTCAAGGTGGTGGCTGGCAGTGACTCCCTCTGTCTTCCTGTTCCCTCCTTTCTCCTCTCCGTTAGTCCCGCCTATACTTCCTGCCTGGCCACTGGCCAATCAGTGTTTTATTTATTGACCAATCAAAGCATTTGACATACAGACCATCCCACAGCACACATCTTTCTGAACTGCCCATCTACATTTCACTATGAGGAAAAAACCTTGAAGCAGCATTTGAATGTTTTCAGGGTTCTAGTAAGTTACCTATATAGTCTATGAATTGATGACCATTAATTTTCTATCATAACAATTTTGAAAGGAAAATGGATACGAGTCTAATTTCATGTAGCAAACTATAGATATTACTGAAGGGAAAACAAAACTGATGCTAAAATACATTTCAACTTTCCAATAATGTTCACTATTTGGAAATCAGAGGCATCATGAAAACTTTCTGAGTTATGCAAAAGATCTCCTATATAATAAACACCTTAGAAATGAACACCTCTAAACTGGCATGCAGAGAAAGCAACCTCTGCTAACAATATGCTGGAAGACAATCGTAATACTGAAACAATAACACATTTTCAATATTTAAATATTAATATTTAAGAACCAAATGTGGGTTTTTTTGTTTTTATTGAACTCTGATTTAAACATTCAACATTCTCTTAAGTTGAAAAGCACATTTGATTTAGAAAATAACAGTTCCCTAAAAAAGTTACATAAGTTGATCTTTCACTCTAAGCTCAATTCTTTCTCTAATAGAAGAATGGGCCTTTATAAATTCTGAAAATGTCAAAATGAAATCAATAATTTTTACCCAATAAATAGATGCTAATAAAAATTTTTAAAATATATCTGCCTTAATTTCAAAGATAAGTATTTAGTTTCAAATAAACTCATACCACACAGAATTAGTGAGACATTTCTTTGGACAGAATATTCTGAAGCACCGCAGCATGACTAAAAGCTGAGGCTGTCAGGCAGTTACCTGCACTCCTTCTTAGCAGTCCTGGGGACAGCACTGTGTCCTCATCTCCAGTTCTGCAACATCCAGCGCTAGCTGCTATTTTCTGCTCTACACAGCCTGAGGTACTAGTGTCAGTCAATTAACACCCAGGTTTTAGTTACACGCACTGAAAGCCATTATCATATGGAAACTGTGTCAGATTTAATCTTTATTCTCTGATAATTTAGAGCTCTCTCAGTTTTACAGTGTTTGGAAATGTGTTCAAAACGTACATTTATCATATTCTTAACTATTCTGCAAACTTAATCAAAATTTTCAGCATACTTTAAATCCTAGAAGAATAATAATATGTAACAAAATCTTGTAGAGGGCTGGAGAGACGGCTCAGGGGTTAAGAGTGCTGACTCTTCTTCCAGAGGACCTGAGTTCAATTCCCAGCACCCACATGGCAGCTCACACCTGTCTGAAACTCCAGTTTCAGGGGACCCTGACATCCATGGCAAAGCCACAAATGCACATAAAATAAAATAAAATATATGAAAAAAAACCTTGTAGAATCCTCTCAAATAACCCCTTTAAATTGTTTGAAATTTTAAAATAGGTGTTAAACAATTCGTTGTTACTTAATCTCTACAAAGGGGGCACACAACAATTCATACACTTGTAATCATAAAAAATATTATTTACTTATTTATTGCTATGTACAAGCGTATGTGGGTGGGTGGGCCATGGCAGGCATGTAGAGGTCAGAGGACACCTTCGTAGAACCATGTCACTCCTTCCACGTTGACGTGGGAGTCCCAGGGACAGAACTGAGATCACAAAGCCTGGGCAGGAATAACTTTACCCATGAGTTACCTTGCTAGCCTGAATGTAGTAATCATTCACTGTAAATATTTAATGCTGTGGCAAGGGAGATGCTCAGTGGATGAGGACTGTCACTGCCAAGGCTGACGACCTGAATTTGATCCCTAGAACTCACATGGTGAAAGGAAAGAACCGATACCTGCAATTTGTCCTGTGACTTCCACGGTGTGGGGGACACAAGTGCCCCTACTCTCCTTAGTAAGTTAATAAATGTAAAAAATAACGAAAACACTAAGTGCTTGTTTTAATGGAGATAGAGAATACATACACATACACACACTAACAATAAAGCCTAAGTGAAGCCCATTACAACCAGAGATAAACATGTCATGGAATAAAATCAATTTGAAATCTAGGATAAAAAAATTCTGGGTAAAAGGACAATTAACTTCTTTGTTACCATAGAGTTAATTTTTCAAAATTAAATGCTCTGTTTTAGATAGTATATAAGGGTATTTGTATTGGAAATGAAAACATATAAAAAAGACATTTTGGCTAGCAGTTCACTTCAAGCACTCATTTCTAAATATAATGCATGACACAAGCCTCACAAGAGTCATGGCTTTATTGATAATAATTTTTGGAACTCAGGGCCGGCAATAGAGTTCAGTGGGTGAAGGGACTTCCTAACAAGACTGACAATCTGTGTTTATTCCCAGGGCCCACATGGTGGAAGGAGAGGACTGACTCATGCAAGGTCTCTTCTGACCTCCAGACATGCGCTGTGGGAAGCACACCCATACATATATGTGCACACATGTGCATGCACACACGTGCATACACACACACAGGAAAAAAGACAATTGAAAATGCAATTTAAAAAACTGTAAACTAAAGCTGGGCATGGTGGTGTGCACTTTTAATCCCAGCAATTGGGAGGCAGAAGCAGGCAGATCTCGGAGTTTGAGGCCAGCTTGGTCTGCAGAGTTAGTTCTAGAACAGCCAGGGCTACACAAGAAACCCTGTCTTGAAACACCAACAAAAAACAAAACAGCAACTTTAAACTAATTTTAAAGCTCACTCATGTCTCTTGATATGTTTATTGTTTATCACTAAACTATTTGGAAGATGGAAGTATTAAGATAAAGGAAATAACATTTAAAAAAATCAACTGTTTTAAGGCAGAGAAAGACTAAAGCTATATCAAGTTAGATGCTAGCCAGTAGTTACTGTAAATGCTATTAGATGAAGTATGAATTGGAACATCTGTTTTAGAAATAGTATTTGACTGCTGATTCACCTGGAAACGATGGGTGTTTATGAAATATATACTTATAAATGCTTACCATGTGTTTATTATTACATTGTATGTGATAGTGAAGAGTCATCAAAGACACAGCGATCTAACGGGGATGGTAAAGAAGCACGCGCATCACTAACTGCTGAGTCACTGGAACATGACCAAGATCAAGCTGACAGGGCATACATGGGAAGCCCGTTTTAGAAATGAACAAAATTTGTTAGGACTCCACTGATGAGTGACAACAGGAGCTTTCTTTTAAAGTGTTTTGTTCTATGAGCCTTTGCTATGTATTATGATTGATTTACAATGAACAGAAATACATTTTGTGTATTTTTTCTAGGTTTTATAGAGATAAAACATTCTTGAATGACATAAAATTCTGATAGCCTTTTTAATATAATTTTAATTATTAAAAATTTAAGCCATCAGTCATCTGTACATATATGCTTACAAGTTCAAGATATTTACACAAGATGATATGCTTAAGAGAATCTAAAGAGGTTTCCCTTTTATAGGAAATAACTCAAGACTCCACAGCAGAACATCTATTTTTATCTTAGTTGTCCCTTGTCATAAAGAGTAGCTCCAAGGTAATTTATATACAATTTTGAAATAATAAGTATATTTCTGATCATTATAAGTACTTTGAACTTAATACACCCACTCTCTGGTGCCCTTGTCACATCTTCTAAAACACACTGACCACTTCAGCATTCTGAAATTCATACCCAGACTTTAGGAGACTCCAAACTAAAACACTGGGGTTAGTTACCATAACTACCTGGAGTTCTCTGAAAATTGACCCACAGACCCACATATTTTGGAGTTATTCCCATGTATACTTCAAGGGATTGGGAGCTGTCAAAAGGAGAATCCTGTTGGCACAACCTTAGGGCATGTGCCAAGGGCTGGCTGATCCCTTCCCGTGCAAATCTCAAGAGTGCAACTGTAGCACACAGGGTAGATGGGTCTGTAAACACAACTCTTGAGATCTGGTTATGCATTCAAAGAACTGCTCATTTGAGAGCAGTGTCAATTACTTCCAAGTCAAAAGGACAAGAAGGTTGACTCCTGGGCTTTTGTAAGATCGCTAGTGACAGAGAGCAGATGCGTCTTACCTTGAGCCTGCAGTTTCCTTAGTAATTTTGCGTCTGTGTTATCCAGGAACTCAGCGCTGCCGACGTTGGGAGGGCGGCCCTTCCGGCGCTTCATCCTGGACTCCTCTCTTGCTCTTGGTCTATCTGGATTGGGTGGTCTTCCTCTTCGGCCTTCCATTGCCCTGATACGAGGAATGACATCCTCTTCTTTCAAAAGACACCACTGCATTCCCTGTTAATTAATAAATTACAGAAATAAATATTACAAATAAAAATAAGGGATCAACATAATAGAATATTCGAGTTAAAAATCATAGTTTTTTTAAGTTTATAAAGCTGGTATAAAATTTAGATTAGTAATTTTTCTATGGTATATCTTTAATAATTCTTAGTCAAATTATTTATTCTTGAATTAAGTATGTAGTCAGATTTGTATCTATATCTATAAGCATATAGAGAGATATAACATAATCACCATTTCTGAATACAATTATGACCAAGTTGGTAGACATTTGAAAGTATCAGTTGTGTGATACCCTCCCTATGGGTTATTCTTGAGTGTTAATAGTTCACCAAAAACATTAGGCTATCCAGATATCAGACAAACCTTTTTCTCAGATGAATATTATAGCTACTACATGAGAGAGAAAGTTAAAATATTAGTCTGTTGTAATCAGTAAGGAGTAACAGTTGTCCTTGAATGGGTTTCATTTAATCAGAAAAGAGACAACCATGCCAACACCAGCCTCTTGATGGAGGCACATGTCACCTTAAAGTAATCTTATATCTACCCCCAGGCAAACCTGGACTGGATGAAAATTCAAGACTTAATCATTACAACTTTAAATTAGAGACTGGACAAGAAGAATCTCTTTAAAATACATGCAAAACCCAGTCTGAAGAAATCAACAAACGATTTGGCCTCTTCAACAAGTAAATTATGACAAGCTTAACCAACAGGACAGAAAAATTATGTAGACTTTAAGATATCTATCAGTCTCAATTTATCAGCCTTACTTGGCAATTGATCTAAATGAATGATTGAGGAAATTTAACATTGAAAATTGTAACAAATAATGACATTTGAAAGCACTAAGCAAAAAAAGCAACCATTTGAAAACAATGATGGAATGTGTTAATTACAAATATATTTGCTAAAGGAACAGAAAATAGCTACAAATCCACAGCAGAAGTCCCATTTTGTTCAGGCACTCTGAAGTCATATACTTTGATCTTTGTAACACTTCTAACTTATATGGATGGCACTGTTTATTGTTTTAGAGGTACCAAGAAAGCAAGGAATAAAACTGTGATTCAATTTGAAAACAAATGTCACACTTTAACACAACATGCTCTTGACGTTGTATCAGAGGTTACAAAGATATTCTTCTATCTTTTGATATAAAAGTATATATAAGTTGATGAGTGACTGATCACAACTTTTAGGACTATATCAAGCCAAACTGTGACTAAAAAACTAGTGCATGTATTCCACATCAGCTTGCTAAAAGTAAAAATCTAATACTAACTCTTCAGCAACTTGCATTCTAAAATAACTTTAAATCTATTTTGAAAAAAATTGTTTTCTCTAAAGATTAAGAAAAAGTCAATAGAATCAACAGTTGCACAGAGTCCATTTCAGGCCACACACAACTTCAGAAAGCCGTCAGCACAGATAGGTTAGAGTAAGCTGTGCTCGTCACCAAGGGAGGCTTATTATTAGTTGTTCCCTCCTTTGTTAGGATTTTAGGCATCAAAGCAGCATGAATGACACAGATAAAGTGACATTCGTGACTGAGTGACCTGAGCATAAGGAGTCTGTAAACAAATCTGCATTCTGTTTCTAAGTATCTTATTAATAGGAAAACCTATTTCAAAGGTCTTACGTGAGTATCTTTTCTTACTAAATATGGTTTTTATATATAAAATATGTGCTTTGACATTCACTCAGGAAAACTTCTGCTGTCAGCAAGCACAGTATGTTAGTGCTTGAAACTTATTAGACAACAGTGCCTTTATAACTTACATTTGTGCCTGTAGCATTTAGAAAGCAAATACTTAGCTGGACGGTAGTGGCCCAGCACTTGGGAGGCAGAGACAGGTGGATCTCTGTGAGTTCAAAGCCAGCCTGGTCTACAGAGTGAGTTCCAGGACAGTCTCCAAAGCTACAGAGAAACCTGTCTCAATAAACAAACAAAACAAAACAAACAAAAAACAAATACAAAGAGGATCGCATATGTTCAGTTAGACATAATGTCATCTAACTTTTAGATTTCAGAAAACAAGAAAAGGAAAGTTAGGAAATCCCATTGAATAGTCAAATTATTGTGGGTAAGGACATACAGTCCAGATCTAAGTATCCATCTCTTGAGGAGAAGTAAATTGAATTCATAATACTTGACTAGCTCTTGTGAGTCAGAAATTATATGTTAAAAAGTTAGTTTATGTGAGCGGCTGGCTTGGGGTCCCCAGCAATAGTGGAGAATGCTGGTTTCTTCTTCTTCTTCTTCTTCTTCTTCTTCTTCTTCTTCTTCTTCTTCTTCTTCTTCTTCTTTTTTTGGTTTCCCCTTTGTTTTTTTTTTTTTTTTTTTTTTGAGACAGGGTTTCTCTGGGTTAGCTATGGTTGTCCTGAAACTCTGTAGACCAGGCTGGCCTCGAACTCAGAAATCTGCCTGCCTCTGCCTCTAGAGTGCTAGGATTAAAGTTGTGTGCCACCATGCCCAGCCATTTTTTTTTCTTAAATTTTAAGGTTTAAGACAAAAAAAATGTTTCCTAGAAATAGTATTTCTTGACTAAGATTCAAAAGACACATATAAAAAAAGAGATTATGGAGATGATCAAAGATTGTTTATTATTTTATAATCCTTTGTGAAGGGTTATTAATTTATATTTTTACATTTTATTTAGGAAGACTGAACAAACTTGCAGCATAAGAAAGAAAATATGAGATAAGTGAAACTGTGCTGTGAGATACAATGTATTTTTTTTTTTTTTTTTTTTTTTTTTGGTTTTTCGAGACAGGGTTTCTCTGTGTAGCTTTGCGCCTTTCCTGGAACTCACTTGGTAGTCCAGGCTGGCCTCGAACTCACAGAGATCCGCCTGGCTCTGCCTCCCGAGTGCTGGGATTAAAGGCGTGCGCCACCACCGCCCGGCCAATGTATTATTTTTTAAGTTAGACTCTCGATGTGTTATTTCGTACAATAGCTAAAGGATATCCGGGACTCAATGACAAGTGGTTGCAGCCACCACTTGGGTGCCAGGAAGCAAAAAAACAAAAGCTGAAGACTACCTGATATGAAAAGGGAAGCCCAAGAATCTGAAGCGCAGCCAGTGCTCCTTCTGTGGAGCCACCACCCCAGCTCCAGAGTGACAGCATTTGTGACAATGTGCCTCAGGCCCTGGCGTCTCTAGCGTAGGTAACTCGGGGCCACATCACCAACAGTAATGAACTGAAAGCTTTAGAAGTCAGGGTAGGAGATTATCCCAATGGACCATATACACATTGTGAGACTCTGGAATGGGGATTCAAACTAGAAAGAAAGTCAAATGCTTAAAGTCTTACAGGGAAAAAAAACAAAAGCTGAAGACTACCTGATATGAAAAGGGAAGCCTGAAGCCAGCCAGAAAGAAAACTGAACAGGAATCATCATACTTAGATAGTCATGGGCGTGCTCTCACATCTCAATCCTGATTTGATATTATGTCCTAACAACAAATGAGTCTGGGGGACCGAGTAAGCCAAGTGGCCCTTTTGCCAAATTTCTCAGGATCACTTTCCTCAGTGTTGTGTCACCAAGACTGGTGTGGAGCTATGATTCTCTTCTTCTAAAGGCTGATTTCTCAAGTTAACTCTTGAGAGGCTGGCACATTGGAAATGAATGAGGGATACTTTTTTTCTTTTATTCTTTTTTTAACTTGAGGCTACACTTGCACGGACGGATGGGCTCTTTATCATCTAACATCCCTGTCTCTTGGAAGTAAAATAACCATGGTCTATGGTTGAAGTAGATTAATGCATTTGTTGTGACAATTTTATATCTCTTAGCTATTTACTTAATAGATTATTCAAACAGTTGCACTAAATATTTTTTAGTAAAATTAACAGCCTAAAAATAAAGTTGTTTTAAAAAACAAAACAAAACTAAAACCAACTTCCCTCTGAAAGTGTGCTTTGAGTCTTACTTTCTATTAACTCCCATGAAATGTTTCAGAATGTCATACCTAAAAAAACAAGAATCTTTAAAAAAAATTTTTTTACTTGTTTCATGTTTATGAGTGTTTTGTCTGCCCCTGTGTAAGTGTACTGTATGCATGCCCAGTGCTCACAGAGGCCAGAAGAAGGTGCTGGACCCTTGGGACAGGGGTTATCTGTGGTTGTGTGTGTCCTCGGGAATCTGAGCCGTCTGTGGTTGTGAGCTGTTGTGTGGAGGCTAGGAACTGAGGCCTGATCTTCTGCAAGCGTGGCCAGTCCTCTTCTCTGCTGAGCCATATCTCTAACTCAGAAGAAGAGGGGTATGAAAGACCTGGTGATGCACATTTCCATTCCAGGTGAGGGAATTAAATAAGCGTTAGTGCTTCAAAGTGACATAGGATGCTGACTTACAAAGATTAGAAGTCTCAGAAAAATCGTAGGGCATGGAGCAAAGCCTGTGTATCAAATCCTTTTTCAAAGATTTTGACAATAAAAAGGTTAAAATTAACATGAAGAAAAGTAGGATTCTATTGGGTTTCCCTAGGCCTGGTGTCTACTTTCCATTGCTTTCTACTTCAAGAGCAGCACAGAGAGCTTGATGTACTTCACATGAAGGGCATTGGGCAATCTTAATCTCATCTGTTATACAGCTCATTAGTGCCGAACACTATTTTAAGTAGCATTTAAGAGATATGAAAGACCAAGAATAGCTTCCTCTCAGAGAACAGGGGTGTCACCCATGAAACACGGTGGAAAAAGGTGTGGTTTGATACAGTTATCTCCACAGTGTTGACTATGCTGTCCAACTGACCAAATAGGTGATCCCTAAGATCACAACTCTAGAGGACGAAGTGACTCCTGTGCATGGTTCAGAAAACAAAGGATGTGAAGAGAAGGAACTTTAAAGTGACTCAAAGTGGCCTTCAGTAGCTCCACACTGGGGCTTACGTGGCAGGCCGTCTGGTACAGGGCTCTTTTAGCCACTAAAATCCTACCTGGTACACGAGAGACATGAATCTGCAGACCTCTCCCCTGTCCGTGCTGATCGTTCATGTTCCCAGAGTCCATATGTGCCAGAGCTAGACTGCACAGGGGTGGCAGTTAACAGCAAAGCTGGCCTAGAACTCTGGTTGTTGACTCCCAATCTTTGGTTCTCTACTTAATTAAAAATAATCACCAGCACCACAACTGTGCTGATGCCACGTGTTGCCCAAATTATTACGATTGCCCCTTTTACTCTTCACCAGAAAAGCCCTTTCATTTGAGTTGAACAGCAACAGACTAACATGAAATTCACCAGGTAATACACTGCTTTGTGGCTTCTATATTAATGTACTATCTGGTTTCTCCATTTATGTTAGTTTTTCTTCATATTTAGACTTCCCACCTTCATTTCTAAAGTAACAGGTATGCTCACAATTTCCTTTCTAGGGAAAAAAATGTCTTTGGGGAAAATTTGGGGACATTATTTGTCATAAATATTTATAAAGTGACTTTTAAAAGGCTATTTTTTGAAAGAAACACATTTTACTTTTCTTATGCGTAACGTCATTAAACAGAATCCTTCAGAAAATTTCTGAATGGTGTAACTCACTTCTCCTTTGGGCATCTTTCCTTCTCTTGCCCACCCTCTTTCGGGATCCCTTTGCTGTCTTTTCTTTCGTTTCTTTCTTAGACTGAGGAAGAGTAGGTATCCAATGTCCTAAACGCCTCTGAACTTATTTGGTGAAAAATATGGAATTACTTTTAAAAGTTATGCTTAATTAAATATTTCACCTACTACAGTTCACACAGTGCTTATCAGAGTGCATTGTCAGGACTGCAGAGAAGGCTCAGTGGTTAAGAGCACCGGCTGCTCTTCCAGAGGACCTGGGTTCAATTCCCAGCACCAAATGGCAGCTCACAACTATCTGTAATTCCAGTTCCAGGGGACCCAACACCCATGGCAAAACACCAATGCACAGAGTGCATCGTCAGACACTTCAAAACAACCCCTATCAACAGCTACTCACTGTGACGCTGTCCTATGTTCCCAGAGGCAAATGTGGGTAAGAGAAAGAACTCTCTCAACTTACCAAAATCGATCCAGCACAAACATATTTTCTATTACTTTGGTAACCAAAAAGAGTGAAATAAAATAAAAATTGTGACAAACATAAGGATCAACAAGTTTTTTGTTTTTTTTTTTTTTTTTTTTATGATGCAACGGAACAGAATTCTGTAGAGACATCTGTTTGAATCCTTTTCACTGAGCTGCAAAGAGGCTGTAGTAACAGACATCCGGCTGGAGACAGGTGGCTGGCAGTGCATGGCCTTCTAAGTACTACCACTTGATTCGCAGAGTTCATCTTCTAAGAGGAGGTTTTTTATGGAAACTGTAAGAGCATTTGAAATCTAGCTAGCAGCAATGCTACCCTTCACTCATCTTACAGAGCTCTCCGTGAATTCAAACAAACAAAACTCTTCAAGAACACAGGTTTGCTTGGCCTCCTTCCTTTTAGGGCCAATCTCTTGAATTAAGGGCGTCTGCTTTAGCTGTCTGAAAGAGAACCGCTACACTGTTGTTCTTCACTTCAACTTTGACATGTAAAATGGTTCCCACCTTTCCTCTTGTTTAATATACACAATCACTATCTTCAACCAGTGTTTGCCATCGTCTAATACATATACAATTACTACCTTAAGCTGCTAAATACTGAATAAAATGGTTAACTTTTACAAAATGTTTTTATCACTGCAAACATTACTTTCTGGCAGAAATTACCTCCTAAATTTTACCTATCTGATAAAGAGTTTTGGAATATTTTTAATTATTTACTGCTTTAGGTAAAATTAGAATGAACAATTGGTGTTCCCCTGGCATATCATAAAAGGAAGAATAAAGACATGACATAGAAAACATATTCCAAGTCGGGCAGTGGTGGCGCACGCCTTTAATCCCAGCAATCAGAAGGCAGGGGTAGGCAGATCTCTGTGAGTTCAAGACCACCCTGGCCTACAGATCAAGTTCTGATAGCCAGAACTACACAGAGAGACCTTGTCTGGAAAAATTAGAAAGAAGGAAAAAAAAAAAAAAGAAAGAAAGAAAATATATTTCCAAAGAAAGCTATTAATTTGAGTAGTTAAAATGACAATAAATTCGTACAAAAAACATTTATTTCCTCTTAAACACCAAATACACATATCACATATAGAGCACCTGATATCCTTATGTTCAATTTTCCTGCATTTTAAAAATAAAAAGTTCTTAGCTGTATTGCATTACAAGGTAGAGAAATATTACTTTGAAAAACAAACTATTTTCCACGTCCTATATTTGATTCAAGTAAATTTTAGAACACAGAAAACATACAAAAGAGATGAGTAAAACATGAAAACACACAAAACAGAAAAATAAAACAATCTCTTCTACCATGACCAATTAAAGCCAATATCAGTTTTGACATATTTATGTTTTTCCCCCTTTTTGGATTTTTGTTGGTGTTATATTTTAAAACACAAACCCAATATGCAGACCAGGTTGGCCTCGAATTTGTAATTTTCCCCTTTTCCATCCACTGCTGGGACTGCAGACACGCAACACCATACTAGCTAGCCTCCATTTGGAGTATGCAGTTGTGTTTTTAATATATGGTTAGCCATCAAACTTTTACACAATTTGTATAAAGTTAGAAGTATTTTATACACAGAGAAAATTATTATTGTGTGACAATAATGCATTTGTGCCAAACTGTATTTTATAACCTCCAAAAACTTAGCTAATGAACTTTTCTTCCGGCTTTGTGCTTGCTGGCTGCTGTTGAATTGGAAAAGTTTGGGAAACTTGGGAAAGTGGTGTTTGTCCTGGCTGGATGCTCCTCCAGTGCAAAGCTGATCACACTTCAGACCTCCCCTAGACTATACTGTAGTGGATGGTACTGACAACAATCCCAAAAGGTGACCACCATGGCCAAGAAGGAAGTCACCAAAAGGTCAAAGATCCAGTTCGCTGTGAAGGTTTACAACTATAGTAGCATCAAGCCTCAATCGATAGCCCCTGGGACAAAACTGTGGTCCACAGGGATGTCTACAGAGACCCAGATGGGCAGACTAAGCTAAGCCTGAGAGGTGGTACAAGCAGCTTCTGATTTAGATTGTTGTTGTTTGTTTTCAACACTAAAGGAAAAAAATCTTTCCCATCAGTTACTCTAACAAAAGGATAACCTGTTAATTTTCACAGAAAATTCTTACATAATTATATAAATTTCTAATTGATCCTATGCTTAAACATGAATAATATAATATATAAAATATATATCACTTTGCACCTATAAGAATTTTGAAAGCATGAACATTTCTAATTCTTTAAGTAAAACATTTTCTTGGGTACCTTTAGCCATAGCTCTCTAAAAGTACTTTGAAGTGAACTTAACTAACTTTTCTGAACTAAAAGCTGGTGTCAGAGTTTATGTTATCTTCCCTGTGCACTCTGAAATGTTGGTTGCTCAACATGTTACAGCTCCAATAATTCATCCAAGTTCTTACCTGAAATTGATTTCAGCAAGACACTCTGCTGAACACTGATTGTGTTTAATAAAAAGTGAATGAATGTCAAAGAACATTCTGCTCTGTGTAATGAGGCCTTATAGATTAAGTCTAATTATATTGATACAATACCAAAAATCCTTCATGTATTGAATAGCAATTAGCTTTCCCCTCAGAGCAAAAGTCTATTGAATAAAAAAACATAAAGATGATTCTGTTATAAAGATCAGAACGATGAATCAAAGATTAAAAAGAATTTCTAATAATTCTTCCTTCCAAAATGTCTGTTAGAAAAAATCTGAACTAGTATGTAGGGAGTTTATTTAAAACACAGTGGCTCACTCAGATTTAAAAAAAATTTGGTGACAAACTGAGTTGAAATAAAAAAAATTTAATTTTTAAAAAAATAAGTCAAAATAAGAAAAACCCTATAATATATTTCTATGTAGAATTTTTTTAAAAAATCAAGATTTTTGGTATTGTGAACTAGCAGTAAGGAGACAATTAGAGCTGAACACAGCACAATCCTTATGGTAACACCTGGAAAAGGTTTATGTGCTGTGGATATTGATCGCTCTGTATGCTGTGAATGTGTTGCTCTGATTTGGTTGATAAATAAAATGCTGATTGGCCAGTAGCCAGGCAGGAAGATTAGTATAGGTGGGACAAAAAGAGAGGAGAATTCTGGGAACAGGAAGGCTGAGTCAGGAGACAGCCACTGCCACCATGAGAAGTAAGATGTAAAATACCGGTAAGCCACAAGCCACGTGGCAACTTATAGATTGATAGAAATGGGTTAATTTAAGATATAAGAACTGGATGGCAAGAAGCCTGCCATGGCCATACAGTTTATAAGTAATGTAAGTCTCTGTGTGTTTACTTGGGTCTGAGTAGCTGCGGGCCCCGGCAAGACTGGAGAAAACTCCAGCTACACTTATGTGACTTGTGCAAAGAACACATTTCCAGAGCCCTCAGCTCCTCATTCATTCATTAACAGCTCTGCCTTTGAGGTTATGTGACCTTGGGATCTGCTTAATTTTCTGAGTAAGACAACATGGAAATGCATGCCTTTTCACAAAGAAATTGTTAGTTCCAGAAAACAACCAAACAAACAAAATCAAAACATTTCTGTGCCTTATAACTGGCCCAAAGGGGAAGAGGCTTGATTAAGAAAACATTATCCACTTCGCTGAGTATCTGAACCTATCTGAAACAGTTTCTTGCATATTATCTCATTTTAACTTGGCCATAATCTCATAAGGCAGAAATGTTACAATTATTATTCTCTATATGATAGATGAAGAAACTGAAGGAGAATGGACATTATTTTATTGTTTGGAATGACAAGACTATACATGGTTAACAAGAATCTACCTTTCATCACTCCCTAAACTAGAAATGCTTTCAACAGGACTGGTAAACATAACAGGAATTGAATAAGCATTTACAGGTAAATGTAAGAGGAAAGGGATGATTGCCAAGGAAACATCACAGAAATGAGACGTTCTTGGGAAGCTGTTTTTGGGGAGTGAGTGTAAAGTTGTATATAGAATTCACAAGTTCAGAGGCAACTGTGCTATTATGTTCAAAAATGTGCATAATTAATTTAAAGCCCAATTCCTGCAAAACATTAGAATTTCCACTCACCTAATACTAAGGATCTCTACTTCCCAAATTAAAAAAACATGTAAAGAATGCAATGGATCACATAATGTGGTGTGATCAGATGACAAAATCCTGTCCTCAAACTACGTGGTGTTCACAATTCTTTTTTGCAGTGTCTCATGAACTGATTGTTCAAACTAGTTTTTCTAAAACTGTTTTACCTATTTGGCATAAAACTTCAGACAAACAATGCATGTATTTTTATACTTATATAAAGTATAAAACTGTTGATACAATTAATAAGCAGGAAAGAGTTTAGCTAAGTATAAAAAAACATCTATTACATCAAAGCCCTCTGTCACTGGAAGAGTGCCCTGAGGTCTTCCTGAGTAATCATCACAACATTGCAGGTTAGCTGACAAAGGCAATCCTCTAGAATCAGTGAGACTTACTCATTTAGGTTATAGTACTACTTTTTGGTTCAAAGACTACTTTAAAAGGTGCATCCTTGGGTCATCTCTAGCTTCATAGAAGCCACCCACTCTTAGTTTTGCACTGAAGCTAAAATTGCCCCTTGGGATAGCTACTATTCCATTTCTGCCGAGTGAAAAAACAAAACATGTTTTTCCATTTCAGGTTTTGATAATTATAAGCCATCTTTGATGTGCAGCTAGCTTTCAAGACATTAATGTCTTGCATATTTTACAAAGAAGCTATATTTAGGTGAGCAATTTAGGTTAAGCACATCAGACCCATACAAGAGAATATTTTGTACCAAGGAACTTCATCTGAGAAAGAAGTGCATTTCCCCTCTGCGTTAGAATGCTGTATCAGAACCAAATGTACAAAACCTGGAGAAACGTATTTACCTTTATCACGTCAGGGTACTGCCTAAGCTTCTTGCTGCATGGAGCATAATATGCCATTTCTCCTTGAAGGCGCCCACCGAAGTTTCTTACCCTTGTCTCTCTCTGCCAGCTACATAACAGAAATAAGCATTGTAAGATACTTCATTTAATTAAGAAAACTTTATAAAAGTTAAAAAAAGTAACATGCTCTTCAGAAAACATTAAAACGAGAAAAACTAATCATATAACCCAAATACATTTATTTTAAAACGATTTAGATTTTTAGCTAACTAATTCATCTACAGAATTAAAGACTTGACTTGAAAACACTGAACTATCAAGTATTACAGTAATCACTGCTGGAATTACGTTGGGGGCTTACGCACTTGAGTAACTCATCAATTCACATGGACTGTTTCTTTGAACAGCAGAAAACTCCAAGTACAAAGAGCACACACATGCCTCTCTAGGTCTGGGGCCCTGAACACCCAGTCTTAACGGTTACCTGGAACTAGAACCAAATAAACTAATCTTCCCTTGAGTACTTCGGCCTTTACCATGACATCTTTCACTGCTCTTTACTTCTCTCTTGACAAAGCCTTCTACTAGTATTCTTTAGCTCTCTGACATGTGACTGGCCATTGGTTCATTCCAGTCACATAGCCCACCCCAACACTGTCCTTCTTTAGGTTAATGAGGCATTAGACGCACTTTCAGTTTTCTGGTAAATCAACATTTTGCCCTTTGCTATATTCTAATCACTAATTATGTAGAGAGGAGAGAACAAGAAATCAAGTATACATGAAACATTCAGGCACTAAGGGATGAGAGCCTTGTGTGGCATACCCATATTCCAGAGGTACACGCAGCTCGCGTTCATCTGTCACTCTTCTTCTCTTGGATGTACCTTTAAGAAGAGTCAACCAGGACATGAGCTATTCAAATGTACAGGTGACAGTCCTCTGACAGATTATTAGTATATTTATGAAAACTGCATTATTTCTAGGTGTTTTTGACAAAGCACACTATGTAAGACAGAAGCGTTTCCCCGTCTGCCCTAAGACAGACACCAGGCTTTCTCTAGAAAAGCGTTTCTCTTGTCATTAGCAGAAGCGCCAATCAGGAAGGAAACGGTGGCTAGGTTTCAAAACCACTTCATTTTCTTCGGAAGTCTATGAGACTTTTAGATAGACACTACAAATTTTAAAGGTTGGCTCAAATATTTAAAGACAATTTAACTTCTATGTGCATATATATCCATGGCCCCAAAATGTACCAGGCCTTTAATCAAAACTGCACAGGAATGGGATTGTGATTATATGTGATTATATTAAACACTTTTAAGACAAATACAAATAAATATAAAATTAGTAGGACATCATGCTTGTTTGTTGTAAATAAAGCAAAAATTAGAAAGTGCTAATGAAAGTAAAATAAATAAAACAGTAGCAAATTACTGTACTATACAAACCCATATTTTCTTAGTTATTGAATGAGAATGCAGAGCAGCCTTGGATTGTTAAATGTAGGAAATTTAAAATGAAAATGCCTAGAAGTTTATAAGAAATCAAATATGTAAAAAAATAATATTCAATGGATTAAGAATGCTATTCACTCAAAAAAAAAATGAAGATGTTGACTGTACAGTGAGTGGGCAGGCATTTAATTGTCCAAGTGATCATTTCATATAAAACACAAAAAATCCAAGTCTGAATTCAATTCCATACTAAATTAAAGGGTGAACATAAAACAAGAAAAGATTCAAAATCAAGAGGGATCATCAATTAGATTCTTAAAATAAAAACCACAGAGAAAAAAAAAATTAAAGTCTCAGGCAATGGATGAAATCTTTTCAAAATGATGTTTCTTAGGCAATCTGCAAATCTAGATGCAATATCTGGTTACAACGAGCTCCTCTCCCCAAAGCTGTGTAGACAGCAGTCCCTGCTGCAGTCTGCCTTGACTTTACATGGATAGAAATAAAGTGTAGTACCAGAGTGTGGACTTGCAGTGAGTGTGGAAGAAGTACCAAGGAAAGCAGGAGACGGGGACTCAGAGCACAGGGCAGCAGGAGCAGAGCCTGGGGCGCTTCCTATGTGGAGGTTGTGAGGTGCTGAGTGAGCTGTGAGACTGATGGGGGTGCTTTTGGCAGAGGAGGTTGTCTGGTTGAGGTTCGTGGCAGTTTTCTCTCCTTCTGTGTCACTATCTGAGTCCTCCTGGTCTTTCTCCTCGTCGTCTTCTGAGCCTTCTGTATCTGATTCTGAATTACTATCTGATTCTGGGAAGTAAAGAAGCACTTGGATATTACAACTAGGTCACAACCAATCACCTGAAGTTTGCACCTAAAGGGAGTATTTCAGAACCAGTATTTGCGACTGAGAATTCAAGGAAGCAATTTCCCAAGAGTAAGTGTAAATGTAAAACTTACCATCTCATAAGCTATTTGAGTAAAGTGTGAGAATACAGTTCCTCAAATTCCTCTTAAAACACTTTTACTTAGTATTTGAATTATGAAATAGTTCCCACATGACACTTCACATTTCAGTTCAGCTTAATGCTTTCAAAATTAATTTCAACTTAATAGAGAAAGTTAGGTAAAAGAAGGGATATTGTTGATCAAACTGACAAGTGCCAGAGTTTACAGTCTCCTGTGCTAATCTCACTGTCCTGGAACAACCATCAGTCTGTCATTTGAGATTCTGCACAAAAGAAAACAATTGTTTAGGGCAGGGTTCCGGTTTGGTGTTCTGCTTTTACAGCTGTAGTTTTCCTAGTTCTGTAAAGACTTCATCAGGTGCCTCGAGATTCACAAACTATGCTCACAGGAATAACTATGGAGGAGCAAAAGACTGGCTGGGTGAGGTAGGTCTGTCCTGGCTGTGAAGTACGATATGTTAACACATATGTTAGTAATACTCCTCTAGCCATGCAACATACAAGAATGGATTGTTAAACTCTAGATAAACACAGGACTATACCACAGAGATGCGCAGAGCAGCATGTAGGTGGCCCTCATTGCTGTGGTCCTACTGCCTGCACTGGGGTTCAGGAAAAGCTAGTTTTTATAGTAAGCACCTTTCAGGATTTTACATTATGAGGACATTAAATTGTACAATGACTCTTTTCCTATTCACATTGGTTACTAAAAAATTTCTGGCTGACCAGTAATAAAATTCACATACAAACATATCTACAAACATATTTATGTAATCTCTGTATTGAAAATTTTAGTTGTCTTGCATTTTATGTGCTTAAAAACAGTCTCTCTTAAACGAAAGAAAATACTACGGAGAAAATGAAAATTTAATCAAGGCTTAAGTTCATGACCCCGTGTTACTTAGTAAATTCTGATATCAAAAAGGACTTGACATTTGTTGTGAGCCTAGCCTTTAACGGCTGAGCTATTCCTCCAGCCCCATTTGGTTCTTTTTGAATGACCATGGTGAATAATTTTAAAGATATCCCATAATGTTTTAATAAGTAGCAGGAGAGAATAAAATACAACCAAGAATATTTGGACAGCAAATACTGGCCTTGATATAGGTAAAAGACAAAAAGCTGAGGAAAGAGGAAGGGGCAGGGGACTTGGAGCCACTAGGTTTCCTAGTGATTGTACCAGCAGGACTGCATAAGAGGTTGACTGGACCATGGGCCTGGGCACCAGGTGTTTGTAAGGGTGTATACTTGACTGTTTCTAGCAGGGGGAGGTCTTTTGTTCCACCCCTTGGCATTGTTATAAACAGACCTTTGGAATAAAGTTCTGGGCCGGTGGATAAGGATCCAGGCCCACCAGAGTCTATCCCGTGTTTTCTCTGTTTCTCTCCCCTCTATGTCTAACGAAGTCTCTTATCCCTTATTCCTCAAGAGTCCCTGGGGTAAGTAAATGTGGGGGCTGGTCTCCTACAGTGACTATATTAAAAACATATTGAACGAAATTCTCAAGGAACTAATAGTTCCTGCCCTCCCCAGACAGTGTTTCTCTATGTAGTCCTGGCTGTCCTTGAACTCACTCTATAGATCAGGCTGGCCTCAAATGCAGAGATCCATCTGCTTCTGCTTCCTGAGTGCTGAGATTAAACACATACACCACTACATATGACTCAAAATTATTATTATTGTTGTTGTTGATTCTAAAGAGTTTCTCTGTGTCAAACTCAGAGATCTGCCTCCTTCTGCTTCTCATGGTATTAAAGGCATACGCCACCACCATCTGGCTAAAAATTATTTTTAAAAAGAGTAGCAATTGTACTGTGGATAAATGCTCCTGAATTAAGTGAAAATTCAGTAAGCTAATAAAATTGTTCACTTCATGCATCAGCATACCCACTCTACAATTCGTCATTTAAATCCAGGTGAATGATAAGCTAAGATTTAACTTAGAACTTCAATATCAACTACTTTTCTAATTTACTGAGTATAAGAAACAGTGAATGACAATGATTTCAAGTGTGTAAATTAAGATTTTTTTTCAATCATTTTGGTACATATTTGGAAATACTTTAAATTTTAAAACAGAAAATAACCTGATTGACTGTCATCAGACTCATCCTCTTCATCATCCTCTTCATCTTCTTCCTCATCATCTTCCTCCTCATCCTCATTTGAATCTTCAGAGTCTTTGCTGCTGGGAATGTCTGAATCCGTTCCTCTAAACTGTTCCACCAAAGATTTTGCAGGATGAGAGGGATGCTGTGTTTTCAACGGTGTTGCGTTATTGCTAACCACTCTCTCCTTCCCTTGACTGTGCAGAATGGGAGAGGTGGAGGGCAGGCCAGGGGGCTGATTGCCAGTTCTTCTCCCACCTGTGCTCAGGTTGACAGGTGAGGCAAATGGGGTGCTACTGGCAACATTTTCATTCATCTTACTCTGTATTTTAGTTTTGGTAGTAAGTGCTAAAGGAGCTTCTTGAATGACACTTTGAATAACTCCATTTGGTTGGTGGTTCCCTAAAAGTGCATTTGTCAAAAACGGATTAGGGTGGTTGTTTTCTAATGGTTGTTTTGGATGTGCTGGTGAACTAGAGGTTGCTTTTGTATTTGACAAAGCTGCAATAACCTTCTTCAGGCTCTTCGACGACTCCTGTTTCTTTACTTGTGATGGGAATGTCTGTTTATATTGTTCCTGATGAAACACAAGTAAAAAAGCAAAACAGAAAACCAGTGAGGCAGAAAACAAGGACAGCTTCTGTTTGTCAGTATCAGCGTGCACACAGCTTCACAGAGACACTTAAAGCAGGACCTACAGGGGCTGGGGAAGGCGTGGCAGCAATGACAACTGGCGTTGAACCATGGCTAGACATACATATATATATATATATATATATATATATATATATATATATATATATATATATATATATATATATATAAATAGTCACACTTTCATTCGCTGTATCCACTCAAAAGGCCTGTGTTTCTTGACTCTCCCTCTCCTTACTGGTGCTCTCTCTCATTTTCACAATAATCCAATCCTGAAACTCTAAAAATACCCCCCAAAACTAGTCTATTACCATGTGCTTGGATTCATTCATTAAATATTGCTCAAACTTTGGCCATGCTGTTATTTCTTCCTTTCCAACTCCCAACAAATACTATATAAGAACGCAAACTTTGTATTAGTTTTCTTTTATTAGCTTCTGGGAGCACTGCCAACCTTGTGAATTCAGTAACATGCAAATCATTTCATAATTACTCACTAGCCTTCCTTTCTAGCTGACTGGACTACTGCTAAGGCCAGCGCCATATCACACTTCTCCTCCTCCCACAGTCTGCTAAAATCATTTGTCTACATGCACTGTTCCTGACAAGTGAAATACTACCCATGCTTCACGCTCTAACTCAGTAGCTTTCCACATTCGTCTCAGTCAGAAACATTCATTCTTTACTCCATCCCCGGAGTGATCTACCTTACTAATATCCAACAACATACTAGTTGTTTGTTTTGTTTTTGTTTTTTTTCTCCCCTTTTTTGAAACAGAGTACCATTCATGTAGCCATTATGGCCTTGAAGTCCTGATCTTCCAGCCTCTAATTCCCAAGTTATAAGATTACAGCATGTGCCTCAACATGTGATTCTCTAATTCTGTTCTGATTATACAGATTTGTATGCTTAATGTAAAGAGCTAAGTTTGCATTTCTGATAAATTTCTGTAGCAGAAACTGTCATTTACGGTCTTCCTGAAGCATTACTGATAGCCCTGTACTTGAAATACACCCGAGACTAATACTGGAGTACCAAATGACTTCTTGAGGAAGAAAGTCTTCTGTTTGTTTATTTCTTGTCCTTTGAGATAGAATCTCATTCTATAGCCCAGGTCACCCTGGGACTCACTGTCACCCAGAGTGTCCTCCAACCACTGTAATTCTCTGGCTTTAGCCTCAGCTGGCATTACAGGCATGAGCCATCATGTACAGCTAGAAAAGATTTTCAAAGCAAAATTTTGAGATATTGGGAGGCCAATGGGGAGTTGGGTGCTAGGCTTAGCAGCTGAGTACTTGCACAAGGCCATTGGTTCAATACCCAGCATGAGAGGAAAACAAGTAAACTTTCACAAGAATAGCCATTATTGTGGGAAAAATTTATAGAAAATCAAGCCATAAAATTTACTTCTATGAATAAAAATGGAAACCAGATATTAGAAACTACTTCAGGGGCTGGAGAGATGGCTCAGTGGTTAAGAGCACTGGCTGCTCTTCCAGAAGACCAGGGTTCAATTACCAGCAGCCACAGGGTAGCTTACAACTGTCTGTAACTCAAATACAGGGGTTCCCATGACCTCTTCTAGCCTCTGTGAGTACCAAGGACATATGCACTACTCAAACATACATGCAGGAAAAACCTATACATATAAAATAGGAAAATATTACATCTTTAAATAAAACTACCTGAAAATTTTAAAAATGTAAAATTTATTAGTATAATTGAGATAATATATAATGATTTCGAATGACTAAAATATATTAAGTTAATTTTTAAAAGCAGGAGTGGAGAGGTGACTCAGTGGTTAAGAGCACTTGTTATTCTTGCAGAGAACCAGGATTCAGTTCCCAGAACCTACATGGTGGCTCTGAACCACCCATAACAACTCAAGTTCAAGATGATCTGACCCCTCTTCTGAACATCACCTCGGTGTCAGGTACCATGTGGTACAAACTATATCAATTCAGGCAAAGGACTCATACAGAAAAAAATTAAATTATTCAAATAATTGTTTGTAAACAAATACTACTACACTCTTACTAAATGCAACCCATCACAAAGTTTTTAATTAGTATTTATTCGATGTGTTCCTTTTTTTTTTTTTTTTTTTGTTTGTTTGTTTTCCGAGACAGGGTTTCTCTGTGTAGCTTTGCGCCTTTCCTGGAACTCACTCTGTAGACCAGGCTGGCCTCGAACTCACAAAGATCCGCCTGGCTCTGCCTCCCGAGTGCTGGGATTAAAGGCGTGTGCCACCACCGCCCGGCTGATGTGTTCCTTTTGTGAAAGGAATTTTATACTATGATTCTCAGATAAAATATTTTTATAAATCCAAGATACAATTCTCTGGTAGAAAAATCCAATGTTTCAGCTCTTAGGATGTAGATGTCATACAATAAACCTTTTACTAAGCAATATATGTTTCCTTTTAATACTGGACCGAATGGTTCCATGAAAGCAAAGTTTTCACTGTACATTCATATTTTAAATTTCAGCAACTACTCCTTGCTTTAGCTCTAAACAATCTCATATCATATGTTTATACCCACAGCTTTCAGGAATAAACAAAGGTTACTACATTTTTATTTCAAGGCAAGTCAGGTAATCTTAAGACGACACATACTATCCATTGGTGCTATGAAAAGTATCTAATAATGGTGTTTACTAGTAGAAAATCTATTGCTGTTTTAAAGCATCAACTACCCACATGCCAGTGTATGGAGACAGATGGGTTTGAAGGACAGTCCTACATCTAAGGTCTTACTTTATTGGCCCTTATCTCCTTTTCTGCAAATGCAAAAAAAATCCTCCAGGTCTGACTTGACTGACAGATCACATTCTACTTCTGGTCAATATATATATTTTATTCACACATACTAATTTAAATTACATGTTCACAATGTAAATGTCAAAGGAATCAATGATAAAATAAATCAGAAATTCATAGCCTTATGACAAGACTGATGAATTAATAGCAGGTAGTGTGGAACAAAACAGATTGTCATAAGAAATAAACAAAATTCAATGTGTTATAGTGCTCTATAAAGAAAACTATTTCAAGAGAAGTACTCATAATATATTCTGTAATGCTAAATAAGGCATGTGGATAATATCATTGAGAATTGAGTCTAATACAAATGTCTATTCACAGGCCTGGAATGATTGGCTCCAGGTGGTCAAGAGCACTGGTTGCCCTTCCAGAGGACCCAGGTTCAGTTCCCAGCAACCACATGTTGGGAACTGAACCTTGGTCTTACTCTACCACTGAGCTACATCCACAGCATAAAATCTAGAGTTGAGGGGGCTGGAGAGATGGCTCAGTGGTTAAGAACATTGACTGCTCTTCCAGAGGACCTGGGTTTGATTCTTGGCACCCACATGGTGGCTCTCAGCTGTCTGTAAAAACAGTTCCAGGGGACCCGACAGCCATGGCAATTCACCAACGCACACAAACTAAACTAACTAACTAAATAAATAAATAAATAAAAAGTCTCGAGTTGAGAATCAAGCCCAGTGCTGTGCTCCACATTTGAGCAGGTGCTACAAACTGAGCTACATCTTAGTCCCATTTGTAATAAAACCCCAGCACTAAGATTCTTGTGTACATAATATTGAACTTACCCGTTTGGATCGCAATTCACTGGTCAAAGAACTAGATTCTTCAGAGGTATTTTTATTCCCTGCTTTAAGTACATCAGGAGAAGGAACTACGAGTTTCCTGTATGTTTCCTTTTTGGCTTGATTTACCAAAGACAAAGGTTTCACATTGGCCACCAATCCCGTAGACTGTATTACACTGGTGTGTTTGTTCACAGATTCCTCCTTGGCCTGAGAGCTTTGGAAAATAAATGGAAGCTGCTGTGACAAAACCTGAGGCTGCTTCTGCTGGGACTGGAATGATGAGTGGGTCTGGGATTCAGACACGAGAGGTAATGGCTGCTGCAGTCTTTTTTCCTGGGCTTTTTCAGCTGCTTTCTGTCCATCCACTTTTGGATCTGAAATAGCATGTAATAGCACCTGGAAATAAAATTTAAAAGGAAGTTATCTTGGCATCCATTAAGAGCATCAAGTGGTAAAACGTGGAGAAAGAGAATATGTTAGAGAGTATTGTTAATCACTATGACAGAGACATAACACAAAGGTCACTAACACATAACAAACACCCTTTAAAAGCACTTGTCTGTGGGAAAGAACTGAAGGTTATTAAAATGAACAGGCTATAGGCGAGATGAAGGCTCTCCCTCCTAACGAGGTCTAGACACATGCAAAACAATACCTGGTTGTTACTTTTGTGTTGTGCTTCAGTCTCTGAGTCAGAATCCTCCTCTTCACTCTCCTCAATACTTTGATCTTCTTCCTCTTCCTCTTCGAGATCATCTGAGTCACTACTACTAATGCCTTCACTTGAGGTGTCTGACGATGTGCCCGAATCACTATCACTGTTGCTAGAACTTTCCATAGCTTTCTTCCTAGGTTTCTGGACAAAGAGCCGTTATTTGGTAAGCTATACTTTTGAAGAAATTCAGGTTTCAGTAAAAGACATGGTCTTTTAATTTTCAAATGATATCTTCAATATCAAAAGAGAAATGATTTATCATCATCATTATTATTATTATTATTAGCTAACTTATTTGACAGGAAATCATCAACAGAAAGTGTAAGTTCTGACATGGCTTGTCACTTAATGCATTTGCCCGTTGATCTGTTTAGAAAACAATGATTTGAAATATTGTTATGGGGTGGGGACTGATTTTGTAACCTGAAAAAATTCCCTATATTCTCCTACTTAAAACTATATCAAATAATTCTATTATGTTACTTAATGTGTAAATTGTATTCTTATACATAAAGCATAAAATATGGCTTTTAACAATAGACAATGTCCCATGTAGAACAGTTAAAATATAAATACAATACATATGTAGATTTACCTATGTTTCAAATAGTGCACCATTTAAATTGTAGTTCACAAAATAATTACACAGATTTAGTGTGAGCTGTCTTTATCTATATAGTAAACAGACAAACTTTTACCTAAGATGTGCCAAGGAACCTTTTGAGGTACCTACTGTAACTGTGTGCCACAGTGAATCTTTGCACACAGGAAACTCAGTCTAATGGAGGAGAGAGGAGGGAAGTGTTTTTCATAGAAAAGCAAACAATTGCATCTGTGTTGAGTGACACACAGAAGACATGGTACACAGCAAAAGATTTGTGGCGCTATGTCAAGAGATGCGATCCTGTCTAAGACTATTTCACATCAACACAGCAGTCAGCCGGCAGAGGCAGGAGTATCTCTACCAGTATCAGACGAGCCTGGTCTACATAGTGAACCCGGGCCAGCCAGGGCTATACACTGAAACCTTGTCTTTAAAAAATTTAAAAAGAAATGAAGAAATCACATAGGGAAAAAGCTATTTCTAGAATATTTAAGACTTTATTAGGAAAAATATTAAAAGCTGACAAAAGTTCATATTTAAAAAGTAGGCTATGTTTAAGAAACGGTCAGGGGCCGGGCGGTGGTGGCGCATGCCTTTAATCCCAGCACTCGGGAGGCAGAGCCAGGTGGATCTCTGTGAGTTCGAGGCCAGCCTGGGCTACCAAGTGAGTTCCAGGAGAGGCACAAAGCTACACAGAGAAACCCTGTCTCGAAAAAACAAAAAAAAGAAAAAAAAAAAAGAAATGGTCAGAAGGTGTGGATGCCTGTAGTGAAAGAGTATTTTTGGGACATGAAATTATAGCGGCACACACGATTCAAAGTGGTTGTGACTGTACAAGACCTGAAGAAGAATAAGCTAGCCAAACTCACAGAGAGGATGGGGAAAGGGCTCCTGAAGATCAACCCATACCTGAGAAGCTACTGGCAATGATGGCCACTGGGAGCATGAAGACCACCTTTCTTAGGGATGCAGGCAGTGAGGGGTTACTCATGCTCCAGCAG
This sequence comes from Peromyscus eremicus, assembly GCF_949786415.1. Taxonomy (NCBI): domain Eukaryota; kingdom Metazoa; phylum Chordata; class Mammalia; order Rodentia; family Cricetidae; genus Peromyscus; species Peromyscus eremicus. Next base: position 38,532,143 of record NC_081419.1, read on the forward strand.
ATGGTCCTACAGCCATGTACATACAGGCAACAATAATCTACTTGGAGGGTGATGAGACAAAGCAGGGAGAGGGGAGGGAGGGAAGAGCACACACGGCAGGCAGAGAGCACCCATCAGCAAGCACCAAGTCGGGAGGAGGAAGGGGTGAAGAAGGGGGATTATATCCAAACACATTACAGGAACGTAGGAATGTTAAAAAGATAAATCAGGAGCTGAACTACAAAACTAGTTATGTAACCACAATAAAAGCCGACTTACAGGAAGACTGAAAAGGAGGAACGTTGAAAAGACAGAGCAACGATTAAGTAGAACTTGTAGCTACTCCCAGTCATTTCAGTAAATTTCATTTACAAAGTCCCTAGGAATGGTGTACACATGTGTGTATGTGTGGTGTATATGTGTGTGTGTGTGTGTGTGTGTGTGTGTGTGTGTGTGTACACACGCACACATGTTGTATGTGTAAATTAATTAGGTAATGTCTCTTTACTTTCATGAAAACTTTTAAAAATCCTCTTGAACACATAAAAATGATCAAAGGAGAGCTGCTTAATTTCATTCCATCTGATCACAGAGAGTTTCTTAGCACTCTCTGAACTTTAATTTCACTATATACTTTTCTCAGTAACAAAAAAAAGACATGCTATCTGCTACGTATAGGTGCTTAAATCTTTGGGGATACAGGGTATGAGGAACAGACTTAAAGTCTGCTAGTGAGAACAGGAGACATCAAATTATTCTGAGTGGCGAGTATCATTTAAAAACAGGAGCATTAGTGCACACCCTGTGCCGGAGGGTGAAGGTCGGACTGTGATACCATCGTCAGGACCTGGTGAGCTGAGCTCAAGGGAGAACGAGAGCAGGAGGGCAGCAGTGGAAAAGCCACTAACTGGACTCTGGGCAAGTCAGAGCACAGTGAACAGGACCTTTGGCAAGTGATAAGGGAGGGTAGGCCAACAGATCTCAACTCAGACGGCTCTTCAGAGCAAAGGGCAAGTGCACTGGATTCTGGAGGAGCAGCCATTGCTGGAAGGAGCGACAACAGAGGCCAGCCTCCTTAAAGTCTGCAGAGAACGTGCACTTTAAACTTCAACGTTTACGCATTTTGAAGTGCATAGCTCAGTACTATTAAAAACATTCAGATTGGCACATGATTGTCAGAACACACCTTCAGAACTCTTTCCATCTGTGACACAGAAACACTAAACACATTAAACACCAACTCCTGGGCCAGGGAGATGGCCAAGGGCTAACCTGAGCCTGACAACACACGGGGAGGAAAGAGGGAAAGGGCTCTCAGGGTTATGCTCTGATCTGCACACATGCGCTGTGAAATGTGTGCTAGCACACATCCATACACATAAATGTAATGTGGAAGGGATCCAACTTTTTAGCTACCATGATAATTAAACTACAGATTCATATATTTGAGACTCTTCATTCAAATCTTTGGAACATATACCCACAAATGGAATGGCTGGATCATATTATAATTCTATAATTTATACTTAAATTATAATTTAAATTTTGGGGTTCACTGCACACTTTGTCCATGGCAACTCTGTGAATTTATATTCTCTAAAATGTTCTTCAAGTCACAAATAAACAAACAAACAAACAGACAGACAGACAGATAGACAGTCTTACTATTTTTAAAGGTGGCATTGGCTACACAGGACAGAAATTCATGTAACTGGAAGATAGACTACTTCCAACTTTAAGTAGTTTTATTTTCAAAACAGGCTATGTGTTTCTATACTCTAGTCTAAACTTTGATCTAAGCAAGCTACATGAGGAAATGTACTTATCAGTGACTCTAATGAGGAGGCCTGAGATCAGCACTCCACCCCTGAGGAAGGACAGACAAATTATCCGAAGAAATTTCTTTCAAACTATACAGGAAAGTGCTAATGAGGCAATTTTTACAAAGCTTTTAATCTTGAAAAATAATGAGTAACAATACAGGATTTTATGTTCATTTTATTTAAGCAATCTGTTACCATAACACATGTTGGCACATGTATAATTCACAACTGCTTAAGATTATATGAAATCATAAATTTTACATTATGATAAATTCTACTTTAAGATTAGATAAAATTCGCTTAACAGCAAGTCTCTTATACTATTACTTTGATTGGGTGTTTACATGCACCAGTATGGTACCTCAGATCTGTCTGTACGGTTCACCAAAGAGGAGTGTCTGTAGGTAAGGTTGAATATGTGCTCCTGGAGAGGTTTTAGTGAGGAGCCCTAATTCTGCTTAAGAATCTCAGTGCAGACTCCTCACTAAAAACAAGTTAGGCCTGTTTCACATTCATGCCTTCCAAACTTCTTGTGCAATGCCTTGAACCTGTACACCACTTGAGGTTTCACGTTTCCCTAGACTTTTATCACGACTTCCACGACGTAGGATGACTAAGTTTAAAAGTTTAGACCCTTGCATTTTAGAAATACAGTGTAGACATGTATCCAACGACACAACACATGAAGTTAGCTTCCTAAAGCATGGGAGGTGAGCAGGTGCTGTGTCACACACAGAGGAGCTAGCAGAAATGAGAAACAAGCCCCGCTGCTTACACCGTTGGGACTGCCCTTGGAAACATATCCTAAGGGAGACCTGAGGGCAGCCGCAGAGCGGCAGGTGGGAAGCAGCACCCGACACTGAATCACCTGCAGGAAAGAGATGAGGATCTTTCACCAGGCAGGCTCAAATGCTCAGTGTCTGAAGCAGAAAGAGAATGTTTGGGGCCTTGTACAGCTTCTTAGAGACACCAGGTGACCTTCCCCAAGCTCTTATATGGGGGTACTATATTCTGGGAAATAGCTATTTTCTGCTGAGAAAACAGAGATCAAGAAAAAAAAAAGATAAAAATGTAGCTGAAGGTGTCTTGGATAAATGAAACCTGGACCTAATGATGGCCAACATTTTATGCAGTTGGGATGTCAGGGTTTCCCTTGGATCATGTTAAAAAGGGGAGCTGAAGCTTGGAAAGATTAGAATCTGTAATGAATTTACCATACATGTGAATTATACACTAACCCTACATCTGGAACCAATTCTTTTAAGATTTAGTCAGAAGGCAGAACCCATATTAGCAATCTGAATGAGAAAAGGTAGCAAAGAATTACCAAGTAGCTAGGGGTACTACTGATACACACCAGCAACCTCAACACGAAGGCAGTGAGGCAGGAGGAGCTTAGGTTCCAGGCCAGCCTAGCCTACAAAGTAAGACCTTGTCTCAAAACAAAACAAAAACATGCCCTGAGAACTATTAGTTAATAAAAGGAGATGCCTGATAAAAACAGTGAACAGCCCCTCTCTAAATAATAAGGAAATCACAGATAGAGTCATTTTTCTGTAGGATTAAGGAAGACGGTTTCTTTCCCATGAACCCATTCACCTGAGGCTAAGCTTTTGATTTTGTTGAAAAGAAGTGGCTCTTCTGATATGTAAAATTAAATTAAATTATAAAATAAAATAAGAAGTGGCTCTTGCCCACCGTATAGCAGGACTGTTGAAGGAGGTATCATCCAGCAAGGCCCTAGCACACACATAGGTAATACAGACAGCTAGGGTAGGTACCAGGAAAATTACCTAGAAAGGCATCCATTCGTTTTTCAGCAAAACTTGCTTATAAACTGTGTTGCGGGGTATATGATAACACTGTGAACTCCCAGTTTGCATTTGTATTAATTAAATAAAATCAACCTTGGGTCAGGAGGCAGAGTCAGCAACTAGTTGACAGAAAGTAATCATAGAGAGTCAGAGGGAATCTGGAAGATGGATAGAAAGAACCACAGAGAGTAGGAGGGCGGGACTTTGAATGTGGCGGTCCTTTTTGGTTTGGAACAACTGAAGAGACACTCTGAGAAACTGGCAAAGGGGAAAGCCATATAGATGCTCTTCAAACTCTCTGAGCTAACAGGTTTTCATCCAAGCTTTATGTCACACGAGTCTTTATTGGTAAATAGAATGATAGAGATTTAGTTAAAAACTACATCTGATGGCAGGAGGTAGATCTGGAGAGATGTAAAGGTCCTGCCAGGCCACTGCCTGAGAAGTGGGCCGTTCCTGGCTGAAAGAGCAGTAGATTCATGTGCAGCCACTGTGATGGCTGAAACAACAGAACTGCTCTGGTGCCAATGAGATCACTAGCCGGTGTGCAGCATTTGAGTTCTCTGTGTACCAGTGCCTATATTTGGACACTAGCAGCCTAGAGGCCATCAGTTGGCAACAAAGTAATCCACTGACAGCATAGCCTAAAAGAAACATTAAATTTGGGGCTGGAGAGATGGCTCAGAAGCTAAGGGCAAAGGGTGCTCTTCCAGAGGACTCAGGTTCATTTCCCACACCCACAAGACAGGTCATAATTGACTATAACTCCAGTCCCGAGGGATCTGACTCCCTCTTCTGGCATCCCTGGAGATGGCACACATGTGCATAGACAAATGGAGGCAAAAACATCTACATACATATAGAATTTAAAGAGAGACAGACACAGAAATAAAGAGAAAGAAATACTAAATCAGCAGCAAAAATCCCTCCTCTAAAAGGACACTGCCCCCAGTCTTTCGTGTTTGTGTATCTCTATTTTTGACAAGGTCTCTCTAACAGCTTAAAATTTGCTATGTAGCTCAGGCTGGCCTGGAGCTCAGCCGGCCTTGGCTGGGAGTAAAGGTATGGGCCATCATGCCCAGCCTAGGACACTCCCTTAAGAATGCCTAATCTGGCTTTCGCTGCCTGACGCCGCCGAGGTCGCACGCGCGAGGCCTGTCCGCAGCAGCCGACATGCGCTACGTCGCCTCTTACTTGCTTGCCGCCCTTGGGGGCAACTCCTCTCCCAGCGCCAAAGACATTAAGAAGATACTAGACAGCGTGGGCATTGAGGCGGACGATGATCGGCTCAACAAGGTCATCAGTGAGCTGAATGGAAAAAACATTGAGGATGTCATCGCCCAGGGTGTTGGCAAACTTGCCAGTGTGCCTGCTGGTGGGGCTGTGGCTGTTTCTGCTGCCCCCGGCTCTGCAGCTCCTGCTGCTGGTTCTGCCCCTGCTGCAGCAGAGGAGAAGAGGAGTCAGATGATGACATGGGATTTGGCTTGTTTGATTAAATTCCTGCTCCCCTGCAAATAAAGCCTTTTTATGTAAAAAAAAAAAAAAAAAAAAAAAAAGAATGCCTAATCTGCCGGGCGGTGGTGGCGCACGCCTTTAATCCCAGCACTCGGGAGGCAGAGCCAGGCGGATCTCTGTGAGTTTGAGGCCAGCCTGGGCTACAAAGTGAGTTCCAGGAAAGGCGCAAAGCTACACAGAGAAACCCTGTCTCAAAAATACAAACAAATAAACAAAAAAACAAAAAAACAAGAATGCCTAATCTTATGCCAAAAGGCAAAGGAAAAGGAGAATGTATTCAGTGCAGAGACAATCAATTGACAAGCTGCATACAGAGACAGAACTGGCCCAACATGGTTAACTCTTCCATAAGCATAATGGGATCATCTCAATAGGATCTATTGAGATGATCTAAAACTTCCCCATAATAAAAGATTGTTTAGTTTTGCTACCCTAAACTATAGACTCTGAAGTTAACACTTTTGGCTTCAAAATCTGACTCTGCCACTTACTGGATAATTATTTTATCCAATTTGTACTAACAACCACCAAATGTAGGGTAGAGGGAAAATTGAAATTGATATGGAAAGCAATTAGACTAGAGTGTGTCTCCTTCAAGTTGTCTTGGAGCTGGGAGCCCAACTCAGTGGTACAGTGTGAGCTTAGTTTGCATAATTCCTTAGGTTCAACTCCTAACTATTACTACCAATTATATTGTTTGTTCAGGTACTGTGAGTTTTAATATTCCAAGATATCTATTCTAATATCAACATTATGCTATAAAAATATACATCTGCAAAAATAAGAGTTGGTAACAAGAAATTAATCCACACATTCTGGTGGCTTGACTTTTAAATATTTACCTTATCTATTGATCCATTATGTACTTGTTCTTCAAGAAACAGCTTACCTTATCTTTGATTTTGTCGGCTCTGGCATCCAAAGGCTGACTTTTGCTTTGTTCCTGATGACATTTTAGGTTTCCTCCACCTGAGCTTGTGCTTTGATTCTGCCCCATGGAACTTGAAGCAGGAGTGGATAGTACAGATGTACTGACACCAAGTACAGATGATGCACTGTTTCCATTAACTGACCCATTTATACCTTGAAAATAAACATGTTTCTATGATGGGACATTATTTGGCCAAAACAAGGAATAGAGTACTTGTGCATGTGTAAAGTAGATCAGGCTCATAAACACTGTATGTTAAAAAAGACACTAAAAGTCACATATGATTCCTCTAAATGAAAGATTCATAATGAATACTGTAGAGACAAGGTACACACAACAGTGTGACAGGCAGGGAGGCGTGATTACATACAGGGTATAGAATTCTTAGAGATAATATTTTAGAGTATGATACAGGGTGGCCATCATGCAATATTATGAACACATTAAATTCAACAGAATTATTCCTAGCATTAAACTGTGTGAATATCATTTAAATTAAACAAACATTTTTTTTTTTTTTTTTAAAGATTTATTTATTATGTATACAGTGTTCTGCTTGCATGTGTCCCTGCAGGCCAGAAGAGGACACTAGATCTCATTACAGGTGGTTGTGAGCCACCATGTGGGTGCGGGAATTGAACTCAGGACCTCTGGAAGAGCAGCCAGTGCTCTTAACCTCTGAGCCATCTCTCCAGCCCTAAACAAACATATTTAGAAAATAAATTATATGTAAGTATTGTCTGCTTAGAAATACTCAATTTAAAAGAGCAATGGGCAGGGCTGGAGAGATGGCTCAGCAGTTAAGAGTACTGGCTGCTCTTCCAGAGGACCCGGGTTCAATTCCCAGCACCCACATGGTGGCTCACAACTGTCTGTAACTACAGTTCCAGGGGATCTGATGTACATGAAAGGAAGGAAGGAAGGAAGGAAGGAAGGAAGGAAGGAAGGAAGGAAGGAAGGAAGGAAGCAAACAAAACCAATGGGCTATCTACAACACTGTAATTTCTAAATACTATCGTAACAATACTTAGAAACTGTAGAAATGCTGATCATTTCAAAGAAGAACACAGTAGTGGGGTGCTGGCTTGGACAACACTAATACTTAAGTTGAGAAGCAGCAGCATTCCACTGAGTTAGGTGTAAGGAGATAATGACAGGCAGAGGGAAGAGGAGTAGAACTGGGTTCAGATCCCGCTAAACCACGTCAGTGTCTGAGCATACTTCCTAGCACAAGTATTTAACCTTGGCTGCAAACTCAGGAGATGTGTAATCTGATTACTACAAGGATCAAGCAAGATGACGAGGAAGCATCCAGCACAAGGCTGCAAAAGGGTCCTGGAAGCAAACTCTGTTGCAAAGAGGCATGGGACAGAGGTTCCGGCTCGTCCCTCATGCTCATGTGAGTACCTTTCTCAGGACCGTTCCGATTACTCTTTCCAGAAGTCCTTGAATGGAATGAAGAATCGTGATTCTGGGCTGGAGGAGCAAACATTGGTGGAATTCCCAGTAAGGGTGGAAAGAAGGGCGCTCCTGCACGAGTGTGAACGTCTGTGGTTCGCCACCATTCTGCACCTCAAAACCAAAGGAAAAAAAAACTGAATTAACTGTCAAATTCATCTAGTGACCATTTTCTACTATTGCAGAAACAATGTTTCAAGTTTCTCCTGGGACAGAACTGCTCAAGTCACATAGTTCTGATCATTTTTTTCCCCACTGTAAACAGGTAATTCAAACTTGTATAATCCCCTCTTATTACATTATTCAAGATTCTTCCCTTTACAGTTTTTTAGATTCAAGCTAAAAATGAACACATTTTCATAATTTAAAAACTGCCAAAAACTCAGAATATAAAACAAACCATTTGATTTGATAACCTACACCATCTATTTACTAAGCCAAGAAGGAAAATAATTAAATCCATATTAATCTATTTCAAGACTTTAGATTTGAAGCTGACATCTGCAACCTCTTAAGATTTTCCTCCAATTATATACAATATAAATTTGGCTTTGACAATTCTGGCGGGTAGGTAATTAATATTATCAGATGAGTATCTCAAATGCATTTATGGATTAAATAATTCTGTAGCCAAATAAAAAACAAAAATATAGAAAACTTAGTAATAAGCCTTTTTTGTTTAGACTAAGAAATAAGTTCTTAAAGAATATTTTCAAAACAAATAATTTTTCATTAAAATGTTAGGCATAAGCCCGGTAGTGGTGGTGCATGTCTTTAATGCCAGCACTCAGGAGGCAGAAGCAGGTGGATCTCTGAGTTCGAGGCCAGCTTGGTCTACAGAGTAAGTTCCAGGACAGCCAGGGCTACACAGAGAAACCTTGTCTCAAAGAACCAAAAACCAAAAACAAACAAACAAACAAACAAACAAGGCTTATAAAGCTTCTAGCTTTAAAATTGATAAGGAAAGCTTGAGTTCTCCTTTACACTTCTCATTTAATTATAGATGACTGATTTTTTAAAATAAATATCAAACAACTAAATTGGAGAATCATGGAATGCAATTCAGATATTCAAATAGCAGTTCTTCATTAAAACTCTTAGGGGGAAAAGCCAATTGTATAAAATGTTGTTGTTGTTTTGTTGTTTTTTTTTTTTTTTTCAAGAAGAGTGAAGATTAAAAAGAGCTTTGGAAATTATCCAAAGAACAGTCTTGGGTTGCCTCCTATCACATCCTGGACACAATCACCAACTGAATAATCCACCAAACTTCCAAGTAATTTCTGTTCATACCAGACTCCTAAACAATATGCCATTCATTTTTTGATTGGAATAAACACAGAAAATGAGAAGAAAACACCACAATACTATCAGGAGATTTTACTACAAGATCTTTAGAAAGTCCCAGGAATATTCCTTCATTATGGAAAGGTAACACTTGTCCAGCCAGGTGATGGTGGCGCACGCCTTTAATCCCAGCACTCAGGAGTCAGAGGCAGACAGATCTCTGTGAGTTTGAGGTCAGTCTGGTCTACAGAGCGAGATCCAAGACAGCCAGGGCGATTACACAGAGAAATCCAGGTGTGTGTGTGTGTGTGTGTGTGTGTGTGTGTGTGTAATATCCAAGGTCACTGATAGTCCCAAGGGGTATCATGAACAGCATAGGCAAAACACTGCAAAGGCCACTGTTGAAACTGCACATGGAGTAGCTAGTGAATGCTACCCTGAATGCTAGGACTTCAGAAAAACTGAACATTCCAGTTACTCAATTAGTCACTCAACCACTGTCTGGATTGCACTTAGATGGATAAAAGGAGGAAGCATTTTGGGGAGAGGCTATCTGCACAGACCATCCCTACAAACAGGTTTGCAACTTCGTTTTCACTTAGGTGACAAAAACAGACTGCAGTTTCCCAGCAAGAATCGTTTCACTTACATTTCTGACAGATGTCTTAAGGTTGGATATAAAGATTTGGTAAACAACTAAGAAGTCAAAGCATAAGATTTTAAATGTGACAGATATACAGTAGGCATTAGAAAAAAATAATAGGTACAATGTATGCTCACAGTGACAGGGCATCCCAGAGACAAACATACAAGATCAATTAGATAAACTAAGAAACTGGCCTTCTCTGAAGATAAATCTCTGACATTATTTCACAGGAAATTACAACTTTTCAGTGAAAAGTTTACGTAGCTTTCAAATTGAGGAAAATAAACAAATTTAGTCATAAGCTAACTTAATTATCAAATGGAAGATATAAAATAAAGGTAACCTAAGTAGGTACAGGATGAAAGTCTAAGCAAATTCAAAATCCTAAGAAACACTACAGCAGCCACAACAATCTTTTCCAGGTGTGATGCTAATATATTAGAGCATACAGGGAATCGCAGTTTGATCATGCAGCACATTTCTTTGTAGGTTTCTTGGCACCAGGGTTTCACTGTTTAGCCCAGGTTGGCATCAAACTTGTGATCTTCTGCCTTCCAAGATCTGGAATTACAGTCATGTGCCTGCATGCCTGGCTCTGATATGGTAGAATTTAAAAACGACTCATATATGGAAAACAACCCAAAACTTCATAGAATTATAGCATTAAAATGTGAACACCAAGAATTTTAAATATTTTAAGATAAATTTCATAAAATACTATTTTAATATAAAAATATACATTTTATTATATTAATATCAATTAAACAATTTTATATTTTCTGTTTGAAATGAGAAATAGTTTAGATGTAAATAAACTTTATAAAAAATTATACCTTACTTAAAATTGCTAATATCCTCTTGTGACTTCCTTGTGTTTTTCCTAAAGTGGCCATTTGGTTACCCTTCTGAATGATAGACAATTTAAATATATAAATTATTACACCAAGGTGTCATTTAAAGAAAGTGGTTTCTCTAAAATTAGTCATAATCTCTACCCATTTGGTAAAGAAGTATACACACATATGCGTGTTTTTATTACTAATGCTTCTGTTTATAACTCCCTGTCTCTAGTAAGCCATAAAATACATTGCACTGGTGTGTGACTGCATAACCAGGCTCCTGCACAGATCGTAACTGGTGAAATGCATGAGCACCTTATCTAGGTTCAAGAATTATGTGGCTTGTTTAAGCAGGATGTTCTTAAATATTTTTTATTTATTTGTTGTGTGTGTGTGTTCATGTTCATTCACATGTATGTGCATGAATGTCACAGTGCATATAGAGGTCGGAGGGAACTAGAGGGAACAGGTTCTCTTCTTGCATCATGTGGGTCCCATGAATTGAACTCAGGTCCTAAGGTTTGGCAATAAGAGCCTTTTCACACTAAGCTGTCTCACTGGTCTTAGACTGGTTTTTACATATTGGAGATACCATCATTATTAAAGCCCATACAAGTTATTTTTTAATATTCATTGACCATCTTATCAGTATTTGATTTTAATACAACACACTATAGTTTAGAAATGTTCAAAAGTAGTACTATAATAAATTAACACAAAACAATAAAAGTACTGAAGATATTAGTAATTACTTATGTTACTGTTGACTATTTATTTAGATTTTGATTTAGAAATCTATTTCTGGAGATAGCTGATGATATCTGATACTAAATAACCATGTTAAAAACAGAATGAAGCAGGCACGGTGCTGAGGCAGAGGAGGTACATCTCTACAAGTTTGAGGCCAGCCTGATCTACACAGCAGTTTCAGGCGAGCCAGGGCTACACAGTGAGACTGTCTAGAATAGTGTTTTTAAAGTCCCTGTTAACATATTAAAGGAAATACTCGGACTTGGTCAACACTGTCTAGCCACAAACTTTTCCGATCGTGCCCCTCTCCAAGACAATGAAATTAAAGAAATAATGTGACTCAAGAAATAGTACTTGAATACAATGTAACCATTTCTGTTTTCTGTGTTTCAGAAGATATTTGATTCTTTTTAAAGACTTAGTAGATACTTTGTCTGCCATTAAGGTGGGCAGGAAAAAATAGCAATATTTGCAGACAGCACAAGACATGCTTGTCTACTAGAATCTTCACACAGCCCCAGAGAGCCAGGAATTTTATGGTTTTCAGTTTACAAGGATGAAAGGTCAGAGATTTGTCCAAGGCCAGATTTAAATTCAGGTCAATTTCTACCTAGAACTAAGCTCTGCTGTTTTAAACACTGTTCCAGTAAACCAAGCTTCTTTAATAAAACTGAACTATAATGTGCAGTGATTAATGTTAAGCTTGGATTTTCAAGAAAATTTGTGTGAATTCAGCTACTGTGTGACCACAGTCTACAGAATTCCAAGTCACACTGGCCCTGACCAGGTATATGCACCAACTGCATAACTGCTGTGGAAACATGTATTCAAAACATGCTCTGGAAACAGTTTTTAAATAGGAAAAAGCATAGAAATTTAAGATTCCACCTCAACCTCCCAACATGGGAGAGAAAAATAAAAACCTAAAATAGTTGTTAGAAAAGTTAGACTCCAGGTTCAGTAAATTTTTCCTAGTGCTGAGTGTCTAACCCAAGGCCTCATATATGCTAGGCAAGTAAGTGATCTACCACAGAGCACATTTCAAGCCAAGTTAAATGCTTGATTTAAATATCAGATAAAGGGACTAGGGAGATAGTTTAGTCGGTAAAGTACTTGCCCCAAGAGCACGAGGACCAGAGAGCAATCCCCATGTAGCAAGGGTAAAAAGCCAAGCACACATCTGGGAACAGAAACAGAGACCCGGAGCTAGCTGGCCTGCCAGACTAGCAAACCAGTGAGCTCCAAGTTCAATGGAAAGACCCCATCTCAAAAATTAAGGACTAGAGTGACTGAGGAGGACACATGACTTCAACATCTGGCCTTCCACAAAGACGTTCCCACATGTATATCCAGCATATAGCACATACATACACACAGAGAGACACATTAACATGTACACATATACATACACCCCCCCACACACACACAGCCCCCCAAAGAAAACCAAAGCTGAGAAAAATTAAAACTGTACACTCACATTTTTATACATACAATACTTTGGTAAAAAGCACCATAAACACTTGCCTTAAATATTCTGTTCTATTGCAGGTATTTATTATGTAGGTAAACACCTGATAAATACCTAATTAACTGCTATATCCCCTGACACACAGTGAGATTTATTTCACTGTATGTGTAAAACTGAGCCAATTCGTGCCCATGAATCTAATACACTATGCTTTGCTGTTCAACTTAATAAACACATTACGGTTTGAGCATTTGCAGGCTTTTCTCCTTTCCTTGAACACCACAGGAGATGTTTACCTGGAAAAGATGTTAGTTGGGGATGTGCGGCTAAGGCTGTGGGTGTACCAAGTGTCCCCAAACCACCAAATTCTGAATGCCCTGAGCTGGCTGAATGTAGACCAAAGACTGGGTGGCTGACCATTGGGAAGGCACTCGACACTGTGGACAGGTTAAACGGTTGATCCCCAGCTGGTCTGAATAAATGTCCTGGGAGGGGAAAAAAACATACTTAAAGTTGTTTAGATAAAACAGATGAGATTTACCTGACTTCATTCAGCATTCATGAAGTTTACAACAATATATTATGTATTAAATTTTTATTTTATATTTTTGTCTGTAATTTCTTCTCTTAAAGCCCTACAAAATGTTTCTAGAAACACAAAAGCATTGTAAGATTAATCAAAATGACTAGAAGACCCTTCTTATTTCGAATTTCCGATTTTAGAACAGATGCCAAGTCTGACCTGAGGAAATGAAGTTGGCTTTTTGCCAATACATGTGCCCTGATGTGACATCACATTCTTTAGTTCTTGAGAAAAATAAGAACATCCTCTGACTCTAACCCTGAAAACCAATGAAACAGATCCCAACTCCATTACCACTCATCATTCAAATGTGAGCCTTGATGCAAAGAGATGCGGTTGTCATGTGCACAACCTGTTTAACGTTTTGTGGGGAGAGCATCCTGATTCCCCCAAGGCAGCTTAGGCCACTGTAGTCACATAGTGCCAAGGACAGCACAGTTAATACACTTCCTATGGCATTTCTAAATGAATTCACAAATACATTGGTAGTCAGCTGCAGGACACGAAGAAAAATCTTCCTTTACTTACAGGAAATAATTAGGACACTTTGGCTTCCTACTATGAAAACAGAATATTATTCTATTCTTAAGTACTATGAAAACAGCTCAATATTCTAGGCTTTTTAAAGAATTTACTTTGAATGGTAGGGCATGCCTTTAATCCCAGTACTCAGGAGGCAGAGGTAGAAGATCTCTGTGAGTGGAGGACAGCATGGTCTGTAGGGCGAGTTCCAGGCCAGCCAAGACTTACATAATGAGACCTGGCCTCAAAATAAATATATATACTTGGAATATGAAGACAGTGATACACACCTGTAACCCAGCACTCAGAAGGTTAAGGTGGGAGGATTCAAAGTTCTAGGCCAGCCTGGGCTACATAAAGAGGTCAAGTCTAGCCTTTGCTAATTAGTGAGACTGACTTAAAAACAAAGAGGAAACAACCAAGAACTGGAGATGCAGACACAGTCTAATGGTTGCCAAGGGCTTGCTCTAGAGTAGAGTACTGGTACTGCAGAGGAAAAGGCCATCTCCTTTGTGAATAAAACTGTAGCCAGTGTTTAAACAGAGGAAGGTCCACATATCATCTATCTCTGCTATTTTTACATAGTATGTCTGAAGTAAATGAAAAAGTAAGTTATAAATGAGAATACCTTTGCTCATCAATTAGCTGTCTATCAAATGTTAACTCTGTTTTTCTGGTCCTTAAGAAAACAAGACCCAAAGACCCCATAGACTGATTAAAAACCTTATGTTTTTAAATGATATAATGCTAATATCTTTACTAAAATAAGACTATTCAAAGGGGTTGCATCAAGTATGTCTTCGATAGGAAGATGTTTGAATTCAGGGGGTGCTCCATCCAGTGACAGGAACTCCTCTCATAGGGAAAGTCTTCAGAGGGCCTTACAGGGACAGTGCACAAGAATCTCTGAGATGAGAGAACAAGGAAAGGACACACAGTGTTTTGGTTTTGTTGTTGGCTTATTTGTGGTTGTTGTTTTAAGATAGGGTTTCCCTATGTAGCCCTGTCTAGCTTGGAACTTGATACGTGGACCAGGCTGGCCTCCAAAGTGCAGAGATCTGCCTGCCTCTAGCTCCTGAGTGCTGAGATTAAAGGCATGGGCTCCATGCCTGGCAAAGGATACAATATTGTGTGTCCATTCTAATCAGTCAATCTGGTTTTGTTCTTTAAAGCCAGAATAGAAAATTAGTGAATTTTTAAAAATCTGAATGTACTTTTCAATTATTCTTGATTCGTGATATTACCTTTGAAGTCAAGATCAGATAAAACTGGGACAAATACAGTTATCTAAACCATCACCATCCTGGGTCTCATCAATTAAATGAACTTTTTGATTTAGTTGTACTAATCAAACACTTTGTTTAACAACATACAATATATGTACTTCCTTCTCTGCCTGTGTTTCTAACAAATGAGGTAAGCTAATCGTCATTTATTACTTACATAGAAGTAAATACATGATATGTATATTTGAGTGTGTGCGAGAGCATGTGGATGCTAGAGGACAACCTTAGTGTCATTATTCTCAGATTCCTAAGTATAAAACAAGATGACTTGAATATTAGAAGGTTCTACTTTTGGAACAGTAAATTTTTCCTACATTAATATACCTAATGTCAACCTATGCTCCCAAATAAAACTATCTTGATTAAAAATAAGTTTTCTCAAAGAAAATATCTGCAAACTTATGACTAAGGCAATAATGCTTCCTTTAACTGGAAGGCGTTCAGTTTCCACACTATGAATGTAAATTTTATTTTACTTTAGTTTTTGCTTTAACTATGATGGATTACCATGGATAACTTAGATAATGACAATTTATCTACAATGGCAATGTTAAGATTTTCAAATGATACGCTAGAAACTTCAGCACAACTTTTCCAAGTCTACCAGTTGACACACAAAAATTCCTTAAAAGCAGGAGGCAAATGCCAATGTGTCAGTCATGAGGAACGGTAATTATAAGCCCTGTTGTCAATCTGAGTGAACAATAACAAGTTCCACCTCACATAAAGCAAATAACAATGAACGCACAGAACTACTGCCATGAAACTAAAGTGCCAATGACCAAAGTCTCCTATGACTATAGCAAAGTCCAGAAGTCACTATGAACAGCATCAATGTAAGGAACAAGTACGCAAAACATCTAATCCTCAAATCAGAAACAAAATCAAAGCAAAGATACTATAGAGGCTGCTTTTCTGTTTGCCAAACGTGTTCTTCATCTTTCAATGCTATACAAATTTGCTGCACCATATCTTCAGTTCTTTAAAACTGCCAACATGATTTTACACCATTGCAAAATTAGTCTCTGGTTTGTAATCTGTAAAGCATGGCTAATCATAAAAAATGGTAGTTCATTCAAATACAGGTCTCATGTAACAATGGAGTGCATCGATCCAAACAAACATAACTGAAATTGCTATAAACTGAATAACTATCAGTTAACATGTGAAATTCTAAGTATTTTGAAACTTAAAATGAGAAATGTATAAATTTGAATTTTAATTAACAAAAAGAATTCTATAGTTAATGTAGCTAGAACATTTTTTCCTCAAATAATCTTCATTTCATTCCTATATTCTCTTATTTGGAGTCATTTAAGCTTTATGTTTTAATACCTAGCTTTATGTTTTAATGCTTAGATGTATGGAATGCAAACAAACTTAGTCATTGATTTGTTTGTTTGTTTTTCAGGGTTTACAGGGTTTTCAGGGTTTCTCTGTGCAGCCCTGGCTGTCCTGGAACTCACTCTAAAGACTAGGCTGGCCTCCAACTGAGAGGTCTACCCGCCTCTGCCTCTATGGTGCTGGAAGTAAAGGTGTGAGCGACCACCACCAGTCCTTTGTTTTTCTTGAGACAGGGATTCATAATGTAGCACAGGCTAGCTTCAGAATCACTATGTGGCTTAGATTGGCATTGGACTTGAGTTCTTTCTGCTTCTGTGTCTCAATGCTGGAATCACAGGCATGCACAACTAACCTAGCTTACTGTTATTTTCAAGTATTTACTTTGAGATTATTTTCTATTCACAAACACTGCAAAAGTACCAGCAAGTTCCTACAGATACTTCTCTAGCCCCTCCTATGCTAACATCTTACATGATCATAGTTCAATCTTTGAAGCAAAGAAATTACCCTTAATTAGGCAAAAGATTTATTAGCTTTAATCAGATTTCTCACTAACACCATTCTTTATCCCAAGATTCCAGAATCCCATGTTACATTGAATTCTGTACTTTTAACTTTCTTTAGTCTGCTACAATTTCTGTCTTTTGTTTCATGATGAATAAACCAAAGAGATCAGAGTGTGTCTAATGCTTTGTAATGATCAGAAGAAATTGTACATCACTGAGAATGATACGAATGGACCCTTCTCAGAACAAGACGCTCAAGGCCCAGGATGTTTCTATGTGGCTCTGGTGATGTTCATTTGGATCACATGATTGAACTGGTGCCAGCCAGTTTAACCTCTCCACTGTGACGTTGACTATTTCTCTTCAAGCAGTGTTTTTATGAGAAAACAAGTCATTAAAAGCATGGGTGGCTTTGGGAACAAAAGCTACTAATTAGTACCCCTCCTATCTTAAATAGTTAATTCCTTCTTTGTAATAAACATTTTTGTTAAATCTACTGAAAAAACTTAATACTACTGTATGGTATTATAAAAAAGAAAAAATAATTAGGAATAATTTTAAAGTACTGTTTTTTCAATAAACAAGAAAATCTGTTTTCCCACAATGAACAGAAACTACTAAAATGAGTTTTGAAGAATACAGAGTGCATTACTTTGCTAGGGCTGTCATAACAGCTTAGAACAGAAACTACTGCTGGAGGTCCAAGGTCAAGATGATGGCACGACCATGTACCCTGGCTGGCTTTGGTGTGCTAGGAAAGGATATGTTCCAAGCTTCTCTCCTAGGCTCTGGTCTTCTCTTTTGTCTCCACTGTGGACATGTCTTACGTAAGGACACAGTCACAGTAGAACTGGGCCTGGGCATACTCACTGACTTCACTTTAACTGGAAGACCTCTCTAAGAGCCCATCTCCAAATAAGCTCACCTTCTGAAGCACCGTGATTTGGCTCCAACATATCTTTGCTTCTTTATAATAGGAAGATACAATCTAACCTATAATACTTGGTTAGTTACCAAAATTACTTAATTGATTTGGACATACTATTTTTCTTCAGTAACTCACTACTAAGTCTCAAACTAGACTACAAAGTTATACTAGTAAAAGTTAAAATAATATTTCAATCTCCTATTAAATATACCTCAGTTAAGAAGAGCTGGACAGAGGCCGAGAAGACAGTTCAGCGAGTGAACAGGCTTGCTAGGCAAGCCTGATGAGCTGAGTTGAATACTAGAACCCATGAGGAAGACAGACGTGAGAGGCACATCTGCAAGTCCGGAGCCTGGAGTGCCCTATGCTGCAGCAGAAACAAGGGTGGAAGGCGAGAACGGACTCCCAACGCTTGTCCTCTGACTTCCACAAGGATGTGCGTGTGCACACACACAATAAAGAAGTGAACAAAGTTTGAAAAGAAAGAGAGAAAAGATAGTCGGGAAATGGAAAGCCTGCATTGGAGATCTACAGAAACCTATAAAATTAGCAAAGCAGCTGCAGTGAAAAATGGTACTAAAAACTTTTCAGTGTGATGTAAATCGTGAAATTGGCTTTATCTACTAAACACCTAGAGAAGACCTCTCACATCCCTGATGGTGTCATTTCAGTTATGTGTTCCTTGTACTGTCAAGTGAAATATATGCATAATCAATATGATATGACTTACGTCAGCTGCTTAACTGGCCCCTGAGATTAAGCCTTGCACACACACACAGTCTTGCCTAATTGACTAAGGGTCAAGTGAAATAGGACACAGGAATGCTAAATAAGAACATATTAATGGACAAATTTTCATTAACTAAAAGTTGCCATTATAAATACTTCTAATATGCCTAAATATATATTCTCCATATAAATAATGTTAAATATTAATAGATTTAGAGATTTTAAAATTCAAATAATGCTGGCAAGAAATCTTATTTTGATGTTCTTCAACCCTGAAACAGCACTGATCCCTCTCCTGCTTCCTTGGAACAGGTCTTGGTGACAGATTGCTCATTACTCTGATGAGGTCACTGATCATTTGCACCAGACCTGCAGGTTATTTACTGGACTTTGATCCAGCTTCATGAAGCCATTCAGTTTGTCAGTGCTGTTCATGAACATAACAAGCAGGACTCTCTTACGGTGTTCATACTCTTTTATATGGTCCAGTTGTGGAAGGTGTCAAAGAATTCAGATGATCTGACTCTGATATTTTTTTTTCTTTTTATCTCTTCTCCAGTTTTTCAAAATATCTCTTTCTGCTACATCTGGAATACACCATCAAGATATCCCTTTAGATTTTCAATTTATTTGAAAAACATGGCCTGGCAGAAACAGAAGAACCCAAACTGATATAGACCTGAAAAGCCAAGATGTAGCTTATAGAATTCACTGTCTAAGCTGGAGTGAAGATGCTGAAATCAGCAACAGCTCCTGCATTAACAGATAAGGCCAATGTAGCTGACCTCTCTTTGCAACAGCCCACAATGACCTGAACCTACTGTACCTCCTTGATGCTCTTCACAGTGAAGGATTTCACACGGATGTTTTAGTGAGCTGTGACAGATAGGAGGGATGATGGCAGACTTGTTATGTGGCATTCTATTGTTGCAGTCAGAGTTGTTCTTAGCCCCTTGGACCTCTGATGATGAAAGACCCACTGTCCCCACTAGTGCCACTCCTGGGGAGCCTCTGAAAGCACGTTACACCATGCAGGAAGTGGAAGTGTTTCTGAATCTCCCCTTTCACTGTGTGAACTAGCACATCCTCTTCCGCAGAGCAAGCACACTGAGCATTTGTTTCTGATTGGGAACAAATGACAAAGGAAATTCTAGAGTGCTTTGAGCCCTTATAAATAAGGGAAGCTATTTGAAAGTTTTCTTGCAAAAGACCAGAAAACTAGGAATGAAGATGGTTTTTTAAAACCTGTATGTGGTTGGTTAACTGATTTTTCCACAGTTCCTTACACTGTTGTTCTTGACGCTTAGTCTCCAATGGAAATTTGCAGAGCTGTTTGAAATTATCAAAACAGTACTTATACAACTTGCAAAATTTGTAGATTTTTTCCCCACTGAAGAATTTTATTTACATGTTTGTGTTACATTCTTAGAAAACCTGAGGGTTTTCCCGATGTCTTGCTTCTTCCTGGTCCGTAATTTTAGGAGAGATGGTCAGTACAATGAGACCAAAGTGAGAAAATACATTTTTTGTACTTCCTTAGATCTTTTGCACTGCACATGAATCTGGGTCTATCACTCCACGTTTACCCTGCCTGTGGGATTCACAACATCATCACCAGTTCTGTGATCCTTCATGATTTCATTTAGCAATGTAACAAGTTTTATATTTTTGGTTGTGAGCCTAGCCTTTAACAGCTGAGCCATATCTTCAGACTTAGCAATGTAACAAGTTTTACCCATTATCCTTTAGCCTGAGGATGAATGTGAAGCAGACCTAACAGGAACCAGGCATTTGGTGTCTTTGGGGCATTGCTGGTACTTGAGGACATCAGTCAAGGCATCCAATGCATCATTACATTAGACTGTGAAAGATGGTGGAAACAGGCAGAAAACTATTAATCATCTAATTTTTAAGTCCTAGTCCCACAAATTTCAATCCTCCTTCTCTTTCTTCCACAATGGTTTCTTATGCATTCTGTGCCAGGTACTGGACACATACTGTAGAAGAAAACAGATACATTCCTTGCCCTTTAGACATAGGGAAAGAATGAATAAAACAGCATCAAATGTATAATTACATATTGTGAAGAGTTCTATGGAGGAAATTAATAGGTACAGGGCTAGATAATAGTAGAGCAATTACCTAGACACTATGTTCAGTGGAGTCATCTATAATTAAGGTCAGTATTAGTTAAGATTCTTCAGAGACATGGAACCTGTAGGAACCAATGATTTATTATGACGAATCAGCAAATAAAATTATGGTGGCCCACAAGGAAAGCTGGTGATGCAGAGCTAGAGCTAGAGAGCTGATGGAGTTTAAGTCTGAGTGATGGGAGAAGCCTGACATCACAGATCAAGCAGTCAAGCAGAGAAAACAAATTTTCTCTTCTCTCTTTTCATTCTGTTCAGGGCTTAAGGAATTGAATGACGCTCACCAACACTAGGGAGGGCACTTTTCTCTACTCAATCCATAGATTCAAATGCTAATCTCATCGAAAAATACCTTGTAGATACATTCAGAAATAATGTTTAATTCGAGGCATCCTACATCCCCAGCCAAGTGGACACAAAATTAGCCATCACACTATCTCTGGACAATTGAGACAAAGCATGAGAAATAAACAGGCACAGAAAGATTTTTCAGACAAGATGAGGGCATACTTCAGATACTAATCTAGAAAAGAAAGCTTTATACTTGAAGAAGTAAAAGGTCAGAAGGCTGAAATATGATGGATCAGAACAAGAAGAGCACAAACGAATGTGTTGAAATAGGGGAGGTCAGGTGAAGGACAGTGTGCAACCTTATGTGTTATACAGGTTGAAATACAAAAAACATCTTATTCAGCCTGGCTATGTGAAAATGTTAATTTGATGACTCTCATACCTCAAAAGCTCTTGGGAAAGATTTGCTTCAGATGAAGAAGCTATATTTAAAGACTGACTAATATGCAGCTTCTTTCCATCCTTTGGCTCTGATCCCTCTGATGGGTCCTTCCTCCCAATACTTAGTGCCAATAAAAATCCCCATTAAAATCTCCTTAGCTTTGGATAGTCTTGTTTGTATCATGTGCCCATTGTATAAGTGACAGCATTTTCCCCTGGTAAAGATGATGCTTACATTGCCTACATCACATGAGTCTTGGGAATCTGGGACCTTAGGTTAAAAAAACAACTGGAAAAGTACTTTACCTTTGAGGTAACAACTTCTAATACTAGGAGAGGATTGAAGGAGCCACATTAAGCCTACACAAGCTGGTAACTGTTTCTAACAAGATTTTAACTGAACTTAAAAAAGAAAAGGACTGGGCAGGTCTGGTAGTGTACTCTTCTAATTCCAGCACTTGGAAGATAGAGACAGGAAGAGAGTTCAAGGTCAACCTCCACTACACAGCAGGTTTCAAGGCCAGCCTGCATCATATAAGAATCCAGTTCGCCGGCGGTGGTGGTGCACACCTTTAATCCCAGCACTCGGGAGGCAGAGGCAGGTGGATCTCTGTGAGTTCGAGGCCGGCCTGGGCTACCGAGTGAGTGCCAGGAAAGGCACAAAGCTACACAGAGAAACCCTGTCTCAAAAAACAAACAAACAAACAAAAAAGAACCCACTTCAAAATACCAACAACATAGGGACTGAGGATGTTAGCTCAGTTAGCAAAGTGCTTGCACGAAGACCTGAACTAGATTCCGTGCACCTATGTAAAAAGCTAGGTGTAGTGCTGTGTGCCTGAAAGCC
Organism: Peromyscus eremicus; assembly: GCF_949786415.1. Classification (NCBI taxonomy): domain Eukaryota; kingdom Metazoa; phylum Chordata; class Mammalia; order Rodentia; family Cricetidae; genus Peromyscus; species Peromyscus eremicus. The sequence goes on from NC_081419.1 coordinate 38,554,280, forward strand.
CAGTGCTGGGAAGGAAGAGAAAGGAAGAGTCCAGTAGGTTTGCTGGTCAACCAGCATAGCCAAGTTAGCAAGCCCCAGATCCTAGGGAGATACCCTGCCTCAAAAGACAAAGTAGACAGTCCCTGAGGAATGCCAGGTGAAGTGACCTCCAGCTTTCACTTGTAAGCTTCACACACACACATGAACTTGCACATGTACATGCACACGGACACTCTCTCTCTCTCTCTCTCTCTCTCTCTCTCTCTCTCTCTCTCTCTCTCTCTCTAAAGATATCAGAAAGCATCCAAAGGCAGAAAAAAGCCAAAGGAGAGTCTGTAAAAACGATAACAACAAGGGCTAAGAAGTGTGCATTGGTGGTTCCCTATCCACTTCTGCGGCATCAATCTCCCAGCTGCCGCAGAAAACAGTGGAACTAAACAATGGCAAGTCTAGCTACATGAGGTATAGAGGGCAGAATTCAGAGCTAAATGAACATCTTGAAATCTCAAGGGGTGAAATCCTAGTAGTGAGTAACTACAAACAGAACAAAAACTCAACGCAATTCAGAACGTAAAGTACCCAAATGCCTAGCTGTGAGTACTCTACTGAATGGAAGACGAGATGGCAAAGGACACACAGGAATCTATTCTTGAAACGCAAAGCCATGCCCAGCAGATCTGTTGAGTTGGATATTGCTTTGTTGTACATACTTTGGAGCCTGAAGAGTCAAGTCTGACATGTCGTACTACAGAGTCCAATGAAGACAGAGCAGCTAAAGTGTGGAGGTAAACAAAGGGGCTAGAAAGCCACAAACAGGAGACTCGCTTCTGTTTAAAACAGTTTGCTGACCCAAGGATTTTCAAATGCACAGAGAAATGGGGAGCCTGTCTAAAAATGTAATCAACACACAGTGACCAGAAGAATATGAGAGCATCAATGAATTTTCTGATCACAATAAAACCAAAGTGGTAACAATTCTTAAAATGCACGTTTTAATTGCTCACTTCGATAAAACCTGTTAGTCAAAGAGGAATAATCAAAAGAAAATATATTTTTTAATGGAATAAGACAATCAATATTTTAAAATGCACAGGTTGCAGCTATGGCCATACTATAAAAAAATGCATAGCATTAAATACATATTTAAAAGGACAAAGGTCCCAAATAAATGATCAATATTTTATTTAACAAAGCAGGAAAAAGACAGTTGGTGGTGGTACATGCATTTAATCTCAGCACTTTGAGAGGCAGAAGCAGGTGCATCTTTGAGTTCTAGGACAGCCTGGTCTATAGAGTTCCAGGACAGACAGGGCTACAGAGAGAAACCCTGCTTCAGAATGAATAGATAGACAGATAGACAGACAGACAGACAGACAGATAGATAAATGGAACAACAACAACAAAAGAAACAGGAAAAAAGAAAAGGAAATCTTACTAATAAAAAAAGACAAATAATAAAAATACGGCATAAATCATTGAAACAGAAACAAAGGCTTAAGAAAATTCAATCAGACTCACACTTGATTCTTTAAAAAGATCAATGAAATCAGTAAACCTCTACAAAATGAGAAAAGGCACACATTATGAATATTAACAATGAAAGAGAAAGCTCTTTTGGGCTCACAAATTAAACACAGATAAAATCCTTTAAAGACACCAATCAAATCTCACTGAAATAAAAAGATAACCTGGGGTGTTTGCATATTTGGTAAGAGGTATCAAAACCAGGGCATCTTGAATGTAGGAAAGTGACCAACCAATGAGCTCATCCATCCCCCAGTTGTACCTGTTCTTCAAAGGTAAAGCTATGACTTAATATCGTGTAACAACCGAAGTTTGAACAAAGACACACACACACACACACACACACACACACACACACACACACACACACGCGCGCGCGCGCGCACACACACACACACACCAATCGCTAGGCTTAGATGACTTCATTGCTAAATTGTGTCAAACATTTAGAAAAGTAAAAACAATTATATACTCTTCCAAAACACAGTAGGACTGGGGACTGTCCCAAATAATTTCCAACAGAGAATGATAGGAAAAGAAAAATGGAGCAATTATCTTGTTAAGCATTCATGTAGGTTGCCTAATAGAATTTCAACAAATCACACCAATGATGGTTTAGAAGACCAATACAGCATGATTAATTGGAATGGGTCCCTGGATGCTATAATGGTTTACCATATAAAAAATTAGTCAATTACTTCACCTTATTAGCAAGTTAAAAATCAAGGCTATGTCAGCATCTCACTAGACACAATCACGTGACAAAATCAATACTAAATTAAATAAAAAATACTCAAAAGTCAATGATGTCTGTTATTATCAGTTCTATTCAATAGTTCATAAAGCAAAACAGTAAAAGTTCATAAAGCAAAGAAAGAAACAAAAATTACACAGATTGGAAAAAAGATAGCCCCCACCACAATGAGTAAAATATCTGGATAAATGTATTATGAAAGAAAGTATATGAATGACAAGTAAGTACATGCAAATTTGCTCAATACCATCAGTCTTCAGAGAAATACATATTAAAGACAACACCAAGTAGCCAGCTCTGAAATCATAACATACAAGTAACATTCTATGGACTGAGCAGTGTGTGTGTGTGTGTGTGTGTGTGTGTACATATATACATATATATGAATACATATGTATAAAAAATAGAGACCATGAATTTGAGAGCAAGCAAGGTGTAGGGTGATGCTTCGGAAGGGCTGGAGGGAAGAAAGGGAAAGGAAAACAATATGCTTACATTTAATTTCAAAAAGTAAAAAAATTAAAAACAAAAACCAAAGCTATAGAGATGCTATAATATACCAGCTGTGTTGGTTTAAAATGTTCTGTAATGACACACTCAGCATAGGAACTACTTGTTCCTATTATCTTGTACATGTTGCTTTTAGAGAATTAAAGAATAAATGTTAGACAGTTTAGAAGAACACTTGCCAAATTTCATCAAACTAAGCATATACTTAGGATATTCTCTAGCAATTCCACTTCTAGGTATTTACCCAAGAGAAATAAAGACGTGTGTAAACACAAGGGTATGTAACTTGAACCCTTATAATTGCCTCAAGTGGAAACATTGCAATGTCTATCTTCAGGTGAATGATCACACAAATTCTGGCACAGTTATAAAACAAAATAGAATTATTAGTAAGATAAAAGAATGAGCTACTATATCAACAATGATATAACTATTTAAAAAGAATTATGAAAGACAAGTCATAAAAGCACACATGGATTAATTTGCATAAAAGCCCCCAAACAGTAAAAAATGGCAGAAAGCAGGGCAGTGACTGCCAGGGTGGAGATAAAAGAGGAAACCTTGAAGGAGTGGATATAACCTGGGGCTACGTGAGGACACAGGTTTTCCTGTTATGCATATTTACACTTTCATCATGAGTTGCAAGAGATAACCTAAATTTGTCTGCTTAACATATTCCAGAGTTAATAGACTATATGGCCTCAGAATTCTGGAGTTTTTTTTACTACAGTGAGTAAACTCCAATACAGAGCAAGAGTTTACTTTCCCAAATGCCCAAATCAAATCAAAACAGTCTAAAGTCCTTGCAGGCTTTTTAAAAAGATTAATTCTTTAAAGTTTTGTGCAGTGTGTTTTGGTCATATCAACTTCCCCTCCAGCAATTCTTCCCAGAGCCACCCCAATTCCCTACCCATCACATAGTTTGGACAAACAACTGTAAGCAAATGTTGAAGTTATTACTAAGGAAAACCCAAAAGTGAGAAGTTTTGTCTATTACCTCCACGGCTTTATGAGGGGAATGAATTACAAATGACTGAGCAAGAAGTGGAGAGAGCACTCAGGATGAACCACAACGCCCCAGGAGGGAGGGTCTGGTGCCACCTATTTTAGTGACAGGAGGCCAGAAAGAAGGTACCATCAGCAGCTTTATTTTCAAAGCAGGACCATTGGGACTGATATGTGATAGTGAAAGAAAAAAAATTATGGTTGAAGTCACTGGACTTTTGAACAGTGGCTCTAATATTTAAATGAATGGGGATGAGTGTAAGTGAAACTGATTTTAGCAGAAAAGGCAAATTTTTGGTTGGGGTTTGTTATGGTAGAGATATCTATAAAACATTTATACAAAATGTGTATAATCAGGATCTGAGAAAGTTCACAGTTCTCATTCAGGTACATTTAAACAAAGAGCCAAGAGCTAAAAGACCTCAGAACCAAGACCTAGGAAAGTTCACCTTTATGAGTGAAGCAAAAAGGAAGAAACTAAACGAAAATCAAAGTCAACCAAAAAATGAATAAAAAAACTAAGAAGCAGGAGCTAGAGAAATAATAGAAAAACTGAGAGTGGGATCATGGAATCTAGTAGGCCAGATTGGTCAGCTGTCAGCTGCTAGGTGACAGGGACATGAGGAAGAAGGCTCTGCCGTGAGCCAGAATGTGCACAAAAGGAGGAAACCGAAAGCACATGGTGCTATCTCTGAGAAAGCAAGGTTGTAAACACGTGAGCAGAAAACAGGAGTCAGAAGAGTGTTTGGGTAAAGGAAGGCTTTGGAATGTCCTCCTTGTTGAAGACAGGCGACAAAGGAGCACCTTCTCACACTCACCAACACGGTCCAGGAATAAAAATTAATGATGCTATATACCAAGAATGAAACACTTGAAAAGTCCTTCGTAATCTTTATCAAGGGAATGATAAATATTTGCATTTCCTTTAAGAGTTAAAAGCTGTATTTCTTTAAGCATTGGCTGTACTTCGTTATTTTATTACATAAAGTATATAAGGGAAGTAAGGATACCTAAGGTGACTTCTCTTCCCTGTCTTCTCCTTTTGCCTTCCCTCCTCCTCTTCTCTTCCTTCTCTCCTTTACTGATTTTAGTACTGGGGCTGAACTCAAAGATTTTTCTAAGCACACACTCTACCGATGAAATATGTTATTAGCCCTTTTTAATTTTGACAGTTGCCAAGTTGTCTGAGCTGTCTTCCTTGAACTTACTATGTATCACAGGCAGGCCTCTACTTTGTCATCTTTCTGTCTCAAACGCCAGGCCTATTCAATTAACTAATTATTAATTAATTATGACTTAGGAGGAGCTGGAGGGAGGGTTCGAGTCTACTAGACTGAAGGTAGCCAGCAGTCATGAGAGTGGTTTGAACTGAACCAGAGGTAACTTCCTTAACAGGTCATTTAGGCGGCAATAGTCAGAAGTCAGTCATGGGAACCAGGAGTCAGTTATTCTATAGTTTCCTAAGCCCCTGATCAGATTAATTAAATTTCATTCTACTTAAAATACTTTTAGTGATTTATAATATCTTTAACTGATTTGACATATATTATAACCAACAAGCAACAATTCCAAAATCCAATGGCTAAATTCAGTCTGTCACACTGGCCTGATATCTAACAATCATGTACTTTTCTAAGTAGTAGAAATGAGAATGTTGGTGTTCCCTTAAAATTTGTATGTTAGAACTGCAATGAGACAGTATTGTGAGGTAGGGCCTTTGGGAACTAAGTTGGGAGAGCTGTTATCCTTACCAATAGACTAGTGTCTTATAAAAAGATGTTAAAGGAATTATATTCTGTAGCTATTGCCCCTCAACTCACACATTCCCTCCCATGGGGAGGATAGACACTCATGGGACTCAAGAAGCAAAGGAAATTTACAGGGCTCAGAGGTCTCCTGAAACTTACAGAATTCATAAAACTCCTCTGGAAGATAATAAAAGCAGTAATGATTCTTCTAGAGAATGAACTCTCTGATATGCAGAGCTACCCACAAGTTGTGCACAGAGCTGCAGGGATGCAGCTTTCAAGAATTATCATCCACGCTAGCGTGGGACTTTGATGATGCAGCTGCTGCTGAGTCACCCATGCTTCTATAATAAGCACTTCGCCCACACTCCTACTAGTAACCCAATTATGATCCATTAGGCTAGAGTCGGGTCAACTGTTTCTTTTGGTCTGCCATTGCTGCCCTATCTGTAGTGAATAGATGTTGGCTTATTTCTCCCCAGGAAAAGTCACACATTGCTGCCTTCTTACCTTTCCACTTTTGCAGTGATTTTTGAGGGTGTGAATCTTATTACACTGAAAAAGCTATACAACAAACTGTCTTGTTCCCTTTTCTACCATGCGAAAGAGGACAAAGAGAAGACAACGCAATCTCTAAGGAAAAAGGCTTTCAATGCTGTGGGTTGGATATGGTTTAGCCCCTAAAATGTCATATGTTGGAAGTTCAGACTTTAGTATGTTAAAAGGAGGTAGATCTTTAAGATGTAGAGGCTAATGGAAAACTACTCAGTCAGAGGGTACCAACGGAGGTGATTAATGTAGTTCTCAGAACAGATTAGTTCTCACGGACAGTAGATGGTTATAAAGCAATGCCACGCTATGTGTTTGGTCCCTTTTCCAAACAACTATTTCTCTTTCAAATTCTCTGCCACATCTGTTGTAAGCCAGGGATCATTCACTAGATATTACACATAATGTTTGAACTTTTTAATCATTAGAATGAAATGCCACCTAAGTCTCTTTTCATATAAAGTACTTGATAAGTACTGAGCCAGGATTCTGTGACACTAACACAAAACAGGTACGAGACACTTACCAGACACTGAGTCGGGTGGCGCCTTCATCTTGGACTTCCCAGCTTCCAGAACTGTGAATAAATTTTTAATACTTATAAATTATCAACTCTGTGGTACTTTGTTATAGTAGCCAGATTAGACTAAGCCAAGAGGTTAGTAAAATCTTAAATATATAAATGTTTAACTTCAGATGCAAAGCAGGATTTCTTCAGTAAGAAACAAACGCAACCAGAAATAAAACCATTGAAATTGGCTCCATCAAAGGTGGAAGCTATAATCAAAAGATAATATACAACAAACAAATATATACACTCATCGGACTATGAAAAGTTGTCTCCACACACATAATTGAAAAGCATCTCATATATGATTCATAAATACTTAGGAAAAAATGTGACTTGTTAGAAATATGAAACAAAGCCCTAAACAAGTATTAAAAAAAAAAAAAAGAAGAAGAAACCCAGAAAGCTAAAAAACCTGACAAGAAGCTAAAAAGACACCTCAATGAAGCACGACTTCACTGACCAGAAGTACCTCACAGTCTGACGGGTGTCATAAAAATCATCTGGCAGAAAAAAATGAGACTATGGGTACCAAAAGCATATGCTTGTATGTATCAGTATCTATATTTAATGATGCCCTTACAGTATTTACAATTGATAAAAACTGGAAATATTTTAAAAATTCTACCAACAGCAACATGAACATATAAATACACATGCTGGAGGATGTCTTTCTGTACGCTGTGAATATATGTTGTTCCCATTGGTTAATAAATAAGCTGCTTTGGCCTATGGCAAGGCAGCTTAGAGGCAGGCAGGAAATCTAAGGAGAGTCAGGAAAAAGAAAGGCGGAGTGGAGAAGACGCCAAACTGCCATCCTAGGAGCAACATATAATGGGACGCAGGGAAAGCCATGGAACACGTGGAGATACATAGATTAATAGTTATGGGTTGAGTTAAACTATAAGAGCTAGCTAGCAAGAGGCCTGCCATAGGCCATACAGTTGATAACTAATATTAATTCTCTGAATGAGTATTTTATAAGCAGCTGCAGGACCTCAGTGCTGGCCGGGACCAGATTAACCTTCCGGCTTCATACACGTACCACTTGGGTATAACAAACAAAAAGATAACCTAGTCCTGTATCCTTACAAACACATTCCCTCTTTACATTTCTCATTATCACCCTTTAGTAGACACACCAAGTCATGTCAAGGCTTCTCTTTCTCTATATGCCTCCTTGCACAAATGCAGTCTTTATATCCCACATGAATTTATTTCCAAATGTCTCTGGAACCTTCATCGTTTTTCATATGGATATACGTATATAAACAAGAATGTAAATGCAAGGCCCTCTTCACCTCTAGTGGCATTCTTCTTACACACTGATGCTACTGATAGAAATGCTATCTGGGAGCACTGCCACCATACCAAACCATTCTTATTAGACAGAGTATAAGAAAAGATAATGGTACCATTTACTAGGCACCAACTATATGTCAGTCGTTACCTCATTTATCATAATACTGAAAGCAGCTGTTACTCCTGCCTTACAAATGAGGCACTGAACCTTAAGGAAAGGTAATTCATAGAGCTAATAGGTGGACAAGCCAAGGTTTGATCTCACAATGTCCTTGCTTTTAATCATTACATTATTCTGCACAGATTCTTACGCATGTCAGATTTAGTTCTAAGTGTTCTGTCATGACCTACTCCCCAGCTTGGGCTCCTACTTGTCTGTCTCCTCTACAAAGCCACAGCACATACAACCAAGCCAGCTTTCCTTCCTTCCTAATAGAAGGCCCATTTTAGTAACGGCCACAATATGGTCTGTTAATACCCAGACTTCCTGTCCTTCCTTGAAGACAAGACTATCACTCACACAATTCTGATGAAAGAGATTACGTGGAAATCTCTAGGTGGGGCTTCTGGGAAAAGCATCCATTCTATTGGCACACAACCCTGGCTTACCTCATTCCCCTGGCCTCCTCTGAAGAGGTGTTCTAGAAGGAACATCCCTCATGAAGTTGTGAGGTTCACATGCGAGAATGAAGCCTCACACTTCAGGAGACAGATTGAAAACCAGGAGGAGCCTCAGGAGCTGACACACTCCCAGCACCCATCTGGGAGCAGCGTGTTTCCCATGCTCTCCTGTCGTAGTTAATCATTGCTGTACCTAACAGCACGAGACTTAATCACCTTGCAATTTCCTCAGTGTACAATGACCTGGCACACATTTGCAGAGAACAGTGATATGATATAAATGTTAATTTTAGAGATAGGCATGCCTACTGGAGCCTTACCCACAGCAGGCTTAGTTTATCAGTTTTCCAGATTCTGCCTGTGATGTAGGATTTGTTTGAAGGAATCTACCTCCAACATGGACACCCCCTGCACACACAATGAAAAGCAGCAGACTATTGTACAAATTAACTATTTAATTTTAAATTTCTTAAAGTTCTGTCTAAGTATTAGGTCAAACAGCCAAAATCTCAAACAAATGCACGGTGTAAGGCTGATTTATTCATTTATGTTAAATGTCGTTCCCTTAGCTTTTACTTGGAGCCAGTATGTAGGAAGGTATGTGATTGTCGGTGAGCCTGGCTATGGTGTACATCAACTGCCGTTCTATATAAAGGCTCCAATGACATGCACCCGCCTTGCTCAGGGCAGAGAAAAGGGAGTTTGGCTTTCTTTTTCTTCCTGATGAACAAGTATCCTTATAGGCACTAGGATGAATGAGCTGAATACTCCTGTTGGCTTGCCTCTAACTCGTTACACTTTTTGTTCCATATTTGTAGCTTTGTTAGATGTGATGGCTCATGCCAGGAATTGTAGGACTTACACCAAGACGAAGGAGTCCAGGCTAAATCATTAACATCATTAGACACGGGTTTTTTTTGTTTTTTTGTTTTTTTGTTTTTTTTTTTTTAAATCTGTGTCTTTCTTCGGGGAAGAGCTTTCCATTTTTCAGAGCCTATCTTTTAATACATTAGTTAACTGTATTTATTTAATGCACCTAATTGATGTAATACATTTGGTGAGCACTGTCCCAAAATTATTTTCTTAGAAACAGGTGGTTTATTTTTTTTTAATATCATTCCGTACGGGAAAAGAAATATTACTCTTTTCACAAAAACCATAAAACCCATATGTTGATAGCCCTAATTGTTCTTACTGCAATGACACTGGTTTTGAATCTCAAACATGGCAATAAAACTAAAGGTATGTTCTGGGGAGCGCTGTTCCATGGGAACTAACCGTCCCTGAACGTCACTGGTGCAGACGCCAAGAAGGCAAGGCCTTGGCACTCTTGAACTGGACTACTTTTCAGGACGGTTCTAAAATGAGCAACTTTAGGTGATTTAAAAACAAAACAAAACAAAACAAAACAAAACAAAACAAAACAAAACAAAAAAGCACATACCCTCAAGCAGTGGGCCTATTTTTTCCCTGATAAAAGTGGTGTTCTTAAGTATGGTGTCCTGAGCTGTCTCACAAACCAATACATCATCAATCCACAATGTGGAGGTGGACTTAAGACAGAGGGAAGTGTGGAGAACCAGAAGTAAGTAGTGCATGCCCAGAGTGAAGTCCAGACAAAGTAGAAAGACTACACATTTAACCCAGAGGTTACGCAACAGGTCAGAGCGTAGTGTAACAAATACAAAACCCTGAAAGACAGCGCTCTAAAGTCGGGTTGGAAAGGATATTCACCACATGGGTTGATTGTAGAACTAAGTGAAGCAGCTCCCGAGGAAAGGCTGCTTTTGGAAACTGCTGAAGCCACAGAAGGAGCAGAAGATGCCGTTGGTGTAGTGGAGGAGGCTGGTGAGGATGGCAGCCGTTCTCCAGAGTCCATATCTACGACAGAAAGAAACACTGTGTTAGGCAGAATTACTCCAAAGAATTAGACAGGTCTGCTCATTTTCCTTATTTTTTAAAAGGTATAAGGTGAAATATGGACAAAATATCCCTGTGGCTTAAAAATTGAGTATCCCTGTCCAAACTCATGTTAAGGCTTGAGTCCTCCTTTCTCATGGGACTGGGCAGGAGTGAGTGGACTCTCACTCTTCTAGAAACATATCCACATTTTGTGAAGTGGGTAGTTGTACAGGGAGGACACCTTACATGGTTAGCTGCTCAGATTTTCTATCGCTCAGGCTTCAGAACTCTCTACTTCATAAATCATTCAATACTAGGTATTGTTGTAGTAACAGAAGGTGAAGTAAGATGAACATTTATGAAACGAGTTTAATTTTATTTTTGAGACAGGGCTGTGCCCAAGCTCAAATATTCCACCCACCTCAGTCCCCCGGCTGGGACTACAGCCTTGTGTCCCTGCAACTCAGCTTGAAACAAATTGAACATTAGGTGCATCATATTCTTTAATGAATCACACAGTTTGTGTATCTAAAAATGGCCTAATTTTATGCAACTGTGTGATGTCATCAGCTTGGGAAAAATAAATTTTATATTCTTATTCTTCTCAAAGTTCTTCATCACATCTCAGCTGCAACCAAATTCTGTATTATCACGAAGCAGCAGTTCTCAAATTGGGTGGCACATGTCAGATTTCCTGCATATCAGACACCAGCAAAATTACAGTCATGAAGTAGCAAAGAAATAATTTTATGGCTGGGGTCACCACGACATGAGGAACTGTATTAAAGGGTCACAGCATTAGGAAGGTTGGGAAAAACTGTTGTAAAGGATAAAAGCAATACAGCAGGCTGGATGCAAAAAGCTACTTGGGAGGTTGAGGGGGAAGGTTCACTAGTTAAAGGCAAAACTGAACAACACAGGGAAATCCCTTCTAAAAGGGAAGGAGGGAGGAGGAGAAGGAGAAGATAGGAAGGAGGGAGACAGCAATAACAAAAAGGAAACACCAATGTGAACAAAGAGTATCCTCATCTTCTAAATCTAGATGGACATATCCTTGTATTGTCTCAGGTGACCAGGATGATTCAGTCATTTCTAGTGTAGGACAGAGAGAGAGAGAGAGAGAGAGAGAGAGAGAGAGAGAGAGAGAGAGAGAGAGAGAGAGAGAACACACAGAGAGAAAGACAGACAGAGAACCTGTTTAAAGTTTTATCAGAGCCAAGTTTCCACTCTGATTTCAAAAGAGCTTTATAATGACCAATCACCGAGCATCCTTACTAAAGTACTGAGCTGCTACAGGTTCAGTCTTACATAGGTTTCATTTTCATTGTAATGGTGATATTCAAATTTGAGGACCTACCAGACTATGGTCACTTTAATGCATATACTGATTTCACAATTAAGCAAAGAAATCATGAAGTTTATGCTTTAAAAAGTACATCTACAGGAAGAAAAAAGGAGTGCTCATCTATGAGTGAATTTACAATTAGTCACATGTAAGCTCTCACAATTTCAATAATCTCGTTACAAAAAGGTATCTGTGTAATATTCCATAGTGAATTCACACAGACACATATTTCCTTTAAAAAACTGTTCAGTTACATCTTAAAACTTAGACTTAAAACAATGCAAAGTTGAAACATGAATACGGAAAGTACACACATTTTTTTCCTGATAGAATACAGGATACTCTAAGCATTGTGAGTGAGACCACTTCTAAACGCTTCCTAAGGAATTCAACAGCCACCCTTCATTTCCCAGGACTGCTGTCAATCACCTCCTTAGCTGACAGTACTATGGTAAGTATGCTCATGTATGATAGAATCTTTGTCTCTATCAGTCTTTGTCTAGGGAAAGACTGAGTGGTTACTGGTGGCTAAAAAGACAAATTTCTATGGGCTGCTTTGGGTCAGGTACAGAAACAAATGACCTCTAAAACATATGTCCAAGGCCTATGTTGGCACATTCTTCATAAACAATTTTCATGAATTCTCATTTTAAAAATAGAAAGACAAACATGAGCTGTTTACCTAGACCGACTTCTTACTAATGCAACAGATTACTGTGGACCAGTGAGATATTTGATGGCAACTGTTATCTGTGTGTACAACTGTACCTTGGAGTTTCTTGGCTGGGATATTGAGTAAGTCACATAGATATCTGAATTGCTTTCTTACAAGTAATGTGAAAATATAGTTGAGATCAAAGGAGGAAATACACATAAAGTGCTGAGGGTCTAGCATTCAATCAGAGACAGCGTCTACTTTTTTTCCTTTTTGTTTTTCAGATAAGGTCTCACAGTGGACACCATGCTGACCTTAACTCATGGCAATCTTCCTGCCTCAGCCTTCCAAGGACTAAGGACTATGGGTGTGAACCACCATGCCCAGCCTAACTTGAATTAATAAGTATTTGTTTATCTGATTGCCAGTGGATACAGGTGGTAGTAAAAGAACCAAAGGGACATTTACATTATTTGTGTTAAAATGCACATTAGTATTTACAGGTTCCATAAGTCCTTGTCATGGTATCATGGTGATTACCAGATAGAGTCTGTGTTACTCCCGGGATAGCCAGCTTCTTTCCATGGCTGTTCTAACAACAGGGGAGCCTGCTGTTCTTTTCTGTGATAACTTCACTTTTCCTTCAGCTCATAACTATCTTTGTATATGGTCTTCTATTACAAAACTTTTCAAATATGTTATAATACAAATTCAAATGATAAAATAGTCTGTTTTCATGTTAGTCACTATTCAAATACAGTATTTAAGAATCAGTAAAATTAACTCATTCAAATAATTTAATAGGATAAAATCATTTAGATGTCTAAGAACAATCTACTTTCAGACTTTACCAAGGGCAGGGCCTCTATGTGATTGATATCTGCGCTCCTGTAACCGCCTTTCATTCTATGTGCTTTAAGAATATTCTTTTCCTTGGGATCCAAATCATCACCGGCCAATAGATTGCTTGTGTCTTAAAAACTAGCCCATAAGATTAAAATGAACACACTATAATAACATGATTTCCCTTCCACAGCATATTCTCCTTTGGTAGACTATAAAAATATAGGCAGATCTTTTCATTTGAGGCAATCCATAAAATTATATCAGTTCTAAGGTATATCTTAAGACTCTACTTAGAAATTTAACCAGTTCCAGGTCCAGTGATGTATGTTTATAGTATCACCTGCCAGAAGGCTGCACTCAAAAGGTTAAGACTCAGAAGTTCAGGTACAGCTTAGGAAACATACCAAGATGGAAGGATGAATGGGAAGGAGGGAAGGAGTAAGTTAGGATAAAAATGACTATAACTGAAAACTTAACACATAATACTGGAGTAGAAAATTGGGGATGGAGAGATGGGCAGTAGGTAAGTGCACTTTCTGCTCTTCTGGGGACCTGAGATTGGTTCCCAGCACTCTTCTTTGAAGGTATAACTCTAAACAACTATAATAACATATATAGTATATAATAATAGTACAATGATTCAAACTGATTTTATAAGCTAAAGCCAGTGCAAATAAATGGAAAAATTATATTCAACATATTCTATTAGCATACCTCTAAGAGTCTAATATTTAAAAATTTTTCCAAATTGTATGAAACTGTAATAAATGACATGCAGTCAGCATGTGTCATGATACTCATAAGGGAAAAGATAAATTTACTTCATTTTAATAAAATGATCTTTATTTGTAACAATCCTGAGGACATGCTAAAATCAGAATTTGTGAAAACAAAAGGTCACAAAACGCTTTTTCTGCTTGATGATTTTATGCATGTACACACACAAAAAAAGAAATCAGTGATCAGGTACTCTTGTTCAAACTCATATACATCAAATATTCTTTTGTGTAACCACAGGATTTATGAATGCTGACATCTGGTAGTCATAAACTGCACAGGTGCACTAGGGAAGGGAGACATGTGGACTAAAAGTATACATGCTGTCAGCTATCTTCCTTATTTCATATGCACCCATATTTTACAACTAAAAATGTAGCTGTATGGCCTAAGGATGTAACTCAGAGGCGGGGTGCTTCCACAGCATGTGGGAGGCTCTGGGTCTCATCTCCTCACTGGGGGTATGAGAAGCTTCTCATAAAGCCAGTTGTTATGGCAAGGACCCACAAACTTAGCTTTGGGAGGGAGTCACTTGATCCCAGGAGTCACAGACTCTCGTGGGCAGTACTGGTTAGACATCCTTCTATAAAGGAACCGGCTTTGATGGTTCTCTAAGGAAATGCTTATTAAACAGTGAAAACTGTGCTAATGCCCCAAGAGTTCTCTGTGGGAATCCAAAGTACAGAAGAAGATTCAGTGAACCCTTCCTTTTTTATATAATGCCAATTAGGAAGATCACCAGGAGCCAGACAGCACTGCTTCATTTACCTTAGTAGATCCACTAAGAGTAGAGAGCTACAAGTTCATTATTTTTGAGAGGTTCTGACAAATGCTTTTATTCCACCATTTCTCCTACAGCCAGCAAGGTGGCTCAGCAAGGGAAAACACTTGCCACACAAGCCTGGGATCCCTGGAACCTACATAAGGTAGAAGAAGAGAACTGACTCCCCAACATTGTCCTTTGAACTCCATATTTGTGCTGTGGTGTACACACACAACAATAATAATAAAATTTTAAAATCATTAAAGCAATTAAACAGTTGGATGTATAAAACTCCAAGATATCAGGTAGCAGACAGAAACAATGGCTAAACAGCAAACAAAAATATTTATATTAAGAGTCTGTGGGAAATATGGGCATAAAGATATTACTGGACAGCAGACATTACTGTGAATATAATATATACATAGGCAAGTAATTCTACCAAGAAACATTTACCAGCGGAGGTGGGGTGGGGGTGGGAGGGGGGGTTGCACACCTTTAACCTCAGCATGTGGAAGGCAGAGGCAGTGGATCTCTGAGTTCAAGGTCAGTTTGGTCTACAGAGCAAGTTCCAGGACAGCCAGGGTTATACAGGGAAACCCTGTCTTGAAAAACCAAAAGCAAAACAAAACAAAACATTTACCTACAGTTTTAAAATATTACTTTTTCAAGTAATTAGGTAGTCTGTTATGATTTCAAATACAAATATATGAAATAATCGATTCCCTTGTTACTTCACACTTTCAATTCTGACCATAAGTAGATGACCAATTACAGCCTGAACAGAAGTCACTCGGTGATCAGGCACTCTGTGCTCACTCAGCCTGATTGGGACAGTCTTGGATTCCCCTAAATACTAGCTTCTGTGCCTGAAGACTGAAGTAAACTACCTCTAAAGTCCAAATGAGTTTTACAAGCTTGGTAGTTCAAAAAAGCCCTCTCCTAAACAACAAAATTCCCAAACCAGGAGTGTTGGCCCACTCCTTTCATCCCAGCACTTGGGAGGCCGAGGCAGAAGGATTGCCTCAGATGTGAGGCCAGCCTGGGCCACAGAGCCAACTCCAGGTCAGTTTGGGTTAAAGAGTAAGATCTATCTATCTATCTATCTGTCTGTCTGTCTGTCTGTCTGTCTATATTTCTCTTTTTTTCTCTCTGTCTCCCTCTGTCTTTCTGTCTGTCTCTCTCTCTGTGTGTGTCTGTGTGTCTGTGTGCTCCTTTCTCTCTGTCTCTCTCTCTGTGTGTCTCTCTCTGTCTCTGTCTCTCTGTCTCTCTGTCTGTCTCTCTCTCTGTCTCTGTCTCTGTCTCTCTCTCTGTCTCTGTATGTGTCTAGACTGGCTGGCCATTGAGCTCTGAGAATCTGTCTTTGTCCCTTGTCCCCTGACCCCAGCCGCACCCTGCAGTTACAAACAATGTTACTAGGAGCAGCATTTAAGCAGATGTTGGGCATCCACACACCGGTCCTCACATGCGCACGGTAAGCATTCTGCCAGCTGAGCTCTCTCCATGGCCCTATGTTGCTTTTTTTTTTTTTTTTTTTCTATTTTCCAATGCACACCATGCTAAATTACGGGTTCTGTAATTTAAATTTTTTAAAAATTTACTCTAGAGACCTCAAGAGACCTGAACATGAGAAAATAATCCAAAAGCAAAGCACTGATTTTTATACTGCTCAGTAAATAATCTATTCAGGGAGTATCCTTTTCTATCCAAAAGATTAAGTATTACTTTGAAATGAAATATTTGTAGGGAAGACATTATCCTAGACATAAAAAAATAGATATATGGGAATATTAACAGAGGATGTGAACAAGACTTAATATCTGTAGATCAACTAAACCATAGGTATAATCTATGGCTTTAAATATTGACTAAGCTTAGAGATTTCTAAGAAGGACACGGAAGATGAAGACCAACAATGTCTGATTACCTAACCCAAACACAAGACACTCCAAAGAACAAACAGGAGACCGGAAGCTTTGTCAGCTAAGAAAGACACTTAGCACTCTCACACAAACAGTGAGGAACCTCTGGAAAACAGCAGCACCCAAGGCAGGGCACAGATGAAGAACATGTCAAACACAAGTTGCTTTGCCATACAAAAGAAATGCACTGAAATAAACACTACACTCCTCTCAGGAGGAAGAGTGAGGACATACACAAACTTTCTAAACAACCAATGATTCAAAATAACGAACAGCATACTTCAAATTTTGGCTCTGTCCTAGTCATCCTAATGTTGAATCAATAAAAGGAGAATAATTTGTTATTGCTGGAAATTACCCTTCAAATATTCCATAGTTGATCCAGTCTAGCCATCTACATGTATTTCTGTAAGGTGTCACTGGATGATTTTAATGGAAGCAGTGAAATGAAAATTAAGCAAAATATGGTCAAATGAGCACAGAGTTGATTCAACCAGGAGACAAAAACAAAAAAACAAAACAAAAAACAAAACAAAAAACAAAAAGCTGTTGATACAAGTTGGCACAAATCTGAATGGGACTTAGGGTGGTTTGCAAACATAAATCAGATGAAAATTTTTATGCAATGGTATCTTCAATCATGAAACTCACCCCACTTATAAGCCATGACTCCGATACTCCCCATAGAGGGATGACATGAACATGTCCATTCCTCTGACCTATCAGACTCAATTCATCTCAATTTTTCTTCTACTATGAATTTGAAATTTATCCATTTTTCTCCATCACCATAGCGACCACACTGATCTATGTCACTCAGAGCAAAGACCTGGCCAACAACAGTCTACCGGCAGTCTGTTTTTGTCTGTTTAGGGTCGGATTTTCCTTTACTAGTGGTGACTGCTTCTGCATAGCCACAACGTAGCTGTGATAAACTATGAGAGCCATAAAGCTTAGAGTATTATCTGACCCTGAAGAGAACGCTGGTCAGTCCCTCCTCTACTCTGGCTGCTGGTAAAATCCCTAACTCTATTTACAAATGACTTCATCTTCCTTACTACAAACCCATTCTTCACAGAGCAGCCACTGTTAAAAATGTGTACATAAATTAATGACTGCCACTTTGCACCTTAAATCCTATAATACTGCAGTTACATGTAAGACAGAAGTGAAAATCACTAACAAGATCCACAAAGCCACTCCATTTGCATCTGCAGCATTACAGAGAGACAGACAGACAGACAGATGAGGCTGTTTTATTAACTCGACATTCTTGGCCAAGCAAGCCTGGGTATAACACATAATGGAGCTACAGATATACATGTCATGGTAAAGGCTATGTTAGCTTTCTTCAACAATCTTCCCAATGAGCTTTAAAAACAATTAAATGAAAAGTTTACTTTATTTTGCAGTTTGGGGCATATAACCCAGGGTCTCAGGCATAGTAAACCACACTCTAACCCAGACTCTAGTTCTAGTCCTCGAGAAATTGGTTTGCAGGTTAAAATGAGAAAGGTGTGGGTTTATTGTTTACCCTTGAAATTTTCCATTTATACATATTTTTAATAATTGGAAAAGAATTAAAATAAACTCATCATTATTTTAGGTGACAGTTTTAGAAGTAAATAAAAAGTATAAAACACAATTCAACAACAAAGTAAGTTGTTATAAATAGAACTAAAAATGTAACAAGTACAAGACTGAGAAAATCATCCAAAAGAAGTAAGAATCAAAGGCTAGAGAGATGGTTCAGTAGTTAAGAGCACTGGCTGCTTTTCCAGAGGCCCTGAGTTCAACTCTCAGCAACCACATGGTCGCTCACAACCATCTATAGTGAGATCTGATGCCCTCTTCTAGCATAAAATCGCATATATACATATATTTTCAGTAAACCGTGGAGTAGGGTAGGTGAATGTGACTATAACACCACAGTGGAAAAGAACTCCGATTGCATTGAAACATAACACTGTTAGCACCACCAGTATCAACACTGTTTAAATCTTACCACCATCACCATCACATTATTTGTTGAATGTTTTGTACCAGGCACTATGCTAAGTAATTTCATTTCATTATTTAATTAAGGCAAATAAACTCCAAGTGTAATTATTATTTTCATAATTATTTTTACAAATACAAAAACATAGGCATAGAAAGGTTAATAACTTGCCATACACAAAATATGTTCAGTGTCAAAGATAAGCGTTTGTCTATGACTGGTGTGGCACACACTTACAAGCCATACAAAGCCGGGTCTGGGCTACACAGCAAAACTATGTCCCCAACAAAAGGGGCAGGGCGGGGGCTACGAGCTCAGTGTAGAGAACCAGCTGCATGGACAGTGCCTAGGTCTTATCATTTTGATTTCATTTGTGTTAGGACACAATTAGAATGCCACATTCATTCTGGACACTGGTTTGTTTTTTTTTGTTTTTTTGTTTTTTTTTCAAGACAAGATTTCTCTGTATAGCCCTGGCTGTCTTGGAACTCACTTTGTAGACCAGGCTGGCCTTGAACTCACAGAGATTCACCTGCCTCTGCCTCCCGAGTGCTGGGATTAAAGGCGTGTACCACCACTGCCCAGCCTGTTTTGAAGCATATAAAACAGGAAGCCGTGGATCAGTCCCTATAAATAATTAACATGTGACAGAATGTCAGTTGAATAAATGGATAAGTAGGGTGGGAGGGTGCTTCAGTCACAGAGCTTAGCTTAGCTTGTGCAAAACTCTAGGTTCATTTCCAATGACCTAAATAAGTAAAAAGAAAAACCTAAAAGCATATAAAAGTCTCTGCTATGGCCTTTTTTTCTAAAATACTTATAATGGTCCATTAAAAAAAAAAAAACAAAAAAAAAACTAACCATTAAATAATAGAACCTAAGCCGGGCGGTGGTGGCACACGCCTTTAATCCCAGCACTAGAGGCAGAGCCAGGTGGATCACTGTGAGTTTGAGGCCAGCTTGGTCTACAGAGTGAGTTCCAGGACAGGCTCCAAAGCTACAGAGAAACCCTGTCTTGAAAAAAAAAAAAAACAAAAAAAAACAAACAAAAAAAAAACCTAACCAACTGGGTGTTATGGGGCACACCTTTGATCCCAGCACTCAAGAAGCAGAGGCAGACAGATCTCTGTGAGTTAGAGGCCAGCCTGGTCTACAGAGTAAATTCCAGGACAGCGAGGGCTACATAGTTGAACCTTGTCTCAAAAAACATAAATAAATAGACAGATAAGTAGATGAATGAATAAATGAATGAATGAATGAATGAATAGGAGAAGCAGCTGCTAACAAATCATGAAAATACTAGAAATATTTCTGAAAGCAATAAAAAATGATTGGCTAACAAACTTAAATACTTAAACTTCTAGCAATCTTATTTTCTAGTGATGTAATGTGAAATGGAAAAGAAACGTAAATAACATGCAGAATGATCTAGTTTTAAAAACTAAATATATTTAGTTATGTGATGACATATAAAAATATTTGTGATATATATGTATGTATATATGAACAGACTGAAAAAACTTTGAGAGGCATTCTGCAAAATGGTATCAGTTGTTTCTCAGGGTGGTGAGATTATGTGTGTGTTCCATTCCTTCTTGTACTTTCAATCTATTCCAATTTTTATATTAAAAACTATCACTTGAGGATTGGAGACAATAGCTTTTTGTATCTTAAAGGAGAAAAGTAATGTTTGTTTTTTAATTTGGCACAGGAAAACATCTTGTGATAATGACAGATAAAATGTGTTCCTGCAGTAACCTTAGAAGGACAGCACAATCACATGTCCAACACTACTTCCCTGGTTGGCCAGCGCTGAGCACTCAGTGCACTCTCTCAGGACAGTCCAGAAGAAGTAAGTAAATGATCTGCTCTACAGCTTTCTTTTCAGTCATTATCAACAAAGAGAATCATAAAATGCAAAGGGCAATAAACAATTTTTCACTAAAGAACCAGATGTTTTTTAGTTTCTTGTTTGTTTGTTGTTTAGTTTTTGTTTTTTTGAGACAGGGTTTCTCTGGCCCTGGCTGTCTTGGAACTCACTCTGTAGACCAGGCTGGCCTAGACCTCAGAGATCCGCCTGCCTCTGCCCCCTGAGTGCTGGAATTAAAGGCATGCGCCACCACCACCTGGCAAGAACCAGATGTATTTTGAAAAGCAATCCATTAGTGCAGTTGGCTGGCAATATCACTCTTTTTCACAGTATCGCAGCAAGACCAGGTCATAGAGCCAATTCCTTCCAGCTTTTATCTATACTTTCCCCTAGTAATGAACGGGTATACCACGGATTCTTGATTCTCAATACATAATATGAATTATCATGAACAAATTAAAAACGATACAGAAAAGACAGACACACACACACACACACACACACAAACACACACACACACACGTAACGTATGCACATGCACACACACAGACTCACTGGGTTAAACAGCATAAATGAAGTTGAGGGGCATCAGTAGATATCCAATCTTAGTAAATGAGAGAATAAAGATTTATAGACAACCAAGACTTACAGACATACAGGTGACTAATACAAATTCTGACATTGACAGTGAAGGAATCTTGGGAGCAGAGGACAGAGGGTCCAGTGCTGAGAAAGTGGAAGACACAAGGCTGGATACTTTACATTTCTGGTTAAACACCAACAAACCTGAAGATACAAGAAGCTGAGAAAACTTCAGACTGAATGCACTCAAAGAAGGTCGAACTCTAGATAGAAATAAAGAATGTTCAACTAAATAGACCTTTTTCACCAAGTGGAGTCAAGTTTACCATTCAAGAAAAGAGGTTCTACTCTGGGGGACAGAACCAGAGAAATACCCGTTTGCTTGTGCTCCAATTAAACTCCATCATTTTCCTCCTTTACTTTCTTTTTAGTGCATACCAGAGAGTTATCCTTAACTTTTTCCTAAATTTCAGAGATGCTAGGGTTTAACATACAGAAAAATCCATGTTTTAATTCTTCTTGTGATTAAATTTACTTATAACAAAGACGTATACCTAGAAAAAGTGGATCAAAACAGATAAAACTACAAATATGAAATGTGTAAGGTAATCAAATCTCTCCCTTGTCATATTTTTAAATTTAAGGATAGAATAAGTAATCAGATTATTTCACATAAAAGTTTATATACAGTCAGTAGTCCAAAAATAGCAATGGAATCCATCCATATACTAAAACTTACTAATATGGATGCAACTCATCTGGCCATAACCAAATCTTAACAAAACAGAAATCTCTAGTATTGTAGTCATCTATTGCTGGAGACAGCCACTGTATCATATTTTATTCCTCCCATTGGTTTGGTTTTGTTTTATTTGTTTTGTTCTGTTTTTGCCTGACTAGTCATCTCAATCCTCCTTTTCTCCTCATCAACTAGTCTTTGGGAAAAAACAAATCACTGGTTTTGAAGGAACAGCACATCATTGCTCCTCCCCTTACTAAGAAGAGTCACAGACTTTGCAGGTTGGGGCTCTTGCACCGCCTTGGCAAAGCTGCTGCCCTCTCCTATCCTTCCCCTTTCCCAGTGCTGGGTATTAAGCCTGGTGCCATGTGTGCCATTAAGCCTGTGCATGCTAAACTCACTAAGCTATACCCTCAGCCTCAAAACTTCACTTTCTCCAATCATACTGAAATCATAGCCAGAATCACCTACTCGCTTCATTCACCCACGTCCCAAAACTTTCTCCTACTTCCATTTACATGGTCTCTAATGTTCTCTACCCTGCCTCACAGCCACATAATCTGACTACCCCAGAGGAAAGTCATTGTGCCCACATCCTTTGTACAGTGACAACTAAAACTGGAACAAGTCACAGTTCCCCAACAGTCACTGCACTTACCATATTTTACTCTGATCACAATTATGAACTTGAATAACTATACCTAACAATCTGGAAGCTTACCTGAGTAGAAGCCAAATTTGTAATGTGCCTTAATTAGGGTTTCTATTGCTATGATAACACACCATGACTAGAACCAACTTGGCGAGTAACGCGTTTCTTTCGTCTTACACTTCTAGATAATCGTCTATAACTGAGGGACGTCAGAGCATGAACTCAAGCTCCTTCCACTGAGTCTCCCCAACATGATGGACGCTTCTCCTCCCGTCCCTCTCTCTCTCTCTCTCTCTCTCTCTCTCTCTCTCTCTCTCTCTCTCTCTCTCTCTTTCTCTCTCTCTCTCTGTGTCTCTCTCTCTGTGTCTCCCTCTCTCTCTGTCTCTCTCTCTCTCTGTCTCTCTCTCTCTCTCTCTCTCTCTCTCTCTCTCTCTCTCTCTCTGTCTCTGTCTCTGTCTCTCTCTCTTTGTTGAGACTGTTTCTCTGTTTAGCCCTGGCTGTCCTCAAACTCAGAGATCCACCTGCCTCTGTCTCCCGCGTTCTAGGATTAAATGCATCCTCACCACCGGGTTCTCCTTTCTCTCTCAAGTGACTTTGTCAACGCATTTTATCATTGCAACAACAACAACAACAACAACAACAACAACAAAAGTAGCTAAGGGCTTCTGCTATTATCAGGGTGTAAAATTCTGACATGGGAACTGGAATTATCTTAAATGCATGCTAGAATGACCACATTCTTTACATAGAAAATGGTTCAATAAAAGTAGCTATGTTGTTTTTAATAACATCATACCAACACTTTCAATTCAAGCTCCTAACTACAAACTTTTATCCATTTTTATATCTACAGTCCTCATTTTTAATTTGCCAAAAACCTCAGTTTACACAACAAAAATATAAGTTCTTGACACTTTTAAAATTCAATCCAGAGCAGGGTGTGAAGGCACACACCTTTAATCCCAGCAATCTGGAGGCAGAGGCAGATGAATCTCTGTGAGTTCGAGGCCAGCCTGGTCTACACAGTGAATTCCAGGACAGCCAGGGCTACACAGAGAAACCTTGTCTCGAAAAACCAAAGCAAAGAGCCCAAGCAAAGAAAAAAGCATCCCATCCATAAGCACTCATTTGATTATGGTACACTATGCACCCACCAGCTTCAGAACGACAGTAGCTACACTAAAACAATGGACCAATGGACGTGGTTCTCTGGATCCTCAGAATAGATTCTATTGGGACACAAAATCAAACTGAAGTACCCAGAAATTATGTGAAATAATTTTTACTGCGCTATTCCTTCAACTACATGTAAAAACAGGCCCCTCATTACAATTTACTGCAGTATTTAAGGATAGAACTCCACTAGACAGCAAGAATTTTTAGGAACACAAAATCAGTGTACCAAGAGCAACATATAATGCTGGGATGCGTTTCAGCTGGTAGAGTAGTTGCCTTGCACACACAAATTCCTGGATTTGACCCCTTCCATCTAAAGCAGGTGCCTGGCTGACACCTACAGTCCCAGCACTACAATCCCAGGGAGAGGCAAGAGGATCTGAATTTCAAAATTCCTTTCAGTGTATAGTAAGCTCAAGGCCAGTCTGTGTAGCCCGACACTCTACCTTCTCAGGAAACAAACTAACACAACAAAAACAACAACAAAACCCAAGTAATATGTGTACCCCGATGTGGTGGCTCAAATAGATAATCTCAACACTGGAAGGCGAAGGCTGAAGAATTGCCATAAATTTGGGGCCTGCCAGGGCTGCAGAATGAGAATGTGCCCCAAACAACAAAAGTAATTCATAAACACCCTATTATCCAATAATCACATGCATAAACTAAAACTGAACATTAAACCTGAGTAATTTTAAACCCCATCACTAATATTTCAAGTGTTTAATAACTACAACAACATCCTTCTGAAAATACTACTGTACAGCACACTGACCTAAATGACTGACATCTTGCTCAGTGAGGAAATCTGTTCCACATAAAGGAGACTGTTAAAACTGTCAAAGAAGCTTTGGGGTAGGTACTACCTTATTCAAGTTTTCTTGAGAAATGTTGATGCAGGAAATATCTGAATGGCAGTTACCTCTATGACGAAACTGTAACAATTACCATGCTGTATGTTTTCTGTGATGAGTGTATTTGGCCATTATCAAGGAGTAGGACAGTCATTCAGAAAGTAATGTCAAATGATCCTAGTTATATATTTCATCATTTCTCAAACGTTTCCATCAAGACATCCCTAGTAAAAATCACAAACATTCTGTGCTTTATGCAACACTGCTAAGTTAGTCCAGTTATCACTGGTGGAGAGGAAACAAAGACACACTGGAACTTCTCACGGTTAGAGAACAAACGGCAGGTAGACAAGGTGGCAGCAGAGAAAAGACCCTGAAGCAGCCAGCGGCACACTTTAGACTTGCCCATTCCCTGGGGCTGATGATGGCAAAGCCTTTCAATGAGACCTTACACCAGAATCCACGACACCTTTTTAGAAATAATTTTTTAGTTTTGTGAGATTATAGTATAATTACACCATTTATCCCTTCCATTTCTTCCTCCATACCTCCCATATACTCTTGCTCTCTTTCAAATTCATGGCTTCTTTTGCTGTAATTGCTGTGACATATACATGTATATGTGTTCCTAAATACATAAATAAAATGTGCTCAGTCCATACACGGTTATCCATATGTATGAACATCTTTCCCAGTGGTGAAGGTGAACATGTACAAAACACTGACCTGTAACAGTACTAACCTGAACACTGGCTATCAACCCTAGAATTTATGGCTTAGAAAGCTATTTCTTTAATAGTCACAGGTATAATAATGGGTTAAAAATTTTGAGTCATAACCCCTTAGAAATCATGAAATCTACATAGTGAGTTCATATTTATTAAAGCACCAATATATTCTGGGTTGTTGCTAAAGACCATTGAAAAATATTGACCTGTCTAGATTAACAGTAATGTGTTTTATATAGAGAAGAGGAAATTTTTTTTACTTTTATATATAGTGTTGTTTGTTTCTTTCTTTCTTTATTGTTGTTGGTTGGTTGGTTGGTTGGTTTTGGTTTCACACAGAAGAGGAAAAATCTTTTACTTTGATATAATTTTGGTTTTGGGGTTTTGTTGTTGTTGTTTGGTTGGTTGGTTGGTTTCCATTTTTGCGCTTTCCTGGAACTCACTCTGTAGACCAGGCTGGCCTCAAACTCACAGAGATCCCCCTTGCCTCTGCCTCCCAAGTGCTGGGATTAAAGGCATGTGCCACCACCACCTGGCTCTTTGATAAAATTTTTAAGTGATAAAAGTTTTCATAAAACCCGTTTCTATCTTCCGTCCACATCCATTCAGGAAGTAGGAAAAATCACACATTATTCTGCTGAAAACAGAGGGAATGGCATGTAACTCAGTGGTTTATAGTATGTAAATGACTCTAGCTTTTATTCCCAGAAGTCATTGCTTCCCTACACTAATGAAACAAACCTTAAGTAGGCATGACTCACAGAAATAATGGCTGGCCGGAAGTCTACGACATATGTTATTTGCCTCCAAAAGATGTTATAATCTAATCATGTTCTTTCTGATATGAACAAACAAGCAAAGTGTTTCTTAGCTGGGCAATCATCAAAGCCCATCAACCGGAGATACAAGTTAAACAAGAGTGGTGAGCTCTCATTGAACTTGAGGCTCATGCCATGAAAGGGAGCCCACGTCCTATACTGCCTGAATCCCAGGGTGGAACCAAGCACAGCAGGCAAAACTGAAGGGAGGGAGGGAGGGATGGAGGGAGGGAGGGAGGGAGGGAGGGAGGAAGGAAGGAAGGAAGGAAGGAAGGAAGAAAGAAAGGAAGAAAGGAAGATATAAATAAAGAGAGTGGTGTGCTACATCACTGACCAAATGCAACTTGAAGAGGAAAGGGTTTGTTTTGTCTTACAGTCCATCACCAAGGGAATTTGGGGGGAAAACTCGAGTCAGAAACCATGAGGAACCCTGCTTACTGGCTTGCCTGTCCAAATTCATTTTTTTTTCCTGTTTTGTTTTGTTTTTGTTTTTTCAAGACTGGGTTTCTCTCTACAGCCCTGGCAGTCCTGGGCCTTGCTTTATAGACCAGGCTAACCTCAAATTCACCGCGATCCACCTGCCTGTCTCCTGAGTGCTGGGATTAAAGGTGTGTGCCATCACTGCCCAGCTCCAACTTTCTTAAATATAGACCAGGCCTACCTGCTCACATCAATTACTGATCAAGACAATGTCCAACAGACATGTCCCCAGGCCATTTTGATAGAGGCAATTCCTTAACAGAGATCCCCGCTACCCTGAGGTCTCTAGTCTGTGTCAAGTTGACAGAAACTAGCCAGCACAAAATTGGCTGGGAAAACGGAAGAATACATGTACAGAGAAACTGAGTGGCCTCAGAGGTAAGAGGAGGGTTAATCCCAGGTTCTTCTCCTTAGACCTATCCTTTTGAGTTTCTTTAATTCTCTGAAATATTTGGATACATACCAATCTTTTTACTTGTGTTTCTGTGAGCTATTTTCCTTGCAACCTAAAGAGGCTATCAGAAAGTTTCCTAACAGATATCATGTCACACTTGCCTCTTCTCAGCACTGCTCAGGCTGTTTACATGCTTGACAGGTTTCCCTTCCAATAGTCCAAACACTGCATTCCACTAAGTACAGACCCAAGAGCCTTTTTCTTTTTTAATTGCCATTTATTTCAGTTCTTGCTTCTGAACTAGCTGAGCATTCCACAGCATCACTGCTAATGTCATCCATGATGTCATGAGGATGGAGGTCATCCACACTGCAGCCCACAGACTGTGCAGTACCCAGGATCTTAATATTTCCAGAAAGTTCTCTGGCTAAAGACCAGTGTGTTGCATCTGTCCAGGAATGTTGACAATTTCATCAAAAGTGATATTTCCAATGTGTTTAATGTTTGTCTGCTTCTTTCTGGCTCTTGGTAGCTCCGTGAGGGCTCTGATGATCAGGCGGAGGGCACCACTTCATCTGGGCCTGTCTGTTCTGGATGGTCAACTTCACTGTCTGTACTCCTCAGACCTTTCCAGTTACTGGGTGCTTTGGCAATGTCATTCCAACTTTTTTTGGTGACAGACCCAGGGCAGGGGACTGATCTCGGGGGCCAAGGCAGATAGATACAGCACCCACCTCGACTCAGGTGATCCTCAGGCTTTGATCTCGGGGTCAAACTTGGGTGGCATGGAGGAGGTGACTGACTGGTGTCTGGTGAACCAGATCCAGGAAAACTGAAGAAAGCTGCGCCCGAGCCTATTCTGAAGTGAAAGCTAAAAGGCCCTAGTGTGGATTTATCCCCCCAGCTGCATCTGACTAATTCCAGGTCACAACAGAGAGTTTCAGCGTCTACCCGGAAGCTGCTAATTACATTGACCTTTTACTGCTCTGTAGTTCCCAAATTCACTGTGTTATACAGCACACAGCAGTATATCTGTTGAGCCTTAGTTTCTGAATCAATAAAATGGGGTTAATTATACTTCAAAGAGCTATTGTGAGAGGGAGGGCCTGGCACACTTCCGGCTAGATGCTTTGTTCTTCGATTAGTCACAATGTAGAAGAAAACTGCTTTGATTTGCCAAAGGAAAGATGCAAGACTAGGAAAGCTCAATATGTCAACATCACTTCTTCATCAGTTCAATGTGACTAAAGGTAACCGAAATGTCCAGAGGATTTACAACAGCAAGCACTTCTCTCTCTCAGGTAAACCTGGACACATGCTCACCTCTAGATTACCCGCACCTTGGCAATCTCACCCTCCAAAGAGGATAATCTTGTGTGAACTTTAGATAATAGCAAAATTTTAGTTTGGTTTTAGGTAACTGTGTTGCTTTTTCTTATAGTTTAATTATGAACTTATGAAATTAAGCATAAAGAATGAGTTTTGTTCAGACTGCAGTGTTCCTTTTTTCAGTAATTAGGGACCAAGTTCTTTCCATTTGGACTTGATAATTTACACATTAACTACCAATTTTAAGCAATATGTATACTAACTTTTTATATAAGGCATGTCTTTCACCACAATGCATCATATTTTAATCATATGCATGGTCAATTATGTATAGATATAAGATGATAAATACAAGATTTTCCCTAAACTTTTTCTTGAAGACATAAGTTGGTCTTAATTCGTATTCACTCCAAACAAGTCAGGTGGGCTTGGGTTTCCTTCATACTCAAATACACTGGGAATACATTTGAATAGAAACTGGTTGTCAGGAGAGGAGACCTTACCCCATTGTCCAGAAAGGGATATGTATTCATATACATGAAAGCAAGGAGCTAGGCAGCTAAGTGCACTATCTAAAGGAAGGACTGGGTAACTGAAACAGTCCAGGTCACTAAATTATTCTCTGATTCCCTATGTCAGAATCACTAACCAGCTTTCATTATTCTCTATGAATCTGTCTATTCTACATAATTTACATAAAAATAATCATGCAGTGATTGTTTGTGACGCCTAAAACCATGTTTCAAAGTTATTCCATTTTATAGCATACATAATACTTTATTCCTTTTTTTTTTAATGTGTAGCTCAGGCTGGCCTCGAACTCGTGATCCTCCTGCCTCCGCCTCCTTCAGCAAATCCTACCAGCGTGTGCTACCACAACTGGCTACTTTATTCCTTTTTATTGGTGAATAATATTTGATTTTTTACCCTACCACCTCATTTACCACTTAATGATCTTTTGTGTTATTTTTACTTTTAGATTTTACAAACAGTGACTACTGACATGGGCATACAGTGGTTATGTAGATATATAGTTCATTTCAGATTAGAAATAGATTGATATGTAAGAATAGAATTGCTGGGTCACATGGTAACTCTTACCCTTAGCCTTCTGAGGGGCCTAAATATAAACTAGCCTTTGAAGATCTGAAGTGGAGCCTTACATGAGCATTTAAAGTCCCAACACTTCTATAGTTGCAGCAGATGTGCTGTCTGGTTAAGTCACCAGACCATATTAACTTTAATAATCTTATTAAATTTAATAAAGTGTTTCTAGAGGATACCTTCAGAATCGTCGAGTATTTCACAGCTCACTTTTAGAATAGTTTACTGTTGGTTAGTACTTTGTTTTACTTTACTGAAATACACAAAACATTTTGGCTCATAGTTAATACCCATCATATCCTTGCATTTTTCTGTCCAATGACGGTCCATACATTCAATGCAGGTCATATAAAGACACATTTGGGATGTGCACATGAAGTGTTTCATTTTGT
The DNA here is from genome assembly GCF_949786415.1 of Peromyscus eremicus. NCBI lineage: Eukaryota > Metazoa > Chordata > Mammalia > Rodentia > Cricetidae > Peromyscus > Peromyscus eremicus. The sequence continues at coordinate 38,584,167 of NC_081419.1, forward strand.
TTGTGATGCTCAGGACTGAACTCAAGGCTCTGGGTGTACTATATCCCTTCTAGGACATCACATTAAAATTCCTTTCTGAGCACTGTTATATAAGGTCTTAATCCTTCCAAATACAATCTAATGATATTCTAATACTTGGGGATATTGTTGGGGCAAAATATATGAAATTCAGAAAATAATAAAAAGAGAAAGAATATATTACAAAGGGTAAGTTAATATATATTAAAATGTATAGTTCACGTGAAAATTATCAGTGTCCCAAAGGAAAGAACCAAACTCCTCTCTGGAGTTGAGAATCCTCACTCATGTGACCCACTGTCAATCTTGACACTGTATCCTTTCCTTTCTGCACTACCCCTTTACTTTGAGTAAAGCTGTCTTGCCAGTTCTGCATATCTGTGTGAACCCTTATTTTCAGTTCCGTGGATAAGAGGTCAAGAAGTTAGCAAACACCCAATCCCAATCCAGACCATAGTAGCAGTTCCTTAGAGCTGTGAGTAGGTTGGGAGAAAATGAGGAACTGGGCTACTCTGGGTGACGATAAAATATTTTAATTGATTGTGTTGACAGATACATTAATCTGAGAATCCACTAAAAACTGAATGATATTTGAAATGGTAAAATGTATGATATGTAAATCAGATTTCCATAAAGCTGTTGAAAACAAACTTTTTGGATCTCTCTCTGAGAGAATATTATTCGACTTTATTGATTCCTGATTCTGGACTCTGTTCAAGACTGAATGTGGAGCACCTATAACTTCATGTGTGACAGACACAGGGAAATAATAAAGCAGAGGTTCAAGTCACTCTCTGTGCTCATTAACCTTGAATCACCATGTTGTAAGCATTAAAACAACAAAACAAAAGCCACCCAGCTAAAGCCACATGAGCCCAGTTTAGGGACTAACTAGTTTGAACCAAGCAAGGGCCAGACTTGTTTCACATCCTCATTAAGCAGTCACATGACTGGCCATGCTGCTATAAAGGGAGCTGCAAGCCCCAGAGTCTAAGGATGCTACTGGACGTCTTTTGTCCAGTCACTCAGTCTTTACTGTGAACACTGCAATCACCTTGGGAGTTCTAACCCCCACCTCTCCTTTTCTTTAGTTTTCCATGTCAGTAGTGATCCTGACTTTTTAAAGTAGCAATGCTTGATAGAAAACTGGTTCTGCCACCCTCTTAGTTCAACTCTTCAGTATCACTGCACCTCTCTGTAATACAAATAAAAACTCCAGGTCCTTACTAAAAATAGAAAGCTTCCTCACCCTCACTCTGATATTTCCAAACAGATGAGTCCCCTTTAATCCACACCATGTGTTATACCTTAGGCTCTCACAGGCTTGCAAAGTCCTCCCATTCCTTGCTGAACTTGTCCTCACATTCCAGGCCTCCAGGGACTGGAGAAGCATTCTGACTCACAAGCAAATCTGGTTCTTCTCTTCTTACTCTTGTCTATTTCTAATTAAATTCTAACTAAGCCACATGGCAGTGTTCAGATCTGTGGCTTTCTACCTTGAGAAGTAGACATTATTGTCTTCCTTAGAGCCTTGAGCTTATAAAATCTGAATTGAAGGCTTGAATGAAAACACACGACAATCACTAAAATTGCAATTTGAAAAGTATACACATATTTTCTCATTTTACCTAACAACAAATCTAGAGGTAGGTAAATTGGGTATCATCATTCCACTTTTGAGATTAGCAATTCTTGTTTTCATTCATGACGGCAATATTGCTGGTAACAGTAGACATGGCCCAGAGCTTATCCTGAAGCAGGTCAGCGTTGGCTACTCTCCTATAACTGGACATAGAGCTCCCATCATTTGCAGATACGTTCAACTAAAAGAGAAGGCTGACTGATGTTTGGAGAGGAAGCTGGGAAGCGATTCCAAATTATTATTTTTGTATTTTTTAGTTCATGGTCTCACTATGTATCCCTAGCTAGCCTAGAATTTTCTATGTATACCAGGATGGCTTCAAGTTTCTAGTGATCCTCTTGCTCCAGGCTCTTGAGAGCAAGTATAAACTAGTAGGCCTGGAAGTGACTCTCAGTCTTCAATCTGGAGTGAGAGCATTGTTGACAGGGTACCTGGCGTGCATACAGCTTCTCTGACTAGCATCCTCTGAGTTGTTTTGTGGCTTATGATATGGAACTGACAGTAGCTGTGACTGTTGTGGGTGTTGGATCTGCCCGGAAGGCTCCTAACACAATCGCATTGCTCTCGATCTGGAGGAGCAATTTCAAAACTCTTTAGCAGTACTAGACAAGGCGAGGACAGAACCTGAAGCCTTCCGAGGGACGGAGACGTCTGTCCTCACTTGAACTGTTTGGATCCTCAGCAACTTCATCACTGTTTAAAAGCAGTAACAACTTGACCAAATGTCTGCCACAAAGTTTGAGAGATGGCTCAGCAAAGAGCACTGACTGCTCTTCCAGAGGTCCTGAGTTCAATTCCCAGCAACCACATGGTAAATCACAACTACCTGTTGTGAGATCTGGTGCTCTCTTCTGGCCTACAGGCAGAACACTGTATACATAACAAATAAATCTTTAAAATAAAAAAAAAAAATCCGAAGTTTGAGAGGGTAGGATATTGATCAATTACATCTACACATCTCACTTAATCTATCACTCAAAGCTCAATAATACATAGTACAGGGCCTGAGAAAGTTGTATGTGTTTGCCCATAATGATGCTTCCTATATCCATTCCATCCTGTCACTTTTATTAACTTTGAATTTTTTTTTCTTTTAAAATTTTTTTTCAGGCAGTAGTGGTGCACGCCTTTAATCCCAGCACTTGGGAGGCAGAGCCAGGCGGATCTCTGTGAGTTCAAAGCCAGCCTGGTCTACAGAGTGAGTTCCAGGACAGGCCCTAAAACTACACAGAGAAATCCTGTCTCGAAAAACCCAAAAAAAAAAAAAAAAAAAAAAATTATTTGGTGTTTTTGTTTTGAGGCAGGCTCCCACTCTTGCACCCAGGGTGGTCTCCAACTCAAACTCACAGTAATCCTACCTCAGCCTCCCAAGTACTGGGATTACAGACATGAGCTGCTGTGACTATTTTTTTTCTTAATTCTTCTATTTCCATTTTTTATTTTTATAAGATCCTGGCTTCCCTTAATGATCTTTGATATTCATTCATTTCAGTGCTTCTGGTTGCTTTGCTCAAGGCCTTCACATCCCTGTTAAAGCTATTAAGCAAATGAAATCTTGCACTTCAACTCCTTCATCTGTTAACCCAGTCCCATAACCAGAATAGCAAAACCCAAACACACAAAACCATTATTTACCTTATGCCGAAGTGATGATGGCTGCTGTCATGAATATGAGCTCATGTAATACGATTCTTTCTGATCGTTTTCACTCTTTACAGAAAGAACAGTTTTGTCACTGCCGATGTCTTCCTAGCCTTCTAAGGCAGCCATTTCTTTTAGGTGTTTCTGCACACTATCAGTAAGCCACAGAAAACTATAATAATATCATAGCTAATAACCACCCTCATTTGCCATCCTATTTCCAAGTAAGAAAAGCATACAACATAAACTGGAGGTTTGGTGCATGTCTGTAACTCCAGCACATGGAATGGAGGCAGAAAGATTGCAACCTGGAGGTCAGCTTGGGCTAGATAACAGGTTCCAAGCCAGCCTAGCCTACACAGTAAGGACTTTCTCAAATAAAAACAAAAGCAACTACATTCAACACAAAGCAACACAAAAGGATGAAAATGAAGTTGAGCACTAGGAGGCAGGAGAATCTGGCTGATCAGAACAAGGCTAGCTCCAGTTACTCCCCTAGCTAGCGAGTCTGAGACCAGCCTGGGTGACATCTTGCTTTTGAAAGAACATGTTTTGGGATTAAAATTGTGGCCTAACATGGGCTAGGCAAGTACTCTGCCACTGAGCCCTACCCTGACCCCTGTGAGAAGCCCTATCTCAAACAAACAAAAGTAAATGAAGTAAAACAAGAAGAAACACTGGGAAATGGAAGCCTGCATCCCTGTTCAGTACTAATTACAAACATCTGATGGCAGGCAGCACACTTCACATCCTTACACCTAAGCTCTCTGTCACTGCAACTCAACTCTGCAGATGACAAGTGCACAGGTTTTACAGAAATCCTCTACGGAATGGCCAACTGTCCTGTTACATCAGTTCTTCACTAGACTTCTCCTGGTCATGATGTGAAAGACCATCACCACCAGCACTTTTTAGAACTTATGATAAAACCGTTAATCTATGTATTATGCAAATTTTATTATTTATTGTCTGTCTCCTACAAGTAGACTGTTAACTACTATATCTATTTTGTCCACTTTAGAAGCCTCTGAAAACCCTGCCACATAGATACACCCAATAAACTTTCATTTGAAGAAACAGACAGAAACACACTAAGTTACAAGGATTACCTACAGAAACACCAACAGGTATTCTTTTATAAAGAGTGCCCAGGGAATGAGGAATCCAGAGTCAGTAATCACAGCCAGTGAAATACTTCACCCAGACTGAGATCGTGTACACCCAGAATGTTTCATTTTTGAATAGCTTCACTGTAAACAGAAGCCCTTTATACTCAAACACGTTCTCACACATAACACATACGGCTGCTTTTCTTTTTCTTTTTTTCCAAATAAAAATATCTGATATATGCTGAAAGCAATAATGATTCAGCCTCAACTTTTCCATAATTTGCATTTTAAATTTTATTTATTTCTTATTTATGCTGATGTGTCTGTGCACACTCATGTATGTGAATGCCAAGGGAGGCAAAAGGAGGGTGTCAGATGCCCTGGAGGCGGTTGTGAGCCTCCTGACCTGGGTGCCAAGGAAGGAACACTGGTTCTCTGCAAGAGTAGCAAGCACTTTTAATTGTTGAGCCAAGTCTCCACAACCTCCATGCTTTCTATATAATACTAGGTTCCTAAGGTGAATATTCTTTTCAAATGAAGCATGACAATTCCCAAAAGGCTAAGCATAATATTACTACAAGAACTTTGAGCAGATACTAGTATAGAGTCTATCCATTAGCAGATAAATGGATGATTGATGTGTACACACACACACACACACACACACACACACACACACACACACAAGGGTAGATCATGCTTCTTTTATTTACATAATTGAATCATATAAAGCAACGAGGTTCTGAAAATTCTACAAGAGGAATCATCTTTGAAAACTTTGTGCTAAGTAAAATAAGCCTGCCCAATAAAATAGTGTATGAATATGAGAGATTTATAGGACAAAAACAGATTAGAGTTACGACTTGACAATTATAGAATTTTTGGGTGGTGAGAACATTGTGGAAATAATAGGAGTACCTGCACAATACTGAATTAGACACATTCAAACGGTCAAACAGCCAGGTGTAGTGCCATAGCCTCTTACTGAAGCACTTGGAGAGGAAAGACACACATCTCTGGGAGCTCTATGGTAGCCTGGTCTACACAGTGAATAGCCAGGGCACTATAGTGAGACTCTGTCTCCAAAGAAATGGAAAAAAAATGGCCAAAGTTGGGAGTAGGAATATAGCTCAATAGTAGAGCACTTGCCTAGCACACCCACAAGCAAAAAAAAAACAAACAAACAAAAAAACAAAACAAAAAAACCCAAACAAACAAACAAAAACCACCCCCTCAAAAAAACAAAAAAAACAAAAAAAAACCCTAATCCAAATGGCAAGTTTTGTGATATATTTTTTTTCCAAAATGACATAAAACAAAATTATTGAATTATGTACTGTAGGGTGATTTGCTAGACAGTTAATTCCATCTTAGGAAATTTGTTTCTTAAACTAGTGCTTGAAGTTTTTTTTTAGTGCTCAGGGATCTCAATCTGGTCCATTTAATGAAAATGCTTCCTCTGGAACTCTATTTACCAGGTTTCCCTTACTGTCAAAGTGTTTTATTTATATAGCTCACTCATTTAGCAATTGATCTTGGACCCTTTTTTTGAGATGCTTAATGTTTTAAAATTACTGTAACACATTTAATATTTGATTATGCATTGCTTATAACACTGAGCAAATTGCTTAAGTTATCAAATCAATACTCATACTTAATATTTATTTGGATTTTATTTGCCAGAATATGTTTGTAGTGGCTCAGGCTGTCAAAACAGGATCTAATAACCCACCACATGTGAAACAACATGGAATCCAGTCCTATACTTGAACAAACACATTAAGTGGGAATTTCAGTAACAAATGGTAGGGGAAACCATTCCAGAAAAATACATAAGATTCTGATTGCCCTTTTTTCAAAAGGAAAAAAATTGTTTATAGAGTATCTCGTTGTCTCTCAGATTGGCCTTAAACAAACTGTACCCTAGGCTGGCCTCAGCCTCTAAGCCAATCCTTTTAAATGAACCTCAATGTTGGAATTTTAGGCATAAGCAACCACTTGGCTCTCATTTTCCCTGATTGAATAAAAACCAAGATGCTGTCCAAATAAATACTTTAAAAATGAGTAACACATTGACATATTATTAATGTGTATGCTAACATTTTCTATGCCTAAATAGAAACAGTCAACACATATAACTCTAATTCTTAGCAGGGCTATTTAAAATATGAAAATTACAGCTATTTTAGATATAATTATTTTAAAGATATTTTGGAGGCCAAATAATTTAAATAGCTTATTTAATAATTATGATGACATTAAAATAAATTATACTTACAAAACTTTAAGTTAGAGTATGACAATAAGTAGAAGACTTTAAATATAAGTGTAGGAAGTTTGAATGAACTGTTTCTATTCCTTTGAAAAAAATCAGCATATGATGATAAGTGCTGTAAAGTCACATACTTATAAAAAACAGTCTCCAAAGCAAAGCTGTTTCAACAGCCAGGTACAGTAGCAATCTGTACTGAAATACAGCAGGGGCAGTTCATTTTTACATTGAAAACATGTACTAGTGCCTTGGAGATTAGTGTTCCAGTCAAGGAAAAGTACTTGCCACACCACCACAGAAGCCAAAAAGGAAGCCAAAGCTGGTCTGTAGGCTGACAAAACACAAGTTAAAAGCCATTCTTTATCAATTAAAAAGTCCTTACACCCTTAATCTCTGAGATTTTATCGTTTTCAGAAGACTGAATTATGACTTCTAAGGTCACAATGTATTAGGAAAGGAAATGAGGATGATGATGATCGCAGCTGAATTTGTCAGACACCTACTCTACTAAGCACTACAAAGGGGCTGGGGGCAGGAGAAAGGGGAACATCTCTAACAGGGGAAGGTAGAGAAACCATAGAAATTTTTAAAAGACCAACCAACAGCTGGCTTGACTCCATGACCAAGAATCCATAAGCTTGTTCTGAAGAGTATCATTGTATTACAATACAGGATGGAAACTAATGTTCTAAAAAACCTTCTTGGGTTCTCACACAAAAGCTTTTTGTTTTTGTTTGTTAATGAACCTCAAGAGTATACATTTTTAAAATATGGAGCATGGTCATATCAACGGCCTAACTAGTCATTAAGGACTCAGACAATTAATAATCTCTCTTGTCCCCACTTTGTCACCATGTAAAATGAGAATAATATTTACCTTGCAGCACTATGGTGAGAGCCAACAGCTAAAGCACTCAAGTACAGCTCATGATTAGTCACTGAAATACTATGAAAACTTAACTATCCAGGATACTTAGTTCTTTGATACAAACAACTTTATTACATTTCAAATAATAAGACACTTGGGGCTGGAAAGATGGCTCAGTGGTTCAGAGTACTGGCTGCTCTTCCGTAGGACCTGGGTTCATTTCCCAGTACCCACATGGCAGCTCACAACTGTCTGTGATTCCAGTTCCAGGGAATATGACACCTTCACACAGACATACATGCAGGCAAAACACCAATGCACATAAAATAATTTGAAAGTAATAATAACAATACTTTCCAGATGATTGGATGCTACTCTAGTTAGTAAATATATAAAGAAGACAACACCAAAGTGTAAAGGTTTTCCAGGGAACACCTGCGAGTTTTATGAGGAAACATCTCTTATGCTGGGATAAGTCAAATTCATTCTTCAATATCAATTTAGATTGTTATCGTCTAGGTGAAGCTTTCCTACATCTCTCTTTGCACTTCTATTAGGCACTTAAAGTGTACCACATGGAAAAAGTCCTGATTCCTTATCCCTACCCATGGTTCACCTGGAAAACCTCTTCATCTCACAGCTGATGTTATGGCAACATCATCCTTCTAGTCATCTTTTCCCCCTCTCATTGTGAGCATCATCAAGAAATCTTTTCAGTTTTACCTTTCAAAACATCCAGAGTTTAAATTCTACCAAGCCATTCCCTTCTGTTAGATTAAAGAACTCTGTAACAATGTTCCATGACTACAGTCTATTCTCAACACAGCCAATAGAATGATCCTTTAAAACTACAAACTAGATCTATGCAAAAGCCTGAGTTCCACTAAGTCCTAACAGGGGTCTGAAGGGTCTCATGGGAACAGCCTCTCCTTCCTTCCTTCTTCCTGAAATACCCCTTCCTACTCTCCACTCTTCCTCACTCTTACTTCTAACCACAATGGCCTCCATTTATCTCCTAAGGTCATAACAGGCATGCCCTGCCAAATGCTTTCTGCCTGGAAAGGTAAGCACATAGATTACCTTGATCATTGCTCAATCACCACCTTGGTTAAGTCCTTCCAGAGCCCAGAACAGTGACAAAAGTGACCCTGCTCCCTTTCTTTAGTTTTCTCTCTTGCTTAGTACCATTTACAGTCTAACATGCCATATATTTCACAAATTATTCATTATAGTTTATCTCCACCCGAACTATATGTTATACAAAAGTAAATCTTTGAAGGTTTACTTACTGTTATTTCCCGGATACCTAGAATAGTCCAGTGGTAGGGTACCTCACATTCTCTAAGGCTCTATCATCAGAATGTCAAAACAGTAATAGTAATAGCAATAATAATAATCTTAAATAAAAACAATATAGTGACTATCACTTTATACAGCATTTAGCACTGTGTATTTACCTGCACTTTATCAGTTATCACACTGTACTATCACAGCCTGCTAATTTTCTACTTCTTATATTAAAACTGTGATCTTTCTGAGACAAGGGTTTTGTTTGGCTTCCTACTGTTAGTAATTTTACTTCATACACTGTCTGAAAACTGGGAGGTACTCTAAAATATTTGATAAATAAATCCATCTAAACCAAAGGTGTGAGCACCTTTATAATCAACAAAATATACAGTGTCTTTTTTTTTTTTTTTTTTAAGACTCTGTAGGACTCTGGAGTTCTGGATTCTGGGTTCTGTTAGTGTTTCTCACTTGAGTCTGACACTGGCAAAAGGACCTTAGTCACAGTATTTAAATTCTCTACACTTATTTCTTTGGCAATGAAAATGGAAGCAGTGATACTGTGCCTAATGTGATTAACATGAATATAAAATGATAAATTAGCTCATCGGTTTCTATGTAACAATAAATGGCATCTATTACTTATCACTACCAAATGAAAGAGGCACTGTTGTAAATTTTATTTTCATAACTTGACATTAAACATAATATTTAGAACGTTCTGAGGTAACAACAATAACATATTTAAAACTACTGAATCAAATTGAACTTGATAAGCATTTTGAAAAGAAGGTACCTCAATTCTTTCAACACAAGCTAGATTATTTATATTTCCCCAGAATATTTTTAAATGTTTGCCTATTTTAGATTCTATAGCCTTTTTCAGAAACTGCATTTAATTTTTAATAATTTTAAAATGTTATCTCTTACATGAACAAAATACTTACGACTGGAGCTTAAATATTAAAAATGATAATATTTAAATAACCTACACTTCCCAGCATATAATATATACACTCTTCTCTATTCTCTAAGCAAGCTCATCCTTACAAAGGTCAGAAGCATACATGGGACTCGACTGAATTAACTATCAGCCGCCTACTTCTTATTTTAGTCATGTATCCAACAATATTCATAATTCTTGGGTAATGAAGGGTTAAGAAAAACAAGTTGTATTTAAATTAGATGATCATTTCACTGTAAAGACGTGAATCTCCTGCTTTTCTATATACTAATAATAATGTTCCCATCTGGGAAGTTAGTTCTCTATTTTATAAAACACTTGTAAAATGTGTTTCCTTTATATTTTTTGTATTGCAATAAATAAATAAACACATTTTACTTAAGCACCTGTGTAGGAGACAAGAAAACAAGGTAAGCAGTTTAAACGACTGTCCCAAGGCCACAGATGGGGTGGCTGCCAGCTCCAGGATTAAAGCTAAGCAGTTCTTTATTCCTTCTTATGCTTTGAGTACTTAACATTCATTTTGCTATCACAGGGCCCTCGTAATTAATGTAAGAAAACAATTTAATAAGAATTAAAACAATACATTATGACAGCATGGAAACAGAAATTTCTTCTAGAAAATAAATTAGAATCTATCCCAGAGTCTGAAAACAATAAGGTTTACTGCATGTTAGTTCAGGATTTTGCTGAGAGCACTATGCAGGTGGCGGCTTTCTATAACTTATCATGCTAATGGTTTTTCAAAGCTTGTTTCTTAACCAAAATATATACAGTTAGTATATGAGATGGTCGGATTTAAGATACAAAACAGAAATACTTTCGAATTTTAAAAAATCCTCCAAACTTAAAACAGTAGTTTCTACTCAAAATGTAAGTTCAAGTTCAGGAAATACTTTAAAAGACTCGTCAGTGAAAACACAGTGATACACAATAAAGAAAACAGCAAATGCTCTCGTTAGCCAGAGAAAGACATTCAGCACAACAGTGGCAGCTTACTGTGGAGGGTTTAATCAGGAAGTAGCCATTATCCTTTCGATTCAGGGCAGAGACAGCACTCCACAACAAGCCCCGATATTTTCAGTTGAAATGCTTGAAAGAATACTTACTATTGTATCCTAGCTCTGCTGACCCCAAAGGTCACAATATGTCTTTTATCAAGCGCTACAATGAAAGCACAATTCAAGTCAGCATTTGCAATGCTCTGTTTGTTGAAACACCTAGAATCTACCTAAGACAACCTCTCTCTCACCAAACATGGCTGTCTTATTCAGAGATTAGCAATTATTGTAATGAGATACTGTCGGAGAGGGTCAAATAGTACTTCCTGCAGTTTACACATCTTGATTTCCTGGTAAACAAACTGAGAGGCAGGTGGAGGGAGCATTTAGCTCACGGGTAACCGTAACCGGAATGCTCACGTGACGAAACTAAGCCAGGTAAGGGGGACGTCTCAGGTAATTGTTCTTTTCTTAATTCTGCTGAGGTCAAACCTTACAATAAAGAGAAGAAGCATCTCCTTCCCTTTTGAAGAAGGATTTATTTCTGACATGCAGGAACTCAACTTACAATAAAGAATGCTCACAGCCTTGAGCAGGGTTCAAACACTGGTTTTTGGCAAACAAATTATAAAAATAAGGCAATGCTAACAAGATTTCTTTTTCTAAATTAAAGAAAATAATTATTCAAGAACCTGCTTAAAAAAATTGCCTTTAAATTTCAACTGCTTTAAAAAGGTAGCTATAAGGAATTTCTGAGTTAGAATAAAAGATTAACATTTAATTATTTGTCAAAGCCTAAGTCTTTTTAATAGTGTAATTAGACTATCGTATAATATACAGTAATCTTTGAAAAAAATGGTATGTATCAAAAAGTTTACATAAGGTAAAATGACTCCCTACATGTTAAGCTATTAAAATATTAAAATTTAAAATATTCACCTGAGCCCTTAAAAAATATCCAATTGTTATTTTGAAAACTGCATTTCTTTGTT